>NC_135885.1:31748211-32996281 GCF_964194155.1 Cetorhinus maximus | reverse complement strand
ATGGGGAGGGGGGGATGGGGGGGGATGGGGAGGGGGGGATGGGGGGGATGGGGAGGGGGGGGATGGGGAGGGGGGGGATGGGGGGGGATGGGGAGGGGGGGATGGGGGGGGATGGGGAGGGGTGGGAGGATGGGAGTGGGGGGGAGGGGGGGATTGCGGGGGGGAGGATGGGAAGGGGGGGGAGAGGATGGGAGGGAGAGGATGGGAGGGGGAAGGGGGGGGGGAGGTGGGGGGAGGAGGGGGGGGAGGAGGCAAGGGGAGGGGGAGGGGGAAGGGGGGGAGGGGAGGAGGGGGAGGGGGAAGGGGGGGAGGGGAGAAGGCAGAGGGGGCAGGGGGGGCAGGGGGAGGGGTGGGGCAGGGGGAGGGGTGGGGGCAGGGGGAGGGGTGGGGGCAGGGGGGGCAGGGGGAGGGGTGGGGGCAGGGGCAGGGGGAGGGGGAGAGGCGGGGGCAGGGGGAGGGGGAGAGGCGGGGGCAGGGGGAGGGGGAGAGGCGGGGGCAGGGGGAGGGGGAGGGCGGGGGAGGGGAGGGGAGGGAGGGAGGGGAGGGAGGGAGGGGGAGGGAGGGAGGGAGGGGGAGGGAGGGGGAGGGAGGGAGGGAGGGGGAGGGAGGGAGGGGGAGGGAGGGAGGGAGGGGGAGGGAGGGGGAGGGGGAGGAGGCAAGGGGAGGGGGAGGAGGCAAGGGGAGGGGGAGGAGGCAAGGGGAGGGGGAGGGGGAGGGGGAGGAGGCAAGGGGAGGGGGAGGGGGAGGAGGCAAGGGGAGGGGGAGGGGGAGGAGGCAGGGGGAGGGGGAGGAGGCAGGGGGAGGGGGAGGAGGCAAGGGGAGGAGGCAAGGGGAGGGGAGGGGGAGG
Source organism: Cetorhinus maximus (assembly GCF_964194155.1). Taxonomy (NCBI): domain Eukaryota; kingdom Metazoa; phylum Chordata; class Chondrichthyes; order Lamniformes; family Cetorhinidae; genus Cetorhinus; species Cetorhinus maximus. Next base: position 32,995,434 of record NC_135885.1, on the reverse strand, counting down.
AGGCAAGGGGAGGGGGGGAGGGGAGGGGGGAGGGGAGGAGGGGAGGGGGGGAGGGGAGGGGAGGAGGGGAGGGGAGGAGGGGAGGAGGGGAGGGGGAGGAGGGGGGGAGGGGAGGAGGGGGGAGGGGAGGAGGGGGGAGGGGAGGAGGGGGGGAGGAGGGGGGGAGGGGAGGAGGGGGGAGGGGGAGGGGGGAAGGGAGGGGGGGGAGGGGGAGGGGGGAGGAGGAGGAGGGGGGAGGAGGAGGAGGGGGAGGGGGGGAGGCTGCAGCTGATTGTAGTACCTTCACATCTGCCAATTCAGCATACACCCAGATTAAAATTTAAGACCTTCCTGGTCTGTTTGGCTTAACTACGCACTTAACAAACTCGTTCAACTGTCTAAAGAATCCAGGACCAAACTTCTTATTTGCAAGATGTATTGTGATCAGCATCCTGTTGTGATATTGATTTGTTGTTTATGTAGTTTAACATACTGCTGAATATGTAAGTGGTTTGATATCATCATGGAAAATGATGCAAATTAACATGATATAGTAGTTGGAGCAGTCTTGATCAGCAGGTAACATGTGTATGAAGAGTTCTCCTGGAATCATGTTATTTTTCACTAAAGAACCCTTAGATTACCAATCATTGTCATAGTTTTTTGTATGTTTGTGTTAAGAGTCAATTACAGAATATGGTGGTAGTGATGCGCGCTGAGGTGACAGTGATGCACAACATAGTAGCAGCGATTTGCATTTAATGGCAGTGATCACAAATCAGTGACATCATTGGATGACAGGAGCAGCCATTAAGCCTGGGATTACACTGGCAAACGGCTGGAAGAAGCAGCAGCAGCGAAGTTTTGGACCGGGTCTAAAAATGACTTGTCGAGAATTGGTACTTAGAGAGAGTGGGTAATTGAAGTAGGGGGTGTGTTGAATTGTAATCAACCAGAAAGGCAGTGTTCTGGCAAAATTGGGCTTGGAAAGTCAATCTGAATTGGGGCTGGGAGATTGTAGAACTGTCCTGAGTTTTTCCCGCCCAATAGAGCTCTGTGGGCGGAGTTTCCCCATGCAGAGGCTTAAAGCCTGCGTTGCAACCTCAGCATTCAGGGGGTGGCAGAGTCCAGTGCTGAAGGCGCAGTAGGCCTGCACTGTTTTCTTTCCATCAAGGAAAATTTGTTTAAGGAGAATGTCTTGGGAAAGAGAATTCTTGAATTCATGACAATTGAATATCTAATTAGAATTGGAAGGCTCTAGCTGTCTTCAGTGAATTCAAATTGTTTAGATAACTTCTGGAGTTGTGCTTCTTAGATCTTGCAGTCGCAGAGCCCAACAAGTCCGCAATAAAGGTAAAGATTGTGATTGGCAATGAAGATCTTCATTGCACCAACACTGCTGGACTGTTAGAAGCAGACCAGAAAGACTAGTCTAAACTCTGGACATCAGTTAAGGTCAACTTCAGAATACATCGGCTTGAACTGATGTCCTAAAAACAGCCGTCCAAGAAGCTATTGACCAGCTCATTAGTAAATGTTGGGACAAAGACAGAGATTGCAATTTTTCAGACGCACAACTCTCAGAGAATAATGGAGCTGGTAATCGTATCAACCCCCATAGAGGCGTTCCAAAAGGATCTGCTTGATACGAAAAAGGGACATGACCTCGAAACTCTACTTAAAGATGGGAGAAAGTACGAGGTTATGGTTGTGGGCAGGTGATATCTGCAAATGCTTGGTGCAGCAACAACCATAGGTGAGGTACTCAAGGCGTCTAGACAGACAAGGCGTATGAAAGTGCGGTCTACTGCACCAGCCACATAACCGTTCTTCATTTAGAGTTATGTGCAAGGCGCGTGGTCTAAAGGGGCATTGGGCAAGATTGTGTAGAAAGCCTGGCAGCGAGGAAGTGGTCAGAAGCCACAGCAAACCACAACTCAGCAAAAAGCAGATGCGCCAAGTGGCAAGAGTAAGGAAAAGTTCACTAAATATCAGTTCAAGCATAGCATGTCTACAAGGTAGGCAGTGACCTGGATGGCAAAGAAGGCACAGAGACAAACACAAGTTCGAAAGTGAATATGTTTTTCCTTACAGTGACAGTCGTGCAGCATGTGGATTCAATCACCCAACTGGAAACTTTCACCATAGTTGAGATCATTTGTTTTGGTAAAAGTGGTAAGCACAGGCTACAACTGAAGATAGATACTAGGCAAGCGCTAACATTTTACCACTGTGGATACTCAGACATGTACCTGGCGAAGTGTTACACTATATTACACCCAACATGACCTAGACTCACTACACATAATGGTTTACCAATATACTGTGTGGGAGTGTTGAAGTTGAAGTACAGATATGGAAGCTCTGCATGGTCACCACAGGTCTTCTACATTGTTCACACCAATGGACCAGTGGTACCAGGACTGCCAGAATTCAGTGCACTCCCAATCATGACAATTCACAAGGTCAGTAAAGCACTAATGCTAGATAGTCAAGGCAAGCATGAACCCTATTAAGTCGACTCAAGATCTGAAACTGAAATACCTGGTAGTCATAAGAGAAGCCTTTTTTCATCTGAGCGACAACGTAGTTCCCTTCATAGATTCACCACGAAAGTGCAGTGTTCATATAAAGGACAAATTAAAGGCCAAGCTTGATATCGTGGAATGACAAGGGATTATTCACTTTGTTCAGCAACACAGATTGGTATAACTCTATAACCACTGTGGCTAAGAAAGATGGTACCATTAGAGTATGCTTGGATCCCAGAAGATTAAATCAAGTAGTGCCCTCAGAAGGTGCCTACTCTGGAGGAGCTCAACTCAAAGTTTGCTAGAACCATGTTCTTCTTTAAATTGGATGTGAAGCATGGATATTGGTCAATGCACCTCTCTGAGGATCCACATAAACTAACAAGGCTCAGAACACTAATTAGGATGTATTGCTTTTGACAGTTACCACTTAGCCTGTCAGTGAGTCAGGACCTGTTCCAACAACATATGGATCCCATTATCGAGCGTGTTCCTGGCTGTGTCTGTATTGCAGATGTTATAGAGCTCAAGGGGAGCACCAAAGAAGAGCATGACAAGAATCACATTCTAATTGAAACAGCTGGAAAAGAAGGTCTTATGTTTAATAGTAAAAAATGTGCTATTAATGTGAGCCATATCACTTTCCTCAGTTCAATTTACTCTGAAACTGGAGTACAACCAGATCCCAGTAAGGTCGAGGATGTGAAATCAATGCCTACTCCTCAAGATGAAGATTTACAGAGGTATTTGGGCCTGTTGAACTTCTTAGCACCATATATCTCAATTTTTTTTCTGAGAAAGCAGCATCACTATGTGAACTTCTCAAGAAAAGTAAGCCATTCTTGTTGTTTGAATATCACAAACATGCGTTCGATTCATTAAAAGAGTCACTTTCTGTTGAAGCATGCCTATGATCCAAGGAAAGAAACTATGATCCAAGGAAAGAAACTACAAAGTAGATACATCACAAAAGAGTCTCAGGGAATGTCTGTTGCAGGAAGGCAGCCCAGTTGCATTCGGTTCCAAGAGTTTTTCACCCGCCCAGGTGAACCATTCAAACATCAAATGAGATTCATCGGTATTAGTGTTCAGCATCGCCAGATTCCATACTTATCTATTTAGCAAACACTTTGTTGTTGAGGCTGATTACAAGTCACTAGGGATGATTTGAAGAAAACCAATCGCCAGTGCATCACCTCGCCCCCAGTTAATCAAAGTACCAGGGGTATGATTGTGAGATCAGTTACAAACCTGGAAATCTCATGGTTATATCTGACATATTGAGCAGGTTATCCAACCCCAAGAAGACAGAAGATATACCGGTGGGTGTCCAAGTGGATGGAAGCAGATGTAGAATCAGATATGTACAACATTGACTTAGTGTGATTTGGACGAGATAAATGTGAGAAGCTCTGGACAGGGACTTCCAGTGATCTTGTCTTCATGGCATTATGGCAGAGCATCACCAGTGGATGGCTGGATACAGTACAAGAGGTTCCCACAGACTTCAGAACCTTTCAGCTGTATTGGGATGAATTGGACATTTCAAGTGGAGTCATTTTCAAGGGAAGATAAGTGCTTCATCAAGATATCGTTACCCAGTTACAACTTGGGTTTTGAGAAAACAAGCCGACTTGCACACAAGACAATTTTTTGACCAGGGATCAATAATAACATAGTACAAGCTGTGAGGATGTGCAATGCATGTCAACAGCATCAGCCAACTCAACACAAAGAGCCACTCCATTCTCATGATAGTCACATCATAGTCAAGAATAGCTACTAACTTGTTTACTGTCAGAGGTGACGATTTATTTGTTATTAATTACTTCTGCAAATTTCGTTATTATCGATTACTTCTGCAAATTTCCTATCATTTGCCAACTGAGGGATACATTAGTTGCATCGGTAGTAAACACCATGGGCATAATTTTCAGTCTTTTTGGTTCCCCAGAGGAGAAAGTGTCGGATCGCGGTCCACAGTACAGGGGTAAACCCTTCCAAGACATCTGTGCAAAGTGGGCTGTAATCCACATTATGTCACCCCCACACTATCCGAGGTCAAATGAGCGACCAGGAAGGATGGTGCAGACAGTGAAGTGACTGATTTTGAAATGTAAGGAGACCAGGCAAGATATGCAAGTAGCAATATTGCACCTACAAGCAACACCACTAGATACAGGATTACCATCCCCAGCAGAGATTATTTTCGAAAGACAAGTCAGGACAGCTCTTCTAAGTCATCATCTGACCAGATCATCGTTAGTCCAAGAAAAATTAAAGAAAAGACAAAAGAAAATGAAAATCACACATGAAAAACATACAGGTATGGAGTTACCTCCTCTGCTTGTAGGACAGAAGGTCAGAATGCCTGCAAGAGAGGACATGGTTCCCTGCAGAAGTATCAAAGATCTGTAATGAGATACGGTCATATGAGTGACCACCCCAAATGGAGTGACATTGAGGAGGCATAGATGTCAGCTGTGAGACTTATCCAGCAGCATCATACCTAACACTCCTGTAGCATCAAGAACAAGTGCACATTCAAGTTCTGAGGGTGGAATTAAGGGAGATGACATGCACAACATTCAAGTGCAAGTTAACTGTCAGTCTATACCTATGAGTCAAGAGAAAAGTGTTGATAGTTCCAGATCTCAGCAAAGTTTCACTGTTACAGATAGTATCATATAACCTATAATTTACCACAGCCAAAGAAAATGTGTAAACTTTCCACAATTCACTTTTGAAAAAAATCTAAAACCTAGTGTTGGGGCCTACAATCCTACCACCTATTGCAAATTTACTGTTAGAAATTGGTTAATTCTTTAGGGCTCAGGTGGGCACAAACTATGTTTAGGATAAATTCACTGATCCCGCACTTCCAGTTGAGAACCATGCTTAAAAAGTGAGTGAGATGGGTAGAGAACTACAATACCAGAGATAAAAACAAAAAGCTAAAAGCTACTGCGGATGCTGGAAATCCAAAACAAAAACAGAATTACCTGGAAAAACTCAGCAGGTCTGGCAGCATCGGTGGAGAAGAAATCAGTTAACATTTCGAGTCTTCATGACCCTTCGGCAGAACTGAGTATAGTTAGGAGAAAGGTGAAATATAAGCTGGTCCAGCTTATATTTCACCTTTCTCCTAACTATACTCAGTTCTGCCGAAGGGTCATGAAGACTCGAAACATTAACTGATTTCTTCTCCACCGATGCTGCCAGACCTGCTGAGTTTTTCCAGGTAATTCTGTTTTTGTTTTACAATACCAGAGTGTGAATCATCACTGAGAAAGCAGAATGAGTAAATGTATCCTATTATTTTCACTTGGAATAAATGGAACCTATGAAGCTTCCAAACTGCTAAACAAAAGATGGGAGACAAACCTTTGCTTCTTGTTCTATTCTCCACTCATAATTTTTCAGCTGGTTTTCAAGGCTTTTCTTCTCTTTCTCCAGTTGCTTTGTCAGTTGTTTTAGTACACCCTGCAAAAGTTCAGCATTATTTTTTTGGCGATGTGACCTGCTGCTGCTTTGTGCAAAAAGAATTCAGTCATATCTGACTATAGGGTGAAGTTTTCAGTATTTACATTTTATTTTATTACATGTTTGTACATTTGCAATTTGGGAAATTGGCAAGATGCTAAGTCAGAATATTTCAAGGTTTCATTCAAAGAAAATGTGAATAGTCAAGCCTTAAAAGGGAAATACTACAGTTGGATAGGGGAATTATTTCAATGCAAAATACTTTCTTCCTATTATGTTGCATATTATAGAAGGAATCTATGTTTGAATTAGACTTGTCACAACATTAAGTTTGAGTCATCAAACATTTGCTCAACTAATGCAGATAGCATGTCAGTCAGCATGCTTGCACCCATTCAGATTGAGGTGGGTAAGACACAAAATTGGTCTACCCACCTCTTCCGAATGATTTCAGCACAGGAATTTAATGTCCAGCACTGGTCTTCCCTTCACAATGCTGCTGGCATGGTCTGTCCATAGTGCCGGCAGTGTTTTTTCTCAACCATGTGGCACGGGTTTTTTCTTAAAGCTGCCACTTAAAGGCAAGGTGGAAAGAAAGATTGCCGCACTGGAACTTCCTGAAAAATGGGCACCACTGCAATCTGAAGGATCCAGACTGACAGATGCTGGAGACATTCGTGCTACAGGTGGGCAGAAGGAAAGATGCCATGGTCCCGTAAGGGGCCAAGAGATCCTCAGAACATACTCAGAAGAGGGTGGGAGTAAGCGGCCAGGAAAGTCAACTCAGAGTTTGGATCAGAGGACTTAGCAGCAGTGCCGTAAGAATTCTAATGAGCTTACATGGGTGGTGAACATTAGTGAATGCACCTTATCTCCTACCAACCACAATGCCAACCTATCATGCTGCTCAATGCACTACGCCTCCATCACTTATCCAGCACCATTCCCTGGCACTCTGGACTCATGCCTAACAACCAGAAACTCTACCTCACCCTCACCTAAACCTACCTCTCACTGCCTTCACATATCTCCAGATATGGTAAGCACATCATCCAAACACAGTGCTACACACAATCACTGATGTTCTTCCCTCTCTGTTGCAGGACAACATCACACACAATAGGAAAGAGCAGTGCAGAACCAGGGCCTGCATCCCCTGAGCTCTGTGGAGGAGATAGCTCTCAGCATCTTACTGCCGACTGCAACCGAGCCTGTGGCATCCGGCATCTCTGAGAACATTGAGGATGATGGAATCTTCCTGCCCTATGTCCCTTCTCAATTCCCAATACACCCTCATCCTGATATTTGCATGAAAAGCTCAATGGGGTGGGATATAGGAGAGCACTGAATTGGCATGCGCACTAAGGTACATTGTGTAGCCTGCCAGGGAACCTCCCATCACTGTCAGGCAGCATGGAGGAAACTGGCTCCAAGTTGGCAGGGGGCACCTCAGCAGCCTCTGCTCCATCTCCCTGTGAGTGCTGCAGATAGTGCAGCTGATAGATGGGAACACCGCCACCTGGAAGTTCCCCTCCAAATCACTCACCATCCTGACTTGGAAATATATCGCCATTCCTTCACTGTCGCTGGGTCAAAATCCTGGAACTCCCTTCTTAACAGCGCTGTGGGTGTACCTACACCACATGGGCTGGAGCGGTTCAAGAAGGCAGCTCACCACCACCTTCTCAAGGGCAATTAGGGATGGGTAATAAATGCTGGCCCAGCCAGCGAAGCCCACATCCCATGAATGAATAAAAAAATAGATGCAGAGGCACTGTCATTGCTGCTCCCATACCTGTTGCAGCATTTGTGTGGACAGGTCACCTACTCTTCTGCCATCTCTGTGAGACAACACTGTCCAACAAATATACCAAACCACCTCCAAGATCACTCCCGAGTACCATCAGACACTTTTCTGTAGCGATAAATTTTACTTACCTGCAATCATGGTGCCCAACCCTTTTTAAATAATATCACTGCATTGCCCACCTTGCTTCCTCATGCTTTGTTTTTGAGAATGGTCAACACAGGTGTTGCCAGGACCTGCACACTCCAAATTTGCTACCCTGACATTGTATCAGCTGCTTGGGCTGTGTGACATCAGGATAGCGCTGTTTTCATATGTTTGGGCACCCCCAGAGGTCGCAGCTGCTGCTCCCATACCAATGATGGACATGTGCAAGCCAGTAGCAGCCCACAGCACAGCCTAGCCTTGAAGAGGTAAATCTGTTGCACTGCTACATGATTGAATTTCTCGCTCAGCATCTTTGTCAGTTCTGATGCTGATCTTGAATGAACTATTATGTAACATACAATGGAAGTGAAATGTAAAAAAAAGCCAGCTGGTAAAGAATTTTAAAATTACTGAAGGCTTGAATTCCACAAGCCTGAAATAATTCTAAATCAAATTTTTCTTAACCAGCTCAGAGAGCTATGAAACACCTCTGGGGCTAAATTAAAATTGTAGCAGGGAGATTTTCATATTCAAACACGTGCTCATTGCAGTAATTCTTTAAATAAGAAACTCTTACTTAAATATAGAAATTTTGTCAATATTCCTTTGCAAACTTTTATCATCTTTGAATAATGTTCTTATTTGCATATCTTCTCTAAATTACTGTTAATATCTTTCAAAGTAATTTATGCAGTGAGAAAATGAACAGCTGTCTCAGCAAATACAGCATCTTAATTCAAATGCACCCAGCTTCCATCTGTTCCTCTACAATCATCAAACATTTACAAGACAATTCCCAAATGTATGGATTTGCTTAAAACCCTTGTTTGGTTCTTGGCATGAGAAAATCTCATTAAAAAATCAACTAGTTTAATCTGCTCCTGTAAATATGTAAAGTTGCTGGTTTTATGCTTCTTTGGAATTTCAGGTACCAGTTTGCACTTGAGATCAAAATTTGTAATTTCTTTGCTTAAGCTATTGTTGAGAAATTGGCACTTTAATCATCCCGCTGTACAGACTTGCCTGTGAAAAGTTAACTGCACTGAGCTAGACTTTCAAACACACATTCCAATAGTGTGCATGAACATTGTTAGTTGCATTTCTAGGTGCAATCTAGTAAAGTTTTATCTCATCAGCCAACTTTGAAAGAAATGACAGAGCATGAACATTGTTAATTGCATTGTTGGATGTTGGCTTGTCAAATGTCATCTACTCATCCAGCTTTAAACACGTAGAGGAATTAATATAGAAATATGGAAAAAAATTAAAAGGGACAGATCCAGTGATTGGGACAAATTTTGGAAGCTTTCAACAATTGAAAGCTGGAGAGAAAGAAAATAGCATCTGTTATTGTGGTGTATTATTAAAACTTTATTTAACAAAACGGAAAGACTATTTCGTTGCTTCAGGAGAATGTAAAAAGAATGGTAGGAAATCTAGGAACAAACCATTACTTGCGATAGAATATGCAAGTGTCAATTCAAATAAATGCATGTACCAAGCATGCCTGCACACATAACAATAGATACTGTCCCTCTTTTTCAGATGATTGCTGGAGAGGATGTGGTCATACTGGCATACTTCCACCTTACTTGGTCCTGTCCCCAAATCCAACCTTTTAAAGAAGCAAAACAAAAACAGAATTACCTGGAAAAACTCAGCAGGTCTGGCAGCATCGGCGGAGAAGAGCCGATGCTGCCAGACCTGCTGAGTTTTTCCAGGTAATTCTGTTTTTGTTTTGGATGTCCAGCATCCGCAGTAGTTTTTTGTTTTTATCTTTTAAAGAAGCAATCTAGAATGTCATATGGCCTATGACCAACACTAATATCCCCTCATGTCTAGTCCCTGTCTCCCAAGGGTGCAAGCTTCACCCAGGATGAACACAAGTACGGACTCCTCTTAGAACTGTGAAGATAACAAGCAGTCTGGACCTCTTTCCTGGAGACCCATCCCCTTCACAAACACCACAATGAACTTCTGCAGGTGCACAAAAAAAACTAACTAATCCAATTACATCCATAGAATGGAAACTGGGTGGTGTGGGCACAGGTGGAGAGAAGAGAATAGGCTCATTCCTCCCATATTTACTCTGGACCTGAAGTGTTTATAATTACAATATAAATATGCACAATTAAGCTGTAAATTCTGAATTGAGAATATATATTACTATATTTTATATATATATATCAATGTGAGAATGTACAACAGTACAAAATCATCTCAATGTATCATGCAGCAGTATGAGAATGTACACCTGTTTTGTGTCAATGCGAGAGTATGCAGCAATGAGATTCTATACAAGTTTGGCATCGGAATGAGAATATACATCAGTACAATATCGGTGTGAGAATAACCAGCAACACAGTATAAGTGAATATCAGCATTTAACTGTTCTCTTTTGTTATAAAAAGTGTTTTGAAGGTTTTAAATTAAAAATGTTTATAACTATATTATCTGTTGTTAAAAGTTTGCCTGTTTTGATTGTATTATTTAGTTATTAAAAATAAATGTGGGCAAATGAAAGTGAATGGTCATTTAATTCCTTAAAGACTTCGCTATTTCTGTGTTATAATTTTTTGTATAGTTTCTGCTAAATTCCTTACAAGTGCAAGACTATGGTTAATACACCTACAGGTTCATTCAGACAGGATAATTGTTAGAATCATAGAATGGTTACAGCACAGAAGGAAGCCAGTCAGCCTGTTGAGCCCATGCTGGCTCCCTGCAGGAGCAATTTAGTTGGTCCCACTCTCCTACCCTTTCCCTGCAAATTCTCAAGTGCCTCTAAAAAGTAGCCCATTTTTATAATATACATGTAACAGCCCTTGAATTTATACAGGCAAGGCTGCTGATTTTCAGTTTTCTGAAATAAGCATATGGAATGCTTCTCTAAGACACTGGTAAAGATCTCTGAATCCTAATGGAAAAATAAGAATGGATTATCACTTACATCACTGTAATCCAGTGGCCCTATCAACTGCATTGAATGTAGTGCACCATAGAGAGCTAGCTTGAGCACCGTTACCAAAGCAACATGAGCAGCTACAGACTGTAATTAACAGACTGTCAGCTCCAACCACTGTTTCTAACAAAATGTTTAATCCTTAAGATTCACATTAAATTTCCTATTATTTGTAATATTTGAATAGTTCAACATGCTGAAACTCATTGTCTCCCCATGATTCCTGGCAAATCTATTTTTACATTATTTTTCCAATCACTCTGCAACCTTGCATATTCACAAAGCACTTGTGGGCTGGATTTTACAGGGCTGCAGAATGGTCGCGCTCCCAGAAGGAAAGTCAGCTGGCTGTTGTTGCACCTGGAAGAAGCCCATCCCACAGCCATAATGCACTGCCAGCAGGCTAAACAATATCACAGTGGGACATCCGCCCCTCAGTGGACAGGAAGTCTCACCCTCAAAAGCTGCCAGCCAATCTGATTGGCCGGCAGCTCTAGCAGTCCTGGCAGTGCCACAGCTTATTAGCGGGCGCTGCCTGTACTGCCAGCGGGAGCAGGAAGAAGATAAGTACCGAGCTTTTAGAGCAGGGAAGGATCCAAGAGCCCAGGGATGGAGAGAGATGGGCCAGGTTTTGGAGGACAGGTGGCAAGGAACGATGGGGCGGGGGGTGACATCTTGGGAGGGTGCCCCCGATATGCACAGGGCACCCGATATGCACAGGGCACCCCCTGAACGATGTATCCCCCTGCCTCCTTTCAACTTGGCCTCAAAAAATGGACTGCCCTCTCCCACCTGCTTGCTCACGCCAACTGTGTTATGGCATGGGCAGTGTAATATCTCAGTCAATTGGCTTGGTAACAAGCTCAATTTACCTTTAATTATTTATTTGATTATGGTGAGCAGGCTGCCAATGTTGGTGCCTGCCTGCTGACCATAATATGGGGGACAGCTTAGGGGTGGATGGGAAGGTGGTGGGCTGGGCACTCCTAGTTATTTTGTGTGCCCCCCCCCCCCGCCACCACTGAAAACAAAGCCGGCCAGGAGGCTATAAAATCCAGCCCCTAGTAACTTCAAAAATGTCATTCAAGTAAAGATTTTCAGGTGGATTATTAGGCAGATGTTATTTCTGATTAAGTCAGAGTGGGCAATCTGTGCTGTTGGAAAAGGTCTGCAGACTAGTACAGCATGCAAACAAAAATAGTTAATAGGAGAAGATAGGAGTCAACTTCCTAATTCTCATACCCAGCATTATCGTGTGGGTAAAAAAAGGCCCACAGGCTGACATGCCTCTATAAAATTTTGAATGGACAATTAAATATTTCTAAGCAGTACATCAAGCTTGAAAAGTTCATAACCAACAGCTCTAACTTATATACCCCAATGTGCTTCCTTTGCTAACTCCTTTTTCCAAAGAACAAACAAGAACTGGGGCAATCTTCCACAACCTTAATCTCCATGCCCCCTAAGGATTCATTTAAGGAGAATCTGTTGAACATTGTTCATTAATGTGACCATCGACTGCATTCATTGTGCATCTCCTGTGAGAATTCCCCAGCGGAAGACTACGGAGCAAAACCTTACCAAGTATTAAGTGCTAAGTAGGCCAATTTAGATGTATGATGCTTAGGAGTGGCCTGCCTTAGACTCTGCACAAATAAATGCTTCAAACGAAAAGGTGATGAATAAATGTGGAGCTGGCTACCCTACTTTTTAAGGGATTCATTCTACAAGCTACCTAAATTGAGGCTTAATGCAACAGAATATTGAAGCAGCAATTTCAACTCTGTTACCAAAATGAATATTAATAGTCGTTTGGAAGTACAGAACTTGAGCACTGCTGAAAAAGAGAGATGTCAAAGCTTTTCATCTTGCACACATCAGGACGCTTTGCACGAATACCAATATAAGGGGAAAACAACAATTTATACTGGATGTGAAGAGAGTGCTGATTGGTTGGCAATGGACTTTGATTGGTAGAGACCTTGCCATGGAGAATGCAACAATTGATGGTGATTGACAGTTAACTGCCAAGCTTCCACATGCCTTTTTTTCACCAAAATGAATATGGTTGTTGTTGCCAAGATCATGCACTTGGCTCCCCAGCTTCTAATACCTATGCTTCACCTCTTCCATAGAGTCAAAGAGTCAGAGGTCTACAACACAGAAAAAGGTGCTTTGGCCCATCAAGTCTGCACTGGTCAAACAAGTACCTAACTATTCTAATCCCATTTTCCAGCACTTGGCCCATAGCCTTGTATGCCATGGCATTGCAAGTGCACATCCAAATACTTCTTAAATATTATGAGGGTTTCTTCCCCTACCACCCTTTCAGGCAGTGAGTTCCAGATTCCCACCATCCCCTGGGTGAAAATATTCTTTCTCACATCCCCTCTAAACCTCCTGCCCCTTACCTTAAATCTATGCCCCCTGGTTATTGATCTCTCCACCAAGGGGAAGAGTTCCTTCCTACCCTATCTATGCCCCTCAATTTTATACACCTCAATCATGACCCCCCTCAATCTCCTCTGCTCCAGGGAAAATAACCCCAGTCTATCCAATCTCTCCTCATAACTAAAACTCTCCAGCCCAGGCAACATCCTGGTAAATCTCCTCTGCACGCTCTCTAGTGCAATCACATCCTTCCTGTAATGCGGATTCCAGAACTGCATGCAATACTCTAGCTGTGACCTAACCAGCGTTTTATACAGTTCCAGCATAACCTCCCTGCTCTTATATTCTATGCCTCAGCTAATAAAGGCAAGTATCCCATATGCCTTCTTAATCACCTTATCTACCTGTCCCTCTACCTTAAGGGACCGGTGGACATGCACACCAAGGTCCCTCTGATCCTTGGTACTTTCCAGGGTCCTACCATTCATTGTGTAATCCCGTGCCTTGTTTGTCCTGCCCAAGTGCATCACCTCACACTTATCCGGATTAAATTCCATTTGCCACTGATCAGCCCATCTGACCAGCCCGTCTATATCCTCCTGTAATTTAAGGCTATCCTCCTCACTATTTACCACCCCACCAATTTTCGTGTCATCCACAAACTTACTGATCAGCCCTCCTACATTCAAGTCTAAATCGTTTATATATACCACAAACAGCAAGGGACCCAACACCGATCCCTGTGGAGCCCCACTAGACACAGGCATCCAGTCGCAAAATCATCCCTCGACAATCACCCTCTGCTTCCTGCCACTCAGCCAATTCTGGATCCAATTTGTCAAATTGCCTTGGGTCCCAAAGGCTCTGACCTTCGTTATTAGTCTCCCATGCGGGACCTTATCAAAAGCTTTGCTGAAGTCCAAGTAGACGACGTCAAATGCATTGCCCTCATCTACACACCTGGTCACTTCTTCAGAAAATTCAATCAAATTGGTCAGACATGTCCTCTCCTTAACAAATCCATGCTGACTGTCCTTGATTAATCCCTGCCTCACCAAGTGTAGAGTAATTCTGTCCCTCAGAATTGTTTCCAATAGTTTCCCCACCACTGATGTTAGACTGACTGGCCTGTAGTTCCCTGGTTTATCCTTTTCACCCTTCTTGAATAACGGTACCACATTGGCTGTCCTCCAGTCCTCTGGCACCTCTCCTGTGGCCAGAGAGTTATTGAAAATTATTGCCAGCACCGCTATCTCTTCCATTGCTTCACTCAACAGTCTGGGATATATTTCATATGGGCCGGGAGATTTATCTACTTTTAAGCCTGCCAGGCCACTTAGAACCACCTCCTTTTCTATGCTAATTCCTTTAATTATATCACAGTCCTTGTACCTGGTTTCCATACCCAGGTCGTCCCTCTCATTTGTGAATACCGACACAAAGTATTCATTTAGAACCCTACCTACATCTTCCGGCTCCACAAACAAATTACCACTATGGTCCTTAATGAGGCCCTATTCTTTCCCTAGTTACCCTCTTACTCTTAACGTGCTTGTAAAATAAGTTTGGATTTTCCTTTATTTTACCTGCCAATGTTTTTTCATGCTCCCTTTTTGCTCTCCTAATTTCCTTTTTAAGTTTCCCCCCTACACATTCTATACTCCTTTAGGGCTTCTGCTGTTTTAAGCCCTCGGTATCTGCCATAAACCTCCCTTTATCTCTTTATCCAATTCTGTATATCCCTCGACATCCAGGGATCCCTGGATTTATTGGTTCCACCCTTTATCTTTACTGGAATATGTTGGCCATGTACTCTCCCTATTTCCTTCTTGAATGAGTCCCACTGCTCTAATGCAGATTTATCTAAAAGTAGTTGCTCCCAGTCCACCCTGGCCAAATCATATCTGATCTTATTAAAATCGGCCTTCCCCCAGTTTAGAACTCTGATTCCTGGCCCATCCTGGTCCTTTTCCATAACATCCTTGAATCTAACGCAGTTATGATCACTATCTGCAAAATGCTCCCCCACTGATACCCCTACCACTTGCCCTGCTTCATTCCCTAAAATTAAGTCCAGGACGGCCCCCTCTCTTGTAGGACCTTCTATGTACTGGCTTAAAAAGCTCTCCTGGATGCATTTTAAGAATTCCGCTCCCTCTAAACCTATCACACTATGACTAACCCAGTTAATGTTGGGGAAGTTGAAATTCCCCACTATTACTACCATATTATTTTTACACTTCTCTGAAATTTGCCTACATATCTGTTCTTCTATTTCTCTCTGACTGTTTGGGGGCCTATAGTATACTCCCAGCAATGTGATTGCTCCGTTTTTGTTTTTTTAAGTTCTACCCATATGGCTTCATTTGAGGAACCTTCTAAGATGTCATCCCTCCTTACTGCTGTAATTGATTCCTTGATCAATATTGCGATACCTCCTCCTCTTTTACCTCCTTCCCTGTCTCGCCTGAAGACCCTATATCCTGGAATATTGAGCTGCCAATCCTGCCCCTCTCTCAACCATGTCTCTGTGACAGGAATTACATCATACTTCCATGTGTTAATCTATGCCCTGAACTAATCTGCCTTCCAAATGTTGCTCCAAGAAATAAGCCACTTAATGACATTGGTTCAGAGATAACATTCACTCATTGACATCAGATGAATCGCAGCTGATCTGTACCTTAACTCCACCTAGCTACCTTGGGTTCAATAACGTTAGTGCCCCTTTCCTAACAAAAGCCTTATCAATCTCAGTTTTGAAATGTTCAACTAGCACCCAGCCTTGACACATGTTCCTATCCATCAAGGTGCTCAAAATAAGGCACACATGCATAGTTTTTTGTAAAGAGAAAACTAAATGGAAAAACAAATAAAGTTACATTCACTAATTTACAGACTCCCCTGGGACCTATGGGTAAAAATGAGGAGAAAACATAATTAGTGCAATATTGTTAAGTTACAGCTGTTAGAAATAATATAGAAATGTGAGAACCTCCTAATTTCTTTTAGGTATTGTACCCTGTTGGGACTTATCTCTGAGAGGCAGTGCATTACACTGGGGGGACACAATCAGTGCAGGCATAGCCATGGAACATAAGAATGGAAAGCTAGTGCCAGCATGTATTTGCTTTTGTTTCTTGATATCTGTGTGGTTAAGATTCGGAATGCACTGCCTGAAAGAGTGGTGGATACAGATTCAATAGTATCCTTCCAAAGGGAATTGGATAAATACTTGGAAGGATAAAAAAAATTACAGGGATGTGGGAAAGTGTAAGGCAGTGAGACAAACTGGAATGCTTTTTGAAAAAGCCAGTGCATATTCAATGGGCTGAATGGTTTCCTTCTGTGTTTTATTGTTCTACAGTTCTCTTCTATGTTTTGTTGAATGGGGAGGATATCAGATCCTGACTATTTTATTGATCAAAAATGATGCACATAGCATCTTAGAATTATCACCCTACCAATTTCTGTAATCCTGTAATTTTTTTTTTTACAATTTGACAATCTTTGCAGCAATTTTGAAGTGAGAAAGTTTGGGCACATTTCCAATAAAGTATGGGCTCGTTGGGCAAAATGGCCTCCTTCTTTGAGGTAATGATTTTCTGACTCTAATAGCACTTACTGATCATTTAATTAGTCCCTGAATTACGAATAGCCACTTTAGTCATCTGATGCTCAGTTAACATACATTTGAATATGTACTAACCCTACATTTGGGGCGTAAGATATATCATGTACATCATGTAATCCAGATGTGAACATGGTTTCCTACCTCACTCAAAAGCTATTACTTGAGAACATTATATAATAGTGTCTCTGCATGCATAAAAGACGGTCTCGGAGGGAGTATGGTCCAAAGACTGGAGGCCAGGTTTTAGTATAAAAGCAAAATACTGTGGATGCTGGAAATCTGAAATAAAAACAGAAAATGCTGGAAAAGCTCAGCAGGTCTGGCAGCATCTGTGGAGAGAAAAACAGAGTTAACGTTGCGAGTCCATGTGAATCTTCTTCAGAGCTAGGAGAAGTATAAATATGATGGATTTTATACTATTTAAGCAGGGGTGAGGGGAGGTGGAGCAGGTGGAATGAGATACTAGGAGGCTGTCACAGCTAAGGAGAGATTGACACCAAGATGTCAAGGACAGAAGGCAAAGGGAGTGTTAATGGTAGTGGTAAAGAGTAAAGAAGGTGCTGATAGTGGTATAAAGGTAAAATAGCAGAAGGTGTTAATAGCAGAACAAGGGTCAGCACTCTGTGAAAGCAAAACATAAAAATGAGTGACAGATGGCCCTGTGGGGGGAGGGGGAGTTTGGGGGAAAAGGATAAAAAAAATGAACAAATAAATAAGAGTAAAATAATTTTTAAAATAATAAAGTAACTATATAAAAATGAATAAATAAATGAAAATTTGATTTAAAAAGGGGTGGGGATGGAGGAGAGAGTTCATGATCTGAAGTTGTTGAACTCAATGTTAAGTCCGGAAGGCTGTAAAATGCCTAACCGGAAGATGAGGTGCTGTTCCTCCAGTTTGCATTGAGCTTCAATGGAATATTGCAGCAGTCCAAGGACAGACATGTGGGCATAAGAGCAGGAAGGTGTGTTGAAATGGCAAGCGATAAGAAGGTCTGGGTCATGCTTGCGGACTGAATGAAGATGTTCCGCAAAGTGGTCACCCAGTCTGCGTTTAGACCCCCAGTGTAGAGGAGACTGCATTGGGAGCAGCGAATACAGTAGAAAATTGTTATTTATTTACTTATTTTATTATTATTTTATTTATCTGGAAAGTACTGTGTAAGCAGGCTAAGTTCTTTCTTTCTTGCAGTTTAGAAAGGGTTAACTCACTCTCAGCTGTATTAGCTGAGTAACTAATTAGCTAACTGGTTGACTTGGGTAACTGTAGCTCCAGTTCAGTTTACTACAAACTCAGGGCTCTTTAATGCAGCCTTGGCAAATGGAATGCAGCTGAGGTAAGTGAGTGAAGACTTGGGGTTTGGTGAGAAGGGGAGTTCAGAGAAGGAGGTGTTCGTTTCCTTTTTCTATCATTCTCACCCTGTGGGAATTGGTTCTTGCTTGACAACAAGGAAAGGAGCTAGCTGTTTGGTGAGTTATTCTATCCCTAAAGTTTAAAGTAGTACACAAATTGGTAGTAAGTTAATAAAATATTAAAAAAGCAACGTAAATAAGTGATTAATATAATTAAGTAATTATTTAAAACACATTAAGGATGGCGGGACAGGTGATGTGTCAAGGCTGCAGCATGTGGGATCTCCTGGATGACATTGTGATCCAGGGCAAAAATGTCTGCAGTAAGTGTTTGTGGCTTGAGGAACTTCAGTTCAGAGCAATTGAGCTGGTGGCTGAACTGCATACTTTGCAACACATCAAGGAGAGGGAAAGTTACCTGGACGGTTTGTACCAGGAGGCAGTCACACCACTTAGGAGAGGGTCTTCTGATTTGGTCAGTGGTCAGGGACAGGAGGGTGTGACTGCGAGTGAGGAAGGTAAAGGTAAAGGCAGGAGTGCCGGAGTATGAGCCTCTGCAATTGTTCAAAAGGGTTAAGGTTCTCTCAGCTTTTTTGGATGAGAGCAGGGGCTGCAGGAAGGATGAACGAACTGACCATGGCCATTCAAGTGGGGTGAGCAAAAAGGAACGTAGTGTTAGTCAGGGACTGTGCAGTGAGGGGGATTGACACTTTTCTCAGTAGCAAAGAGCGAGAGTCCAGACAGCTGTGTTGCCTGCCTGGTGCCAGAGTTCAGGACATGTGCACAGGGCTGGAGAGGAACTTGCAGTGAGAGGGGGAGGATTCAGTTGTCATGGTCCATGTAGGTACCAATGACATAGGTCGAACTAGGAAAGAGGTTCCGTGTAGATAGGATGAAGAACTAGGCACTAAATTGAAAAGCAGAACCTCAAAAGTTATAATCTCTGGATTATTATCTGAGCCGTGCACAAATTGGCACAGGGTACATAAAATTAGAGAGATGAATACATGGCTCAAAGACTGGAGTGGGAGACATGGGTTTCAGTTTGTGGGGCACTGGCACCAAAACTAGGGAAAGTGGGGGCTGTACCATTGGGACAGTCTATACCTGAACTGGGCTGGGACCAGTGTTCTTGTGAACCGCATAACTAGGGAAGTAGAAAGGGTTTTAAACTAAATAGTGCGGGCAAGGGATCAAATGTGGAAAGATGTGGTATATCAAAGAGTAGAGACAAGGTAAGAGAGGAAGATAGTAATGGGAAGTGAAAATTGGAGAATGGCAGAAAGGGCCAGAGAGAAAATACCTAAGAATGCACAAAGAATCAAGACTAGATGTCATAAAGATAACAAAAAGACTAAACCAAAATCTGTGTATCTGAATGCACGTAGTATTCATAACAGAGCAAACAAATTGATAGCACACATTGAAGTAAATAAATATGATTTGATAGCCATTACTAGCCTGGCTGCAAGATGGCAAAGATTGGGTCCTGAACATTGAGCAATATATAACCTTCAAGAAGAACAGGAAGCTAGG
Organism: Cetorhinus maximus; assembly: GCF_964194155.1. NCBI lineage: Eukaryota > Metazoa > Chordata > Chondrichthyes > Lamniformes > Cetorhinidae > Cetorhinus > Cetorhinus maximus. Next base: position 32,975,612 of record NC_135885.1, on the reverse strand, counting down.
TAAAAGTAGAGGTATAGCAGTGTTAATCAAAGATGGCACTGGTGCAATAGTTAGAGATGACCTTGGTTCAGGAGATGAGGATGTAGAATCGGTTTGTGTGAGATAAGGAATAGTAAGGGAAAGAAGTTATGAGTGGGAATGGTCTGCAGGCTCCCTAACAGTAACCACAATGTAGGGCAAAGTATACAAGAAGAAATGTTGGGTGCTTGTTATAAAGGGATGGAAATAATCATGAGTGACTTTAATCTACATATAAACAGGAAAAATCAAATTGGCAGTAGTAGCCTGGATGAGGAGTTCATAGAATGCTTTCGAGGTAGGCTCTTAGAGCACCACATTCTGGAACCCACCAGAGAGCAGTTTATATGAGATTTGGCATTGTGTAATGAGACAGGATTAATTAATGACCTCAGAGTAAAGGCACCCTAGGTAGCAGCAACTACAATATGATTGAATTTTACATTCCATTTGATTGGGAGAAGAGTGGATCTAAGATTAGTATTTTAAACTTAAATAAGGGCAACTATGTGTGCATGAAAACTGAGCTAGGTGAAGTGAACTGGGATGTTAGACTAGGGGATAGATCAATAGAGAAGCAGTGGCAGACATTTAAGGGGGTATTTCAGAATACTCAGAATAAGTATGTTCCTACTATAAAGAAAAATTCTAAAGGGAGGACACATCATCCATGGTTAACTAAAGAAGTTAGGGAAAGCATCAAACTTAAGGGAAAGCATATAACTGCACAAAGATGAGTGGCAGGTCAGATGATTGGTCAGTGTCAAGAAGATATAATGTTATTGGAAATGATTTTAAAATAGAGTCTAGTGGTGTCTGTGTCTACGTATGTATGTGTGTCTTAATTGGATTAAAGCCAGGTGGTCTAGAGGAGTTGATGTATAGAAGAGGAGTAGGCTTGAAATGGTAATTGGGTAAACATAGGAAAGTTACAAGGTGAAATGAAACAGGGGCAACTTGCATTTTAAAATAAACCATTCAAAAGAATGGGTGAAGTATCACACCTAGCCAGAAGAAGCTAAACAATGTGTTTATTTTTTCCAAAACTTACTAATAAAATTGGTGCTATGAAAGGGGTTTCATTGCTAGAAGAGGTAAAGTTCAAAAGACCTAGTGGTACAAAGAGAATTTGCAAAGAGGAAAATATGTATAAAACAAGAAAAAGCTGTTGGTAAAGGAGGAGGGATTCTAAGATCTAAAGCCTCCAGCCTGTAAGCCTCAAACTGCTGTCAGCAAGGACCCAGAGCTGAAAGAAACTTATTTTGAATTCAACTGTCCAGGGTGCGTTTTGCCAGGGGTCTGTTTAAATCTATGTGTTTTACTGTTGCTTTAACAGGGGTGTAACTAGGAGTCAGGTTAATTAGGGGATTTTTGTAGTTATTACAGTAGTAATTTTGCAGATATATGTATGTGCTTACAATCTTTCTTGTGTTAATAAATGTTTAATTTCGTTTTATAAAAACCTCTTGAAACTTGGTGGTCTTATTACTACTGAATTTAAAGCCTGCATCTCGAACATACAAATTGCAAAATATGTTATAACAATTGTTTTAAGCTTCCCTCTGGGATTTGAACAGCTCAGCATTTACCATCAGCTGTGTCATAATAGTCAGAATATAAAGAACAGCAGAGAATGATTAAAAGGTTAATCAGGAAAAAGAAATTAGGGTATGAGAGGAAGCTAACTAGAAATATAAAAATGGATATCAAGGGTTTCTCTACATGTATTTAAACAAAAGAGTATGTAAAGTGAGTGTTGGTCCTCTAGGGAGTGAGAATGGGGAGTTAATAGATAATAAGGAAATGGTCGATGAAATGAACAAATATTTTGCTTCTCTTTTCACTATAGAGGATACTAAAAACATTCCAGTTTTTTAACTTTAATTTGGACTCCTTAACTTCTCATTTCTGATCTGTGTGTATGTGTTTTTATTATTTTTCTCAGGTTTGTTGTAACTAATAAACTTACTCTTTTTTGACTCAAGAAAGCCTGGTTAAATTGGCTCCTTCTAAAATAAATACATTTGGATTGGGGAAAGGTATCCTCGGGGGAAGGGATCCTTTTTAAAGTAACCTTGTTGTGACCAACCAAGGTGGGGGCTGGGGTGGAGGGTGGCACGTTGAATAAGGAAGGGGAGCCAGCCCATTCCTCCTCACCCGGGAGCATAACAAAATTGGGGTCCAGTTCAGAAAGTTAACAAATTGGTGGACCTTGCCCGGGGACCAGTCCATAACAATGCACAAGGTGCTTTAGGGTTGGATGTGTCAGGGAACAGTTTAGCTAGCACTCGTGTTTTAATTGTCGGCTGAAATATAAGATGGAAGAGTTGTCTTCATGGCCACATTAGGGAAACATAGGAACATAGGTCTGAAGAACAGGAGTAAACTCTAAGATCGCAGCTGATCTGGTTGTGGTCTCAACTCCATTTTCCAGGAGTATTGGTCACAGTGACATCGTCAAATGACAATGTTTTGTGAGAAGCACAATATAAGATGTTGAACTTTTGCTTTAACAATTTGTAGAGAAGCTGAAAAGGAACAATGACGAAGGTTGGGGAAACAGACACACAGTAGTATTGTTTCATTTCTCTGTATGTCTACAGTTTAAAGATATTGGGGGAAACATATGTTTGCATAGTACTGTTTCTAGTGAAAAGCTGGAGACAAAGTAATTTCTCCGCCATTGGCCTTGATCTTCGATAATAAACAGAGAATGTTGTAAACCAAAATCTGATGTCAGAAATCAAAATGGTTACAATCATGTCAATGGAAAATATCAAGCTGCCTTAATTAGTGCAACTGGAAAGCTACTAGTCACATGCCTCGCCATCAGAGTGAGTAGAATTATTCTGTCCAATGCTGCTGGACTGAGATTTTCTTGTTTGTATTTGTTTTGCAATATTTACAACTGTAGCTCCATAGCAAGCTACAAAAATTTAGCAGTACACAAATAAAGACTGCTACAGAAGCCTATGAATATTTAAAACATCATTCACAGATTATCTTTTCCAGACAATTAGGTATAGAGTTAAATTTTACCCCAATTTCAGAATTAAAAATCTACATCCATCAGAATGTATTTGAGTAATGAGATTTGTGTTAATTATTGTTCATCATGTTGTTATTCGCCAATTTCAAATTATCCTGCAAATTATCAAGCTTGTCATTTATTTCTGACATACAAATATGCATTTGAACTAATTGCCCTGTGATAAAAAGTTTCGTTAGCTTTCAGCTAAGCTACTCCCTAGAACAGTATGAAGTGGCACACAGCTACATCAGAAGAGCGAGAACTAATAAGACTCAATACATTCAACTGATACCTGGTGAGTACTGAGATATTTGCCACCGACACTATTCGTATTCCTAACTGAAGGAGGCTCAGAAATACCAAGAGGAATTGGAATCCAATTGGATGTATTGAATTTAAAAATAATTCACAAAAGACGCCTCTGATTTTTTGTAAGTATTTCAAAACAATATGAAGTTCATGCTATACTGGGCACAATGGGTGGAAGATGAGAAGATGAGGCAATAATACTAGTATAGAGAAAGAATTCACTTAAACCTTTTGTACACCAAAACAAAACAACAACAGTGCATTCAAGCACTGTTTATTATCAATTAAGGCTTGATAAACCTTAAAATATGAATATTCCTTGGTCAATAATTAATATTTGAAAACACATTTAAGTGCAGAGTAAAAGCTGTGATAGTCAAAGCAATATACAAAAGGTCTTTTCTATTCAAACTTCCTATTAAAACATGTTTGTCAATCATTTAATTTGTAGTCTAATTTATCTTATTCATTCATGGAACGTGATTGTTGCTACAAGGTCAGCATTTATTACCCATCCCTAATTTCCTTAGGAAGATGGTGGTGAGCCAGCTTCTGGTACACCCGCAGTGCTGTTAGGAAGGGAGCTCCAGGATTTTGACCCAACGAGAGTGAAAGAATAATAATATAGCTCCAGGTCAGGATAGTGTGTGGCTTGGAGGGGAAGATGCAGGTGGTGGTGTTCCCACACGCTTGTTGCCCTTGTTTTTTTAGGTGGTAGAGATCATGGGTATTAAAAGTGATGCTGAAGGAGCCCTGGTGGGTTGCTGCAGTGCATCTTGTAGATGGTATGCACTGTTGCCACGATGTGACAGTGGTGGAGGGAGTGAATATTTAAATTGGTGGATGGGGTGCCAGTCAAGCAGGCTGCTTTGTCCTGGGCGGTATCAAACTTCTTGAGCGTTGTTGGAGCCGTGCTCATCCATGTAAGTGGGGAGTATTCCTTCCTACTCCTAACATTTGCCTTGTGGAAAGATTTTGAGGAGTCAGGAGGTGAGTTATTCACCACAGAATTCCCAAACTCTGACCTGCTCTTGTCGTCATAGTATTTATGTAGTTGCCCTTGACATCAAGGCAGCATTTGACCAAGTTTGGCATCAAGGAGCCTTAGTAAAATTGAATTCAATGGGATTCAGGGGCAAAACTCTCAACTGGCTAATTTAAGAAACTGGTCAAGTTTCTGGTCATTGATGATTCCCAAGTTGTTAATAATGGGAGATTCAGCAATGGTAATGCTGATGAATGTCAAGGGTGGATGGTTAGATGCTCTCTTGCTGGAGATGGTCATTGCCTGGCACTTGTGTGGCGTGAATGTTACTTGCCGCTCATCAGCCCAAGACTGGATGTTGTCTGGTACCTGCTGCATGCAGGCTTCATAATCTGAGGACTTGCAAATAGAAGCGAACACTGTGCAATCATCAGCAAACATCCTACTTCTGACGTTATGATGGAAGGAAAATCATTGATGAAGCAGCTGAAAGTGGTTAGGCCTAGAAAACTGCCCTAAGAAACTCCTGCAACAATGTCCTGAGGCTGCGATGGTTGGCTGACAATGGCCACAACTATCTTCCTTTGTGCTAGGTATGATCCCAGCCAGTGGAGAGTTTTCTACCCGATTCCTATTGTAGTATACCTTTAAGGATGTGAGCATAGCTCTGTATACATCACTAGATGGGAAATGATATACGTATTGTGTGTTCCAATTTTAGTTTCACTTTTGCAGTAAACAGCAGAGCAGACAACACGGCTCTTAGTGCTCCGAGCTTTACAACTATACTTTACGACTGTTCTCGTGTGTCCAGTCTTAATAAATGAATCTACAATGTGTTAACCCAATCCCTTATGAATGATTGTTACCTTTTGCCTCAAAAATCAAACAAGCTCAAGGACACAATTTTAAGAACACAACATGGTGTGCAGCAGTGGTTTCTTCTAAATCACAATGGTGGCAGCTAATAGGCAGCTTATTAAAAGCCATGACTTGATGGCAAGGATGGAAAAAGATTAAGTATAGGTACGACTTGGTGAACAGCGCTAGTTTGTGCTGCAAGGCATGAGAAGACTCTCAACGTTTTGGTCAAACCACAATTACGTCGCAGCGTCAGAGAGAGTGTTGAAAACACAGCGTGGTGACTGCGAAGAGAAACTTTGAAGACTCAGACAAAAAGCTGGTGAGCAGACAGATCCCTCGTGGTGTGATTGCTACAAAAAGAAACAACAAGAGATTCTACACTACAGAAACTGTGGAAAACCATCATCGAAGGCTGGCCTGATTCAATTCAGCATGTCCACAAACACTTGAGACCATTTTGGCCTTATCAGGACAAGTTAGGCATCTCTGTGGTTGTCATTTTTAAAGGCAGACAGGTCATCATACCAGAATCTTTGTGACCTGATATTCTTGAATAACTTCATCACTCACACATGGGCATAGATCGGATGAGAAGACTTGCAAGAGAGACAGTCTATTGGCTGGTGTGAACAATGACATTGAAGTCGTTGTAAGAAGTGCAAGGCATGTCAAGAGAATATGCCAAGTCAGATCAAAGAACCACTGATTCCATATGAAGTTCCTACCCATCCTTGCTCCAAAATCACTTCCGACCTCTTTCACGTCCGTGGCACTAAGTTCATCGTCATCTACTTTGCCACGTACCCCATAATTCTACAATTGCACAATATGTCAAGCACAACTGTCACACAGACTCTAAGTGCTATTTTCAGTTTATTTGACATGCCTAGGGCAATAATTTCAAATAACGGTCTGCAATTTGTTGGTAGGCCATTTTAGAATACGTGAGGAATTTGGAATATCGATCACACTGCTTCTTCTCCTTTCCCTATTCCTAACGGCCTGGCTGAACGAATGATTTACATGGTGAAATCCCCAGTTCTCAAATGTAGACAGACCAAGCAAGATCTACACATTGCAACTACTCCATCACTTGAACTCATGTTTGGCAGACCAGTTCGTGCCAACCTACCTACTCTTACCCATTCTACTCGCTCAGAAACTAGAGAGCAACTTTTAAAATTACAAGGGAAGATGGCCAATGTGCACTATAAAAGTACAGGTACAGAATTGCCAAGTTTACAGTTGGGACAACAAGTTCAACTCCAAGATCCCACAGAAGGTACGTGGCAACCAGCCGAGATGCCAAGGATTTGTTCAAAACCAAGATCCTATGAAGTCATCGCACAAAAGCACAATGGTGAGGCGTAACTGAGGACAAATCAGATCCATTCCATCTCCTTACCCACTGTGCAGTTCTATTGCATCTAGGGCAAGATCCCAAATGCAACCAGGAACAACAGCCAAGAACAACAATCCCACAGATCACTGGGAGAAACTAAAGAAACCTCCAGACAAGGTTACCCATCACAAGATCTGGGCGTTCAAGCAGATTACCTTTATGCTTTAGCGACTCATAGATACATCAGTTCTATGCAGTTATGTAATGGTAACTAAATGTGGGCATATATTGTAAATAGTTATACTTCTTGATCAGTGGGGGGTGGGGAAGTATCTTTAAAAAGAAAGAGGGATGTTGTAGGATACCTTTAAGGATGTGAGCATGGCTCTGTATACATCACTAGAAGGGAAACGGGATACCTCACTGGGATTTAGTTCTAGAGTAGCCTCGGGGTCACAGTCTGGTGAGCACATCGCACTGTCTGATCTACAGTAAGTGATGGCAGGGGCTTACCAGGTTTCCGGTACAGGTATGGTTGCTGGAGGCCAGAAATCTGCTGAGTCCGAGTCAGATGATGAGCCTCTGGACTCAGTCATACCTCAGTTACTGGAGCTGCTCAGGCAAGCTCGGGAACATCAGGAAGAGATATCCACTGCAGTCTTCAATTTGAGAACACAATGGAGGAGTCCATCCGCCTTCAAGCTGAGGTGATAGCACCAGCATGCCAATGTACCAAGGTCAACACTGATCAGATGGCAGCTGCCATGGAGACCTTGGTCCAGAGCATTGGTCCTGCACTGCTGCACAGGCTGAACTCCATTGTTGCCATTGTTGACTTCCAACAGTGTCAGTGCGAGAGGGGTGCAGGGCAGCTCAATCTCACTCCACCTTCCCCTTCTGCTCAAGGAGTCAGCCAGGGGCGGTCAAGCACCCATAGGGAGGAGGATCAGCAGGTGCACACCCCGGGGCCATCCACCCAGGTAACTCCAAGAGTGTCCAGCCCATCCGAATCCCCTCTTCCTGTGATCCCAGCATTTCCAGCTCCAAAAGCCAAGGAGGGTGCCACTGCCACACAGCAGAACCCTGAAAGCAGGCCGGGGCTCTCCAGGTCTCAGCCCTCCAGAGGGCGCCCATCAAGGTCATCACAGACAGAGCATAGCAGTCAGAGGCTGCCCCCACCTCCGTTGTGATGTCAGGAGAGCACCAAGATGTAGCAGCAGGGTTAAGAAGGTAAAGATTTAGTTGCATAGCCTGGGCACGGGTGTTAATCACTTGTACATAACATTTACTGTTGTAAATAAACTCCCAAGAATGTCTCCTTGCCCATGGCTCCTTGTTCTGATGAGCAACGTTCACGTCACTCAGATGTGAAACCTTGGTTCCTGCACAAGGTAAAGGCAGGTGGTCTCAGCCCCCGCAGCCTCTTCCCTGTGCTTTGTGCAACCTTCCCAGCACATGGATGGTGCACTTTCACAGTCACTGGACACATCAGTCATGCCTACACATTGACGGGTCTTATCATTGCTGTGAGAATGTCCTGGGCCAGTGGCACAGAGTTCCGTCATTTTCTCTTTATGCGCTCAGCACCTTTGAGGTGCGTCTGGTCCCCCATCTCAACAGCATCCGTGTCCGGTGACAGTGTGGTCCTGAAGGGTTCTGCTCACAAAGGATGCCATAGGATCATGAGAAGTTAAATTTTCCCTACTGCATCTCCATGATATGATTCTGTTCACAAGCGAGCTGCCATCAGCCAGACAGGAGTCAGACATTCATAAGCTATGTGAGAATCTATGGAGTGTCCCCACTGCATGTCATCATCCTCCTCCTGGAATGTAGGGACTAAGGGCATCCACTGTGTCTCCAAGGAGCCTTATCATAGAGGGTACGTGTGCCAGACAGGAGTCAAATATTCACAAATGCAACGTTTGGATCTATGGAGTCTCCTCACTGCACATTGTCATCATCCTCCACAAATCTAGCAGCGATGAGGGCCTCGCCAGCATGGTCACCTCCCCAACAGACCACCTCATCAGAGGAGACTTGCAGCTCCTCCATCTTCTCCTCAGCCAGCTCCTCCCCCCATTGCAGCGCCAGGTTGCGAAGAGCGCAGCAGGCTATGACGATGCGTGACACCCTCTGTGGACTATACTGCAGGGCTCCACCAGACTGGTCTAGGCACCGGAGCCTCATTTTCAACAACCCAATGGTTTGCTCCACCAAAGTGCAAGTTGCAGCATAAGCCTTGTTATACCATCTCTCTGCTGCACTCTGAGGCTACTGCATGAGTGTCACCAGCCCTTGTTCCCGACGAGCCAAACCTGCAGCCTCTGTGGACCCTGGAAGACATCACGGATCTGAGACCTGTTAAAGGCGTAGGAGTCGTGGACACTTCTTAGGAATCATGCACAGACCTGTAGGATGCATTTGTGGTGGCCGCACAGCAGCTGAATAGTGGAAACCCTTGCGGTTGACGTAATTGATCATTGATTGCCATGGAAATATGAGCACCACGTGGGTGCAGTACATGGCACCCTGCATGTGTGGGAAACCTGAGATCTGCGCAAATCCCAGCGCTTTTGCTACCTGGCTTTCCTGATCCCAGTCAAAATGCACAAAGTTGTGTGCCTTCACGAATTTGCATCCGTAACCTACTGGATGCATTTGTGTGTGGATGCTTGCGATATCCCACAGAGGTCACCTGTGAAGCCCTGAAAGGAGCCACTGACGTAAAAATTGAGTGCCAGGGTCACTTTCATGGTCACTGGCAGTGAATGCTCTTCGTGTCCCCTTGGCGCCAAATCCTACAGCAGGTGGCAGATGTGACCAACAAGTTCCCTGGACATGCGCAGTCTTTGACGACACTTCTCGGTCATCTGCATGAATGACAAGCGCCGTCTGTAGAACCTTGGTCTAGGTGGCTCCAACCAGCAACAGCTCACTGTGGCTCTTCAGCGGCGTGTGCCGGACCCCAGTCACCCCTTCTTCTTGAGGGTGCTGCTCCTCCCTCTGTCCAGCCAGGCACCTCTGGTACTCTCTTCTCCTTCGTCCCCTCTCCCTGTAAACCATGAGGCATACAGATAGGTCACCAGGCTCCATGCTCCTGATGTACTCCTTCTGCAGGATGAAAGGGAGAGGCTCATGGGTTAGCTTGGGTGTACTAAGAGCCTCTCTTGGTTAAGTTTGAAGGCCCCTTAACACATGCTGGAGTGTGCTGGCCACCATTTGGTTGGCCAGGGTTTAGTGCACTGCATGGCTGCCCAAAGCCCCACCCACCCCCGCCCCACTCCATCTGACTGATTGGTGGCAGCTTTGCCTATTGGACTGCATGCTGTGCTCTCGGCTCCGATGCAGGCATTCTCCTAACCTGCACTGCAAGGCTGCACTGTAAGCTTGAACCACGGGGGAACACTGGTCCAAAACTGAATGAAGACATTGCAAGGGGCTGTGAGCGCCTCCGCCAGTGGCTGCTCCATGGCCAGCTTTCGCAAGAAGATTGTAGTCATCCAATTGTTCTGCAGTCCACTAAAACGCTCATTAGTTCACAGTCTGCGCCCGAGAGGTGAAAAACTCTGGAGCACTTGGTGGCACTTTCATGCCTCTATGTTGCTTGAGTGGGCAGATAAGCTAGAGGCCCGACTCCAAGCATGTTAATGTAGCTGCACCTGAACTGTCTCAACTGCAGAGCAATGGTCACTTTATACAAGGCTTCCCTAATGCGTGGCCACTTCCCTCCACCCCCCACACCCACATGTGCGTGTGCTCGACTATCAGGCCGTGCTGCCTTGCCCCCTCTCGCTCCCAACTGCACTGCAGCCGTTGCCCCAGCACAGCATTGTCAGCTAGCCGGGAAAAAGCGACTAACCTGTGCCCTCGCCTGAATGCATGGTGTCTCTTCCTTGAAGTCGAATGGGTGAACCTCACGAGCACTGTGCAACGTTAGTGTGCATTCACCACTGAGTTCCCCTTGAAGCTCAGCTCGCCAGGTTCCCACCTTTTAGATGCTGCTGTGAAGCGCGTCCAGCATGGGGGTGATGATCCCGGCGAGCAGGGCTTATAATTATATGCAGGTGAATTAAAATTATGTTCCTGATGTGCGACACCGGGAAACACGGCCCACCATTGATGGATGAAGTGGATGATCGTAAACTGGTTTCACAATTGCGTGAAACCGATTTTTGGCCTTCTCGCCATGACGTCTGACTCCAACGGGGTGTAAAATTCCGTCCATTGTCCTTACCAAGTCCATATGTGACTTAAACCCTACAGCATGGTTGATTCTTAAGTGACCTAGCAGGCCACTGAGTTGTATCAAATGCTACAAATGGTACAAAATAAGAAAAGTGGGTTAAAAAGAAGGCCCACCACCACATCACACAACAACTTAAGTTGGGCCAGCTTCACCAGAGTGAGAGAGAAGGTAAGTCACCCTGACCTACATTTGTGCATCTCTTAGATGCCAACATAAAAGTGGCATAACCAGAAGTCTGCAAACAATTGAATTATCTTGTAAATAATGCATCATTCAAGGAGATTTAAGGGGAGACAGGGGATGAAGGTGCTTTGGCCTAAGTCACCAAAATCCTAAGTAGTAGCTCTTTGGTGTTATCTATAATAATACCACCACACAATTTTTGTCTGGGCTTTGGATTTTTCAGATTAAGGGATGCATCTATTGGTGGGTTTATTTGGTGGGTGGTCCCTGGGTACATTCAGTACCCAAATGTTACAATAAAGTTTTAAAATTTCTAATTAACCAACTGTCAGCCCATGGGTGCCGAACACCAGAGTTTTGCAGAACAATCTCACCAAACATAAAGCACTTGGCAAGAACTGGGGGTGGGGGAGGGTAAAACAGCAAGGGAGGGGGAAATGTACCTGTCTGTGGCATCCTTCTGTCACGCAAGACAACTGTTTGCACCATGGTGGTCAACTCTGTTAAGCATCACCTGTTGCAATTAATTGCAGCACAAATGTTTTGCAGGTCACTGCTAGTGTTCATATATTTCTTTAAATTTATATTTCTTACAATCATCAATCAGGATTTTAATCTCATCACTAAAATGCAATTTTTCACTAGAAAAGGCTCATGCAACTTTGTGTCACAGGAGTTCTCAAATTCGATCAGATGTTCCTTCATAGTCAATATGCAGAGATTTCATCCCCCAACAAATGTCAACATCAACTGCTCTGCCAGATCAAACTTGCAACACCAACTGCGATTTGCTCCAATCAGGTTTCAAGCCTTGGAAGATCTTGTGACCCATGCAATTGTGGATTGATTGGCCTAGCAGAGGACAGTGAAGGGCTGCTACACCATCATTGATATAACATTTGAACTAGCTGACTGATAGAGAATGCACAATGAGCTTAATTTTCATCTGAAGCAGCAGTAGCACATTTACTGTTCATAAGTTAGCTAGCTCAAAACCTAATTTTACTCAGCAATCATATTTTCAAGGAGGAAGCACTGTCAACTGTAGCTCATCTGGTAGCACTCCTGCCTCTGAGTCACGGGTAGGTCCAAGTCGAGTGGAATGCTTGAGGTGGCGGCTGTAGCGAAGGGCAGTGTGTCCCTCAAGACGTCGAAGCAGTCGCTGACTAAAGTCACCAAAGAAGCCGCCTAAGAAGTGGAGAAAATCTTGCAAGCAGAGCTATTCCATTTACGTTTACAGGGTGCTGACCCAGGTCCACCCTTCCACCGGGATCTCATCCAAGGCCATGAGTGTTATGAATTCCTTCGTTATCAACATTTTCAAGCGCATCGCCTTCGAGGCTTCACACCTCATTCACTACAACAAGCGCCACACCATCTCGGCCAGGGAGATCCAGAGCGCCGTCCGCCTCATGCTGCCAGGGGAATTGGCCAAACACGCCGTCTCTGAAGGCACCAAAGCCGTCACCAAATACACCAACTCCGTTTAGGTGGATAATTCTAAAGATCCAAAAACAGGACAAAGTTCTGGGTTTAAGACCGACTCCAAGGCAGAATTTAATGTCCTCCCCCAAGGTGAATTTGGTCACAGGGCATTTAATCGGGTGGGGACCCCACCACCTTCCCATTTCTGCCTCTACTAAGTCCAGGGCAGGAAGGCTCATGGATGGCATTCCCACCTCGCTGCCAATTGAGGCCCTTAAATGGGAAATTAATGCCCACTTAAGGGCCTCATCCCACCGCTGATATTCACCCAGCAGTGGGCGGGGTACTCGCGATGCAGTGAGACCAACAAGCAATCCCTGTTGGATTTGTTTGCGGGATTCTGGGAGGGCTCCCTTGTTCAAAGGCATTCAGTGCCTGCTTGAGGGACCAGCATTGGGAAGGAGGGAGGGTCCCGTGAGAGCAATCCCTTTCCTTTGCTGCCGACCCCTCATTCCCCTACTCTCCCACTACCACCACCCTGCAACCAGTCCTCTTGCCATCACTTACCTGTGGCCTGATCTGGCCTGCACGGGTGCATTAACGGCAGCAGTGATCGCCACCCCAGTTTCGCTGCTGAGCAAAGCACAGCTGCCGGCTTCTGATTGGCTGGTGGTTTTCGGTGGGCAGGATTTTTGCCCCTGCAGTCCTTGATTCTGGATTAGGCCCGCCACTGTCTGGTTAAGTGCTGATTGGCACTTACTGCAGTGGGTCTTCCCCACATGAAGCAACGTGAGGGCTCTCGTTTGGCTCCCCAGCTGATGGATGAGACCCCCATTGCCTCCATTAAATACCAGCCCAGGACATGTACACAAAAGTCATGGCTGACATTGCAGTGCAGTACTGAGGGACTGCTCCACGGTCAGAGAGGCTGTCTTTCTGACGAGATGTTAAACTGAGGCCCTATTTGGCCACTCGGGTGGATGTAAAAAGTCACATGGCACAATTTTGAAGAAGGGAGAGGAGTTATCCCTCGTGACTTGGCCAAGACTTAGCTCTCAGTCAGCATCAGAAATGCAGATTATTTGGTCATTATCACATTGCTGTTTGTGGGAGCTTGTTGTGCGCAAATTGGCTTCCACATTTCCTTCATTACAACAGGTACTACTCTTCAAAAGCACTTCATTGTAAAGCCCTTTGAAATGTCCATTGATCATGAAAAGCCCAATATAAAATGCAAGTCTTCCTTCTTTAATGTCTGTTGACCAGATTGTCTATTTTGTTTTGGTTATTTTCTTCAAATGTCACCAACAAGTATCAGCTAGTAATTTTGCTCAAATAAGCATTGTTGGAACTGGAGCATCCTTTCTCACCTCTTTCTTTTAAGATATTTTTATAAGATCACATCCACTGTATTCTACTGCAGGAAGGACAGATCAGGATTCCAAGATAATACCTGCAGGAGCCAGGATATTTTAAAAGGCAGTGCGATAAGCAGGATTCAATGCAGCTTATTCTCTGTCATAATACCTCACAATTAGTTCTCAACAAGAACGATAATTTTTATTTTATGGAACATTTAACGTAGAGTAATGCCACAGCAGTTCACAGAGAGGTGATTGGAGAATAGAATCATAGAGTGGTTACAGCGCAGAAGGAGGCTATTTCACCTGTCATGTCTGGCTGGCACTCTGCAAGAGAAACTCAGCTAGTCCCACTCCCCTGCCCTTTCCTTGTAGCCCTGCAATTGCTTTCCCCTTTAAAAAACACAATTGAATCTGCCTCCACCACACTCTCAGGCAATGCAGTGTCTAACCACTCACTGCATAAAAGCTTTTCCTCATGTCACAAATAGTTCTTTTGCCAACACCTTAAAAAGGTGTTCGGTGGTTCTCAATATTTTTATGAATGGCAATAGTTTCTCTTTATCCAATCACTCAAGACCTTTCATGATGTTGAAAACTTCTATCAAATCTTCTTTCAATCTTGATGATCTCAGCAGCTGCATGGATTCAAGGGGGTGGGGGGCACAGGCAAGGTTCCACAGCGGCTTCTCCGTGGCTGGCTTGTGGTGCTGGGGCAAGAGCGACAGTGCAAAGGGAAAAAAGGGAGAAGGCAACCTTGGGGAAAGGCAAACAATGCCGGGTGGGTCATGGCAATATTGCGAGAAGTTTGAGCACAAACACATGCAGGGGGCGAGGGGGGGCAGGGGGTAGGGGTAAGAAAATGGCTGGGCTAATGGCAGAACACGTCAAAGATGAGCACTCCACCGCAGCTGTGAGCATTTAGCTTAAGCTTAATTGACATTCTTGGAGTCAGCCTAGCCAAGCAACTGTGCCCACTCAAGCAGCACTAATTCCTCACAGTGCCAATAATTGCACCTCTACTGTTAATCCCTCGCATGCACACATCGAACTCGAATGAGTACTGTGGTGCTGCAGAATCATTGCGCGACTTGAGAATCCTGTTGGGAAAGGCGGCCATCGAACACTGATGGAGGGGTGTGTTCCTAATCTCTTGCACTATGTTTCAGTTGACTTTGAAAAGTCACTCTCATGATACAAGCAAACTGGGAAGCCTTGGAGTCCAGGCTAGGAAAATGCCTGCGCCTGAGATGAGAGTACAGGATGCAGTAGAGAAGGCAAAGCTGCTGCCACTCGGTCATGTGGTGTGGGGCAGTGCTGGGTGTGGGCGTGGTGAGCCATCATGCGCACTAAACACTGGCCATCCAGGTGGTGGCCTGGACCCTCCAGCAGGCATTAAGGGGCTTTGAGAGGCAGCCGCAGGCGATGACTTGACCAAGAGTGGTCCTGAGGAGAATATTGCTGACCCTTGCGTCTCTCTCTTTGATACTACAGTGAGGAGACCATCAGGAACATGGAGCCTGGTGACCTCGCTGTCTACCTAATTGCTTATAGGCGGGAGAGAAGAAGGGGAAGAATGCGACGGAGGCACCTGGCTCGCCAAAGGGAGGAGCAGAACCCTGGGACAGCCCAAGCCCAAGGGGCAGCATGGCCTCCTCCGCATGCATTGCTAGACCCAGGGTCTACAGATGGCGCATTTGTACCTGAAAATGAATGATAACCAGTGTCACTGATGCCTGTCAAGGGAACTGGTCACACACTTCTGCTACTTTTTGCAGGATTTGGCACCACGGGGACTCACAGGGCATCCACTGCCATTGGCTGTTATAGTTACCACTGTGCTCAATTTCTACAGCAGTGGCTCCTTCCAAGGCTCCACTGGAAACCTGTGTGGGATTTCACAAGCCTCCACCAACAAATTATCCAGGAGGTCATGGACGCCCTTTTTGCTAAGGCACACACCTTTGTCAATTTTGACAGGGATCGGGCAAGCCAGGAAGCAAGAGCGTCGGGATTTGCTCAGATTTCCAGATTCCCACAGGTGCAGGGTGCCATTGACTGCACCTATGTGGCTCTTAAATCTACCTGGCAACAAGCAGTCCAGTATGTGAACCGCAAAGATTTCCACTCTGAATATTCAGCTGGTCTGCGACCATAACAAACAGATCATGCATGTGTGTGCAAGATACCCCGGAAGTGTCCATGACTCATACATCCTCAGTAGGTCTCAGATCCCTGACATCTTCCAGGGATCACACAGGGTGCAGGGTTGGCTCCTTGGGGACAAGGGCTACCCACAAAGGACGCGGCTGATGATTCCCATGCGGCGACCTCAGACTACTAGTGAGAGAAGGTACAACGAGGCTCATACTGCAACCCGGAGTTTGGTTGAGCACACCGTTGGCATCCTGGAAATGAGGTTCCAATGCCTGGGCAGATCTGGAGCACTCCAGTACACTCCCCAGAGGATGTCACGCATCATAGTGGCTTGCTGCTCACTACACAACATGGCGATGCAATGGGGGAGGACCTGGATGATGAGGAGGTGCAAAAGCTGCATGTTTCCTCCGATGAGGAGGAAGTCGAAGCAGATGATGTTGAAGGGGTCCTGGAAGATGAAGGTGTAGGCAATGAGGCCATTACACTGGCCAGAGGATGCAGGCCCTCATTGCTACAAGGTTCCAGGAGGATGATGATGAGATGCAGTGAGGACACTCCTGAGATCTTCACATTGCATCTGGGAATATCTGACACCTGTCTAGCTGAGGACAGTGCACATATGCTTTGTGAAGAGGCTCATATCATCGAAATGCTGCTGAGAAACAGTGGCCACATGGACTTTAAGGCAACTTAATCCTTTGGCAGGATTCATTAGCTGTTCCTTTCAGCAGCCACACCTCAAAGGTGCTGAGAGCACTCGGAGAACATCACGGAACCCAGTGACACTTGGGTATGAGATCCTTGCAGGAAACACAAGCCACGTGGAGATGCATGCATCACTAATCTGGACAGTGACTTTGAAGCCAGACAATCACTGAGCTCGAAAGGTTACACTCTACACAGGGGAGAGGCCCTGGACTGCGACAGTAGCCTTAATTTTGTGCAGGAAACAGGGTTTCATATCTGATTGACACGAGCACTGCTCAATGTTACAAGGAGCCACAGACAAGGATACATTCTTGGGAGTGTATTTACAATGGTCAACATTAAGTACAAGTGACTAACACTGTGTCCACATTGTGCAACTAAATATTCTTGACCTTCCTAACCCTGGTCTTGGTGCTCCCCCAACATCCACAGCAGAGGTGGAGGCAGCCTGTTCACTACTATGCTCTGTTGTCTGTGATGACCTTGGCAGGCGTCCTTTGGAGGGCCACGACCTGGAGGACCCCGGCCTGCTTTCAGGGTCCTGCTGTGTGGCAGTGGCAACTTCCTCGGCCTGTGGAGGAGCTGGAGCTGCTGAGGTCACAGGAAGAGGGGATTGAGATGGGACTCCTGGAGTCACCTGGGTCGATGGCACTGGTGTGTCCTTCTGCTGAACCTCCTCCCTATGGTTGCCGGAGGGCTCCTAGCTGACTCCTTGAGGGGAAGCGGCAGCTGGAGTGGGCTTGAGATGCCCCGCCCCCTCTTGTGTTGGCACTGATGCATGTCTGCAAGTGCCTTAGCGATGGAGTTCAGCCTGCGGAGCGGTGCAGGACCAATATCCTGGACCAAGGTTTCCATGGCAGCCACTATCCTACCAGTGTTGACCTCCACATGTTGGCAGGCCGGTGCTATCACCTCAGACTGAAGGCAGACGGACTCCTCCGTCGTGCCTTGCAATCTGAGGAGTCCAGCGGACATCTCTTCCTGATGGTCCCGAGTTTGCCTATACAGATCCAGCAACTGAGGTATGACTGAGTCCAGAGGCTCCTCATCTGACTTGAACTCAACAGATTTCTGGCCTCCAAGTGCTGAAAAACGCTAGAAGTCCCTGCTTCCGCCTGCTGTGGATCAGGCAGTGCGATGTGCTCACCAGATTGTGACTCCAAGGCTACTCTAGAACCACCAACGTGCATGTCTCTGTGCTGGTGGAGGGTGTGGGTGAGCGCTGTGATGGGTCTTCAGTGTCAGTGTCTGCGGGTTCCTCTTCCCTGGTATCCTTGGGGCTGGAGTCGAGGACCTGGCTCTATTTGACATTTCAGCAGAGAACGATTGCCTTTAGGTAAAGATTGAAAACTACATTTTTTTTGACAGAAGCCTGTAATTGGGGTTACGTTTGAGAAGAATGGCTGAAACCAAGTATAAAGTGTCAGGGTATGATTTCCTACTGATGTTCTCCAAATATGAACCTAATGATTAATGGAAAAATGAAGTAGATATGTTACGATAAGGTTCAATGAGGTTACGCCTTACCAAAGGAAAAGCAAGTTATGGCCTTGGCACTGTCACTTCCTCCCAAAAGCAGGATCAGGTGCAAAGTATTTTCAGAGCTGGAGGGTCATCAGTTGGACACTGAGGAAGGTTTGGATATTCTACTAAAATTAGGAATTCATGTACCAGGACACTCGGATCCCTCTGTACCATAGAGTTTCTGCAGTCTCTCTCCATTGAAATAATATACTTCATTTCTATTCTTCTTGCCAAAGTGGACAAGTTCACATTTTCCCACATTATATTATCTGCCAAATGTTTTGCCCACTCACTTAACCTATTTAAATCCCTTTGTAGACTCTTTATGTCCTCTTGACAATCTACTTTCCTACCCATCTTTGTGGTTATCAGCAGATTTAGCTATCATGCATTTGGCCCCTTCATCCAACTCATTAATATAGATCATAAATAGTTGGAGGCCCCAGCACTGATTCCTGTGGTACTCCTCTAGCTAGAGCTTGCCAACTTGAAAATGACCCATTTTCCCTGCCCTGTTTCCTGTTAGCTAACCAATCCTCTAGCCATGCCAGTATGTTACTGCCTACACCATGAGCTCTTATTTTGTGAAGTAACCTTTGATGTGTTTCTTTATTGAATGGCTTTTGAGCGTCTAATGGCTTCCAGGTATACCACATCTACAGGTTCCCCTTTATCCACTTTGCTTGTTATTTCCTCAAAGTACTCTAATAAATTAGCCAAACACAATTTCCCTTACACAAAACCATGCTGACATTTCCTGATTGTATTCTAGATGTAACATTTTGGTTTCCAACCTCCTGCCAAGTTAGTTTAAAACCCCGCAGCAGCACTAGCAAATCACCCCATGAGGAAATAATTTTAAAAAGACATCCAGCAAAAAGAAAAGCACAACCAGTGCTTAGAGATAAGAAAAAATCTATTCTTGGTGATAGCAGGAACATATGCTATTGTTAAGTAGTAAACTAGTTACGGTAAATAACAATGTTGTTTCACTTTGGAAATTATCAATGTATCTCATCAGTACAGTACGTCTTGTATGCCCTAGCACCATTCATTAATCCTGCCCTCTCAAATGACCCTAGGTCTGTACTATTAGCTCACCCTAAATACCAACAACTTGCATGTGTACATTACTTTTAAAGTAGCAAAACATCCCAAGGCACTTCACAGAGTCAATATGCGGAAAAATGAAAGCTAAAGAAGCAGAATTTAGGAGTGGAGGGAGGAAGGCTAAACATGAGGAAGATGGGAATAGGAGGATACGTTGATGGGGTTTGATGAAGTAGGGTTGGTGGAACATTGTTCGCTGGTTGGATTTGAACCCATGTCCCCAGAGCATTAGCCTGGGCCTCTGGATTACTAGTTCAGTGATGTTATCACTAAGCCACCGCCTCCCAGGGGGCACTCTGGAGGGGAGGATCAGGACATGGTGAATCACCGGGTACAAAGGGGGCTCCAGGCAGGCATGGCTGGACGTGCATCAATCAGTTCCCTGGAGGGCAAAGTCACAGACAAGTTCTGCTGCACAGCAACACTGTGCAGCAAGATAGGGCAAGAGATCATAAGAAGGGAAATGTGGTATAACATAGATGTGATGTTTTTAGAAAACAAACAACTTCTGTCAACACCCAATGAGGATAAATTTGCACTGATGCAAAAGGGAAATAATCAAACAAAAAGAAAGGACAAAAATGAAAACCAATACTGCAAAATCTAATGCAGCTGTCACATACCCAAAGAAGAGGTCTAGGATCACTGACCTTATTGAAAATGTTATTGCAGAAAATATGCAAGCGTTGTCTGTGATTAATGGATGTGGGTTCACAGAAGTGGTTCCTAATCTGTTGCCAGGTTACAAAATGCCATTAAAGAAGCACTCTATAAATAATTTTCCAGACGTATGTGTCAATGTGAAAGAGAAACAATAGAACAATATTTTTTTTTTAATTAACAAATCAAGTTTTGACCATTGACATGTAAGCTAGTATTGCAGAGACCCTCCCTATATTGTGCTCATTTATGTCAATTATCACTAATGAAATTTGCAGCAATTTGGCAACAGAGGACATCAGAGTAATAACATAGCAGAAATCTTGCAATAAATAGTAAACAATGAGGTAGTTAAGGAAGAAAGGTCGGGTTTTGTGCTTGACAATCCAGTTGATAGCAATCCTGTCCATTTTGCTAACCATTCCTTTGCATTCTTACAATGTACTTACAAAATTACAGTCACATAAAGGTCACCATAAGCAGCTAAGGGTATTAGGCCTTTTAAACACAGTAACTAGCTACTGCCATGCAGTGAACAAAAATCAATAATGTGCCACGACACACCTTGATTAAGGATGTTAAAATCAAATGAAACAGGATGCCGAGTGCATGATAGGATGGTTACTGGAATAATGTTTTATATATAAACAATATTGTACAAGCTGATAGTCACAGAGACTAAAGATCTTCATTTAGATTTGAAAACCGAACAATGAACACCTTAAGGAGTAGTTAATATTTGTGCTTCAGCCTTTTCTGCTGGTTTTGGAGGGTTTGAATTTTTGGCCGTCTTATTCATAGCGAGGCCTATAATGATTATATCTACTCAGCTCTCAGCAGGAGCCTGATCATGACGACAAAGCAACAGTAGAATAAATTTAAAATAAATCAGGAAAGATGCATTAGTTGTTCAATCTGGTCTTCAGAGCTAAATTTAACCATATCAGCACAGCACGCTTACGTGGGCCAATGGCTTAGAAAACAAGAATTATTCTGTCTACAATAATGTTATTGCCTAATTACAGTTTATGGATGACTTTTTTCCCTGCTTTTAGTGTGATTACCATAGTTCGCACTGAATTAAACACATCCATAAATAGAGTTATTCACAATTATTCCAATTATTAGAGAATGGACCTGACCAAATTAAGGCACTTGTTTTCTTCATTAAATGTTCTTTTAATCTACATGCACCAAGTCATTATTTAATTTTAAGTGCTAATAGCATGCAATAAACTTCTTTAGCCTCATTTCTAAATTCAACAAAATATCACATTGCTTCAGTTCATGATGCTTCACAAAAGAAGGAAAAGAAAGTTCTGAAGAACAAAATCGTACTTTATTCGGAGAATTTACCAAGGAAAACAATATGTATTTTGCCCTCAAAATGTCGGCATTGCTTTTGTCTCAGTAAAGACGTGCTCATTAACAGTTACAATTTTTAAAGCATTTTCTTTGATAGCTATTGCGCTGTGTCACTGTGAAGGGAACAGCTGCCTGAGTTTTTGTATTATAGGCTCTTAGCAGACACTGAATGTGATTACACAAGAATTTCACAGACCCATAATGTTCAAGTACATCGAGGAGCTAATGAGAACATCAAGACCCACATATTTTCAGAAATCTA
This sequence comes from Cetorhinus maximus, assembly GCF_964194155.1. Lineage (NCBI taxonomy): Eukaryota > Metazoa > Chordata > Chondrichthyes > Lamniformes > Cetorhinidae > Cetorhinus > Cetorhinus maximus. The sequence continues at coordinate 32,954,056 of NC_135885.1, read as the reverse complement.
AAGAACACATAACTTTCAGAAGTACAATTTTATTTAGCCACAGGTTTTCTACAGCTTCAGAGCATAGTAAAGTCCACCTATTAGAAGATACTTTCCACCACCACACAATGCCATACCACATGCAAATCACACATTTGGTGGCATTTAGTACTGGTGAATATTTTGCAGTTTTTGCCGTGTCAACAACATGACATTCATTTTGAGGCAATCCTCTCCGCATATTTAAAAGCTGTCAGACTCCCTGGTGACCATGTTGGCTGAACACACCAATTTAAAATCCACAGGTCCTACAGAATATCATCATGACAAAGGAAGGAAACGACAAGAATATTGGGTGAAATTGATATTTAGTGGCTTTATTTCTGATGTACCCTGAAGCATGCGCCTCAAAGATATTCAAGATCTTTGTATATTGTATAGCTAAGTAATTCAGAGGCATGTCAATGTCTATATAGGGCATACCTTACCCCGCCTAAGGTACATAGAAACAGGCAGGAAAAGATCAGCTGGTCAATCAAACCTGTCCATACTGGCTGGCTAGAGCATTATAATTAGACATGTTTCACTCCCCCACAGCTATGTGACCTCATGGGAGGGGCAAACAAAGAATCCAACCCTTTCATTATTTTATAAACCTTTATCAGATCACCTCTGAGTCCATGCTGCTTTAAAATAAATGGCCCCAGATCTTCAAACTTATCTGAGTAATTAAGGTATTTTATGCTAAGAATCATTTTTGCATCTTTCCTTGGAACACTTTTCCAAATCCCTATTTCACCCACCATATGAAGGAACCAAAACTGAGTACAGTATCCCAGATGTGGTCTAACTCATGACCTGTAAAATGACAGAACAGAGGAGCTTTAAGATATTATTCATGGGGGACACAAAGTAGTCCTTGGGGAAATTGGAGGGAATTTCATTCAGAAATCTTTAACAAAAAGGCAAAAACAAATCAAAAGCAATGTAGAAGATTGTATTACACTTTAAGAAGGAAAACCAATGCCAATAGCACTGACACGGTTATGTTCCTTATCTTTCCTGAAGGAAAATTATAGTCTCATCAATTTTTGACCATTGAAAATTGAGAAGTCTGAGTGATGGCTGATTATCATATCACCTCAGGGTTCAGGTTTAATCAAATCCAGAATGACAGTTTGATAGTGCCTTCTCTTGGCTCAATGTGAAATAAATTAGTGGGAAATGTCAATACAGTCAATACAAAAATGCACACAAATTTGTAAACTTACTCAGAGGAGTAAAAAGTGGAGGGGAAAGAAAATCAGACTGGTCAAGTAGGAAGTTCTCTTCTGAGGTTAGAAACTCTGTCTGGCCATGCTATATATTTATCTGGTAGTATTTTCCTCAGTCAGCCAAGTGTAACATGCAGAAACCCATGGCAATAGGGTTTAGAACTCATCAAACCAAGCTACTGAGAAATGGAAAGCGATAAAGTTTTCTTGTGGGTTAAAGCTCACTTACTAAAATCCAGATAATTTAGGCAAGGTGGTCTCCAATTTTGCGTCAGGCTACTGACAGAGATTAATCAGCTTAAACCACATAGTTTTATTGCATGGAGCTCTGGTAAGCATTCCACTATTTCTCAAGTCAAACCTGGTAGGACAATGGTTTACAGGGTACATTGAAGCTCCACATCTGTGTATTTAGAAGCAGTTAGTTTTGTGGACTTTTAAGTTACATGCATCCAACTGACCAAAACAAAATTGCATCATATAATGCAATCATTATGACTTCGGACATGGTTCAAAGCTTCCAACCAGTGGTACTGGAATACACTGGTTGTTGTTATAGTTTGAATAGTGTAACAATTTATTTATTAATAAGCAGCATTGTAGACAGGTGTACCTCATGAGGTACATGTCCTCAATATATGCCATTGGTTGGGTTTGAGACCCTTTCATATAATCGGTAGTTGAATGCTAAAGGCAGGAGCAGACAAATCCAACTGCGCATGGAGAGATTATTAACTGGGCTGATATGTTGCACAGTGCCTTTGTCTGATGCCTGTGCCTTTAAGGCATTACTGCCTTCAGCTATCTGACAGAGAGGCATTGTTATTACTTGTTTTGTGGCTGAGACTGCCACATGCACAACATTAATAATGTACAGTTATCAGGCCTAAGATGATCAAAACTCAGCTGCAATGTGGTAGTCATCTATCTGGCTGAAACCACTTTGGATAATGATTCAAATATTTGATACTCCAATATGCAACGCAGACAGAAAGGCAATCTATTTCTAGTATCAGCTAAAGGATCATGCAGGTAGACTATAATACACATTTGTCATATTTGTCTGTATAGTCAGCTGATGCCCTTCAATGGTGAATTCTATTACACTGTTAAACCATCTACAGAGCCTTACAAACCTTGAATGGTTCAATGTAGACTGACTGCCAAACAATGTAAAATGCAGTTCCCAAAGGTTTTCTTGAATTGAAGTCAATGGGGGAAAACCTGGATAAGTCTCGAAAACCGGTGTATGGATCGTGATCCATGATAACCTGTGCCAGTTTGTTGCAATACAGGTAGCATGCAAACTTGAAATTCGTTGAGTTGGAATTAGCTGCAGAAGACATTCTGAGCAGAAAGGAGAAGAATGAAAATGGGGCAAAGGGGCAGATAGTGTGCTCTAAAGTTCTCTGAAAGAGCACTGGAGGCTTTGGTGTAGGCGGTGGACACAAGCAGAGATGTCCTGTACCTAGAAAGGGCCAGGCGGTGATCCAGAGAAACACTGAGAAGACAGTGGGAGCAGATAGCCATCACTGTCAATGACAGCAGTCTATCCTGGAGGACCAGGGTGCAATGAGGACTAAGTTTAATGGCCTCACACGAGAGATCAGGGTCAGTGAATGCATCTTCAACTGCTATACCCTTACAAATGAATAATTAGGTTCACACCCAGCTCCATTCACCATCCCCTGCTTCACTCACCTATCAACATTCTCTATCAACTACAACTCATACCTAATATTCATAGCCTCATCTCACCCTCACACACTTAGCACTTCAAGCCTCACGCTTAATCTGTCAGATGCACACACTGAACTAGCTGAATACACACCTAAACACATTGCACTATGGTCACACACTTCCACCTCTCTTGAAGGACAAGGTGGCGCATAACCAGAGGCAGCAGCACTTAACTGGCGGAGGACTGGCACTGCTCTCGCCCCCATGGAGGGGGGGGTGCTGGTAATCATTGGTGCAGCTACAACTGAGGTCATGACTAGCGGTGGGGTTGAAACCATTTAAGCTGACAGTATGTTCCTATTCCTCCTGCCCCCCTACCCTGGCAACACTAAGCTTCTCAGCGTGGCGTTCACATCATCTGGCTGTTAATTGGCTAGCCAGCGTGAAATTGCTGTCAGGGGCCGATTGCGGGTGGCGGACTGTTTTCCTGCCACTCCCAGGCCTGCCCGCCGTGCCTGCCCGACAACCTCAAAATCCTGCCCCTTGAGTCAAATGGAATTATTGTTCCATGGCAATAGTGTGTCAGCACTTGCAGAGCAGCACTTTAGCAAAAAGTCATGACCTCAACTGGAACAATACATCATGGTAGTTGGCCTAAGGATCTTTTGGCTGGGAATGTTGATTAGGAATCATCCAAGGCGTTCACCATAGGTTGCTTTCAATGAAATATGCGGAAAAGTGAACGGGTGTGGAGGTTGGTGAAGGTAGAACCAAGATTGGCTGTAATTCTGCTCTTTTCCCTATTCTAAATCAACTTTTGTTTCTCCAGGTTTGTCTTTGAATTATGCCCCCTTTTGGCAATGTGCTAGCATCTGTGGAACAGTTTTTCGGCAAGAGGCAACATCTTCAGGAGGGAGGAAAGGGAAGAGGAGAAAATTAGCATGGATTTTTTTTGCAGCACCTATTTCTGTTGGCAGAAATTACCATTCAAGAACACAGAAAATGGTTCTTGAGTTAATAGTAATTCCGCATGGTTAGCACGCTTACTGCCAAAGGATGCTTTTACACCCACGCACAGGTCTGCAGGAAAGATTGATATGGAAATTGTGTCTAATTACTTTCTCATGAAATGGTAATTCTGGATCTCCAGCTGTCCTCACATAAAAGTGACTCAAATACACAAAAAGATTGCACCCATAGATTCTAAAATAACACTGTGGAAATGATTTTAAAAATACAGTTAACTCTTACCTTAACCTTAAGGAATTTGGATGACGTAATTTATTTTACTAAGGATTTATTTACCCATCAAATGCCACAATTATCAATGAGATCTTAACAGTAAGGCTGAATTTTCAGAATTGTGTTTCATTTCCTTCCCCACACAATAGCCTACCCTCTCCTCTTGAAAGTAGCATTGCTTGAAAAGCTGTCTATTCTTTATATGCGAGTACAGACTTCTTGTGGCATAGCGGATAGCATCCTTGCCTTTGAGCTAGAAGCTCCAAGTTCAAGTCCCACACCAGGACTTTATAACCAAGAAAGGTGCTTTCAAAACACAGCCTAACAGGCCAAGTATATCCTTCCATCAGATGGTAGGCCGTAAGAGTAAGAGAAATTCCTGGTCAGTCATGTGATAGAAAGAAATTGGAACATCTATCATCACTATCCATAGCTCCAGGCTACTATGTACATGTAAAATCCTATGTTGCCACAGCAACTTGGACTCATTGGTGGGGGAAGCCAGTTGTCTCAGTTGAATGGGACAAGTGGTGTGGATCACGTTGGTGCCAACAGCACAGGGTTCGATTCCCATTCCAGCTGGGGTGGATTCGGGACCTGCCTCCTTGATTTACCTGTGGTGGAGATTGTGACGCTGTGGGTCAGACTTGCCTTTGGGCAGAAAACTGAAGACGACGACTTTAGGTGTGACCAAAACTTTGCCAGTGAATAGCAAAACCAAAGAATAATTAAATACGCATGTAAAGTGGTCATAGGTACATAGGTCCTAGGAGCAGTAGGCCATTCGGCCCTTCAAGCCTGCTCCGCCATTCCCTCAGCTATTAAAAATCAGCCTTGAATAAATTTAATGTCCCAGCCTCTACTACTTTCCAGGGAAGAGAATTCCACATACTAATGACCCTCAGGGAGAAAATTCTTTTCCTCATCTCCATTTTAAAAGGGAAGACCTCTTAATTCTTAAACTGTGCTCCCTGATTCTAATCGCTAGACGAATAGCATAGATGCTTTTAAGGGGAAGCTAGATAAGTGCATGAGGGAGAAAGGAATAGGTCATGTTGCTAGAGTGAGTCGAGGTAAGGCGGGAGAAAGCTTGTGTCGAGATTAGGTACCATAAGATGCATGGCTGGAAGGAAGTGAAAGGAGGCTGCAATTCAGGTTCTAAAAGCTGGCATATCTCTGTTCTGGTACCGGAGAAAAAGGCAGCCTTCTCCGACACTGCCTGTAAAAAAAAAAATCTTCTGTGGTCAGTACACCCTGTTGTAGGGATGCCCCAGGTTGGGTGTTGCTTGTGTGTATGAAACTGCAGTTTCCTGGCATTCATCCATGTCCTCATTAGCCTCCTCCTCAAAGCACAGGAACAATGGAATCCCCAGAGGGAAGTCCATTATTCACTGTGCAGAAGCCTGTTAAATTCTCAGCAAGTTTCGCACAGGACCTTCAAATGCTCAGAAACTGTCATGGCAATGTAGAGGATGTCCTCGAGTTGCAGAATCACAATCCTGTACGATCTTGTAGATCACTTCCTGCCTGTGGACCACCATATAGGGTCAGTACCTTTACAATGGCAGTGATTTTCATGGGCAAAAATTGGGCAGAAACACAGAGAAAGTTGGTACATAGCCACACTCCATTTTTCATTCCATTGCAGGGGAGGATTGACAATTCTGCTGCACATGCCACAGGGAGTGTGCAGATCTAAGGTAGAATCCCACATTTGCAACAAAGGGAGTTTTTTTTAATTGATTTGTATTTCAGTACCTTGTTTCAATATCAAGAACAACTTGCATTTATGTAGCAGTTTTAAAGGAATAAAATGTCTCAAGGCACTTCACAGGAGCACTATAAAACAAAATGTGACACAGAGTCACATAAGGAAACATTAGGGCAGATAACCAAAAGCTTGGTCAACAAAGTAGGTTTTAAGCAGCGTCTTAAAGTAGGAAAGGGAGGTAGAGAGGCAGGGAGGTATAGGGAGGGAATTCCAGAGCTTAGGGCCCAGCCAGCTGAAGGCACAGCCACCAATGGTAGTGTTAAAATCAGGGATGCTCAAGAGCCCAGAACTAGAGTAGCATGGGGCTAGCGAAGTCGATAGAGATAGGGGGGAGTGAGGATGTGGAGGGATTTGAAAATATGGATGATAATATTGAACAAATATTAAAAATCAGGACGTTGCTTGACCAGGAGCCAATATAGGTTAGTGAGCACAGGGGTGATGGGTGAATGGGACTTGATGTGAGCTAGGACACTGGCAGCAATGTTTACATGAGCTCAAGTTTACAGAGGGTAGAATGTTGGAAACCAGCCAGGAGTGCATTGGAATAGCCAGGTCTCAAGGTAATAAACATATGAATGAGGGTTTCAGCAGCAGGTGACCTGAGGCGGAGCCGAGTCAGCAATGTTATGGAGGTGGCCTTAATGATAGCTCTGATATTGGAAGTCCATCTTGGGTTAAATATAACAATCAAGGTTGCAAACAGTCTGCTTTAGCTTCAGACAGTTGCCAGGGAGGGAAATGGAGTCAATGGCTACGGAATGGAATTTGTGCTAGGGACCGAAGCCAATGGTTTCAGTCTTCCCAATATTTGGTTGAAGGAAATTACTATTGATATTGTACTAGATGTTGGACAAGCAATCTAACAACTTAGAAACAGTGGAGACATCAAAACAGGTGGTAGCGAGATAGAGCTACATCAGTGTACATGAGTTTTCAAATGATTTCACTGCGTGGCAGCATTTGAATGAGAAATAGTAAGGGGCTAAAGATAGTCCCTTGGGGAATGCCAGGGGTAATGCTGTGGGAGTGGGAAGAGAAGCCATAATGTCATAAAACAAATGCTGGTTTAATGACAGAAAATGGCATTGTTCAGATAATGATTATTTACAACTTTGCCTTAAGTTATAATCTTGAGAATGTTATTTTATACGGTGGCAACTCTTTACAAGCTTAAAACTATTTTACTTTTTACCCATTCATGGGATGTGAGCATCGTTGGCTATATCAGCATTTATTGCATATCCCTAGTTGCCTTTGAGAAGGTAATGGTGAGTCGCCTTCTTGAACTGCATGCGGTATAGGTATACCTACAGTGCTGTTGGGAAGGGAGATCCAGGATTTTCATCCAGTGACAGTGAAGGAACAGCAAAATGTTCTCAATTCAGGGTGGTATGTGACTTGGAGGAGAACTTGCAGGTGCTGCTGTTCCTATGCATCTGCTGCCCTTGTTCTTTTAGGTGGTAAAGGTCGCATGTTTGGAAGGTGCTGGCGAAGGACCCTTGGCAAGTTGCTGAAGTGCATGTTGTAGATGGTACACACTGCAGCCATGGAGCACCTGTGGTATAGGGAGTGAATGTTTAAAGTGATGGATAAGGTGCTAATCAAACAGGCTTCTTTGTCCTGGATGGTGTTGAACTTTGTGAGTGTTGGAGCTGCACTCATTCAGGCAAGTTGGGAATAATCCATCACACTCCTGACTTTTTCTTTATATTTGGTGGACAGGCTTTGGAGAGTCAGAAGGTTCAAAGTAGAGCGCACAAGTGTTCCCATGCTGCTGTGAAGGCTGACCAAAATCAAAAACTCCAAGGTACTCACCACTGGCATCTCCTCATATGAACGTACAGAAGACAATCTGTCTACAAAGAGAGACAAAAGAGTATCTGATAGTAAACATATAAGTAAAATATATCCTGAGGTTTGAGAGAATGCAAACAGAATTATAAAATAATTTAAAGCAAAATAATTCAGTATAATAAATGATCAACTGATATTTGTTCTAAAACAATTCCTAACATTGATCCTTTCTTCTGTGCTTGTAGCAACTCTTAAAAAAAATCCTGGTCTCTTTTCAGTGAAATGGATTTTACTTTGCCCTTAATCAGTATTCACTCTGTGTTAAATTAAATTGACCTAAAGAGTATTTGATGTTATTTGCAGAAAATAAAGTGCAATATGCAAAAATAAATTATGATGCTTGTATTGTGCAAGCATTTACCTGCTGGATTGCCATGAATATACTCCACTTTCTCTTCTAAAATTCTAATTTGTCTCTTTAGTTGTATATTCAGTTCCTGTTGTGTTTCATACCGAGTTTTCCACTCATTTCCTAATGAAGGATGGAAGCAGAACATCAAAAACATACTTCAGACCCTCAGTTTGGGATTGAGGTATATTGTTGGGGCAGTGCATGGAGAGCTTTATATTTCTGGTGAGCTGTGCTTACCTGAAATAGATAATGGCACTGGAGGCCCAAAATGGAAAATCTTTATTGCTCTCTACTAATTAAAGCCTTAATGAGCATAAACTTCACGTACAAACCTTTTTTTTATTTAAATTAAATTTTAGGAAACCAGCAGATATTATTTTTCAATGGTCCATGATACCTTTTTATGGGCCTACAAGCTTCCAAGTCTTGATAAATCTTTATATCAGATAATACATTCTATATGTGCATGTGTTTATTTCTATAATGCACAAAGTATGTTTATGTACTATACTACTTAACAAACTAGATCATTAAAAATCAAGTTAAGGGCAATAATTCATGGGAGCAAAAAGGGCAGAAATACACAATAATTTTGGTCATGAAGTCTCAATTTGGAGCCCAACCGAAGTTTTCCAAGTTCACATCACATTTTCCCTGCACTGGAAATCCCATTGTGGGGGTAGGCGTGACATCTTCATGCCCCGCTCTAGCCCAGCAACAATTTGTGGGAATGGATATGCCTAAGCTACCCAGGAATTGCACCCATCTGGCCCTTATTAGCCTGGGGATTCCCCATACAGCCTGAGAGCAGGCATGGTTCTGCCATGCACATACTGAACAGCTCAGAGAAGTTAAGGCCATAGGGGCATGGGTCAGGTTCCAAAGCTACACTAGGACATCCAGCTCCATCTCTCTACCGCCTTCATACTGCCAGATTGCTTGTCTAACACTCAGTCCTGGATATGGTCTTGGACTTGTTACCCTGAGAAGGCGGGAGGCTGATCAGATTTTTCACTGCCAGCATAGGGCTAGCATCTCTGCTGAACCCGAAATTACAGAAATCTGTTGTTCTAATGGTCGTCCCAATAAGATAGCTCTTATTACATTTTCATGCTGTATTGTATTCATCAAGTTATTTCTAAAATTGTTTTTAGCCCTGAGAAAAAGAATACTGCTCAACTAAAACTTTTCTTCTTATGTACCTTCATCTTCAACACTGTCTAATCGCTTTTCCAGTTGAGACACTGTGTTTCGCAAATCAGAAGTAGATTGATCAAGCATGTCCCTGTGTTTAAAAACAAAAGATAGTGCACTGAAATCATCAGGTACTACAACAAAAATTGCATTTACACGTTTTGGTGAAAATAAAACATGAAGAATTTTAGACAACACCGTTTTATTATTATAATAAAACATATCGCACAAGTTGATTATAGTAAGTGTTTGAGATGAGCTTCCAAAATTTAGATAAGCTAGTGTGGTAAGAATAACTGTGAATTCTGTGCACATAAAAGGGATTAGTATTAACACCAACTAGAAGAAATGCTACCCATTTTATAACATTTACTAAAATACTTTATACTAATTTCAAAAAGGGATAAAGGGAGTAGATGGCACAGTTCTTCGATCTCCCTAACCTGGAATTGAGCCTGGATGAAATCTTCCAACTATGCCCTGGCACATTTAGACAACAACAGTAGTATTGGTAATAAAAGTTTTTGCTTGCACCAGTGCTGAAGTTTTGTAATTGTGGCCTAACCAGACTCCACTAGGGAATCTAGCCTTGCTTAATGAGTTAGATTAGGCCTCGACTCGATTTGCGCTACAACTTTAGAGTTAGTGTTAAGTAAAACTACTTTGTATCAACACTACCAATGTAATGTAATGTAATCTTTCAATGTCTTTGAGGCTATTATTCCAGTATTAAAAACAAGTAAAACAGGGATATTATATAGCTATAATCAAGACTATTTGCCTTCTGTTATAAATAGTTACAACCGGGAACTATAACATAGTGGTTATTCTACTGGATGAGTAATCCAGAGACATGAGTCCAAATCCCATCACAGCAGCTGGGGAATTTAAATTCAATTAATTAAATCTGGAATAAAAAGTAAGTTTCAGTAATGGCAACCATGAAACTACCCAATTGTCATAAAAATCCATCTGGCTCACTAATATTTTTTAGGGAAGGAAATCTGCCATCCTTACCCAGTCTGGCCTACGTGTGACTCCAGATCCACAGTGACGTTGACTCTTAATTGCCTTCCAAAATGGACTAGCACGCCACTCAGTTCTATCAAACTGCTATGAAGAGGTCAATTAAAAATAAAACTGAAGTAAATGGGAATCGGGGAAAGCTCTCTACTAGCTGGAGTCATACCAAGCACAAAGGAAGGTGGTTGTGCTGTTGAAGGCCAATCATCTCAGCCCCAGGACATCATTGCAGGAGATCCTCAGAGTAATGTCCAAGGCCCAACCATCTTCAGATACTTCATCAAGCACCTCCCCTTAATCAGAAGGCCAGAACTGATGATTGCGCAGTGTTTAGTTTCATTCGTTACTCCTCAGGTAATGAACCAGTCTGTGTGCGCAGGCAGCAAGACTTGGACAACATTCAGGCTTGGGTTGATGTGATAGGTAACTTCCATGCCACACAAGTGACAGGTAATGACCATCCCAATAAGAGAGAATCTAACCACCCCCCCCGATATTCAAAGGCATTACCTTCACTGAATTGCCTAACATCCTGGGGTTACTGACCAGAAACTTAAGAGGACCAGCCACATAAATGCAGTGGTTGCACAAACAGCTAAGAGGTTGGAAATTCTGCATCAAATAAGTCACTTCCTGATCACCCCCTCAAAAAGCCTGTGCAACATCTACAAGGCACAAATCAGAAGTGTGATGGAATATGCCTTTTTCTTTTTAACTTATTTGCTCACAGGATGTGAGCATTGCTGGCTAGGCCAGCATTTATTGCCCATCTCTAACTGCCCTTGAGAAGGCAATAGTAAGCTGTCTTCTTGAACTGCTGCAGTCCCTGTGATGTAGGTACACCCACAGTGCTGTTAGGAAGGAAGGGAGTTCCAGGATTTTATATGAAGGGATGAGTGCAGCACCAACAGCACTGGTAAGCACAACACAATCCAGGACAAAGCAGCCTTGTTAATTGGTACCCTATCAACCACGTTAAACATTCACTTGCTCCAGCAGCAGAGCACGTGGCATCGGTGTGTGTACCATCAGGATGCACTGCAGCAGCTTACCAAAGCTCTTTTGACAGCATCTTCCAAACTTGCAGCTTCTACAGTTTAGAAGAACAAAGACAGCCTGCATGTGGGAACACCACTGGCTGCAAGTTCCCCTCCAAGTCACACACTATTCTGCCTTGGAAATATATTGCTGTTCTTTAACTGCTACTGGGTCAAAATCCTGGAACTGTTAAAGTCCCAACAGCACTAACTACATGACAGGTACTGCAGCGGTTCACCATCACCTTCCCAAGGACAATTAGGGATAATGATGCCCACATCCCTTGAAAGAAGAAAAAAAGGCAAGATGCAGTGAAATAATTTTAAAAATCAAAGATATCATTAAAGCTAAAGGAAAGACATGCTTCACAATGTCTCCTTTGCATGCTTTAAAGGTCTAACTAGTCACTCCCTTTAGTTGGCAGGGTGGTGTAATTGGTTTACTGATCATTGTTACAGAATTTTGATTTCCAGTGTGATAAGTGTTTGCTTTATATGGTGTGTGATATGTCATGTGTGATGGACACTGAAATGTGACAGACAAAACTTGCAGTAGATGCAGCAGTTTTATTATAATACTAGCAAATCTCTCATGCTGCTATTCATGTTAAATCAGAGGATGCATCATTTTTAAGTGCAGCATCATTTCTACCATGTAAAGCACAACCCACTGTTCTGCTAAAATGTAAATGTGTCTGTCTCTTTTCCTTCCTCAAAGTGTTACTTGAAAATTTGCATAAAACACTGTACCACCTGAAGTGTGATAAAAATCTGAAGTGTGACAGAAAGTGTGTGTCTAGATTATGTTTATGTACACAAGTAATTTTTATGTAAAAAGTGTTCTATATATCTATAGTGGAGACCAGTTTACAGTAATAAACCTTTACCAGTGATCAGACAGTTAAATCAATCAAAGTCTGTTTTCCAAGACCAGAGCCTTTCCTATACTATTGTTTCTTTCATATTGCAGTTGTATATGGGGAGAGAGAGCCAAGTTTGTCACTCTCTAATATTTATTGTGAATAATGTAGATGATCTTCCTGTAATTTACTGTACTGTCGCGTTTAGTATTCCACACAAGTAGGCAGCCCATGACATTTTCGTGCCTATGTGGAAGGGAGTACCAAATGGAAGGAAATTGTTAAAATATGGTCTTCCCGGCTGCTGGTCTTTAAAAATCCATCAAGTTTATCTTGATTTTGCAGCCAGCTGCACAAGACCCATTCTATGGGGGGCGGGTTGGCATTGGCTAAAGTATGGAACGGCTTAAGGTATTTTAACTATTTATAGTAATCTGCTCAGTTTGGTTGTCATGATCACTCTAGTATATAGATGGATGATGAAGCTATCAATGAGCTGCTAATTATCCTTAGCTGGTTAAGTTGAAGGATCCTGAGGGTGATCTACATTTTTGAATGGGGCTGTTTAGGCACTCACCAGTACCTTATAAAGAGCTGAGGGGTGTTCCAAGCAGATACTAGTTTTTGACCGAGAGAAACGTGTGGGACAAAATAAAAGTATTAACATTCTAAGCAGCACAGGTACTTCTTAAAGTGATAGTGAGCTTTAGATCATAGATTTTAGATCATGGGCTCAACAGTACACATCAAGGATTACTACTTGCTGAGATACTGATTAGTCAGTTATAGTGATCATTTGGTCAACTGGCCAATCTGCTCATAATCACACCTGCCACAATTCCACCCAATTTACATTCCTGCCTACCACTTGCCAAACCTCCTACTTTTGTGTCATCAATAAAATTTTATCCAAGTCCAAATCATCTACAGAAGTGAATCCAGTATTGACCTCTCGGGTACATTACTTCTATCTCTTTTCCAATCTGAACAATACCCCTTAGCCAGTTTCTTTACTGTCAACCAACTTTCGCTTCACACTGTTACAACCTCTTTAAAGTCACCTTTTTCAAATTTTCTGCCAATATATACTACAACTACTGCATTCTCTTTATCTATCCAATTGGTCATTATTCAAAACATTCTATTAAACTTGCCAAACATGATTTGCCTTTGACAATTCCATCCTGGATGTTCTTGGCTAACGTATGAATTTCTAAATGCTTATTAATTTTATTTCTAATTGTGGATTCCAAGAATTTACCCACAACTATCAAATTCACATATGAATAGTTACCATCTTTATCCTTCTCATAAGAACATAAGAGTTGGGGGCAGGAGTAAGCCGTTCGAGCCTACTCCGCCATGCAATGAAATTATGGCTGAACTGCAACATCAACTCCACTTTCCTGTATGATCCCTATGTCCCTTGATTCCTTCCCTTAGTGCCCAAAGAGGTATCAATCTCAACCTTGAATATATTCAACACTGAGCATCCAGAGCTCTCTGAGGTAGAGGATTCAAAAGATTCACAACTCTCAGAATGACAATGTTTCTCCTCATCTCAGTTCTAAATGGTCTACTCCTTATTCTGATATTATGACCCCTATTCCTAGGCTCTCCAGCCAGGGAAAACTGTCACTTGGCATCTACCCTGTCAAGCCCTCTAAGAATTTGATATGTTTCAATGAGATCAACACTCGTTCTTCTAAATTCCAGAGAAGGTAGGCACATTCTACTCAAATAAAAGCATTTATGTCTCTCTTCAGTTCCAAAGAAGAGTCATATTGGACTCAAAAAGTTAACTCTGTTTCTCTCTCCATAGATGCTGCCAGACCTGCTGAGTTTTTCCAGCACTTTCTGTTTTTATTTCACATTCTACTCAATCACCCCTCATAGGCCAACCATCTCATCCCAGGAATCTATCTAGCAAACATTTGTTGTATTTCACCACCACCCCCATCCCCCCTCTCCCACCCATGAAGAGCAAAGTTCTCCTGGTGTGGTGTCAGCAAAGCCCTGTACAATTGCAGCAAGACTTTCTTACTCTTATACTCAAACCTCTTGCAATAAATAGTAACATATTATTTGCCTTCCTAATTGCTTACTGTACTGCAATGCTAACTTTCTGCGATTTAAGTACAAGGACTCCCAAACCCCTATTATGTTTTTTAAAATATTCTGCAGAGGTGACATAGAGGATGCATTGGTTGTGATCTTTCAAAATTCCCTATGGCCTGGGATGGTCCCAGTGGATTGGAAGGTAGGAAACGTAACAACCCTATTCAAGAAAGGAGGCAGAGAGAAAACGGAAATACAGATCAGTTAGTCTGACATCAGTGGTATAGAAAATGCTAGAATCTATTATTTAGGATGTGGTAACAGGACAGTTGGAAAATCACTGTATGATTAGGCAGAGTCAACAGGGCTTTATGAAAAGGAAACTGTTTGATAGACCTATCTGAGTTTAATAATGGTACAATTAGCAGGGTAAATAAGAGTGAACACTGTACATACAGTATATTTGGATTTTCAGGAGGCATTCAATAAGATACCACACAAGAGATTGTTACAATCAGAAAACAGGGAGTAGGAATATACAGATCAGTCTTAGGATGGCAGGGTGTAACTAGTGCAATAAATAATGCAAGGGTAAGTGCTTAGACCTCAGATATTTACAATCCATATTAATAATTTAGGTGAGTGGCCAGAAAGTAATATATCCAAGTTTGCTGAAGATACAAAGCTAAGTGGGAAAGTAAATTGTGAGGAAGATGGAAATAAATCAGTTTTTTTTTAAATTGAATTCTCCAAATTCAATATGAATTACACTGCACTGCAGAGGGAGTATTCTGCTTGATCTGGGTTTTTGGCATGATTGTGCTTGAGCTGTGAGCAATGTGGGTCAATGGGCTCATCAGAAATTGAAACCTGCACCTGTGAAATAGAAACAGCATCGCGGGGATAATTAAGACTGCAAGTTCAAAAGTCTAGACAACTTCTTAATAAGGATAATGCCTCCATGTAAACTTCTTCTGGTCAACATTCCCCACCAACCACTATCAAAAACTTCAAAGTAATTCACTGTACCTTAAGTGCTTTGAGATTCTTCCAGAGATGTGCTAAGGCACTGTATAAATAACTACAAGCCTTTAGTAATTGTTCATCTTAAGAATGAAATTTGCACTTCCCAACATAGGATTGCATAGGATGTACAGCACAGAAACGGGCCATTTGGCCCAACCAGTCTATGTTGGTGTTTGTACTCCACTCCAGCCTCCTCCTATTTGTCCTCATCTAAATCTACCATTGTAACTATCTAAAACAAAAACAGAATTACCTGGAAAAACTCAGCAGGTCTGGCAGCATCGGTGGAGAAGAAATCAGTTAACGTTTCGAGCCTTCACGGCCCTAGGGCCGTGAAGGCTCGAAACGTTAACTGATTTCTTCTCCACCGATGCTGCCAGACCTGCTGAGTTTTTCCAGGTAATTCTGTTTTTGTTTTGGATTTCCAGCATCCGCAGTAGCTTTTAGCTTTTTGTTTTTATCATTGTAACTATCTATTCTATTCTCCCTTAATTGCTTACCTAGCTTCCCCTTAAATGCATCTATACTATGTATTTCAGCCACTCCCTGTGGTAGAGATTCACATTCTCACCACTCTTTAGGTAAAGAAGTTTCTTGTTAATTTATTGATGACTATCTTTTAATAATAGCCTTTAGTTATCCTCTTCTCCTCAACAGGAAACATTCTCAGTGTATCCACTCTATCAAAACCTTTCATAATTTTAAAGACGTCTATTACGCCACCCCTCAGCCTTATTTTTCAAGTGAAAAGAGACCTAGCCTATCAATGCTTTCGGACGCATTTCTGGTATGATCCTTGGAAATCTCTGCACCTTCTCCATTGCCTCTATATCCTTTTCATGATATAGCATAATACCACAGAACTCTCAGTTACCTAACAAGGCATGCAAAATTTGCTAATTTACAATGAATCATTAAATGGTTACAAATTAAAAACCATTTAAGCTGCGTTTATTTAAAAGGATCTTTTTTGCGAAATGTGCTTTCACATTTGCAAAATCTTTTGGCAAGAGTTTTTTCTTTGAATCTAATTATGATCTAAGTCACCCCAGGTTTCGAAGCGCACCTAAAACCATTACTGAACACACCCAAAATGAGAGCCCTAGAAAGGAATTGCCCGTTTTTCTAAAAAGCTTGCCGGATTTTTAAATTAAAAATGCCAGAACTCATTGCCACTAGATAGCGCACACAGCTTGTCACACAGATCTTGATGGGGGGCGGGGGGAAGAGATGTTGACTCATTCATGACGTCCCTAGGTTTTTAAATGCTGCAAAACCAAATGCTGAAGGATATAGAACAGCAGGAGTGGGAGGCTTCTGTTGGTAAATTGGCCCAAAGGTGAGGAGCAGCTTCTCCCAGCAGAAGCTGCTGGCCCATTGCCCCTCTTACCGCATTTGTCTCTCCTGCTCCAGCTCGCTGCTCAGCTGCTCGAGATCCATGGAGCCGGCGCGCGCCCCCTCCATACTGTCACCTTGTTACAGCCGTCTCCATAGCAACGCGCCCTCACGTGACCGGACACCCGGAAGTCTCCTGTCTCCCTGTTCAAAAGATCCCGCGCGCGCAATCCATCCAACAGTAAGCTGGCCTGTTTCTCAGCGGCTGGAGGCTATGGACCGGGAGCTATTGTCAGAGTCTGCAAAAGAGTACGAGAGGATGAAAGCCAATATCGGTAATAATGCGCTTTTATGGGGGAGGCCTACAGGTTTTTCGACAAACCCACATGAGGTTCCAGACTTAAAGGGTGAAAACCTTGCTTCCTGTGGAACAGGACGCTTTCAGTTAAGATTTTTTTTGTGTGTGGTAATCTGATGTATAATATACTTTTTAAGAGGAATGTTATAATGGAAGTATCCAGTAGTATGGGCTACCTCAGTAGTCTGTAATGTGGAGACAGGGTTTGAGTTGAAAGAACACTGGTGTAGCTGCTGAATTCCTTTGTAAATAAATAGAATGTATTCTACTTAAGAGCTGTCTGCTGATCCACTCTGCTAATGGTACCAACTTGGCCATCCTGAAACAAGGGTGCAATCTGGGTCTGTAAGTCCAATCAAACTAGTGACTAAGATCCAACAGACTGGTGACGAGGAAGAAACAAGGAATGACGAGAGGAGAAAAAAAAGCAAGAAAAAGTGAGGAAAAAAATGAAGATACAGTAAGTTGGCTTTGAGAATAAAACCAGTTAACAAAGAAAATCAAGAAAAACCAAATTGGGCCATACCTCGCATGGTAATTGTAAGTAGAATTTCCGTCCTAATTGTTGAAGCAATCGCCTCAAAGCATGCTGCAATTTGGAAGAGTGATCCTTTTAATCCAGCTGCAGACAATTGGTCTCATATTGAATGCTTCGTGTTCTTTTTCCAAGCAGGTGACATTGTTGGGGAGAAGAGGCAAGTGATCCTCTTATTCATGTGTGGGAGTAAGACCTATGGATTGATTTGAAGTTTGACGGCACCGAGTGCTCCTGATTCAAAAAGTTTTGATGACTTAGTGAACCTCGTAAAGAGTCATTACCAGCCAAAGCCCTCCGTAACAATGCACCAGTTCAAATTTAACTCAAGAAAGAGAGCCCTGGGGGAGACAATTACTTGTTATGTGCAAGTCTGAAACAGTTAACAGAACAT
The DNA here is from genome assembly GCF_964194155.1 of Cetorhinus maximus. Classification (NCBI taxonomy): domain Eukaryota; kingdom Metazoa; phylum Chordata; class Chondrichthyes; order Lamniformes; family Cetorhinidae; genus Cetorhinus; species Cetorhinus maximus. The sequence goes on along the minus strand of NC_135885.1, from coordinate 32,936,081 downwards.
AGCAAGTTTGGTACATCTATAAATGATATGCTTAGAGATCGTTTTGTGTGCAGTGCAAATGAAGATGTGATTCAGAAGAGATTACTGTCCAAAACAAATTTGGATTTTAAGAAGTCACTAGAGATAGCCCTGTGCAGTAAGGGATTTGGAAGCCATACAGGGAGCACAAAATGGTGCCATCCTCCACTTTGGGAAGGAAGCCCCAGTCAAAAAGGGTGCAAAAATGCTAGGCTCTGCTGAGAGCGGGAATCAGCCACTGCTAGCAGATAAATAGAAAGAAATGACTTATCAGCGAAAACATGGAATAATGGTAACAGAGGTGGAAGCAGACAACCTTGCAATGAATGGAAGTTTTAAAAAAATCAAATGTTTTTACTGTCATCGAAACAGATACCTCATGAGACATTGCAAGGATAGGATCAGGCAGACTTTCAAACAAAAGAAAATACCCCATGAGGTCCACAACATTGAGCCTAAAGTAACAAATTCAGATATTTATTCATTGTATAATTTGAAGGTAGGAAGAACTGAACCAATCTATGTAACAATGAGTTGAATGATAGACCTATTAGAATGGAGGTGGACACAGGAGCTTCCATTACAGTAATTGGTGAATATAATTCAAGTATTTGAAAGTATGGGGAACGTCAATTAAATTTGGAAGGAACAGGTGCCAAATTGAAAACTCACATGAGCAAAGACATCAAAGTCAAAGGCATAAACAAGGTTACTGTACAGTATGGAAGTCAATTGGTAAAACTACACTTGGCAGTGGTAGCAGACGAGGGGCCAAGCCTCCTTGGACGAAACTGGCTGAAGGAAATTAAATTGAAATAGGCTGAAAACTTCCAGCTGAGAGCCAGTGGGCTACCTGAGCTACTGCGAAAATGCACCTCCGTCTTCAAGGACGAACTTGGGAAGATCCAGGGGCTGCAAGCAAAAATTCCTGTGGAGCTTGAGGCAACCCCCCGATTCATGAAGGCAAGACCAGTACGTTACGCAATGCGGGATAAGGTCGACACCGAACTGGACAGATTAGAGAAACTGGTTGTTACACAACCTATGCAGTTCTTGGAATGGGCAGCATCAATAGTCCCTGTCCTTAAACCCGACCAAAGCGTTCGAATTTGTGGAGACTACAAATTGACTAAGTTGGACAGACACCCTATACCAAAAATTGAAGACCTGTATGCTAAGCTGGCAAGTGGGATAATCTACATGAAGCTTGATATGAGCCATGTTTAACAACAATTAGAGTTAGAGAAGACTTCCCGGAAACTTGTCACAATTAATACACGCAAAGGGTTGTATCAACTCAAAAGAGTTATACCGTTTGCCTTTTGGTGTCTTCTCTGCTTGCGCCATATTCCAGAGAACAATGGAAAGTTTACTGCAGGGACTACCCCACGTTGTAGTTTATTTAGATGACGTCCTGGTGACAGGACTCACTGAAGAGTATTTGGCAAACTTAAGAAAAAGTTTTAAAACGTTTCTCCCAGGTTGGAGTAATTTTTTTAAAAAGAGTGCACATTGCAGGCGAAAGTGGTAATGCATGTAGGTCACAGGGTATGTTCATAGGACCTCCACCCGGTTAAGGAAAAAGTGAGAGCTATTAGAGAGACATCAGCGCCAAAGAACACCTCCGAGCTCAACTCATTATTTGGAATGATCAATTACTATGGGTGCTTCTTACCTAATTTGTCGACAGAACTGGCACCCCTGTATTACCTACTCAAGAAAAACCAACGTTGGTCTTGGCAAACATCACAGAAGCTTTCACAAAGGTGAAACAATTGTTGCACTCATGCACCCTATTGGTATATTTTGACCAGAGAAAAGAGTTGGTGTTGACGTGACACATCTCCCTATGGAGTGGGAGCAGTGCTCTCCCATCGAATGGACAATGGCTCGGAATGGCCTATACGATATATATCAAGAACACTCGACATAATGGAAAGGGGATACTCACATTTTTTTTTAAAAAGATCTGTCAATCATCTTTGGTATTAAGAAATTTCACCAGTACATAAACGGCTGTCATTTTACTATCGGCTTGGACCAGAAGCCATTGCTAGGATTATTCAGCGAGGACAAGGCTATACCACCCATAGCCTCAGTAAGAATACAAAGATGAGTGTTGATCCTGGCAGCGTATGAGCACACTTTCATCCATAGGCCTGAAAATCAAATCGCTAACACCTATGCACTTAGTCATTTGCCCTTGCAAGAAAATGATAAGGATGTCCCAGTCCCTCAAGGACTTGTTTTATTGAACTTCTAGCCACGTAAGGTACTAAATAGGACAGATGGCCAAAGACATGGTCAAAGGGGGGAAAAAAGAGAGTTAGCGAGAAAGAGGTTTATGAAGGGAATTCCAGAGTTTAGGGCTTAGGCAACTGAAGACTAGAGAATCTGGAATTATTCTCCTCTGAGCAGAGAAAGTTAAAGGAAGGTTTAATGGAAATGTTCAAAATCATGAAAGGTATTGATGTGAGTAAATGATAGAGAGGTCAGGAACCAGGAGAAGCAGAATAAAGGTAATTGGCAAAAGAACCAGAGGCAACATGAGGGGTAAATTTATGTAGTGAGTTAAACTGATTTGGAATGCACTGCCTGAAAGGGTAGTGGAAGCAGGTTCAATAATAACTTTCAAAAGGGAATTGGATAAATACTTGAAGTGGAAAAGTTTGGAGGGCTATGGGGAAAGAGCGACGGAATGGAATTAATTGGATAATTCTTTCAAAAGAGCCAGCATAGGCACAATGGAATGAATGGCCTCTTTTTCTTTTCTATTCATTGATGAAATGTGGCTGTCGCTGGCTGGGCCAGCACTTATTGCCCATCCCTAATTGCTCTTGAAGGTGGTGGTGAGCTCTCTTCATGAACTGCTGCAGTCCCTGTGGTGTAGGTACACCCACAGTGCTCTTAGGGTGAGAGTTCCAGGATTTTGGAAGAACGGGAATATATCTCCAAGTCAGGATGGCGAGTGGCTTGGAGGGGAATTTCCAGGTGGTGGTGTTCCCATGTATCTGCTGCCCTTGTCTTTCTAGATGGCAGTGGTTGTGGGTTTGGAAGGTGCTGTCTAAGGAGGCTTGGTCAATTCCTGCAATGTTAACTTTGTGATTTGAGTACAAGGATGGTACACTCTGCTGCCACTGTATGTCGGTGGTGGAGGGAATGAGTGGCACTCTGTCCACAGACTATCGAGCAGGCTGCATTGGCCTGGATGGCATCAAGCCGCTTGTGTTGTTGGGAGTTGCACTCATCCAGGTTAAGTGGAGAGGATTCCATCACACTCCTGGCTTGTGCCTTGTAGATGGTGGACAGGTTTTGGGGAGTCAGGAGGTGAGTTACTCGCCACAGGATTCCTAGCCTCTGACCTGCTCTTGTAGCCACAGTATTTATATGGCTAGTCCAGTTCCATTTCTGGTCAATGGTAACCCTAAGATGTTGATAGTGGGAGATTTGGCGATGGTAATGCCATTGAATGTCAAGGGACGATGGTTACATTCTCTCTTGTTGGAGATGGTTGTTGCCTAGCACTTGTCACATTCATGCCACACTTGCCACTTGTCAGCCCAAGCCTGGATTTTGTCCAGGTTTTGCTGCATTTGAACATGGACTGCTTCAGTCTCTGAGGAGTCATGAAGGGTACTGAACATTGTGCAGTCATCAGTGAACATCCCCACTTCTGACCTTATGACGGAAGGAAGGTCATTGATGAGGCAGCTGAAGATGTTTGGGCCTAGGATACTACCCTGAGGAACTCCTGCAGTGATGTCCTGGAGCTGAGATGATTGACCTCCAACGACCACAACCATATTCCTTTGTGCAAAGTATGACTCCAACCAGCAGAGAGTTCCCCACCCCCCATCCTGATTCCCATCAACTCTAGTTTTGCTAGGCCTCCTTGATACCACACTCGGTCAAATGCTGCCTTGATGTTAAGGGCAATCACTCTCGTCTCCCCTTGTGTGCTGTTTCACTCAATGATCACCTAATCTGCATTTAGTCAACCAGTGGATAGGAGGAACTGTGAGTAGTGAATGCGTTATACTAGGTTGGAGATAGTATGTGTAAATTGCCATCTCAAAAAAGAGGAGTGTTTGATGTCCTGGATCTTGGTGTGGAAGGAGATGAATGGGCAAATGTTTGCATCTTCTGTATTCACATGAGAACGGGCCAGGAAAATAACAATAGTCAGTTGGGGTGATACACTAGTTTGCTGCTCTACCACAGAAATGATTCCTTCAGAATGCTGAGGGGGAGAGGCATTAGGTAATGGTGTTATGTTCATAACACCCTTCTGTTCATAAGGGTGATCATGAGATTGCTATAGCTTGCCATTTCAATTCTCCGGATCATTCCTACTCTGAACTTTGTCTATAACCTTAGCCACAGATGCAGTGAAGCTCAAGGAACAGAATTCTATTGATTTTTAGTGTGGTAGGGTGGCGGGGGTGTTGTCAGGATCACTACAACTGCCCGTTTTACACCTTGGCTATAAAACAGACAGCCAGTCCAATTTCATTTGATTTCCACCATGTTGTTTAAATTTAGCATTACCCCTTTTTCTTTCTAATTAGCATTTTATAGCTCACTGGCCTTAGCATTAACTTCAGCGATTTCAGATCTTAACTACAACTTTACATTTATCTCTCTAGTGCACCTATCCCACATTGCCTTCACCTGAATACAAGTATTTCTAGGAATAGATGAAGACTATCATGTCTTCCATTTCACCATTAATCTCCTGTTCTCTGTCCAAGCATCTTGCATGTAATTCTGCTTTTGCCTGTATTCTTTTTCTCCATTTCCCCTTCCCTTGTTTCTATTTTTCAATGCTGTTCACCTATAATATCTCCTATTCCTTGAAGGGTCGAGGCCTGAAACATTGACTGACTTGTCCACAGATGCTGCCTGACCTGCTAAAGTGTTTGTAGCTTTTCCACCTTTTTGTTTTCAGGTCTTCAATATCTGCAGTATTTTAATTTCTTCAATATCATCCACTGAGTGAGGGACCGAAACTGGACAAAGTATTCCAGATAAGACCTAACCAAGCGTGATTTTTATGTTGGACCTACCTATACATGTACATTCTAATATTCAGTTTGCATTCAAAATAACCTCACAGCAACATCATGAATCTTCTAGAAACTCGTAGTATAAATATGTAGGAGTCTCTCCTTCAATGGACTTATTGCGACTCACTGGGGATAGTGCGCTGTAATATCCAGCACCACTGTTCCCCGAGCCGCAACAAATTTGAAAAGGTTTGATCAAACCACCAGATTGCCCCAATTCTACCTGTTTAATTTAGGTTAACAGACTACAAACACCAGGTTCTAAACTTAATAAGTAAATAACTGTTTATTGAACAAACTGTCGTTACCAGTGGCGAAAGAAAGAAATATGAACTTCTAACTCTATAACTTAAACCCTAGCCCTTCTTAAATCCCTAAACACACACGGACAAGACACAAAAACATGAATTTTAAGGGTGGGATAAAACAGTTCAAATAGCACCAATTCCAGAGTACAGGATTCGATGGGTTGATTTTTTAAAAAATTCATTCGTGGGATGTGGGCGTCACTGGCTAGGCCAGCATTTGTTGCCCATCCCTAAATGCCTTTGTTCAGAGGACACGTTTTTTAAGAGTCAACCACATTGCTGTGAGTTTGGAGTCACGTGTAGGCCAGACCAGGTATGGATAGCAGATTTCCTTCCCTAAAGGACAATAGTGAACCAGATGGGTTTTTACAACAATCAACAATGGCTTCAAGGTCATCATCAGTCTTTTAATTCCAGATTTTTATTGAATTCAAATTTCACCATCTGCCATAGTGGGATTCAAACCCAGGTCCCCAGAGCATTACCCTGGGTCTCTGGAATACCAGTCCAGTGACAATACCACTGTGCCACTGCCTCCCCCTTTTGATCAATGTCTTCCAAATTTCTTTCAGTTCTTGTTGATGACACGAGGTGGTCTTCCAGCACTTATGGTATTTAGTTCACTGGTTGAGCAATTGCCTTTCAATGTCTCTAACAGGGATTTTTCCCCTTTGCCTCTTGAAAGAGGTTTTCAGAGAGCGAGCAGGTTATAGAGATATGAGGAGAAAAAGCCAGCTTGCTACTATTGTGGAATTATTGGAATCTTCAACACACAGGAGAAAGAGGTTTTAGGTCTTGTTCCTTTCAGGCTAGGAATTATTCTGCTACACTGCCCTCACACGAAACCTGGTTACCTGGTCAGGAGCCAGTTAAAACGTTGCCAGGCAGCTCCCTTGATCTAGCACTCCTTTCTGGAACCATCCTGTCTTTCATGGCACACTGTTCCAGGACTGCAACATTGTATATATCTCTCATCTTGATCCAGTGGACATGTCTTTCAAACTGCAGCCATTGTAATTTTAATCCACAGTCCAACAGAAAATAAAAATATATGTTTCTTACAGATAAAAGCAAAAAAACTACGGATGCTGAAAATCTAAAACAAAAATAAAAATACCTGGAAAAACTCAGCAGGTCTGACAGCATCTGTGGAGAGGAATACCGTTAACATTTCGAGCCCGTATGACTCTTCAATAGAACTAAGGAAAAATAGAAGAGAGGTGAAATATAAGCTTATATAATTTAAGGGGGGGGTGGAATAGGTAGAGCTGGATAGAGGGCCAGTGATAGGTGGAGATTGCCAAAAGATGTCATAGACAAAAGGACTTTACTTCAGAACCCTACACAGTGTGTATATGTTTCGTGTTAGGCCTACCAATGAGCATGACAGAACATTTATCTATTTTAAATTATAGTCTGCCAGATGAAGGCTGATTTCCCCACATTTAGATCTGATTTCAGTCAGTTTTCTCATCCAAAATAACAAAGTTGTTGTGAGTTTATGTCCTTGAACTTGCAGATAATTTCCCCAACACTTATACAGATCATTATACGAGATTGTAGTGTTACAGAGAGGAGCGTGTTTAATTTAACCAGCCCTGATTTCTCTCGCCACCCATCTATAAACAGAACGGTATTTTGGTTCCCCCCCACCCCCTTATAAGCGGTGGCATATTTCCCAACCCCTCAGTTTTGGTGTGATCCAATTTTTATTAATAACCCCACCACAAACTTGATAGGGTGAACTCAAAGGGTTAGTTTATTTGCACACACTCAATGCAGAACAGTGTGTTGCTATGTAGCCTCCTGTGCATTCATACAATAAACAATGGATAGAGAAAGAAAGATTTACAGGGCAAAGATACAGAATAAAGAATTATTGTTTCACATGAGTCCAGAATCAAAGCCCAATGGGGTATTCCTTCAGAGGTCAGAACTGATGCTGGATAGTTCACTTTTCTAGTAGAGATGACTTCCATAATGAGATGGGCATGGAGAGATGAATTTGTCTTGCAGGTGCTGATATAGAAGTTCCAGTAGAAACAGTGTAGATAGGAGGTAGGCATTCAAACCTGGACAGAGCCCCTCTTCTGAGCTGCTGCCTAATAGATGGAAGATGTCAGACTGAGCTTTGCAGCTCTACAAGGCAATAATATGGGTTCCTGCAGCTGGAGGGGTGGGGAGGTTATCATGTCACATGACTCCCATCTCCACTTTGGCTTTGACAAAGAGTGCATATTCCTTTGTCTGGGTTCCTGAGATTGTTACTGTTGCAACCAATTCCCTATCCAACCTTGAACCTGTCCTCCAATCACATAGGACTCTATCATATAAAGTAGCCTATTGTGCACCGCCTAGTCAAAATCTAAGTGTATGACAGTGATTAGGTTAGCTTCACCCATAACCTCGTAACTTCCTCAAAAACGTAACCAGGCTGGTGAGATATAGCCTTCTTTTTGAAGAGTCATATTCGTCTTCCTCTTTTAGGTTATCCCATGTTATATGGAGTTACCGTCTCCATTCATATCAGCCATCGCTTTTTTTGGATTTGGCGGGTGGTTTTACAGCCGGTTGCCCATTCTGCCACTAATCCTCGCCATTTACCTGGGCTGGGGGCTGGCACAAATACACACTGGTTTACCTGTACCAGTGGCTTGTTTCCTCCTGTGGCTAACAAGTCCTGGAGTGGGACTAAAACCCAAAGCATTCTAGCTCAGAGGTAGGGGTGTACTGCCTGAGCATATTGAGGGTCTCTAAGTTATTTTCTGTCCAAGTTCCGACAGATCTAAGTATACATTCTAGCAACCTTCCTATAACTGAAATCAATCTAATGGGGCTATAATTTCCCAATTCTGACCTGGTGCCCTTTTTTGAAAATTGGCATGTGCCTCCCTCCATTTAATAAGAATGAACTCTGACTCTAGTGAACTGTTCAGTATATAATAAGCAATGGGCTTACCTGGCACAGCTGCTGACCACTAGAGACCACTGATGCAAAATAGAATTTATAACCCCATTATGCCCTGGGACTTCACCTGATCCTGACTCGAGTAATCTTTTAATGTATGCAGTTGGTCTTTCTCCTGCCTCTGTAATCTTCTCCACCTCTGCAATCCCTGAAAACTCTGTTTCTTGGCCCTAAGCGCAATGATTTCCCTTCCTGAACTCCTCTGCTTCGGTTGTCCACTATTTCTTCAGTTCTCTGGCCAAAGGCAGGTCCAACCCACAGAGCCACAGCCTCCACTATTGGTAAGGCAAGGAGGCAGGTCCCAAATCCACCCCAACCAGAATGAGGACTAAACCCCATGCTGTTGGCACCAATCTGATCCACACCAGCCGTCCAGCCAACTGACCCCCACCTCCCCAAAGGAGTCCCAAGTTGCTATGGCTTTTACATGCAGTTTGTAGCCTGGAGCTATAGATAGTGATGGCAGAGGATCCAATTTCTTTCCATCACATGGCTGGCTAGGAATCTTTCTTTCCCTTACTGACTGTTGTCAATATATGTTGGAATGATTTACAAGTTGATACTCAACCAGTTTGATCACATTATGAATGTGCCTTCTTTGGCCATCAAGTCCTGTAGTAGGTCCTGAACCCAGAGCTTCTGGCTGAGGCAGGGACACTAACCACTGTGCCACACTTTGTCCATCACTAACTTCTTGAATTACGTTTTGGACAATCTGATAGCTTTTGTTGCCTTTGGATGAGCTTGGTATGAATCCCTGTTTTCCAAGTTATTGTAACACTATTTTTCCTTTGATTTGGCTATGCACATGACTAATGAGCCACTCCAGCTTTGTTATAGCATATCTCCTTTTAATTCTATAGAAATACCATGACTTCATTTTGCCTTAGGGTGTTTTGAAATGTATTTTCTTCTGTGCTAATTTCCCTACTTAATAGCATTGCCCAGTTGATCTGATTCAAGTCTTTGCCATCATTTGTAAATCTTGCCCTCTTGACATCTGAAACTGGCATTAAATCTTGGTGACTGATTTGACTATTCCAATTCATTCTCATCATATGGAGGCAGATAGGAGTGATTCGTACAGAAAAGATTATTTTACTTTCATGTGAGGATACAAATTTATACTAAAGGTATCTTTCTTTTTCCTGTTCTTCACACCTTTTTTTGTGTTGGTCATTTTTATACTTTCCTATGCTTATAGCTTCAGCATTCCAATGATTATAATAGGAGAGCCTTGAATCCAATTATCTCAAGCAGGAAAAGAGACACATTCTCCAACGTTGCAGGGTTTTTTTTTACAGGCTCCATATCTATCTAACTGCAAGACACAGTAGGGCGTTGCTAACAGTTAGAGAACAAGCTTTACTTGCTCACTTGATTAAAGCAGTAATCCTATTCCTTTTATTGGTTCCTTGTGTTGCCATTACCAAATGCTGGATAGTTTGATTGGAGTGTTGTCGGTAGCAGAGAAGAACATTTAAATCCAGTTGTAGTGCAGCACTTCATCAATACAATTCTCTCATGGCCAACAACTGTCCCATCAGGGAACATTTCATCTTTGACAAGTTACATATGTGCCCATGACGTGAAAATCTAAATTGAAGCATGATCTGATTATATAAACTAGCAACTGAGAGAATTTTTTTACCAAAATTATTTAATTTGTGTGAAGTTTACAAAGTTTAGGAATGAGAACCATAAGTCATCTTGAACCACCTGCATCAGGTCACAGTTCAATAGCCAGGGTTCATGGTTTGTTCTCACAAAGCACTGGGCTTCATTTCTAGAGGAATAAAATTGAAAAGCAAGGGAGTTATTTTAAGCTTGTATAGAACCTTGGTTAGCCCACTTAACAATAGTGTATAGTCCTGGTCTCCAAATTATAAAAAGGATATAGAGGCATTGGAGAAGGTGCAAAAAGATTTTCATGGCTAATACTATAACAGGATATTCTTTTCAGGAAAGGCTGAATGGGCTGGGGCGCTTTAGAAAGCAGAAGACCTGAAGGGTGACCTGATAGAGGTGTTTGAAATAACGAAAAGATTTGATGGCGTAGGCATAGAGAAACTGAGGATGTCTAAAGAGGTCATAATTATCAGGAGTAGGCCGGAATGTGAGGTTGCGGTTACAATCAGATCAGCTTTGATCGTATTGAATGGCGGAACAGGCTCGAGGGGCCAAATGGCCTAATTCGCATGTTTGTATAATATCACTAATAAACACAATGGGGAATTCAGGAGAAAGTTCTTTACCCACAGGTGTAAGAATGCAGAACTTGCTACCACAAGGAGCAGTTGAGGCAAATACCGAAGGTGCACTTACGGGTAAGCTAGAAAGCATGAGGGAGAACAGAAGGGTATGTTGATCAGGTTAAATTAGTGGGGAGGTTTGCATGGATCATAAATGCTAGGCCAGTTGTACTAAATGGCCCGTTACAGTGGGGTAGATTCTGTGTAACACTGGTTGAAGAGCTAATAATGCAGCACAATTTGGATCCAAACATTTGTGCCTTTCTTGAATATGAAAATATTCCAAACGCTGTCAGGTAGTGAAAGGGGAAACAACATTTATAAAGAAACTTGGTATTTTTGTTTGGATGGAGAGGCTGTGATCCCTTTTAAGCAACGCTTGGTTTCTGCAGATAACATTGTAATATTTAACTTTAATTGGTCCTCGGCCTGTCATCCATAAGATGAACAACTGTTACTTTTGCTTATGCAATTAAATAACACTGAACTCTTTTACAGACGCTAACCTTCCTCCCACTGAAAGCAATTAGACTTTGTTCTATGCATGAACCATTGATGGAATTGCAATGCAAAAAATATTTTGAGATCTGTTTAAAAGCAATTTAATGGAATATAGTTGCTGCTTTATTGCATTGCAAGAATTCAATTAAATGATGGAATCTGCAGAATTAGATGTATATCTTTTGTGATATGAAATGTTCACATCCTGCCTAAAATTACATTGCAGATACTTGACAAATAATGAATTTCATCTGTACTGTCCAAAATATTAACTGGCAATATGCTTGGTGTGGTCATTATATTGATTGTTTTCTACGCACTACAATAGTACAATATATACCTTCGCCAAGCTGTTCTTCCAATAACTTAGATAAACCTTGTCTGAATATGGAGCAAGTAGTAAACACATCAAGTAACATTTTTTTTAAACCTGTAATGGGAGCCTCTTTACATGTGGCATAATTACTAGGATATCCCTCTCTAGGGTTTGTAATTAATATAGCATTGGAGTAAAAATGAGGACATGATGTAAGATGTTAAAATGGATACTGGTAAGATGTAAAAATGAATTACTCCTGTGTGCCCTGACCCAATTATTCCCCTGTCCTTTTAATTCCACTTCACCTGAAAACTACAGTCTTGACTTCCTACGTGATACATGAGGCATTAAAAAATAGGAGTAGATCATATGGCTTTTCAAGCCTGCTCTGCCATTCAATACAATTATGGCTGATCTTTGGCTTCAACACCACAGATCATCGACTTGTAAAAGAGAAATTTTATACCAAATTTTTTTAAAATTCCAGTCTTTAAATTTATAATGGAACTGCCCATGTAAAATTGTTCCGTATTTACACCCTCTCCCCAGTAGGGGTGTTCTAACCCTGCTTCCTCTTAAAATTACACTTGGGCTTAACTTTCAGTGTGCTGTATTATGGAATACTAGGATTCCAGTTTTTAAAAAAAACTAATCAGGCATTACAGTCATTTTCATATATTATTTATATTGCAGAAAAACTTACTGATGAATCTTCTCAGTTGGCCGTGTACCAGAAAAAAATGGTGGAACACAATGCAGTGCTTACAAGGCTCAGCCAGAATTTCAACCAGGTAACTTGAAACTGCAAATAGCTTTGTTTGGGCAGCCTTCCCCTTTTGAGGCACTGAGTGATAGCCACATGTGATCCTGGTCAGCTGCAGATTAAATCTCTCTTTCTGACTTGTCCAACTGATGAGCATAGCCACCAATGCATGAGTGTTACCTTCTTTGTTTCCCACAACTGACATCTTGGAGGTATTTCTGAAGTAAATTATCAATCTAGCTTCAACTATTCCTAAGTTCCCCAGTTTCAACACCATATTTTAAAAACCTTTCTGAATTTATTTTTGAACACTGACACTGCTGACTTTCAAACTAGTACTTATAAAAATCGTTCTATTTCCGTGTCTCTTTTGTTGGTCAACAATTAGTGTGACTGGTCAGTCCCTTGCTATTCCTCAGCTGAATCTAAAGGGGTCTCACTTGGACCACTTCTCTCTCTGAATCTTTCTGCTGTGATATCGTCTGTAATTTATTTCAAATCCCCTCCCTCCTTTCCTTCCCTTTCTATTACTCCTGAAAATGTTATATCTAGAAATATTTAATTGCCAAATTTGATGCAGCTTGAAATTAGTTTGTTGTTGTTTTATGATCTACTATAATAAATTATCAGGGGAAATAGAACAAATTATCTTCTCATGAGCATTATATGGGCTCTTTAGGATACTGTAATCTCATCTTAAATACTACAGGGGTATTGTAGTGTGTCAAAACAGCATGTTGCTTTGATCACAATTTATTGATGGCCTTATCAATGAACTAAGCTTAAAACCAAAGGATCTTTCTGAACTTAGCAAATTCAATTCGACCAACTTTTTGGTGTTTTCTCAGGTTTGGGGGGGGGGGGGGGGGGATGGGGTGGAAAGATGTGTTTGGCCTACGTATTTCTCATTGAGACTGAGATATTTCAAAATATTCATTTGTGATATGCTTCAATTCCAGCTTGTTTGTAAAGTTTTTTTTAATTCACTTTTTCACCATGTTTTGAAACTTGAAGTAGACTTTAAAATTGTGTACGTTTGTTTACCTTTACAAATGTCAATCCTGTGCACCAATTTCTCTTTCCATCTCACCTCTGATTTCACACCGTTTTTCTAAAACCCTGTCCTATTCTAATTTGGTACTTCTGTACTATCTTTTTCCCTTAAACATTTACTCCCAAGGTGCTTACCCATATTTAACCCATCACCTTGATTATTTCATTACACGTAACTACACCTAGTAAAAATGTTATTTTCGTGGACATATCATACTGCTTGAGGAGTCCTGCACACATTGTAGGAATTCCATTCTTTTTCCCTGTTTACTCCTCTATCCCAATGAGAATGTTCTAAGATTTTAATAATATTTCCATTATTCCTACTCCTCTCTCTCTGACTTGTCTATAGATTTCCTCTCTGGCATGGGCACCATGGGCTGAATGACCTCCTTCAGTGCTCTATCATGCTTTGAATCAATTTCCCTCCCACAATTCGATGGGGTGGGGATCTGTAGGACAGCCTTGGGGATGGTTTAGTTGGTAGCACTGTTGTCTGAGTGAAAAAGTTTTGGGTTCAAATTCCTCCTAAGTGCATAAATTTTGGCTGATACTGCAGTGCAGTGCCACAGTGTTAGAGGTGCTAACTTTTGGATAAGACATTAAACCAAAGCCCCATCTATCTTCTCATGGTTTTGTAAAAGGGAAATCATGTTTAAACAATTTATTGGAGTACTTTGAAGGCATCGCATGTGCTGTGGATAAAGGGAACCGGTAGATGTACTGGACTTGGATTTCCAGAAGGCATTTGATAAAAGTGCCACATCAAAGGTTATTGTGGAAAATAAAAGCTCATGATGTAGAGGGTAACATACTGGCATGGACAGAAGATTGGCTAGCTAACAGGAAGCAGGGAGTTGGCATAAATGGGTCTTTTTCTGGTTGGTAGGATGTGTGTGACGAGTGGTGTGCCACAGGGATCAGTGCTGGGGCCTTAAATTTTTACAATTTATATAAGTGATTTGGATGAAGGTACCAAATGAATGGTTGCTAAATTTGCTGACAAGACAAAGCTAGGTAGGAAAGTAAATTGTGAAGAGGACATAAGGAGGCTACAAAGGGACATAGGTTAAGTGAGTGGGCAAAGATCTGGCAAATGGAGTATAATGTGGGCAAATGTGAAATTGTTCATTTTGGCAGGAAGAATAAAAACACATTATCTAAATGTTGAAGAGATTTGCCATATCTTCCTGAGCCCGCCTCATTATATATTCACTCCCACGAAACACGCCGTTTCCATTGGCGGGTAGGCTCTCATTCGCCCGCTCGCCATCATCCCGCTGTTGCATCATGCCAGCTGCCATCTTTAAAAGGCACCTGTCTGCAAATCGCTCATCGCTACCAGCTCAGCCCCCGCTGCCTGGGAGACATGGCCAGCAAAGGAAAAAAGACTGCAGCCCCCCGCTTCAACAATGGGTCCCTCGAGTGACTGCTGGATGCCATGGAGGCCTGCTAGGATGTGCTCTACCCCCACTCTGGCCGCAGGATGGGTAGCAATGTCACCAACCCAGCTTGGAAAGTGGTGGTCAGCGTGAACACCCTGGCGAGGAGGACAGCCACCTAGTGCTGCAAAATGATGAATGATTTCCATTCCACCAGGGTAAGTCACTCTTTTCATCACTCTCAAATCTATTACACATCCACAGGGCCCTCGTTCACTGCCAGTGCAAGGGACATCACCATACACTCCTTCTCACACACCATCACTGTCCTCATCCCATCCATGGGACTTCTCACCACCCACACAGGCTAGGCATAGTTATCATCTGGCCCGGCAGGCATCCTGATACACTCTCCCCATCTCTGTCCATGCAGGACAAACTGGCTCGCAACAGGAGGGAAAGGTCGCAGACAGTTAGAGGGATGCCAGAGATCAAAGTTCTGATAATTTAAAAACTGAGCCATCCAACTGACTGGCGATGACTGATGACGGTGAGGTTGGCGCTGCTCTACCAAGTGAGAATTTGAAAACAGAGCCATCCAGCTGGCCGGCGATGACCGTGACCGTTCCTGTGCTGATGGTGAGGTCGGTGCTGCTCTACCAAGTGAGGATCCAGCAGTGCATCATCCATCAGACAGCCATACCGTGAGTGATGTGTCCTCTCTCACAGGCCACTGCCATGCACTAATTATCTCCTCTTGCTTTCGCAGGCACATCTGCCAAACAGCCGACAGAGTCCATGGCCTAGAGCCTCCAAGCAAGCTCCGAAGAAACCTCTGAAGAAGAATCTGAAGGCACAGCGCTCACCCACACCCTCCACCAGCGCAGAGACACACACCTCGGTGGGACCTAGCTTTAGAGTAGCCTCGAGATCACAATCTGGTGAGCACATCGTACCTTGATCCACAGCAGGTGGAGGTATGGACTCCCCAGGTCCCCGGCACTCGGAGGACTGCTGAAAGCCCGAACGTTGCTGTGTCTGAGTCAGATGACGAGCATCTGGACTTGGTCATGTCACAGTTGCTGGAGCTGCAAAGACAAGCTAGGGAATAACAGGAAGGGATGTCCACTGCACTCCTCAGATTGCAAGGCACGATGGAGGACTCCGTCTGTCTTCAAGCTGAGGCGATAGTGCCGGCATTGCAATGCACCGAGGTCAACACTGGCAGGATGGCAGCTGCCATGGAGACCTTGGTCCAGGATATCACTCTTGCACTACTACGCAGGCTTAACTCCATCGCTGATGCCATTGTTGGCCTCCAGCAGTGTATACACCAGAGATGCTGGGCAGCTCGATCTCACTCCAGCTACCCCTTCTGCTCATAGTCAGCCAGGGGCCCTCGGGCACCTATAGGGAGGAGGATTAGCAGCTGCACGCTCCAGGCCCTGGGAGTGACCAGCCCATCTGACTCTGCTCTTCTGTGACCTCCGCAGCTCCAGCTTCACAGGCCAAGGAGGGTGCCACTACTACACGGCACAACCTCAAAAGCAGGCCGGGGCACACCAAGTCTCGGCCTTCCAGAGGACGCCTGCCAAAGTCATCACAGGCAGGACGTCACAGTCAGCAGGCTGCCTTCACCTCTGCTGTGGACGTCTGGAGAGCAGCAGGATTAGGAAAGTTAGCTAAAAGTAACACTTTTTTTGGAGTCAAAACAATTAAACTAAATTAACAAAATCAGGGACAAAGTAAATACAGCCCCTTAAAGGGAAACTGCAAAAACAAAAGACAAAATGCAAAGGAAAATTACTAACATCAAATCAAAATGTGATTAAAAGGGTCTATAAAGCACCCCAGTCCCCGCGGTGCCCACCGAGCACGGAAGGCATCGACAGTGCTGGCGGACACTGCGTGTTCCCTCTCCAGGGACACCTGGCCGCGAACATGGCCGCAGAGGAGGGGCAGAACGTCGGGTCGGATGACCCCCTCGATTGCCAGCTGCCTGGACCTGTAAATGGCCAACTTTGCCAGGCCGAGAAGCAGGTTCACAAGGAGATCCTCCTCCCTCCCGGCCCCTCTCTGCACCGGGTGCCCGTAGATCAGGAGCATGGGACTGAAGTGCAAAGAGAACAACAGTAAAAGGTGTTTCAAGAAACTAAAAAGGGAGTGCAGCCTACAACAACCAACATACGCATGTTCCACGGACTCCACAAGGCCGCAAAAGACGCAGGTATCTTGCGGGTCCGTGAACCGACACAACCTACGGTTGCATGGGACTGCTGCATGCAACACCCTCCACCCCAGGTCCCCCGATGGAAAGTGGAAGACACACTGTAGAGGGGTCCCCCACTGGGGATCTCTGCCACCGGACAGCAACAAGGCACGCCAGGGAGTGTCCGGGCGGCAGGCAAAGGCAAAGAAGTGAAGGGTGTGCAGCAGCAGCCCATACAGGAAGCCCCTCCATGCTGTGCTAAAGGCCACGGAGGGTATTTCCGTGAGGCAACTCAGGTTATGAGGCACCGGCTCCCGAGGGAGGATTCGGGACTTGGGGCCAGTGTGGAATTCTGTCCGAACAGGGGTATGCTCGGACAGAAGACCACCGCGCACCTGCACCACCTCGTGACCCAGAATGACATCGGGGCCGAGCACGACTGTCCTAAGGTCTTGAATGGCATTGGCCGCGAGCCGGATGTCCACCGACGCCCGATGTGCCAATTCCTGTGGTAGCATCCAGCCCAATCCTCCGCCACCCAGCACATCCCCGATAATAGTCACCCAGGCAGCCACAGCCCTCCTCTCCGCCAGCCACTGAAACGGGCGAAGAAGCGGATTCCTGAGCAGTGGCTCTCTGATGATAGCCGCTACACTTAACGGCAGAGAGACCATGTTCCAGACTTTGATCAGGTCCTGGTAAAAGATGGGCAACGCCTGCAAGGAGGCATGAAGGCCCCTCCAGTCTACAAACAGGAGCTGCACGTCATAATTCAGGCTGTGCACCTGGCAGAATAAATACGTTGCCAGGGCACACCATCTCGGAGGGGGCTCGACGTAAAGGTATCGCTGCAGGGCCTGAAGGTGGAAAGTCACCACCTCGGTGCGCAGGCACACCAGCGCTTGACCGCTCTCCCTAAGTGGGAAACTCAACCTCAGCAGCAACCCAGTGTGGCCTTTTGTCCCAGAAGAAGTCAACGAGCATTCTCTGGATTTTTGTGACAAAATCCAGGGGAGGGGTCAAAGTGACCAGCCGGTACCACAACATGGCGGCAATCAGCTGGTTTATGACCAG
The DNA here is from genome assembly GCF_964194155.1 of Cetorhinus maximus. NCBI lineage: Eukaryota > Metazoa > Chordata > Chondrichthyes > Lamniformes > Cetorhinidae > Cetorhinus > Cetorhinus maximus. Next base: position 32,918,168 of record NC_135885.1, on the reverse strand, counting down.
AACTCTACCCTGGTAAGACCACTTTCAGCAGTCCTGTCCAGCGCCTCAGGCGAGTGGTGACTTTGGCCTCCAGCTCCTGCCAGTTCGCCGGCCAGGATTCCTCAGCAGGGCAGAGGTGGACCCCCAGGTAAAAGAGGCAGGACCTGCTCTAGGTGAAAGGCTTGAGCTCCCTGGGTAGGGGTTCCATCTGCCACTGACTGACCAGGAGTCCAGAACACTTGTTTCAGTTGATCCTGGCAGAGGAAGTGGCAGAGTAGAGCTCCTGGCATGGTGAACATGAGCACGTCATCGGCGTAAGCCGAGAGGATCACCCTGATGCCCGGCCAACGCAGAACCAATCCCGACAACCTCCTCCGCAAGAGGTGCAGGAAAGGCTCCATACAGATAGAATACAATTGGCCAGTTTTGGCAGCCCTGATGCACTCCTCTCCTAAAGCGAAGGGGTGCCATCAGAGACCTGTTAACCTTAACCTTAACTAGACGCTCTGCGTCAGCATACAGAAGTCGGATCCGGGCAATGAAATGCGCCTCGAACCCGAATGCTCGCAGGGTCCTGAATAAATATTCGTGATCCACCCTGTTGAACGCCTTCTGGTCAAGAGACAGGAAGGCACTCGATAGACCAGTCCTTTGGGAAAAGCAGATGATGTCCCAGACCAGATGGATATTATTGAAGGTGGTACAGCCTGGGACCATGTTGGACTGGTCAGGATGGATCATGTGGTGAAGACATTGCCCTGGCAAAGATTTTGTAATCGGTGCTGAGCAGGGAGACCGGGAGCCAGTTCTTTAGGTGGCGGAGATCCCCCTTAGGTAGCAGGGCAATCACAGCCCTGCGCCACGAGAAGGGCATATCCCTGGTCACGATACTTTCCTCCAGGACCCCCACGTAGTCATTCCCCAGGACATCCCAGAATGCCCTGAAGAACTGCGCGGTCAGCCCGTCCAGCCTGGGGACTTGCCCCTGGGGAGGCTGTCGAGGGTGCCGGTCAGCTCCTCAAGACTTATAGGGGAGTCAAGCTTTCCGCCGCCCTCCGGGCCGACCTGTGGCAGGTCCACCCACAAAACTCTGCGAGCATCCTCGCTGGACGGATCCGGAGAGAACAGGGCAGTGTAATAGTCTCGGGAAATGGCCCTGATGCCCTCTGGATCCGAGACAGGGAATCCGTCGTCGGCCAACAGCATAAGGAGCTGCAGACAGAACCCGTGCCTTTTTTCCAGTGAGTAGAAGAGGCGGGCGGGGCGGGGGGGGGGGGGGGGGGGGGGGGCGCAGTCCAGGTCCTGGAGGAACTGGATCCGTGACCTCGCGTATGTGCCACAGGACCCGATGAGTTGCATGTCCCGCAGCGCGCCCTTCTCTTCGTACGCCAGCCGCAGGGCTGGGTCTGCATCAGGCTGATGGAGACATGCCTCTAGGTCGAGCACCTCCTTCTCCAACTCCTCGACTCTGGATTTCTGTCTCTGTTGATCCCGTCGCGTATTCCTGACAGAAAACGCGGACATGAGTCTTGCCCATGTCCCACCATATCCTCAAGGAGGGGAAGCCTCTCCGCTTCCTTCTCCAGCCAGCCCAGAAATGACAGAACGAGACCAGGAACCGCTCATCCTCCAGCAGCAGGTTGTTAAAGTACCAGTACGTGGACCCCGACCGAGCGCAGAATGAAGCGAGCTCCGCCCGCACCAGACGGTGGTCCGTGCATGGCACCTGCTGCACAGAAGCTGACAGAACGCAGGACACTAATGCCTTGGAAACGTAAAGGTGATAGAGTCTCGGCGCTGCGACCCTAGGTGACACAAAAGTGAAAACGCTGGAGTCAGATGGAGATGGTGCCAGACGTCCACCAAGTCGAAGGACCCGACCAGGTCCCTCAACTTACACCTAGCGAGCGGTGCTGGGTACCGTGACGGTCCCTGGCCCCGAGGGTACAGTTGAAATCCCCCAACCCCTCCCCAAGGACAAGGCACTCGCCCGCTTCGATGAAGTCGAGATGAGTGGACACTTACTCAAAGAAGCTCGCTTGCTGCCGCATACCTATGCATATTCATGAAATGAAGCGCTGCGTCCCCTAGGCGCACAGTAAGGTGCAGCAACCAGCCTGGCACTAGCTCCTTGACTCCTAAGATCTCCGGCTGAAAATGTGGGGCCAACAAGATAGCCACCCTGCCAGAATTGGAAGCTAGGTGACTTATATAGATCCCCCCCAATGCCACTTCAGGAGCCACGTAGCTTTGTCTCCTGGAACAGCATGGGTTTCCTGCAGGAAGCACACCGCATACTTCCCCCGAGGACCAAGAAGTTCTGGAACCTGCGCTGTGCGTGTCTGCTGCAGTTGATGTTGAGGCTAGGTATGGTAGTCTTCATTGTCACAAGTATGTGCTACCATCACCATGCCTAGTGTAAGGAGGAGAGGACTATTTTAATCCTTCCTCTCCTTCAGGAGTCCAGTGAGAAACCTGTGGACCCTCCTCTTAGCGTTCCGGTCTAGTCCAGGGGTTCTGAGGGCCTCATGGGTGGACCAGAACACGAAAGGAAAAGAATGGCACCAGTCCAGGGCTGACTGGACCCTGTCTCAGCGACTGCGATTACTTGCCAAAAAATCCTGGAGCTCCCGTAAAGGGATGAGGGGAGAATCAGTGGGGAGCACCAGGGGATCCACCACCTCACCTGACAATGACTCTAAGTCATCCCCAGTAATCACCACCGAAACCCCGTCCTCCTCCAGGTCATCACCTCTAGCTTCCAACCCCTTCCCCGCATTGAGTACGGGGGCTGATTCGGAGCTGCCAGTCGACTCCACTTCCACCTCGATCCCACCCCGAGGATCAAGGGCAGAGGGGTCCTCTCTGGTCTCCTCTTGGGGATATGGGCCAAAGGGTGGCGGCTCAGAGCCCCATTCCCCCTCAGGACCGGGTCTTCCGGCGAATCCAGAGAAAACTCTGGACCTAGGACTGAGGCACCCGACGCTGAAGGTTGGGAGGGAACGAGGAGGCCTTCCTCGCCACCGCCACCCGATGACCCAATTGTCTGGGCCATGAAGGGACTCCCGCAGTCCCCTGGCAGGCCAGATGGCATCTCAGGGGTACAAGGTGGGTCAGGGTGGGGCACCACCACAAGAGCAATACCTTCACCGACCAACCCCCCCCCCCCCCCCCCCCCCAAAGGGGCACTGCTCGGGGGACTGCAGCAAGGGAATGGGGGTTTGAGCTCTCTTTACCCTCCCCCCACCCCCCCCCCAGAGATCAAAGCGAGGACTTATGGGGCAGAGATACCGCCACTTCACTGGGGGAGGGGACACGTCTGACCTCGCGAGTCGCAAGGTCCTCCCCCTCCGAGGGGTGGCATCTCTTCCGGGGAGACCTCCATCTGTGAGGCCCCCGCTATCTTGTCCAGCCCCTCCGGACACTTCGCCCTCTGGGGTTTGGGCAGGTCAACCCTCTTCAATAGGACCACCAGCCCGGGGTCGCGCACCCCATCGCCACCGGCGCGGGGATGATGCCAGGCCATCCGCAGTCCAGAACACCCTTAGGCAGCCCCCTCAAACTCTACAATAAAACCCCCTTCAGTGCACTCCTCCTGGGCCTGGCGCATGAAGGAATACACGTGTTGGAGGGCCGCATCCTTGAGGCCAAGCAGAATGGGCGCAACCCCTGACCTAACCTCCCTCAGTTGATGGAGGTGGGGGAGGAGGAGCTCACTGGGGACAAAAAGCGGGATGTTGGAAAGTATGATCCCCTGAGTGGTGGCCTCAATGGGGGTCCACTGCCAGAAATGTCCCACCCACAGTGAGCCCCTTTTCTAGGACCAGGTGCATCGCCCGCTGTGACCTCAAGAAAATTACGGCTTTGCCGTACATTTTCGAGGTGGCAACTACGGCTGAGGGGCTGACAGCCCCAACTAAAGCCTTTACGCACGCCTCGATCGTCATTTCGGGGTGGGTGTAGCTCTTCACCCCCAGGGCCTTGGCGAGGAGGCTGAAAGATGACGGGGCCACGGGACCAGAAGGGGACGCAGAAGCAGCTGCACCTGCATAAGTTTTCTTAGAGGCCCTGCCACCAGTGACAGCGTCGCCTCCACAGTCACCCGAGAAGGCCCGGCTACAGGCGACTCTCTTAACACAGGATGGAAGAAGGCTTGAGGGAAGGCAGCAACACAATAATAGGAACAGCCACCGGAAATCCCACCGCAGCGGGAACAGCCACCGGAAATCCCACCGCAGCGGGAACAGCCACCGGAAATCCCACCGCAGCGGGAACAGCCACCGGAAATCCCACCGCAGCGGGAACAGCCACCGGAAATCCCACCGCAGCGGGAACAGCCACCGGAAATCCCACCGCAGCGGGAACAGCCACCGGAAATCCCACCGCAGCGGGAACAGCCACCGGAAATCCCACCGCAGCGGGAACAGCCACCGGAAATCCCACCGCAGCGGGAACAGCCACCGGAAATCCCACCGCAGCGGGAACAGCCACCGGAAATCCCACCGCAGCGGGAACAGCCACCGGAAATCCCACCGCAGCGGGAACAGCCACCGGAAATCCCACCGCAGCGGGAACAGCCACCGGAAATCCCACCGCAGCGGGAACAGCCACCGGAAATCCCACCGCAGCGGGAACAGCCACCGGAAAGCAGCGGTAGTAGGAACAGCCACAGCCAGCATTAAGCACAGCTACAGAACACAGCATAGACAGCAACGAACTGCAGCTGAGCCCAATCAGGAAGCACAGCCTGCGCACGGGTGCTGATCACTTGAACATACTGTTCACTATTGTCAAATTTCTGTGGCTCCTTTTCTGAGCAGTGTTCTTGCCACTCACATGTGAAACTTTTCTGCACAAGATAAAAGGCGGTGTCTCAATCCTGGGCCTCTTCCCTGTGCTCTATGCGGCCTTCAGACCACAGTGATGGCCCAGCCTCACTCCCTAAAACATTACCGATGCCTGGATCCCCAAGCCGGTGGTCCTATTGAAGAGAGTTGACCTGCCCAAACCCCAGAGGGCGGAGCGTCATTGCTGCCAGAATGTAGTGGACAGATGCCACAGAGTTCTCTTATACTCTGTGTGCTTTCAGCACCTTTTTAAGGTGGGGCTGCCACTATCACATCAGCATCTGCGACCAGTGATGCTGTGCACCAGCTCCTGAAGGGCTGAGGTGCTGAAGGTGGACAAAGCATCAGATGGGTCTAAAGTTTCATGGTTGCACCTCTGAGATGGCCCTGATCATGGAGCGCAAGCGAGCTGCCCTCCTCCAGACAGGAGTCAGACATTCTCAGAGGCTATGTGAAGATCTGTGGAGTGTCCTCACTGTGTTGTCATCATCTTCCTGCGATCGAGCGACTATTAGGGCCTCCGCTGCATCTCCATGACTGAAGCATTCTCAGAGGGTATTGGCGCTGCCATAAGCCAGACTGGAGTCAAACGTTCACAACTGCGATGTGAGGATCTATGGGGACATCTCCCTGCATGTCGTACAAATCTGGCAGCTATGAGTGCACCTGCCTCATCTAGCCAGTACGAGAGCCTCATCCCCGTCGTCATCACCACCAAGGACCCCCTCACCCTCATCCCCATTGGCATCCTCATAGGAGATGTGCAGCTCCTCCATCTCCTCAGCCAGCTCCTCACCCTGTTGCAGCGCCAGGTTGTAAAGGGTACATCAGATGATGATAATGTAACACACCCTCAATGGACTGTACTGCAGGGCTCCACCAGACCGGTCCAGGCACTGGAACCGCATCTTCAGCATCCCGATGGTCTGCTCCACCAAGTCGCGAGTTGCTGCAAGAGCTTCTTTATAGCGTCGCTCTGCTGCTGTCCGAGGCCACCGCACAGGTGTCATTAGCCAGAGCCTCTGTGGGTAGCCTTGTCCCCCAAGAAGCCAACCCTGAAACCTCTGTGGACCTTGGAAGGCTGCTGGGGTCTGCGAGTGACTCAGGATGTAGGTGTCATGCACACTCCCTGGAAACCATGTGCATACCTGCAGGATTTCTTATGGTCGTGTACCAGCTGCATGTTCAATGAGTCTACTCCCACTGAGTGCCACATGAGTGCAGTCAATTGCACCTGTGGGAATCCCGAGATCAGCGTGAATCCAATGGCCCTTGCATCTTGGCTGTCCCGGGCGAAATGCACAAAGTTGTGTGCTATGGAGAAGATGGCATTCGCGACCTCGTGGATGCATTTGTGGGTGGCGGATTGTGAAATCCCAAACAAGTCACCTATGGAGCCCTGAAAGGAGCTAGTGGCATAGAAATTGAGCACCACGGTCACTTTTACAGGCACTGGCAGTGGATGCCCTCCATATCCCCTTGGCGCCAAGTGCTGCAGTAAGTGGCAGATGTGAGCCTCCAGGTGCCTAGACATGCGCAGTCGTCGACGACACTGGTTCTGTCATCTGCAGGACTGGCAGGCGGTGTCTATAGACCCTGGGTGCCGCTAGGCGCCAACCAGCCACGGCTCCTTCTCGCTCCTGGGCAGAGTGTGCAGGATTCCCTGCTGCACATTCTTCATGAGGTTGCTGCTCCTGCTTTTGCACAGCCAGGTGCCTCGGTCGCTCTCTCCTCCATCTTCTACGGTCTCCATAGACCATTAGGCCTGCAGCTAGGTCACCAGGATCCATGATCCTGACGTGGTCCTCCTGCAGCACGGAAGAGGGATATGGTGTTCATGGCTGTACTTAGCACCAATCCTGGCCCTGGGTGACCGCCCCTTATTGCTTCCCGGAGAGTGCTGGTCACCCTCTGATGGCCAGAGATGAGTGCACTGCATGGCTGCCCTGATACCCTGCAACATGGGAGACACTGGTCCAAACCAGAATGCTGAGATTGCAACAGGTTGAGCGTGCCTCCAGCAGTGACTGTTACATGGCCAGTGTGGCGAGGAGATTGTACAATACGTGCAGTACAACTGCTCTGCGGTCCAATAAAGTGGTGGCGGACTCAAAGTCTGTGCCGGGGTAGTGTGTTTGGGGGGGGGGGGGGGGGTAAGATATGGAGCGCTTGATGGCCCTTTGGTGCCTCCATGTTGCTCGCATAGGCGGGCAGGCTAGGAGCCTGACCCCAATCATATCACTGTGGCTGCACCTGATCTGTCTTACTTGCAGAGGGGTGGTCAGTTTATACTTCTTTCACTTACCCTGCCCCCCACCTTGTTTGCCTGTGCATGGGATACAATGCCAGGGCAGCACTTGACCCCCCCCTACCCCTCAGCAGTCACTTCTGAGGCTGGCCAGCACTTGCCCCCAGCCACCCCGCACCCCTCAGCAGTCACCTGCGGAGCCAGGCATCAGTTTCCCCTGCCTCCCGGTACCCCCACGGCCTGTAAATAACGGACGAGCTGTGGAGAACGCTGCTGCTCACTCACTTCAGGTCCCCCAAAGTGAAGGCCGCCAAGTGCACGTCACCAACCAATGGTGGGAAACACGACCTGCCGTCCGCAGGCTGAGCGGAAGATCGTGACCTACCTTCACGCCGTTATGAAGTAGGCCCCGCCATATTTTCCGAGCATGCCACCTCTCACGCCTGCTGCTAGCTCGCTCAGAAAATTCCACCCCCAATCTTCCTGCTGCTCTGTGAAACGTTTGCAAATGTGTTGTCTAATACTAATCCTTCAACCAACACCTCTTTCTCAGCTTTTTACCATGTTATATGGGGTCACCACAATGCTGGTTCACCACCTTTCATAATCAATCTTAATTACAGCAGATGCCCTTCCTGCCCAACTGGCTGGGTTCTTCCATGGCCACCAAGCCCTAGAGTGGGACTTGAACCTGGAGTATTCTGGTTTAGAAGCAGAGGTGCAACTACCTGAGCCCCAGTGGGTCTTCCTCCAACCAACACCATCTAAAAAAAAATGATAGTCATTTGTTTTGTGGCTATATATTGGAGTGTGATATGCAAAAATGGGCCATTTTTCCTACGTTGTAATGGGCATATTTGATTTTGAAGTTGGCAGTAAGGGGCCCCATGATCTATGTAAAAAGTAATTTTTCTTTAGAATTATACTGCGTATTTATTGCCTGATCGCATTTCATTATCAACTGATTGTTGTTTCTTTTTTAAAACTGAGGCCTTGTGGCAACCTGTAAATCCTTCCGATAGGCCTATAACAGACAGTAATAGGAGAGTATCCAGGTCAGCTACGCTTGAAGTGGAGTGGCACCCTCGAGCTTTAGCCTCTAGTAACAGATTAATGACCTGTTATAGGAAAAGCAAGCTTAGAAACAGACGTAAGCATATGATTTGTGTATTTCTAGATGTGGGAAGAGAATAAAGATCAAGTAGTTATTTACCATTCTTTGCTAGTTATTCGTTAACTTCCTCTCCAACTGAAGAACCACTGATAGATGTAACAAGGATTAATCTTACTGAGCATTTTACATGATTGTTTCAGTAGTTAAACTGCATTGAATTTACAAACTTTTATCTCTTTGTAGGTACAATCAAGATTGGAACGGGTAGCAGCAGTGAAACCTGGTAGCATTTTACTGAACCAGTAGCTTTCATGGAAAAATACTCCAAATGCAATGAAAACCAACATTTCCAATCTATTCAAGATTGTAGTATTAACTTAAACTGAACTATACTGAAGGTTCATCAATATGATTGAATATTCTATAATTATTTTTACATTTAACTATTAGCAATTGTTACTTTTCTCTATGGTGCTGTGACTTAAATAGCATAAGTTTTTTCCTTTTTTGAAGAATTCCTTCAGACCCATGTAAAAGTAACTGACTTCATACCCAGATCCCAGGAAAGAAAAAAAAAAACACTTGGTAATCACTGGCAAGACCAGCATTTATTCCCCAATTGCTCATGATAAGGTGGTGGTGAGCTGTTGTCTTGAACTACTAGTCCATCTGGTGCTGTTAGGAAGTTCCAGGGTTTTGATCCAGCATGCTTCAGATCCTTTGGTCACTTCTAACTGAAGTGCTGACTAACTTTCTGATGCTACTGCATCTAACTCAGCCACACACCTGAGCCTGAAGAGGCAAACAGATAGAAACAACCAAAGCCAGGCAAAGGAAAAAATAACTAAGAGGGACAAGAGTCAGTCATGAAATCAGAGGTTAAAATGAGTGTAGGAGAGAAATTTGGGGTGTATTCCTGGTACAGCTTTAACACCTGGGAAGGGGAAGGGAGAGAGAGTTGTTCAACAGTCATATATTCTAAGTGCTGCCTGTCCTACCATTCCCCTTTACAATGTGTAAGGGGATTCCTCGGGGGAGGTTTGGTCATGCAGGGGAGAGTTATGAAAGAAGAAATAACAATGTTGTGACACTTTTATCAAGCAAGGTAAAAGGAAAAAAATAGCCAACCAACTTCATATTATGGTCTGACCCCTGGTTGGTTGATGCTGGTCTACAAAAAAAAGCTAAAAGGCAGATTTTAAATTCTTTCAAGGTAGGGTTTTCAGTAGAATGTAACTAGCTTTTCTATAAATATATTGGTCAATGCTTTCTGCATTTTATATAAACTCCACAAAAAGCAACCACTCAATTTGCCCTTATTTACAAACTAATAAGCCAGTTATCATTTTAATGGAATTATACAAAATCTAGGTGGATTAAAACTAAGGCTTTGTTAATTGAGGGAAAGGGAGCTGAATACCTCATTACTTTAAATTCATGTAAAAATTAATGCTACAAGCTTTCTAGTTTAATCAGTATCCTTGGGATAGAAACAAACATTTGTTCAGACTTCATCCTTTCTAGGTGAATTCCCAGAACAAAAATTATTTCAGATGTTAACAAATGTGTTTATTCCAGAACCATTTTACAATTGTAGGTTATTCATTGCAAATCAGAACATGAACTTTTTAAAGTTCTTCCATTAAAGATTAATATATGAAGCTTCCAAAAATTGCACACACCAGCTCAAACTAGCCTGAAACCTACTACCTTTTGCCTCTCGAGTGTTTTTGGTCACTGGTATTCCATCCTGAAGGGCAATATTCATTTTAGGTGTAAAAACTTCTTGCTTTATTTTACAATGCAGACTAAATCATTGCAGTCCATAAATTAGGTACTGTATTCTCATCTGCACTTTGCTGCCCACTTTCAACTCAACTCAGTTGTGTATTGCAATGTACATCATCTAGATATTGCCCCACTAATTTGATCGCCTTTCAGATGTATTACCTGGCCCAATTAACATTACAATATTGCAACAGTTTTAATTTGCATCAAATGTAGATTAATTAATTTTCCTCTACTACTGCTCCAACTTGGAAGAATGTGCCAATCTTCAGCACACTGTCCAGTGCCCAACTATATTAAAAAAACCCAAATGAGGGAAAATAGCTTGCATCCAAAATAAAAAGCTTCAAATCGTTTATATCCATAACCAGGGGCAGCTTGCTTTTAAACTTCACCCCCCCCACCTCCTTCCCAAATTGATGCATCAATTTCCATTTAAAAATGGACATTGGACATTCTTTAGCAATTGAATTATATTTAATGTTGCACTGCACAAAGTAGATATCCAATGAAATTCTCTTTTTTTTTAAATATAATGATCTGGTGTGCTATTACAAATATGATTTACAACCAATTTATTCAGGTTATAAAGCTGCGACTGAGGCAGAACTACAGAAATTCGAGGCGGGGGGGGAAGATGAAGAAAACACCCAAACATCTGCAGTGCCAAAAATTTTTTTTAAACTCATTACTCTGCACAATTAAAGTGTGAAAGTGCTGTATTATTAGTACATTAAGGTCCATCCCAACATTTGAAAATAAAGCCAAAATAGTTCAAAATCAATTAGGCATATTTGCCAGTGCAATAAATTCTTAATTCTGCAAGATAAACTGCTGCTTGTTAGTTGAAAATAGAATTCTGAAAAACATAACATTCATATAGCATTTGTTCAGTTACATGTTAACATTTAAAGTTCCAAATTCTTAAAAGGTCTTAAAACTGAAATTATTCTTTTTCTTGTTTCTCCAGTTTTTCTTGTAATTTGTAGTCAACTAGAATAGCATTTCCAGTTTCCTTTGCAGTGCGTCGTGCCACAGCCTTGATACCCAGATTATCAATGTTAAAAGCTGTCACACCAACATTGATGGCAGAGTTCACAGCATTGTCTGTAGCTTTCCCAGCAGCAGAACCATACCTTTATCAGAAAGGAGCATTTTAATCATTTCAAGAAGCAGAGCAGCCAGAAAAAAGTCAAGATGTCGCCAAAGCTAACAAGTTGTGCACTTTATGCAGAATTTTATTCAAACTTTAAGGTTCTCTTTCCTTCACTCATCTGTTTCTGGAAATAGGTCCCACCTAAATTTGAGTTCATCCCTAGATTGCAAGTCCATTATCACAAAGACAATGCTCCTGTACCCCAGCATGTTACAAGTAACAAAATGTTGACCATTTCAAACGATATAAACAAAAGTCATTAAGCAAGCTCACCAGGCTGCAGCGAAAAGAGTGAAGGATTGGGTATTGTTAAGTTGAGAGGCTGGCTTCCATCCTGAAGGGCAATATTCATTTTAAATGTGTGTAAAAACTTTGCTCTATTTTACAATGCAAACTAAATCTTTGCTACACACTGTTTCAACTCAACTCAGTTGTGTACTGCAATGTGCAACATCTAGCTATTGCCCCACTAATTTGATCACCTTTCAGCTGTATTACCTGGCTCGGCAAGTGAGGGGAACAGTGCATATTAAGGCTTGAGAAGGTGAAGAAGCCTTTCAACTGACAGAGAAATGCACAGACGAGTTCAGTCACTAAGGTCAGGAACAAATTGGAGTTAAAAACATTACAAAATAATTGCAAATTTCAAGAAGAGGATGTTGATAGGTTTATTCAGACATGAATTTACATAAATGGGCCAATGACATGGGCACATGATCATTCATAGATATTATGAAACAAAGCACTCACTGGACTTTTGTGTCAATCAGGAGCAGGGGTGAACTACAATGTTGCAAAAGATACCTCCATTGATATGTATGATTTAACACCTGCTTAGAGACATTTGGAAGATTTGGGTATGGAGTGAAAGTATAATAGACTACAATACCAGGATCTTGGTCCTTAATGTTGCAATATTTAGGAGAGAGAGTTCCAGACGATTTTAAAATATGGCAACTTGATTGTAAGTAGCTAAACAAATGTCAGTCATTATGGCCTTTCAAGTCCCAATGAACCATCATGTATGTGGGAAATCAGATACCCCTCAATGAGTCTCTTGGTGAGTTCAGCCCGCATGAAGTGTGTATAAAATCAGATCTCACAGAAGGTTGAGCAAAACAAAGTTAGGCATTTTAAATATGACAAAGTGAGCATTTGGCCAACCTTTGCTCATCTTTCAGAAATCCTTCAACACAGTCCAGTAGATCATAAGTTGGATGTTCCTTCAAGATACTACAGCTCCTTCTGGTGAAGGATTATTGTGAAGGGCAAAGTTACTCACATTAGGATAAAAAGAGATACAACAGTGGCAGAAGTTTGGCTGAAATATCTGAATTATGTGGAAATGAGAGAAGCAGGGGTTGATTCATCAATCAGAGTACAACTTTTGATTGTAACGGATTGATAGTAGAAGGTCTTTCAATGTCATTGTTGGGGGGGGGGGGAGACAATGAACATTAAGATGGGTCAGGCTTGGCCAGTCCAATATTATTGGTTACCATCAGTGACTTCTGCAAAGGTTAGAGGCATTATGGTTTCAGATGAAAAAATTGAGTTGGCTTTGAGCACAGTAGATGCATGTGGAACATTTGCAAGTTAAGGCACCACAATTTCATGGATTTGGCTGCCAATGGGGCCCTTCTAGACAACCACACTAAGGGTTTAGGGAAAGGCAAAAAATAACTCTCCTTACATAATCATCTGAATTTTAAAAAGCATTGTTTCCAGAAGCATTCTTCCAATAACAAGGAGTGACCAAGTATTTAAGAAGCTAGTCAAACTGCAGTGCATTCAGAATGGGTTAGGTCTTGTTTGTCATCTATTCAGGGAGAAATTGCAGATCAGGTGATCCAACCTTCTGGCTGGGAGCACAGTAACTTTGGACATGATTACATCAATTAGGTGGTAAGTGAAATAGCAAGGTCAGCCCATGACAAAATCCATGTAGATTACCCAGTTACAGGGTAGCACTGGGCATCACTAGTATACATGTGAAAGCTAACCACATGCCTGCAGCAGTCATGGTTGAGGGACAGTATATCATTTTAATAATATATCCCAGGGGACTCTTGGAAGTTACTGTAGGATATAATAGAGATATGATCACAAAGTGCACAGGGGGTTGCTAGGAGACTATATACCACAGTTGAGCTAGATACAGGATGGAAAGGAGGCCAGAAGTCTATAACTACAGTTTAGATTAGAATAGTTAGAATATTTGTTACAATAAGGATGAATGTAGAATACTGAATGTTAGAGGGGTAGAGAACAACTGACCTGAGGAAAGGGAATGGAATGATAGACAGGAGATTGAGTGCAATCCCAGCAATAGATTTTTTTTTATCTGACTCTAAACCAAGATCAGACCGGGAAAGAAAACTACAGCCTGAGGAGCTAAGATGATTATAATGTATTTCTGAATTATAAAAAATAGAAAACAGTGGGTCTGGTAGTTCCCCATTTTCAAGAGCTCTGCATTGCACAAGTTCTTAAAGCATTATCCCCACATGCAGAGTCATGGTCTTTCTAGGTGGTTAGATGGGAATCCCTTTAAGTAAATGGACAATACTTGCAGTTGTTTGTTGCTGAACTTCTAATAGAGAGCCCAAGTGTTAATTTGCCCACTCTGACAATGTATAATTCTAAACAGATTCTAATAATTACAGTGTAGGAAAATACACCATGCTGAAGATACACTGGCTAAGTTTGGATACGTAGGAATAGAGCCATGTAAAGCTACCCGCAAAGAGCCGAGCATGAATGCTCCCTTGCGAGATCACCGATTTCTGGCAAAGAGCAGAAACCACAACCGATTTTTTTCTCCTCCTCTCTTGCCAAGTATTATTAAGGATAGCCGCGGCATTGCCATGCTGTCCAGGGTGAGATTAATTAATGCAACACAGGGATGAAACGTTGGATAATTCTGGTCTGTAAAACTCAGTATTACACAAGTCAGTGCAAGCCATCATCCATAATAAAAGACCCTCATGCTGGTGAGATTTTTTAGTTGGCAGTAACCTGATCTGGAATAAGAATGCTAAACTGAGTATGGCAATAGTGGTCAAATAAAAATAGAAGACACTTGATTGCCCCCACCTCCAAACTTCTGAGAAAATAGAGTACAATGTTACCAATGATGGGGGAAGAGACCAAATGGCAGAAATAAACTTGTGTGTTTAGTGTATACTGTTGGCAGCAGAAATTAGGTCAATGGGAAACTGGAATTCGGTTCATCGTTATTAAATGAGAAATTAAATCAGATTACCTAATGGTTGGACTGAATTCCTACAGAATACAGGTCAAAGGAAAGAGAACCATGTTTGTATCGATAGGATATTGGAGAAAATCAAATAAATCAGTCAGTATGAAGTAACCTAAAATGATTCACCAAAAACTGATCTTGATGCATTACGCCAAAAAGAGAAAGCTAATTTAAAGCAATTAATTTCAAATATTAAGCTGTTTGAACCAACTTATTTCATTTTTGAAATGCAAGTTGTCGTGTTTCTGTATCTGAAAGTATAAAGCGCAGTCATGAACAAAATATGTACTGTTTTTGTAACCTGAATTTCTAATAAATTCTGCTTTAAATAAAAAGCTACTTACTTATGTTTCACAGTGTGTACGGTCTCTGCTGTAACATTCTTGGCAATGCACTTCGCTGCACGCTCTAAACCATTCCAGACAGTTGCAAATCCTGAAAATTAAAACCAATCAGTTGCAACATCATTAATTATTCACCTATCGAATCACAATCAATGATTTGGCCTGGTCCTCAACTTGAAGTTAATTTTGTTTGAGACTGCTTGAATACCATAGCTCTACCAATGGTCAAGTAAGAATAGAAAATGAGAAACAGACCAATGTTAGAAGGTGAGAGAGATCACTAATGTAGAATGGAGAAAAGACAACACTGACACTTGAAGGCAAGGACAAAGATTTTGAAGTTGGTTTGTAGAAATAAGTAAAGCCTGACAAGGACCTTGGAAATGCAGAAGTTTCAATGAGCAAGAAACTCTTAAGTAGCATTCTGAACAAGTTGCAGCTGAGAGGTTAAAATGGGAAGCCCAGTTAGAGAAACAGAATTAAAATGCTAGATCAATAATCTTGGTAGTAATAGTAATAGTTGAATGAGGAAACACATCTTTATACAGAAGGGTGGAAGAAATGTTGATGTATCTCATACAGAAAAGCAGTAACAGATGCTAGCTCAATGAATAATTTTAAAGCTGAAATCAGAGGATTTTTGCTAGTCAAGGGTGATAAAGGCTTATGGAGCCAAGGCAGATAAATGGAGTTAGGATACAAATTAGCTACAATTTCATTGAATGATGCAACTGGATCGAGGGGTTGACTAGCCTGCTCCTGTTCTTATGTGGTAATGCTTCCAATTAACTCATGCTCTTTCCTTTTGGAGGGGTTTCTGCTTCCAAATTACATTACATTTATCTGCATTGCCACCAACTAGCCCAGTTATCCAATGAAATCTAAACCCTTCTAAATCTGGCTGCACTGTTCCTTATTTGTCCTGCTTAAACATCTAAGATTATCTTAAACTTAAATAAGGGCAACTATGTGGGGACGAAAGCTGAGCTAGCTGAACTGGGAAACTAGGCCAGAGGATAGGTCAATAGAGCAGCAGTGGCAGACATTTAAGGGGATATTTCAGAGTATTCAGAATAAGTACATTCCTATTAAAGAAAAATTCTAAGGGGAACACCCACCATCCGGGGTTAAATAAAGATGTTAAGGAAAGCATCAAACTTAAGGAAAAAGCATAAAACTCTGCAAAGATGATTGGCCAGAATATAAAGAATGGCAGAGAATGACTAAAAAGGTTAAATCAGGAGAAAGAAATTAGAATATGAGAGGAAGCTAGCTAGAAATGTAAAAACAGATAGCAAGAGTTTCTACCGGTATTTGAAAAGGAAAAAAGTGTAAGTAAAGTGAGTGTTGGTCCTCTGGAATGACAGTGGAGAGTTAATTGTAGATAACAAGGAAATGGCGGAAGAAATGGACAAATATTTTGCTTGTGTTCATCATAGAGGATACAAAACAAAACATTCCAGTAATAGCTGCAAATCAGGTGGTGAGTGAGAGAAAGGAATTTGGTGAAATTGAAATCACCAGGGAAACACTACTGAGCAAATTGATGGAGCTGCAGGCTGGCAAGTCTCCAGGTCCCAATGGGCTACATCCTAGGGTCTTAAAGAGGTGGCTAATGAGTTAATTGATGCACTGGTGTTAATTTTCCAAAATTTGCTAGATTCTGGAAAGGTTCCATCAGATTGGAAAGTAGCAAATATAACCCTTCTATTCAAGAAAGGAAGGACCAGAAAACAAGAAACTATAGGCCAGTTAGCTTGATGTCTGTCATGAGGAAGTTATTAGAATCGATCATTAAGGTTATAGCTGGGCACTTAGAAGAGTTCAAGGCAATTGGGAAGACTCAGCATGGTTTTGTGAAAGGAAAATCATGTTTAACCATTTATTGGAGGTTTTTTTGAAGGAGTAATATGCGCAGTGGATAAATAGGAGCTTGTAGACGTACTGTACTTGGATTTCCAGAAGGCATTTGATAAGGTGCCACAAAGATTATTATGGAAAATAAAAGCACATGGTGTAGTGGGTAACATATTAGCATCGATAGAAGATTGGCTGCCTGGCAGAAAGCAGAGAGTATGCCTAAATGGGCCTTTTTCTGATTGGCAAGATGTGACGAGCGGAGTCCCACAGGGGTCTGTAC
Source organism: Cetorhinus maximus (assembly GCF_964194155.1). Classification (NCBI taxonomy): domain Eukaryota; kingdom Metazoa; phylum Chordata; class Chondrichthyes; order Lamniformes; family Cetorhinidae; genus Cetorhinus; species Cetorhinus maximus. Next base: position 32,901,290 of record NC_135885.1, on the reverse strand, counting down.
TGGGGCCTCAACTTTTCATCATTGACATCAATGACTTAGATGAGGGAAGTGAAGACATGACAGCTAAATTTGCAGATGACAAAGATAGGTAGGAAAGTATGTTGTGATGAGGACATGAGGAGGTTGTAGATGGACATAGGTTGAGTGAGTGGGCAAATATCTGGCAAATGGAGTTTAATATGGGAAAATGTGAAATTGTTCATTTCGGCAGGACAAACAAAAAAGCAGATTACTACTTATATGGAGAACGGCTGCATAATTTGAGGTGCAGATGGATCTAGGTGTTCTAGTACGAGTCACAAAAAGTTAGAACGCAGGTACAGCAAGTAATTAAGATGGCTAATGGAATGCTATCTTTTATTACGAGGGGGATTGAACATAAAAATAAGGATGTTACGCTTCAGTTATACAGGGCATTGGTGAGACCGCACCTTGAATACTGTGTGTAATTTTGATCTCCTTATTTAAGGAAGGATGTAAATGCATTGGAGGCGGTTCAAAAGGAGGTTTACTAGATTTATACCTGGAATGCGTGGGTTGTCTTATGAGGAAACGTTGGACACACTGGACTTGTTTCCACTGGAGTAAATAGAAGAGTGAAGGGTGATTTGATTGAAGTGTACAAGATACTGAATAGCCTTGACAAGGTGGATGTTGAAATGATGTTTCCTCTTGGGGGTGAGTCCAGAACTAGGGGGCACTGTTTTAAAATTAGGGGCTGCCCTTTTAGGACAGAGATGAGGAGAAATTTATTCTGAGGGTTAAGAGACTTAGGGATTCTCTACCTCAGAAGGTGGTGGAGGCAGGGTCATTAAATATTTTTAAGGAGAGGTAGATTGATTCCCTTGCCTAACAAGAATCTAAGGTTATCGGGGTTAGATGGGAATGTGGAAATCGAAACACAAGATGATGATCAGCCATGATCTTACTGAATGGCAGAACAGGCTCGAGGGGCCGAATGGTCTACTCCTGTTCCTATTTCTTATGTTCTTAAGTCAAGGAAACCTTATCTGGATAATTGTCTGCAGTTCTGATCACCAAAATAGAGCATAGTTTACTCTTGAGAATACACGCGCAAAAACCAATTCTAGTTATCAGAAAACATTAAGGAATTTCAGCTTGTCTTTGGGAAAAGAGGTTGCCAGATGATCTAAGGTGATTGATACCTTTCAATTCTATACAGTCAATCAAGATAAATTGTACAAATCCCAGGGACAGAAGTCAAAATTAGGGAGTTAAGCATAATAGATGAAGCATTTTCATCTAGAGAAAAAGGTAATAGACCAGGGAAGGTTATCGAAACGAATCCAGATACAATCCAAGGCAAAGTGGCGAGCTGGATCCAAAATTGGCTCAGAGACAGGAAGCAGAAGGTAATAGGTGATGGGTTTTTTGTGACTGGAACAGTGTTTCTAAATGGGGTTCTGCAGGACTCATTACTAAGTCCCTTGCTTTTTGTGGTACATAGGATCTATGATTAGGAAATTTTCAGATGATACAAAAATTAGCTGCAAGGTTGATAATGGAAAGCTGTAGATTACAAGATGATATAATTGGGCCAGTCAGTAGAACAGTGGCAAATGAAGTTCAATCTGGAGAAGTGCGAGGCAATGCATTTGTAAAAATCTAAAAAAGCAAGGGAAGACATAATAAATAGTAGAATACTGAAGTGTAGAGCAAGAGAGGGACCTTGGAGTGCATATCCACAGATCCCTGAAGGTGGACAGACAGGGAAATAAAGGTGGTCAGGGAGATATATGGTATACTTGCCTTTATTAGCTGAGGCATAGAATAAGAGCTGGCAGGTTATGCTGGAACTGTATAAAGCACGAGTTAAACCACAGCTGGCATACTGGGTGCTGTTCTGGTCATCGCATTATAGGAAAGATGTAATTACACTAGAAAGGGTACAGAGGAGATTTACAAGGAAGTTGCCTGGACTGGAATATTTTAGTTATGAGGAAAGATTTTAGACTAGTTTTTTTTTGAAACAGAGAGCCAATTGAAGTGTATAAAATTATGAAAAATCTAGATAGAATGGATAAGGTGGCCCAATTCCCTTGGTTGCAGGACTCAAATCTATGCCCCCTTAAGAGATAAGAGGCTTAATAGGAATTCAAGGGAATTTTTTTTCCACTTAGGTGGTGGTGGGAATCTGGAACTCATGACCACCCTTTCAGACGGACGCAGAAACCCTAATTATATTAAAAAATACTTGGACATAACTATTCTGTGACATGCACTTGAAGTGCCATAACCTATAAGACTACAGACCAAGAGATGGTGAGTGGGATTAGACTGGGTGGTTACTAATTGGATGGTGTGAACATGATGGGTCGAATGGCCCCCTTCCTTGCTGTAAATTTCTATGATTTCTAAGGATTTAGAAATTTTGATGCATTTCTGGAAGGGGAAAGAGGTGCAACGAGAAGGCAAGTAGTATGGTTAATTAATGTAAGATCCTTGGTTGATCAAATGGCCTCTTTCTGTTCTTTGTTATGTTCAGTTATTAAAGTTATTCACTAATCCAAATAATGCCCTTCTGAACTATTGTATAAATTGCAATGTTCCTTTTATTTGATTATTTCTGTGATTTTAATAAAAAGTTAAAAACTTAAGAGACATTAAATCACACATTTATAACTACTTACAGAAGTTAATGGAAACAAAATAGATCAATGTGTACCTTGAACTCCACTTGCTGCCACCACCAGAGCTCCATCCAGGTTGGCTTTTGAACTATTATCTTTCTTTATAGCTTCTGGAATCAGTTTACTTCCATGTTTCTTTACATGTGGAGCCAGCTCTTTTCCAACAGTACTAGCAACAGCACAAAGTCCATCAACTGAGAATTTTAAAAGTTCTCAATTTAACTTATGGTTCAGACAAATGCAACTACTCAATAAACTTACACTAAGAGACTTCAGCCTAACCTACATAAAAATATAAAACTCATGGATTTAGGGTATGAACATACAATCGTTCATGATCAAATATTAAGGACCAAACCCAAATAGAAGCTGCAATCTTCTCTTCTTTCCCATGCATCATTGTATTGTTGTTATTTGATAGATGCCATAAGATAATTCTTTGTTAGAACGGAGCTCTGGCCAAACTTTAGGAAAACATGGTTTTTCACTTGGGTGGTTCTTCTCATTTACAGAATAACTGCAGTTAGCACACTCCCGACATATTTAATTACTCTCTTGAGACTCTACCTATGTCTCATTGCTGTAGTTTACAACAGATCAGCAGCCAATTCTATTTATTACAAAATAGCTTAGACCTTGCGGTCAGCAGCAAAACAGCAGCATTTGCCCCGGTGGCGTTTAAAATAACATCTTTTACCTTTCTCGTAGGCTGCAGCAGGAATTTGCTCTCCCAACTGTAGCATGGATCCAATCAGCGAAATAAGGAAGCCTAGTGGCGAACACAATTTCTGCACCTTTGATTCCTCGAGCTGAAGGTACGCTCTTTGAGGTCTGCCTTCAGTTCAATGACTATTAAGTCTTTTAAATGTTGTTATCCCCCCACCCCCCAGCAATACTCCCATCTCTGCAGCTCTGCTTACCCCACGCCCCTCCAACAACCCCTCCCCAGCTCTGTTCACAAATCCTTCCTACCTCATGCCTAGTTCCCAGTCCCCCTCAGTCTTGCAATCAGCATAATTCAGTGCACCTGCTTGCAGAGACAATTAACGCAACAGTATATTGGCAACAGAATTTTAGTTAGAGTCCTGTAAAGAAGTGCAGAAGAAAGAAATTAAACTAAACCCCATTAGTACAGACCAGCTTTTTATAGTGACACAAAATAGATTTCTACCATCTTGTGCATAGAGAGATTGTGACTATGACAATAGGCTGTATTGAAGACATATTCAGAGATTCTCTGGGCAAGATGTTGCTCTTTGCTATGAGTCTTTGGTCCAGTTTGTCTGCAAAACCAGTATATCAGCCAAAATCAGTTCCCACTTGCATTACTATCTACAGACTGGAAGGCATCAGTGACAAACAGGAAACAGCTACGGCTCATGAGGAAATGCTAATGTTTGTGTTGGCCAAAGACTTCAACATTGTAAATAATGAATTCTAATGAAAGGCGACACTAGAACCCAGAGGTTGAGCAACTTTCTAAAGGCACAGAAGACCATAAGTGCCTTAGGACAGATTAAAATTTCTAAAATTATATCAAGTCCATGTGGAACTGTTATTTTTTTGACCAGACTTGCTGCAAGGCAGCTCTGTTTGAAAGAATTCACTTAGGGCATCGCAAGCAGAATATTCTACTGAACAAGATCACAACAGACTTTACCTTTCTAAAAGTTGTGGAATACAGTACTGGACAGTGCATACTGGTCAACACTATAATCATTATTAGTTTCAAAAGTAGGGTGATACTAAAACCCTTGAGAACGAGCAGCTCAATTTAAGCCCGAAAAGAGAAACAAAATCCTACAGAAGCAGGAAATCAGAAATAAGAAAGAAAATGCTGGAAATAATCAGGTCAGGCAGCACCTGTGGGGAAAGAAACAGTTTTTTCCCCCCTCATGGATGCTACCAGACCTGCTGAGTATTTTCAGCGTTTCTTGTTTTTATTTCAATTTAGGCCTGGGTCGGCATCTAATTTTATAATTTAAGTATTCAAAATTGTACTACAAACTATATTGCTTTATAGCAGGCAGAGCACAAAAAGCATTTGGTGAACAAAATCTTCATGACAGATGGTTTCCAAGAAAATATGGGGAAATTAAATGCATAGTGCAAGGAAAATACTCTGAAAATTACCAGAACTCTGCTCTAAGTTTCAGCTTCAATTTCAAGTATCCACATAAAATGGAGCCAGTGTTAAACTGGATACTGGAAAACAAACTAATTAAAATCAAGATCTTTATTTAAACAAACATCCCTTACTAGTGATGGACAGCTCTGGAATAGCTTGTTTGCTGGATGCTATGCTCACTAGTACTGCTCTCCTCGCCTCCAAAGGTTCCTCAAAATCTAACTCTTCAATTTGGTTATCTCCCTGACCTCCTGTGCTCATGCCACTCTGACCATATTTTCTCAAATTTAACTGCTACACTAAGATTTTATTCCATGCACGATCTAATTCTCATGATAGACATCTCTTCACAATCAAACAAGTCAAATATTTTTACCCAACTGTTATACTAAAATTTTCATGCCAAAAGTTTAACATACCAAGAAAATTGTAACTAAGTTTTAAGTTACATGAACAAGATGTAGTTGTCTAGAAGTAAAAGTGTTTACAATGCACTGCAAACAGGCAAGTATCATTTCTGATGTTCACATTATTTGTTGCAGTAATTTTACTGAAGTTAGTAAATGTTAAAACATAAACAACTTGCACTGCAAGTTAACCAAAAAGCACATACAAAAAAAGAGTAAGAATCCTTGAAAAAAGTGGTCAAAAAAGAAACTTCCAAATGTCAACATCTATTTAACTATTTTCAGTTTCATAAGAAATCCCTTCCAAAAGTAAATGTTAAAGGATATTGGTTGTTAGCTTACCCAAGAATTGGCTGACTTTTACAGCCCCTCCAGTTGCTTGTCTTGCAACACTGAGTCCCTTTTCCACTGTCGGACTGACTGTTGCAGGCTTATCTTCGGGTTGAATATGCGTTCTCAGTTTAGAAGCTCCCTTCTGGATTGCTTTACCAGTGAATTCAGCTCCTTTAACCAAACCCCAGCTCAACCAAGAGGCCCCTGAAAATTTGTTTTAAAGATTGTTTTATAAATTAGATGTCCCATTCGCATTGTCCATGAGTGAACCAGAATACTCTTAGTATGCAAAAGTAATTGTGACACTTACAGAAAGTGGATAATGCAACATCCTTCATCAGTTAATTATTTACATATGAATATGAGGAATGCAAAAGCAGTATCCAAACATTTCCAGTCTGATTATGAGGCTCTACATACTCATCCAGCTGGAACCACAACAGCACCAAATATTTTGCCAGCCAAATGTCAAATAAGTCCAAGAAGGTAATTTCAGAAGAATCAAATAGCAGCTGAAAGGATGTGAACACCAAGATAAAGACAAGTTATTTCAAGGGTTACAGCTATTCAAGTATTAACCCCATTAGTAATTACACAACCTGGGAATATTAAGGCAGATTTGAACATCTGATGCAAGGGAATTGTGGTTACCAGAATAGTTAGAACTCTAGAATCACATGACATCAACAGCTGTATATTTTCAGAAAGATAGATTTGTGCATTGCAAAAAGGCAATGCACCTTTCCATCTTGAAGACATCATCATTCTCCAACTTCTAATTAGGCAGTTGTGTGCATATTTAAGCAGATCCACATTAAAAGTCTTGCATCTCACAGAAGTCATGCACCGCAATAGTATTACAGGTTCATAGAGCAAAAGAAAAAAAATGATTTGTAGCAAATATCTGTTAGATTAACTAAAAGAAAATTAGATGGATTAAACAGGAGTGAGATTGGTAATTTACAGCATTGCATCATTGTTGCCGGTTAATAAATACATCCCGTTTAACATCTTCCTGACAAATCTGCATCACGTGCTTGAGAGTCTTCACAAACCATGATAAATTGAAACCGCAATAACTAATTTCTTTGCACTATTTTTGGTTATGTTGTTTCACTCATACCAACATATAGTTAAAATATTTCTAACATTGTACAAAGAAATGAAAAATCAAACACCTATAAAATTATTAATTTAACATTTAAATGTCTACAAAATATTTCTCTTGCATTGGTCTGTCCTTCAGGTTTGGGCTCAATTTGAAAATTTTACCTTGGATGCTGGGAATTTCCAGCAGCTGTAGACAAATTGAGGGGCAAGAAATACAATCTGGGAGTTAAGTTTTCACCACTTCAATATCCAAGTTGCATATTTTAACCCATAATGTAGAAAAGGACCAGACAGTTAGCAAGATCCTGTTAACAAGTTCTGCATATACGAGAGAAGAGATACATTAAAAGGAACTGTATTTTTCATGCTACTCCTGTGAAACTACAATACCTAGTGTGTACTTTGACAACCCGCATAAAATGACGGTTTCAAAGCATTTTATCTGGCCAAGGAATGAGGGACAGAAAAAGGCAGAAATAAAATTGAATTTTTTTTTTCGGTATTGCATGAGTCTAATGAAAATTGTGTACTAAGGCAGGATTTTTTATGTAACCAAGGAGCCAATTAAAAAGCACTTTGCTTTGATGCTGAAGTCAGATACTGTGGTCAGAATCAATTCAACTCAAATAGCTAGGCCAAGACCATGACAGATAGCAACTTGCTCATGGTGCTGGCCATTGTAGACTATAAGTCCTTGCTGCAGTAATTTAACAAATACAACAATTTCATTAAGGACGGCAAACAGAAACAATGTTTTTGAACGCAAATAACTTGTGGTTTTGGCCATTGAAGATTAACATTACTTGTATCTTAAATTTTACAAAACAATAATTAATTATTACAACTATAACCAAGGCCCAATTCTTTCATGAACAGCCAGATCTAATACTTTCGTCTGTCTTATACTGACGGGTGAACCAATGTTACATCAAAAATCACTTTCCAGGTCCTGAAGCATACATGAGTAATTCCCACAGGAGATCTACTTGTATATATGTACATTCCTGATAGTGAAATTAATGTTTTCTAAATTTAAGAGTTCTCTCACTTATGTACATTAACTGCTCACCTGTTAGAATTCCACGGGCCATTTTTTCACTCCACTCTGGTAGAACGCTCTCTTGGATACTAGGTTGTGGTTCATGATGAATCGGAACAGTTTGGCTCAAATTAATTTCACCAGCTGAAGCTTCTGGATCCTAAGAAATAAATAATTAGTAAAATGCAAATAGTTTCATAGCACAAAAAACTGCCATTCAAACCCTTTGTTTTCTTTCAGGATTATACAGTTCTATTGTGAGGAACCAGTTTTTGGAGAATTTAAAGAACATTGAATTTTGGACATTCTTCCTGAGTTATTTTTAAAAAGGTCTGCAATATTAATTTGGGGCTGTGAAAGTGCCATTCTTCAAGAAACCACAGGTCAAGATAGATGTCCAGCAGACAACACCTGGAGGGGAAAGAGATACTTTGTATATCCAAGTTAACAAAGAACTGCTGTTGCCAGGCTAAAGACTCTTGCTGATTGATTAGAAACACCTGGCCTAAGAGAAATATTCTTTGAACGTCTTAGTCTTTAAAAAAAATCTCAGGCAGAATGTGTTTGTGGGTGCCTTAGATACAAGCTGCAAGAAAAGATACTCTCTCCCTCTCTGCGCTCCACCTTTGTGTTACATGCAGTCTAAAGTGGGTTAGACTTTCCTCAGAAGCATTTCATCAGAATAAATCATCTATTTGTATTCTGAAAGTCTGCAAAGTTGTGGTAAGCAAGAGTCATCAGGACAGTTTCACCAAAGAATCAGTCTGAAAGAGCTTTCAGATCTATTGTGATCAGAATTCTGTTAGATCAACAGCATCGAGATCGCTTTGAATTTTATCCTTTTAAAAGAAACTTTCCCATACTTCAGCCTCTTTAGGGGACTGTTTGTTTTGTCCTGCTGTGTTTGAGTGTGTGTATGGGAGTTCGAATAGCTGGTTTTTTTAAAAAAGGGGAAAATCATTACACTTCTAAACTACAACTTTTTTTTAAAAAGTAGTTTGTTTTATAATAAATCAATATTTTGTGTTTACTGAAAGAAGCCTGGTTATGGTCATTAATGCTGGGAATAACAGTATCAAAGGGTAACAATTGGCCAGTTTGGCGGACGAATTAAACATTTAAACTATCGTTATGATCGGAGGAGAAGTGGGATTAGAATTAACTGTGCACTCCCATCTCAGTCCATAACACTATACAAAAGCATAATATCAGAGATTCCCATCATCCAGGGATTAATACAACAAAGGTTCAGGAACCTTCCACCTTTATCATAGGCCTTTCTATTTTATTGTTATTAAAGTCCATAGGAGAGTTAAGATTGTAAAATGTTTTGATGTGTTTATTGTAAAATGATCCACATTTCTTACAAGTAGTTGGGTGCTCAGTCTTCATTAAGGTGATTGCTTCAACCATTCACCCCAAATGTATAAAAATTTTATTTGATCACTTTAGACTTTTGCCATGAGGTCATAGACCTGGTGGGTATAGTGTGTATGGTTATGGTGAAAGGCTGAACTAGCAGTCTGCCATACAAATTTGGGTCTGTGGTAAAGTTTCAGTGGCTCCTTAAGCAGTCTGGACTTGCTCGTCCTGCTTTCTACCCTTAATGTCACCTATTAGCACATTTCTTAGCTAATATCACCACCTCTTTGTCCTTTTGTCTATCTCCACCTATCACTGGCCGTCTATCCAGCTCTACCTGTTCCACCACCCTTAAACCAGCTTATATTTCACCTCTCTTCTATTTTTCCTTAGTTCTGTTGAAGAGTCATACGGACTCGAAACGTTAACTGTGTTCCTCTCCGCAGATGCTGTCAGACCTGTTGGGTTTTTCCAGGTATTTTTATTTTTGTTCTGGATTTAGGAGAGTTGGCCCACAATGCCCTATATCTAATGACAGCATAACCCAGGAATGTAACAATAACATCTCATGATCTGGATTGTATAATACTCTCTTTTGCAATTAAAGAAAATAAAACACATGTGCACACATACATGTACATTTGTTGTTGTTCTCCTCTCTGAAGATCTGTCTCCTAAGTTGAAACCTCCCTTGACTTTGAAATGCATCTAGGATCGATGTCCTCACATTGATCTACCACAACGTAAACTACTTCCACATCCAAATTATGAACAAAATATTCAAGTCTGAATAAACACAGACCTGGTTGAGTCAAGATTTCAATCAAACTTACCCAAGTACGATCTTGATGCGTACCCCAAAGATAAAAGGAGCCTTCTCTCGGGATTCACATATTACACTGAATCCCCATTCTCTCTTGTTTGATGTCTGCAATTCCTTTTCATTTGCATTTTCCTCCACTTTCTATTCTCTTGGTTCAAATAAAACCCTTCTACTTCACTTCGACATGTGTGTGTCTGTTGCTAACCTGACTTATAGATCAAAAGCAATAACCCCATCAATATTATTTTAGCAAAGGGTTCATTTCTAGCAGAAGGATAAAAGTAGAAATGATCTGTTATCTAAATAATGGCCATAAAGTTCAACTACATTCTCTGTTTATTGCTACCATACCATAGAATAACCTGAGCTTTCAAGCCAGTTTTGACTGCATAATAATTTAGTTGTTTAATAATTTTGCACTGTTCACATAAATCATTAATGAATTTGCTAGATGGAGTAGGCTAGAAAAATGATGATAAATGGGAAGTGTACAGCTCATTCATGAAAACTGAGCTTGCAAAAATATTACATGTACAAAATCTTTCAGGCTTTACAATATATTTCCATACCTTTTTAAGAATTCTTCTCAAATCTTCAAATTTGCCTGTGCTCTGCAAATACATCATGATTTTTGTATAATCTCTTATTTCTTCATTTCTTACTTAAACTTCATTTGTAAAATTTCAAAAAAGCAATTTTTATTGATGGGGGAACCAAAGTGGGTGAAATTAATTCTCAAGGGATTTTCTCTCATGTACTCCCTTTCAAACCCTAATGTTGGAGGCAAAATGAATGGTCTATTAGGGAAACCAACAATAAATGTCTCCCCCTGACCTTCCCCTCTCCGATGCTGAACGTTCAGTGCTCAACAAAGGACTTAGTTTCATACTCTTACGCCCTCATCTCAATGAATTTCGGGCTCGGCACGATGCCGAACTCTTCTTCCGCCGTCTTCGTCTCCGTGCTCACTTCTTTGGGTAGGAGTCCTCTCCCCGTTCAACGGATCCTTTTACCCACCTCCAATATTCTCCCTCCACCTGGACCCCTCCCTCTGGATTCTTACCTTCTCTTGATCTTTTCATTGAGAACTGTCGGCGTGACATTAGCCGTCTCAATTTCTCTGCTCCTCTCACCCATTCTAATCTGTCTCTCTCTGAACTCACTGCACTCCGTTCTCTCAGGTCCAACCCCAACATTGTCATCAAACCCGCTGACAAGGGTGGTGCTGTTGCTGTCTGGCACACTGACCTCTACCTCGCGGAGGCTGAGCGTCAACTCGCAGACACTTCCTCCTACCTCTCCCTGGACCATGACGCCACCACTGAACATCAAGCCATTGTTTCCAGGACTGTCACTGACCTCATCTCCTCTGGAGATCTTCCTCCCACAGCTTCCAACCTGATAGTCGCCCAACCTCGGACGGCCCACTTCTACCTCCTACCCAAAATCCACAAACGGAACTGTCCTGGCAGACCGATCGTGTCAGCCTGTTCCTGCCCCATGGAACTCATTTCTCGTTATCTTGACTCCCTTCTCTCTCCCCTTGTCCAGTCCTTTCCCACCTACATCCGTGATTCCCCTGACACCTTACGTCACATCAACAATTTCCAGTTCCCTGGCCCCAACCGCTTCCTCTTCACCATGGATGTCCAATCCCTCTACACCTCCATCCCCCACCAGGATGGTCTGAGGGCCCTCAGCTTCTTCCTTGAACAGAGGCCCCAACAATCCCCATCCACCACTACTCTCCTCCGTCTGGCTGAACTTGTTCTCACACTGAACAATTTCTCCTTTAACTCCTCTCACTTCCTCCAAATAAAAGGTGTGGCTATGGGTACCCGCATGGGCCCCAGCTATGCCTGTCTCTTTATGGGGTATGAGAAACATTCCTTGTTCCAGTCCTACTCCAGCCCCCTCCCACAACTCTTTCTCCAGTACAACGATGATTACTTCGGTGCTGCTTCATGCTCTCGTCGGGACCTGGAAAAATTTATTAATTTTGCTTCAAATCTCCACCCCTCCATCATCTTCACATGGTCCATCTCTGACACTTCTCTTCCCTTCCTTGACCTCTCTGTCTCAATTTCTGATGATAGACTGTCCACCAATATCCATTACAAGCCTACCGACTCCCACAGCTACCTCGACTACAGCTCCTCACACCCCGCTTCCTGCAAGGACTCCATCCCATTCTCTCAGTTCCTTCGCCTCCGTCGCATCTGTTCTGATGACGCTACCTTCAAAAACAGTTCCTCTTACATGTCCTCCTTCTTCCTTAACCGAGGTTTTCCACCCACGGTCGTTGACAGGGCCCTCAACCGTGTCCGGCCCATCTCCCGCGCATCCGTCCTCACGCCTTCTCCTCCCTCCCAGAAACATGATAGGGTCCCTCTTGTCCTCACTTATCACCCCACCAGCCTCCGCATTCAAAGGATCATCCTCCGCCATTTCCGCCAACTCCAGCATGATGCCACCACCAAACACATCTTCCCTTCACCCCCCCTGGCGGCATTCCGTAGGGATCGTTCCCTCCGGGACACCCTGGTCTTCTCCTCCATCACCCCCTACTCCTCAACCCCCACCTATGGCACCTCCCCATGCCCACGCAGAAGATGCAACACCTGCCCCTTCACTTCCTCTCTCCTCACCATCCAAGGGCCCAAACGCTCCTTTCAAGTGAAGCAGCATTTCACTTGCATTTCCCCTAATTTAGTCTACTGCATTCGTTGCTCCCAATGCGGTCTCCTCTACATTGGAGAGACCAAATGCAAACTGGGCGACCGCTTTGCAGAACACCTGCAGTCTGTCCGCAAGAAAGACTCAAACCTCCCTGTCGCTTGCTATTTTAACACTCCACCCTGCTCTCTTGCCCACATGTCTGTCCTTGGCTTGCTGCATTGTTCCAGTGAAGCCCAACGCAAACTGGAGGAACAGCACCTCATCTTCCGACTAGGCACCTTACAGCCTTCCGGGCTGAATATTGAGTTCAACAACTTTAGATCTTAAACTCCCCCTCCCCCCATCCCCACCCCGTTTCCTCCCCCTCCCTTTTGTTTTTTTTTTTGTTTTCAATAATTTATATAGATTTTTCTTTTCCCACCTATTTCCATTATTTTTAAATCTACAACTAATACCTTGTCAATCTTTCCACCCCACCCCCACTAGAGCTGTACCTTGAGTGTCCTGCCATCCATTCTTAATTAGCACTTTTCTTAGATAATATCACCACCTTCAACACCTCTTTGATCCTTTTGTCTGTGACATCTTTTGATTATCTGCTCCTATCACTGCTTGCTTGTCCCTACAACCACCCCACCCTCAACTTCTCTCCACCCACCCCCCACCTTAAACCAGCATTTTTTTCACCCCTCTCCTAACTATACTTCAGTTCTGTTGAAGGGTCGTGTGGACCCGAAACATCGACTCTTTTCTTCTCCACCGATGCTGCCAGACCTGCTGAGTTTTTCCAGGTAATTCTGTTTTTGTAATAAATGTCTCTTAATTTTTCCTCTCCAATTTTGGCCAAATTTCTGCTCTGCCCTTTTAAAGGTATTGAGTCTTCAGAGAAGACCGAGCATAATCTAATACTCCACTCAAATGACGATTCATTTGCCTGTCTAGATACCAAGTGTTGCCAAGAAAGAGAAAAACATCATGGTCAAACCCGGTCGTATTCTCACCTCATATCCAACTCAAGCATTTTGCATAGCTTACTGGATAGCGATCAGGAATGGAAACTTTTTCTAATTCTTAGTTTATATGGCCAAGCTACTTCCCACCCTAACTAACCGATCAATGGGGATTCCTTTCTTTATATTTATATATTTGATCAGTGGCAAGTTTACAAAAGTTATTTCATACTTATGGTATTCTTTACCTGCTTTACTTGCTGAGCAACAACAATACATTATCTTCCTGCCTTCTTTCCCCCAGTCAGATGGGGGTGTTAAGCTGCTTATGATATACAGGCTAATGACAATTTTAAGCATTCTCCAAACTCTGGCATTGTTTAAAAATTAACTGAAAATTCACTAATTCAATCAAGTGCTTGAAAATTTACATTGAAACTGAAGAAATGCAGTCAATTATTTGGAAGTTACCTGGACCTTTAAATAAGTCATTTGTTTCAGCAAGTCTTCAAAATGCTCTCTGTCCGATGCTGGTAGCGCAGAGGATAGCACAACTCCAACATAGATATCAGGATCTTGTGACATTACATCAGGAAACATGTAGACTCCATTGTTACACTGCAGCACAGGAGACTGGCTAGGTATAAGCGGGTACAGCCAATCACAAACCTTGACAATAAATACAGAAAGGAGAAAATTTATAATTTTTATTTTATGTCTATCTACAACTGTGACCCTTGAATGATAACATAATAAACAACATTCCAATATTCCCTCGATTTGTCCCTATATTACAACCAGTACAAGACAGACCCAATTACACCAAATTAATTAAAATCAGCTATTCAAGATCTAATGTCAATCTTCACTAAAACTTGCATATGAGTGCTTTTCATGACTCAAGGACATCCCAAAGCACTTTACAGCCAATGAAGTACTTTTGTAGTCACAACTGTCATGTAGGAAAACACAGCATCTAGTTTGTGCATGGCAAGCTCCCACAAAACAGCAATGAAATAAATGACTAGATCATCTGTTTCAAACATTGGCTGAGGGACAAATGTTGGGTAAGACACTGGAAGAATTCCCCTGCTCTCCGACAAATAACACCACGGGATCTTATACATCCATTCACCAAGGCAACAAAAGATCCTCAATTTAATGTCTCATCTAAAAAATGGTACCTCTAACAGTACAGCACTCCCTCGGCACTGGCACCAGTTTAGATTATATACTCAAGAATCCGGAGTGGGGCTTGAATCCACAATCTTCTGACTCAAGGGTACTGCTACTGAGCCAAGACCGACACCTTCAGAGTATTAAAATGTTCAGTAAGATGCATGATGGTAGGATGAATGAATTTATCATACAGCTTTGAGGTGGCAAATTGTCTTTCAGTGCTGCACAAAGAGAAAGGGAAGAGAAGGGGGTGTGCAAAGCAAAGGAAAGTAACCAAAGACATGGCTGAAGAAGTAGGTTTTGAGGGTAAAGAGATGTGGCAAGGCATTTAGGAAAGCAACTGCAGTATGCAGGGAAAAAGCTCTACCACTAATGGTAGATTTGGATGCTGAATGAGAGCAAGAGAAATTAGTAGTAGCAAGAGGACTTTGTAGGAGGATTGAAAACAAAGCAAGAGAGTACAAACTTGGGACATAGGGCTGGATGAGTTTGCATAGATAAGGTAGCACAAGGGTATGATAGAATTTGTAAACAAGAACCAGAATTTTGAAATCAATACAGAGGGGAGAGGAAATGCCCGACGGTCAGTGAGGAAAGGGGAAATGTGACTCCCCTAGGATAGAGGGAACTCAGAATTGTTGTGGATGAACCAGAGCTTCGATACAGTGGAACTTGGGATATTGGCAAGGGGAACGTTGGAGACATTGTGCTTGAAGAAAGCATGTGGCGTTTTAAACAGCAGCTGGGGGTGATGCAGGGATTGTGACCAGCAATGTCACAGATATGAAAGACAGAACATGGAAATTAAAGTTCAGCCCAAAGCTGAATACTTCTCATTTTAATCCCAGCAAGTAGCCATTCATGAGGATGATCCAAGGCTAAGGTATGATCCCCACTATCAACATCTGAGGCTACTACTGACCAGAAACTGAACTAGCCATATAAATACTGTAGCTACAAGAGCAAGTCAGAGGCAAGGAATCCTGCAGCGAGTAACTTACCTCCCAACTCCCCAAAGCCTGTCCACCATCTACAAGGCACAGGTCAGGAGTATGATGGAATACTCTCCACTTGCCTGGATGAGTGCAGCTCCAGCAACATTCATGAAGCTTGACACCATCAAGGACAAAGCAGGCCGCTTGATTGGCAACCCATCCACAAACATTCACTCCATCCATGACCAACGCACAGTGGCAGTGTGTACCATCTACAAGATGCACTGCAGGAATTCACCAAGCCTCCTTAGACAGCACCTTCCAAACCCACGACCACTACCATCTAGAAGGACAAGGGCAGCAGACACATGGGAACACCACCACCTGGAAGTTCCCCTCCAAGCCACTCACCACCTTGACATGGAAATAAATTGCCGTTCCTTCACTGGGTCAAAAATCCTGGAATTCCCTCCCTAACAGGGTGTGCCTACACCACAGACTGCAGCCGTTTAAGAAGGGAGCTCATCACTACTTTCTCAAGGGCAATTAGATATGGGCAATAAATGATAGCCTAGCCAGTGACACCTATATCCAATGAATGAATAAAAAAAATTTCTGCCAGGGGTCCAAGTCAGTAATGCTAAACAGAAGAAAGCTCGACTCAGTATTACTTAATGTCATACCAGCAGCCAAACAAGGCATTGATAGTTATGGAGTCTAGGATGACCATGAACAGAGCAAGCATATATCTGGAAGCTGACCTCATACTAACTAATAATTTCACTGAGCAACTAGAGATGAGGATGGGAGGGATACAAGAAAGGAATCTTGAGGCATATCACAGATGCCCATGTATATCTGGGAAGAGAAGTCATTGCAAGAAATATATTGAGCAGATTGGTACAGGCAGAAGTGGAACCACAAGAGGAAAGTACCAGAGGAGAGGTGCCAGAGAAGAATGGGATGGTTCATATCCTTGGAGCTCCTGGAAACAATGCATGCGAGTATAACATACTGCAGTTAAAAAGTCTAGTCGGTGACTGACCAGAAACTAGGATGAATGGGGTTAACAGTATCTGTCAGCAAGAGGTAGAGAAGAGCAGTTAGTGGTTTTACTTTAACCGTAGCTAAACTCCTTATCTTGCAGGTTAAGGGCAGACATTATAACTTGAGATCATTGTAACAAAAGCAAAGGATGGCCCAAGGTGTATTTTTTCTTTATTCCGTCTATATAGTTTAAGTAGATGTTTAATATATCACACTCAAAATTCAATAAAAGCCAATGTACTGGATTGAGGCAACACTCCACATTAACCTTTTGCAAGGACAAACCTGTTGTGTGCCAGTGGCCCACTGGAACACTTGTGATTACTAAATGAACGAGTGGTATTTGCTGTAGACTGTTAGCTCAAAATCTCCTTGGATTCTTTTGGTAAATACTGTATTTGCACTGTAATTCACATTGAAGTTGACTGCTTTTAGGTCAATGAATGTTTTAGTATTTCTAGCTTTTAGTGCAGTTGTCTACACATCCACTATTGACACAAGGACCAATCCCACGTTTAATATCTTGCTATAACTGCTAAGCTCAAGTACCCACGTGTTGTCATATCCTTCAGTCTGTTATACTTAATATGATGGCTGATAGCAACCGTTTTCCGAGACAATGAAAGGTGTAACGGAACTTCCAGTAACACCATGGGTGATGAATGGCTAGTTTGTTCACTTGGAGAAACACCGCCCCTTCTCAAGAAGGGCAATTAGGGATGCCAGCAAAGTTCACATCCCACGAAAGAATTTTAAAACTCCCAGATTAGATTTTACATTAAGGTTACACTTTGGTTAATAAGAAGTGAGTATTAGGATTTGAGATGGAGGAGGTGGGGGTTTTATTAGGTAGCAGTATCAAGTGAGAACAAGGGAATATTAAGTGAAAATGAGGCAACTGTCGAGAGATGCAGAGGTCCAACATTATTATGAGTGGAGAGCCATAATGGAGAAAGCAGCAAGTGGGAGTAAGGGTGTTGATGAACGAGGTAGTCAAGCAATGATAGTTCCCAGAGGGCATGCATGGAGAGATTGAAAATAACCAGAGAGTGGTGGATTGAAAGGAGACAAATTGGTGATCAAAGATACCTGTAATCAAGCTCTGAAGAGAAAGGGCACATTCATTATCCCAACATAAGAGTCGTACCTCACTATAAATATCTTCCTCTATGATTTTTTCTAATCCCAGCCTTAAAAAATGTTTAATAAAGAGATGTTTTGAAGCAATTTGTCAATTTCCAAAACTCTGAAAATACACAATTCATTTAATTTCTTCATAGGTTTTCTATGTCAGAGTGTGTAACCTTATCGCAAATTCTAGATTTAACTTTCTTATTCATTTGTTTGCACATAGGCACTTTGCATAGGTCAACTTAAAAAAAGCCATGGTCTTGCTATTATTTCCTCTCAAATTATCCACCAGTGGTTATCTGAAAAGAAAGAGCATGCAGGGTTACAGGGAGAAGGCAGGAGAATGGAGAGCCAGTGCAGACACAATGGGCCAAATGGCCACCTCCTGCACTAACAATTCTGTGGTTCAGAGTTGTTATTTGATTGAGAAATTTATCCTCAGTGCAAATTCCTAACAGCTAAACAAATAGTTCAAAGTCCTAACCTTCTGTTTTATTTTTCATCATACATATCACCTAAAAATGTATAATACAATTTTTATGATACAAGACAATCTCAATTATTTGTAAAAAATAATTTTGAATCTGAGTACAAATTATGAAAAAAAAATCAATGTACTATAGACATTTAAAAAGTTAATAAGTTTTCTGCAATTAACTAAAACATACCTGCAGAAAGGAAGGTGGCCTGTTTTGTGCAGCACCAGCTTCTGTACCAGAAAACGTCACAATGCGGAGATATCCTGGATATGAGGGTGCACTCACTTGCCCATCAGGTGTTACATAGAACATCTGCACTCCTTGTTCAATTAAAATGAGCTGATAGGCATCTACACCAAGTGATTCTATTGGAGGAGGGTGGGTTCTTTGTCCAAAAATGCCATCGCCATCAACAGCAAACTCACCAGATTCAGTTCCATAGGAAATGGTCCTATGTCCTTCTACAGCCTCAGGTGTGTATACAGGGGGCAGCTCATTCGATACAGATGGAACATCCAGTGACAAGTTAGCAACTGCCATGGAGGAGCTTCCATTAGTAGTTGGGCTCACATCCATGTGAGACTGAGGCTTTGATAATGTTGAAGGTTTCTCTTCACATATCGGTACAACTGGATATAGCCTTGACTCAGTTTTTGGGTTATCAAATTCCAGAGTTTCAGAAAGTTGGTTTGGTTGATTAGATGCCGAGTCATCTTCATGCTCCAAAATAGACAACCTTGTTTGAATATTATTTAGTGTTGCACTCATTTTATTTTGCATTTGACGGGCTGTGTCCCACTGAGGGCCTGTACATTCTGGACTATTTGATGGAATTTGCAATCCTTTAATTAAATGCCTTTCCCCTTGCCTGTAATAGTGCTTTGCAGCTTCTTTTTGACCATATTCATCTGCAGAGAGTCCTTTATTAACAAAGGTAAATGCCTCCTTATATTCCACTTTAATGCGATCAAGGCTTTCAGCTGCATTCATATTTGCAAGGCTGCTGTGGTCCATACCTAATTAGAAATAAAGTAACACATGTAAAGAAAAATGTTTCGACAGATGCACATCAGTTGCACTTACCTGGGTTAGTTGTATAATTTGAAGCAAATGTAACAGTCTCGCATCTTTTGAATGGAATTACTTTCTGTATTTTATCTCATTATAGTTCACAAGTGTTCAATGCATTGTAAATGCGTCAAAGATATTCAGGTCAATGTAAAATGTACTGCATGTAATTCAACATACAAATTTCAACATTCACTCCTCCACACCACTGATGCATAATGACAGCAGTGTGTGCCATTTACAAGATGCACTGTACCAGCTCACCAAGGTTCCTTTGACAGCACCATCCAAATCTGTGATCTCTACCATCTAGAAGGACAAGGGCAGCAAGTGTATGGGAACATCACCACCAAGCCACACACCATCCTGACTTGGAACTTTATCACTGTTCATTCACTATTGTTGGGTCAAAATTCTGGAACTCCTTTCCTAACAGCAGTGGGTGTACCTACAGCACATGGACTGCAGCGGCTCAAGGCAGCAGCACACCACCACCTTCAAGGGCAAATAGGAATGGGCAATAAATGCTGGCCTAGCCAGCGGCACCCACATCCTGTGAAAAAGTAAAGATTATACGTATACAGGGTCCTGTACTGTCCAAGCCCCAGCATCCTAACAGTCACATAAAGCCAACTGAATTACTGATTTATCAGAACACAGTAACTCACCATATATCATTAGGAGTATCTATGGAAGTTGTTTGTATGGATTTCGAGAGGGCATCCAACAGGGACTTAAAAATGATTTGCATATAATTTTATGCACACTTATTGGCTTGGATAGGAAATTTGTTAGGAGATAAAAGACGGAGTAGGGATAATAATGGCAGCCCTAAAGCCCTGTACTCAGGTCACAGCTTTTCATTATAGATGACTTGGATGGAGGAAGAGAGCATAGTACAAGCTTTCCGGAGATACTAAATTAGGTAGCACAGCAAATAGGGTAGATAGGAGCCGAATGTTGCAATAGAACAGATTAGCAGAGAGATTTGGGGGTCCCAGTACAGAAACTACTAAACACTAATGGACAGATATGTAAAAAAAAAATGTAAAAGGCTAATAAGACTGTTGGCCTTTTTCTAAATAGGGCTGGAAAATAAAAGGGGTGGAAGATATATTACAGTGGAACACATTTGAGTACTCCATGCAGTTCTGGCCACCATTCCTCAAGGGATATTGGCCTTTAATAGGGTGTAATGCAGATTCACCAGAATGATGCTGGGGCTACAGATTTTTGTACTACTTTGAATATAGAAAATTAAGGGGTGGTCTAATTGAAATCTTTAAGGATATACTTGCTTTAAAGGGGTAGCAATATAGGTTTTCTGGACTGATTCCTGGATGAGGAGATTGTCCTATGAGGAGAGGTTGAGTGTACATGGCCTATATTCTCTGCAGTGCAGAATAATGAGAGGTGATCTCATTGAGAAGCAAAATTCATAAGGAGTTGCACAAGATACAGTACATGCTGGGAGCATGCTTCCCCTGGCTTCTAGAACTGGCTCCAGAATAATGGGTCAGCCATTTAGGACTGAGATGGGGAGAAAGTTCTTTTTTCAAATGGTTATGAATCTTTGGAATTCTCTACCCCAGAGAGCTGTGGATGCTTATACGTTGAATATATTCAAGAGAGTATCCAAAAAATCTATTGATCTCTAAGGGAATCAGGGGGTATAGGGATAGTGAGGGAAGATGGAGTTGGGGTAGGAGTGGAGCAACAACCTTATTGAATGATTCAGCAACCTCAAAAGGCTGTTTGGCCTACTCCTGGTCCTATTTCTTATGTTCTTATATTAAGATGGTCAAATGAGTTGATTGTTTCTATCTACCCAATGGTAGGGGAGTACAGTACAAAAGGGGGTTAAACCTTGAAAATTGAATTAGCCATTCAGGGTGATATCAGAAAGTACTTCCTCACACGAAAGAGAAGCAGAAATCTGAACTATTACTCCCCGTTCCTTCACCCCAAAATAGCCGTTGAGGCAAAGTCAATTTAAAATTTCAAAACGGAGATTGGTAGATTTTTTTTGTTAGGCAAGCATATGAAAGCAAGGTGGGTAGAGAGAGTTAAGTTACTGATTAGCTATGATCCAGTAAATAGCAGAAATGCTCAAGGAGCTGAATGGCTTACTCCTGTTCCTATATTCCTTCTCATGTTTCCTATGCACTTATTTTAAAAGGCAGCTTTTTTGTGCATAAATGGGTTACATTTATTGTTACTCAAGTAGATACTACTTGGAAGTTATAATTTGTGTGTTCACTATTTACCCTCTCTAAAGTGAACTTTTGAAGTTATTATGTGAATTAGGAGGACGGCGAGTGCAATCTCGACCTAATTTAACAATGTTCAACATCTTGCAGCCTACTTAAATCACTAAAACCACATCATTAGTGTCATATAATTCAGTGGCTGTACTGTCAGTCAGATGGTTGTGAATTCAATCCCCACAAGCACTATAATCTAGTCTGACATCTAGTGTGGTAGTGAGGGAAAATCTAGGCTGACATCTAGTGTGGTAGCAAGGGAATACTGCATTATCAGAAGTTCCATCTGTCACATGAAATGTTAAATTGAGCACCCACATGCCTGTTCAGATGGACGTAGTAAATCCCATTCGCTTTCACCAAGAGGCAGAAAGCTCTTGCAGTGTCTTGCCAAAATTTATCCCTCAAACGTCACTACCAAAACAGATTAACTAGCTATATACCTCATTGCTCACTTCTGGAACCTTGCTACGCATAAATGTTGCTTAAATTACAGTAATCATTAGCTGTAACACCTTGGGATGTCCTGAGGATATGAAACAGCACTATATAAAACTACAACTTCTCTTGTGTCTGTTTTTTGGGGGGCAAGGGTGTTACGTTTCATGCTCTCAATATGTACAACTACAATTCATCAATAGTTATACAAATAGTCGCTTGGTAGTACAGAACTTGAGGATTGCTGAAAAAGAGAGACATGCTGTCAAAGCTTTTCGTCTTGTACTAGAACAGGACAGATTCCCAAGAATATCATATCTCAAAGGGAACAACTATTTATACCACATGAGAAGGTGGCACTGTTTGGTTGGCAAGTGAACTTTGGTAGAGGCATTGCAATGGAGGATGCACCAGGGAACATAACCACCAATCACAGAATCGCTACAGTGTAAGAGGCCGCCATTCAGCCCATCGTGTCTGCCCCAGCTCTGAGCATTTTCAGTTAGTGCCAAACTCCAGCCTTTTCCCCATAACCCTGCACATTGGATGATTTAAATAATGCCTTCTTGAATGCCTCAAATGAACCTGCCTCCACTACACCTCCAGGCAGTGCATCCCAAACCCTAACTACACGCTGTGTGAAAAAGTTTTTCTCACCTAACATTTGCTTCTTTGGCGAAACACTTTAAAACAGTGCCCTCTGGTTCTTGATCTGTTTACGAGTGGGAACAGTTTCTCCCTATCTACTCTACCCAGACCCCTCATGATTTTGAAAACTTCTATCAAGTCTCTTCTTAGCCTTCTCCTCTCCAAGGAAAACAGTCCCAACTTCTCCAATCTATCCTCATAGCTGAAGTGTCTCATCACTGGCACCATTCCCGTAAACCTCTTCTGCACTATCTCCAATGTGTTCACATCCTTCTTATAATGTGGCACCCAGAACTGTACACAATACTCCCAGCTGAGGTCTAACCAGTGTTTTATACAAGCTGATCATAACCTCCCTGCTCTTGTACTCTATGCCCCTATTAATGAAACCTAGAATACTGTATGCTTTAGAAACAGCTCTCTCTACCTGTCCTGCCACCTTTAATGACTTATGTACATATACACCCAGATCTCTCGAGTCCTGCACACCCTTTAGAATTGTATCCTTTAGTTTATACTGTCTCTCCATGTTCTTTATACCAAAGTGTATCACCTCACACTTCTCTGCATTGAGCTGCATCTGCCACCTATCTGCCCACTCCACTAATATGTGTCAACGTTCTTTTGAAGTTCTACACTGTCCTCCTCACAGTTTAAGATTCTCTCAAGTTTTGTGTCATCTACAAACTTTGAAATTGTCCCCTACACACCAAGATCTAGATCATTTATATATCAGGAAAAGCAAGGGCCCCAGTAACAACCCCTGGGGATCTCCACTACAAACCTTCTTCCAGCCCAAAAAATACCCATTAACCATTACTCCATTTCCTATCCCTCAGGCAATTTTGTATCCACGTTGCTACTGTCCCTTTTATTCCATGACCTATAACTTTCCTCATAAGTCTATCGTGTGGCACTGTATCAAACGCCTTTTGGAAGTCCATAGACACCACATCAATGGCCTTGCCCTAATCAACCATCTCTGTTACCCCTTCAAAAAAACACCAGGTAGTTAATTAGACACGATTTTCCTTTAACAAATCCATGCTGACTCTTCTGAATCAAGCCACATTTTCCTATGTGACTATTAATTCTATCCTGAATAATTATTTCTATCCCGAATAATTGTTTCTAGAAGTTTTCCCACCTCTGAAGTTAAACTGACTGGTCTGTAATTGGAGGGCAGATCTTTACAAGCTTTTATTTAAATTCAAACCAGGCAGATCAACTGATTGGTCCACTTGCCAAACAAACAGTACCATCTTCTCATGCAGTACAAATTGTTGTTCCTTTTGAGATTTGGTTATCTTGCATCTGTTGAGCACAGCAAGCTTCAACAGAACGTCGCTTTTTTCAAACATCAATAGTTATTACATCTTAGTTATAACTTTATTATATGCACTTATCTCCTATCAACTACCAGTTAAACCCTAATATTTTTATCTAGTTTAACCAATTCTAGCAATATCAATAAAAGACAAAAAATGTTAGAAATGCACAGCAGTCAGCATCTGAAAGAGAAAGATAGATTTTGGATGGAGGCCTGTTGAGCATTTGAGAGAAATATGAACACAACATAAATGAAGGTCAAGATAGAGACCAGTACTAGCTGTGCCAAATTTGCTAGCAGCTGGGGTGACTTGCTTGTAGAAAAGTACTGATCTTAGTTCAATAAAAAAACAAGTTTTGTCTTTCAAATGCTGACTGATTTCTAGTAATTTCACAAGGGCAGGTCTTGTTGCGCAGTGGTAGCATCCCTACCTCTGATTAACTTCCAAATCATGCTCCTCTGCATTCTTTAAATATTTTATAAACATCTAATTATTCAGCTGAGCAGTACTGCTCACTGGCATTTTTGAAGCATAAAAAGGTGAAGATAACAGGAATTCCAATGTGAAACTGATTAGAACAACCAGAAACCATATGAATAAATTAAACAAATTTAATATATAATATGCAAAATCACTACAACATCTTGCTTTTTGCAGTTTATTGAATGATTTTAGCAACTTCCACAACTTTTCACAGAAGTGTAATAACCAAAAACAGACACCAAGCCAAAGATGGCAATATTAGGAGGGGGTGACTAAAAACTTGATCAGAGGCAAGGTATGAGGGAGGTGATGAGGTAAAGGTTTAGGGAGGTAATTTCAGAGTTTAAGACCTAGAGGACTGAAAGCCCAGTAACAATGGTGGGACACAGTGGAAGGATCTCATATTGTTAATAGCCTTCTCAACTTGTCATGCCAACTCCAAAGACTTACCCGAGATCTCCTTTCCCTCAGCATTTTAAAAATTGCACCATTTAGTTTACATTGCCTCCTATTCTTCCTACCATAATGAATTAATTCACACTTCTCCACTAAATTTCATTCACAACGTGGTATTGATTGTCCCAGTCCATGCCCTCCTAAAATCTATTTGCTATCCCTCCTCACTGTATTACATTTCCAAGTTTTGTGCCATCTGGAAACTTTGAAATTACGCCCTGTATACCAAAGTCTAAGTCATTAATATACCTAAAGAACAGTGATCCTAACAATGATCTCCAGAGGACAAAATTGCACACTTCCTTGTAATCACAAAACAGCCACTCTGATTTCTGTCCCTTATCCAATTTTATACCCATGCAGCCACTGCACCTTTAATCCCACGGACTTCAATTTTGCTGACAAATGTATGATGCGGTAGTTTGTCAAATACCATTTTCAATATTCATTCATGGGAATGACCCCTGCTGCCAAGGCCAGCATTTATTGTCCATCCTCAAATGCCCTTATGAAGGTGGTGATGAGCTGACTTCTTGCACCACTGCAGTCAATATGGTGTACCTATGGACCCACAGTGCTGTTAGGGAGCAAGTTCCAGGATTTTGACCAGTGATGGGTTCCAAGTCAGTTCCAAGTCAGGATGGTGTCAGGCTTAGAGGGAACTTGCAGGTGGTGGTGGTAGTGTTCCCATGCGTCTTCTGCTCGTCCTTCTAGGTGGTAGAGGTCACAAGTTTGGAAGGTATTGTTGAAAGAGCCCGAGAGTTGCTGCAGTGCATCTTGTCAATGGCACACACTGCTGCTGCTTTGCGCCATTGGTGGAGGGAGCAAATGTTTAACGTGGTGGATAGGATATCGATCAAGTGGGCTGCTTTGTCCTGGATGTTGCCCAGCTTCTTGAGTGTTGCTGGAAGAGTAGAGAGATGAGGGTTGCAGCAACAGATAATTGGAGGTAAGGGCTGAGTTGAGGTCTTGGAATAGGCAAGATTAGTAATGGAATGGATGAGTGGTCAGGAGCTTAAGGTCTAATGTACCACCAAGGCTGCGAACAATCTAGTTCAGCCTCAGGCAACTGCCAGGGAGAGGAATGGAGTCAACTGCCAGAGAATTAAATTTGTGGCAGGAACCGAAGACAACAGCTCAGCCTTTTCAATATTTAGCTGGGGAAAACTTCAGCTCATCCAAGACAAGATGTCAGGCAAGCAGCCTGACAATGTAGAGACAATGTGGAGAGGTCAAAAGAGGTAGTGGTGATGTAAGTGTCACCAGCATATGTGTGGGACCTGATGTTATGTTTTCAGATGATGTTGCCAAGGGACAGTATGTAGAGGAGTGAGGGTTAAGGACAGATCCTTGGGAGACTCCAGAGGTTATGACGCAGGAAGAGAAGACATTGTCAGTGATTCTCTGGCCAGGAATGGAGAGATACAAATGGAACCAGATGAGTACATCTCCATCCAGCTGAACACAAGAAATAAGAGTAGACCATATGGCCTGTCAAGCCTGCTCCGCCTTAAATACAATCATGGCTGATCTTGGGCTTCAGCTCCATTTTCCCACCCCCGTGAGCCTTAATTCCCTAAGGCACCAAAAATCTGTCTACCCCAGCCTTAAACAATGGAGCATCCACAACCACTCTGGGGTAGAGAATTCCAAAGATTCACAGCCGCTTGAGGGAAGTAATTTCTCCTCATCTCAGTCCTAAATGATGACCCCTTATCCTGAGACTGCTCCTGTGCTTTAGACTCCACAAATGGTGGAAACAATCTCAGTGTCTACCCTATCAAGCCACCGCATAATTGTGTAGGTTTCAATGAGGTCGCCTTTCATTCTTCTAAACCCCATATAATACAAGCCCAATTTATTAGCCCTTTATCCCAGGGACCAATCTATTGAACATCCCCTGTACTGCCTCCAATGCAAGTATATATTTTCTTAAATGTGGAGACCAAAACTGCACACAGTATTCTAGATGTGGTCTTACCAAAGCCCTGTACAACCGTAGCAAGACTTCTTTATTCTTGTACTCCAATCCCCTTGCAATAAAGATCAACATGCCAATTGCCTTCCTAATAGCATGCAGGTGCAGCAAGCAAGCTTTCTGCATTCCTTGTACAAGCACACCCAAGTCTCTTTGAACATCGCTTACAAGTTTCTCACCTTTTAAAAAATATTCTGCTTTTCTATTCTTACAACCAAAGTGAATAACTTCACATTTCCCTACATTATACTGTCTACCATCTTGTTGCCCACTCACTTAACTTGTCTATATCTCTTTGCAGCCTGTGTCCTCCCCACAGCTTACCTTCCCACCTAGCTTGGGATCATCTGCAAACTTTGATACATTACTCTGTCTCTTCATCTAAGTCATTAATATAGATTGTAAATAGCTGAGACCCAGCAATGATCCTTACGACACTGCACTATTCACTGCCTGCCAACTTGAAAAAGCCCCATTTATGCCCACTCCCTTTGTTAACCAATCCTCTACCCATGCTAAAATACTACCACCAACTCCATGAGCCCTTATCTCACCTATTAACGTTTTGTGGCACCTTATCAAATACTTATTGAAAATCCAGGTAAATTACATCTACTGGTTCCCCTTCATCTACCCTACTAGTTATATCCTCAAAAAACCTAAAATTTGGCAAACCAGATTTCCCCTTGGTAAAACCACGTTGAATTGTTTTAATTATACTATGCTTTTCTAAGTGCATTAAGACTGCCTTAATAATGGATTTTAGCTTTTCCCAACAATTAACGTTAGGCTAACTGGCCTGTAGTGCACAGTTTTCGCTCTCCCTCCTTTTTTTGTGAAGTGGTATAACATTTACCAGCTTCCAATCTAATGGGACTGTTCCCAAACCTAAGGAATTTTAGAAAATCATAGTTAGCACATCCACTAGCTCTGCAGCTATCACTTTTAGAACCCTAGGGTATGGGCTGTCAGGTCTCAGAGACTTGTTGGATTTTAGCTCCTCAAATTTCACCAATTCACCAATAGGCTAATTCTGGTATGAAACTTGTGTCTTCTACTGTGAAGATAGACAAAATTATTTGTTTAATGCCACTGCTATTTCTTCATTCCCTATGATAATTTCTCCTGTCTTTGCTTTTAAGGGGCCAACATTTGTTTTAGCTATTTTCCTTTTTATATAGTTATAAAAGCTCTTACAATCTGTTTTTATATTCCTGATTAGTTTACTCTCATTCTATTTTTTCCCCTTTCATCAACCTTTTAGTAGCCCTCTAAAACAATGGAGGGGAGGCGTGAGGCATTAGAAGAGAATGACAAAACAAAAACAAAAATACCTGGAAAAACTACGCAGGTCTGACAGCATCTGCAGAGAGGAACACAGTTAACGTTTCGAGTCCGTGTGACTCTTCAACAGAACTAAGGAAAAATAGAAAAGAGGTGAAATATAAGCTGGTTTAATGGGGGTGGGACAGGTAGAGCTGGATAGAGGGCCAGTGATAGGTGGAGATAACCAAAATATGTCATAGACAAAAGAACAAAGAGGTGTTGATGGTGGTGATATTATCTAAGGAATGTGCTAATAGGTGACATTAAGGGTAGAAAGCAGGACGAGCAAGGTACAGAAAGCCCTAGTGGGGGTGGGGTGGGGGGGAAGGGATCGAAATAGGCTAAAAGGTAGAGATAAAACAATGGATGGAAATACATTTTAAAATAATAGAAATAGGTAGGAAAAGAAAAATCTATATAAATTGGAAGGGGGATCGGAAAGGGGGTGGGGATGGAGGAGAGAGAGTTCATGATCTAAAATTGTTGAACTCAATATTCAGTCCGGAAGGCTGAAGAGGATAGTTTGTTCAACTGTGTCAAAGATAACAGACAGATTGAGAAGGATGAGGAGGCACAGTTTACCATTGTAAAAGTCAGGTGGCATGTCATTTGTGACTTTGATAAGAGCCATTTTGGTACGGTAGCGGGGGAAGTAACCTGCTTGGAAGGCCAAAAATGAAATTTTGGGAAAGATGGGTAGGGATTTGGGAGACAACAAACTCCAAGATTTCACTGAAAGGGGTTGACAGAAGTTTAATATTACTTATTTGACACCCACACAGAAATAGATATCTGCAGTATAGCAAAAACATTTGGACTATGACTGTTTCATCTGTTGAAATAACCAAGCTGGAGTAAAGCTGTTTATAAATACAAGGATTAGATAACTTTCAGTATTGTATCACTGAGGTACAAATAGCACTTTCACAAGTTCAATTCATCAAAATAGCCAATATTGTGCTGGTATTTAACCTGAGGTCTGATCAGGTCATGAAGCATAACAGAACAGAACAAAAACAAATGGACATAAAAAGGGAGCATGAATTCTATCCTTTAAAAAGACAAAAAAACATTTTTTACAAGAATCTCTGATGGTGGTATTTCCTCTTTAATGCAGCACCCATTATTTAACAAATGTTTGGGGGTGGGGGGGTGGTTCACTGATATGATAACCAGGCTGCAAAAAGAGAGGAATGACTGCAAAAAAAAAAAAGCACAATAGCTGATTGTAATGTCTTGTGAACAACACATCATGTGATTAGGATTACTGTGAAAAGCCACTATCCACAATGACTACATTTGTTCTCCATGTAACACTGTCCCCAAAACTACAAAGCAGCTTTGCTTAATGCTGAGCAGAGCCATCTTAAAGGAACGTACTCCTGAGAGACTTCAATTTCAGTTCAGTCCTTAAAAAAAGCAAGATGTCTGGGTTTCCAACCTAGCATGTCAACTTCTTAGCAGTTGAAGCAGGTATGGAAATATACTTAGTGGCTTAATCTTAGCTCCCCAGTGAATTGTACTGATCATTAGTTTTGAATTTCTGCCTTAGAAATATGGGATAAAGGTTCCAATCAGAAGTCCAATATTATTCAATTAGTTTTTTTAATGTTTGAATTACCTATAGGCATTATTTTCCATAAGGACAGAAGAAAGAAATAGGAGCAAGAGTAGGCCATATGGCCCCTCGAGTCTTCTCCGCTATTTAGAGGACAAGGGCAGCAGATAGATGGGAACACCTCCACCTGGAAGTTCCCCTCCAAGCCAATCGCCATCCTGACCTGGAAA
This sequence comes from Cetorhinus maximus, assembly GCF_964194155.1. NCBI lineage: Eukaryota > Metazoa > Chordata > Chondrichthyes > Lamniformes > Cetorhinidae > Cetorhinus > Cetorhinus maximus. The sequence continues at coordinate 32,871,257 of NC_135885.1, read as the reverse complement.
TATATCACCATTCCTTCACTGTCGCTGGCTCAAAATCCTGGAACTCCCTTCCAAACAGCACCGTGGGTGTACCTACACCACATGGACTGCAGCGGTTCAAGGCAGCAGCTCACCACCACCTTCTCAAGGTCAATTAGGGATGGGTGATAAATGCTGGCCCAGCCAGCAGAGGCAACTTGGAATTTTAGAAAATTAATACGATCATGGCTCATCTTTGGCCTGAAATCCACTTTCCCACCCACTCCCTGTATCCCTTGATTCTTAGAGACACCAAAAATCTGTCTATATCAGCCTAAAATATATTCAACGATGGAGCATCCACACCTCTGGGATACAGAATGTTCTTTGAGTAAGAATTTTCTCCTCATTTCAGTCCGAAATAATTGGTCCTTACACCGAGACTGAGTGCATGTGTCTAGATTCCTCAGCCAAAGGAAACAACGTCTCAGTGCCTACTCTGACAAGCCCCTTCAAAATCTTATCTGTTTCAACTGGATCACACCTCATTCTTCTAAACTCAAGACTCTAGGCATAAATTTACTCAGCCTCAACATTGCACAACCCTCTCATCCCAGGAACCAACCTAGTGAACCTTTGCTGCACCATTTCCAATGCAAGTATATCCTTCCTTAAAGCCCTGTACAAGTCTAGCAAGACTTCTTTATTCTTGTACTCCAATCCCTTTGCAATAAAGGCCAACATGCTTTCCTGATTGCTTGCTGTACCTCCATGCTAACTTTCTGTTCCTTGCTAGAGTATATCAAAGTCTCTGTGAACATCAGCATTTGTAAGTTTCAGACCTTTTAAAAAAATTCTGCTCTTCTATTCTTATTACCAAATGAATATTCTCATACATGCCCATGTTATACTCCATCTGGCACCTTGTTGCCTACTCAATTAACCTGTCTGTATCTCTTTGCAGCCTCTGGTGTCCTACTCACAGTTTACAAAGTTAGTTCGAAATGTGTCGTCAGCAGATGTAGATACATTACTTTCGGTCTCTGTCTCAGTCATTAATATAAATTGCTGAGGCTCCAGCACTCATTTTGCTGCATTCCATGAGTCACAAGCTGTCAACCTAAAAATGCTCCTTTTATCTCTAATTTCTGCTTCTTGCTCATTAACTAGTTCTCTATCTATTGCTAATGTATTATTCCCAACTCCTGAGCTCTTATCTTGCCTATTAAACTTCTGTGTAGCACCTTATCCAATGCCTTTTGGAAATCCAAGTGTACTATATCTACTGGTTCTCCTGTATCTACCCTACTAGTTACATCCTCAAAAAAATAAATTTGTCAAAGCATTTTCCCTTTTGTAAAACCATATTGATTTTGTCTGATCATATTATGATTTTCTAAGTGCATTAAAACTGCCTTAAGAGATTCCAGCAATTTCCCAATGACTGATGTCAAGCTAACTGGCCTGTAGTTTCCAGTTTTCTCTCCCTCTTTTCTTGAATAGTGGAGTTACATTTGCTAGCTTCCAGTTCACTAGGGCTGTTCTAGAACGTAGGAAATTTTGGAATATCATAACCAGCACATCCACTGTTCCTGTAGCTACCTCTTTTAGAATCCTACGGTGTAGGCCAAAATGTCCTGAGGTTTTGTTGGCTTTTAGTCCCTCGAGTTTCTCCATTACTTTTTCTCTGCTGATATTATTTACCTTAAGTTCCTCACTATTATTAGCCGCTGGGTTATCCTCTATTTCTGGTATGTAACTGTGTTCTACTGTTAAGACAGACAAAATATTTGTCCAATGTCTCTGCTATTTCCTCATGATAATTTCTCCTGTCTCTGCCTCCAAGGAACCAACAATTATTTTAGCTACTTTCCTTTATACATACACACTTGTAAAAGCTCTTACAATCTATTCTTATATTCCTGGCCTGTTTATTCTCATATTCTATTTTTTTCCTGTTTAATAAAACTTTTGGTGGCCCTTAGCTGGTTTCTAAAGCATCCCAATCCTCAGGTTTACCACTATCCTTTGTAACGTCATAAACCTCTTCTTTAAATCTAATATTTTCCTCAACTTCCTTAGTAAGCCACGGATGGATCTTTCTCAGTTTTTGTTTTTCCAATGGAATGCATTTTTATTGAACATTGCTTTTTTTAAAAAAAAATGTTTCCTACTGTTTATTTATCACCAAACCTTTATAGTATATTTACGCAATCAACCTTAGCCAGCTTTCCTCTCATAACTATGCAACTGGCTTTGTTTAGGTTTAAGATTCTTGCTTGTGATTGGGATTTGTCACTTTCAAACAGTGTGGAATTCAGCTGTACTACGATCACTTTTTCCCAGTGGATCTGTTACAATGAGTTAATGATTAACCCTACCAAATTGCAAATTATTAGATCTAAAATAGCTTTATCCCTTGTCGGTTCCACAATGTATTGTTCCAGGAAACTGTCATGAAAACATCCTACAAACTTTGCTAATTTGACTGGTCCAGGCTATATGAAGGTTAAAGACACCCCTTAATTATTTTACTGCCTTTGGTACAAATGCCAATTATTCCTTGTTTAATGCTCAGTGCCAACAGTATAAATACTTTTAGGGGACCTATAAATGACTCCCAATGTTTTATGGCCCTTGTTATTCCTAATCTCCACCCATACTGGTCCTACTTTCTGATCTTCCGAGTCAAGACTCTCTCACTACTGTCCATATGTCATCCTTTATTATACGAGCTACTTCTCCTTTTCCATTTTCCCTCTCTTCGACATAGTGTGCCCTAGAATATTTATTTCCCAAACTTGGTCATCCTGTAACCATGGAAACGTAATAGCGATTAGAACTAAACCATTTGTCTCTCATGTCAGTAATTCAGAAAGATGAATTACAATGTTTTGTGAACTAAGATAAACGGTCTTCAATTTTATTTTTAACTATCATTTCCATGGGCCTTATTTGCTGATGCACTATTACCATTAAACTCTATTCCTTTCTATCCCACTCCGCTTGTCTTTACCTAAACCGGTACACCTGTTCAGTTGCTTCAATTTCTCCTTGGATTTCTAAAGTTCACTTCAACTGAACCCTTCTGCACCCCCGCCCCCCCTCCCCCCCCACCCCCCATCTACCACCCATTTCAGAACAGCCCCATCTTTCCTGAAAATTGGTGCCAGTATCCCATGAATCAAAACCCCTTCTTCCCATACCACTCTGAGCCACAAGTTTAATTCTCTAATCTGCTTGACCCTATGCCAATTGGCACATAGTCTGTGGATAGTTATCTGAACCATCACCTTTGAGGGTGTTTTATAATTTGAGCCCTAACTATCTCAACAATATCCTCAATAAGCCAATTATTTGGCTAGTCCTTCAAAAAAACTTATAAAAAAGTGAAATCCAGTGTGCAGATTTGAACACTTTTCATATTAACCACCACTTGAATTAAGCACAATTTAGATAGCAAATTAAAGCTTCATTTGCTCTCAAACAACCTCAGACAAGTACCCTATGGACCAATTTAAATTTTCAATTTCGACCACAACAATTCTTATAAACTTCCCATTCCTATACAGGGTTATTGGGAACTTCATGCCAATTTACTGAACTTAAAATGACAAATGGTCTTGTTCCACAGCTCAATCCATTAAAAAGGCACAGATTTAAAGTCAGGATTGTAATGGTTTTGGATTTCTGTATCTGGCAACTTTAAACATGTTATTTCTGTTGCTGGATACTAATAAAAACATTTTGTGCAATCACAGCAATGGGTGATTGATAAAGTTTCGTAGATTTAAAACATGGGTCCCAGGACCACGTCAATGTTGGTGGCTCCTGCATACCAAGAACCACTGGCCTGGGGTATTTTCAGTAAAGGCCACATAAATATCTACCCATAAAGAATTCAAAAGGGGAAGAGAGGTGTCTTCAGATGTGTCACCTTATGTGTAATCTACGCTAGTACAAATTCACTTCTATTTTATAATTTAGAAATCAGACATGTTCCTGGTGAATCATATTCAAGAGAATCATGAAATAAAAGTACATAAAAACAACTTCAATCATTACTGCAAAGAAAAGCACAATGTTTAAAAATGCTTTGTAGCTTTGTCATTAAAAGACCATGGGAAGACCACGGCTAGTGAGATAGTTGATGGACTGGTTTTAATTTTCCAAAATTCCCTAGATTCAGGAAAAATTCCATCAGTTTGGAAAATAGCAAATTTAACTCCTTTATTCAAAAAGGGAGACAGAAAGCAAGAAACTATAAGCCAGTTAGCCTAACATCTGTCATAGGGAAAACATTAGAAGCTATCACTAAAGATGTTATAGCAGGGCACTTAGAAAAATTCCAAGGCAATCAGGCAGAGTCAACATGGTTTTGTAAAAGAGAAATCATGCTTAATCAATTTATTGGAGTTCTTTGAAGGAGTCATGTGCTGTGGGTAAAGGGGGACTGGTGGATGTACTGTTCTTAGATTTCCAGAAAGCATTTGATATAGTGCCACATCAAAGGTTATTGCAGGAAATAAAAGCTCAGTGTAGGGGGTAACATATTGGCATGGACAGAAGACTGGCTAGCTAACAGGAACCAGAGAGTTGGCATAAATGGGTTTTCTTCTGGTAGGCAAGATGCTATGAATGGTGTGCCACGGGGATCAGTGCTGGGGCCTCAACATTTTACAATTTATATAAGTGATTTGGATGAAGGGATCGAAGGAATGGTTGCTAAATTTGCTGACAACAAAGATAGGTAGGAAAGTAAATTGTGAAGAGGACGGAAGGAGGTTACAAAGTGACATAGATAGGTTAAGTGAGTGGGCAAAGATCTGGCTAATGAAGTATAACGTGGATAAATGTGAAATTGTTCATTTTAACAAGAAGAATAAAAAAAACAGCCTTTTGTCTAAATGCCAAGAGATCAAGGAGCTCTGAGATTCAGAGGGAATTGGGTGTCCTAGTGCATGAATCACAAAAGGTTAACATGCGGGTACAGCAGGTAATTAGGAAAGCTAATAGAACGTTATTATTTATTGTGAGGGGAATTCATTACAAAAGTAGGGAGGTTATGTTTCAGTTGTACAGGGCATTAGTGAGACCACATCTGGAGTATTGTGTACAGTGCTAATCTCCTTATTTAAAGAAAGATGTAAATGCGTTGGCAGTTTAGAGAAGGTTTACTAGACTAATACCAGGAATGGGCAGGCTGCCTTATGAGGAAAGGCTGGACAGGTTAGGTTGAATCCACTGGAATTTAGAAGAGTAAGAGGTGACTTAATTGAAACCTTTAACATCCTGAGGGGTCTTGACAGGGTGGATATGGAGAGGGTGTTTCCTCTTGTGGGAGAATCTAGAACTAGGGGTCACTGTTTAAAAATAAGGGGTCGCTCATTTAAGACAGATGGAGAAATTTTCTGAGGGTTGAGTGTCTTTGGAACTTTCTTCCTCAAAAGGCAGTGGAAACAGAGTCTTTGAATATTTTTAAGGCAGAGCTAGATAGATCCTTGATTAACAAGGGGGTGAAAGGTTATAATGGGTCAGCAGGAATGTGGGGTTGAGGTTACATTCAAATCAACCATGATCTTATTAAATGGCAGAGCAGGCTCGAGGGGCCAAGTGGCCTATCCCTAATTTGTATGTTCATATGTCTGTTCGCATGAATATTCTCATTACAAAGTAATATAAAAGTACCAACTGTAAAATTTAAATTACAAACACATGAAAAGGGCAAATAGAGAAGTCCTTCAGATCAATTAATACACATCATAACCTTGGTATCCAAAATTAACCCTGATCGCCACTTTTGCCCGCACACGTTCATCATAAAGTCCACCTACTCCACCTCAGAAACATCTCCCTTCATTATGATCCATTTCCCAGTGAAATCCATACATTTGTCAGTGATTTGACTATTCCCCATCTCTCCTGGATGATTGTGCTTTAGGACATGCAGAAGACATACAACAATGAAAGGCAAGTTTGTTTTCTCTCTCTCTCTATCCCTAGCTTCCCTCCAGCATGACACCCCTGCTTCCATCCCCTCTTCAAAAATACTGTCCCTCTGACTCCAGCCTTTTGTGCCCCCCCACCACCATTGGTGAATGTGCCTTTAGTTGCCTCTACCCCATTGTCTGGTACGTCCTCCCCAAATCCTCCACCACCTTAAACCCCTCCTGAAAAGCCACCTCTAACCAAGTTTTTGGTCACCCTCTGTACTATCTCCTTCAACCATTTTTGATCTTGTGATGCACCTTTCCACAGTAAAGGCAAGTAGCTGTTGTAGACACTACAAACTATTCACTATGTTCATCAATTACTAGTAATGCTAAATTCTTGAAGGACTCAAGAGGGGCTTAATTTTAAAATCGGAGCTCGGCCACTCGGGAGTGCAAGCAGGGAATGTTTTTTACCCTCTCAGAAAGTAGTGGAAATCTGAAACTCTTCCGGCCCACCCAAACCAAGGTGGGGTGGGAAGGTGGATCAATAGAAATTTTCCAAAACTTCTTTTATTAGTTACGAGTATCAAGAGATGTGGGCAAATGGGATAAGACCGACAAGCTGGGAGAGGGGGGTGGGGTGGTGTTGTTGGGTGCTGAACATCCTACGCCTGTTCTTATTAACCAACGCAGGATATATTTCTACCCACCTAGAACTGTCCCAAAAAGCTACCGCAATAAACTCCACACCCCACTTACCGCACAAGTCAGGAATCCCTCGGACAGGTCGCCGGGTCCAAATATTTTGAGATTTTTTTTTTAAAAAAAAGGATTTGTTGCCCACCCGCAGCTGAACCTGAACTTTGATCCGAGAGAGGGGAAAAAAAATACCAATAGCTTAATGATTGACGCCAGTCCAGGTTAGGAGTATGGAGGAGGAGAGTCCCTTTCTAATAGGGTCACACCAGCCCCCTCGTAGGGGGGTCAAACCCTGGGCGACATCAAAGACTACTGCGCATCACTGGCTGACACCGTGACCTATGACTGTGAGCCTCGCTCACATGGTGGTGGTGGGAGGGCAACGGTTACATCCGGGAACCGGGCCTCGCAGCCGCATCACGTGCCTCCCCGGTGTGACGAAGACTGGCGGTGATTTTCAGTAAGATGATGGAAAGCGGGGTAGAATATATTAGAGCTGCTGGGTTTTTTTCTGTTGTGCGTTGAATGCGATGCCATACTTAAATCAGAAGGACTGTGTGAGGTTCCAGTGACACCTGCTGGGTGATAAGCCTGTTCACAAGTTTATAAAAGCAGCTGCGAATTCAGCATCACAAGCAGCAAAGTGGCTTCAAGAAAGTCGCGTGCAAGGGAAGCGGGAGGGCGCACCCACCTACCAAAAGGAAAACGATGCTTGTTGGCTGAAGGTTGGAGAAGAAAACCCCTGACCCAAATGTGGCAGCAAATGTACCAACCAGTTAATGCGCAAACTTACTGTCTCTCTGTTTCCACCTGGTGTCCAAGTTAATATTTATCCCTCGAGGTGTCAGCTGTGGCTCAGTTCATAGCACCCTCGCCTTTGAACCAGAGGGTTGTGGGTTCATGTCCCACTCCCGGAAACCAAGAACTGTGACTGTACTCGAAAGAGTTGCAATCTGTGACTGTTGATAACTCGAAAGAGTTTGAAGAGCCCCCCCTCAATCAACATCACAAAAAGAGATTATCTGGCCATTATCACATTGCTAGTTGTCGGAACCTATTGTACACAAATTGGTTGTCATGTTTCCTACATTACACCAGCAACTACTCTTCCCAAATAAAAATAAAAATACCTGGAAAAACTCAGCAGGTCTGACAGCATCTGCGGAGAGGAACACAGTTAACGTTTCGAGTCCGTGTGACTCCTCAACAGAACTAAGGAAAAATAGAAGAGAGGTGAAATAAAAGCTGGTTTAAGGGCGGGGGTGGGACAGGTAGAGCTGGATAGAGGGCCAGTGATAGGTGGAGATTGCCAAAAGATGTCATAGACAAAAGAACAAAGAGGTGTTGAAGGTGGTGATATTATCTAAGGAATGTGCTAATAGGTGACATTAAGGATAGAAAGCAGGACGAGCAAGGTACAGATAGCCCTAGTGGGGGTGGGGTGGGGGGAAGGGATCAAAATAGGCTAAAAGGTAGAGATAAAACAATGGATGAAAATACATTTAAAAATAATGGAAATAGGTGAGAAAAGAAAAATCTATATAAATTATTGGAAAAAAGGAGGATCGGAAAGCGGGTGGGGATGGAGGAGAGGGTTCATGATCTAAAATTGTTGAACTCAATATTCAGTCCGGAAGTCCAACAATTTTAGATCATGAACCCTCTCCTCCATCCCCACCCGCTTTCCGATCCTCCTTTTTTCCAATAATTTATATAGATTTTTCTTTTCCCACCTATTTCCATTATTTTTAAATGTATTTCCATCCATTGTTTTATCTCTACCTTTTAGCCTATTTCAATACCTTCCCCCCACCCCACCCCCAGTATGGCTATCTGTACCTTTATTTTCACATTCCTTAGATAATATCACCACCTTCAACACCTCTTTCCTTTTGTCTATAACATCTTTTGGCTATCTCCACCTATCACTGGCCCTCTATCCAGCTCTACCTGTCCCACCCCCCTTAAACCAGCTTATATTTCACCTCTTTTCTATTTTTCCTTAGTTCTGTTGAAGAGTCATACGGACTCGAAACATTAACTGTGTTCCTCTCCGCAGATGCTGTCAGACCTGTTGAGTTTTTCCAGGTATTTTTATTTTTGTTTTGGATTTCCAGCATCTGCAGTTTTTTGCTTTACTCTTCCCAAGTACTTCAGTAAAGTGTTTTGGAACTCCTGTGGTTGTGAAGGAGCTATATAAATGTACGCCTTTTTTCTTTAAAGTGTTCTTTTGTAGTCACTCATAATGTTGGAAATGATTTATGATTCCACTAACAGCAATGGGATAAATAACCAGATAATCTGTTTTAATAATCTCGGATGAGGGATAAATATTGCCTGAGACAAGAAAACAACTCCCCTGCACTTCTTTGAATAGTGTGATGGGATCTTTTACGTACACCAGGAAACCATCCCAGACAACATTTAACATCTGTTTTGAAGGATAACATCTCTATTTTTAATATTCATTCATGGGATGTGGGCTTTGCTGGAGGGGCCAGCATTTTTATTGCCCATCCCTAGTTGCCCTTGAGAAGGTGGTGGTGAGCTGCCTTGAACCACTGCAGTCCATGTGGTGTGGGTACACCCACAGTGCTGTTAGGGAGGAAGTTCCAGGATTTTGAAAAACTCCATCAGTGAAACACTCCATCAGTACTGTAATTCAGCTCTGAAGAAGTCATACAGACTCAAAATATCAACTCTGTTTCTCTTTCCACGGATCCCGTCAGACCTGCTGAATTTTTCCAGCATTTTCTTTTTCTGTTCCAGAGTTCCAGCATCTGCAGTATTTTGCTTCTAATTTATTATAGTACTGTAATTGTGTCTGCTTAGATTATCCACTCAAGATTCTGTTTAGATAGTGTTTTATTTGTAGCATTTTTCATTTCTCTCTCTTTGTGCTCTTTATTCTTTTTATTGTGGTCCTGTTACATTCTGAATAGCCAAAAAGGATATAGCCCTAACCTAAACCTAACTAATGCATTAAATCTAAAGTGCAGTTTTACCATAATCTATTATGAAGTGCTTGTGATTCTAAGTGTTCATGTAGGAAATGGGAAAACATGCAGTTTGTAGCTGTGATTAAGCAACCTTTGCTGAACTTTAAAATTACTTTCACTGATTTACCAAACTATTCCCAGATTTTTGGGTGATCAATTTCTTTAAAAAAGTGTTTGAGGAAACCAAAAATCCTAAAATTTCTCATTGATGCATAGATTTGATTTTTGTGAAGAAAACAATGTGCATTACATCTGTAATGTCAAATGTACATTGTAGTGCCTTGATAATTATATTAACCAAATAGGTAATAGTGTATACAACAATCACAATATGCTATAATTCACGGCACACTATTCACAGCTTATTTACAAGAATGTTGAAGCTACACAAAGAACAGGCTTCATGATTCTAGCGGTTCCAGTCATGGAAGAGCCTTGTTAAGCTGTTTCTTGGCCATGTTCCAAAATTATGTTATCAGCAGATTCTGGAAAAGCTATCTGTTTGATACAAAATTGAGTCTTTAACATAAAATTGCCCCTTTAATACACCCTTTCCTTTTAGCATACCTAATATCTGCCCCAAGACTAATACACTGTCGACCAACAGCCAACCCACCTAATTTATCCCTCCCACTGGGAATGCACCTAGAAGGAACACTAGGCTGTTTTACAAACCTACATTACTACAGTGACTACATTCCGAGTACTTCATTAGCAAAAAACACTTTGGTGGGACATCTTGAGGTCAGAAAAAGCACTACATAAATGCAAATCTTATGTTTTTCTCACCAAGGGGAAACACCAGGAAAAAAATAGTGAGACATAGTGATCTTTTGTATAATATTGCAAAACTGTCAGCAGATTCAAGAATAGGCATTCATGGTAGTTGAGGTAATGGTGGATTGCTTTTGCATGACTGAATTGTGACTGTTGTCAGAGATCACACCAAATCCCATTGACCCCCGTGTTCGCTAACTTGGCCCCTGGTCCAACAATCCCTCAATTCTAAAATTCCTATCCTTGTCTTCAAATCCCTCTATGGCCTCATCCCTCACTATCTCTGTAACCACCTCCAGCATTACACTACTTCAAGATCTCTGTTCTCCTCCAATCCCAGCCTCTTGTGCATCTTTTAATTGCTGCACAATTGATAGCTATGCTTTCAGCAAGGCAGCATTTGATTGAGTGTGACAACAAGGAGCCCTAGCAAAATTGAAGTCAATGGGAACCAAGGGGAAATCTCTCCATTGGTTGGAGTCACACCAAGAAAATAGGAAGCTAGTTGTGGTTGTTGGAGGTCAATCATCTCAGTCCCAGGATATTGCTGCAGGAGTTCCTTAGGGTAATATCCTAGGCCCAACCATCTTCAGCTGCTTCATCAAATACCTTCCTTCCAGAAGTCAGAAGCGGGGATGTTCATTGATGAGGGCCCACTGGTAGAGGTTGGCTGCACAGGGGCCTTGGCCTGTCTAGAAAGGACCACACTCTCTGTGATAGTTCAAAGCCTTCCATTTGACAGATGGGGTTTGTCACAAGGAACTTGTTAGTTACTTCCCATGTTTCCCATTCCTTCATCCAAAGGATGTTTTCTGGTAGATTTTGCTTCATACGGTCCTGAGATAAAAGGCAGGCAGTAGGTCTGTTGAACAGGTTGTCATGGAGTGCTTAGTGAGGTGCGGCATGGATGGTTTCACCCAGCTTCTGGGTTTTCATTAGTCAGATGTGGGGGAAGTGATATTTACAAAGACAGGAATCCAGGGGAGGGATGTTGAGCAGAGGTATCAGGTTATGATGTGCGTTGTTGCATTCAATTGAGTTTCAGTAAGATGTGTGTTTGGTGACCTTTGCTGGACAGGTGCACAGTACTCCACGCAGAGTATGATAGGGTATGTGCTGAAGTCCAGAGTGTTGTGGCAGCAGTGCCCCATGCAGATCCAGCAAGTTTGGTTAGTAAATTCTTTCTGGTTTTGACCTTTGCTGTTTTCTTCATATGTTCCCAGAAGGACAAGCTCCTACCTAGAGTCAGTCCCATGTATGTTGGGTTGGGATCATGCTTTAGTGGCCATCCATGTAAATATGCAATTCTTTTTTGGTACTGGCATTGTGGAGGTGGAATACACTGGATATGGTTTTGGAGGTGATTCAGTGTGAGACACCATGTGCTGCCATAGTCTGTCAATTCTGTAACGTCTTTGTTAAGGTTCTGGTCCAGAGTGCAGAAGTATGGAGCTTGGGTGGCACAACTGATGTCATCAGCATAGATGAACTTGCAAGACGTGGTTGTTGGCAGGTCATTTGTATATATGTTGAACAGGGTTAGGGCTAGTGCTGAGCCCTGCAGTTGTCATGCACTTCATGCACTTGAATTGTCTGTTGCAAAGAAGCATTTCGACATCTGTCCTGACCCAGGTTGGAAGCATTCTCGACAGCTTCAGCAGCAGCCAATGTTCCACACTGTGTCATAGGCAGCTGTGAGGTCCAGTAGCACTATGCCTGTCTTCAGATTCTTCTGGAAGCCATTTTCAATGTGGGTGATCACATCTTGATCATGTGTGCTGCATGTCTGACAGAAACCAGCTTGGTCAACATTAAGGATGGTCTCTACTTCTGGTGATATATCAGACTTGTACATAAGATATAACTCACTGTTTCCATATATTTGCATAAATTTTGTGGGCTGAATGATTTTGTATATTTCAAGCAAGAGCACTTAAGCAGAGTCTAGAGTTTCTGCTGGAAGCTCTTGCTAATCTTACAGTAATCATGCTAAATGGATTCCTTGCCCATTTTCACATTCCAAAGGACCAACCTGATAGCTGGAAAATTGTCCTTTATGTTGTCCCTCTCTTACTTTTCATGCTTTTTGTCATCTTGGTCTTAAATTTTTGTGTTTGTATCTGCCTCTTTCAAAAGCTATTTGTGGGAAAAACCATAGAATGCTACAGCACCGAAGGAGGCCATTTGACCCATCATCTTCCTACTGGCTCTTGAAGAGTTATCACAATTAGTCCCACTCCCCTGCTGTTTACCCATGACCCAGCAGATTTTTCTGGTCAAATATTTACCTAAATCCCCTTTGAAAGCTATTATAGAATCTGATTCCACCACTCATTCGGACAGTGCATTCTGGATTATAACAACTCATATAATTTTTTTTTCCTCATGTCACTTCTACAATGATCTTAATTCTGTGTCCTCTGGTTGTTGATCTGATTGCCCCTGGAAACGGTCTCTCCTTATTCGATGAAAACCCTTCAAGATTTTGAACACCTTCATCAAATCCCCTGTGATTTTCTCTTGTGTAAGGAAAATAAACCCAGTTTCTCTAATCACTCTTCAAATTTCAAGTCTTTCATCCCTGGTACAATTCTAGTGTATAACTACAGCCTCCTTGCTCAACATGAAACCCAGTTAATACAATGGAAGAGTTTTCTTTATTACTGTGTTGAAATGCACTCTCTCCAAGGCCTAGACGTTCTTCCTAAACTGCAGTGCCAAGATTTAACCACAATAGAACTGAGGCCTAACCAGTGTTTTATAAAGGTTTAGCATAACTTCCTTGCTTTTGTACTCTGTGCCTCTATTTGTAAAGCCAGGGGCCTTTTATGCCTTTTTAACATCATTTTAATTATGTCCTACCACCTTCAAAGACCTGTGAATATGCGACCCAAGTCTCCCTGTTACTGCAACCCCTTTAAAATTGTACAATTTAATTTACATTGCTTTTGTTCACTCTTACCACCAAACTGAATCGCTTCATACTTCTCTGCATTAAATTTCATCTGCTATTTGTCTGCCCAATTAAACAGTCAGTCTATGTCCTCTTGAAGTCTGTCACTATCTCCTCACTGTTTACTAAGTTTCCTAGTTTTGTCATCTGCAAACTTTGAAATTGTGCCCAGTATATCCATATTCAGGTCAGTAAATATATATAAAAAAGAGCAGTGGTCCCAACACCAATCCTTGATACACCTCTGCCCATTTTCTTCCAGTCTGAAAGGAACAATTCACTATTACTCTTTGCTTTCTGTCCCCTAGCCAATTTCATATAGAGTTTTACAGCACAAAAAGAGGCCCTTCGGCCCATCATGTCCACGCTGGTCATCAAGCCCCTATCTACTCTAATCCCATTTTCCAGCACTTGGCCTGTAGCCTTGTATGTAATGTTGTTTCAAGGTGTTCATCCAAATACTTCTTAAATGTTGTGAGGGTTCCCACCTCTACTACCCTTTCAGGCAGTGGGTTCCAGGCACGCCCCACCCTCTGGGTGAAAAATTTTTCCTCAAACCCCCGCTAAACCTCCTGCCCCTTACCTTAAATCTATGCCCCTTGCTTATTGACCCCTCCACTAAGGGGAAAGGTTTCTTCCTATCTACGCCCCTCATGATTCTGTACACATCAATCAGGTTCCCCCTCAGCCTTCTTGGCTCTAAGGAAAACAACCCCAGCCTATCCAGTCTCTCTTCATAGCTGAAACGCTCCAACCCAGGCAACATCCTGGTGAATCTTCTCTGCATCCCCTCCAGTGCAATCACATCCTTCCTCTAGTGTGGCGACCAGAACTGCACACAGTACTCTAAATGTGGCCTAACTAATGCTTTATACAGCTCCTTCATAACCTCCCTGCTCTTGTATTCAACTAATACTCAACTAATAAAGGCAAGTATCCCATATGCTGCCTTAACTACCTTATCTACCTGTCCTGCTGCCTTCAAGGATCTATGGACCTGCACACCAAGATCCCTCTGATCCTCTGTACTTCCTAATGTCCTACCATGCATCATGTACTCCTTTGCCTTGTTAATCCTCCCAAAATGCATCACCTCACACTTTCCAGGGTTAGGTTCAATTTGCACTGTTCTGCCCATCTGGCCATCCCATCTATATTGTCCTGTAGTATAAGGCTTTCCTCCTCACTATTTGCCACACCATCAATTTTCGTGTCATCTGCGAACTTACTGATCATACCTCCTACATTTATTGTACACAATTAATGTACACTACAAACAGCAAGGCACCCAGCACTGAACCCTGTTGTACGCCACTTGGCACAGGCTTCCAGTCCCCAAAACAGCCTTCAACTATCACCCTCTGCCTCCTGCCACTAAGCCAATTTTGGACCCAATTTGCCAAATTTTCCTGGATCCCATGGGCTCTTACCTCCTTGACCAGTCTCCCATGCGAGAACTTGTCAAAGGCCTTACTGAAGTCCATGTAGACTACATCAGCTGCATTACCCTCATCTACACACCAAATCACCTCCTCGAAAAATTCAATCAAATTTGTTAGATCAGACATGATCTCCCCCTGACAAAGCCATGCAGACTAACCTTGATTAATCCTTGCCTCCCCAAGTGGAGATTAATTCTGTCCCTCAGAATTTTTTCCAAAAGTTTCCCTACCACTGATGTTAGACTCACTGGCCTATAGTTCCCAAGTTTTTCCCTACCACCCTTCTTGAATAATGGTACCACATTAGCTGTCCTCCAATCCTCTGGCACCTCTCCTGTGGCCAGAGAGAATTTGAAAATTAATGTCAAGGCCCCTGAAATCTCTTCCCTTGCCACCCAACGCAGCCTAGGATACATCTCATCTGGGCCTGGGAATGTATCCACTTTTAAGCCCGCTAAAACTGCTAATACCTCCTCTCTCTCAATGCTAATTTGTTCAAATATATCACAGTCCCCCTCCCTGATTTCTATACCTACATCGTCTTTCTCTATAGTGAATACAGATGCAAAACACGCATTTAAAACCTCACGTACATCTTCCGGCTCCTCACACAGCTTGCCACTTTGGTCCCTAATGGGCCCTATTCTTTCCCTGGTTATCCTTTTGCCACTAGTAAAACACCTTTGGATTTTCCTTTATCTTACCTATCAGTGTTTTTTCATGCCCCCTCTTCGCTCTCCTAATTCCGTTTTTAAGAAACCCCCTGCACTTTCTATACTCTAGAGCTTCCACTGTTTTGAGCCCTCAGTATCTACCATAAGCTTCCCTTTTTTTCCTTATCTAATCCTGTATATTCCTCGACATCCAGGGTTCTCTGGACTTGTTGGTTCCACCCTTCACCTTTACGGGAACATGTTTGCCCTGCATTCTCTCTATATTTCCTTTTTCAATGACTCCCACTGCTCTGGTGTAGATTTTCCTACAAATAGCTGGTCCCAGTCCACTTTGGCCAGATCCTGTCTTATATTAAAATCGGCCTTCCCCCCCATTCAGAACATTTATTTCCAGTCCATCTTTATCCTTTTCCATAGCCATCTTAAATCTTATTGAGTTGTGGTCACTATCACCGAAATGCTCTCCCACTGACACTTCTCCCTCTTTCCCGGTTTTGTTCCCTAAAACTAGGTCCAGCATCATCCCTGTCTTGTAGGACTTTCTATGTGCTGGCTTAAAAAGCTCTCCTGGATACATTTTAAGAATTCCGCCCCCCCCTAAGCCTTTCACACTTTGTCTATCCCAGTTAATATTGGGAAAGTTGAAATCCCCTACTATTATTACCCTACTGTTTTTACACTTCTGAGATTTGCCTACATATCTGCCCTTCTATCTCCCCCTGACTGTATGGGAGTCTATAGTACACTCTTAGAAATGTCATTGCCCCCTTTTTGTTTTTAAGTTCTACCCACGTGGCCTCATTTGAGGAGCTTTCTAAGATGATATCCCTCATTTCTGTAATTGACTCCTTGATCAATATTGCAACACCACCTTCTCTTTTACACCGACCACCATCCCCTCCGCCGTCCCATCCCATCTCACCTGAAGATTCTATATCCCGAAATATTGAGCTGCCAGTCCTGCCCTTCCCTCATCCATGTATCCATGATAGCGATTATACCATATCCCCGTGTGTTATTCAATACCCTCAACTCATCTGCCTTACTCACAAGACTCCTTGCATTAAAATAAATGTCATCCATCCAGCTTTGCCATGCTCCCTTGTGCCTTAACTTGACTATATATGCCCTGCCTTCCAGACTGACTTGGTTTTTCTTCTATACTTGTCTGTACATCAGCCCCTACTATACCTCCACTCTGTATCCTATCCCCCTGCTAAATTAGTTTAACCCCCCCCCCCCAGCAAGGATGTTGGTCCCGTTCCAGTTGAGGTGCAACCTGTCAGACTTCTACAGGTCCCACCTTCCCCAGAAACGGACCCAGTGATCCAGGAATCTAAAGCCCTCCCTCCTGCACCAACTCTTCAGCTATGCATTCATCTGCTCTATCCGCTTATTCCTATACTCACTAGCATGTGGCACCAGGAGTAATCTAGAGATTACTACCTTTGAGGTCCTGCTTTTCAATCTGCTACCTAAATTCTTGTTGCAGGACCTCATCCCTCTTTCTACCTATGTCGTTGGTACCAATGTGAGCCACAATCTCTGACTGTTAATCCTCCCCCTTCAGAATGTCCTGCAATGGTTCAGTGACATCTTTGACCTTGGCCCCAGGGAAGCAACACACCATCCTGGAGTCACGTCTGTGGCCGCAGAAACGCCTGTCTGTACCCCTCACTATTGAATCTCCTACTACTATTGCTCTTCCTCTGTTTCTCCTCCCCCCGCCCCCCGCCCTGTGCTGCTGGGCTCTGGCTGCAGTCCCCAGGGGAACCGTCACTCTCACCATTTTCCAATGCAGAAAAACTGTTCTTGAGTGAGATGCACTCTGGGACTTTCCTGACTACCTGCCTGCTGCCCTTCTTCTGACTGGTGGTCACCCATTCCTTCTCTGACTATGCTTCCTAAAGCTGCGGGGTGACCACATCTAAAAACATGCTATCCACATAACTCTCAGCTTTGCAGTTGCACTGCTGTGCCTCCAACCGACGCTCAAGCTCTGAAACCTGGCACTCAAGCCAGTCAAACCAGTGGCACTTCCTGCAGATGTGGTCATCCAGACTGCCAAGAGCATGTAAGACTTCCCACATTCTGCAGGTCATGCAACACACGGGACTGAGCTCCCTGTCATACCTTTAGTTAAAATAATCTTACCCTAAATTTAAGCCAAGTAGAAAATTATTTAAGTCTCTTTCTTTTTTAAAAAAAAATCTAGAACTCCTACCTTTCCTTAATGTAGCTTTAAAGTGAAGAAAAACAACTTACCCACTACCTACCAATCAGCTCTCTGCTTTGGGCTGACATCACTTTCATCAGCCTTTTCAAATTCTGGCGGGGTTCCTGTTGGGCTTAGCTGCTGCTCCAACTGGCTCGATCTGGGCCTTGACCCTCAGGCTTTTATTGAGAAGCTCTACTGGTGCACATCCATTTACCTACTAATTCCATGGGCTTTGATTTTGCCAAGCCTGCAAGAATTAGTATCCAAACCCTCAGAAGTGGAAGATACCTTGGTAGAAGCCTGATGCAACTAAGTTTCTAAGGATGCACAAAAAATTTTAATCCTGTGAGCAGAATACAAAGAGCACAAAGAAATGCGAGAAAAAAGTAGTCCAGGAAAAAAACAAGTAGTACGTTTTTAAAATAACTTGAGTATGCTCAAATCCTAACCATCACCAAATCTTGTTCACCCATCATTCCCATAGTTTCTGACCTGCATTGGCTCCCAGTCACGCAATGCCTCAATTTTAAATTCCTTATTCTCTTTTGACTCACCTCTTTTTGTCTCTCTAACACTCTCCAGCTCTACAATCCTCCGAGAACTCTCGGTTCCTCCAATTCCGGCTTCCTGAGCATCCCCAATTTTAAATACCCCACCATTAGCTGCCATGCCTTCAGCTACCTAGCCTAAGCTCTGAAACTCCCTCCCTAAACCACTCTACATTTGTTCCTCTCCTCTGTTAAGATGCTTCTTAAAACCTACCTCTTTGGCAAAGCTTTTGGTCACCTGTCCTTGTGTTATTCATTGTCAAACTTTGTTTGATAACATTCCTGTGAAGTGTCCTGGGATGTTTTACTACATTAAAGCTGCAATAGAAATGCAAGTTGTTGTTGTTGTTGCTCATTGTTAGAAACAGATAACAAAGGTCAGGCAGACAAAATTAATTGCAGGTAAATAGACGATGTGAGTGTGAAACCTGAGTACAGAGGTAGGTCTTTGGAAGAAATCATATTGCAGGGAAATGGAATGCCATACTATACAGGTAACTTACAATTTCCCTGGAAACCTTTACTCTTTTACATGTTATTTATGTTATTTATATGCCTATATATTTAGGTAGGATTGAAATAATGACAGCTAAAAAAACTGAGAAGAATACAGTCAGCAATATGATTGGTTGAATTTGCAACCCTTCAAATGGTGCCCTTTTAGTGGATGTTTGTTGATCTCAATTAATGTATTATTTTGGCCCACTAAAACAGTGGGAGACTTGTTTTTACTGCTAAATAAACTTGATGTGCCACCTTACGTATTTAATTTTTGGCATACTATACAAAAAGCTTAATTATATACTAGTATTTCTCTTGTGATCATGGTGTGTCAGAGGATATGCTATCCAAAATGTGACAGGAAGTGAATTTGATGCCTGCATGAACACTTGATATGTCGATATGGGAAGATGTCCTTTGTGTGCTTGTTACAATTTTGTTACAGTAAAATGGAAATGAAGTCATCTTTGCTCAAGAAATTTTCTTTTGCAGTCCAGTAGAGGGCAGTTAAGCTACGCAATGCACAGTGAATAATACCTGACAATTTAGGCAGATCTTGTATTTTATGGATGATATGGTGTCAATAATATAATGATTATTGGCCACAGAGGCCTGAGCCTAGCACAAGTTATATTTTGAGAAAGAAAGTGATGAGAGGCAATATTTCCAACATTTTGTTTTTATTTCAGATTTCCAGCATCCACAGTATTTTCCTGTTGCATTAGTGTTATTTCACTGCCACTTCTCTTCCAGGAATGCCCATCTTGAAGGAGTCTTGCTCTTCTCTCCAGGATTTTCATTTGTTTCTTCCACCTTGTTGTTTCTCCCTCTCTCCCTTCGCTTGCCTAAAACCTGTTATGTCTCTAACTTTTCCCAGCTCTGATGAAAGGTCATCAATCTGAAACATTTTGCTTGCCACAGATGCTATCATAGATTTCCAGCATCTGCAGCATTTTGCTTTTGTATTGAAGAAAGATGCTGGAGAGTCTAATGCACAATAATAAAATGGCAAGCCTGTTGGATGAGCACTTTGTACCCATTTTCACAGTAGAGAGAGAACAATAAGTACCATTGCTATAAGGGACCCTATAAATAAGGCAAAGGAAGGATTTGATACAAGTAAAACAAAATAATAATAGAACAAATAATGGAACTTATGATGGACAAGCTTCCAGCGCAGAGTATTAAAAGATGCAAATGAGAAAATTATAGGTGTGCTGTATTCATAATGTTCCAAAATATTAGAATTCCAAATGATACTCCATTATTTAAGAATGAGTGGAGGGAGCAACCAGTAAACTACATACTTATCAGTTTATCATCAATTGTGGGGAAGTTACTGAAATCTTTCATGAGGGGCAGAGTAACTGAGCACATGGACAAGTATGGATTGATCAAAGAAAATCAATGTGCATTCGTAAAAGGTAGTTTTGTGCCACTGCCCAACATGAATTTATACCCCTACATGTATGGAACTGTCCACCAATTGCCCTGAACCAGCATATGCATTTTGTTAGCTGCAACAGGCTGATGCATTTATATTGCAGAATCAACTTCTGTGTTGCTCTTATTTAGGTGTGGTTCAGAACACCATTGACAGCACTGAAACCTGTGCAATCTTGGTCATCGATGTTCAAAAGTCGAAATTGCAGCTTTAAGTTTCTAAATACAGACTTTTGATGTCAATTAAAGTCAACAGTGCAAAGATGGCAAAGCCCTGTGCAATCAGTCTGAGTGGTCAGTCTGCCTGTGAGCTGATAATTGTCTAGCAGCTCACATCATCCAGCATACACCAATGTAAGCTGTGGCTCAGTTCATAGCACCCTCGCCTTTGAATCAGAAGGTTGTGGGTTCATGTCCCACTCCCGGAAACCAAGAACTGTGAATGTGCTCGAAAGAGTTACAATCTGTGACTGTTGATAACTTGAAAGAGTTACACCAATGTAAGCCAATTAAGTTTATGAACATATGAAAAGGTGACACGACTGTCTTGCAGGGCCATTAAATCTCATCCAGTTCATTAGAAGATGAAACTTGTGCACCATTTCTCCCTATACCACTAAGTGCTGCCAACTCTTAGGAGAGGCAAAATGTAACAAGAGGAAAACAAAATGAATACTTTCAGGAAAAACATTGGGAAATCCCATCGTGAATTCCTAAGGCAATCAATAAGCTCCAGAGGACCACAATTACACTTGTCACATCACTGATAAATTTAACTAGTACATATATTTCCATTGTTAGACCCCAATGCCCTCTGCCTAAACTTGCCAGACCATTTTTAAAAGAAAGTTGAAAATTCATAGTTATTACATACATTGGGAGAGAAACAAATACCTTAATAAAAAAATGCTTTTTAATTCAGTAAGTACTGAGGGAGTGCAGGTGTAGGTGGCAGCTTTTGGATGAGACATTAACTTTAGATCAGTCTGCCCAATCAGATGAATGTAAAAGATTCCATGGTACTATTCGAAGAAGAGCAAGAAAATTCTTCCAAGTGTCTCGGCCAACATTTATCTCAACCAAAAAGTAGATTATCTGATCATTAACCTCATTGCTATTTGTGGGCCCTTGCCATTTAACTGCCATGTTTCCGTATGTTGATTATGCTTCGAAAGTACATCATGGGCTGTGAAGCACTTGAGACAGCATGAGGACATGAAAGGCATTATACAAATATAACTTCCATATTCCTATTCTTCTTAACGGCATTATTGATGAGAAATTGCCTCGTATAGTGGCGTTTGTAGCTAGGGAGGACTTATGCTGCTCTACGGGTGTCTTAGTGCTGGTGGCCACTTCTTGTGTAACCCCAGTGACATTCTGCCTGAATAAGGGCATACACATGTGTGGCCCCTGCATGTACTGGAAGACTTTGACTCAGGACTATCCTGATATTGCACAGCTCATCAGCTGATTTTTTTTCCTCTTTATTTTTTCATGGGACATGGATGTCACTGGTTGGGCCAGCATTTTTATTGCCCATCCCTAATTGCCCTTGAGAAGGTAGTGGTGCGCCACCTCCTTGAACCACTGCAGTCCACGTAGTGTAGGTACACCCACAGTGCTGTTAGGGAGGGAGTTCCAGGATTTTGACCCAGCGACAGTGAAGGCATGGTGATATATTTCCAAGTCAGGTTGGTGTATGACTTGGAGGGGAACTTGCAGGTGGTGGTGTTCCTATGCATCTGCTGCCCTTGTCCTTCTAGGTGGTAGAGGTCATGGCTTTGGAAGGTACTGTTGAAGGAACCTTGGTGAGTTGCTGCAGTGCATCTTGTAGGTGCACACACTGCTGCCACTGTGCATCAGTGATGGAGGGTGTGGATGTTGAAGGTGGTGGATGGGGTACCAACCAGGCAGGCTGCTTTGTCGTGGATGGTATCAGGCTTCTCGAGAGTTGTTGGAGCTGCACTCATCTAGGAAAGTGGAGAGTATTCCATCACACTGCTGACTTGTGCCATGTAAATGGTGATCAGGCTTTGGGGAGTCAGGAGGTGAGTTACAATCCTCTGAATTTCCGGCCTCTGACCTGCTCTTGTAGCCACAGTATTTATATGGTTGGTCCAGTTCAGTTTCTCGTCAATTTAACCACCACGATTTTGATAGTGGGGATTCAGCGATGGTCAGCCATTGAATGTTAAGGGAAGATGGTTCGATTCTCTCTTGTTGGAAATGGCACTTGTATGGCATGAGTGTTACTTGCCACTTGTCAGCCCAAGCCTGAATGTCATCCAGGTCTTGCTGCTTATAGTCATGCACTGCTTCAGTATCTGAGGAGACGTGAATGGTGCTGAATAATATGTAATCATCAGCGAACAAGCCCGCTTATGACCTTATGATGGAGGGAAGGTCATTGATGAAGCAGCTGAAGATGGTTGGGCCTAGGACACTGCTTTAAGGAACTCCAGCAGTGATGTCCTGGGACTGAGATGATTGACCTCCAACAACTGCAGCCAACATCCTTTGGCTAGATATGACTCCAATTGGTGGAGAGTTTCCCCCCTGATTTCCACTGACTTCAGTTTTGCTAGGGTTCCTTGAAGCCACACTTAGTCAAATCTGGAGTATTGTGTACAGTACTGGTCTTTTGTCCATGTTTGAACTAAGGCTGTAATGTGGTCATGAGCTAAGTGCCCCTGCTTTTTGTGGATAGGACATACCTGGGCAGTTTTCCACATTGCCAGGTAGCTGCCAATGTTGTAGCTGTTCTGGAACAGCTTGGCTAAGGGTGCAGCTAATTCTGGAGCACAAGTCTTCAGTTCTATTGCTAAAATGTTGTCAGGGCCCATAGCCTTTGCAGTGTCCAGTGCCTTCTGCTGTTTCTTGATATCATGTGGAGTGAATTGAATTGGCTAAAGACTGGCATCTGTGATGCTGGGAACCTCAGGAGGAGGCTGAGATGGATCATCCACTCGGCACTTCTGGCTGAAGATTGTTGCAAATGCTTCAGTCTTATCTTTTGCACTGATGTGCTGGGCTCCTCCATCATTGAGGGTGGTGATGTTTGTGGAGCCACCTCCTCCAGTGAGTTGTTTAATTGTCCACCACCATTCACGACTGGATGTGACAAGACTGCAGAGCAAAGATCTGATCCATTGGCTTTGGGATCACTTATCTCTGTCTATCGCATGCTGCTTTTGCTGTTTGGCACGCAAGTAGTCCTGTGTTGTAGCTTCACCAGGTTGACACCTCATTTTTAGATGCCTGGTGCTGCTCCTGGCATGCCCTCCTGCACTCTTCATTGAACCAGTTTTGAATACCCCTGTTTGGCGGTAATGGTAGAGTGGGGGACATGCCGAGCCATGAGGTTACAGATTGTGGTTGTATACAATTCTGCTGCTGATGGCCCACAGTGCCTCCTGAATGCCCAGTTTTGAGTTGCTATTATCTGTTCAAAATCTATCCAATTTAGCACGGTGGTAGTGCCACACGACACAGTGGAGGGTATCCTCATTGTGAAGATGGGACTTCATCTCCACAAGAACTGTATGGTTGTCACACCTACCAATGCTGTCGTGGACAGATGCATGTTTGTTCCCTCGCCGCCTGCTGCAGATCCAGTCTAGCAGCTACGTCTTTCGGTCTCTGCTAGCTCAGTCAGGAATGGTGCTGCCTAGCCACACTTGGTGATGGACATTGAAGTCCCCCATCCGGAGTACATTTTGTGCCCTTGCCACTCTCAGTGCTTCCTCCAAGTGGTGTTTAACATGAAGGAGTACGGATTCATCAGCTGAGGAGTGGTGGGGGGTGGGGGAGGCAGGGGTCATGGGTGCAATAGGTTGTAATCAGCAGGAGGTTTCCTTGCTCATGTTTCATGGCATCAGGTCAAACTTCATGGGGTCCAGAGTGAGAACTCCCAGGGAAACTCCCTCCCAATTGTATACTACTGTGCCACCACCTCATATTTGACTATCCTTTGGTGGGACAGGGCATACCTTGGGATGGTTATGGTGGTGCCTGGGACACTATCTGTAAGGTATCTTTCCATGTGTATGACTGTGTCCGTCTGTTGCTTGACTAGTCTGTGGGACAGTTTTTCCAATTTTGGCACAAGCACCCAGATGTTAGAAAGGAGGATTTTGCAGGGTCAACAGGGCTGGGTTTGCCATTGTCATTTCCAGTGCCTAGGTCGATGCCGGGTGATCTGTCCAGTTTCATTCCTTTTTGTAGCAGTCTGATACAACTGAGTGGCTTGCTAGGCATTTCAGAGGGCATTTAAGGATCAACCACGTTGCTGTATTGCCAAGATCCCAAATTTGGGCAACAAATAACTAGGTAGGATCATTCAATAAAGTGCTACAAAAAAGGTTAATAGGCAAGATAAGGGCTCATAGAGTTGGGAATAATATATTATCACAGACAGTGGATTGGTTAATGGACAGGAAGCAGACAATGAGCATAAATGGGGCACTTTCAAGTTGTCAGGCTGTGACTAGTGGAATGCTGCAAGGATCAGTGCAGGGGCCTCAACTGTTTACAATCTAATTTGACTTGGATGAAGAAACAGAGAGTAATGTATCGAAGTTTGCTGATGATACAAAGCTAGATGGAGAGGAAAGCTGTGGGGAGGATACAGAGAGGCTGCAAAGAAATCTAGACAGCTTAAGTGAGTGGGTAACAAGAAGGCAGATGGTGTATAATGTGGCGAAGTGCGAAATTATTCACTTTGGTTATACGATAGAAAAGCAGAATTTTTTTTTAAAGTGTGAAACTTGTCGATGTCGATGTTCGAAGAGCTTTGGGTGTGCTTGTACAAGGAACACAGAAAGTTAGGATGCAGGTGCAGCAAGCAATTAAGAAGGCAAATGGCAAGTTGGCCTTTATTGCAAGGGGATTGCAGTACGGGAATAATGAAGTCTTGTTACAATTGCACAGGGGTTTGGTGAGACCACTTCTGAAATGCAGTTTTGGTCTCCATATTTGAGAAAAATGTACTTGCATTGGAGGTAGTACAGTGAAGGTTCATTAAATTAATCGCTGGAATAGAGCGTTGTCCTATGATGAAAAGCAAAATAAATTGGGCCTATATTCTCTGGAGTTTAGAAGAACAGGAGGCAATCTCATTGAAACATACCAGATTCTGAAGGGGCTTGATTGTTTCTGCTGATCAGGGAATCCAAAACATGGGGACACAGTCTCAGGATAAAGGGCTGATCATTTAGGATGGAGATTAGGGGAAATTACCACGCTCAAAGGGTTGTGAAACTTTGGAATTCTCTATCCCAGAGGGTTGTGGATGTTCTGTCGTTGAATACATTCAAGGCTGGGATGAACATATTTTTGGTGTCACATGGAATCAAGAGATATGGGGAGCGGGCAGGAGAGTGGAGTTGAAGCCTAATATTAGCCATGATCATATTGATCATATGGAACAGGCTCAATGGGGCATATAGTCTATTCCTGATCATGTATCTTGTGTTCTCGTGGTCTCAATGAGACAAACATAATAGGCAACATTAAACTCTATAGTTTCCTATGGTGGGCCATCTCTTCCAGTGTAACAAACCAATTACAGTTCTTACTCACCTTACTGCTGAAAGACATCATCTCCCACAAACCAGCAATACTACAACAGTTTCCTCCCTCACAGCAAGAACTGCGTCCTGGGAGGCCCTTTATATTTGACCTGGGTTGTGATCTGGCCTCCTTATCATGAGGACCTCACTTTTGACTCCAACCAACCTCCTCATCCTCTCTGCCCCTCTGCCCCCCACACCTCCCTACCCTTTCCCAAAGCGAAAATCACAGGTTCCAGGGCGCTTTTTAACCAAGGCAGGTCTAGCAAGTCAGAAACTATCCCGACTCAAGCCACCTGCCTCAGTAGCGAAAATCCAGCCTACTGTCTTTCATTCCTGCAGAAAGAAAGCATCATGGTAACATGTTTATATATACAGCGTGTTGCCAAGTGTAATATATCCTAGTACCAAATGATTATTCTTATGTTTAACAGTATGTTGGTGACTGGCTCTAACTTTAAATGTAGCATTGTTGTGATTTGTTGTAATATTAAACAAACATGTCACGGCATATTCTAAGTTTGCACAAGCAGCAACTGACAACCAACTCCAAGTAAACAAATAAGCAAATAATTAAATTATTTGTTTGCTGGCCCATTTTGTTAGAGACCTAATTCTAAATTGTTTCCTATCCAATAATTGTTTTAACCTTAATCTAATAATCTATTTTGCTACATTTAAATGTATACATAGTTGTCCCACAAACTAACTTGCAAAACAGTTATATAAGCCAGAAATTCCAATGAGTAAGTTCATGTATGAATGAACACTATTTACGTAGAATGTATCCCTTTTTTTCCTATCCTTTGTAGCAAGAGGATAGCAGAAAAGTTTTAGCAATGTCCTCAAAGCATCCCTGAAGAGGTCAAACATCCCCACCAACTCACGGGAGGATCTGGCTTGTGAACGACCAAAATGGAGAAAGCTTATTTAGGAAGATAGCAAAACATGGAGAAACCTTCTCGGGAACACACAGAGGCAAATCGAGGCATCAGAGTACAAACCTCCGACAACTCATCTACCAAACCCTCTAAGCACCACCTGGCCCACATGTGGCAGAGTCTG
Organism: Cetorhinus maximus; assembly: GCF_964194155.1. Lineage (NCBI taxonomy): Eukaryota > Metazoa > Chordata > Chondrichthyes > Lamniformes > Cetorhinidae > Cetorhinus > Cetorhinus maximus. The sequence goes on along the minus strand of NC_135885.1, from coordinate 32,844,474 downwards.
TAGATTGTGCATTGTACTTATCAGCCACCTCAGAATCGAACAAACTGGAGTGGAAGCAAGTCATCTTTGATCCCAAGGGTTAGCCCAAGAAGGAGATGAAGAGCATTTTAACACTTAGAAATATCATTACTGCATTCAGGGGTATTTCTAATGAACATGTGGTTTTGTAGTATTTAACTTCCATAATCTTAATGCCCACCTCTAATTACCCTTGAGCTCCCTTCTTGAACCACACAGTCCATGAGGTGTAGGTACACCCACAGTACTGTTAGGGAGGGAGCTCCAGAATTTTGGCCCAGCGACAGTAGAGGAACAGTGATATATTTCCAAGTTTTTTTATTCGTTGGATGTGGGCATTGCTGGCTAGGCCAGGATTTATTGCGCATCCCTAACTGCCTTTTCTGTAGAGGGCATTTAAGAGCCCTCTGTGCATTGCTGTGGGTCTGGAGTCACATGTAGGCCAGACCAGGTAAGGACAGCTAAATGACATTAGTGAACCAGATGGATTTTTACGACCAGTGGCAGTGGTTTTGTGGTCATCATCAGATTTTCAATTCCAGATTTTTATTGAATTCAAATTTTGCCATCTGCCATAGTGGGAATCAAACCCTGGTCCCCAGAGCATTACCCTGGGTCTCTGGAATTCCAGTCCAGTGACAATACCACTACGCCACCATTTTCAGGATGGTGAGTGGCTTGGAGGGGAACTTCCAGGTGGTGGTTTTCCCATGTATCTGCTGCCCTTGTCCTTCTAGATGGTAGCGGCTTTGGATTTGGAAGGTGCTGTTTAAGGAGCCTTGGTGAGTTTCCGCAGTGCATCTCATGGATGGTATACACTGCCGCCACTGTTCCTCATTGGAGGAGGGAGTGAATGTTTGTGGAAGGTTGCCAATCTAGTGGGATCCTTCGTCCTGGATGGTGTTAAGCTTCTTGAGTGTTGTTGGATGGAGCTGCATTCATCCAGACAAGTGGAGAGTATTTGTACCTTGCAGATGATAGACAGGCTTTGGGGAGTCAGGAGGTGAGTTACTTGCTGCATGATTCCTAGTCTCTGACCTGCTCTTGTAGCCACAGTATTTATATGGCTAGTCCAGCTCAGTTTCTGGTCAATGGTAACCCCCAAGATGTTGATAATGAGGAATTCAGTGATGGTAATGCAATTGAATTTCAAGAGGCGATTGTTATATTCTCTTGTTGAGATGGTCATTGCCTGGCATTTTTGTGTCATGAATGTTACTTGCCACTTGTCAGCCCAAGCCTGGATATTGTCCAGGTCTTGCTGCATTTGGACGTGGACTGCTTCAGTATCTTAGGAGTCGTGAATGGTGCTGAGCATTGTTCAATCATCAGCGAACATCCCCACTTCTGACCTTATGATGGAAGGAAGGTCATTGATGAAGCAGCTGAAGATGGTTGGGCCTAGGACACTACCCTGAGGAAATTACCTTAGACACTTACCTTTTCCCTGGCCTGTCAATTTCACTGGCCCTTTAAACTTATCTGCTTTACGGCACCAAATGCCTTAAAAAAGGGGGCATGGCCTCCTTGAATACACTGGAGCTACACTTCACTGGGGCCTGCGAGGAGTCTTTCGATGCAGGCCCCAAGCATCTCCGCGAACGGAAGTGGCATTGCACTTTTCAAGAACAGGTAATTAGGTATTTATTTCTTCTATCTCTGCAGGCCAGCACTTTCTGACTCTAGTCGGAGGTTACGGTCCATTGAGTAACCTATTCTGTGACCTTTCTTCATCCTTTGGTTCTTTCCTAATTCCTATGAGGCAACTTAACCGTCTCTCATTAATTCTGAAAAGTAGAAATGCGTCAATGTGTCAGATTTGTGTAAAGACATATACAGATTTAATATAAAGAAATTTCTGATATTTATTTTATTAAGTCACAATTTATTCCAAACTTATCAGTGTGAATATTCCTGTTGGGGCCAAAAGCTCTCAAGGAGGTGAAATTAGGACAGCTGGGTTGAGATATGGGAGCACAGTGTACCAGGTCATAGAGCAATTTGACAGCCAACAGACTCTGACTCTCTCATCTAATTGCTCTGTGCTCTTCATCATCTAGCATTTCTAAAAACAATTAAATGTACACTGTTAAAGGCTGAAGAGAAACATTTCATCATCGGCTGACAAAATGCATCCATGTGTATTTGATAAGGGGGGGGAGTACATGTTGCAAAGCTGAATATAGTATTGTGGTAGCAGAGTATTAGTTTTGGGACTAAAGAGAATAGAGAGAAAAATAAATATAAAATAGAGTAAATGGTAGAGAAAATATATAGAGATTGAAATTAGTAGTTTTGAAAAAAATATGTAAAGGGCAGAATTTTATGGTTCTGCACCAGCAGGTTTGCAGGCAAGAAGCCTGTAAAATTCCCCCAGGGGACCTTCTCACCACCATCCCTCTTACCGCAACCTGTCTGCAACTTTATGGGGGGAGCAGGAGAGGCCTAAGGCGACCTGCCCTACCCTCACCCCAGTTGAGGCTCTGAAGTCCCACTTTCCATCTAGCAATTTTTTAGCCAGTGGGAGGAGTTTAGGGGCAGTGAGGGGAAGCCAAGCACAGATCACTCTGCTCAAACCTCGGCTGGGAAAGGGGTGGGGCGCCTCCATTACTGGCCTCCTTTCAAGATTGGGTAAAACTCAACCAAAGATCAGCCCTGGCAGGTGCTCCCTCTTCACCTAGCCTAGTCATATGTATTGAGAAATATATATTGAATATTTTTTGTGTGTCACTTTCTTTGCCTTGCGGAAGGTTGTGTTTATTTTAGTGAGTGTCTGAAATTGGGTATCATGAGCAGACAGGATTTCCAGGACTTTGCCCCATACCCACCAATGGGAACAGCCCCAAGGGAAATCAATGGCGAGCACTTTCAGGAATGGAGCAGGATTTTGCAATCTTCACAGTAAAAATTCAAAAAGGACATTAACAAGTGTAACAGCTCTTTTCCAACCCCAAATACTGAGTAAAATAGAGAAGCTTGGGAGAGACAGATCCTGTTATGATGTGACAGGTGATATGTTCCAGGTGGACCAAACCCTCAACGAAAACTTGGCCACGCTATCAAAACAGGTTTTACAATTTATATTTATTACAAGAAGAGTTGTGCACTGAATTCAGAAGTAATGAGTCCACTAACACCTTCAGTGATTTTAAAAATTAAATTAAAACATTTATTAACAAAATAAAAGAATTCAAACACATACATAAGATTACAGTTACTTAGTACTATAATAAATCCCAAAATTCCTAATTAACCTGACTCCCAGCGACACATCCACTTTAAGGCAACAGTCCAAAATAGATTTTAAATTTAAATTAGCAATCCAGCAAGGTTACTACAGCACCCACTCGATAGTGGAATTCCAAGGCTTTTAACACCACTTTATTTACTGGACACAGCAGACTTCTGCAAAAATGGCTAGAGGCTTTTTCCCAAGGCTGCTTTACAGTGTACTTTTCAAGATGTTACACGGCCACGCCCACATAACCTTCTATCCTTCTCTATATATGTTTCTCTCTCTTTAATTTGTAAAATCCCATTGTTTTACATGTCTTTAGAAATTTATTTTTCCCATAATATAAAAACCTTTCATGTTGTCAATATGGCCTTTTTCCTTTTGGAAAAAATCCACATAATAACCTTACCCTATTTATCTTGTTAATTGTAAACATTCTACCATCCCTTTGAAAATCAAACAACCCCTTCACTTATCTAAAAATGCAAATTTCATTCATAACTCCTCACTTGTCCATCCCCACTTCAAAAGTCTGCTTTACGCCTAACTCTTTTGATAATTTCAACCTTGCAGTCTATCTGACTCTAATCCAGTTAAATCAGTCAGACAGACAGAACCATCTACACTCAACACCCATAAGCCTACAATAATAGTATGAAAAATGTTGTAGTTTCGTGATAATTCCAAGGGAATCCCAGAAAAGCCCCAATATTGACTGCCATTTCCATTAGTGAGTAAAAGGGGGTTGACGTTTAATCCTGGTGCACTGGCTTAAGGATACACAGGGTAGTAATTGAATCTGGCTGTGAGATTAAGAGATTGGTTCATAGTGTTAGGTGACTAGTTTAGAAGATGTGATTAAAAAGTTAGATAGATAGAACCAACAAGAATCTTGTAAAGAGTAAAAGGTTGAAGAATTTGCACAAAACTCTATATAAATTCAGAAAGTTACCGTTGTGATCCAGATGCAAGATGGGAAGAACAATGAGAAGATGTGTCTGGACTTTTTGTTAATTATTGCCTTTGATTAAAACCGTATCCCATCAATTAATGTCTTAAATGATTACTAAATATAACCTTAATCTAATTCTGAGCAGCCCCATATATTTTCACAAATAATAAATGTTACAATCAGTTCACAAGCAATAAGTCTTACATTCACATTCATTGAAATACCCATCCAAATATACTTTCTGCACGTGCAGTCACCAATACTACTGGGGGCTCATTACCAGAAAGTAAAATCAGCAGTAGCAGCTTTGGGAGTCCAGAGATCCCATGACAGGCACCGCCATTGTATTAAGATTAACTGAAATAAATAATAGAAGCATATCTGTTGCCAGTCATGAAGGGTCATGAGGACTCGAAACGTCAACTCTTTTCTTCTCCACCGACGCTGCCAGACCTGCTGAGTTTTTCCAGGTAATTCTGTTTTTGTTCTGTTGCCAGTGTTAGTTGATAATATAAAGTGCTTTATTTTGGAATCTGCAACCTGACAAAACATTCAAATTGGATTTCTGAACTTAGTGCAAAGCAAAGAAATAGGCTTTTCTAGATGATTGGGGGTTGGAATTGCCTCAGACTCTTAGAGTACACTGGGAATTTTTTCTTCTCACCCACAGTGGATGGAGTTGAGTATGAACTACGGAATTCTGCATAGCTATTCCATTGTATGTAGTTTTAATGGATGAGGAGCAGTGCATTCTGGAGGAAAAGAGTGAGGAAAGCATTTGTTGAAATATTGTTGCACAGGGTACTGCCACTGCCCTAAACAATTTACAGGTCAAACAGATCCTATGAATCTTTTAGTGAGGAACTCTGTGATAGACAAACATACTTCATCAAATAGGCAACAGGAGAATAATGCCTATACTACTTAACCTGTAGCTAAGGTCCTTTGCCTGGCCAGCTCTCCTTAAGACTGTGACTACACCAACCACACTCAATTTTAATGCCATTTCAGTCAACCTTGGGAGATCTATGCAATGTCATTTAGGGGCTTTTCCAATGATGCAGTTCAATGACTCACTTTTTAAGAAGCTGAGCAATTCCTTCAGGTGGTGTGACAGTGTGCTATGTTTCATCACATTGCTGGATTTCCCAAAGTGCAGGGTGCAATTGATGGTACCCATGTACCATTGCAAGCTGCTACTATTAAAGTCCTCCTAACAGAAAGTGTGACTATGAATCTTGCATTTGAATGCAAGATTTGCTGTATTTTGCCATGATGCATATATCTTCACAAGTTATGCCCTCCTTGAGCGTTTTAAAAATAAGAGTCAAGTGAACAGTTAGCTTGGCGATGACAAGATGTTGTCATGGATAATGATCGCCAAGAATTGCAAGAACAGCAACTGAGGATTATCACGACAAGGCACATGCATCTATCAAAGTTGTCAAATGGATTTCTCCCAGGTTAACATCAGACAGTTGATGTAATAGACCTGCTGGCATCATCCTAATAAAATGGAGGATAAGATTGTAAAGTTGTACATGCAAGTAATTTGTTAGTGGAGACGGCAACTCAATTATCCACAGAGCCATGCGAAGGGTTACTGGAGCAGCTATTCACTTCAGAGAGTGAACAGTGTGTAGGTGATCATGGTGCCCAAAGTAAAACGAGACATTGGTCAGTGTGTTATTTTGACTGCTTTTGTGAGGTTATTGAAGTTCTTCCAGCACTGTTCTGGAGTTTTGGCTAAAAGAAATTCCACTGCCATTATATTCCACAAGGTATTTGAGACATTTTTCTAAAGCTTCCTTCAAGGATACCCAGCAATCTTTCTCTCCTTTACTGCATTTCATCCAGGAGCATCAGAAGATTGGTCTAATCAACATTATGTGCTCATTCTGCCTCCTCTGAATGCCCTGTGCCCTCCTTGGGTTTTCCCAAGTTGTCAACTTAAATGTATACTTTAAAAGTAGCACAGGAGCCAACCATTACAGTTGCTTAACATTCAATTCACTGTGCCAAACACTTTTCTACTTATCTGCTGATCCCCCAATCTGCTGCTTGAATTTTCAGGAATTTTTGACTTTTTATAGGCTCCACTATTAATTTCCCCAAACCCTTTCCACAATTGCACTACTCCTATGTTACGCAGGAATTACACTACTGAACCATCAATGGATAGTTAAATCAGCTGACAAAACTGGATGACATCAGTGAAGTCCCAGTTCAGGGATGCAATACTAGTGCAAATGGCCACATGAAATTTCATGAAAGATTATTTTTAGTCCTTTCTAATTGGTGATTTTTGTACTTTGGTTATTCATCCATCATTTCACATAAAATACTTTTTCTCTAGTTTCAGTTTTCTCCTCACTTGTGTTACACCAAAAAGATACAGTGATATTCAACAAAAAAAGTTTTATCCATCACATTTCAGATGAAAAAACATCATAGATAAACCTGTCTTAACAGTTCCTCATCCATTCTACTATATACTTCTAAACAATGGCTCTCCAAATTTTCTCATCCTGCCTGTGATGATACCTGCCAGCGTCAGGGCCAGAAAATCCTGCCCGTTTAACATTAAAGATTGAACAGTTAACAAAAGGAATCACCACTTCAGCAGCTCTGTACTCCACACACAGGTCAACACAATTCCATGAACACAGTCAAGCAGAGTTGATCTTCTCAACCAAACAATTGCACGCTCATGGTTCCTAGCATTCAGAAGGAAATTTTAATTAAAATTTCAAAATAATGGAGTTGTATTCCTAAGAAAGTGGAAAGTAAGATGCTTACATTTTTATCCATGTCAATCGGTAGAAGTATTGTAAAATTACCCATTAGTCAATACCCTGCAGTTTAAAGCTGTAAAGCTATACACACAAACAAGTCTGGGTAGCTTACAAATTATAGACGTTTTGATAAGGAACCTGTAACTCAAAAAAGGTATTAAAAAATGCCAGACTACAATGAAGATTTAGATTCATAAAGATTTGATTGACATGCGTAATGAACTCAAAACTGTAATGCATTTGAAAGTACAACTAATTGTATGGTGTGCTGGATCTATGAAGTTTAACATCAATGTTTCAAGAGGTTTATTGATTTTGAGGGATAGGTAGAATATCTAATCATAAATTAAACCATCTCTAACCGTTGTGAATGGACATTCACACCCACTGGACATAATTTCCTACTGGATCTCAACTAGAATTTAGAGCTGGAGCTCCTGTCTCCACTTGCTACAATTGTCTAAAACATGGTTAATAGCCTTCACCTTTCAACTCTGATGTGGGAATGGTACCACAAAACCAATGGCTCACTCCATACCATAGAGTCATCCACATACAGCAATCTCGGTGTTGCAAAGTGTTGTGGCAGTTAGTGACTTGGCTAAGATCTATCAAAACTGGTTATAGCAATTGTTATAGTATGATACTACTCTCCAGTCGCATTCAAAATACAGATATCATGAGCCTCAACTGGTGCACTGCAAGGTCAGCAAGTTATCCTAGCAAGGAAGCAGCACAGTACTGTTAGAATTGAACTTAAATTAGTGGAAAGACTCCCAACAGTATACTTGCAAGCAACTGAAGCTTTGGAACATTAGCAAGCTGTAATTATTGCAAGGGAACATGATAGTATCAGTCTAAATGAAATTGGGAAGCAAAGTGCCCTTGGGTCAAACTTATGCTTCCCACTGAGCTGCAGTAAACTGAAGGAAGCTTTTGTTAACTGCCAGCATAGAAAACAAAGACCATGCAATCAAATGGTAGCTGAGAAATAGCTGTCAGATTATTAATCCAACACTGGTCAAACAATTTACCTTCCTAGGCAATAATACTGGTTAACATTTATACAATACTAGCATCTAGTTTGGTGGTGTTATGCTTCATACAAGCAGCTAACAAACCATTTTATTGGCCCATTAGCATCATAAAATAAGGTAACCAAATACGTTAGGAACAAACAACACAAGCTCATATGTGTTGCAAATATCATGATGAAGCATGTGTTTCAATAGAGCCATGCAGAAACAAACAGATTAAATTAACTCACCATTCCAAACTGCAGCTTCAAACTTGCATGGATGAATTTTGGAGGATTGTATTTCCTGATCTCACAATGTTATCGTTAGTAAATATGACAGGAAATAATACTTTAAATGACTTTAAACATCTTAAAATTATTAAATATTGCATGAATATAATACATGTTAGGGAGATCTTGTGGCATAATGGGTAGTGTCCCAGCCTCTGAGCCAGAAGCTCCGGGTTCGAGTCTCACTCCAGGACTTGATGGCTGCAGGAGGTGCATTCATAACATGGCCAAGCAGTTAATTATCAACCTGTGAACTGTTCCAGTATGAATGCTACAGGTGGTAAGAGCGGGAGAGTCTCCTGGTCAGCCATGTTTGGTGTGCAGTGACACCCCTCAAACTTTAGCCTCTGGTGATAGGCTAGCGACTTGTTCCAGGAAAAACTAGCTACAGATATAAGCATGTGCTTTGTCCGCTTCATGCGCCTCTAGGTGTGGGAAGAGAATGAAAAAGAATACATGTTAGAACCAGTAGCTTATGCAAAATAACCATTTTGCTGGGTCTAAGACAAGTGTTTTAAACTTAAATAAGGGTAATTATGAGGGTGCGAGGACAGAGCTGTCTAAAATGAACTGGAAAGTTAGGTTAAGGGATAGGTCAGTAGAGATGTAGTGGCAGGCATTTAAGGAGATATTTCATAACACTTAGCAAAGATACATTCCAGTGAGAAAGAAAGGGCAAAATTTTCTGCTATGGAGTCTTAAGTGCAGTGGGGGGGCAGGAAAGTCGGCATGATTCCCACTGGCCGGCAGGGTGGGTTGCCGCACCAGATCGTCCGTTTTTCAGCTAATTAGTTCTGCATACACGAGCACCTTGTCAAATCTCATAACGGGGCGGGCTGGGATTTGTCCACCCCGCCATCACCTCATCTGGTCAAAGTTCTGGCTGCCATATTTAAGTGCCACCCATTCACACAGTCACTCTATGCAGCCCAGGGCTTCTTGTGGCGAGTGGTGACCCCAAGTAGAAACAAGCCCTCAATGCTCAAATCCAGCGACAAGTGCCTGGAGAGACTACTCCAGGACATCCAGGACTGGCGGCATATCCCCTACCCCATAGATGGCAGCAGGAGGTCCATCAACCTCACCACGCCGGGTTGGGAGGAGGTCGCCAGGGAGGTCAGTGCATATGGACCTCAAAAGAGGACCACCCTCCAGTGCAGGAAAAGGTTGAATGATCTCATCCATTCCGCCAGTCAACCTTCTTCTTGCTTTTAACTCTCACTATCATAAGGCCATCAGACATTCGCAGGATTACAGTGCACAGGAATCTCACACACTACTAGCAGAAGGGACATCACCACTGATTCTCTCACACACACTTTAACATCATCATCTCCTGTGACATCCCACACAAGTTACATCTTCAGCCCTTACACAGGACCACTCAGCACACTTAGCAAGCATGCCTGCTTATCATCTGCTCTTGCATTTGTGTTGCTCACACTCTATCCATCTGTTTTTATGCAGGACTAGATCACCCACAAGTAGAGGGAGAAATCCCAGACCGTAGAGGAGATGCTGGTGTTAAGGCCACTCACCCCCTTTGAGGAGCAGGTGACAGAGCTCACCGGCGAAGACAGGGACCATTCCTGCGCTGAAGGTGAGATCAGGGTTTCCCAACAAACCAGTTAGGGTCAACCTATTAGTCATCACCTACCCGCCGACACTGTGAGTGCTCTTTAATGTAGGTGACTCCCTAGCAAATCACTAATTATTTCTTCTCTCTATTACAGCCGCCAGCAAAAAGAGGCACCAGGAAACTGCCAGCCAGTCCATCAGCCCCAGTCCCCACAGCACCTCGAATGAGGAGACTGAGGAACCATCCAAGGAAGATCCGTCACTGCTTTCACATGCATCCTCCACCAGCGCAGAGGCACACACTTAGGTGGGTCCTAGTTCTAGAGCAGGCTCGGAGTCACCATCTGGTGAGCACAGTACAGAAATGGCGGAAGCAGTAACAGTCAAGGTCTCTGACACTCAGAGGACTGCTGGAGATCAGGCCCCTGCTGGGTCTGAGTCCAATGATGAGCCTCTGGATTCGGCCCTCAGAGAAACGTTGGAGCTCCAAAGACAGGCAGGGGAATAGCAAGTAGGGTTGTCAGAGGTCGTCATCAGATTAGAACGAAGGATGGAGGAATCCATCCACGTTCTGTCTGATGTCATGGCTCCAACATGTAAGCGCATCAAGGATACCAATGAAAGGGTGGAGTCTGCCTTGGAGACCCTGGTGCAGCACTTTATGCCAGATATGTGCTCAGACCTGCACACCATCGCTGTAGCCATTAGTGGGATCCATCAGTAACCACGCTAGTGGGGGATGGGGCACCTCAACCTCCCTCCTTGTGCCTCTTCTCCTCAAGGAGTAAGGTAGGAGCCCTCGGACACCCACAGGGAAGAGGAGTGTCAGCCAGATACCACGGGGGAATCCACCCAAGACTCCCCAAGGGTGTCCAGCTGCTCCAAATTCCCTCTGCCTGTGACCTTAGCAACTCCAGCTGCGGAGGCCCAGGAAGGTGCACCTTCCCCACAGCAAGAGACTCTTAGCAGTCCTCCAGGCCTTGGGTTTCCAGAGGATGCCTGCCAAGGTCATCTCAAACAACAGGGCATAGCAGTCAGAGGGCTGCCTCCACCTCTGCTGCGGATGTCAGGGATGCACCTAGACGTTGTGATCCAATTAGGAAAATTAAGAAGTACTGAGAGCACAATGGTGACATGGGTGTATATAATATGCACATGTGTATATTTTAATATATATATATATATATTTGGCTTTTCTGTCTCAAAGTCCCATCTAGTGAATGGCTCTTCCATCTGATGCAATGCTCCGAGGTCATCCAAGTGTGACAGATGCCCCTCCTGCTCACGTACCTCCCATCGTGTCCCTCAGATCTATGGTGTCTTGTTCAATCTCAGTTCAGTCTGTCGCCTTTATGTCCACAGAAGTGACATGAACAGAACCAGTTGCTCTATCAACATGGTGGTTGGACACTTCATATGTGAGATTTGCATCAGAGGATCATATAATGTGGCCTCGTGTATAGACTTTGGAGTTTTGTTTATTATCCTGACGCTACTGCACTGAAGTCTGTTATTTGTGGATGTTATAGGTTTCAAAGGCGTTGGAGTCATTCCAACCAAGTGAACTTTTCAATGGCCTCCATATAATGAATGTCGGCTTTGGGTGTGGGTTAAAGTTCAAGTAATAGTCATTGACTTTAACCTCTCATGGCAGCCTGCAATGTTACTTCATGCCTGTGTTAAACATGTTAAACAGGGCTAAACATTACCCCTCTAATGGTTCCCAATCTCCAGTTGCATGAGGCAGAGCAATGGACACAGTCAGCACTTGGTGACTCTTGAAATGTTTTCTAGACAGCCACGACTATATGATGTTATAGGTATATGTCTAGCCTCATGATGCCGGCCATGTGAAGTTGCTGGTTTGAACCTGAAGGTCTGGCTAACGTGGCTTGACATTATCCCTGTGCTAGCTCTTGAAAGGGCATTTGACATGGTTATCTGATCATGACAATCCCATCAGTGTTCTGGGCTTCCTTGTGCATATTTTAATCTGCTGGAATGAAAATGTGGAGGCCTCTAATAGGATGAGAGCAACACTCCAAAACATCTGCTGTGTGGTCTTTACTATCAATGAAGTTACAAAGTAATGCTTAAATGTGGCATCGAGACTGACTGGGCCATCTCACTCCTATATGCCCTGGCAGTGCTGGATGTGAACTTGGGAAGCTCCCAATGAAGGCAGGATATTGAGTGCTTGTCAATGATCAGACGATGGTGCTGCTGAGACTCCCTCTATGCACACAAAAATAACCTGACTCTCAGGCTCACATCCATGATTGAGAGTGACAGATCACAGCGTCCTAAAGAGCGATCTCATCCTGGGGACCCAGTATCAAGATGAGGCCAGGAAGTTATTCATGCATGAGAGATAGCCTTTGGAGAGGTGCCGCAGGCTAGATTCAGATAAGTCTTCAGACGGTCAAGCGATAACCAGTGATTGATAATTATCCTCCTTGAGTCACCTTGCAATGCTCCAAGCATACTGCCATGAGTGCACTGATGTTTGCAATGCTGTTCTGCCATAGGCAGTGAAATGTTGGCACAATAATTGAAAGGACAGCAGCATGTCTATTTACGTCAGAGTGAGCGCTGGTGGAGTTCTTATTCCATTACAAAATGACCACATGCTCCATAGGTTGCCTAGCCTTCCAAGAATGAGGCCATTGTCAAGCAAGATTGTGACTACACTTTCTGAGATTGATGTCCTTTATTGAGATGCTGAAGATCGCCAAGAAGGCGTTAATGTCTACCTGCATTGAGGGAACAGATGAGATGGGTTCACATGAGCTAGTTTTCTTCATTGCCCTGGAACCTTGTCACTATAAAGGTCTCATGGGCACATCTGTTGCATCTGGCCCATGCAATAGCCTCTTCCTGTGGGACATTAACATCCTCATCCTCTTCAAGGTCATATCTTTTGGAATCCCCCTCAGCGGAAGAGACGTGCAGCTCCTCCATCACCCCATGTGGCGACTCATCCCCCCTTTGGACCATCGGGTTGTGTGGAGCACAGCAAAAGCCAATGATTCAGGAGATCCTCTGGGAAGAGTACTGCAAAATGTTGCCTGACCGGTCCAGACATCTGAAATGCATCTTCAACATGCCAATGGTCTGCTCAGTCAAGGAGTGTGTTGCAAAACAAGCAACATTGTACCTCTCTTCTGAAGCATTCTGTGGCCGCCAAATGGATGTCTTTAGCCACACGTTTTGGGGGTAGCCTTTATCACTGATGAGCCAATCCTGATTGCGCTGAGGGCCCTCGAAGATCTGTGGCACCTGCAAGTGACTCAAGATGTAAGAGTTGTGCGGGGTCCCAGGGTACCGTGTACAGACCTGCATAATCTGCTTTTGGTGATCACAGATCAGCCGCACTTTGAGAGAGTAGTAGCCTTTTCTATTGATAAATCATAGTGGCTGCTGGCAGAGAGCTCTGAAGGCCGTGCCTTAAAGTGTGCAGTTGATGGCACCTTGTACCTGTGGGAAACTGGAGATCACTGCAAATCCCATTGTTCTGAACGTTATTGTGTGCCTTGCTGAATAGGGCATCAGTGATCTCTCATATGCATTTATGAGTGGAGGATTGTGATATTCTGCAGGGGTCCCCAGTGGAGCCCTGAAACGAGCCACTGACAAAAAAGTTCAGTGCGGCGGTTACCTTCGCAGCCACTGGCAATGGATGACCTTGCAGTCCCTGTGGCATCAGATCCTCCCAAAGAATGTGGCAGATGTGCTTGACAAGCGAAGGCGTTTGTGGCACTGTCTCGCTCATCTACAAATATGAGAGGTGTCTTCAGTACACCCTGGGTCGGGCCAAATACCTCTGTGGAATTGGTCTCTCCTTCTCAGCTTCTGGCCCATGTTCCTAAGGTCAAGGTTCTTCCCTTTGCCCTGCCTGATGGTGACTGGCCCTCTTTCTCCTCCTTAATCACATGAAAACCATGAAGAAGGCAGCGTTGCCTTTTTAAAAATTTGTCATGGGATGTGGGTGTCGCTGGCTAGGCCAGCATTTATTGCCCATCCTGAATTGTCCTTGAGAAGGTGGTGGTGAGCTGCCTTGAACCATTGCAGTCCATGTGGTGTAGGTACACCCACAGCTGTTAGGGAGAGAGTTCCAGGATTTTGACCCAGCGACAGTGAAGGAATGGCGACATATTTCCAAGTCAGGATGGTGAGTGGCATGGAGGGGAACTTCCAGGTGATGGTGCTGCCATGTATCTGCTGCCCTGCCCTTCTAGATGGTAGCAATTCTGGGTTTGGAAGGTGCTGTCTAAAGATCCTTGGTGAATTCCTGCAGTGCATCTTGTAGATGGGACACACTGCTGCCACTGTGCATCGGTGATGGAGGGAATGAATGTTTGTGGATGGGGTTCTATTCAAGCGGCTGCTTTGTCCTGGATGGTGTCAAGCTTCTTGAGTGTTGTTGGAGCTGCACTCATCCAGGCAAATGGAAAGTATTCCATCAAACTCCTCTCCTGTGCCTTGTAGATTGTGTAGAGATTTTGGGGAGTCAGGAGGTGAGTTACTCATTGCAGTATTCCTAGCCTCTGACCTGCTCTTGACGCCACAGTATATATATGATTAGTCCAGTTCAGTTTCTGGTAAATGGTAACCCCCAGGATATTGACAGTGGGGGATTCAGCAATGGTAACACCATTGAATGTCAGGGAGCAATAGTTAGATTCTCTATTGTTGGTGATGGTCATTGCCTGACACTTGTGTGGTGCGAATGTTACTTGCCACTTGTCAGCCCAAGCCTGGGTATTGCCCAGGTCTTGCTGAATTTGGACGTGGACTGCTTCAGTACCTGAGGATTCATGAATGGTGCTGAACATTGTGCAATCATCAGCGGACAATCTCTTTTCTGACCTTATGATGGAAGGAAGGCCCTTGATGAAGCAGCCGAAGATGGTTGGGCCTAGGACACTACCCTGAGGAACTCCCAAAGTGATGTCCTGGAACTGAGATAACTGACCTCCAAAAATCGCAACCATCTTCCTTTGTCCTAGGTATGACTCCAACCAGTGGAGAGTTTTCCCCCGATTCCCATTGACTCCAGTTTTGCTAGGGATCCTTGATGCCATACTCGGTCAAATGCTGCCTTGATGTCAACGACAGTCACTCTCACTTCACCTCTTGACCTCAGATCACTTGTCTGTGTTTGAACCAAGGCTATAATGAGGTCAGAGAGGTAAGTGACCCTGGCAGAATCCAAACTGAGCGTCAGTGAGCAAGTTATTGCTAAGCAAGTGCCGCTTGATAGCACTGTTGATGACCCCTTCCAACACTTTACTGATGATCGAGAGTAGACTGATGGGGTGGTAATTGGCTGGGTTTGATTTGTCCTGCTTTTTGTGTACAGGACATAGCTGGGCAATTTTCCACATAGCCAGGTAGATGCCAGTGTTGTAGCTGTGCTGAAACAGTTTGGCTAGGGACGCGGCAAGTTCTGGAGCACAAGTCTTAGTACTATTGCCGGAACATTGTCAGGGCCCATAGTCTTTGCAGTATCCCCACCATGAGACCATTGAACCCCCCCCCCCATCTTACCAGTTCCCCATTTACAGGCTGAAGATGCCTCCCCTGACTGTGACTGTGCCATCTGCCATGCAGTAACAAGCCACCAACTCCCCCAGGACCCAATTTTGTGATGGACTGACCACACCCTACACACCATGCTCTGCACAACCGACACAGCATAGACAGGCCCTCCCCCTTTCTGGTCTGGGACCAAGACATGTGTTCCAGGCATAGCCTTACAGCAGGCTACAAACTGCCACAGTATTGTCTTTAATTTCTAGCCCCGACTATATGATGCGCATTGACCCAGACTGCCTCAGACTTATTCCCCCCTCTTCCTTTAAACCAACCCCCACCCCAGTCATGTGTCTCTGTCCACCCCTTCCTTCCCAGGCTCCAGTCACCCTTCCTCCCTCAGTCATGTGTCTCTGTCCACCCTGTCCCTACTGAGCTCTAGTCACCTACCCCCAAGTCAAGCGTATGCCCTCCATCCCTTTCCTTGCCTCTGTCTAGTCACTCCACAAGGAAAGTGTGTGCCTTCCATCCCCTTCCCTTGCCTCTGTCCAGTCACCAACCCCCCACCACTCCAGTCAAGCATGTGCCTTCTACCTCCTTCCCTTCCCATTGGTCTTTCCTGAGCAGCCTTGGCACAGAGTCGGAGCAGCCGCGAAAGCAGCGCAGTGAAAGGTAGGCAAACTCTGTGCATACAAACCTTGAAGTCGCAAGAGGAGTGCAGTTCGCCAGATGCACGCCACTTATATCCTGTCATGAACCAGATCGGTCTAATTATCCACTAGCAGGGCAATTAGATTCAGAGTTTGAACAGGATTCCGGCGAGCTGAGTTTTTAACGAGCATTCATGAGATGCAAAGGCATGCAATTGCGGTTCCCGACATGGAGCAACGGGAAACTCAGCCCAGCATGAAAGTCTGGAGCATAAAATCGCATTTTCCCACCAACGGAAAACTGACTTTTGGCCTCACTGAATTTTCCGCTCCTGACCGCCACAATTCCCACCGCTGGCAGGACCAGAAAATCCTGCCCAAAGGATCTAGATGAAGGACGCACCAGCTGTGGCTAACTAAGGAAGTGAAAGATAGTATCAAATTGAAAGAAAAAGCATACAATTCCACAAAGATTAGGGACAGCTCAGAAGATTGGGCAGAATATAAAAAACAGCAAAGAATGACTAAAAGAATAACAAGGAGGGAAAAATTAGAGTATGAGAGAAAGCTAGCTAGAAATACAAAGACAGATAGTAAGAGTTTCTATAGGTACTTAAAAAGGAAAAGAGTAACTCAAGTGCCGATGAATTGAACAGATACTTTGCATCTATCTTTACTGTAGAGGATACAAATAATATCCCAGAAATAATTATGAATCAAGAGGTGAAAGGGAGGGAGGAACTTAAAGCAATTACAATCACCAAGAAAATGGTACTGAGAAAATTATTAGAACTAAAAGCTGACAAGTCCCCAGGTCCTGATGGATTTCTACCTAGGATCTTAAAAGAAGTGGCTACCAAGATAGTAGATGCGTTGGTTTTGATTTTCCAAAATTCCCAAGATTAGTTGTTCGGTAGTACAGAACTTGAGTATTTCTGAAAAAAGAGACATGTCGAAGCTTTTTGTCTTGCACTCATCAGGACACGCAGGAATACCAATATAAGGGGAAAAGAACAATTTAAACTGTGTGACAAGAGAGTGCTGATCGGTTGGCAAGTGGACTCTTCAGAGGCATTGCCATGGAGAATACACCAGTGAGGGTGACTGACAGTTAACTGCCAATCATTGTTTGAAATTTAAACCAAGCAGCTTGACTCTGATTGGTCAAGGCATCACCCTGAGGAATGAGTCAGCGAATGGCTGTCACTTATTTGTTTAGCTGAAAAAGCATAATGTATGAACATGTTCTTTCTGCCCGCAAAGAACAGGACCCTGTGTTTTAATATATGTAGTTTCCAGCACCACACTGCGAGCCCAACTGACAATCTTAACTTGGTTGTCAGCGCAATGCCTAGGACACTGAGAAACATTTAGCAAATGCTTGTCCAATCGCGGAAGCACATCTAATGTTGGACACCGCGTTTAGACTTTTGCAAGCATGGGCTGGTTGGGTACGGTCTGTCCCTTGCCAGTTGCAAACCAGCTGTTTGATATGATCTGCCAGTGTTTGGGACTGCATACATACCTAGCATCACACTGGCATTGAAATTCATATACCACATTGCCCAATTCAGTGATGGACAGAACATCTTTTTGGCTTGATGGCAGTATCCTGTTAGTGGCAAATACCACTTGTGCTGCTATTGCATAATAGCAGCATGAAATGGCTAACTTCACCTGTTGCTCAAATTTCTGAGATACCTTGCCCTTCCAGGGTAATCTGAGGTAGACTAAGCACTTTTCAGGGCTGAAAGTGGCAGCCCAAATCAAACAGGAAGAGATATTTGCTGAGTTCAAACTCCTCTACTCTCAACTATCCCACCACAAATTAGCGTCCACTGAAGACGCTGAATCCTTGATAGTGCGCCTTGCTGATTTGGTGCACACAAATTGCAGGATTCCGAATGACCTGTCTGACTTTCACATGCAACGCGAATGTCTTACAGCATTGTGAGGTCTTAAGACCAACCCGGACATAAACATTAGTAAACCCGACAAAGGGACGGGAATAGTCATCCTTAACAAGCGTGCCTATATGAACCAAATGCACGCCATTCTTAATGATGGTCCAAATTCTTATTCATTGGACCTGCCACTCAACATGACCGGCAGCTCCAAAGTAAATTAAAAACACGCTTGCTGGACTTGTGTAAGAGCGATGAGTTGCCGCGTGATACATATGACAGGGTTTGTCCTCCCGGCCCACTGCATCCGAGTATGTATGGACTGCCCAAGACACACAAAAGTGATGTCCCTTTCTGCCCTATCTTATCTATGACCAGTTCTGCACAACATGAATTGCAAAAATGGTTCGGCGAAATGTTACAACCAGTTTTCCACATGCATAATGAAGGATTCCTTCACATTTGTGAAGACCATACAGGACTTGCATATCGATAGCAATGCTGTGTCCATGTGCTCATTTGACATTGATAGCCTATCCACCAATCTTCCACTTAAGGAAGCCATAGATACTTGCACTGCAGCATTATATCATGGCGATCCAGACCCACGACCATTGCACGAATCAAGATTCATTGAATTTATGAACTCGGCAACTTGCGCAGTTGTGTTCAGTTTTAACAACACCATGTATGCCCAAATAGATGGTGTTGCCATGGGATCCCCTCTAGGCCCAGCTGTCACAAACATTTTTGTTGGGTTCCATGAGAAATGTGTCTTCGATGGGATGACACCTAACCTCTTACCCCTCACATATTTCCAATATGTGGGTGATACCTTCACTATATTTAAATCAGCAGCTGCATGTAATAATTTCCTTACATGTCTTAATGGGCTCCACCCTGCGCTCAAATTCACCTTTGAAATGGAGCAGTCAAATGAACTCCCCTTCCTTGATGCACTAATTGAGAAATCTGCCAGGGGGTTCTCTACCACGGTCTATCACAAGTCTACCTTCACTGGTCAATATACACGTTGGGATTCTTACAGTTCCACAAGCTATGAAATTGATATTATCAGCAACCTTGTAAATGGAGCCTGAGCCATTTTCTCACCAAGCAAACTTGATGCTGAAATAGGGTGCATCAAAGGCTACCCTAGATCATCCTGCACTGTATATCATGCAAACTCATGAACAGGTCTAAGGCCGTCACATTCGGCCCTGAAAAGTGCCCTGTTTACCTCAGATTACTCTGGAAGTGCAAGGTTTTCCAAAAATTGAGCAACAGATGAAGCTAGCTGTTTCACGTTGCAAACTTTGCAGTAGCAACATAAGTGGTATTCACCACTAACAGGATGCTGCTGTCAAGACAAAAAGGCATTCTGCCTATCACCCAAATGAGTAATGAATTTCAGTGCCAATGTGATGCTAGGTATATAGGCCGTACGTCCCAAAGACTGGTAGATCACATCAAGAAGCATGTCCCAGCCGCTGTTTTCAATGGGCAAGGTACAGACTACTCAACCGGCCCGCACTTGCAAAACTCAAGACACATTGTCCAACATTAGATATGATTCAGCTATTGGACAACATTTACTAAATAATCCTCAACGTGCTAAGAATTACACTGACAATCAATTTAGGTTTGTCAGTCAGGCTCGCAGTGTAACGCATTTGCGTGTACTGGAAGCTACATATATTAATATACAGGACCTTGTTCTTTGCAGACAGAAATAACATGTACGCACATTACGCCTGTTTCAGCTAAACGAAATAAGCTGACTCATTCCTCAGGGCAGTGCCTTGACCAATCAGTGTCAAGTTGCCTGGTTTAAATTTCAAACAATGCTTGGCAGTTAACTGTCAGTCAACATCACTGGTGCATTCTCCATGGCAATGCCTCTACCAATCAGAGTCCACTTGCCAACCAATCAGCATGCTCTTCTCATACAGTATAAATTTTGTTTTCCCTTTATATTGGTATTCTTGTAAAGTGTCCTGATGAGTGCAAGACAAAAAGCTTCAATGTGTCTCTTTTTTCAGCAATTCCCAAGATGCTGGAAAGGTCCCATCAGATCAGAAAAACATGAATATAACTCTTCTATTCAAGAAACGGGGAGAC
Organism: Cetorhinus maximus; assembly: GCF_964194155.1. Lineage (NCBI taxonomy): Eukaryota > Metazoa > Chordata > Chondrichthyes > Lamniformes > Cetorhinidae > Cetorhinus > Cetorhinus maximus. The sequence continues at coordinate 32,824,377 of NC_135885.1, read as the reverse complement.
AGAAATCAGGAAACTACAGGCCATAGCTTAACATTTGTCATAGGGAAATTGCTAAAATCTATTATCAAGGAGGTTATAGCTGGGCACTTAAAAAATCTCAATGCAATCAAGAGGAGTCAACATGGCTTTGTGAAATGAAAGTCATGTTTGACTAGTTTATTAGAATTCTTTGAGGAAGTAACAAGCAATGTGGATAAAGGGGAAGCTGTGGATGTGGTGTACTTAGACTTCCAGAAGGCATTTGACAAGGTGCTACGAGAAAGGTGACTGCACAAAATAAGATCTCATGGTGCAGAGGGTAACATATTAGCAAGGATGGAAGATTGATTAGCTAACAGGAAACAGAGTAGGCATAAATGGGTCATTTCCGAGTTGGCAAGATGTAACAAGTGGATTGTCACAGGGATCATTGCTGGGGCCTCAACTATTTCCAATCTATACCAATGGTTTGGATGAAAGAACTGAATGCATAGTTGCATTTTCCAATGGCACAAAAGTAGGTAGGAAAGCAAGTTGTCAGGAGGGCATAAGTGTCTGCAAAGGGATATAGATAGGTTAAGTAAGTGAGTGGGCAAAAATTTGGCAGATGAAGTATAATGTGGGAAAGTGTGAACTTGTCTTCTTTGGCAGGAAGAATAGAAAAGCAGCATATTATCTAAATGGAGCGGGATTGCAAAACTCTGAGGTACAGAGGAATCTGGCTGTCCTGGTACATGAATCACAAAAAGTTAATATGCAGGTACAGCAAGTGATTAGGAAGGCAAATGGAATGTTGCTGTTTATTGCAGGGGAATGGAATATAAAAGTAGCAATGTTTTGCTACAGTTGTGCAGAGCATTGGTGAAACCACAACTAGAGTACTGTGTACAGTTTTGGTCTCCTTATTTAAAAAAGGACATAATTGCATTAGGAACATAGGAAGGAACGTAGGAACAGGAGAAGGCCATTCAGACCGTCGAGCCTGCTCCGCCATTCAATACGATCATGGCTGATTGAACACTTCAATGCCTTTTACCCACACTATCCCCATAACCCTTTATGTTATTGTTAATCAGAAATCTATCAATCTCAACCTTAAACATACTCAATGACTGAGCTTCCACAGCCCTCTGAGGTAGAGAATTCCAAAGATTCACAACCCTCATCCTCATTTTCTCCTCATCTCAGTCCGAAGTGGCTTCCCCCTTATTTTGAAATCGTGTCCTCTGGCCCTAGACTCCCCAACCAGGGAAAACATCTTACCTGCATCTACCCTGTCTATTCCTTTAAGCATTTTGTAGGTTTCAATGAGGTCACCTCTCATTCTTTGAAACTCTAGAGAATACAGGCCCAGTTTCCCCAATCGCTCTTCACAGGACAGTCCAGCCATCCCCAGAACAAGTCTGATGAACCATTGTTGCACTCTCTCTATGGCAATAATATCCTTTCTGAAGTAAGGGGACCAAAACTGCACGTAGTACTCCAGGTGCGGCCTAACCAAGCTTCTATACAATTGAAGCAAGACTTCAGTACTCCTGTACTCAAATCGTCTTGTGATAAAGGCTAACATTCCACCTACAAGTTCCTTTCCAAGTCACACACCGTCCTGACTTGGAACTATATGGCCATTCCATCACTGTAGCAGGGTCAAAACCCTGAAACTTCCTTCCTAACAGCAATATGAGTGTTCCTACAACACATAAACTACAGAAAACTGCTCACCATCACCTTTTGAAGGGCAATTCAAAATTAGGTAATTAGAAACAGGCAACAAATGCCAGCCTTGCCAGCGATGCTCTCATGAGTGATTAAAAAGGTCACTGAACTTCTTTGGCCAAACTCCATTGTCACATTTCCTGCAGGAGGATCTCCAAAATGTCATGTTGAAAACAAGAGCCACAATTTTAATCTAAACTGCCTAGAGGGAACAGGGTGATTTCAGACCACATACCCATTTTATACCCCAACCAATCTTATACTCCATTGAAGTCAATGGAGTAGAGAATAAGGCAGGATGTAAAATGGGCATCCAACTCAAATCTTTCTCATTTCCACTTGGGTCTTGCCCTTCACCATCATTGTAGAAATGTCCTCAATGCTGGTAGTTTCCACTAGATGCAGTGCTCCTCTCTTTGTCTGTAAAAGTGAGCAAAACTTTTTAACAGCAGCTGGTTTGTTTAATCTTATGATTTTGTGATTATGGTAGTAATAGTGGTTTTGGTACTGGACTAGCAACCCAGAGTTTCTGAGTAACCCCTCAAGAAATATAATCATCCTTGGTTAAGAAAAAAAAGGTTCAGAAGTTGCCAGATTGTCATAAAAGCTCAAATGGTTCATTAATGTCATAGGGCAAGACTTTTAGCTCGGTGGGTGGGCGCGCGCCTGACCCAACCCGACCAAGCGTGAAATGACGCGCGATGATGTCAGCTGAGTGTGCCAACAAGAATGCACAGTCGCACAATAGTTCGGTCGGCGGGCACGCGCTGGAGCCGGTGCCGACAATTAAAAGGTCTATTAAGGCCATTAAGTTATCAATTGTACTAAATTTTTCATTGCCCGTTCAACCTAACGGTTGACGGGCAGGCAAAAAGGCCAAGTGGCCTTTGTATTTTTTGGAAACCTCATCCACGGGCAGGATGAAGTTTCCAAAATCAAATACAAATGAAATAAAAATATTAATTTTTAATTGAAAACCTGTCCATGCTCATGACAGAGTCACGTGAGGGGGCATGTTTTATTAATTTTTTGTGCTGTTTAATAATTTTTTCAATATTTTCTTCATCTCCCTGAGGCAGCTCTGTGCCTCAGGGAGATTATTCAGCACTCTTTCGCATGCATGCATGAATTGTGCGCAAGGCCTGCTCGCCCTCCTCCCCCCACCTGCACAGTGCTCAGTGCTGCTGCTCACATATCATGCTGGGCGGGCCTTAATTGGCCCACCCAAATAAAATCGCGGAGTGCTGCCTATCGCAGGCGGCGGTTGGCTTCCTGACCACCCATGCCCATCCCCGCCAATCCCACATGCCAAGGGAAAAATTCTGCCCATAGAGTCTTTACAGCACAGAAGGAGGCCATTTGGCCCATTGAGTCCATGCTGGCTCTCAGCAGAGCATTCCAGTCAGTCCCAATCCCCCATTCTATCCTTGTAGCCCTGGAAGTTTATTTGCCTCAAGTGTCCATCCAATTTCCTTTCAAAATCATTGATCGTCTCTGCTTCTACCACCCTCGTAGTTAGCGAGGTCATTATCACTCGCAGTGTAAAAAGGTTCTTCCTAGTTCCAGGGAGCAGAGTCGGAGGGCGGAGTTCCAGAGAGGTGAGTATAAAAACCTTACCTCGGGGATTCGCGGCCTAGTTCCAGGGAGCAGAGTGGGAGGGCGGAGTTCCAGAGAGGTGAGAATAAAAACCTTACCTTGGGGATTCGCGGACCTCGGGGATTTTTTAAAAAATTAAAAATGGCGTCATGGTAAATCTGTGACCTGATTGGCTGATAGAGAATCTACACTGAATTTGAAACTAAAACATTGTTAAGCTAATTAAACCAAATAAATTAATCACTTAATTAATAAGTAGGGGTATTCTGACCAGAATCAGGGGATTACTGTTCTTAGAATTTAGCATCTATAGTAGAAATCTAGCCCTAGGGAACATATAGTTAATAAGGAGTCAATAAGCAGTTATTAGATTTAAATTAATTTATTAAATAGTTCTAGAAATGGCAGTTTCTGGGGTGAAGTGCTTCACCTGTGGGATGTTGGAAATCTGTGACGCTTCAAGTGTCCTGGACAACTACATCTGCAGGAAGTGTACCCAATTGCAGATCCTTACAGACCGCATGGATCGGTTGGAGCAGCAGTTGGATGCACTTAGGAGCATTCAGGTGGTGGAAAGCATCATTGACAGGAGTTTTACAGATGTGGTCACACCCAAGGTACAGACAGATAGATGGGTGAACGCTAGAAGGGGCAGGCAGTCAGTGCAGAAATCCCTTGTGTTTGTCCCCCTCTCTAACAGGTATACCATTTTGGATACTGTTGGGGGAGATGGCCTATCAGGGGAAAACAACAGCAGTAGTCAGAGTAGTGGCACCACGGCTGTCTCTGTTGTTCAGCAGGGGGAAGAGCAATTGTCATAGGGGACTCTATAGTTAGGGGCTCAGATAGGTGCTTCTGTGGTCGTGAAAGAGACACCAGGATGGTATGTTGCCTCCCTGGTGCCAGGGTCCAGGATGTCTCTGATCGGGTACGGGACATTCTGAAGGGGGAGGGAGAACAGCCAGAGGTCGTGGTACACATTGCTACTAACGACATAGGCAGGAAGAGTGACGAGGTCCTGCAGCGGGAGTTCAGGGAGTTAGGCAGAAAGTTAAAAAACAGGACCTCTAGGGTTGTAATCTCAGGATTACTCCCTGTGCCACGTGCCAGTGAGGCTAGAAATAGGAAGATAGTGCAGCTGAACACGTGGCTGAACAGATGTCGTAGGAGGGAGGGTGTCTGATATCTGGATCATTGGGATCTCTTCCGGGGCAGGTGGGACCTGTACAAGAAGGACGGATTACATCTAAACTGGAGGGGCACCAATATCCTGGCTACGAGGTTTGCTAGTGTCACTCGAGAGGGTTTAAACTAGCATGGCATGGGGGTGGGAACCAGAGCAATAGGTCAGCAGGTGAAATAAATGACTGGGAACCAGTGAATATGGCCAGTAGGACTAAGAGGAAGGGCAGGCAGGGAGAAATTACTGAACACAGTGGGACTGGGGGTCTGAAATGTATTTGTTTCAATGCGAGAAGTGTAACAGGCAAGGCAGAGCTTGGATTAGTACTTGGGACTATGATGTTATTGCTATTACAGAGACTTGATTGAAGGATGGACAGGATTGGCAGATAAACGTTCCAGGATTTAGATGTTTCAGGCAGGATAGAGAGGGATGTAGAAGAGGTGGGGGAGTTGCACTGCTGGTTAAGGGGAATATCACAGCTGTACGACAGGGGGACACCTCGTTGGCCTCATGCAGCGAGGCAACGTGGGTAGAGCTCCGGAATAGGAAGGGTGCAGTCACAATGTTGGGGGTTTACTATAGGCCTCCCAATTGCTGGCGGGAGATTAAGGAACAGTTATGTAGGCAGATTTTGGAAAGATGTAAAAGCAATAGGGTTGTTGTGGTGGGTAATTTTAACTTTCCCTATATTGACTGGGAGTCACTTAGTGCTAGGGGTTTGGATGGTGCAGAATTTGTAAGGTGCATCCAGGAGGGCTTCCTGAGACAATATGTAGATAGTCCAACTAGGGAAGGGGCAATACTGGACCTGGTATTAGGGAATGAACCCGGCCAGGTGGTCAAAGTTTCAGTAGGAGAGCATTTCGGGAAAAGTGACCATAATTCAGTAAGTTTCAAGGTACTGGTGGATAAGGATAACAGGGGTCCTCGGGTTAAGGTGCTTAATTGGGGAAAGGCTAATTATAACAATATTAGGCAGGAACTGAGGAATCTAGACTGGAGGCGGATGTTTGAGGGCAAATCAGCAACTGACATGTGACAACTGACACGCAAACTGGGCGACCGCTTTGCAGAACACCTGCGGTCTGTCCGCAAGAAAGACCCAAACCTCCCTGTCGCTTGACATTTTAACACTCCACCCTGTTCTTTTGCCCACATGTCTGTCCTTGGCTTGCTGCATTTTTCCAGTGAAGCCCAACGCAAACTGGAGGAACAGCACCTCATCTTCCGACTAGGCACTTTACAGCCTTCCAGGCTGAATATTGAATTCAGCAACTTTAGATCTTAAACTCCCCCTCCCCCATCCCCACCCCGTTTCTCCCCCCTCCCTTTTTTTTTCAATAATTTATATAGATTCTTCTTTTCCCACCTATTTCCAATATTTTTAAATCTAAAACTAAAACTTTGTTAGTCTTTCCACCCCACCCCCACTAGAGCTGTACCTTGAGTATCCTGTCTTCCATTCTTAATTAGCACTTTTCTTAGACAATATCACCACCTTCAACACCTCTTTGATCCTTTTGTCTGTGACATCTTTTGATTATCTGCTCCTATCACTGCTTGCTTATCTCCACAATCACCACACCCTCAACTTCTCTCTCCCCCCGCCCCCCCCCCCACCTTAGACCAGCTTATATTTCACCTTTCTCCTAACTATACTCAGTTCTGCCGAAGGGTTATGAAGACTCGAAACGTTAACTGATTTCTTCTCCACCGATTCTGCCAGACCTGTTGAGTTTTTCCAGGTAATTCTGTTTTTGAACTGACATGTGAGGGGCTTCCAAACATCAGTTGATAAGAATTCAGGACCGGCATGTTCCTGCTAGGATGAATGATAAGCATGGCAAGTTTCAGGAACCTTGGATAACGAAAGATATTGTGAGATTAGTTAAAAAGAAAAGGGAAGCATTCATAAGGGCTAGAAGGCTGGGAACATATGAAGCCCGTGGAGAATACAAAGAAAATAGGAAGAAACTTAAGCAAGGAGTCAGGAGGGCTAAAAGGGGTCATGAAAAGTCACTGGTAACCAGGATTAAGGAAAATCCCAAGGCCTTTTATACATATATAAAAAGCAAGAGGGTAGCCAGGGAAAGGGTAGGCCCACTCAGGGACAGAGGTGGGAATCTGTGTGTGGAGCCAGAAGAAATGGGAGAGATACTAAATGAATACTTCTCATCAGTTTTCACCAAAGAGAAGGACTTAGCGGTCGATTTGTCTAAGGAAGAGTATGTAGATAGCCTGGATTATGTTGAGATCAAAAAAGAGGAGGTGTTAGGCGTCTTGAAGAATATTAAGGTGGATAAGTCCCCAGGGCCAGATGGGATCTACCCCAGAGTACTGAGGGAGGCAAGGGAGGAGATTGCTGGGGCCTTGACAGAAATCTTTGTATCCTCACTGGCTACAGGTGAGGTCCCAGAGGACTGGAGAATGGCCAATGTTGTTCCATTGTTTAAGAAGGGTAGCAGGGATAATCCAGGAAATTACAGGCCAGTAAGCCTTACGTCAGTGGTAGGGAAATTATTGGAGAAGATTCTTCATGACAGGATTTACTTCCATTTGGAAGCAAATGGGCGTATTAGTGAGAGGCAGCATGGTTTTGTGAAGGGGAGGTCGTGTCTCACTAACGTGATCGAGTTTTTCGAGGAAGTGACAAAGATGATCGACGATGGAAGGGCAGTGGATGTTATATACATGGATGACACGGTCCCCCATGGCAGACTGGTACAGAAGGTAAAGTCGCACGGGATCAGTGGTGAGCTGGCAGGATGGATACAGAATTGCCTTGGTCATAGAAGACAGAGGGTAGCAGTGGAAGGGTGCTTTTCTGAATGGAGAGCTGTGACTAGTGGAGTTCTGCAGGGATCAGTGCTGGGACCTTTGCTGTTTGTAGTATACATAAATGATTTGGAGGAAAATGTAACTGGGCTAATTAGTAAGTTTGTAGACGACACTAAGGTTGGAGGAGTTGCAGATAGTGAAGAGGATTGTCAAAAGATACAACGGGATATAGATCGGTTGGAGACTTGGGCGGAGAAATGGCAGATGGAGTTTAATCTGGACAAATACGAGGTAATGCATTTTGGAAGGTCTAATACAGGCAGGAATTATACAGTAAATGGCAGAACCCTTAAGTGCATCGACGGGCAGAGGGATCTGGGTGTAAAGATCCACAGGTCACTGAATGTGGCAACGCAGGTGGATAAGGTAGTCAGGAAGGCATATGGCATGCTTGCCTTCATTGGTAGGGGTATTGAGTATAAAAGCTGGGAAGTCATGTTGCAGCTGTATAGAACCTTGGTTAGGCCACACTTGGAATATTGCGGGCAATTCTGGTCACCACATTACCAGAAGGATATGGAGGCATTGGAGAGGGTGCAGAGGAGGTTTACCAGGATGTTGCCTGGTCTGGAGGTTATTATCTATGAGGAGAGGTTGGAGAAACTCAGATTGTTCTCACCAGAGCGACGGAGATTGAGGGGCGACTTGATAGAAGTTTACAAAATTATGAGTGGCATGGACAGAGTAGACAGTCAGAAGCTTTTTCCCAGGGTGGAAGAGTCAATTACTAGGTGACATAGATTTAAGGTGAGAGGAGAAAACTATAAAGGAGATGTGCGGGGCAAGTCTTTTACGCAGAGGGTAGTGAGTTTCTGGAATTTGCTGCCAGAGGAGGTGGTGGAAGCAGGTACGATAGTGGTGTTTAAGAGGCAGCTTGATAAATACATGAATAGGATGGGAATAGAGGGATACAGACCCCGGAAGTGCAAAATGTTTTAGTTGACAGGCAATGTGATCGGCGCAGGCTTGGAGGGCCAAAGGGCCTGTTCCTGTGCTGTACTGTACTGTTCTTTGTTCTTTGTTCTCACATCCCTCCTGTATCTCTTCACCAAAACCTTAAACCTGTGTCCCCTAGTCCTAGCTAATGAGAACAGCTTTTCTTTGTCTACCTTTTTTAAATCTGTCATGTGACACTCTTGTTTAAGAAAAGTTGTAAATACATTCCGGCAACTACAGTCCAATCAGTTTAACATCAGATTTTAGATTTCAGAAACAATTATCAAGGAAAAAAAATAAACAAGTACTTGAGTTAATTAATTGTATTTAATTGTATTTTTGTAATTGTAATTGTATGGTAATTGTAATTGTATTGATTGTACACCTCTGATCAGATTTCCCCTCACCCTACTTTGCTCCAAGGAGAACAACCCCAGCTTCTCCAACTAAATTCCCTCATCCCTGGAACCGTCTTGTGAATCTCCTCTGCACCATCTCAAGGCCCTCACATCCTTCCTAAAGTGTGGTAACCAGAACTGGATACAATTCTCTCATCGTGGCCTAAAAGGTTCAGCACTTCCCTGCTTTTGTACTCAATACCTCAATTTAAGAAGCTGAAAACCCCATAGGCATGCTACTCTCTCAAATATGTCATGCCACCTTGCACATGAACCATCAGGTCCTTCTGTTCCTGCAGACTATTTAGAACTGTTCCATTAAGTATATGTTGCCTCTCCCTATCCTTTCTACCTCACACTTCTCTGTATTAAATTCAATCTGCCACTTGTCTGCCTGTTCAGCCTGGGTACTGTTGCAGGCAATTGGTATCATCCTCACTGTTTGCCACACCTCCAAGTTTGGTATTGTCAGCAAGTTATGAAATTTTACTCTGTATTCCAATATCCAAGTCATTTCCATATTTCAAAAAAGCATTGATCTTAGCACTTATCCTTGGGGAACACCACTGTCTACCATCCTCCGATCTGAAAAGTAACCATTTACCACAACTGTCTGCTTTCTGTCCTTAAGACAATTTTTTATCCAAGCTAACAATGACCCTCCTAATCCATGAGCCTTAATTTTGTTAACCAGCTTTTATGTGGTACTTTGGCAAATGTTTTCTTAAAATCCGTATAGACAACATCCATTGTATTCCCTTCATCAACCTTCTTTGGTACTTCATCAAAAATTTCAATTTGATTAGTCAAACACGATGTGCCTTTTACAAATCCATGCTGATTTTCCTTAATTAACTCAAATCTCTCCAAGTACCTGTTTATTTTTTTTCCTTGATATTTGTATCTAAAATCTAAAACCTGATGTTAAACTGATTGGACTATAGTTGCTGGAAGGTATTTACAACTTTTCTTAAACAAAGGTGTCACATTTGCCACTTTCCAATCCCCTGGCACCCCAGCTGTATCGAGGGAATATTATAGCAAGCCCTTGTGTTACCTCCACCTCACTTCCAATAGCAATCTGGAACGCAAGTCATCCGGACCAGGCGACTTATCGACTCTAAGCATAGCTAGTCTTTCCTGTACATCCTGCCTATCAGTTTTTACCCCATCCATTTCTTCTACCATGTCCATTTCTACTGAGATTTTGTCAGCATCCTCTTCCTTAGTAAAGTCCGATACAAAGTACCGATTCAATATTCTAGTCTTGCCCTGCACCTCCAAGCATATTTTTTGTCTCTAATAGGCTCAACTACCTGTTCACCATTTGCATGCCAATAGAAGAATTTTTGCGTTCCGTTTTATGTTAACTACCATTCCATTCTCATATTCTCTCTTTGCCAGTCTTATTTTCCTCTTCACATACCCTCTCAATTTATTGAATTTGGCCTAGTTCTTCTCTTGAAGAATTCACTTGACATGTATCATACACCTTTTTTGTTTCATCATGTTTTCTATCTCTATCTTCATCCAATGAGCCCTGACTTCGCTTTTCCTTACTTTTCACCTTGTTGGAATGTTCCTAGCCTATACCTGAAACATCATTTCCTTAAAGTTCTGTTACAGTTTTTCTTGTCATTCCATGATCCTATTTTATCCAGGCTAGATTCCCTCTCATCCCATTTAATTTTGCCCTTTTGCAATTTAGCTGGTCGACTTTAGATTGTTCCTTGCCCCTTTCCATGACTAATCCAAACATATGATATAGTGATCACTCTTACCCAAGTGTTCTCCCACTGACACTTGGTCTACTTGGCTCATCTCATTCCCAGTGCCAGATCCAGCATCGCCTCCTTCCTAGTCGGGCCAAGAACATACTGGTCAAGGAACTTCTCCTGAATATACTTCAGAAATTCTCCCCCCCACCCCTCTCCTTTCCCTTCACTCTAACATTACCCCAATCAATATTTGGGTAATTAAACTCCCCCCAATAACCCCACTCTAGTTTTTTTTACACATCCCTGTGATTTCCCTGCAGACTTTCTCTTCTACCTCTCTATCTCACTATTTGGAGGCTTATAGAATACCCCCACCCCATCCCCCTCCAGTATCATGATCCCCTTTTTGCTTCTCAACTCTAAGCAAATGTATTCTGTCTTTGCCCCTCAGGGGCATCCTTTCTTTCCAACACTACAATGTCTTCCCTGATCAGTACTGCCACTCCACCTCCCTTTTTTCCTTTTCTATCTTTTCTGAACACTTTGTATAGTAAGCACCAGTCCTCACCATTTTCAAGCCATGTTTCTGTTATTGCCACTACAACCTATTCCCACAGGGCAATTCGTAGCACAGCAACCTTATTCACCACATTTTGTGTATTTACACATATGGATTCCAAACCTGTCTTTTTATTCCCTTCTTCTTAGTGCTCCTATCTAATATGTTACTATTTTTTCCATAGCACTATCCAACACTCATTCCATTATGCACCTTATTCATATTTTCTACTTCGATATTATGTTGCCCATCCCACTGCCCAACCCTCTCCAACCACACTAGTGAACCTCCCCGCAAGCACGTTGGTCTCAGTCCTGTTGAGGTGCAGCCCATCCCTGTCAATACATGACTCTTGCCCCAGGACTGGACCCAATGCCCCAAGAATCTAAAGTCCTCTCTCCTGCACCATGCCTCAAACCACACATTGATCCTCTTTATCTTCCTATTTCTACTTTCACTGGTGCGTGGCACCAGGAGTAATCCAGAGATTACTACTTGAGTTATGATCAAAATCATGTGAAACTCATTAGTATGTATTTAAATTAACAAACGTTCCAAGGCTGACCTTCAAGATTTCCACTCGTAACCTCTTTCCAAATTAATTTTGCAATTGACTACTTAGCTATCATGTATCAGTCACTTTGCTATGTTTATTTTAGCAGGTGAAATGTTACATGTGATGTAATTAAATCATATCAGCAGTGTTGCAAAGGTGTACTTTTTAAAGGTGCAATTTCTAATTTTTCTATTTCTGGCAGGATTTTTAAAAAGTGCTGGGACACTCTCTAACAGGCAATGGAAAACTGTCCAGACAGCAGCAATCCACACAATCTCACATTCCATGAAGCGGGATGAAAGAAACAAACAGTCAACCCCCAGGGGAGCATGAAAGACCCCCATCCCCCTGTTGGTTTCACATCATCCTGAAACTTTTCAAATGATTCTGAGATGAGACATCAAAATGGAATTACCTGTTCTGAAACAATAACTGCAGCAGACATGAACTCAGAATTTCTCTGGAATATACAGCCAGCAAGGTACTTTTAAGGGCTGCTTACCTGCAGGAGAAAGAGAACAAAAGACAATGCTGTACAGAACAGAGGCCGCTAAAGTTGTGTGCCCTCCCTGCCACTGAAGAAAGCTGCAACACAAAGGGATTGGGGGTCCTCGTGCATGAATCCCAAAAAGCTAGCATATAAGCTCAACAGGTAATAGGTAAGGCAAATGGAATGTTGGCCTTTATTTCAAAGGGAATGAAGTATGAAAATAGGGATGTCTTGCTAAAACTATACAAGGCACTAGTTAGACCACACCTAGAATACTGTGAACAGTTTTGGTCCCACTATCTAAGGAAAGATATAATGGCATTGGAGGCAGTCCAGAGAAGGTTCACTAGGTTGAGATGGAGGGATTTTCTTATGAGGAGAGGTTAAGTCGGTTGGGCCTGTACTCATTGGAGTTTAGAAGAATGAGAGGCGACCTTATTGAAACAAATAAGGTCCTTAGGGGGCTTGACAGGGTAGGTGCTGAGAGGTTGTTTCCCCTTGTGGGAGAGTCTAGGACCAGAGGGCATAATCTCAGAGTAAGGGGTTGCCCATTTAAAACAGAGATGAGGAGGAATTTCTTCTTTCAGAGGGCAGTCAATCTGTGGAATTCTTTACGGCAGAGGGCTGTGAAAGGCTTTTATTGCCCAGATCAATAAATAATTGATGAATTTTCCTATGAGCATATATTTGAGTAATTGTGCACAACATTCTAAGGGCAGACAAAACTTCATCCAATGCAGCTCAAGTTTTCTGATACTGACAAAATTGGGCTCTGTGCATCTTACGGTGATATCATAAACTGGGATGGCTCAAATTTCCAAATTATTGTTCTCATCTGGCATGATGGTGAGTTAAGAGAATTCTGGACTAGGACTCCCAAGTCCCTTTGCACTCCAGATTTCTGAATTCTCTCCCCATTTAGAAAATAGTCTATGCCTCTATTCTTCCTACCAAAGTGCATGACCTCACACTTCCCCACTTTATATTCCATCTGCCACTTCTTTGCCCATTCTCCTAACCTGTCCAAATCCTTCTGCAGCCTCCCCGCCTCCTCAATACTACCTGTGCCTCCACCTATCTTTGTATCATCTGCAAACTTAGCCAGGATGCCCTCAGTTCCTTCATCTAGATCATTAATGTATAAAGTGAAAAGTTGTAGTCCCAACACTGACCCCTGCGGTACTCCACTAGTCACTGGCCGCCATCCTGAGAAGGACCCCCTTATCCCCACTCTCTGCCTCATGCCAGGCAGCCAATCTTCTATCCATGCTAATACCTTGCCTCTAACACCATGGGCTCTTATCTTACTGAGCAGCCTCCTGTGCAGCACCTTGTCAAAGGCCTTCTGGAAGTCCAAGTAGATAACATCCATTGGCTCTCCTTTGTCTAACCTACTCGTTACCTCCTCAAAGAATTCTAACAGATTTGTCAGGCATGACCTCCCCTTGATGAAACCATGCTGACTTTGCCCTATTTTATCATGCACTTCCAAGTATTCTGAAATCTCATCCTTAATAATGGACTCTAAAATCTTACCAATGACTGAGGTCAGGCTAATCGGCCTGTAATTTCCCGTCTTTTGCCTCACTCCCTTCTTAAACAGGGGGGGTTACATTTGCGATTTTCCAGTCCTCTGGGACCCTCCCTGACTCCAGTGATTCCTGAAAGATCACCACTAATGCCTCCACTATCTCTTCAGCTATCTCCTTCAGAACTCTGGGGTGTAATCCATCTGGTCCAGGTGATTTATCCGCCTTCAGACCTTTCAGTTTTCCTATGAGGTAATGGCCACCATACTCACCTCTGCCCCCCGACTCTCTTGAACATTGGGGATGTTACTTGTGTCTTCCATCGTGAAGACTGACGCAAAGTACCTATTCAGTTCCTCCGCCATGTCTTTGTTCCCCACTACTACTTCTCCAGTGTCATTTTCCAGCGGCCCAATGTCCACTTTTGCCTCTCTCTTACCCTTTATATATCTAAAAAAACTCTTGCAATCTTCTTTTATATTACTGGCTAGTTTACCCTCAGAGCTTGTCCACCAATAACCAGGTCTAAGGTCACATTGTTAATGGCCACATTGTGTCCTTTCAGAGGGCGCTGTTTCCATCCTTTGTTATAGTTCATAGCTGCTGTGGCTATGTCATATGTTTGTCCCACAAGGGTGTATTGTAAAAAGGACTGGCTGTTAACAGGCAGAATGGACAATGAGCAATTTTCATAAGTACTAACAATTGATGATGATCCAGCCAATCTTTCTAAAATGCCTGCTATATCCTCCCCAATCAATTTATCTCCCATATGAGTCGCTACCCCAGTCAATATTCACATAGGTGTGGTCCCAATGGACCATAATTTTGCCTCGACCGTCACTCCCCGATGGTCGCTCAATAAATGGACCCACAAATTGACTAATAATTTTTCCCTCTGGGATTACTGACAATATCACCTCTAGAACTTTGTTGCATGAAAACTGTACTCCCACTCCCTCCGGTATACCCAAAGTTTTTCCCGAGCACGTTAACCCACCATTCCCGTATAATTCAAATTTAAGTCCTCTCTTTTCCCTTTGTTGGTTCGAACTGTCTTATTCTGCAGAGCAAAGTTGTTCCTGGTCTCGGGATATCCCTCCTCCGTAGACACTGCTTCAGGCATGTTCATTCGTTGTGACGGCTCCAAGGCAGGTTCAACCACAATTCTGATGATGGTCAATCCGATAGCAACAAAATGCATTATCCCCTTCATTTTAGGCTGAACCTGTAATGAACAAGTGTAATTTCTGTACTTATTTACAGTTTCTTTTGAGTACTATTTTAAGTCCAGTCTCTCCATATACTGAGCCAGACTATCCATATCCTGTTCCCAATTTGTTTCAGATTCTAACTGTCCATATCTTCTAACCCACTTATTCCCCCTCTTTGTTTTATTTTTCTTTTGTTTTTTCCCTGGATTCGCCTCTGCATGTGAACGGACGGTATCAAATTTGTTTTCAATCACCTCCTCTTTGATCTGTAGCTGGTACTGTTCTTGATCTCCCTGACCTTCGGGATTCGGAACATCGTTTGCATCGAGCAGCACATGCCAATGGTGATTATCTTGTTTTTCTCCTACCAACTTTAGCTGATTAATGTGATACCAGCCACTCTTATCTGGTGTCGTTAATATCTTGTATACAGATGGGCTAGCTTTATCTACTATCTCATAGGGACCAGCAAACTTTGGACTCAAGAATGAGGTGGGCTGGTGTATTCTAATCATTACTTTTTGTCCGGGGCTCAACTCTATCGGGCTGGCTTTTGCGTCAAAATATGCCTTGCTTTGCTGTTTCTTCTTTCCCTGTCGGTGAGCGGCTACATAATTTGCTTCTTTTACTGTTTCTACTAGCTGCTGTACCCATTTTTCTGATATATTTTGGTCTATCTCGGGTTCGGACAAATCTAAACCTACCAACCCCTCCATTCCCCTTATGTCCCTTCCTGTCATGAGTCTATAAGGAGTGTAGCATGTTGATGAAGCCACAGTATTCCTGATTATCATCAGCACATAGGGCAGAACAACCTGCCAGGTTGTCCTGTGCTGCTGCACCATTTTGGCTATCATGTTTTTCAATGTCCGATTCATTCTTTCCATAATTCCTAGATTATGGACTAGACTGTGGTCTATAGGGTATGTGGAATCTATGCCTGACCCCAAAAAGGGTCATAACATCTTGCATTACTTGGGCTGTAAAATGTGTTCCCTGATCTGATTCTATGCTTCGGGGTAAATTCCAATGGTAAACACCTTTTCTAATAGAATTTTCGCAGTAATTTTGGCTGTGTTTGTACTGATCGGAAAAGCTTCCACCAATTTAGTGAAGGTATCCACTATTGCTAGATTGTACTTGTATTCTCCTGGAGCTGGGGGGAAGGGATCCTACATAGTCTATCTGTAAATTAGTCCAAGGCCCTTCTACTGGTCTAGTATGTCAGAGGGCCCCTTTCCTAACATTTCTATTGGGGTTGTGTTGTGCACAGATCAAACAATTCTTGACATAGTGTTCCACGCCACCAGCACACCTCCTTTATCTGATCCAGGGTGCTCTTCGTCCCTTTATGCCCCCATAAGCCATGGTACCAGTGGATAATTTGGTTTCGTTCCCCCCTCTGGCACCACAAGTTTTCCCTCACATAAAACCACTCCATCTTGAATATAGACCCCCTCGTGACTTTTGTATGTGTCTGACTCTGCTCCTTCTATTAGTTTTTTTTCAATTCTCCGTCTTTCTTTTGCTCCTCCGTTAAATCCATTACTTTGACCTGCTTCTCTTTCTGGCCCCCGATTTCCCCAATCGATGGCTGCCATTCCTGTCCACTTACAGCACCTCGTTTGGCTAGTTCATCAGCTTTCCTGTTCCCTTCGGGAGATAGTTTTGAATGAGCTTTCACTTTTGTGACCCCAAATCCTTTCCCCTGTGCTTCTTCAAAGATGTACCGTAATAGCAGGGCCGAAGGAAGGGGCCTTCCATCCGCTGAGACAAATCCTCTGGCTTCCCATAGGGGCAAATGTTCTGTGAGGCTATTACAGACAGACATGCTATCAGAATATATGACTGATCTAGGCGGAAAGTATTCCGGGTGGCCAACCACATATGCGACAGCTGCTAGTTCTGCTGCCTGCGCACTCATGGTTTTAGGTAATTTCAAAGCCGCACTATATCTTTCCTGTCCGTGTTCATCCTCCATGTATATCCCACAGCCAGTTCTCCTTTCCCCATCCTGTACTGATGAAGAGCCATCCACAAAAATTTTAAATTAGGGTTCTTCCTTTCCCGTTTCCTTTATTTTTCTACTTTCAGGTCCCGTCTTACTCCCTGCCTTTCTCTTTGATACAAATGCGCCCTTGGGGTCGTTTGCTATCATCAATTGACATTCGTGTTTTTCTCCATGATAAACTAAGTTGTCTGCTAACATAGTGGTGGTTTTTACCCCCTTTATGGTTATATTTCTTCCTTGCAGCAACAATGTCCATCTAGTGATTCTATTTTGTCTAACTGCACCATCCTTAATCCTTCCGTCTAACAGTAGTTGTACAGGGGTATGTTGTGTTAATATTGTAAGTGGGTTTAGTCCCACTATATAGGTAAAATGCTGCACTGCCCAAAAGACAGCAAGCAAGTGTTTTTCTACTGGTGAGAGCATACGTGAGGCGTACGCTACCGATCGTAATTTCCCGTGTGTCTCCTGTAATAGAACTGCCGAAAGGGTGGTGTCTGTGGTAGCCACCTCCAATGAAAACGTCTCAGTTGGATTTGGGGTCTTCAGAGCAGGCGCGGCAGCTAATGCTTGCTTTAGAGCGGTCATGGCCTGGGTGTGTTCTGTTTTCCACTCCCAGGCCACCTTTTTTAATAATTCCATTAGCGGGGCCGCTTTTGTGGCGAATCCATCAATGTGGTCCCTGCAATCTCCCACCAAGCTTAAGAAGGACCTTAACCCTTTTACATCCCGAGGAACAGGGAGTCTGGCAACCGTCTCTATCCTTCACTTGTCAATGTCCCTCTTCCCCGGTGTCAGAATCATTCCCAAGTAAGTAACTTTTTGTTTCATGATCTGCGCTTTTTTAGGGTTAATCTTTAATCCCAAGTCATGTAACAACTGCAGTAATTCACTAAGCAGTTGATAATGTTCCTTTTTGGTTTTAGTTTGTTGGAGTAAGTCGAGACATTCAGGCCTCGAGAATCTTTTTAACCCTTCCCTCAGCCATTGGTGAAATATGGACGGGGAATTGTGAAATCCCTGCGGCAGGGCGGTCCATGTATATTGCTGTCCTTGGAAAGTAAATGCAAATTTATATTGACATTCTTTCTCCAGTGGAATAGACCAAAAACCGTTACTTATGTCCAAAACCATAAACCACTGTGCATCCGCATTTTGTCAAACTACTGTCTCTGGGCTAGTTGCTACAGTAGGGGCTGTTAACGGGGTGACTTTATTTAATTCTCTGTAGTCTATCGTTAGTCGTCAGCTACCGTCGGGTTTCCTCACCGGCCAAATAGGCGCGTTGTTAGTAGAAGCTATTGGTCTTAATATCCCTTGCTGCAGCAGACTCTGTATCACCTTCCCTATCTCTTCTTCTGCTTGTTTTGGGGAATCGTACTGCTTTTGTGGTTTGGGGTCTGGACCTTGTATACACACACTCCCGGTCATTTTCCCACAATCATGTTTATGTCAGGCAAATACTATTGAGTTTTTTGCGATAATTTGTTGTACTTCACGATCGTCACTCATTTCTCCTGGTTCTATCCACATTTCCCCGATCGTGCATATCCTATCCTGATATTCCCCCACCGGGACGAGTGTGTGATTTATACTGCTTATGCCCAAAGGCATTTGCCAAATCATACAATTAACGGGGTCAAAGCAGAGTCCCGCTTTGGCCATATAGTCACTCCCTAATATATGTTCTTGTTCTCTGGGTAATTTGATAAGGACCACTGAATGCTCTATCACTATGTCTCCCACACCAACTTCCAACGGTACGCTCGCATATCCCACTTGTGAATGCCCTGTGAATCCACTTAGAATAATTTTGTTTTGAATTTTCCAATCTACGTCATTGATCTGAGTGGTGTTAACGGTGGTTCGGGACCCCCCTGTGTCCCAGAGGAATGTAATAGGGCGGCCTCCAACCCTACCATTCACTAGGGGTCTCCCCGTGTCATCCCACCGCGTATCACACACCCATAACGGAGATGCCTGTGACCATCATTGCAGTTCGGGGTACAACCTGGAACTCGGTGGTATTTCTATCATATCACACTGAGGACTTGGTCTATTTGGCCCATCCATGGGTAGGCTCTGGTTTCCTCCCCAACCTGCATTCTCTCGTCTCGAGTTCGGGCAGTCCCTTACGAAGTGTCCCTCTCGGCCACAGTTATAGCATCTGGACACCTCGCCCTGAGTTCTCCCCGTTCCCGAGAAGTTTCCTTTTCCTCTGCCTCTACCTCTTCCCACTGTCTGATAAGCTGGCGGGGGTTCCCTCTGAGTAGGTCCCCTCCGTTCATTTCTCTAGGTTGTTGCCTGATCCTTAACAGGCATTGCTCTGTCCCTGGATGCCTTGGGTAGTTTTGATGTTTCCCTTTCCCATACTCTAACCATCTTCCTAATTATCCAGGGCTTTGTATGTGTGTCATCAGTGGGATCAAACTGATCTAATGCTTTCCTCGACTCCTCAGTGCCATGTGACACTAGCGTTCTCAGCCATCGGTTCCTAACCTCCAACTGTAAGTTATCCTTATCTAGGCCTGTGCCATAGACCCCTTGAAACACCCAAATGCGAGTTGAAAATGCGGTGGGGTGTTCACCTTTTCTTTGATAGCATTTCATCAGCGCCTCCACTGGGTCCCCTCTGTTATCGCCCATGACCGATAATACCTGGTCCTTTAAGGCCTCATTTGTGCCTCTACCAAGTTTTTGTTCCTCCGGTAGGGCGGAGTGTATATGTGGGTGTAGGCACATTAGAATTAATTTTTTTTCCTCAGCATCGTCTAAGCCGTGTACCCCTCTCTGTTGCCTGACCGCAGGAACAACTCCCTAGGATCATCCCTGGGCGCACACGTCCCAATATTTTTCGCAATATCCCTCAGTTCTTGTACCCCAAGTGGGGTGGAATATGTCATATTCAGGCCAGCTTGCCTCTGGCCATCTGCCCCTACCTGTGCTCTAGTGGTTACAAGGGGGGCCATTGGGGCAGACGGTTTTTCCAGCTCTGGAATATATGCCAGCGGTGGATCCTCTGGTGGAGGTTCCCCGTCACCACTGCTGTATCTATCTGCCCCGTCTGCTAAATCATCTCAATCTATATCCCCTTGATTGTTTTCTTCACCTCTTCTGGGTGCAAAAGCACACAGTATGCCCCTCTGTGCAGCTAGCTGATCTTGTAGCCTCACTATCAGTTTCTGACATTTTATGTGATCACCAGTACTGCTCCTCTTTTCCTGAGCTTCTCTGTGAATCACATTCATAGCAGTTTTTAAATCACTACATTGTTGTTTCCATCCCTCCACCTCAGCTTTAGCTGCTCAGGCTTCTCCCTCTCTCTTACTCTTTTCATTAGCCAATTTTTCACACTGTAACTGATATTGGTTCATGTGCATCAAATCTGCACTTCTCTGTCCCTTTAAATCAGTTACCTTCTCACCAAGGCGGGCTATCTCCTCACGGAGTTTTTTATTTTCTTCCTCTAATCTGTCTCTCTCCCTCCTAGCCTGCTGTCCGCATTCTATCCATTCCTCAAATAAACATCCGATCACTACGGACTTCTGTACCTTTTTAAAGTTCTTATCTGACGTCTTTGTTTGCGCAATTCTCCAAAGGGCCTCCCCAGCAGGTTTTCCGTTGTCGCCAATGTGACCCGCATAATCCCCGTATTGCGGCCACTTCCCTATTATGTATTTTTGGAGGAGTCCCTTTCAGTCAAAACAATCCAAGTCCCCAGGGCTTGGAGATTCCCCTTGATATGTCATTTTATGTTAATAGCTATGAATTAACCCAAACTCATGTTCTTGGTGTACTTTGCCAACTCGGTTCGGCTCGACTCTCCTGCTGACTCAACGGAGAGATTTATAACAAAAAGCTAAAAGCTACTGCGGATGCTGGAAATCCAAAACAAAAACAGAATTACCTGGAAAAACTCAGCAGGTCTGGCAGCATCGGTGGAGAAGAAAACAGTTGACATTTCGAGTCCTCATGACCCTTCGGCAGAACTGAAGTATAGTTAGGAGAGAGGTGAAATATAAGCTGGTCTAAGGTGGGGGGCGGGGGGAGAGAGAAGTTGAGGGTGGGGTGGTTGTGGGGATAAGCAAGCAGTGATAGGAGCAGATAATCAAAAGATGTCACAGACAAAAGGATCAAAGAGGTGTTGAAGGTGGTGATATTATCTAAGAAAAGTGCTAATTAAGAATGGATGGCAGGATACTCAAGGTACAGCTCGAGTGGGGGTGGGGTGGAAAGACTAACAAAGTATTAGTTGTAGATTTAAAAATAATGGAAATAGGTGGGAAAAGAAGAATCTATATAAATTATTGAAAAAAAAGTTGGGGGAAGAAATGGGGTGGGGATGGGGGGAGGGGGAGTTTAAGATCTAAAGTTGTTGAATTCAATATTCAGCCCGGAAGGCTGTAAAGTGCCTAGTCGGAAGATGAGGTGCTGTTCCTCCAGTTTGCGTTGGGCTTCACTGGAACAATGCAGCAAGCCAAGGACAGACATGTGGGCAAGAGAGCAGGGTGGAGTGTTAAAATGGCAAGCGACAGGGAGGTTTGGGTCTTTCTTGCGGACAGACCGCAGGTGTTCTGCAAAGCGGTCGCCCAGTTTGCGTTTGGTCTCTCCAATGTAGAGGAGACCGCATTGGGAGCAACGAATGCAGTAGACTAAGTTAGGGGAAATGCAAGTGAAATGCTGCTTCACTTGAAAGGAGTGTTTGGGCCCTTGGACGGTGAGGAGAGAGGAAGTGAAGAGGCAGGTGTTGCATCTTCTGCGTGGGCATGGGGAGGTGCCATAGATGGGGGTTGAGGAGTACGGGGTGATGGAGGAGTGGACCAGGGTGTCCCGGAGGGAACGATCCCTACGGAATGCCGCCAGGGTGGGTGAAGGGAAGATGTGTTTGGTGGTGGCATCATGCTGGAGTTGGCGGAAATGGCGGAGGATGATCCTTTGAATGCGAAGGCTGGTGGGGTGATAAGTGAGGACAAGGGGGACCCTATCATGTTTCTGGGAGGGAGGAGAAGGCGTGAGGGCGGATGCGCGGGATATGGGCCGGACACGGTTGAGGGCTCTGTCAACGACCGTGGGTGGAAAACCTCGGTTAAGGAAGAAGGAGGACATGTCAGAGGAGCTGTTTTTGAAGGTAGCGTCATCGGAACAGATGCGACGGAGGCGAAGGAACTGAGAGAATGGGATGGAGTCCTTACAGGAAGCGGGGTGTGAGGAGCTGTAGTCGAGGTAGCTGTGGGAGTCGGTAGGCTTGTAATGGATATTGGTGGACAGTCTATCATCAGAAATTGAGACAGAGAGGTCAAGGAAGGGAAGAGAAGTGTCAGAGATGGACCATGTGAAAATGATGGAGGGGTGGAGATTGGAAGCAAAATTAATAAATTTTTCCAGGTCCCGACGAGAGCATGAAGCAGCACCGAAGTAATCATCGATGTACCGGAGAAAGAGTTGTGGGAGGGGGCCGGAGTAGGACTGAAACAAGGAATGTTCCACATAGCCCATAAAGAGACAGGCATAGCTGGGGCCCATGCGGGTACCCATAGCCACACCTTTTATTTGAAGGAAGTGAGAGGAGTTAAAGGAGAAATTGTTCAGTGTGAGAACAAGTTCAGCCAGACGGAGGAGAGTAGTGGTGGATGGGGATTGTTGGGGCCTCTGTTCAAGGAAGAAGCTAAGGGCCCTCAGACCATCCTGGTGGGGGATGGAGGTGTAGAGGGATTGGACATCCATGGTGAAGAGGAAGCGGTTGGGGCCAGGGAACTGGAAATTGTTGATGTGACGTAAGGTGTCAGAGGAATCACGGATGTAGGTGGGCAGGGACTGGACAAGGGGAGAGAGAAGGGAGTCAAGATAACGAGAAATGAGTTCCGTGGGGCAGGAACAGGCTGACATGATCAGTCTGCCAGGACAGTTCTGTTTGTGGATTTTGGGTAGGAGGTAGAAGCGGGCCGTCCGAGGTTGGGCGACTGGCTTGATATTCAGTGGTGGTGTCATGGTCCAGGGGAAGGTAGGAGGAAGTGTCTGCGAGTTGACGCTCAGCCTCCGCGAGGTAGAGGTCAGTGCGCTAGACAACAACAGCACCACCCTTGTCAGCGGGTTTGATGACAATGTTAGGGTTGGACCTGAGAGAACGGAGTGCAGTAAGTTCAGAGAGAGACAGATTAGAATGGGTGAGAGGAGCAGAGAAATTGAGACAGTTAATGTCACGCTGACAGTTCTCAATGAAAAGATCAAGAGAAGGTAAGAATCCAGGGGGAGGGGTCCAGGTGGAGGGAGAATATTGGAGGTGGGTAAAAGGATCCGTTGAACGGGGAGAGGACTCCTGCCCAAAGAAGTGAGCACGGAGACGAAGACGGCGGAAGAAGAGTTCAGCATCATGCCGAGCCCGAAATTCATTGAGATGAGGGCGTAAGGGTATGAAACTAAGTCCTTTGCTGAGCACTAAACGTTCAGCATCGGAGAGGGGAAGGTCAGGGGGTATAGTGAATACGCGGCTGGGGCTGGGATTGGAAGATGGGGTGGGGACGGAGGGACAAGCAGGGGTGGAGGGTCCCAGATGGGTGTTGGTGTCGATGAGTTGTTGGAGCTTGCGTTCCTTAGCACTTGAGAGAAAGAGAAAAAGTTTCTTGTTGAGGCGACGGATGAGGCGAAGAATAAAATGAAACTGGGGGCACGCGCAGCTTTGAAAAAGGGTGCGGTGGTGCTGCTGGAGGGAGAGGTCGAGTGTGTTCATATGGCGGCGCATGGCACTGAGTGTGGATCTCAGAATGCGACGGGAACAGCAGTCCAAGAAACGTTTTATGTCCCGGAGATACCTGTAATCCTGGGTGGGTTCGAAACAAGAGGGATGGAATTTCAGTTGAAATCCACGTGGGGTGAGTTGGAGACGGAGACAGTCACTGAGAAAGGAAATATGGCTGTGAAAGCGGGTTTTAGTAAACACCTTGTCAAACACCAGGAGAGAAATGGAAAGCAATGAAGGTGAACAGGGCAGAAGAGACAGGCGGAAATCCTGTCGGAGAACAGAGCAGTACTTCTTCAGGGAGGGCATTTCTTGAAGAGAGGTGGCAGTCAATTAAACACAGAGATAAAAACTAAAAGCTACTGCGGAGAGATTTATTCTCGTGCCCGCCCAGGGACGCCAGATATGTTGTCGGCGGTCACCAGTAATGGTTATTGGCTTAGTACAAAGAGGAGAAGAGTCAATTCTCTCTTAACTCTAAATTCGCTTTATTAACATCGTTAGATCATATCCATATAGCTTATATGTCTGGTTAGATATAGATACGCAGTTTTCAGCAGGTTATACAGTTTTATACCCAACCTAGAACCTAAACGCACACCCACTAGGTTTCTCTGACACTCCCTGAGTGGTCACAGAATATAAAAGCTAATACCCGAAAAGGAGAGCTGACGCTGGCCAGGCGTCCTGTTCTCTCTCTCTTTCGACATCGTCTCTACGTTGGTGACGTAGGTTCTTCCATTTCCACAATGGTTATTCTCCGGAGTCTTCGCTGGCTCCACGCCTGAAATTCTCCACTCTTATTCTGAATCTTATCTCTTCAAGCTGTGCTGTCTCTCTCCCGTTGGTTTAGGCTTGCTTGCCTAGTCTGTGGCATCTTCTCATTGGCTCTGTCCCAAGGACTTAGGTAGCATGACCTCATTACTCCTTTTCTAAATAAGGACTTGTGTCTTATCGCATTCCCTTTGTTTTTCAAGAAACTCAGCTACTTCAAACCGGTCCCAGCCAGCTCAGGCCAGTGACTGGACTCAGGTTACTTCAGGTCAAAAGTTGCTTTTGCCTGTGTCAGCAGTTTGGCTGCAGCCCCTGGCCAACAGTCCGATGGCCATGAAAGCCAGCATAAACCCAAGTCTTTCTTTTCTTTCCAATTGGCTTCCATGCCCTTGCACTCAGGAGAGGAAAATCAGTTGAGGTTCCCATTTCTGATTACTAGCTAATGACCTCCTGCTGGAAAGTATACGTATGCAAATATGGAGAGGAAATGAGGAGGTAGGGGTTTGGTAGTGTTGGGGGGGAATGGATGGTGGTGGTGGTGGTGGTGGCGTTGGACAGAAAATTACCTATCTGCACAAGGTTAAAAAAAGTGTAAACATGTTTATAAAAAAATATGTATAAATTTGCTAACCCAGTGCATCGTGACAACAGAATCCCCCCATCATGTGTGCTGTGATGCGCACATAGTCATATAGCCTGTCAGCACTTACTATTTAGTCTGGTATCCAGCTAAGTGGCCATGGGATATCAAAATCAACTTAAAAATATTTTTCTATTAAATTAGGAAAAAGACAATTGTCAGAAGCTGTATGGGCTCCTTGAAAACTGATAATGATGATATTGTCAATGAAAATAATTAAATGGTAGACATGTTAAATAAGTATTTTGTGTCAATATTTACAATAGATGCTGCATATCCCAAGGAAGCTAATATTGAATCAGGAACAGGAACACATCAAAATTAACATGTGCAAAATAACAGTAGTGAAGAAAGTAATAAGAGTAGAAAGAGCGATAAATCCCCGGGGCAAGATGGTTTTCATCCAAATTTTTAAAGGAAGTAGGTGGGAGCATTGCAAATGCCCTAACTGAAATTTTCCAAGTTCTCTCCATTCAGGAATCATTCCATTAGATTGGAAAATTGCACATCACACTCCAGTTTTCAGAAAGGTCAGAGAGGGAAACCAGGGAATTATAGACTAGTTAGACTAACTAGTCTATAATTTGTAGAAAATTATTGGAGTCTATAATTAAGGAGAGGGCAACTGAAAACTTTGAAAATTTTCAGCTGCTCAGAGGGTAAAGAGTAAGTCATGCCTGACGAACTTGATTGATTGAATTTTTTGAAGAGGTGGGTAAAGTAGTGGATGGGGGAATGTCTATGGATGCAACTCATATGGACTTCCAGAAGGCATTTGATAAAGTCATATGTAAGAGATTGTTAGATAAAGTTGAAGCTAATGGAATTGAAGGCAAGTTATTGACCGGGTTATTAAATTGGTTCAGCAGCAGGAGACAGAGTAGGGATAATGGGCAGGTCTTGTAATTCAAATGATGTGACTAGTGGTAAACCCACAGGGAACTGTTTTGGGATCTCAACTATTCATCCTATTTATTAATATCTTAGAAGACAGAATTCTGAGGTACAGGGGAATTTGGGTGCCCTGGTACATGAATCACAAAAAGTTAGTATGCAGGTACAGCAAGTGATTCGGAAGGCAAATAGGATATTATAGTTTATTGCAAGAGGAATGGAATATATAATTAGGAAAGTTTTGCTGCGTTTGTACAGGGCATTGGTGAGACCACATCCAGAGTACTGTGTATAGTTTTGGTCTCCTTATTTAAAAAAGAATATAAATGCATTAGAAGCAGTTCAGAGAAGGTTCACTCAACTGGAACCAACCTGAGAAAAGGTTGGACAGGTTGGGCCTGTATCCATTGGAGTTTAGAAGAATGAGAGGTGATCTTATTGAAGCATATAAGATCCTGAGAGGACTTGACAGGTTGGATGCTGAAAGGATGTTTCTCTTTGTGGGAGAGATTAGGGCCAGGGTTTTCCCATCAACGATTTGGGGGCGGGGCCCACTCACCGACGGGAAAATGACGTGGGATGACGTTGGGAGGAACCCCCGATGTCATCCCGGTCCCTTTAAATATTTAGGAAGGCGGGCAGACAACGAAATCAGTTGTCCGCCCGCCGACCTGTCAATGGCCAATTAAGGCCATTGACAGGCTAATTAAGATTGTTAAATACCCTGCCTGTCCAACCTTAAGGCTGGCGGGCAGGCCAGGAGCCCCAGCCGGCTTCTGATAATACATGAAACCTCATGCACTGGCGGGATGAGGTTTCATGTCCGTTTTTTAAAAGTTTAATGAAGTTTATATCGTTTTTATTAACATGTCCCATCTCGTGTGACATTGTCATATGAGGGGGACATGTTAATAATATTTTTATTTTTCTATTTTTTAAGTTTTTCAGGAAGGCCACTGGGCAGGCCTTATCTGGCCCGCCCACTCAAAATGGCGGTGGGCCCCGCTTCAGTGGCGGGGGTCGGCTGTCCACCCGCCCACCAAGGGCAAAATTCTGCCCTAGAGCTAAGGGCACAGTTTAAAAATAAAGGGTCTCCCATTTAAGATGGAGATGAGGAGAATATTTTTCTCTCAGAGTGTCATGAGTCTGTGGATCTCTCTTTCCTAGAGAGTGGCAGAGTCAGGGTCATTGAATATTTTTAAGGCAAAGGTAGATAGATTCTTGAATAACAAGGGGATGAAAGGTTATCAGGGGTAGGTGGGAAAGTGGCATTGAGGCCACAATCAGATCAGCCATGATCTTATTGAATGCCAGAGCAGCCTCGAGGGACTGAATGGCGTAGTCCTGCTCCTAATTTGTACGTTTGTATAGGATACATATCCAAGTTACCAGGACACCCAGATCCCTCTGTACCTCAGAGTTCTGCAATCTCTCTCCATTTAGATAATATGCTGCTTTTCTATTCTTCATGCCGAAGTGGGCAAGTTTATATTTTCCCACACTATACTCCATCTGCCAAATTTTTGCCCACTCACTTAACCTAGCTATATCTATTTGCAGGCCCCTTATGTCCTCTTCACAACTTACTCTCCTACCTAGCTTTGTGTTATCAGCAAATTTAGCAACTATACATTTGGTCCCTTCATCCAAATCATTGATATAGATTGTAAATATGTGAGGCCCCAACACCGATCCCTGTGGCGCTCCACATGTTGCCACCTGAAAATGATCGACTAGACCTACTTTCTGTTTCCTGTTAGCTAACCAATCTTCTATCCATGCTAACATGTTACCCCCTACACTATGATCTCTTATTTTGGGCAGTAACCTTTGATGTGGCTCCTTGTCAAATGCCTTAGGAACACACGAACATAGGACTCAGGAGCAGACCATTTGGCCCTTCAAGCCTGCTCTGCAATTCAATAAGATCATGGCTGATCTGGTTGTGATCTCAATTCCTCTTTTGACATGACAGTTGATTCCCCTGTTCATCAAAAATCTAACTCAGCCTTGAATAAATTCAATGATCCAGCCTCCACTGCTTTCCGGGGAGGAGAATTCCACATACCAACAACCCTCTGAGAGAAAATATTTCTCATCTCCATCTCAAAAGGGAGACATCTTATTCTTAAACTATGCCCCTCGTTCTCAACTCCCCCACGTGGAAACATCCTCCTATCAAGTCCCCTCAGGATCTTCTGGAAATGGAAGCACTCCACAGCTACAGGTTCCCCTTTAGCCACATTGCTTATTACATCCTCAAAGAATTCTAACATACAGGGGCTTACCTGGATACTTATCCTGGAAATGTTAGACAGTTTAATACCTGGTCTAACAGCTGTGTAACTCAACTGAGCATCACAACCCCTGACCACACTCAACATCTCCACAACTGGAGGTGACTACCTTCCCCAACCACCAGACTATCCGCCAACCTACCTACCTGCCTCCCCATTCACTCACTCACCCACTCACTAACCCACACTCATTCATTAAAAGACGGGACCTTTATAAACTTACCTGAATATGGCAGCTTATGTCCTCTCCTTCTCCTGACTCTCCTAAGCTCACTGGACTTACCTTGGAGTGCCTGTGCTGCCCATTTCTATTTCAGCCGGATTCGGAAGATCCAGAAGAAATGGGTAGTATCCTCAGGTCAGAAAAAAAATCACGGGCAGCAGCAATGTGCCCAGAATTATGCTGACTGGAATGGACTAGGCCATAGTGAACGGGCGAGTGGATGAGTGAGTGAATGGGCAGGTGAGTGAGGTGGATGAGGTGGGTCGGGGGACAATCGAGTAGCCGGGTCGGGGGGGTTGGTGAAGTGGTCGAGGGGCCAGTGGGGTGGTTGGGGGAGGTGGGTCAGTGGGGTAGTTGGATGGTCAGGGGCTAGTTGGAGGAAGTGATTGGGGGGCTCGTTGTGATGCTCAGTTTTGTTACACAGCTGTTAGACCAGGTATTATACTGTTTAACATTTCCTGAGTAAGTATCCTGGTAAATCCCATTTATCTGACCCAAGTCTCTGCTCTGGGCATTCGGAGAGAGTCCCGGGCAGCAGGGAAATCAACCCACCGGCTAAACCCGCGCAATTTCTGTGTACGTCTAACGTCAGAAGTGCCACAGGATCCTGACGAGCATCTCCCAAACATACGTCTGATCTCCGACCATCCCGAAACCTGAAGACTTGGGGCATTGTCTAATGTGCTTCTTAGCCCTCCAGGTCAGGAAGGTCGCAGCAAGGTTAGGGCTAACTTAGCTGATCTCCTCAAGGCAGCAGTGAGGGCATTACAACTGATCTGGGACATGGGGAGGTTTCATTTGCAATATTAATTATATTAGAAAGTAGTTTGCCTTATTTATATAGTATCAAAGCAGTCTGATCAGAAATTCTTAAATCTTTCCGAGTTCATGGCTGGAAATGATAAATTTGCGGTGCGTGTGTGTTATCCGCGGTTGTTGCTCCTGGTCTAAGATGCTGAAGCAGAAAATCACAGCTGCTCGGGCTGCTACAGTGATCGGGGGAAATGCTGTGTAAGTTCTGGCTCCATAGTAACTGTACCACGCTGAGATGTAAAAGCTTGAGGTACTCGGCGTCCTTAGAAATAAAAACGCAATCAGTTGGTGACTAATTATAGAACTCGGGCCCCAGAGTAAAGCAAGCGATCAACCTGACAAAAGTAACAGCCTGAGACGGGATTATGCTGCAGTCTTTAGATATGTTGTATATCAATATCGTCGGTCTGGATCCTGTGCGTTTGACCATTTGCACTCAATTTAAACAAAGAATTTACATACAATTATTTGCGAACAAAATAATTTGCACGCGCGTCAATGTAAAATTTAGAAGATTTGATGATTAAGACATTAATAGAAAATTAAGTATAATAAATACAATTAGGATGAGTTAATTCGAGATTCTTAAAGCAATCCTTACAGGAGCAGCGTCACCGTGTTGTTAGTTACATTGCTGTATGCCATAGAAGGAAATACCAATGGGATGCAAAGCGTAACTGACATTTTAATTTAAAATTCGAGGTTCTTTGAAAATAAATATTTTGATGTTGCATACAGCACAGGAAAATGTAACCTTCAAAGGCCGAATGGAAAAATCGATTTTTAAAGGATGCCAATGCAACAAACGAACAATGAAGCGTTTACAGACGTCATTCTTCAACAATATTGCCAATTTTAAAAAGATCTAATTAGGCATTTGTTTATAAATATGAGACCTGTGAGCAGAATCATTTAACAGAAATAAAAATTTATAGCTGGATAAAAAGTATAATTATGTTTATTTACTGACAAGGAATTAAAAGATATTCAGTGCTCTTTCTGATTTCGACTTTAAAGTTGAATTTATTCCGGACATTTTAATCCACTATTTTGGGGCTTCCTCATCTCTATTCATTTCCAGAAAATGAATTCCCACCATTATAAAATAAAGAAAAGGAACCTTTTAAAACTTGCATTTATATAACACTTTTCACTACTTAAGGATGTGCCGAAAACTTCATAGTCCATGAAGTACTTTTGAAGCATAATTCCTGTCAGAACGTCGAGAAATATTTTCAGAAAATTTGCACACAGCAAGTTCCCAGAAACAGTAATATAGGATAAATGACCAGAAAATTTGTTTGACTGATGTTGGTTGAACTATTGGTCAGGACACCCCGCTCTTCTTCCAATGGGATCTTTTATATCCGTCTGGGAAGACAGGCGGATATAAGACAGGGGGTCTCAGTTAACATAGCACTGAAAGATGGCACTTTGAACAGTACAACACTCACTGAGTACAGCACTAGCTAATATGCTCAAGTCTTTGGAATGATATTTACAACCACAGCTCCCTAACTCAGAGGGGAAGGTGCTAAGACTGACATTTGAATTCAAAATTTTCTGCAACATTTTAAACTGTACTTTCCAAGTTGAAAACAAGAATACATATATATTCAGATAATGAAAAAGGAAAGTCTAAAGATGTCATAATTGGGCAGTTAAAGTTATTCTGATATGTAAAATTGTATATAATTTTGTACTTAACTATTGCTCTATTTTAAATATACTGACAATACTTTCATTTGCACACTACTTATGTGTAGGATAAATATTCGACTCCACTCAGTCCCAAGAATTGCCTCATTTAATGTCATAATATGGTGTGTTTTAATAATTTATCACTGATAGTCTAAGCATTTACTTTTGTCATTGAATGTGTTGCAAGCATAAATAAATAAGACATGAATGGAAGGCTGGTCCTTTTTTTAAACCAGCAATTACAAGAATAATTACAGATCAGCACTGATGGGCATGCATTTATATTACATAGAGAGAATGCAAAAAAGCTAGCAAACTAAATATGTAAACTAGTTTCATGGCAGATTGTAGGCACACAAGGGTATTCAGGCACAACTGCCCATATTTTCTCATTTTAATTCTAGTTGGTGAATATTCAAAATTGTAATTAACTAGGGGAGACATGACAATGACATTGCTAGAATTAAAGCACTTTCCTGTTTATAATAGAATGCAATGCAGCTGTTATGATGTACAATAAAATGGTCAAATAGCATATTTTTCTTGAAGTGTCAAAGTTTATATCAGGTTTGTGATACAAATTAAAGACTGAATGGTGAATTACTGAATGAGTAGACTGGCACAATTACTTGAAAAGTATTTGCTTACTCAGATAAATTTCATATTCAACCTATGTACACAAGCAAGGTGGTTATACTATCCCTGTATAAATCACTGATCATGGTTCAACTGAAATGATTTGTTCACTTCTGGGTGCCACGCTTTAGGGAGGATGTCAAAGCCTTGGAGATAGTGCTGAGAAGATTGACTAGAATTTTACCAGGGATGAGAAATTTCAGTTATATGGAGAGATATAAAGAAGATGGGATTGTTCTCCTTAGAGAAAAGGTTAAAGGGAGATTCAATAGAGATGTTCAAACTATGAAGGGTTTTGATAGTGTAATTAAGGATAAACTGTTTCTATTGGCAGGAGGGCCAGTAACCAAAGGACAAGATTTAAGATAATTGACGATAGAACCAGAAGGACGATGAAAAGGAAGAATTTTATGCAGCTAGATGTTATAACCTGGTCACCTAAAAGGGTGGCAGAAGTAGAATTGATAGTGACTTTCAAATTGTAATTGGATATTAACTTTAAAATGGAAAAAATGCATTGGGGAAAGAGGAGGGGAGTGGGACTAATTAGGTGGCTCTTTCAAAGAGCTGACAAAGGTATAATTTGGCAAACAATCTCCTTCTGTGCTGTATGAGTCTAAATTTGATAGGCCCCAATGATAAGCCTTTGCTTCTGATGCAGGCAGCACACCAACTTTGTGCCTCCTGCTAATTAACATGATTGCAATGTTCAGTCAGTGTGAACGCTGGTGTTGAGTGGCTGGATGTCTGAGAGACCTAAAATCCCGAGAGGCAAACACCAGTTAAAGCTAGACTACATTTCTTAAAGCCAGCCTGCACTTCTTAAAGGGGAGGTGCACTGTGGGTGCAGTAGGTGCTGGAAGTCATTCTACAACAAATTGTGACCTGAGAAAGACAGAAAAATGGAACAACATGGGAGACAACAGGCTGCAAGATTTTCTGACACTGTACTGAATGCCTTGGTCAGGGAGATTTAGAGAAGAGAGCTGTAATCTATCCACTGGCCAAGGGGCCTCCAGGCAGACTCTCAGAAGGCAGTGGGACCAGACAGCCATGATGATCAATGTCAGTCTGGACCAAAGGGCATGGATGTGGTGCTGCTAAAAGTTCAATGACCCCTCACAAGTAGTCAAGGTCAGCAAATGCATATTCAAATGCCTTATCCCAACAACTGCACCACTAGCCTCAGACACTGCACCATACCCCCATCACACAGCTACAAGAATTTTTATCAATCATGATTTATACCAAACATTCATAGATCAACTATCCCTAACATAAGTAGCACTGCTGCAAGCCCCAGACCTATGTTTCACAGCTTGCACACACTGCCAGCTATTTAACCATGACAGACACATCACCCAAATAGATTGCACTTACTCACTGACACACTTCCCTCTTTCTTGCAGGAAGTTATCACACAGTGGAGGCAGCAATACCTAACTGACAGAGGACAATTGTGGTTGTGTGTCCTGAGGAGATGGTGCTCGCCATCATTGGAGCAGCGATTGCTGAGATTGTGTCTAGTGGTGGAGCTGAAGTAATATACTTAATTCTCCTTCTCACATCCCACTTCTTCTTCATTCCTTGCCTTTGACAAGGTGCCGCACAGGAGGCTGCTCAGTAAGATAAGAGCCCATGGTGTTAGAGGCAAGGTACTAGCATGGATAGAAGATTGGCTGTCTGGCAGGAGGTAGAGATTGGGGATAAGGGGGTCCTTCTCAGGATGGCGGCCGGTGACTAGTGGAGTTCCGCAGGGGTCAGTGTTGGGACCACAACTTTTCACTTTATACATTAATGATCTAGATGAAGGAACTGAGGGCATCCTGGCTAAATTTGCAGATGACACAAAGATAGGTGGAGGGACAGGTAGTATTGAGGAGGCGGGGAGGCTGCAAAAGGATTTGGACAGTTAGGAGAATGGACAAAGAAGTGGCAGATGGATATAACGTGGGGAAGTGTGAGGTCATGCACTTTGGTAGGAAGAATAGAGGCATAGACTATTTTCTAAATGGGAAGAGAATTCAGAAATCTGGAGTGCAAAGGGACTTGGGAGTCCTAGTCTAGGATTCTCTTAAAGTTAACTTGCAGGTTGAGTCGGTAGTTAGGAAGGCAAATGCAATGTTGGCATTTATTTCGAGAGGACTAGAATATAAAAGCAGGGATGTGCTGCTGAGGCTTTATAAGGCTCTGGTCAGACCACATTTAGAATATTGTGATCAATTTTGGGCCCCGTATCTCAGGAAGGATGTGCTGGCCCTGGAGAGGGTCCAGAGGAGGTTCACGAGAATAATCCCAGGAATGAAAGGCTTAACATATGAGGAACGTTTGAGGACTCTGGGTCTATACTCGATGGAGTTTAGAAGGATGAGGGGGGATCTGATTGAAACTTACAGAATACTGAAAGGCCTGGATAGAGTGGACGTGTGGAAGATGCTTCCATTAGTAGGAGAGACTAGGACCCAAGGGCACAGCCTCAGAGTAAAGGGAAGACCTTTTAGAACAGAGATGAGGAGAAACTTCTTTAGCCAGAGAGTGGTGAATCTATGGAATTTATTGCCACAGAAGGCTGTGGAGGCCAGGTCATTGAGTGTATTTAAGACCGAGATAGATAGGTTCTTGATTGTTAAGGGGGTCAAAGGTTACGGGGAGAAGGCGGGAGAATGGGGTTGAGAAACTTATCAGCCATGATTGAATGGCGGAGCAGACTCGATGGGCTGAATGGCCTAATTTCTGCTCCTATGTCTTATGGTCTTCATTCCACAATCTCCTCTAGTTTAGAACCTTCAGATAGTGTGAACATGCACCTCTTATTCCCTTACCTCCCACTTCATGCACCACAACCTTACCCTTCTACCATTCTCCTTTCAGATGGCCAAGAACTGCAACCTAGCCAGACAGTGGTGGAAGAGCAAGAAAGTGGTGATGATGAAGAGACACCATCCTTCACTCTCACAGCCACCAGACCAGACACTTGACACTGCCTATACCTTAGAGAATAGCTTAGAGACAGGCTATGCATGTGGTGAGATACCAGACATGAGAGGCCTGCAGCAAGGGCAAAAGTAGCACAGTTATTAGCCTCGCAGAGGGTGAAGGCACGCATGGATTCTGCTGCAGAGGTCTCGATGAACATTTCAATGGGCCAGGCTATAGAAGAAGGCTGTGGGATATACACAATAAAATGCTTAGTGCATTGGCAGGCCTGTGTGATGGCCTGCTTGCAATGTCAAAGAGTATGGAGGAGTCCAGCACCAACTTTGCATGGGGCTTTGCACAGAGCTTGTAGTGCAGAACAAGTAGAAGGCACCAAATGTTGTGATGCTGCAGTGGAAGCTCAGACATCTGTCATGCAAGCTGAGTGTTGGAATCATGGTTATGGATACCAGTATTTAAAGAGAATAGGAGGATGTCACAGTGGTCCAGCAATCTGTCCACCAACAGATTACTAGCATTATTGAGACACTGCCTCAGGGGAGCGGTAGTGACTCTTGTATCTCTCAGGGTGACAGCACTCTTGCATGACTGCCACTTTTCCAGTGCCCTCGCTGTTGCCTACCAACCAACCCAGACTGCTGGTGCCTATGCGAAGCCAGGTGAATCAGTTGTTCATGGACACTGCGGTCAGAAAGTGCCGTTCGAAGTTCCCTCCTCCCTTCCCCTTTCTCCGCCTCGGCTGCTCAGTGTATAAGCTAGTGGTAAGGGTTGTGCCTTCATGATGTTGAGGTTGTGCAGCATATAACAGATCATCATGAATCCTGACATATATTCTGCTGAGTACTCTTCTAGTGTGGCACAGGCATTGGAATACATGTTCAGCCATATGTAATTAAGAGAGCACATTGGGCAGAGCATTGAACTCCCAGAGGCTCTGAAGAAGAGTCATACGGACTCGAAACGTTAACTGTTTTTCTCTCCACAGCTGCTGTTAGACCTGCTGAATTTTTCTAGCATTTTCTGTTTTTGTCCCAGTTACAGCCTGATTGGCATCATGGTCTGCCTATCTCTGGCAGACTCTCACTGCTCGTACGCTCTGTTACCTCCTCATCAATAGGTCCTCCGGTGTGACTCACATCAGAATTGTGCACCATGCGATTTAGGACCTCTAATGCCCTCTGACGCACCCCCCAAACATGAGGGCAACGTATCCGAAATTTGCGGCGTATGATTGCAGGAGTCTGTTGCCATTTATCTTTTGCATGTTGTTTTCCCAAATACTTGTGAAATAAATGTAGCCGTAGGACGATATTTATAAACATTCAATGTAAATTATATAAACTTAATGTCTTTCAAAAAAAATGCAGATTTGTAAGCTGTGTCTATGCTACATGAAACATGTTCTGATTTTGGTACCATGAATAAAATCTCCCTAATGATATTCGCCCGCATCCTATTAGGAGAATGTGTTTTTTCATTGTCATTAACAACCCGATAATGACTTTCTCAAAAATGCTACTTCTCTGTCACCCTGGCAACACGCAGCCGCAGAACTCATGCGGAAGTCAGGTGAGACCCCGGTAGCGTGCTGTGTTACCATGGAGCTGGTGATTCGAAGCTCATGTGCACTAATAACGGAAGGTGATTGGTGGGATTTAATAGACGCGGGCTGATTGAAAGTAATTTGCTACACGATGGAACCGGAGTGAGCTGCTCTGCGCTTGGAGACCAATTAAAGCCACTCCAATATATAGCTGGCTTTACACAGGCGCTTGCTCCTGGTTTTGTTAGAAAAAGAATTGTTTTGAGTAGGCCAAGGATCAAACAAACTATTTGTTGTGTCTAATCTTCCTGTGTTTAACTAGCAGTGGCAGACATGTACAGGAGTGATTCTGCTGCTGCTGTAAAACGCAATGCTGATCAAGAAAATATTTATTTAGTCCCACAAATGGGCCCCGTTAGTCAAAAACAAAGGACAGTTTTAGGGGTATTGAATGAAAATGATCAGCAGAGGCGTTCGCAGGTAACCTGTATTCAGTAAATCCGTTACTTCTGAGGGTAACTTTGTATTGTACTTGAAGCTATACATTTTTGATGTATGCTTTTAGAAACAATTTCACTACACCAGAATTTTAATTTATTTCGGTGAGTTTGCAAACTGTCTGACCTTGGTTTTCTTTTCTTTTGGCCTCTTTCCCCACCCCCGGCCCCAACGTGTTTCGTCAGGCTTCTCTGAAACCTTGTGGCATCGTTGCACTGGGGACAGACAATGGCTTCACTTCGGCTAAGAGCTGCTGCACTTTTTCTGAATGTCCGTCTACTTTCGTCTCCAATTCGAGCTTCAACATTTACATGGAGGATGAAGTCCAGGGTGAAGTTGAAGTCGAAGTCTCCGAATGTAACCTGACCTCCGAACTGGACACGAAGCTTGGAGAAGTTGGTAATGTCTCCAAACCAGCGGACGACTATTGTCTATTCTTAGATCTTAGTGAAGGTAACTGCAAGACGCGGAACTAGAATTCTTGGTCTCGCTTGATACGAACTCTGAAGGTCTTTCCCTTTTTCTTATAA
Organism: Cetorhinus maximus; assembly: GCF_964194155.1. Taxonomy (NCBI): domain Eukaryota; kingdom Metazoa; phylum Chordata; class Chondrichthyes; order Lamniformes; family Cetorhinidae; genus Cetorhinus; species Cetorhinus maximus. The sequence continues at coordinate 32,787,429 of NC_135885.1, read as the reverse complement.
GTGTAGATGATTGCATTACCGCATTCGTTTTTATTTTCGCTACTAACAGGATTGGGTTTAAAATTTAAAATTACTCGTGTATATGGGGTGGTTTTTGTTTTGTACGTTGCTCATTTCAAATGCCTGTTAATGTTTATGTCCCCGCAGTTTCGCCGATGCTTGTGGATTCATCAATACGCTCGCAACGTTCCCACGATGATTCGCATGTAAATGTAGATTATCTCGCTGTGGAAGGATATGCGGAAGACATTTATCGATACCTTAGAGAGGCAGAAGTGAGTTATCTTACAGAGCAGTACGAGCTCGATCTAGAGTGCGGTTCGAATCACAATGATCAGTTTTGTGACACTTCAATGTCACTTCGTAACCTCAGAAAATTGGCTGACAGCCCTCGGTGATACTTGTTGGGGTTTGATCACAGCGCTCTCTTTGGCAGCTGGCTCCATTTGGACTGCTTAAAACTCGTCTCGCATCGCGTTGTGAAAGCTGCCGGTACGATCGTGTAACTGCTTTTTGCGGTAGGATTGATAATCCTATCCACTGAACCCGCAGGATATCAATCCACCTAAACATGGATGGGTTGATTTTGTGCTTGCAGTCTTGATGCGGATTTTCCAGTCAGCTTGTGAAATTGAAATTGACACTTGTTTTGACCCCTCGTCTCCTTGATCTGAAGATGTATCGAAATAAAGCCGACCCTAAAACCAGTGCTAATACACACAGCAGCAGCAGACACAGTGCGTCTTGCACTAGATTAGATTAAATCATACCCTCGAACATTGGACACTTGTCCAGCTTTACTTGATTTGAGACTACTGGAGCTCTGGACTTCTCAAATTCGATTCTGTGTGGAACATGAGCCAGGCTCAAATGATCAGACACTGCGGGAGTAGCAGAAATGACAGCTAATTTCTGCCACGGAGTTTGTCGTTTTCAGTATTTTTCCCTCCATTTCATTGACGTTCAAAGTTAATTTTCTGTTTCAGGAAAAATGTAGACCGAAGTTTGGGTACATGAAGAAGCAGCCAGACATAACGCCCAGTATGCGCTCCATCCTTGTGGATTGGCTTGTGGAAGTCAGTGAGGAGTACAGTTTGCAAACTGAAACCTTGTACTTGGCGATAAATTACCTGGACAGATTCCTGTCATGCATGTCAGTCCTGCGAGGGAAGCTGCAACTTGTAGGGACAGCAGCCATGCTTGTGGCATCGTAAGTTTTTTTTGTTTAAAATAACTAACTATTGCAGTGAGGTTGGTCTCCTTTTTTAAGCTAAAACTTGATTGTCTTGAGGGTTGTTTTGTTCCCGTTCGTTCTCGAGGTGTGGGTGTCGCTGGCTAGGCCACTATTTATTGCCTTTAAGGAGGTGGTGGTGAGCTGCCTTCTTGAACTGCTGCAGTCCATGTGCTATAGGAGCACCCATAGAGCTGTGAGAAGGGGGAGTGAAAGTGAGGGAATGGCATATAGTTCAAGTCAAGATGGTGAGTGGCTTGGAGGGGAGCTTGCAGGTGGTGGTGTTCCCATATGTCTCCTGCCCTTGTCCTGCAAGGAGGTAGCAGTTGTGGGTTTGGATGGTGCTGCAGTGTATCTTGACAATGGTATACTGTGCATCAGTGGTGGAGTGCTGATGTTTAAGGTGGTGGATGTGGTGCCAATCAAGTAGGCTGCTTTGTTCTGGATGGTGTCAATCTGCTTAGTTGTTGGAGCTGCAATCACCCAGGCAAGTGGAGAGTATTCTATTACACATGACTGGTGCCTTGTAGATGGTGGACAGACTTTGGGGAGTCAGGTGGTGAGTTACACTCAATTCCGAGCTTTTGATCTGCTCTTGTAGCCACAGTATTTAAATGGCTGGTCCAGTTCCATTTCTGGTCAATGATAACACCAGGATGTTTGATGGTAATGTCATTGAATATCAAGGGGAGATGGTCATTGTCTGGCATTTGTGGCACTAATGTAACTTGCCACTTATTACCTAGCCTGAATATTGCTGCAGTCTGTGTCCATATGCAGCAAGATCTAGACAGTGCCTAAGGAGTTGAATGATGCTGAGCATTGAGCAATTATCAGTAAACATCTCCATTTATGACCTTATGAAGGGAAGATCATTAGTGAAGAAGCTGAAGGTGGTTGAGCCTAGGACACTACACTGAGGAACCCCTGCAACAAAGTCCTGGGACTGAGATGATTGGCCTCCAACAACCACAGCCATCTTGCTTTGTGCTAGGTATGACTCCAACCAGTGGGGAGTTTCTCCCAGATCCCCATTGGTTTCAGTTTTTCTAGGGCTCCTTGATGCCACACTTAGTCAAATTCTGCCTTGATGTCAAGGGCAGTCACTTTCCTAACCTCTGGCCATGAGCTTTTTTGTCCATATTTGCCTCAGGGCTGTAATGAGGTCAGGAGCTGAATGACCCTCGCTTCAGTAAGCAGTTTATTGCAAAGTACCCCTTGATAGCACTTGATGATTCCTTCCATTACCTTGCTGATTGACATAATTGGCTGGATTCAATTTATCCTGCTTTTTGTGAACAAGACATAACTGGGCAATTTCACACATTGTCAGATGGATGCCAGTGTTGTGGCTGTACTAGAACAGCTTGGCTAGGGGTGTGGCTAATTCTGGAGCACAAGTCTTCAGTACTATTGCTGGAATGCTGTTAGGGCCCATAGCCTTAAAATTTGTAGCCTCTTAAATAAAAATCTCTTGTAAGAAACTCCTTTTTAAAAGGAACAAATGTGTATATACTTATTTCTCTTCTAGGAAATATGAAGAAATCTATCCCCCAGAAATAGATGAATTTGTCTACATAACAGATGACACCTATACAAAAAAGCAACTCCTGCGCATGGAGCATCTGCTACTAAAGGTTTTGGGTTTTGACATGACTGTTCCAACAGTCAACCAGTTCCTAATGCAGTTTTTGAAGGAGGAAGGGACTGGTGGACAAATGGGGACTCTAGCTATGGTATGTATATCTAATTTCTGGGTAAATTCTATGTCAAACTCTTGGACTCCTACAAGAGCTTGACATGAAGAGAAGGAATATTGTGATTTGGAACATGTAGTAGAAGGACTCTTAGATGAAGATAGTTAACAAGGAGGAGTTACCTAAAGTGCTGTAAGCTGCAGGGCTATGGGCTGGGTGCAGGAAGGTGGGATTAGAAAGGGCACCTGGGTGACCTCAGGCTGGCATGGACAAGATGGGCCGAATGGCCTCCTTCTTCTGTGCTGTAACTTTTCTATGGTTCTATGCAGTTGATTTAAGTAACATCTAAGTATAATTAAATAAGCCGCTGGAGAATGATGCAGATTTGAATAGACTTCAATAGGCTGCTATAGCATGATGTGAAGTAACACCACTGGATTGGTAAATGCAAATGTAAGGACAGTCAATAGGAAATCCAAAGATCAATTTTTTTCCTTTGCTACCCACATGGCAGCATGCATCAGTGTAAAGGGATCAAAAATGTGGACAAAACTCTAACCCTTACTGAATCAAAAGGGTGCAAGATTACAGGAGAAACTTGGATGGAGGGATAGCTTGTCACATCGGCAAACCTCAAATGGTCTCATAGTATCTGTGGAGAGAGAGACAGTTAACACTTCAAGTCCAAATGACTCTTAGAGCTCAGAGTCATAATGACTCAAAACGTTAACTGTCTTTCTCTTCACAGATGCTAACAGACCTGAGTTTTTCCAGCATTTTTTGTTTTTGTTTGCTTTCCAGCATCCACAGTATTTTACCTTTATCTCAAATGAGGTTTAATCTTTTCAAAGCATAGATTTTAAAGTGGCAGCTGCTAGCTTTGTGCTAAAGCAAACCACCAAGGGTCAAAATTCAGGACTATTCAATACATGGCAGTAAGTGTTCATTAGTTTTTTGGCTCAAATGAAACTAATCGCTTAGTGCAGACTTCATTTTAATGCCTGAAGCAAAATCTCAGCTCAAAGGGGAAAAGTCTACCTATCCACTAATCAGCATGTCTGGAGGTGGTCCTGAATGAGGTCCTAGTTGCTTGACTGAATTTTGATCTTAGAATTGGCAGATACAGACTTCATAAGCATCAAGATCCTAACTAGGGTCATTCTCCATTAGCTAGGATACATGCTGGCAAAATAAATTTTTTAGGTATTAACTCTATGCTGAGGATTAACATGAGGGCTAAATTTGCCGCATGGTTGGGAGGACTTGCTAAATTTGCTAATATTGTAGCTACAGTACCTTGTTCAAATGTTCAAATCCTAAGTGTCAACAAGAATGGTTAAATTTATTAACTAAGATATTTGGCCATCAAGCTTTTGTGACAATTTTTTACTTGCTACCATGTATGCACTTGTCTGCAGCTCAATTTCAAGTGTAGGTTACTGAAAAAACAGCTATTCAACCCACTTGAAGAAAAGAGGTAGGGCACTGGCTATCTGAACTCTTGATTCTAAGCAGAGGCACACTCACACTATCCTTTGAGTGGGGGAGGGGGCAGTGATCTTGAATATGCATCCTTAACTGATGTCAGCCCCATGCTAGTCAGTATCTGCAACTCTTACTATAGACTAAGCTAATTGTCATAGCTTAGCAATATTTGTCATTAGTTCATGACCACTCCATGCATGAGTGCATGATCTAGGCAAAGGAACTTTCATACAAACATATGAACATACAAAGTAAGAGCAGAAATAGGCAATTCGGCCCCTTGAATCTGCTCTGCCATTTAATAAGATCATGGCTGATTTGTTTATTTTGAATTCCTCATTCCCATCTACCCCCAATAACCTTTGATTTTCTTGTCTAACAAGAATCTAAATTCCTCTGTCTTAAATATTCAATGACCCCACTTCCACCACCTTCTGAGGCAGAGTTCCAAAAGTTGCACAACCCTCAGAAAATTTATCCTGATGTGTCCTAAAAGGGTGACCCCTAATTTTAAAACTGCCCCCAGTTCAGGACTCACCCACAAGGGGAAACATCCTTTCTGTGCCCACCTTGTCAAGACTGTTCAGATCTTCAATCAAGTTGCACCTCAGAGTTCCACTCCTGTGGAAACAAGTCCAGCCTGTCCAACCTATCCTGACAACCTGCTTATTCCAGGCATCAATCTAGTAAACCTTCTCTGAACTGCCTCCAATGCATTTGCCTGTCCTTGATAAGGAGACCAAAATTGCACAGTATTCGTGATGTGGTCTCACTAATGACCTGTATAACTGAAGCATAACATCCTTACTTCTACATTCGATTCCCCTCATAATGAAGGATAGCATTCCATTTGCTGTCTTAATTACTTGCTGTACCTGCATACTAACTTTTTGTGACTCATGCACTTGACACCTAGATCTCTCTGCACCTTGGAATTTTGTAGCTGTTGTGTTTAAGTCATACTCTGCTTTTTTATTCTTCCTGCCAAAGTGCACATTTCCCACATTATACTCCATCTGCCAGATGTTTGTCCACTCACTCAACCTATCTATCCTACCTGTCATCTGCAAATTTAGCTACCCTGCCTCGTCTAAGTCAGCTCCCCTCATCTAAGTGAAAAAACAAAAATAAAAATACCTGGAAAAACTCAGCAGGTCTGGCAGCATCTGCGGAGAGGAACACAGTTAACGTTTCGAGTTCATATGACTCTTCAACAGAACTAAGTAGAAATAGAAGAGAGGTGAAATATAAGCTTTCCCCTCATCTAAGTCATTGACATAACTTGTAAAAAGTTGAGGCCCCAGCACAGACTCCTGCAGGACACTGTCTCACCCTGCCAATCTGAAAAAGACCATTTATTTTTGTTTTCTGCCAGCCAGCAATCTTCTATCCATGCTAATATGTTACCTACTTCATGAGCTTTTATTTTCCACAACCTTTGAGGCACCTTATCAAATGCCTTCTGAAAATCCAAGTTCAGCACATCTACAGGCTCCCCTTTATCCACAACACAACAAGAGCTCTAATAAATTGATTAAACAGGATTTCCCTTAATCTTGCTGACTCTTCACCTTGAGTTTTTCTAAGTGCCCAGCTATAACCACTTTAATAATTGATTCTAACACCTTCCCCACAACAGAATCAAGCTCTGCCACCTTAAGGGTGCGATGACTTTAACAAATCCTGTATGTCCTTCTGGTGGACAACTTTCTAGTGTTATTTGAAAGTGTGTAGAGTTCTCATGTTCACCATGCTATTGAAGGTAGGGCCCATGTCTAACTATCACTTGCATGTTATGTTTTTTTTTGCTTCCAGGACTGTTTAGCTGATGGGTATGTTGGCCTTGAGTTGCTAAGTTGTTAATTGAGCTCCACTCCAACTTCACTTCATTTCAATAACTTTTTTTATTTGGCAAGAATTTATCAATTTAAGCAGAAATGCTCTGTGGCCAGGTTAAATTAGCAGATTTACTGGGAGTGAAGCAGGATAGAAGTGAGATGTTTGACTGCAGTTTTGTAAGTTGATTTTATTCTTGGGATGGGTGTCACTTGCAAGATGATGCCCTTAAGGTAGCAAGTGGAGAAGCCGAAGAAAACACTAGATATTTATGAATAAAGGGCATTGACTGAGGTGAAACTTATGCAGAAGTGAGCATCTTATTTCTAAAATGGGGTATGGGGATTTGCACCAAGTCTAGCCGAAGGGACTATCCTGAGCTTGATGGAATTGGATGGTGTTGTGGAACATTAGATGTTATTGGTTTATAGATGGTATGTGTTGTAGGGTGTTAGATATTGTTTGGTAGGTCTTAATGAAGTATTCATGGTCTTTAGGTTAACTGTAGTTATTAACTACAAGAACAATTGTATATTAAAGGGTTCAAACTAGGAGCTGACACCTTGCCTGCTTGTACACCACCCTGTCCAACACTAGACTGACCCCTGGGTGGTATTGTCACATGTTAATCCTATATGTGCCAGACACTTATACTACAGTGAGTTGCTCAAACTGAATAAGTACTTAATTGCATGGTGAACTTAGCTATTTAAAATAGAACTGGTTTGGAGTTGGGGCGCAGGAGGACCAAAAGATTAAGATTGAAGTAAAACTGCTGTAAGAGTGATTTTAGTGTTATCCTTAAGTATTGGGATAAGCTCTTTATTACCAAAAGTCATCTGAACCTTGGTTTCAAGAAACACTTGCACCTATTAGCTAACTACTTTTCTCCAATCCACAGTACATAGCTGAGTTGAGTTTACTGGAAGCTGATGTATGTCTGAAGTATGCACCCTCTCTGATGGCAGCAGCTGCATATTGCTTGGCAAACTACACAATCAACAATGCTTTTTGGGTAAGCATTTGTGGCACTAAACAAACAACATGCATTTAAAATCCATTCTGGAACAGGCCAATATACACCTTCAAGACTAAAAGATTGGGGTTAATTTAAGTGACTAGCAAATGCATTTGTAGAGAGGTGTAAGACAAATATAAAATGATCATCCCACTCATGAAGTGAAGGAAAGGAGGAAGACCAAAAAAGTATGGATTGAAAATGCCATGTGATAAGGGTTTATCTGTATACCACTGTGCTGAATTACACTCCTCCAATATCAATCCATTTTCTTGGACACTGAGACCCCCATGCCATGAAGAACTTTGTGCACCACTAAAATCAGAAGTACCCAGCAAGAAGACTGACTTGCTGTTCCTGAAGTTTAAAATTTTCTCTTCAGTTATTTAGGATATGAGCCTAGTCAGTTGCTACTGACCTGATTCCAGCATTTTATGAAATCCAGCACTTGCAGATTTCTATTTTATTGCCCTGCATGCAAACATCCTTAGCTAGTTCAGCCAAGGAATAAAATTACTGAATACTCTGGAATTAACCTAGATAAATCTAGTTTCTAACTTTATCACTTTTAACTGTGCTCAAACTTAATACCATTTTTGGAAATTATAATCATAAGATATCTTTGTCTGTTTGACAGCCTGAATCGCTTGCTACATTTACTGGTTACTCATTGGTTGATATTGTACCTTGTCTGAATGATATGCATAGGACCTTTATCCAAGCCAAATTCCAGCCACAACAAGCCATTAAGGAAAAATACAAGAGCTCCAAGTAAGTTGGATTTTAAATCAATGTGAAGTGTTGTTTGAAAAACTGAAACTTAAAAAAAAAACTTTCTCCTCAGGTATCTGAGAATTTCTCTCATTGAGCCTCCAGCAACCTTACCTCTGCATGCACTTAAAAGGCAATCAAAAGATGAAAACTGAGCATCCTTGTAGGATGAAAATGGAGCACTGACTATAAATGCCAAGATAGACTGAACTGGTCATAAACACTTGAGGACTGCTGCTAATCAACTCCATGGCTGACTGCTGTTGGATTGTGACCTCATTTTATATAATATTTTAAGGTGCAATTTTTAAGCTACAGTATTAAATTTTTAATCTTTATTGATAAGAGTACTCTATAAATTCAGTAAATAGAGACTGTTCAAAAGCCATGTACTGCTTCATGGACAGATTTAAACACTTCTCACTAAGATGGAGGTGGGTGGAATGAGTTTGTACTTTGTATTTGGACAACCAATAAAGTATTTCAACAAAAAAAAACACTGCTCTTATAAAGTATTGTCATTTTTGGTGACATGTATCAAATGTACTTGGAACCAGTGAGGAGCCAAGGACTTTGTAAAACAGGACTGCATTGAAGAGAAGCTTTGGGGAGCAATTTGAGGATTGGCTTGGGAGGGAGATGTTGCAGACTACTTTTCCTAAAAACTGCAATTTCCTTCATCTAACAGCACTACATTTCTACATCTATATCTTCTCCTGTGAGATCTATTCCCCACATTCACTTCATGGCTTAAAAAATGGATCAATTGAAGTTGAGTAATTGAGGATTCAAATCCATCCTGATAGTATCAAGTGTAATTTTGATCAGCCTCTGGTTCATGTCTTAATTCTTTCAATTGAGTTAAAAGCTAGCTTCTAAAGCATCCTGAACTATTCAAATTGGATAGAAACCTTGCAATCTCATGCTAACAAGCTATGTAAATATTTAGGATTTTTTACATGGTCTGTGCATAATTTGTAAGCTATGCCTGTAACTCCAGTCTATTCATCTCAAAGCTATTAAATCAGTTATATAAAAGTTTATTTTCCAAACTGTTGTTGGCTGTCCCTCAATTTAGAGGATCATGGAAAAAGTTTAACTAAATAGCTGAGGTATTTGTTTGAATCCTTTGAGTTCCATGCAAGTTTCCAAACTATAATCTCTCAAATTTGAAAGTGACCATTAAGTTCTGTTATAAGCCAATTCCATCTTTCACTAAGGGAACTGGCAATCATTGCCTGGCCTATTGTAACTCTTGTTCCACATCAATTCAGTTGACTAACTGGCCTCAAGTGGCTGGCAAAAACTTCCATCAAATTATTACAAAAAAAACATGTAAAACATGGACTGCAGTAGATGGGTTAAACCTGGTGTGCAGAATTGTCTATAGCCAGAGTATGGAGTGGTAGAGCCTACCAATGGGGATTTCACTAGAGAATTTTTTGATCCAAGAAAAATATCTAGAGAGCTTGCAACTAGAGACTTTTTTTTTGCATTAAAATGAGACCTGAATTGCTATATGCAGGTCTGAAATGTTAAAGTGGAATCAATGAAGATATGGAGTTGGATAATTGAAGATCATTGCAGATGACTACCTTTGTGACTCTTGATCAGTAAACCATGCATTGCAGGAACTAAAACCATAAACCTGTTTTAATCAACACTGGAGAATTATCAGCTAGCCTTTGCATCCATAACTCTCCCTTTGGAATGTGTTCCCTGTGATGGCATGATTATAAATTGTCTCAATGGAGTCAGATATGCTTAATTGCCTGGTGATGTGCATAAATTATTTCCTGTACAATGTTTGGGCATAAGACTTGCATAACCGAATGTAGTTATATTGAATGTTCCTCAATAGCACCCAAAAACACACTCTGCCATAATTAAACTTTACACAATGTGATCACTAATAGGAAAAGGTGACCACCAAAGTAATTGAAACTCAAATGTTATTTAATGTAAATATTAAGAGATATCAAACTCATTTCTGTCCAATATTCTACACAATTCCAGAAATGCATAAAATATGCAGTATTTTTTTAAAAAGGCATGCATTTAAATAGCACCTTTCTCAACCACAGGATATCCCAAAGCACTTTGCAACCAATGAATTATGTTCAAAATGTAGTCACTTGTAACATAGGAAGCATAACAGTCCAGAGAAAAGCAAAGTACTGCGGATGCTGGAAATCTGAAACAAAAACAAAAATAGCTGGAAAAGCTCAGCAGGTCTGACAGCATCTGCAGAGAGGAACACAGTTAACGTGTCATACAGACTCATTACATTAACAGTTAATGTAATGAGTCCGTATGACACGTTAACTGTGTTCCTCTCCACAGATGCTGTCAGACCTGCTGAGCTTTTCCAGATGTTTTTGTTTCAGCATAACAGTCCAGTTGCACCCAGCAAGCTTTCATAAACAGCAACATGCTAATGACTAGATAATCTAGTTTAGCAGTTGTTTGAGGGATCAATATTGGTCAGGATTTGAGAAATAACTCTCTTGCTCGCCTGTGAAAGAGTGGTGTGTAATTATTTTTACATCCATCATAGGGGCTGATAGGGCCTAAACTTAATGCCTCATCTGAAAGACTGTAACTCCAACTTGGGAGTGTCAGCTTTGGTTATTACGCTGAAGTCCTGGAGTGGGATTTGGACCCACAGCTTTCTGACTCAAAAAGTGAGAGTGCTACCAGCTGAGTCACAGCTGATATAATAGCTTAAACATTTCTTCATTCCTTATTTGAATGGATGATTGTGTCTCACTTCACTAGCAGCGGTTCTTGTATTCCTGGTGTGGCCTCCAATTTCAACTAAGCATAAGTAACACTTTCTGTAGACAGGTGCAGAAATTTCAACCTCTGCAAAGATACTTGAAGGAAATGATGCATGCAATTTTAATCTGCCTTGTCAGCTGATCAGTTGCATTCCATAGATGACTCTTCCATTATCTGAGGTAGTAACATCAGCTAATCTTGTGCTAAAGATTGCTGTTAGATGTCTCTCCCATTGTTATCTTGATCTTTTTTTAAAGTGTATCTTCTCTCTCACACACACACACACACGCACACAATTTTTCTCTTTGGGAAATAATAGGGAGGTGGTGGAAGGATTCTCTTTCTGATTATCAGCCCATGGCACTGTGTCATGAACGTTCTGTCCATGTCCAACAAGTCCTGGAATGGGACTTGAACCCAAGGTGGAGAGACAACCGTTGTACCACAAGATGTCCTATCCATTGTCCTGATTAAAAAGTAATAACATTCACAGCCAGTTCAGGCTAAGGAAGGTAAATCTGCAATATTAATTGTAATTATAGGCCAGTCGGTCAAACATCAACAGTGGGAAAACTACTAGAGACCATTTTCATGAGCACAATTAATTCTCAATGTGAGAAGCATAGTTAATAAGATTTGCTAAAGGCAAATCATGTCTGACGAATATGATTGAGTTCTTTAAGGAAGTAACAGAGTGAATTGATGAAGGTAAGGGAACAGATGTAGGTATGAACTATGCAAAGGTATTTGATAAAGTACTGCACAAACAGTTTATTTGAGAAATCGAAACACATAGGCTTTCAGCGACAATGCAGCTAACTTGGGTATGTAATTAGGTGAGGGTTGGGGGGAAAGGAGTTGGGGGTGAATGGATATTTTCATGACTGGAGAGTATGCAGTGACACCAGAGGATCAGTATTAGGACCATTACTTTTCTTGTTGTATATAAATGGCCTGGATTTGGGTATAGGGAGAGCAGTTTTGAAGTTTGCAGATGGTGTGACATAGTTAACAATAAGGACAATAGGAACAGACTTCAGGGGGACATATACGGATGAAATGGGCATAAATGGTAGATGCGATTTAATGTAAATAAGTGTTAATTATGCATTTCAGGAGGAGCAACATGGAAAGGCGATATAATCCAAAGGGTAAAGGGAAAAGCAAAATACTGCAGATGCTGGAAATCTGAAACAAAAACAAAAATAGCTGGAAAAACTCAGCAGGTCTGACAGCATCTGCGGAGAGGAATACAGCCAACGTTTCGAGTCCGTGAGACTCTTCATCAGAACTAAAGAAAAATAGAAATGAAGTGAAATATAAGCTGGTTGAGGGGGAGTGGGACAGGTAGAGCTGGATAGAGGGCCAGTGATAGGTGGAGGCAAAGAAGAGATTGCCAAAGATGTCATAGACAAAAGGACAAAAGGGTGGTGATATTAGCTAAAGGATGTTCTAATGGCGTCATTAAGGGTAGAAAGCAGGACGAGCAAGTGACAGATGGCCCTAGTGGGGGTGGGGGTGGGGTGGGGGGAAGGGACTGAAATAGGTTAAAAGGTGGAGATAAAACAATGAATGGAAATACATTTAAAAATAATAATTGAAATAGGTGGGAAAAGAAAAATATGTGTAAAAAATAAATAAATTATTAGAAAAAAGGGGGTGGGGATGGAGGAGAGAGTTCATGATCTGAAGTTGTTGAACTCAATATTCAGTCCAGAAGGCTGTAAAGTGCCTAGTCGGAAGATGAGGTGCTGTTCCTCCAGTTTGCGTTGAGATTCACTGGAACATAGCAGCAGGCCAAGGGCAGACATGTGGGCATGAGGTGGTGTGTTGAAATGGCAAGTGACAGAGAGGTCTAGGTTTTATCTTTGGCTATCCCGTTGTGAATGCAAATTCTTTTCTTTGTAAATCACAACAGCAATGAAGAGCCCCAAGAAAGAAATCAGAAGTGTTCAATGATGGAACATTGAGAGGGAAAATAATGTGATGCCATGGTTTTGGGAGGGAGAGGAAGGTGTGAGGGCAGATGCGCGGGAGATGGGCTGGACACGGTTGATGGCCCTGTCAACCACCATGGGTGGAAAACCTTGGTTAAGGAAGAAGGAAGACATGTGGCATGATTAATTTGTTTGGTTTAATTAGTTTAACAATGTTTTAGTTTCAAATTCAGTGTAGATTCTCTACCAGCCAATCAGGTCACAGATTTACCGTGACGCCACTTATAATTTTTTTTTTAGCAAATTAGTCAAACACGATTCACTCTTTATAAAACCATGCTGACTCTGATGAATTGCATCTTGACTTTTCAAATAATACATTTTATTACATTTACATTAACAATTGCAAAATAGTTTACGACTTTGGAATTCTCTATCTCAGAAGGCGGTGGAGAATAATCTTAAGGCAGAGGTAATAGATTCTTGTTACGCAAGGGAATCAGAGGTTATCGGGGGGAGATGGGGATGTGGAAATTGAAACATAAACAGATCAACCATGATCTTATTGAATGGTAGAGCAGACTCGAGGGGATGAATGGCCTACTCCTGCTCCTATTTCATATGTTCATACATTTGTAAAATGTGAATGTGTTGTTTATTCAGCAATTAACAATCGCTGAATGCTAGCTAAGCTACTAGACTGGAGAAATCAAAAATAATTGCCTTATTTGTTCAGGACAGGACTGCAAACATGCTAAACAGCGAAAGCAGCACACTATAGGTACAGCCAAATGATCCCACAAATAACAGATCAGAACATAGCCCAGAATATCAGCGCTAAAGGCAAAGCTGAAGCATTTGCAACCATCTCCTGCAGAAGTATCTAGTTTGTCCAACATTTTTGTGTGGGGGGGGGCCACATTTCAAAATTTTTCTCACTCAAGGGGCCATTGAGCAAATTTCAGAAGGATAAAATTTGACGCAACAATAAACATGAATTTTAAAATAAAACTGAGGTATGAAAAGAAACACCTAGCTGAGAAAAAAAATTAGGAATAATAGGGTGAATATGTGTGTTGGTGTGTCCGGCTCAATCCCAGTCTCAGGGTACTCACCCACTGTGAGAGTGGATGAGAGTGCATGATGGTGTGTCTGGGTGAGGGTGAATGAGAACCCTGATACTAGGAATGAGACAGACCTATGGATGCACCCTCACACACACTCCCCTCACATTCTCCCTCTCCCTCTCCTCTCCCACACTGCTCCCTCCCACACTCTCATACACCTCCACACACTCTCTCACATCCCCTTGCACACTCCCTCACAGCCCCCACACACTCTCACACCCTCACGCATACTTTCATACAACCCCCACACATTGTCTCACTCGCTCCTGCACACACTCTCACACCCCACCACACACTTTCTCACATCACCCCCCACACTCTCTCACACCCACACACACTCTCAATCCCCGTCCACACACACTTTCACAACCCTCCCCACACACTCACAACCCCCACACACTCTGTCAACCACCACTATCCCTTCCCCACCCCATTACACTTGCTTTCTCACAGTCTACAAACACTCACTTTCTCAGGCGCCATTGGGCACTGCTCCTGCTGTTCCACTTCAGCCCATCTAAACCCCGCTCTGGCCTGCCTGGGCCCCACTCTGGCTATCTCAGGCCGTACTCCGGCGGACGCCTGGGCCTCGCTCCCCAGTACCTCTGCTCCCTTGTCCACGTTCCCCACACAATCCTTGAAACCTCCTCTCCCTGGAACACACTCCCCAGTCCTGAAGTCCCCGCCTCTGGTATTCGCTGCTCCTCCAGTCACAGATTGTTTCTCTCCCACATTTGCTGCTGATAGGCTCATACGCAGGAGAGAAAATGCCTGTGATTGGAGGAGCGGCTCCATGCAGAATCTTACATTCAAACTTAGCTGTTTGACTGACATTTTGAAAACTAGCTTCATGGGCCGCATTCGGCCCATGGGCCATACGTTGGACAAGCCTGATTTTTTTTTTGAAAAAAATACTTTATTCATAAAATATCTGAATGAACATTATAAAACATTTCTAAACTGCCATCACAAAAAGTGCAATCAGATTCAACTTTTTCACGTGGATCACAAGGTGCTTCAATACAATCAATGAATATTACAGTCATTTCAATGTGGTCATTACAGACAGTCAGACAGTGAAAGGGATTGGAGTTATCAACACACATCATGTTGGACTCTGAGGTGCTTCAATACAGTTATAATATAATTGGTATTTAATGCATACATTCATTGCGAGCCGTACAGCCTGAGGCGTCTAAACAATTCCCAGCCCCTCAGTGCACTATGGCAGAAAGGTCTTAGACAGCGACCTTTCCCCATTGTGCCTTTGCGGCGGCTGCCCCAAGCTTTAGTGTGTCCCTCAGCACATAGTCCTGGACCTTGGAATGTGCCAGTCTGCAACACTCGGTCGGGGACAACTCTTTGCATTGGAAGACCAACGAGTTTCGGGCAGACCAAAGAGCGTCTTTCACCGAGTTGATGATCCTCCAGCTACAGTTGACGTTTGTCCTGTTGTGTGTCCCTGGGAACAGACCATAAAGCACAGAGTCCTATGTCACAGCACTGCTTGGAAAGAACCTCGACAGAAACCACTGCATCTCTCTCCAGACCTTTTTTGCATGTTGGACAAGCCTGATCTAGTGGATGATCCATATCGGCCTCCACCTGAGGTGCCCAGAATCACAGATGCCTGCTTCAGCCATATAAATTCACTCCACATGACATTAAGAAAAGGCTGAGTACACTGGACAAAGAAAATGCTATGGGCCTCGCCAACAGCTGTTGGACTAGCTGCACCCCTAGCTAAGCTGTTACAGTACAGCTACATCATCGATATCTATCCGACAATGTGGAAAATTTCCCAGGTATGTCCTGTCCACAAATCTAATCAAGCCAATTACTCTTTGTTCTATTCTCAAACATCACCAAAGCGATAGAAGGTGTCGTTGACAGCGCTATCAAATGGCACTTACTCAGCAATAACCTGCTCACTTATACGCAGTTTGGGTTCTGCCCAGACCACTTGGCTCCAGACCTCAGTACACCCTTGGTCCAAACATGAACAAGAACTGAGTTCCAGAGGTGAGGTGAGAGTAACTGCCCTTGACATCAAGGCAGTATTTGATCAAGTGTGCCATCAAGGAGTCATAAAAAAATTGAAGTCAATGAGAATCCAGGGAAAAACTCTCCACTGCCTGGAGTCATATGTAATGACCAAGTGAGGAAGAGTGCAAAGACTCCCCTTTCTTTCTCACTCCTCAGCTGATCATAGCAGGGTTTTTTTTTCATTTTTAAGGATGAATTGCACCAGTTCAGTGTATGCACTTAGCTATCTACATGCTGATTGCAAATAATTCAGTCAGACAGGCTTCCTTGAGTTTAAACCAGTAAGTAAACCCACCCACCCATGTAAAAATATTTAAAAAGGTAAACACACATCCTGATTGTCACAACACACACACACAAAATAAAGTGTGTAAAAAATACAAGCTACAAAGTAAAGGCAGTTAACTTTTAGCCAAATTAAGGTTCAATGGTAAAAGGAAAAGGACAGGAAAAAAGGATGTTTTACCTGCCGGCCGCAATGGCAGCATCGTCCACTTCCCACTTCATTAATTATGTAGCCACAGGAAACACGCCGTCGTACTGACAGGCGGCCTCTGAATCACCTGCCACGCCATTACCACAGCATTTTTTTAAAAGTTTGTTCATAGGATATGGGCATCACATTTATTGCCCAACACTCATTGTTCTTATTCAGAGGGCATTTAAGAGTCAACCACATTGCTGTGGGTCTGGAGTCACATGTAGGCCAGACCAGGTAAGGATGGCAGATTTCCTTCCCTAAAGGACTTTAGTGGACCAGATGGGTTTTTATGACAATTGGCAATGATTTCGTGCTCATCATCAGACTGTGAATTTCAGATTTTTAAAATTGAATTCAGACTTCACCATCTGCCGTGGTGGGATTTGAACCTGGGTGCCCAGAGCGTTACCCTGGGTCTCTGGAATACTAGTCCAGTGACAATATCACTATGCCATTGCCTCACTTCAGGGGCCATGGAAAAAATTCCCAATGCTTGAAGCCCAGGACTGCTCCAGTGAAGACATGGCCCTGAAAGCCAAGTTGAGTTCAGTGACCCATCACTAGAATGCCTTTTGGAGGCCTGCAGTGATGTCCTCCATCCCTGCTCTGACCACAGGTGGTCCAGCAATCTCACCACTCTGACTTGGGAGGCAGTGGCAGTGGTAAAGAAGAGGTTGGCCATCCAGTGCAGAAAGAGGATGAATGATCTCATCTACGGCAGGGTAAGGCAGCCATCTTATCACTCTAAGCTCAGACACTCACAAGCCCATCACACATTCACTGGTATCTCACTCACTGTTAGCTCAAGAGACATCAGCACTCACTCTCTCACACACATCCTCACATCTCCATCGGGTCTCATCTCCTCTAGAGATTGCCTCTTCAACCTGCACCATCTTGTGGCCACTTGCACAGATCAACTTGTGCCCCTACACACTCCCTGGGATAGGCCCTTTCCCCAGTACAGCCTTTGCTCTGCAGCCTCTTCCCTTGCCTGAGGCCTCTTCTCCTCCTTCCCCAAACAAGTCCTAGACCTGCAGCCATTGGAAAGACACCCCTGCTTTACAGCTGGTCTGGTAGGTAAAGACCTACCTGTGAGACAGCCTAAAAGTGCTATGGTGCTGGCTGTGAAGCCTGGCGCTGATGACCACAAGTGCTGCCTGCAGCAAGGTAGGCAAACAAACCTTGAAGTCCTGAGCAAAGTGCATCTCACCAGGTGCAAGTTGCTTATGTACAGATGTGAAACGCATCAGCATGATGATCCAGTGTGGAGGGATGATTCCGGCGGGCAGAGATTATATTTATGTACAGATGTATTAAAATGATGTTCCTGACGTCTGGTGGAGGGAAACGTGGCCCGCCATTGACGCGTGGAGCAGACGATTGCAAACTGGTTTCACAACATCATGAAACCAATTTTTGGCTTTCCCAACATATTGTCCGCTCACGGCTGCTGTGACACCTACACCAACAGGGACGGAAAATTCTGGCCAAAGATACAAAGAATTCACTGGTTATGAGTCCTTCGTGGCTGAGGCCATTCTTAAAGCAATAGTTGTGGGCTGAGATTTTCCAGCCTCGCCGTGGCAAGCCATTCAAATCTCCCTTGACTTCAGAGGGACCGGAAAATTCCGCCGGCAGGAGGGGCTGGAAAATCCTGTCCTTTGATTTTATCCTGGAAACATTGCTTTGAAATTTGAAGTCTTCTTTAGAATTTCTCTGTCTGCTGTCCAACATACGATATAAGCAGACAGGGTCCAGCTCAGTTGAAAGAGAAAGAGAGGCTTTTTGCTGCTTTCTGATGTTTTTTCTCTAGACTTGCTCAAAACCAGCAGGGTTTTATAATAAAAGACTTTTGAAAATCAAAAAGTTTTGGTCATGTTAACAGAAGAATTCCACCTCCCATGGTCAAAACCAGAGCAGTCATAGTCTTTATGCATAATCAGTTTTGTGAGTTCTCCTTGGTTACCTGGCAATCCTGGAGACAGAAAGTCTGAGGCTCTACTGTCCTTGCTGTTTGGGGTTTGTCCTGACAAGGGCAGGTGTGACATTCCACAAGGATATGGTCTAGCATGTTCATTGTAATCCACTTTTAGAAGCTTCCAGAAGCTTGACCAGCTTGTAGTCCCAAACATCAGATGACCTCTGGCAGCCGTCTTAACTCAGTGTTTTTGTTTTAACAGCTGAAACTGCCCATTTAAAAAAGTTCTGTATGTGAATCCAGCAGATGAAATTGAAATTTAATATTTGACATCAACACATCTCGTAATACATACCTTGCACAAAGGAAAATGGTTGTGGTTGTTGGAGGCCAATAACGTCAGGCCCAGGACAATGCTACAGAAGTTCCTTAGTGTTGTGTCCTAGACCCAATCATCTTCAACGGCTTCATCAATGACCTTCCCTCCATCATAAGGTCAGAAGTGGGGATGTTCACTGATGATTGCACAATGCTCAGTACCATTCATGAATCCTTAGATTCTGAAGCAATTTGTGTCCATATGCAGCAAGACCTGGACAAGCTTGAGCTGACAAGTGGCAAGTAACACACATGCCAGGCATTGACCATCTCCAACATGAAAGAAGCTAACCATCTCTATTTGATGTTCAATGGCATTACCATCGCTAAAGCCCCCTCCATCAAGATCCTGGGTTTTACCATTGACCAGAAACTTAACTTGGCCAGCCAAATAAATACTGTGGCTACAAGAGCAGGTCAGAGGTTGTGCATTTTGCAGTGAGTAAATAACCTCCTGACACACCAAAGCTCGTCCACCATCTGCAAGGCATAAGTCAGCAGTGTGATGAAATACTCTCCACTTGCCTGGATGAGTCCAGCTCCAACAACACGCAAGAAGATCACTGCCATCCACCACAAAGTTGTTTGATCAGCACCCCATCCAGCATTTTAAACATTCACTCCCTCCAATACTGGTACACAGTGGCAGCATATGTACCTTCTATAAGATGCACTGCACAACTCAGTAAGGATCTTTAGACAACTTACAAACCCACAACCTCGACCATGTAGAAGAATAAGCATCACATACAAAAGGAAGCACCACCACCCTTAAGTTCCTTTCCAAATCACACACTTGACTTGGGAGCATATCGCCATTTCTTCACTTGTCGCTGGGTCAAAATCCTGCAACTCCTTCCTTGTTTACCTACTCCACAAGGACTGCACCAATTCAAGAAGTTGTCTCACCACCACCTTCTCAAGGGAAATCAGAGGTTGGTAATAAATGCCAGTCTTGCCATTGATGCCAACATCCCATGAACAAATAACAAGATTAAATCTTGAGAAAAATTTGTCACTAGATTGAAATTTTACATACTTGGAAAAACATTAATGCCTTGTCCACAATTTCCTTTTGTCACAAAGGTGCAAGAGATCTTTCTGCATCTCTGCCACAAGGTTTAAAATTCCTGGTAAATGACTGAGGGGGCAATAAATCTTTACTGAAGCACTCGATTCCTCATTTTGTGGGGGGGTATAGGTACCCCAAATATAAACCATCATTGTTACTGCAATCACAAAGCCATTCATTCCCAAAGCGTTCAGGTCTTTTAGGTGCATGTAACTTCATGGTATGTTGGGAGCTGCCACATGCTTTTATATTTTGCTAATCTGTTGTCCGAGCTCAATTAAGAATACCAAATGTGAATTTTAAAAGGAAAAATCACGCTTAATGATATTGAATCCTTTGAAGAGGTAACAAAGATTGGGCACAGGTAATGCAGTAGATGTAATATACTTAGATTTTGCAAAGATCTTTGATAAGGCACCACATAATGAACTTAGGACAAAGATCAGAGCATGCAAAGTTAGGGAACAATTAGCAGAATGGATAGCAAATTGGCTGTAAAGCAGAAAACAGAGAATAGGAGTTAAAGATAGTTACTCAGATTGGTGGAAGATGGGAAGTGGTATACTACAGAGCGATCAATGTTAGGACCACTGCTTTTTATCATATACATGAATGATTTGGACTCGGTAACTGGAAGTACAATTTCAGAATTTGTGAAAGACAACAAATTGAGAAGCGATAGTTAATACTGAGGAAGTTGTGACAAAATATAAGGGCAGTGTTAATAATGCAAGATTCTGGGATTCAGGCCCATAGATACCTAAAAAGGCAGTTGATTAGTCATAAGTAACTTTAAGATCGTTTAAGTTTATTAAGAAACAACAGTTTAGATATAATACATTAACTAATTAGACAGAAAAAGTCTACAACCCGTGACAATTGAGAACAGTTTAGTGATTCCGGAGGACAAACGGACAGTTGCCACATAACGTGTTGATCTCGGGAGCTTGTGATAGCAGCATTCTGCTTTCTAGTTGAAGTGGTAGGGAGCTCTTCCCTCGATCTTTCTTCTCCTCCTCAACCGTTTTCCATCTGAAGAAGGCAGCTGCCCAACGAGCACTGCCACCTCACCAGCACTTCAGCAGCACCTCATCAGGACCCCACCAGGACATGGCCCTTGTGCCTGAGCACTTGATAATGTACCTTTTTTCTAGGGGCTGGTAGCTTACAAAGTGTCGATCACCTATCCAAACCCTTCTGACCAATGTATACAGGACATGTACCCAAAACTGTCAGGATGGTTACCACCACCCTCCCAATCGTCACCCTGCTCAAGGTCAGCTTTTAAGTTTACATCATGCTGAGGGTCATATCCTGTACCTTTTTAAACACTTGCATAGATGAGAATGGCACAGGATGCCATTCCTAAGCTGGTAGGGATGTCAGCATGGCAGCCTGAGCTAAGTGACCTTGCTGTTCCTGAAGACTATTCAGAGGTCGAAGCGTTTAGAAATTATTTTTCCAGAGAGAGAATCAATGCTGTTTAGCTAATCTCATAAAGGTTCCATACTAGACAGAAAATACCTGTTTATTCAAGACCCCAAATACTCACAATAAACTTGTACAATGGTCATGTAAATGGCTAAAGAATTTCAATATAGATAAATATGAGGTGGTGCATTTTGGTTGAAAGAAGGAGGCCACATATTCCTCGGAAAATAAGAGTCTAAATGCTGACCAGCAGCAAATCCCAAGATACACCAATACAGGGGCACAATTTTAGGCCCATAGACATTAGATGGTAACAAGACTTGTTGAGAAAATTGTAAGATTGAAACTGAAGGAATAAATGGAAAGGGATAGATTTAATAAAAAAGTTCTGAAAACTACCTCAGGGCACATTGGGACCTAGCAGTATTAATAAGAGTAGTATTACCCAAGACAATCCATGAAGTCTTGCCACAATTTTAAAATCTACTCACCATAAATGACTATTGCTTTTATATGAATCGTTATCTGGATAACTTACATTTAATTCTGATAAGTAACATTTTTGTCCCAGTATATCATTTATAGACCAAATCATAGTCACCTTCTGAATAATGCAGGAATTCACCAAGGCTTCTTAGACAGCACCTTCCAAACCCATGACCACTACCATCTAGAAGGACAAGGGCAGCAGATAGATGGGAACCCCACCACCTGGAAGTTCCCCTCCAAGTCACTCGCCATCTTGACTTGGAAATATAACGCCGTTCCTTCATTGTCGCTGGGTCAAAATCCTGGAACTCCCTTCCTAACAGCACTGTGGGTGTACCTACACCACATGGCCTACAGCGGTTCAAGAAGGCAGCTCACCACCACCTTCTCAAGGGTAACTAAGGATGGATAATAAATGCTGGCCCAGCCAGTGAAGCCCACATCCCGTGAATGAATAAAAAGAAAAGTTACACAAATTGTCATTTTTGCAATCTGTAAAAGTACAGCAAGTTACTACAATATAAAGCAGATTAGATTTTTATCAATAGTCATTGTTCATTAAAAAGTATCCAAAAAATGTACAGCCACAAATTATTAGAAATGTTTCAATATAATTCCTATAAAAAGCAGATTGGTATGTTTATTTTTTATAGAATCATAGAATGATACAGCACAGAATGAGGCCAATTAGCCCATTATGCCTGAGCTGGCTCTTTGAAAGAACAATCCAATTATCCCTTTCCCCTGCCTTCTCCACAAAGCCCTGCAATTTTTTCCCTTTCATGTATTTATTCAATCCCCTTTTGAAAGTTATTATTGAATCAGCTTCCACCATCCTTTCAGGCAGTGCATTCCAGATTACAACTCACCATTGTATTATACACAATACAGTGGCTTAACTCACAAAGGAAAATGATACTATATGTGTTGAGTTTTTTGTGTATGACATGATGTGCAAGAACCTCCTGGCTTGTTTCACTCCCAGAAAGGGTGCTAATCCACCTTTAAGCAAATAAAATGTTGTGGTAAGTAGGTTACTGACTTAACCAGGAAATTACTCTACAAATCAACATTAGCACAAAGATGCAAGTATTTTGAAGTATTCCTTTGCATTTGACTACATTATTTCGTGAATATTATTAGTTTGTTTTCAATGTGATAATGTTTTAAGATTAAAATGTATTTTAAAAATTGGAATTCTTAAGATAACTGAATGGTTACAATTCGTATATTTGTATTTTCCAAGTCTGTAGATTCAGCATAATTCAAAATATTTACCCAAGAACAGAACAGTTTTTGGTAATTATTTTTTAATTTTGAACTTTAAGATTAATATTTCTGTTTATTTATTCTTACTTAGCTTGAGAGAGCTGAGAAACCAGATGTCCTCAATGAAAGGCTACACACTTCCTGATTGGTGATAGAACTCCCTGTGCTGCTTGTGCATTCAGGACATGAGGAACTGGAAGCAATGACATTCTTAAGCCTCTGCAATGCAATTAACAGCAGTAATAACAAAAAAGCCAGCAAAGTGAAGAAAATTGACAGATACACAAAGACATTAGATAAGTGGCTGGTAGATGACGAATCCATGGCAGTGTTGATGGACGTTGGGTCAGGTTCATCAATTGTCTGATTTCCAGAGTTCCTACTGAATAAATCAATAGCTGTTTCAGCAGTAGACATTTCCAATATTTATGACTAAAGGCACCCAGCAGTCTTCAGAATTCCTACAGATTATATAGAGGTGACTATGAATGTTCCACTCAGCAATTAACGCTTTGACATTTGTACACAGAGCCACAGAGGAAGCCAAATCCAGAATAAAATGACCTTTGTGTCCAGGAGCAGCAGTGAGAAAAGAAAAAATAAAACAAACCGTATTAAACCAATAAAACAGCATAAAAACAGTTTTGAAGCAAAATAAACAATTAAACATTCAGCTAGTGTGGCTGCCAAAACATAACCAAAAACTAGCTAAAAGACCAGTATAAGACAAAGGATTCACCTTGTTTACTTACCTTGGTTCTGAGTGATTGGGGTCTTTAAAAATGTGCATTGCTCTTGTTTTAGTCTCAGGAAGAAACAGCTTACTGTGATGATGGAGCATTGCAGATGCAGGAGCTTCTCTCACTACTAGAAAGAATGTAACTGCAGTAGCTTCAAATTGACACTAGAAGTGGTAGTCTTATGTCAAAGTGTGATTGCCAACCTTTCTGGTCCTTAGGGAACACACTGGCATATTGTAAATGACTTAATTGTGATTACCTGAGTGGTCTACAGTGCCTGTGAGCATCAATATTGTCAAGGACTTTTCTGTGTTAATTGATGTGAGCTACATATTATTGTCATAAATCCCCCCCAAAAAATTTTTTATGAAACAATACAAAATCAAAATGTGAAAGATCTGTAGTGTATCAAATCTAATTGGTAATTTATTTAAACAGAAACACACTCCAAATTAAAAAGCAAACCAACTTACGACAACAAAATGAAAGTTTTAATAAAATGCCTGGCTTGCAAGACAAAGTAGAACAATCAACAGGCCTATTTATTTCTGCTTCTTAATATTTTAGAACATAAGAAATAGGAACAGGAGTGGACCATTCGACCCTTTGAGTCTGCTCTGTTAATTGCTTAGTAATTGAGTATTTAATTGGTTTCAGGTAATGGACATTACCTGGGGATTCAATTGTGCTCCTGTACACAGGAACAGAGAGGTGTCAGCTGTGGCTCAGTTCATAGCACCCTCACCTTTGAGTTAGAAGGTTGTGGGTTCATGTCCCACTCCCGGAAACCAAGAACTGTGAATGTACTCGAAAGAGTTACAATCTGTGACTGTTGATAACTCGAATGAGTTACACAGGAACAGACTGAAACTGTTTTTTAGGTTCGGAGGTGCATGGCTGTAATGTGTGTTTCTGTAAATAAAAAAATTATAAAGTGAGTAAAGATTAGGCTACAGTTCCATCCTTTACTGCCTGGCTTTCTGAATTAGAACATGTTCCACCATTCAATAAGATCATGGCTGATCAATTACCTCCACTCTACCTTCCTGCACTATCCCCAAATCTCTTAATATCCTCAGTATCCAAAATCTTTTGATTTCTGTCTGGAATATATTCAACAACTGAGCATCATCCAGACCTCTCTGCGGTAGATAATTCCAAAGATTCACAAACACTTACTGAAGAAATTTCTCCTCATCTCAGTCCTAAAATGGTTAACCCCTCAATTCTGAGACTATGGCCCCCTAGCTGTAGACTTCCTAGCCAGGGGAAATATCCTCATAGCATCAAGTCCCATAAGAATTTTATAAAAGCAAAAAGAATTTTATGTGTTTCAATGAGATCACCTCTCATTCTTCTACATTATGAAGAGCATAGGCCTAGTCAACTCAATCTCTCCTCATAGTTCAATCCTTTCATTCCAGTAAGCAATCTAGAGAACCTTTGGGCTGCATATTACGGAGGGCGGACAGCTTGCCTCCTGGAAGCAAAGTTGGTTGGAAGTCGACTTGCTCCATGTCAGCCCTGCGGGCGAGCTAAATTACCTGACAGTGGGATTTCCGCCACTCACTGGGAAGGAAGTCCTGCCTTTGGGAGCTGCCGGCTGATTGGAATAGCTGGCAGCTCCAGCAGTCCTGGCAATGCCAAGATCCCATTAGTGGGCGCTACCGGGACTGCAACCATTTCCAAGAAGGCCCAATGAATCCCAGAGTGAGCTAAATCCGGGGTATTGGACAGGGAGGGTTTGGCCAGCTTAGGGAGGGGGGCCGGGTGGGGTGAGGGTGGTGAGTTTTAGAGAACAGATGGGTAAAGGGGAGGTACTACCTTTGGGGGGCTGCTCCCAGTGTGCAAAGGGCACCCTCTGAACATAGTACCCCACCTTTCTTCCCGCCCTCTTAAAAACTTTTCAATGAAACGGCCAGCCCATTCCCATCCGACTACCCACGCCAACCATATTATGGTGTGGGCAGTGTATTATTGGGATCGATTGGCTTGTTAACAAGTTTAAATAACCATTGATTATTTATTTAAATATGGTTGGCAGGCTGCCAATTTCAGCGCCCACCCACCCTACCATGTTAAGGAGTGGTGGGCTAGAAGATGGTGGAGTGGGCATCTGCCCTATTTTACGTGCCACTCCCTGCAGCACCCCACCCACCCCAACCCCACTGTAAACATGCCCAGGATGATGAGGATATTTCCCCAGCTAGTCATAGTCTCAGAATAAGGAGTTAGCCAATTTAGCACTGAAATGAGGAGAAATTTCCTCAGTGAAATGTTTGTGAATCTTTGTTGCACTCCCTTAAGGCAAGTATAATCTTAAGTAAGAAGACCAAAACTGCATACAGCACCAAGGCGTGGTCTCTCCAAGACCCAATCACTCAACTTGCCTATGTTCCTTTGAAACCTGTTTATGCCCTCCTCACAGCTTACTTTCCGCCTAACTTTGTGTTGTCAACAAACTTGGATACATTACACTTAGTCCCCTCATTTAAGTCATTGATATAAATTGTGAATAGTTGAGGCTCAGAAACACTAATCCTTGGGATAGCCTGCCGGTTCAAAACTACAAAACTAAAAATGAGCTATTAATTCCTACTCTCTGTTTTCTATCCATTAACCAATCTTCAATTCAAGCTAATATGCAACCTCCAATCCCATGAGCCCTAACTTGTATAATAACCTCTTGTGTGGCACCTTATCAAATGTTTTTTGAAAATCCAAATAGACCATATACACTGGCTTTCCCTTATCCACCCCTGCTAGTTAAACCTACAAAAACTCGAACAGATTTGTCAAACATGATTTCCCTTTTGATAAGTTTGTCTTGACTCTGCCTAATTACATTAGAATTTTCTAAGTGCCGTGTTACCAAATCCTTAATAATAATTTTAGCATTTCCCCCGCTCCTGATGTCAGGCTAACTGGCCTATGGTTCCCCATTTTCTTTCTTTCTCCTTTCTTGAATAGTGGGGTTATGTTTTTCTTCAATCCATGGGGACTGTTCTAGAATCTAGGGAATTCTGGAAGATCAAACCCTGTGCATCCAATATCCCTGCAACCACCTCTTTTAAAACCCTAGCATGCAGGCTATCAAGTCCAGGGGATTGTTGGCTTTTAGTCCCATCAATTTCTCCAGTACTACTTCTTTGCTAATACTAATTTCTTTAAGTTTCTCATTCTTGCTAGACCAATGATTCTCCACTATTTCCAGAATGTTTCTGTGTCTTCTGCCAGGGCGGCAGATACAAAGGCTGGAATTTTCTGGCTCTGTCACTGTTGGGTGTCATGGTGGGTGGGGGCAACAATAGGCCGAGAAGGCCAAAAATCGGTTTTACACCATTATGAAACCAGTTTGCAATCATGCGCTCCACCCTTCAATGGCGAGCCGCGTTTCCTGCCGCTGCAAGTCAGGGACGTCATTTTTACACATTTGTATCTAATTATAATCCCTGCTCGCTGGAATCAGACCCCCATGAAATATTTACCACCCACGTCGGCATGACTTCAGAATGGCGTGCTTCACGGCTGCCTTTAAAAGGCACCTGGCAACCTGAACTTCGAGGGGAACTCAGAGAAGAGTGCACACAACCTTACGCAGTGCTCGCGAGCATCGTTCATAGGACATCAAGGAAGAGGCACCGTGCATTCAAAGAGGGCACAAGCAAGTTTTTCTCCTTGCTGGTTTTCAGTGCGGTGCCAAGGCAAGGTGGGGGGATGGCAGGGTGCAAGGCAGCACAGACTGAAGGAAATACTAAAGCACATGCCGGACGGGAGGAAGGGGTTGGGTTGGGGTGGGGGGGCGCGGGTGCTGAACGAAGCAACCATGCACTTGGAAAAGATTGTTAAAAGTGAGCATTCTTCTGCAGCTGAGACTGTTCAGCTGCAGCTCCATTGACATGCTTGGAGTTGGGCCTCTGAAGCTTTTCTGGCCACCCAAGCAATGCAAAAGCATGAAAGTGCCACAAAATGTTCCAGAACTTCTCACCCCTTAGCCACAGGCTGCACATTAATGCATGTTTTAGGGGGCAGCAGAGCAATTGGCTGAATGGGCAAGTTGTTCCCCGTCATGATGCTATTACTGTTTATAATATTATTGGAAATTATTTTTTTTAAATAGAGGTTTAGTCTGTGGATGTGTCTGTGCGTTTTATAATTAGGTTAAAGCCAGCTAGTCTGGGTGCTTTGATGTATAATAGTTTTGAGATAGAAACAGAGGTAAAGGTACATTTGCATTTTGTTGAATAGAGCATTCAAGAATGGGAGTGAAATCTTGCACCTAGCTAGGAGACACCAATCAATATTTATATTACTAATAAAATTGGTACTATGAAAGCGGTTTCATTGTTAGAAGAGGTGGAGTTCAAAGGGCCTGATGATACAATGAAAATTTACATTCAAAGAGAAGTGTTGGGCATAACAGAAAGCAGTTTTATGTCTAGAGGCATGTAACATCAAAGCAGCTGTAAGCCTACAACTGTCTGCAAAGGAACCAAAGTTAGAGGAACCTGATTTTGAATTTGTAAGGTGAAAATGCTTAGCCTGGTGTCTGCTTAAAGTCTATGGGTTGTTGTTGCCTTAGTGAAGATTAGTTTGGGATTTTTTAGAAAGTTATGATAGTAGTAATTTGTAGCCAAGTGTATATGTTTAACTTATGTAAATTAATAAATGTCTCACGTAGTTTGATATAAAAACCTCTCGAGAACAGGTGGTCTTATTCTTGAATTTAGCACTGCAACTCACAACATACCACTTGAAAATATAGGTTATGACAGTTGTTTAAAGTTTCCCTCTGGAATTTTAAATAACAGCCTTTACCAACTGCTGTGTCATAACATTCCCCTTGCAAAGGATGGCCATGACGCAGTCACTGGTGGAGATGCAATGTTTTTATTAAGGTTTGGACCAGTATCCATTATGGTTTAAGTTAACAGAGCAACCTTGCAGTACGGGTTAGGAGAATGCTAGCGCCTGAGCTGGGAGCACAGCATGCAGTCTAGTGGCCGAAGCTGCCACCAATCAGTCAAGTGCAGTGGGGTGGAGGTGCATGGGGTTTTGGACAGTCAATGAGCGCACTACACACTGTCCATTCAAGTGGTGGCCAGCTCTCTCCTGCATGCATGAAGGGGCCTTCAGACTTAACCAAGAGAGGTTCTTAGGACACCTATGCTAACACATACGTCTCTCTCTCTGATCCTGCAGGAGGAGAACATCAGGATCATGGAGCCTGGTGATTTAGCAGTTTGCTTCATGGCTTACAGAGGCCAGAGAAGAAGAAGGGCGCAGCGGAGGTGCTTGGCTCGGCAAAGGGAGGAGCAGTTCCCTCAAGATGAAGGCAATCAGGGCTTGCTGCACAAGCAGCTGAAGATCTACATCACTTGTAGGTGCCTAGCTAGACCCAGGGTCTATAGACAGCGCCTGTCATTCCTGCAGATGACTGAGAACCAGTGTCACTGACGACTGCAGCAGAGCAACGGCATAACAAGGCTCATGCTGCGGCCCGGATTTCAGTGGAGCAAACGATAAGCATCTTGAAAATGAGGTTCAAGTGTCTCGACAGGTTCGGTACAGCACTGCAATACAGTCCCTAGAGGGTGTCACACATCATCGTCACTTGCTGCGTGCTCCACAACCTGCCACTGCAATGGAGGGAGGACTTTGCAGAGGAGGAGATGGAGGACCTGCATGTATCTTCTGATGAGGAGGATGTTAAAGGAGATGACGATAATGAGGTCCTTGAAGGTGAAGAGAGGCCATCACTGGCCAGACAAGGCAGGCATGCTCGGGAGGCCTCATAGCCGCAAGATTCGTGGAGGATGATGACGAGATGCAGTGAGGTCAGTCCTGACATCCTCACTTTGCATCTGTGAATGTTTGACTCCTGTGTGGCTGATGGTAGCGCACATACCCTCAATGCTTAGGCTAATGTCATGGAGACACAACGGAGGCCCTAATAGTTGCTAGATTCCATGAGGATGATGACAACATGCAGTGAGGACATTGCCTCTGTGAATGTCTGACTCTTGCTGGCTGAGAGCAGCTCGGTTGCGCTCTGTGGTCAGGGTCATATCATGGAGATGCAGCCGTGAAACTGTAAACGAACCTGATACTTTGTCAGCCTTAAGCACCTGACCCCTTCAGGAGCACAGCGTCACTGGTCACAGATGCTGAAGAGATGGGGGACCAGCCCCGCCCCAAAGGTGCTGAGAGCACAAGGAGAGAATGACTGAACTCTGTGACACCTGCCCATGACATTCTGGCAGCAATACCATAGAAACATAGAAAATAGGAGCAGGGGTAGGCCATTCGGCCCTTTGAGCCTGCTCCGCCATTCATTATGATCATGACTGATCATCCAACTCAATAGCCTGCTCCCGCTTTCTCCCCATATCCTTTGATCCCATTCCTCCCAAGAGCTATATCTAACTCCTTCTTGAAAACATACAATGTTTTGGTCTCAACTACTTTCTGTGGTAGCGAATTCCACAGGCTCACCACTCTCTGGGTGAAGAAATTTCTCCTCATCTCACTCCTAAATGGTCTACCCCGTATCCTCAGACTGTGACCCCTGGTTCTGGACTCCCCCACTATCGGGAACATCCTTCCTGCATCTACCCTGTCTAGTCCTGTTAGAATTTTATAGGTTTCTATGAGATCCCTCCTCATTCTTCTGAACTCCAGCGAATATAATCCTAACCGACTCAATCCCTCCTCATATGTCAGTCCCGCCATCCCAGGAATCAGTCTTCGCTGCACTCCCTCTATAGCAAGAACATCCTTCCTCAGATAAGGAGACCAAAGCTACACACAATATTCCAGGTGTGGTCTCACTAAGGCCCTGTATAATTGCAGGAAGACATCCCTGCTGCTGTACTTGAATCCTCTCGCTATGAAGGCCAACAAACCATTTGTCTTCTTTACCACCTGTTGCACCTGCATGCTTACCTTCAGCGACTGGTGTACGAGGGCACCCAGGTCTCATTGCACATTCCCCTCTCTCAATTTATAGCCATTCAAATAATAATCTGCCTTCCTGTTTTTGCTACCAAAGTGGATAACCTCACATTTATCCACATTATATTGTATCTGCCATGCATTTACCCACATCACACTGAAGCATCTCTGCATCCTCCTTACAGCTAACCCTCCCACCCAGCTTTGTGTCATCTGCAAATTTGGAGATATTATATTTAGTTCCCTCATCTAAATAATTATATATTGTGAATAGCTGGGGTCCCAGCACCCATCCCTGCGGTACCCCACTAGTCACTGCCTGCCATTCGGAAAAAGACCCGTTTATCCCTACTCTTTGTTTCCTGTCTGCCAGTTTTCTATCCATCTCATTACACTACCCCCAATCCCATGCACTTTAATTTTACACACTAATCTCTTATGTGGGACTTTGTCGAAAGCCTTCTGAACGCCCGAATAAACCACATCCACTGGCTCCCACCTCATCAACTCTACGAGTTACATTCTTGAAAAATTCCAGTAGATTTGTCAAGCATGATTTCCCTTTTGTAAATCCATGCTGACTCTGTCCGATTCTGCCACTGTTTTCCAAGTGCTCAGCTATTAAATCTTTTATAATGGACTCTAGAATTTTCCCCACTACCGATGTCAGGCTGACTGGTCTATAATTCCCTGCTTTCTCTCTACCTCCCTTTTTAAATAGTGGGGTTACATTAGCTACCCACCAATCTGTAGGAACTGTTCCAGAGTCTGTAGAATCTCGGAAGATGACCACCAATGCATCCACTACTTCTAGGGCCACTTCCTTAAGTACTCTGGGATGTAGATTATCAGGCCCTGGGGATTTATCGGCCTTCAATGCCATCAATTTCTCGAGCACCATTTCCTTACTAATACTGATTTCTTTCAGTTCCTCCCTCTCACTAAACCCTGTGTTCCCCAACATTTCTGGTATGTTATTTGTGTCCTCCTTTGTGAAGACAGAACCAAAGTATGTATTTAGTTGGTCAGCCAAGTCTTTGTTCCCCATTATAAATTCCCTTGTTTCTGACTGTAAGGGACCTACCTTTGTCTTCAGCAATCTTTTTCTCCTCACATACCTATAGAAACTTTTACAGTCAGTGTTTATGTTCCCCGCAAGCTTACTCTCGTACTCTATTTTCCCCTTCGTAATCAATCCCTTGGTCCTCCTTTGCTGAATTCTAAACTGCTTCCAATCCTCAGGTCTGTTGTTTTTTCTGGACAATTTGTATGCCTCTTCCTTGGATCTAATGCTGTCTTTAATTTCCCTTGTACGGCATGGTTTGGCCGCCTTTCCTATTTTACTTTTGCGCCAGACAGGAATAAACAATTGTTGCAGCTCACCCATGCGCTTTTTGAACGTTTGCCATTGCCTATCCACTGTCATCCCTTTAAGTAACATTTCCCAATCCATCATAGCCAACTCACACCTCATACCATTGTAGTTTCCTTTATTAAGATTCAGGACCCTAGTCTCAGAGTCAACTACGTCACTCTCCATCTTGATGAAGAATTCTATCATATTATGGTCGCTCATCCCCAAGGGGCCTCGCACAACTAGATTCCCAATTATTCCTTTCTCATTACACAATACCCAGTATAGGATGGCCTGTTCTCTAGTTGGTTCCTCAACGTATTGGTCCAGAAAATCATCCCGTATACACTCCAGGAATTCCTCCTCTATGGTATTGTTACTAATTTGATTTGCCCAATCTATATGCAGATTAAAGTAACCCATAATTACAGCTGTTCCTTTATTGCATGCATCTCTAATTTCCTATTTAATGCCATTCCCAACATCACCACTACAGTTTGGGGGTCTATATACAACCCCCACTAATGTTTTTTGTCCCTTTGTGTTTCTCAGCTCTGCCCATACGGATTCCACATCGTCGGAGCTAATATCTTTCCTCACTATTGCATTAATTTCCTCTTTAACCAGCAATGCAACTCCACCGCGTTTTCCTTTTTGTCTGTCCTCCCTTAATACTGAATACCCCTGGATGTTCAGTTCCCATCCCTGGTCCCCCTGCAGCCATGTTTCCATAATCCCAACTATATCATACCTGTTTACATTATTTGTGCAGTTAATTCATCCACTTTATTGTGAATGCTCCTTGTGTTAAGGCACAAAGCCTTAAGGCTTGTCTTTTTAACATTATTTGTCCCATTCCCACTATTTTTCACTGAGGCCCTGTTTGATTCTTGCCCTTGACTTCTCTGCCTATCACTTCTCTTATTCCCCTTTATGTCTTTTGTTCTTGTCCTTGATTCCCCCTCCCCTGACTCCTTGCATAGGTTCCCATCCCCCTGCCATTTTAGTTTAAACCCTCCCCAACAACTCTAGCAAATAT
The DNA here is from genome assembly GCF_964194155.1 of Cetorhinus maximus. Classification (NCBI taxonomy): domain Eukaryota; kingdom Metazoa; phylum Chordata; class Chondrichthyes; order Lamniformes; family Cetorhinidae; genus Cetorhinus; species Cetorhinus maximus. The sequence continues at coordinate 32,754,372 of NC_135885.1, read as the reverse complement.
TCCCCTGAGGACATCAGTCCTGGTCCTGCCCAGGTGTAACCCGTTCAACTTGTATTGGTCCCACCTCCCTCAGGACTGGTCCCAATGTCCCAGGAATCTGAAACCCTCCCTCTCACACCATTTCTTCAGCCATGTATTCATCCGATATATCCTGCAATTTCTACTCTGACTAGCACTGGTAGGAATCCTGAGATCGCTACCTTTGAGGTCCTACTTTTCAACTTATTTCCTAACTCCCTATATTCTGCTTTTAGGACCTCATCCCCCTTTTCACCTATGTCGTTTGTACCATATGTACCACGATCACTGACTGTTCATCCTCCCCCTTCAGAATGTCCTGTAGCCGCTCTGAGGCGTCCTTGACCCTAGCACCAGGGAGGCAACATACCATCCTGGAGTCTCATTTGCAGCCACAGAAATGCCTATCTATTCCCCTTACAATTGAATGCCCTATAATGATTGCATTCCCACACTTTTTACTCCTCCCCTGTGCAGCAGAGCCAACCGTGGTGCAACAAGTTTGGCTGTTGCTGCTTTCCCCTGAGAGGCCATTCCCCCCAGTATCAAAAGTGGTATATCTGTTTTGCAGGGGAATAGACACAGGAGATTCCTGCCCTGCCTGCCTAGTCCTCTTGCTCTGCTTGGTGGTCACCCATTCCCTTCCTGCCTGTGGACTCTTAGCCTGTGGTATGACCACCTCTCTATATGTGCTATCCACGATGCTCTCCACCTCGCAGATGCTCCACAGTGTCCCCAGTCACCACTCCAGCTCCGAAACCCAGGCTTCCAGGAGCTGCAGCTGGAGACACTTCCTGCACACATGCTGGCCCCGGGCACTGGAAACATTCCCGGCTTCCCACAAAGAGCAGGAGGAGCACACCATGGCATTGAGCTCTCCTGCCATGACACATCCGTTTAAATTAAATTAAACCTTTTGGAAGATACTTAATGTTAAATAATATCAATTACTCTCGGACCCTTCTTCCCTGCTCCTCGTTGTTACAGAATGTACCCCTTACAAATGATGAACCACAAAATAAGAACTTAAGAACTATAAGTGATAAAAGTAATAAATTCTTACCCGACCATACTCACGGTACTCAAAGGATCACCTCACTCCCTCCTCACTGAACTCCCTTAGTCACCTCTGCTCTCCCAGCTCCTTTTCAACTCCCGACTCCCCTCGCGCTTCTCTTCAACTCCCGGCTCCGCTTGTGCTTCTCTTCAACTCCTGGCTCCTCTCGCACTTCTTTTCAACTCCTGGCTCCTCTCGCGCTTCTCTTCAACTCCCGACTCCTCTCGTGGTCCTCTTCAAGCACCATTGAGGTACAGGCATCACTAATTTGTCCAGTGAGTGTGAAGTCAGACAATCACTTTAGTCTGAATGTTGCACACTTCACAGGGAAGAGGCCCTGGACTGAGATGCCAGCCTTTATCTTGTGCGGGAACCAAGGTTTCACATCTGAGAGCCATGAACACTGCTCATCATGACAAGGAGCCATAGGCAAGAAAACATGCCTGGGAGTCTATTTACAATCCTGAACATTAAGTACAGGTGATTAGCACCCATGCTCGGGCTGTGCAACTACATCTTCTTAACCTTCCTAACCCTGCCATTATGTCTTCGTGCTCCCCCACATCCACAGCGGAGGTGGAGGCAGCCTGCTGACTGCTATGTACAGGCATCTTCTGGAGGGACGAGACCTGGAGGGCCCCAGCCTGCTCTCGGGGTCCTGCTGTGTAGCACCCTCCTGGGAATATGGAGCTGGAGCTGCTGGGGACACAGGAAGAGGGGATTTGGATGGACAAGGCACACCTGGAGTCACCTGGGTGGATGGCCCTGGGGTGTGCACCAGCTGATCCTCCACCCTGTGGTTGCCCGAGGGCTTCTGGCTGACTCCTTGATGTGAGATCGAACTGCCCCACATCCCTCATACCATGACACTGTTGGAGGCCAAATATGGCCTCAGAGGTGGAGTGCAGCCCACGCAGCAGTGCAGGACTGATGTCCTGGACCAAGGTCTCCATGGCGGCCACAATCCTACCAGTGTTGACCTTGGTGCATTGGCATGCTGGCACTATCATCTCAGATTGAAGGCGGACAGACTCCTCCATCGTGCCTTGCAATCTGAGGAGTGCAGCAGACATACCTTCCAGATGTTTCCAAGCTTGCCTTTGCAGCTCCAGCAACTGTGACATGACCAAGTCCAGATGCTCCTCATCTGACTTGGACTCAGCAGATTTCTGGCCTCCAGCAGTCCTCTGAGTGCCAGAAAGCTGGGCAGTCCCTGCCACTGCCGCCTGCTGTGGATCAGACAGTTAGGTACGCTCACCAGATTGTGATCCAGAGGCTACTCTAGAACTAGGTCCCATCAAAGTGTATGCCTCTGCAATAGTAGAGGGTGTGGGTGAGCACTGTGATGGATCTTCAATTAGGGTGTCTTCAGATTCTTATTCCAAGGTGTCTTTGGGCTTGAGTTGAGGGCCTGGCTCGTGGGCACCCTCAGCTGCTTCCCAACTGTACCTGTGAAAGCAAGAAGAAATAATTAGTGCACGGCAGGGGACTGCGGAACAGGGGAATTGACTCACAGCATGGTTGGCTGAAGAATGTTGCACTGCTGGATCCTCACTTGATTGAGCATCGCTGACCTCACGGTCAGCACAGCAACAGTCCAGATTGTTGCCGGCCAGCAGGGTGACTCTATTTTCAAAGTCTGTTAGGACCTTGATGTTGGGCATTCCTCCATCAATTTCCAACTTTTGCCTTTTGTTGTGTGCCAGCTTGTCCTGCATGGAGATAGATGGAGAGAGTGTAAGCAGGACACCTGCCTGGCATGTGTAGGTGGTGAGTGTGCCATTGATGGGCTAAGGACATGATCTGCAAGGCAGATGAAAGTGTGTGTGAGAGTGACAGTGACAGAGTCCCTTGGACTGGCAGTAAGTGAGATCCCTGTGGATGTGTGGTGGGTTTGTGAGTGTGTGAGCTGAGAGTGATAAGAAGTGTGACTTGCCCAGGTGGAACGGAGGAGATCATTCATCCTCGTTCAGCAATGGGTGGCGGTCCTCTTTTGCAGGGTTTTGGCACTGACCACTGCTGCCACTGCCTCCCATGCTGGATTGGTCACTTTGCTTGCTGGTCTTCGCGCGAGTAGAGGACTTCATAGCGAGCCTCCACTGCATCCAGTAATCGCTAAATTTGGGGGCAGCATGTTTCCTCCCTTTGGCAGCCATGACTTTGCAGCATTTTCCAATCCCTTAGAGAGAGCTTCTTTTTCCAGGTGCACTCTTTAAATAGGGCGCCTGAAGACCTGAAGTGATGGTGGGACGGGTGAATCAGACGCTGCCCCGCCAGCCATCTGGCGTGTTTCCCAGAATGCAGTATTAATGAGGCGGGACGCGTGGGAATGGGATGATATGCGCGTAAACCTGCCATAGTGGCCACCAGGTAAAACGTCCTTTTTACTGCCTGCTACTGCACGTTTTGCAAATCTGAGACTATTCTGCCCAAATAGTTTATTTTATATTTCTACCAGTTCCTTATTCTCCATTATAATGTTTCCTGTCTCTATCGCTAATGGACCCACGTTTACGTTTGCTAATCACTTTTTTGTGCATACCTGATAGAAACTTTTACAATCTGTTGTTACATCGCTAGCTAGTTTACTCTACCTTATTTCTGATGTACTCTCATACTCTATTTATCAATGGGCCAAATCTTCCGAGTCGTGGCAATCACCCTTCTTTTAACAGTAAGATGGAGTTCTGCATTTCTGTCCTGAACTTCTGAAATGGGCCTCTTTAGAAACACAGAGCATACTTATTCACAGAGTCCTCCTTCGTAGGACAGGATCATCAGGGGAAGCCAAGTCATGCTCCCTTTTTACAGCTCTAGCTTCATTCACTAACACACTGATAAGCTCTGGGACATTTAAATAGCTTCTCACTGTATTAGTCAATGAGTGTGAGTGAGGCATAGATAAGTGGGTAGAGTGGCAGGGTGGTAGATGATAGGGTGGTCTGGGGGGTAGGTGGCAGGGGGTAGGTGGCGGGGGTTCTTGGCAGGGGATTAGGTGGTGGGTGGAAGGGTTGTAGGTGGCAGGGTGGTAAGCAGCAGGGTGGGTAGAATGGCAGGGTGGGTAGGTGCCAGCTGGGTAGGGTGGCAGGGTGGTAGGATGGCAGGATGGTGAGGTTGGGTCAGGTCAGGTCACTGGGAGTTGGAGGGTCAAGGTGGGAGTTGGAGGGTAGGGGGGAGTCAGAGGGTCGGGGATGAGTCAGTGTGTCAGGGGGTTGGAGGGTTGGGTGTGAGTTGGAACATTGGGGGTGGTTGGATGATCTGAGGGACTCAGAGGATTGGGGAAGTCGGAAGGTCAGGGGATAGTCAAAGGGTCAGGGAGCAGTCACAGAGGCGGGGGGGGTCAGAGGGTCGGGGAGAGTCGGAGGGTGTGAAGGGGTCAGAGGGTCAGGGGGAGTCGGAGGGTCAGGGGCAAGCTGGAGGGTTGGGAAGTCGGAGGCTCAGCGGATCGGGGGGTGTCAGAGAGTCAGAGGTTCGGGGCATCAGGAGGTTCATTGGTGGGATGGAGGGGGTCAGAGCTTCAGGGGGTCAGAGTGGGAGTCACGGGGAAGGGATCAACTGTATAGTTACTCAAGAGTTAGACATGGTTTCTCTTGTCTAATATTTGTCAGGTAACTATCAGGTAATTGAGTCAGAACCCTCCGAAGTCACTAACTTTAACTCAGAGTCAGAGACCTTTTTGGAAGGTTCCGGATGTAGAGGAATTGCCCATCGGAAGTTGAAATTCCAAGGCAATTCCCACGGAGTCCTTGAGTTGGGACTTATGAGGTATCCTGTAGCACATATTCCGGGGTACGTCCAATCTCTGAGCATCCGGAGACTGGAAGATCTGGGCCAATTTCTTGGTTATCCTTTGCTGAACTTAAAATCCTCCTAATCACAGGATTGCTACTCTTTTTTGGCAACATTATTAGCCTCTTGCTTTAATCTAATATCATCTATAATGTCTCTTGTTAGCCACAGTTGGGCCACTTTTCCCATAGGATTTTTATTCCTTAAGGGAATGTATATTTATTGCAAAATATGAATTAATTCTTTAAATGTTTGCCATTGTTTATCTACCATCAGAGACAGGAGAAATTATCTAAATGACGAATTGGCAGAGACATTGAATATATATTTTGTGTCCCACTTCACAGTAGAAGACGCAAGTTACATACCAGAATATAGGGTAGCCTAGGAATTATGAGTGAGGCAATTAAGGAAATTAATATCAACAAAGAAGTAACTTAAGGGACTAAAAAATACTACAAATCTCCAGGACCTGATGAAATACACCAAATCTCCAGGAGTCTAAAAGAAATAGCTGCAGAGGTAGTGAATGCTCTGGCTATGATTTTTCAAAATTCTCTTGATTCTGGAATGGTCCCAGCAGATTGGAAGTTAGCAAATATGACACTGCTATTAAAAAAAGGAAGGAGAGAGAAAAACAGGGAACTACATGCCAGTCATCCTGACATTAGTCATCAGGCAAGTGCTAGAATCTATTATTAAGGAAGTTCTAACGATGCACTTAGCAAATAAGACAAAGTCAGCATGGTTTTATGAGAGGGAAATTGTGTTTGACAAATTCATTATAGTTTTTTGAGGACATAAGGTGGATGTAGTGTACCTGGATCTCCATAAGGCATTCAATAAGGGACCACAAAAAAAGGTTAACAGGCAAGATAAGAGCTCTTGGATTTGGGGGTAATATACTAGCATAGATAGAGAAAGCAAAGAGTAGGCCTAAATGGGACATTCTCAAGTTGGCAGGCTGTAACAAGTGGAGTGCCACAGGATCAATGCTGGGGCCTCAACTATTTACAATCTATATTCATGACTTAGACAAAGAGACAGAGAGTAATGTATCTACGTTTGCTGATGATACAAAGCTAGGAGAAAACGTATTCTGGTTCAGTTACGTTTTCGGTCAATGGTAACCCACAGCTTGATTCTGCTCTTAACTCACATCACCACTACTGGAACACTTAGTTAACCTTTCATTACCTCCAGACATGACATCTCTAATGCCTTCTTAAGTTTCACTCTATATAGCACTACATACAATTACGTAGAATGTATGCCACAGAAAGATTCCATTAGGCCCAACTAGGCTGTGATGTTGTTTATACTCCACCTGAGTCTCCTCCCATTCCATTTGCCTCATCTCAACTTTTCACTGTATTTTCTATTCCTTTTCTCTCATGTTCTCATTTTGTTTTCTTTTGAAATAGTTGAGTTTAATCCGGACAAATGTGAGGTAATGCATTTTGGAAGGTCTAATACAGGCAGGAATTATACAGTAAATGGTAGAACCCTTCAGTGCATTGACGGGCAGAGGGATCTGGGTGTACAGGTCCACAGGCCACTGAAAGTGGCAACGCAGGTGGATAAGGTAGTCAGGAAGGCATATGGCATGCTTGCCTTCATTGGCAGGGGTATTGAGTATAAAAGCTGGGAAGTCATGCTGCAGCTGTATAGAACCTTGGTTAGGCCACACTTGGAATATTGCGTGCAATTCTGGTCGCCACATTACCAGAAGGATATGGAGGCATTGGAGAGGGTGCAGAGGAGGTTTACCAGGATGCTGCCTGGAGTGGATGTTATTAACTATGAGGAGAGGTTGGAGAAACTCGGATTGTTCTCACTAGAGCGACAGAGATTGAGGGGCGACTTGATAGAAGTTTACAAAATTATGAGTGGCATGGACAGTGTAGATAGTCAGAAGCTTTTTCCCAGGGTGTCAATTACTAGGGGACATAGATTTAAGGTGAGAGGAGAAAACTATAGAGGAAATGTGCGGGGCAAGTTTTTTACGCAGGGGTTAGTGAGTGTCTGGAATTCGCTGCCAAAGGAGGTGGTGGAAGCAGGTACGATAGTGGTGTTTAAGAGGCAGCTTAACAAATACATGAATAGGATGGGAATAGAGGGATACGGACCCCGGAAGTGCAAAATGTTTTAGTTGACGGGCAATATGATCGGCGCAGGCTTGGAGGGCTGAAGGGCCTGTTCCTGTGCTGTACTTTTCTTTGTTCTTTGTTCTTGTTCTTGAAAGCATCAGATCTATTTGCCTCAAGTTTGGCATCATCAGCAAATTTTATTATTGAGTTACTTGTTCCTAAGTCCAAATCATTAATCTAAATTATAAATAATAGTGGTCCAGCATCAATTTTTATGGAACACTGCTTTCTACTTCCCTCCAATCTGAATAGTTACCCTTTACCCCTTCTCTCCATGTTCTATTTTTTAGCCAATTTGCTATCTATTCAGCACTTTTTGTCCCATGCCTCCACATGTCCTAACCTTTGTCATGAGTCTATCATGTGGCACCTTACTAAAAAGCTTTTGAAAATCCAAGTGTATGGCATCTACTGCATTACACCAACTTGTCTAAAGCTTTGACATTTGAGTACGGTACTGCATGAAGTACTACTCATCCATCACCTCTGTCCTCACCAACCTTCATGAGATCCAAGCTCCTCTAATGCAATGGATTCAAAATGATTGTCTTTGTTTACAAGTCCCTCCATTGCTTCATCCCACCTTACCCATGCAATCTCTTCCAGTCTTGGACACAATCTGGTTTCCTTTGTAATCTGACTTTTCTTGGAAACAACCGTCTCCATGCTCCACCACTGACAGTAGAACTTCATCCCTCTTTGATCTACTCTCTGAAACTTTCTTTATGAACCTCTTCTGCCTTGTTCTTTAAAAGCCCCTCAAAAATTATCTTTTCAATTATATGCCACCTCCTTTAATCATCTCTCTAGCTACTACTCACCCTCTCCTCTTCAAAGTAACATACTAAATGTGCAACATAACTTCAAGTTGTAATTGTTGATTATGTATTTCTCTCTTGTGGTGTTATGCAAAATGAGAGCATCAGCACCTGAGCATGGCAGAAGTCTCATTAAACTATAATTGATGTATTTTAAATTGTTGCTTAAATGTATAGTATCCAAGACACTTTGAAATCCCTCAAAGGGCTGCTAACACTAAGTTACTGCTAATAGCACTCAGAAAATAAAGGCATTTTGATTAATTGGGTTTAAATATATCTAGTATAGTGATAAGAAAGTTACATATACTAAAATCTTTCATTGGCATCAGTTACAAATTGACCAGGGTATTGCAATAGGTGAGACTGTCCTCACATGTGCAATTAAATGCAAAAATCTAGAAATTGCTGTCAATGAATCCCTGCTTCTCCACAGGGTGTGCTATTGAAGTCCTCGCCAGTGAAAATCAATTAGAACTAACTGAATTCACATGAACTTCTACTTCTTACTCAATTATTCTCACTGTAAAAATCTTTGAATAAGTTATGCCTTGTTGAATGAGGTGTAACTGGGTTTTTAATAATGTACTAAGTTATAATTACTGCTTAAAGACGTCGCTGGTCCTGAAAAGCTGATTTTATCTTTGTGGGATTTCAAATGCCATTCCAAAATAAACAAAAATCAACAGATTTTTAAAATAATAAAAATTATTTCTTTCAAATTTGCTCATGATGCTTCAGTTTCTACCTTAATCTCATCCATATGCTCCAATCTTTATTTCACTTCCTGTAAAATTATAAAAAGTGAAAATTAAAACCGTCTTGTTACTTCCTGGTTTGCTGGCTGTGAGAATTCTTCAATGTGATAGGTTGTTTAGCCTACTTGATGACATCACTGATGCTGGACACCACAGATCCCTTATAGCTGGCGCCAGACTGAAATTAAAATTGGGAACGGAGAAATCCATGACACGAAGCTCATTAAATCTTTTTGGGCAGCTTTTTCAAGGACAGTGGTGAGTGCAACACTTTGCCACAGCCCTCAAAATATGGGCCATTATACTTATAAACACAATCTTTCCTGAACAGCAAGAACCAGGCTTTTGCTGTGGGTTATTTTTATATATTAAAAAAATACATCGATGAACAACAGCATTTTGTCCCTGTCCTTCATTCTATAAATTAACAATGCAATAAACAAAAACAATTACAACAGAGAGAGAGAGAGAAAGAGAAGAAAACTGTCCCATAATAGATTACTTTTTCAACAATAAAACTTGATGAGCCAATAACAATTAAAGCAAATCTGAGCTAAATATTATGATGTTTAAAAGAGTTGCCACAGTTGTTCCAACTGAAGAATTTGGATGTTTTCTTTGATCAATTTTTCAATGAGTGTTGCGAATTTTTGCGAATTTGCGAAATTCGCCGTTTACTGACATTTTAGGAAACAAGTTTCCTCTATGAATTTGCTTTCACACTGATCATTAAGCGAGAAGCTATACCATGCAACAGGTGTCCAAGAGATTTCAATGGAATGAAAACAGTGCAGTGAGAAAATAAAGGAGAACCTGAGAAACAACCTCTTGGAAATTCAACTACAAGAAGCCTTGCAGCTTACTGAGAATCCACTGTTTACAAGACCCTCGCTTCAACTAAAAGCATCAATACATCTAAGAAACTACAGGCCTACCATGAAAGAAAGACTGAGACAATTATACATATTGAATGTATTGTTTTTTTCTTCATCTGTATCTAATCTTTGAGTGATAGCATTTGTGAGTCAAATGAGTAAGACATCTCATTTTTAACCTCCACGGCAAGTGTAGGATAGTAAATAACCTTCTTTATTTTAAAACTCACAAAATGGCTAGCTGCGGATTTTTAAAAATTCATTCATGGGATGTGGGCATCATCGCTGGCTAACCCAGCATTTATTGCCCATCCCTAAGTGCTTTTGAGAAGGTGGTAGTGAGCTGGTTCCTGAACCGCTGCAGCCCATGTAGTGTAGGTACACCCACATTGCTGTTAGGAAGGGAGTTCCAGGATTTTGACCCAGTGACAGTGAAGGAACAGTGATATATTTCCAAATCAGGATGGTGAGTGGCTTGGAGGGGAACTTCCAGATGGCGATGTTCCCATGTGTCTGCTGCCCTTGTCCTTCTAGATGGTAGTGGTCGTGGGATTGGAAGGTGCTGTCTAAGGAGGTTGGGTGAGTTCCTGCAGTGCATCTTGCAGATGATGCACACTGCTGCCACAGTGCATTGGTGATGGAGGAAACGAATGTTTGTGGATGGGGTGCCAATCAAGTGGCTTTGCCTTGGATGGTGTGAAACGTCTTGAATGTTGTGGGAGCTGCACTCATTCAGACAAGTGAGAGTGTTCCATCACACTCCTGAATTATGCCTTGTGGGACAGGCCATGGGGTCAGGAGGGGAGTTACCCGCCGCAGGATTCCTAGCCTCTGACCTGCTCTTGTAGCCACAGTATTTGTATGGTTAGTCCAGTTCAGTTTCTGGTCAATGGTAACCCCCAGGATGTTGATAGCGGGGGATTCAGTGATGGTAATGCCATTGAATGTCAAGGGGAGATGGTTAGATTCTCTCTTATTGAAGATGATCATTGCCTAGGCACTTGTGTGGCATGAATGTTACTTGCCACTTGTCAGCCCAAGCCTGGATATTGTCCAGGTTTTGCTACATTTGGATGTGAACTGTTTCAATATCTGAGGAGTCACAAATGGTGCTGAGCATTCATCAGCAAACATCCTCATTTCTGACCTTACAGTGGAAGGAAGGTCATTGATAAAGCAGCTGAAGATGGTTGGGCCGAGGGCACTACCTTGAGGAACTCCTATAGTGATGTCCTGGAACTGAGATGATTGACCTCCAACAACCACAAGCATCTTCTGTTGTGCTAAGGATGATTCCAACCAATGGAGAATTTTCACCGATTCCCATTGACTCCAGTTTTGCTAGGGCGCTTTGATGCCACACTAGATCAAATGCTGCCTTGATGTGAGGGGCAGTCACTCTCACATCACCTTGGGTGTTCAGCTCTTTTGTCCATGTTTTAACCAAGGCTGTAATGAGGTCAGGAACTGAGTGGCCCTGGCAGAACCCAAACTGAACAACAGTGAGCAGGTTATTGCTAAGCAAGTGCCGCTTGATAGCTCTGTTAATGACCCCCTTCCATTACTTCACTGATGATGGAGCATAAACTAATGGGACAGTAATTGGGTTGGATTTGTCCTGAATTTTGTGTGGAGGGCATACCTGGGCAATTTTCCACATTGCCAGGTAGATGCCAATGTTGTAGCTGTATTGGGACAGCTTGGCTAGGGGCACGCGAGTTCTGGAGCACAAGTCTGCAGTACTATTGCCAGAACTTTATCAGGGCCCATAGCCTTTGCAGTATCCAGTGCCTTCAGCTATTTCTTGATATCACGTGTAGTGAACTGAATTGGCTGAAGACTAGCTGGGGATCCCCAGATAGGCCGAGATGGATCATCCACTCGGCACTTCTGACTGAAGATTGATGGTGGTGTAATGGTAATGTCATTAGACTAATAATCCAGATGCTTAGGCTATTGCTGTGGGGACATGGTTTCAAATCCTGCCATAGCAGCTGGTGGAATTTAAATACAATTAACAAAATCTGAAGTTTAAAGTTAGTCTCAGTAATGGTGACCACGAAACTATCATTCTGATCCAACAGAGGGCGCTGGTGAGAAGTGGATGAAGCATGCTGGGAGAAGTCACCACAGCCACCGCGACTCAGGAGGCAATCGAGGAGAAGGACTCTTGAACTCAAAAGGAGGAAGAGCATCCAACAGAGGGTGCTGGTGAGAAGTGACTGAAGCATTGTGGGAGAAGTCACGTTCTCGGCCTTTTGGCTAAGATCAAGTGTTGCAGGGGCGACACCATGGTCCTGCCAAGGCAAGGTCGGGATGGAAGGGCGATAACCAATCGCAATCCAAATCCATACCGTGGGTTACCTATCACCGTCCGAGTCACGGTGAACCACAGCAAAGGAGGATCACCTATGGATCGGGGCTTCTTCACCAGGAGGATCCTGTTGAAGGCGTGCGGCTTCCAAGCTACGGAGATCTTCACCCTGCATGACTCCCGCAAAGGTGGTTACTTTGACGTGACGTTCAAGCGGGTGGCAGACTGCGTCCGGCTCCTGAGGGTGTTCGAGGAGAAGAGAGACCTGCCGGAGATGAAGATCCTGACGGCGGAGCCGCACTTTTCTCTGCCGTTGCAACGGGAACGTGAGGTGATGGTGCATGTGTACAACCCCTTCGTCCCTGTCGCCGACGTGGTCACCTTCCTCACCAGGTACTTCGATAAGGTGGGGAGCGGCACCGAGATTCGAGACGACTTGGGGATCTGGACAGGCAAACGCCTGTTTAAGGTCACGCTAAAGACCGATGGTAAGGGAGCCATTTTCCACCCTCCCTCCAGTTTCGCTATCGGGGGAAACCGGGGCTACCTGGTCTACGCTGGGCAACCCAAGCATTGTCGCTCATGCGGCAAGGCTGGTCATGTGGCGGCCAACTGCAGCGCCTCCCTCTGCAAGATCTGCAAACAGGAAGGGCACCAGACAAAAGACTGCAAACAGGCCAAGTGCTGCAACCTGTGTGGCGAGGCAAGTCACCTCTACAGGACCTGCCCCAAACGCTGCCGTACTTACGCACAGGCAGCCAAAGCCGACCAGGGGGAAGCAGAAGAAATGTTTCGTGTCACTCCAACCACCAAGGCCCCCAGGGAGCTCAACGGGACAAAGGAGGACACAGAGAGAGACAAGGTGGAGAAAGAGGTTGAGGCAACAGAGAGCCAATCAACAGCACTACCCCCTGAAACTCCCAGTCCTCAGGACAGCGAATCAATGGAGGAGGAGGCAGCAGTGGAAAAGCAGCAGGGGGAGTGGCGGACGGTGAAGAACAAGAAAAGTAAGAGGGAGCGAAGAAGAAGCAGAGGCGTTTCCCAGAGAAGCGGCAAGAGGCGTCTCCCATCCGACACGGATGACAAGGGCAGCAGCTCTTCGGATGATGAAGTGCCAGAGCGGCACCGACAGAAGAGGCGGCAAAGCTCCAGGGCGTTGGAGGACGAGACACCCGAGCTCCAGAAAATTGGAGACAACAAGGAGACCAGCGCACCCCAACTTTGCCTGCAACCTGAGGAGGCCAGTGCACCACAGCCCTTGGAATCTGGGAGCAGGGAGGCAATCATCGCACCCCAGCTCCAGGAAGCCGGGAACAGCAATACCCCAGAGGGGGTGAGTTTTGGAGAAGCTTCTCCAGCAAAGGTCATCTCAAAACCCGCTCTCTACGTGAACATCCAGATGCCACTGGAGCAGAACACGGCCAAGGAGATCTACCTCAGCCCATCCAAAGTGAAGGAATTTGAGCTCACTACGGGTATGAAGGAGCAGACTAAAGGTCTGGGACTCTCAGAGACAGTGGGTTTGGTAGGAGAATAAATGCTTTAAAATGGGTTTAAAGATTGTATCCATAAATGTGCGTAGCATTAAATCTACTACGCGATGTGTTGCGACCTTGGACTACCTAGTCAAGGTCAAAGCTGACCTGTTGTTTCTGCAGGAGTGTGCGATACCGCACCTCAGCTCCTACAGGCAATGGTCACGATGGTGGTCCCACGGGCCATCGATCTGGTCGGGCAGAAACGACTCTCGTTCCTCCGGCCTGGGTATTCTGCTGCGGGGAGGCAACTTCACCGTCTCCGAGGTCAAGGAGGTGGTGGGCGGGCGACTCCTCGTAGCAGACGTAATGTACAAGAACGCTCCACTCCGGTTAATTAACGTGTATGGCCCGGCACAAGGGGCTGAGCGGCTGGAGGTTTTTCAGCAGCTCCCACTGCTGCTGGCGACCTCCAGGCCGGTCATTCTGGGCGGGGACTTCAACTGCATCATCGATGCGGCTGGACGATCCGGCAGGGCCGGAAGCAGATTGGACGCTACGTCCAGATCCCTGATGGAAACAATTAAGGGTGCCAAGCTGCACGACGTCTTCAGCAACCCTGCAGACGGAGCGCAGCGTAGATACACCTGGTCGCGGCCAGACGGGTCCATTCGTTCCAGGATAGACTTCCTGTTTGTGTCCCGTGCATTCACAGTCAGATCCACCGAGGTCAAGCCGGTGTTCTTCTCTGACCACTGCCTCCTACTGGCGGACTGCCACTTGGAGAAGGACCTGAGGGTGGGCAGGGGGGCATGGAAGCTAAATGTGCAACTGCTGACCCCAGAGAACATTGAGGAGCTCAAGAGGGATTACAAAGGTTGGAGAACCGTGAAACCCCTCTTTGAGTCCCTGACACACTGGTGGGAAGTGATCAAGGGAAGCATCAAGAGGTTTTTCATCCGCAAAGGCACCCAGAAAGCTAGAAAGGAACAGAGGGAAATGTCCCGACTCCAGAAAAAGATGCAGAATCTGCTCCGGCTGCAGTCGATGGGGGTCGATGTCAAGGAGGAGCTCCAAGAGGTGAAGGGCCAGCAAGCCTCGCACTTTGCCTCGGAGGCCTCCAAGATCATCTTCCGTTCCAGGGTCCGCTCCGTGGAGCAGGATGAGACGTGCTCACGTTTCTTCTTCCAAAAGGTACACAGAGAGCGCTCTGTGATCAGCAGCCTGAAGGAAGAAGACGGCTCAGTAAAGTCATCACGGTCCGACATTCTGAGGATCAGCAAATCCTTTTATGCCGGACTGTATGACGTGAAGCCCACGGACAGCACGGCCTCCCAGTCCTTCCTGTCCTCTATCACGGAGGTCTTAGACCACAGTACGCGGGAGAGCCTAGACAAACCGCTAACTCCTGATGAACTGACTAAGGCCCTTGAGTCCTTCGAGAAGAGTAAAACCCCCGGAAGCGACGGCTTGCCGGCGGAGTTGTATTCGGCTCTGTGGGACTTGATCGGCCCAGACCTGCTAGGGGTGTACGAGAGTATGCTCCTGGCCGGTAGTATGTCAGAATCCATGAGGAAAGGCATCATCACCCTCATCTACAAGCACAAGGGGGAAAGGGAGGAAATTAGAAATTGGCGACCCATTTCACTGTTGAATATGGACTATAAGATTCTGTCCAAGGTCATCGCCAATCGGGTCAAATCAGCTCTGGAATTGGTGATTCACCCTGACCAGACCTGCTCTGTGCCAGGCAGGAAGATCTCTGACAGCCTGGCGCTGCTCAGGGATACGATTGCCTATGTACAGGACAGGGGTGTGGATACCTGCCTCATCAGCTTGGATCAGGAGAAGGCCTTTGACAGAATATCGCACACCTACATGGGGGATGTGCTCTCCAAAATGGGCTTTGGGGAGGGAATTCGAAATTGGATCCAACTGCTCTACACTAACATCAGTAGCGCAGTCTCAATCAATGGGTGGGAAACAGATAGCTTTCCGATTAAATCTGGAGTCAGGCAGGGCTGTCCTCTCTCGCCTGTCCTTTTCGTGTGCTGCATAGAACCCTTTGCCGAGTCCATCAGGAAGGATCCGGGCATAAGAGGAGTGACGATCCCAGGCAGTGGAGGCACTCAGGTAAAAGCCTCCCTGTACATGGACGACGTCGCCGTCTTCTGCTCGGATCCGCTGTCGGTGCGCAGACTGATGCACATCTGCGACCAGTTCGAACTGGCCTCGGGAGCCAAGGTAAATCGTGGGAAGAGCGAGGCCATGTTCTTTGGGAACTGGGCTGACCGATCCTTTGTCCCCTTCACTGTCAGGGCTGACGGCCTGAAGGTGCTGGGGATATGGTTCGGAGGGACCGGGGCACGCGTTAGAAACTGGAAGGAGCGAGTGGCTATGGTGAAAAGGAAACTGGGCATGTGGGAGCGACGCTCCCTCTCCATTGCGGGTAAGAACCTGGTCATCAGGTGTGAGGTACTCTCGCTGTTGCTGTACGTGGCGCAGGTCTGGCCCATTCCAGACTCCTGCGCGATGGCGATCACTCGAGCCATCTTCCGCTTTATCTGGAGGTCGAAAATGGATCGTGTCCGCAGGGACGCGATGTACAAGCCTCTAGATAAAGGGGGAAAAAACGTGCCCAACATCGCCCTCATACTGATGGCCACCTTTGTGTGTGGCTGCATCAAGCGGTGCGTAGACCCTCAGTACGCAAACACCAAGTGTCACTACGTGCTGAGGTTCTACCTGTCCCCGGTGTTGCGAAGGATGGGTCTGGCCACGCTGCCGCGGAACGCTCCAAGTAGTTGGACCGTGCCGTACCACCTGTCCCTGGTGGAAAAATTTATGCAGAAAAACACCTTTGACCACAAGTCCATCAGGCAGTGGTCAGCACGTAACGTCCTAGAGGCCCTGAGGGATAAGGAGAGGGTGGACCCTGTGGGATGGTTCCCCGAGCAGACTGTCAAAGTCATTTGGCAGAATGCCTCATCGCCAGAACTTTCCAACAAGCACCAAGACGTAGCTTGGCTGGTGGTGAGAAAGGCCCTCCCCGTCAGATTCTTCCTACACGCCAGGAAGCTCACCCCCTCTGCACGTTGCCCTCGAGGTGGCTGCGGTGGGGAAGAGACCGTTGTTCACCTCCTTGTGGATTGTGCCTTTGCAAAGAAAGTCTGGAGAGAGATGCAGTGGTTGCTGTCGAGGTTCATCCCGAGCAGTTCTGTGACACAGGACTCTGTGCTCTACGGGCTGTTCCCAGGGACACACACCGAGACAAACATCAACTGCAGCTGGAGGATCATCAACTCGGTGAAAGAGGCGCTTTGGTCTGCCCGAAACTTGTTGGTCTTCCAGCACAAAGAGTTGTCCCCGACCGATTGTTGCGGACTGGCACAATCCAAAGTCCAGGACTACGTGCTGAGGGACGCACTAAAGCTTGGGGCAGCTGCCGCAAAAGCGCAATGGGGAAGGGTCGCTGTCTAAGACCTTTCTACCACAGCGCACCGAGAGACTGGGAACTGTTTAGAGCCCCTCGGGCTGTACAGATCAAAATGAAAGGCTGTAAATGACTGTAATATTGTTTGTACTGATGCACCTGGTGATACATTTTGTAAAAGTTTAACCTGGATTGTACCCTTGTAATGTTGTTTTTGAAATGGTTTTGAATGTGATGGAAGATAATTTATGAATAAAGTATATTTTTACAAAAAAAAAAAAAAAATTGTGGGAGAAGTCACCACAGCCCCGCGACTCAGGAGGGAATCGAGGAGAAGGACTCTTGCACTCAACAGGAGGAAGAGCATCCAACAGAGGGCGCTGGTGAGAAGTGGCTGAAGCATTGTGGGAGAAGTGGGCCCAGGCAGTGGAGGCACTCAGGTCAAAGCCTCCCTGTACATGGACGATGTCGCCGTCTTCTGCTTGGATCCACTGTTGGTGTGCAGACTGATCCACATCTGCAACCAGTTCGAACTGGCCTCGGGAGCCAAGGTAAATCGTGGGAAGAGCGAGGCCATGTTCTTTGGGAACTGGGCTGACCGATCCTTTGTCCCCTTCACCGTCAGGGTGGATGGCCAGAAGGTGCTGGGCATATGGTTCAGAGGGACCGGGGCATGTGTTAGAAACTGGAAGGAGCGAGTGTCTATGGTGAAAAGAAAACTCTCCATTGCGGGTAAGAACCTGGTCATCAGGTGTGAGGCTCTCTCGCTGTTGCTGTACGTGGCGCAGGTCTGGCCCATTCCAGACTCCTGCGCGATGGCGATCACTCGCGCCATCTTTCGCTTTATCTGGAGGTCGAAAATGGATCGTGTCCACAGGGACGCGATGTACAAGCCTCTAGATAAAGGAGGAAAAACGTGCCCAACATCGCCCTCATACTGATGGCCACCTTTGTGTGTGGCTGCATCAAGCTGTGTGTAGACCCTCGGTACACAAACACCAAGTGTCACTACGTACTGAGGTTCTACCTGTCCCCAGTGTTGTGAAGGATGGGTCTGGCCACGCTGCTGTGGAACGCTCCAAGTAGTTGGACCGTGCCGTACCACCTGTCCCTCGTGGAAAAATTTATGCAGAGAAACACCTTTGACCACAAGTCCATCTGGCAGTGGTCAGCATGTAATGTCTTAGAGGCCCTGCGGGAAAAGAAGAGGGTGGATCCTGTGGGATGGTTCCCCGAGCAGACTGTCAAAGTCATTTGGCAGAATGCCTCTTCGCCAGAACTTTCCAACAAGCACCAAGACGTGGCTTGGCTGGTGGTGAGAAAGGCCCTCCCCGTCAGATCCTCCAACACGCCAGGAGTCTCACCCCCTCTGCACATTGCCCTCGAGGTGGCTGTGGTGGGGATGAGACCGTTGTTCACCTCCTTGTGGATTGTGCCTTTGTAAAGAAGGTCTGGAGAGAGATGCAGTGGTTTCTGTCGAGGTTCATCCCAAGCAGTTCTGTGACACAGGACTCTGTGCTCTACGGGCTGTTCCCAGGGACACACACCGAGACAAACATCAACTGCAGCTGGAGGACCATTAACTCTGTGAAAGACGCTCTTTGGTCTGCCCGAAACTTGTTGGTCTTCCAGCGCAAAGAGTTGTCCCTGACCGCGTGTTGCAGATTGGCACATTCCAAAGTCCAGGACTACGTGCTGAGGGACGCACTAAAGCATGGAGCAGCCACCGCAAAGGCGCAATGGGGAAAGGTCACTGTCTAAGACCTTTCTGCCACAATGCACCGAGAGGCTGGGAACTGTTGAGAGCCCCTCGGGCTGTACAGCTCAAAATGAATGTATGCATTGAATACTAATTGTATTATAATTGCATTGAAGCACCTCAGAGTGCTTTGTGTTGATAACTCCAATCCCATTGTCTGATTGTCTGCATTGACCATATTGAAATGATTGTAATAGTCATTGATTGTATTGATGCACCTGGTGATCCATGTGTAAAAGTTGAATCTGATTGTACTTTTGTGATAGTGATTTTGAAATGTTTTGGAATGTTCTTCCAGATATTTTATGAATAAAGTATATTTTTCAAAAAAAAATTCTGGGAGAAGTCACCACAGCCACCGCGACTCAGGAGGGAATCAAGGAGAAGGACTCTTGCACTCAACTGGAGGAAGAGCATCCAACAGAGGACGCTGGTGAGAAGTGACTGAAGCATTCTGGGAGAAGTCACCACAGACACCGCGACTCAGGAGGGAATTGAGGAGGACCCACTGGCAAAGAATGGAGGGAGGAGCACCGGAACGGTGAGTATAAATCTAGCCTATCTCGGGGATTCGTGGCCTTGTCTCCAGGGAGCAGACTCAGAAGGAGGAGCACCGGAGTGGTGACCTCGGGGCACAGAGTAACTGAAGCCAAAACTGAAAAAGTGACATTACAGGAAAGCTGTGACTTGATTGATTGGTACGAAATCTGCACCAAAATTGAAAAAAAAACTGCAACGCTAATTAATAAATTAATTATCTAAGTCAAGATGGCTGGGCAGGTGATGTGCTGTAGCTGTATGATGTGGGAGCTGGCAGATCCCATTGTGAGCCGCAGTGACCACATCTGCAGCAAGGGTTGGTTGCTGGAGGAACTCTGGCTCAGAATTGATGAGCTGGAGTCCGAGCTCCAGACGCTGTGGCACATCCGTTAGGAGGAGAGTTACCTGGATGCTTTGTATCAGGAGGCAGTCACACCCGGTAGATTAAGTACCTCAAGTCCGGTCAGTGGTCAGGGTCAGCAGGGTATGACTGCCAGTGAGGCAGGTAGAGGGATCCTGTGTTCAGGAACGGAGGAGCCTCAGCTCTTGACCTTGTCCAACAGGTACGAGGTACTTGCTCCCTGTGTGGATGAGGAACAGGGCTGTAGGGAGGATGAGCCAGCTGACAACAGCACCGTGGCACAGGAGGCCATTCAAGAGGGGGGAGCAAAAAGACAAGTGGTAGTTGTAGGAGATTCTACAATTAGGGGAATTGATAGCTTCCTTTGTAAGCAAGATCGAGAGTCCCGCATGGTATGTTGCCTGCCCGGTGCCAGGGTGAGGGACATCTCTGACCGGCTTGAAAGGATATTGGAGAGGGAGGGGGAGGATCCAGTTGCTGTGGTCCACGTCGGGACAAATAACATAGGTAAGACTAGGAAAGAGGACCTGTTTGGGGATAATCAGGAACTAGGATCTAAATTAAAGAACAGGTCCTCAAGGGTTATAATCTCCGGATTACTACCTGAGCCACGTGCAAATTGGCATAGGGACGTGAGAATAAGGGAAGTAAACACGTGGCTAAAGGAGTGGTGCGGGAAAGAGGGGTTCCATTTCGTGGGGCACTGGCATCAGTATTGGAACAGGAGGGATCTGTACCATTGGGACGGTCTCCACCTGAACCGATCTGGGACCAATGTTCTAGCGAAAAGGGTAAAAAGGGTGGTCAACAGGACTTTAAACTAGAAAGTGGGTGGGGAGGGAAGGATAAAACTCCTAGAAGTATGACTAATGGGAAACAAAGCAGCAGGTTAGCATGTGGGGGGGTGGATTCAACTTCATGGAAAATTATGAAAAAACTGAAAAGGAGAGCCCAGGAGAGGCTATTAAAGTCCCCAGAACACAAAATAGGGCACAGTGTTTGGAAAGGGCTAGGAATCTAACTTCAAGCACATCAGATAAAGGGACGACAATGAGAAAGGGGACTGATGGTGTTGTATCTGAAAGCACGCACTATATGAAATAAGGTAAATGAGCTTGTGGCGCAGATTGAAATTGGCAGGTATGATGTGGTGGGCATTACGGAGACATGGCTGCAAGGGGATCAGGACTGGGAGCTAAATATCCAAGGATATACATCCTATCGAAAAGATAGGCAGGTTGGCAGAGGGGGTGGGGTTGCTTTGTTAGTAAGAAATGAAATTAAATCGATAGCAAGAAATGATGTAGGGTCAGATGATGTAGAATCTGTGTGGGTAGAGTTGAGGAACCGCAAAGGTAAAAAAACCATAATGGGAGTTATGTACAGGCCTCCGAACAGTAGTCAGGATGTGGGGCACAAGATACACCAGGAGATAAAAAAGGTGTGTAAGAAAGGCAAGGTTACAGTGATCATGGGGGATTTCAATATGCAGGTAGACTGGGAAAATCAAGTTGGTAGTGGATCCCAAGAAAAGGAATTTGTGGAATGTCTACGAGATGGCTTTTTGGAGCAGCTTGTGGTAGAGCCCACGAGGGAACAGGCAATTCTAGATTTAGTGATGTGTAATGAGGCAGATTTCATAAGGGAGCTTAAGGTGAAGGAACCCTTAGGAGGAAGTGACCATAATATGATAGAATTTACCCTCCAATTTGAGAGGAAAAAGCTGGAATCAGATGTAACGGTATTACAGTTGAATAAAGGCAACTACAGAGGCATGAGGGAGGAGCTGGCCAGAATTGACTGGGAGATGAGCCTAGCGGGAAAGACAGTGGAACAGCAATGGCAGGAGTTTCTGGGAGTAATTTGGGAGACATGGCAAAAATTCATCCCTAGGAAGAAGAAGCATACTAAAGGGAGGACGAGGCAACCATGGCTAACAAGGGAAGTCAGGGACAGCATAAAAGCTAAAGAGAAAGCATACAATGCGGCGAAGAGCAGTTGGAAACCAGGGGATTGGGAAGCCTACAAAGACCAACAGAGGACAACTAAAAAAGAACTAAGGAGGGAGAAGATTAAATATGAGGGTAAACTAGCCAGTAATATAAAAGAAGACTGCAAGAGTTTTTTTAGATATATAAAGGGTAAGAGAGAGGCAAAAGTGGACATTGGGCCGCTGGAAAATGACGCTCGAGAAGTAGTAGTGGGGAACAAAGAAATAGCGGAGGAACTGAATAGGTACTTTGCGTCAGTCTTCACAGTGGAAGACACAAGTGACATCCCCAAAGTTCAAGAGAGTCGGGGGGCAGAGGTGAGTATGGTGGCCATTACCAAGGAGAAGGTGCTAGGAAAACTGAAAGGTCTAAAGGTGGATAAATCACCTGGACCAGATGGATTACACCCCAGAGTTCTGAAGGAGATAGCTGAAGAGATAATGGAGCCGTTAGTGGTGTTCTTTCAGGAATCATTCGAGTCAGGGAGGGTCCCAGAGAACTGGAAAATCGCTAATGTAACCCCCCCTGTTTAAGAAGGAAGTGAGGCAAAAGACGAAAATTACAGGCCAATTAGCCTGACCTCGGTGGTTGGTAAGATTTTAGAGTATCATTATTAAGTATGAGATTTCAGAATACTTGGAAGTGCATGGTAAAATCGGGCAAAGTCAGCATGGTTTCATCAATGGGAGGTCATGCCTGACAAATCTGTTAGAATTCTTTGAGGAGGTAACGAGTAGGTTAGACATAGGAGAGCCAATGGACATTATCTACTTGGACTTCCAGAAGGCCTTTGACAAGGTGCCGCACAGGAGGCTGCTCAGTAAGATAAGAGCCCATGGTGTTGGAGGCAAGGTACTAGCATGGATAGAAGATTGGCTGTCTGGCAGGAGGCAGAGAGTGGGGATAAGGGGGTCCTTCTCAGGATGACGGCCGGTGACTAGTGGAGTTCTGCAGGCGTCAGTGTTGGGACCACAACTTTTCACTTTATACATTAATGATCTAGATGAAGGAACTGAGGGCATCCTGGTGAAGTTTGCAGGTGATACAAAGATAGGTGGAGGGACAGGTAGTATTGAGGAAGCGGGGAGGCTGCAGAAGGATTTGGACAGCTTAGGAGAATGGGCAAAGAAGTGGCAGATGGAATACAATGTGGGGAAGTGTGAGGTCATGCACTTTGGTAGGAAGAATAGAGGCATAGGCTATTTTCTAAATGGGAAGAGAATTCAGAAATCTGGAGTGCAAAGGGACTTGGGGGTCCAAGTCCAGGATTCTCTTAAGGTTAACTTGCAGGTTGAGTAGGTAGTTAGGAAGGCAAATGCATTGTTGGCATTTATTTTGAGAGGACTAGAATATAAAAGCAGGGATGTGATGCTGAGGCTTTATAAGGCTCTGGTCAGACCGCACTTAGAATATTGTGAGCAATTTTGGGCCCCGTATCTCAGGAAGGATGTTCTGGCCCTGGAGAGGGTCCAGAGGAGGTTCACGAGAATGATCCCAGGAATGAAAGGCTTAACATATAAGGAACGTTTGAGGACTCTGGGTCTATACTCCATGGAGATTAGAAGGATGAGGGGGGATCTGATTGAAACTTACAGAATACTGAAAGGCCTGGATAGAGTGGACGTGAGGAAGATGTTTTCATTAGTAGGAGAGACTAGGACCTGAGGGCACAGCCTCAGAGTAAAAGGAAGACCTTTTAGAACAGAGATGAGGAGAAACTTCTTTAGCCAGAGAGTGGTGAATCTATGGAATTCATTGCCACAGAAGGCTGTGGAGGCCAGGTCATTGAGTGTATTTAAGACCGAGATAGATAGGTTCTTGATTGGTATGGGGATCAAAGGTTATGGGGAGAAGGCGGGAGAATGGGGTTGAGAAACTTATCAACCATGATTGAATGGCGGAGCAGACTCAATGGGCCGAATGGCCTAATTTCTGCTCCTATATCTTATGGTCTTATGGTCATTTGATGGCACTTCCACGCCTCTGTGTTGCTTGAGTGGGCAGATAAGCGAGAGGCCCGACACCAAGAATGTCAAAGTGGCTGTACCTAAACTGTCTCAGGTTTGGAAGAATGCTCCCTTGATACAAGGTTTCCCTCATGCGTGGCCGCTTCCCTCACCACCCCCCCACATGTGCTTCTGCACTACCTTCAGACCGTGCTGCCTTGCTCCTCATCCACCTCGTCCCAGCCGCAGTGTGCCCTTGCCTGGGAGCGCACTGTCAGCTAACCTGGAAAAAGCGACTTGCCTGTGCCCTCGCCTGAATGCGCAGTGCCTCTTTCTTGATGTTGAACG
The DNA here is from genome assembly GCF_964194155.1 of Cetorhinus maximus. Classification (NCBI taxonomy): domain Eukaryota; kingdom Metazoa; phylum Chordata; class Chondrichthyes; order Lamniformes; family Cetorhinidae; genus Cetorhinus; species Cetorhinus maximus. The sequence goes on along the minus strand of NC_135885.1, from coordinate 32,730,740 downwards.
GGGGACCCTCGCGAGGACTGCGCAACATTGGTGTCCACTCACCTCCGAGTTCCCCTCAAAGTTCAGCTAGCCAGGTGCATGCCTTTTAAATGCTGTTGTGAATCACGTTGTTCTGAAGTCACGTTGATGTGGGAGGTAAATTTGACACGAGGGGATGATTCCGGTGGGCATGCAAGATGATGCCATGCAAGTGCACTGAAATTACGTTCCCGATGTTGGACAGCGGGAAAGGTGGCCCGCCATTGGCGGGTGGAACGGATGATGGCCAACTGATTTCACGACGATGTGAAATCGATTTTTTGGCCTTCCTGCCATACTTTCCCCTCCTGCCCGCCATGATGCCTGCCACCACAGGGGTGGAAAATTCCGGCCAATACCTTTTAAGACAAATTGCACTTGTGAAAGGCACAAGGGAAAAAAGTGCAGCTAATATAGAATTCTCCACAAAACTATCACAGGATCAGGTTCAAAACTTCAATCTGCCTGAACCCCTCTGTTTGATTTCCAAGGCCACTGGTGATAAGATGCAGGGGGAGAACTCAAACACCTCACTGGAGTCTAAAAATAATACACCCCACATATTACCCTAGAAAAATGAATCCCCAGTGGACCAGAGTCTAAATTATGAGACTTCTAGGCTGTGGAAACAGCCATGAAAGAGTTAAGAGCTTTGCAGTCATCACAACAAAGCAGTAAGGATAATTTGCATATTATAAGCTTCCAAACAAAATCCAGCTGGTTGAAACCTGACCCCTCCCTAGGAGCCAACATGGAGTCCGAACTTTCCTCACCTGCTAACTACATTGAGAATAATATGTCTAGTAGGGTCATCATTCCAAAAATTTTGTTTACCGATATTAATAAATAATCTCCACATAAAATGTAACTGGTATTTGTAAGAGGGAACGCAACTGAGAAACTGTAGCAGTCCCAGATTCAAACTCTCAGAACGGCTTGCTGCTGGGATTGTTTAGAGTGGGACAACGACTCTGAGGATATAAATACACACATCTCAGATACAAAATCATATTGATCATGGACAATAAGAAAACACATAAATTTTGTGCATGACATCAGACACAGTTAAATGAAGTCAGTATTGTTTGCAGGGAATACGCTGTGTGCTTGCCTTCTGCTGTAGGCATGTAACACCAGTATCAAATGTGTTTGGAAATATTACAACTAATTCAACCACACTCATTTATAATTTACTCAATCGCCCATATTTGGCTTGCGTAGTCAACTCTAGAAAAAGTACACAAGTCCAGTCTTCTGGTAATGCACTCAGTCTTATAAGAATTCTGCAACACCATCTATTTCTTCTTTTGAAATCTATTTGTCTTGGCCTTTATTGCAAGGAGGTTGGAGAAGAAAAGTAGGGAAGCCTTGTTACAATTGTACAGAGTATTAGTGCATCTAGAATACAGTACGGCACATGATTTTGGTCTCCTTACTTGAGGATGGATATACTTGAAGTGGAGGCAGTTGACAGAACTTTCACTGGATTGATTCCTGGGATGAAGAGGTTGCCTTATGATGAAAGATTGAGCAGGTTGAGCCTACTGGAGTTTAGAAGAATAAGAGATGATCTTATTGAAATGCATAAGATTCGGAGGGGGCATGGCAAAGTGGATGCTGAGAGGATGAGCAGTATTTAATCCAGTTGACAGGGGTGAGAGCCCAGGATCAACAAGGGATCCAGGCCTCAGGTCACAGGTGAGTGAGGGTGGGATGGGAGTCGCAGGAGGGGTTTGGTAGCAAGGCAGGGGGGTTGGCTCTCAGCAGCCCTTTACTGATCAGGCTCTGAGTGCCTTTGAATGAAGGACACTCCCCCCCACATCCGACACAGGAGCTCACAGGCAAACACGACACAGTTTGCTTTTCATGTCCCCTACATGGCAACTCCATACCCGCTGATGGTTGAATACAGTGGCAGTGGGATGAGGAGTTAGCATTAATTGGCCACTTAAGGACTCAGTTAGTGGCAGGGTGGGAAGGCCATCCATGACCCTTCCTGCCCCAGACTTAATCAAGGCAGAGGCAGAGGCAGAAAGGCAACAGGGTCATTACCTAGCAACCCCCGCCCGATTAAATAAACTCTCCTGCCTCCAAACTCGCCTCAGGCGAGGGCATTAAATTCCACCCATTGTTTTCCCATGTGGGGGAATCTAGAGTTAAGGTACAAAGTTTCAGACTAAGGCATCTCCTCTTTAAGACTGACATCAGGAGGAATTTCTTCTCACAGAGTCATTAATCTTTGGTATTCGCTACCCAGCAAAGCAGTGGAGCCTGGGTCATTGAATATATTCCAGGCTGAGTTGGACAATTTTTTTTTATCAACAAAGTAGTCAAGGGTTATGGTGGCAGGCAGCAAAGTGAAGTTGAGGCCATGATCAGATCAGCCATGATATTATCGAATTGTGGAGTAGGCTCAAAGGGCTGAATGGCCGACTGTTCTTATTTTGTATGACTTTATGTTCTTATATTAGCATTATTCTCTTAGCCCATTTCACTGATGAACTGAGACGGTAGTGCTGTAAGTGTATCATTAAACGTCTATTAAAACAAAGCTGGTACAATGTGTAATTTTATTGAGCAGACTATTTCAAATTACATTAGCTCTTCAGACGAAATGGGGATATCCAGCAGCATTCAAGTAGAATTAATTATAGATACTTCCTTTAGTAGTAGCAGAAAATAAATAAATAAATAAATGCTTTACTTTTGAAAATACTATGGGCAGAACTTTGCTTCTGTCGGGTGGGTGTGGCAGGTGGGCCCAGGAGCAGCCGCCCGTGATCTGGTCCCGACATGGATTTCATGCTGACTGGCCAATTACCGGCCAGCCAGCGTGATCCTTGCGCTATAGTATTCAGCGCTGCCGGGGTGGGGACAGGAGGAGTGCGAGTGCAGAAGTGTGCACGTGCGCGGGGATGCGCACAGTAAGAGCTGCCTCAGGGAGCTGAAGAATTTTGAAAATAAAAAATAAAGAAATTAAAAATGTTAATAACATCCCCTCATGTGACTCATGAGCAGTGACATGTTAGAAATTAGTTTGAAAATTTTCTATCTTTTTTTAATCACTGAAAGAAACCTCATCCCGCCCTTGGATCAGGTTTCGCAAAAAGTCCAAAGGCCACTTGGCCTTTTCGCCTGCCTACCAACCATAAGGCTGGATGGGCAGTGAAAAATGTCATTTAATTAGAACTTTAATGGCCTTAATATAGGCCTGTTAATTGGCGGGCGCGCTGTTGACTCCTGTATGTGCCCGCCAACTAAAATATCGCGCGAGTGCGCGATCGCGTCGGAACGCCCGCCCAAAGTCATTGCGTGTCATTTTACACTCGTTCGGGTTGGGCGCGTGCCCGCCCAGCATGCACAATACTCTGCCCTTTATTTATTTTGCATTTCAATAAATGTTAATTTGTAAATAATGTTCATCCAAATTGGCCCCTAGCAAAGCACAAGCTGCTTTACAAAACAACATGAACCCCATAAATGAATGTTCTGTTATTACTGACAGAGGAAAATATAATCTGATCCATTCACATAAAAAATGAAGTTAAAAATACATTTTTCTGCATCTGATTACCTGTTTTTATTTTGTAGATGACACCAAAGGTTAATTCTGTCAGAATGTGTCCCGAAACAAAATTTTCAAGAGGGTTAGTAAATGTCTTCAGTATTGCCAAGCTTTAACAGTCTATGAAATGCTTGTTGAAAATGTGAGCGAACATGTTCAAAAGAGCTTCAAAGGGAAATGAGAGGATATGCTTTAGGGACTTGATAATGCAAATTAACCATGATTATGCACATAAAACATTGATTTTATTCTATTTTTAAAAATTCCTTTTGGGTATCCTACTTCATGCGTGAGGGATATCAGCATTATGCCTGGAATCACAGAATTGTTACAGCACAGATGGAGGCCATTCGGCCCATCGTGTCTGCACTAGCTCTCTGAATGAGCAATTAACCTAGTGTTATTCCCACGCCTTCTCCCCGTAACTCTGCATATTCTTCCCCTTCAGATGATAATCTAATTCCCTCTTAAATGTCTCAATTGACCCTGCCTCCACCACGCTCTCAGGCTTTGCATTCCAGATCCTAACTACTTGCTGCATGAAAATGTTTCTTCGCATGTCTCCATTGCTTCTTTTACCAATTACCTCAAATCTGTGCCCTCGTTCTCGATTCTTTCACCAATGGAAACAGTTTTTCCCAAAAGCATACATAAAGATGCTTCTGTGCTTGCAGCATCATCTCAGCAAGATTATTTTTGTGGAGCCAGAGAAGCATTCCTGCTCTTACTGGCCACACAAAAATAATTCTAATTGTACCACTCATTAAACTAGCCAACGTAAGCATACCGCACTATACCCAATTGACTTGCAAAATGGCAGTCGAAAACCCATGTATATCATAGGAAACACTAACTGGACCCCAGTGAAATTTGCCTTATAATGGGCAGAAGGGGGCTCTGCACCTTATGAGGCATGCCAAGAAATCCTAGAAATAGCAGAGACCAGCACAGTGCAGTATGGTTCCTGCTCTTTCTCCAGTGGGTTCTGCTTAGGGTTTCCAGTTGTGATTAAATGTATTCTGGAGGTTTCATCCAGAACATGACTTGCCCCGATGCACCAGCCATTAGTCGGCAAACACATCCATTTTTGTGACACACTGTCTTAACATGCCAATCAGAAAGCAATAAGACTCATTACCTAATCGGATGATGTTCAATTGTCATCCAAACCGCCTTTTTTTCTCCTGTTTTCAATATTTTTATATCTGATAAAGAGAAATGCCCTGATGATTTTTCTCCAGGATTGCACACAGCAGTGCCTGGAGATTGATCATCAATTCCTGAAGACTCCTGGGCAATCCTGGAGGTTGACAACCCTGATTCTGCTGGTCACCTGCTTTCAACACCTATAAATTTAAAACTCTGCTAGCCAGAGATAGACAAATAGCTCAGTGTATCCTTGGTATACAAGAGTTAAGCTTCTGAGTAAAGTCATCAAAAGGAGAAAGGAATACTAAAATGGAAGACAGAGTTTAATTTGCATTTCTTTACCTCTCATTGTCCCCGCAACTTGGACTTTTTCATATATCTTTCCCTTCGCTTGCAATTTCCTGCTTGCTTTTAAGCAAGCGTCAGGTCATTCAAATTATTGGGCGGAATTTTCCCAGAATTGCACTAAGTGCGGTAGCAGGTAGGTAAAATGGAGTCCTACCCACCGACGAAAATGGCGGGTTTTAACACCATATATTCCCGAGGCCGCCTCATTATTTATGCACTCCCGGGAAACACGCCATTTCCATGGTGGTCAGGCTCTCATTCGCCTGCTCGCCATCACCCCACTGTTGCATCACACCAGTCGTCATTTTTAAAAGGCAGCCTCCAGCAAAGCACTTATCACCACCAGCTCATCACCACTGTCCGGGAGACATGGCCAGCAAAAACAAAAAGACTGCAGCCCCCTGCTTCAACGATGGGTCCCTCGAATGACCGCTGGATGCCGTGGAGGCCCGATGTGATTTGGTCTACCCCCGCTCTGGCTGCAGGATGGGTAGCAATGTCACCAACCCAGCTTGGGGGGCGGTGGGAGCGGTGGTCAGCGCGAACGCCTTGCAGAGGAGGACAGCCACCCAGTGCCGCAAAAGGATGAATAATCTCCTCTGTTCCGCCGGGGTAAGTCACTCTTTTCATCACTCCCAACTCACATACTCACAAATCCATCACACATTCACAGGGCCCTCACTCACTGCCAGTGCAAAGGACATCATCATTCACTCTTCCACACACACTGTCATTGTCCTCATCCCGTCCATGGGACCACTCATCACCCACACAGGCCGGGCATCCTTATCAACTGGCCTGACAGGCGTCCTGATACACTCTCCCCATCTCTATCCCTGCAGGACAAACTGGCTCACAACAGGAGGGAAAGGTCGCAGACAGGTGAAGGGATGCTGGAAATCAAATTTCTGACAGAATTCGAAAACAGAGCCATCCAGCTGCCCGGAGATGACCGGGACCGGTCCTGTGCTGACGGTGAGGTCGGTGCTGCTCTACCAAGTGAGGATCCAGCAGTGCAACATCCATCAGACAACCATGCAGTGAGTGATGTGTCCTCTTTCACAGGGCACTGCCATGCACTAATTATCTTCCCTTGCTTTCGTAGGCACATCTGCCAAATAGCCGACAGAGTTCATAACCCAGGGCCTCCAATCAAGCTCCGAAGAAACCTCTGAAGAGAAATATGAAGGCACCCTCCCTGAAGTCCCATCACAGCGCTCACCCACACCCTCCAACAGTGCAATGACACACACCTCGGTGGGACCATGCTTTAGAGTAGCCTCGGGATCACAATCTAGTGAGTACATCACACTGTCTGATCCACAGCAGGCAGAGGCAGGGACTTCCCAGAGCCCTGGCACTGGGAGGACTGTTGGGGGCCAGAACTTTGCTGAGTTCGAGTCAGATGATGAGCCTCTGGATTCGGTCATGTCACAGTTGCTGGAGCTGCAAAGGCGAGCTCGGGAACATCAGGAAGGGATGTCCGCTGCACTCCTCAGATTGCAAGGCATGATGGAGGAGTCTGTCCATCTTCAGTCTGAGGTGATAGCACCGGCATTGCAATGTACCGAGGTCAACACTGGCAGGATGGCGGCCGCCATAGGGAGGAGGATCAGCAGGTGCACGTTCCGGGGCCATTCACCCAGGTGACTCTGGGAGTGACCGGCCCATCCGAATCCTATCTTCCTGTGACCTCCGCAGATCCAGCTTCACGGGCCAAGGAGGGTGCCACTGCCACACAACAGGACCCCGAAAGCAGGCTGGGGCCCTTCAAGTCTTGGCCTCCATAGGACGCCCGCCAAAGTCATCACAGACAGGGTGTCACAGGCAGCAGGCTGCCTCCACTTCTGCCGTGGATGTCGGGGAGCACCAAGACGTAGTGGCAGGGTTAGGAAAGTTAGGTAAAAGTAGTTGCACAGCCTGGGCACAGGTGTTGATCACTTGTACATACTGTTCATTATTGTCAATAAGCTCCTAAGAATGTCACCCTGCCTATGGCTCCTTGTTCTGATCAGCAGTGTTCTTGTCACTCAGATGTGAAAACTTTCTGCTCAAGGTAAAAGGCAGGTGTCTCAGTCCAGGGCCTCTTCTCTGTGCTCTGTGCAGCCTTCAGACCACAGTAATGGTCCAGCCTCACACTCTCTGGAAACATTACTGATGCCTGAACCTCGGCGCTGCTGGTCATTGCTGCCAGAATGTAGTGGGCAGATGTCACAGAGTTCTCTCATACTCTCCGTGTGCTCTCAGCACCTTTAAGGTGGGGCTGGCCCCCATCACACCAACATCTGCAACCAGTGATGGTGTGCACCTGCTCCTGAAGGGCTGAGGTGCTGAAGGCAGACACAGCATCAGATGCGTCTAAAGTTTTACGGCTGCGTCTCTGAGGTGGCCCTGATCATGGAGTGCACGCGAGCTGCCCTCGGCCAGACAGGAGTCAGACATTCTCAGAGGCTATGTGAAGATCTATGGAGTGTCCTCACTGTATGTCGTCATCATCCTCCTGCGATCGAGAGACTATTAGGCCTCCACTGCAACTCCATGACAGGAGCATTCTCACAGAGGGTTTTGGCACTGTGATAAGCCAGACCGGAGTCAAGCATTCACAACTGCAATGTGAGGATCTATGGAGGCACCTCACTGCATGTTGTCATCATGCTCCACAAATCTGGCAGCTATGAAGGCCTCCTGAGCATGTCTGCCTTGTCTAGCCAGTGCGAGAGCCTCATCCCCATCGTCGTCACCACTGAGAACCCCCTCACCCTCATCCCCATTGGAGGAGACATGCAGCTCCCCCTTAGCCAGCTCCTCTTCCCGTTGCAGCGCCAAGTTGTAAAGGGTGCAGCAGACGACGACGATGCATGACATCCTCTGCGGACTGTATTGCAGGGCTCCACCAGACCAGTCCAGGCACTAGAACCGCATCTTCAGCATCCTGATGGTCTGCTCCACCAAGTTGCGAGCTGCTACGAGTCTCATTATAGCGTCGCTCTGCTGCAGTCTGAGGCCGCCGCACGGGTGTTATCAGCCACAGCCTCTGCGGGTAGCCCTCGTCCCCAAGAAGCCAACCCTACAGCCGCTGTGGAAGACTGCAGGGATCTGCAAGTGACTCAGAATTCAGGCATTGTGCACATTCCCTGGAAACCGTGAGCATACCTGCAGGATACATTTCTGGTGGTCGCATACCAGCTGCACATTCAGTAAGCTGAAGCCCTTGTGGTTGATCAAGTCCACTGAGTGTAGCAATGGAGATCTGGGTGCCACATGAGTGCAATCGCACCCTGCACCTGTGGGAATCCCGAAATCAGGGCGAATCCAATGGCCCTTGTATCCTGGCTGTCCCGGTCCTGGGCGAAATGCATAAAGTTGTGCGCCATGGGGAAGTTAGCATCCATGACCTCATGGATACATTTGTGGGTGGCAGATTGTGAAATCCTACAGAGGTCACCTGTGGAGCCCTGAAAGGAGCCACTGGCATAGAAATTGAGTGCCGCAGTCACTTTCACATCCACTGGCAGTGGATGCCCTCCATGTCCCCTTGGTGCCAAGTCCTGCCGTAAGTGGCAGATGCGAGCCACCAGGTCCCCAGACATGCGCAGTCATCGGTGACACTGGTTCTCAGCCATCTGCAGGAATGGCATGCGGCATCTATCGACCAGATAGGCGCCAACCAGCTACGGCTCGCTGTCGCTCCTGGGCAGCGTGTGCGGGAGCTCCTGCTGCCCCTTCTTCATGAGGTTGATGCTCCTGCCTTTGCGCGTCCAGGTGCCTCAGTCGCTCTCTCCTCCATTTTCTATGGTCTCTGAAGGCCATCAGGCATACAGCTAGGTCAGCAGAATCCATGATCCTGACGTGGTCCTCCTGCAACATGAAAGAGAGAGAGACATGGTTATCATGACTGTACTTAGCATCTTTCCTGCCCTGTGTGACCACCCTTAATGCTTCCCGGAGAGTGCTGGTCACCCCTTGGATGGCCAAAGATGAGTGCGCTCCATGACTGCCCTGTCAACCTGCGACATGGAGGGCACTGATCCAAACCAGGATGCTGAGATTGCAAGGGGCTGTGAGCGCCTCCAGCAGTGACTGTTACATGGCCAGTGTTGGCGAGGAGATTGTACATGTGTGCAGTCCAACTCCTCCGCGGTCCAATAGTGGTGGCGAGCTCAAAGTCTGTGCCAGGGGTGTGTGTGTTTGGTGGGGGGGGCGGTAAAGGTATGGAGTGCTTGGTGGCCCTTTGGTGACCATGTTGCTAGCATGGGTGGGCAGTCTAGAAGCTTGACCCCATTCATATCACTGTGGTCGTGCCTGATCTGACTTAGGTGCAGAGGGATGGTCAGTTTATACAGGTGTCCCTAATGCGTGACCACTTCCCTCGCTTACCCTGCCCCCCCACCTCGATTGCCTGTGCGCGGGAGGCAGCACCAGGGCAGCACTTCACTGCCCCCTCCCCACCCCCCATCCAGCAGTCACCTCCGAGGCTGGACAACACTTGCCCCTGGACACCATCCCCACATCTCAGCAGTCATCTCCAGGGCCGGCCATCAGTTTGCCCCACCCGCCGGTGCCCGAGGCCTGTAAACAATGGGCGAGTGTGGAGAACGCTGCTGCTCACTCATCTCAGTTCCCCCAAAGTGAAGGCCGCCAAGTGCACATTGCCTGCGTGCTGTTGTGAAACACGTCGGTGCGCTTTCCCGACGTGGATGGATGATACAGCAGGGTTCCAAGAGCCTGGCGGGCTGGCCTTTTAATTATATGCTAATGTATTACAACTAGTTCCCCGCCCACTGTGGCGGGATATGCAGCCCACCATTGGTAGGCTGAGTGGACGATCACGAACTGCCTTCACGCCGTCGTGAAGCAGGTCGCGCCATACTTTTCGTGCGTGCCGCCTATCACGCCTGCCGCCAGCGAGCTCAGAAAATTCCACCCATTAACTTGTTTTTTCGTTACAAATTTGTTTCTTTGCTGTTGTTATCCCTCCTGTTGTTTTCTGGTTCGGCCTAAGGGTTTATCTTTTGATTTTCAATTTCTACTTAAACATTAACTTGTCTTTCTTTTTTATCAGATGCTAACTGACCTGCTGTGTATTTCGAGCACTTCTATTTTTGACCCGTTTGTAATCCTTCTGATCTTTGTGGTCTTTATCATCACTTCTTGGCAAGGTTTAAATTCTACTGAATGTTCAGCAGGGGACTGTGGCGTAAGCATTAGAATGCAGAATATTTGGCCAAAACAAGCTTTGTTTCGTGAAATAATAGATTAATATCTGGTTAGTCTGGCAAACAATAGGGTGCCAAAGGAATTTAATAGAATTAGATAAATTGAGTGTGAAATATTGATGAAAAATGTGTTTTAGGATTAATGTAGACAACCGAGAATAATGAATGCCTGCATCTGGCCTGATATGCAATGTATGCAAAATCAGTTCATGCTGCTGGTAAATAAAGATTTGAAGCAGCCACATGGAAGATTCACTTAGACATCTTCCTCACATTCAGGAAAATAATTTGATGGAAATGTCATTTTCTGAAGTAATTTTTTTACAAATCAAACACTTCATAATATTATTAAATAATTTTACTATTTTATAATTAATCAAATATTTATTAAATGATTGCACTAAGCTTTGGTAGAAAGGTTTTTGTGCATTTTTATGTTAACAGGTTGGGTAATAATTTCATGGCTTACAGCATTACATCAAATGGTCATCTGCAGACTAGATCATAATCAATTTCTGTTTGTTCACAAATTGACTTTTAACCACAGTGTGTTCACTCCTAATGTACAGAATCTGCAAGCAAAACATTCATGGAATGGAAAATGCCTTATTAATAAGGTAAGAATGTTCCTGACCATTTGGTCTACAATGAGAGCCATATCGCCATTAGAAATATCATTGAGCAACAATGTCAGCACATAAATGTGTTCTCATTGAAAACGGCTCTGTATTTTCTGCTTCTTCCAAAGCATTTCTATGATGTAAGCAAAAGTCACCTTAAAAATTGACAAGTTCTTTTGGGACAAACTCCCCTTAAATTGAGCTGAGACCAGTGTTACGGTGTTATGGTGAATTAAATAACTAGGGTGATAGACAGGTCTTTAAACAAAGAAAGGGAGGGAGTGTTCATGTAAGGTTAATCTATAAGTCTGAAGAGAAAGTCAAGTCTGAAGATCAGTATAGTGGTATGGGTAAAATCAAGCAGTATGTCAGAAAAGGAGAGAGCACACAAAATTCAGCTTTGTAATGTCCGTTCTTTCAACACTCTGGATGTCATTATGTCTCCAAAATGCGGTGCATGGTATGTATGCAATCTTCTGGTGCTAGCATCGCTGGATGCCATTTTGGCGATAGTATTAACGTGTGCAAGGAGTGTCCACCAACGCAGATAGATCATGACCTCAGTCAGCATGTAACGCTAATTTGATGCCAGTGTTGTCATTTTGGAGTTAAACATGCCAGCTAACTCCCTCTCATAACCTCACACAGCTGAATATGTGTTCGGCAACAGCAAGGACTACCCACCAGTCCTTTAAAGTGATCATCAACTACTTCCAAGTTAGTTGTGGATTGATTTCTACTGGCTCTTGCTGTAATTCTAGAACTGTTTGGTGGTTTCCAGAGTTGCTCAAAATTACTAAAATCTACAGGGAGCGGTGTGGCTTGTGCTGAAGGACTTGTCCTGACTTCAAGGATTCTGCACAAATCACTTGCTCCCAAATATGAAGTTTTCATCTCCCTTGAATTGTAGCATGTCAAGAAAAATAAGCAGAGATGACACAGAGCAGGATAAGCTGCTGGAAGAGGGAGGAGAAGGAAGGAAATAAGCACTTTCAGCTAGAAGCCGTATCCATTCAAGTGTTCTGGGAGCACTGCTCCTACTTGAACTTTAGCAAGGAACAGTGTGTTAGATGTATCTGCTTCACTAATGAATTCCTCACTGAAATCTGCCACCTACTACAGCTACAACTGCAACCTCAGAGCAGGATGAAGACAACATTGCTAGTTGCTGTGAAGGTGACCATGGCAATTGACTTTATTGCACCTGGCTCCTTCCAGGTGATATTTGCAGCACCTTCCAGTTTGTTGTCCACTATTTCATAAGGCAGGTCACTGAGGCTCTGTACTCCAAGAGAGCTCAATACATATAATTTTTTTCTTGCTAGAGAGAAGCTGGAGTGAGCACGAGGATTTCAGACTTCCTCATGGTGCAGGGTGCCATTGCTTGCACACAGATCATTTTGTGGGCACCACATGAAAGGGATTCTACTTTCTCAGTGGCCAGCTGGTGTGTGGATATAAGAAGCATATGATGCAGGTCAATGCCCAGTATCCAGGTAGCAGTCAATATGCCTTCATTCTGCGACAGACAACTTTGCCATCTGCACTTGAGCTGTGACAAGCCAGATGGTGGCTTCTGGGCAACAAGGGCTATCCTTTGACAATATTGCTCATAACCCCAGTGCACAATCCACACACATGTGGACAGGTTGCAAATAACAAAAGCATGCTGCTACACAAAATATGATAAAGCACCCTCTGGGGTGCTTAAACAACACTTCTGCCTGCAGTCTGGACTGCTCTGAAGGAGACCTACATTATTTTGCATTAGTAGTTGGCAGAGCACATGTCAAGACTTGTGGTAGTCTGCTGCATGCTGCACAACTTCACCATCATGAGGGCATAGCCATCTATGTGGCAAACAGCTGAGGAAGGGGAGGAGGTGGAAGGTAGAAGGCATCCAACACAGCCTCTTTCTGGCCAGGCTGTCCATGATCGACTTATCCAATGGCGATATCAGTAAATACAACAATTCCCCATTCACCAACAATCCCACACACCTTACCTTCCCTCTGTTACTATCCTTCAGTGTCCGCTTAGCCACAATACAAGAATAAAAGGCAGCACATATTAAATATTGCTGAAAAAAGAGAAATGCTGTTGAAGCTTGCACTCATCAGGACGGACACAAGATTACCAATGCCTCTACCAATCAGAGTCCACTTGCCAACCAATTAGCCTGGTTTGAATTTTAAAAACAGCTTGGCAGTTAACTGTTCCCTGGCGCATTCTCCATGGCAACGCTTCTACCAATCAGATTCCACTTACCAACCGATTAGCATTCTCTTCCCATGCAGTATAAATTGTTGTTCCCTTTACAGTTGGTAATCTTGCATCTGTCCTGATGAGTGCAAGGCAAAAAGCTTCAATAGCATGTGTGTTTTTTCAGTAACACTCAGGCTCTGTACTACCAAATGACTACGTAATAAATAATTCCAAACCAAACTTAAAAATAAAACCAAACATCGACTAAGTGCCCTTGTGCATTGCCTTAGTGTCAGTTTTCCACCTGCCTTTTCCTGTTTTAGTGCTCCAGTGCAGTACTACCCCAGTGGCTGCAGCATGGCTGATGGAGGCTGCAAAATTTCAGTGGGGAGACCACAGATGGTTTTACAGGATGATCTTGAATATCTCTAGTCTTAGAAAGCCTAGCTTTAATTGGGATGCACCTTCCTGGTATGAGCAGTAGCGGTTTGGCCATGCTGGCTGACAGGCAACAACAAGGGCACTGGCAGAGTGGCATTGGTGGGAGGATTAATGCTATCATGGACCTTGAACAACAGTCCCTCATATTTGTCTTTGCTGTGAGTGGCCGGTTTGTTAAATTGTGCGTGCATTTAAGATTGGTATGCGGCCCGACATGCTCACATCTTAAAGGAAACATTGATTTAATGTGGCCTGTTTGTTCTCTGCATGGTACGTTCCAGATTGCAATGCAGCCATGCATCTATGCAGCCTGGAGGTAAAGCTGACCCTGAGAAAAGACAGCAGATTTGCACTTGACAGAGGCACTGCCACTAGGTGCACACCTCAGTAACCCTAGCAATCTGTGGCAGGACAGATTGCTAAACTCCTGTGACACCCATGGGCAAGACCCTTTGAATCCTGGTACCCAGAGCTCTGATGGCAGCAGTCTGAGCTTGCATGGTAGAAAGCTGAGATTGCATGACTTCAGTCAGAGGTTTCACTGCAAAACTCAGACATTGGGTGTCTTCAGTTTGTGCTGTAATAGAAGCTGAGACATCGGCAATATTTTTTCTATTATTTCATGGGATGTGAGCATCGCTGGCAAGGCCAACATTTGTTGCCCATCCCCAATTACCTTTGAGTAGGTAGTCGTGAGCCCCCTTTTTGAACAGCTGCAGTCAATCTAGTGCAGGTACACCCAGAGTGCTGTAAGGAAGGGAATTCCAGGTTTTTGATTCAGCGACAGTGTAGATAGGTCAGGATGGTTTGTGGATTGGAGGGGAGACTGCAGGTGGTGGTGTCCCCATGCTGCTCTGTCCTTTTGGGCGGAGGGTGCTGTCGAAGGAGGCTTGGAGAATTGCTGCAGTGCATCTTGTATATGATACACACTGCTGTCACTGTGCACCAGTGATGGAGGAGTGAATATCTATGGTGATGGATGGGGTAGCGGGCAAGCAGTCTGCTCAGTGCTGGATAGTGTTGAGCTTCTTGAGAGCGGTTGTAGTTGTACTCATCCAGGCAAGCGAGAATATTTCATCATATTCCTGACTTGTGCCTTGTGGATGGAGGACAGGTGTAGGGGAGTCAGGAGGCGAGTTACTCATTGCAGAATTCTCAGCTTCTGACATGGTCTTGCAAAGCCATGTGCCAAGGGAACTATATCACCAATCTTTCACTGTCATTGGGTTAAAATCCTGGAACCCCCTACCTAACAGCACTGTGGATGTACCTACACATCAACTGCAGTGGGTCAAGAAGGCAGCCCACCACCACCTTCTCAAGGGCAATTAGGGATGGGCAATAAATGCTGGCCCAGTGAGCGACGCCCATATTCTGTGAATGAATAAATAAAAAGTTGGTGCTAGACTCTTCCATGCAAATTAGCATGCAGAACTAAGTTTGTGTGCTGCCTGAATCGGAAGCAGTGGGCATGGGTTAAATAGGTATTGTGATGCATGCACTCACTTTTGGGCCTGTCCAATTTTGTTGCCAGAGCTTAACAATGGTAATAGGACATTAGCGACTAAGGCCACATCAGGGAAAAACCATAAAAAGTTAAAATTAACAGTGATATATATGAATACATGAAACATTCATAACAAAGTAGATGAATTAATGGCACAAATATAGATTAAGTGGGTTTGATCAATAGCTATGGGGCAGAATTCTCCCCATGCCCCCGTCAGCAGGATCAATGGCGGGCAGGGGGAGGGAGAATTTGGCAGGAGATCCAAAAATTGGTTTTATGCTGGTGGGAAATGACAGCAGGATCTTCCCATGCTGCCCACCATGGTGGATCGGGAATCCCGCTAGAGGCCAGTGTGAAAGCGATTTGCTAATAGGATGCAAATGAAGGCCCGACCAGAATCTTCCCCCCACCATAGCTGATCCTCCACGACGCCAGCAGGAAATACGTCGGTCCAAAACATGTCTGGACCAGCGTGGCGTGCAAAACTTCAATTTACGGATATCTAAGGAGATGATGATGGAGATCTGCAGCTACCGGAACCTGGAGGAACACGTGCATCGCATGGTGGGTGGAGCCTCATCCACATGGCTCCTCTACAAAGCAGCTTTAGGAAGCTGGAGGTCTCCAAGCAGCAGATTCGACTTCGCTGAGGCTTCAGACTTTCAGGGGCTTCGCTAAGGCCTCGGACCATCTTCCAGGGACTTCGACATGGGGGATGGGATTCTCAAGCTGTGGGATGGAAGGCAGCGTGAGGTACTGATGGGTGGCGAAGGATGGGGGTGGGGAGGAATGTCCAGGTCTGAAGTGGGGGAGGGTACTGAATGTCCAGGTGAATGTGCTCATAGGGAGGGGTCGTTGGAGTCAACTGTTGACTCTTGGGGAGTGAACTCAGGGTGGCCTTTATATGAGGGAATGGTTAAGATTACAGGGGCAGAGGGAGCCAATAGGGTGGGAACGTGAGGTTCGACGGTATTAGGTCAATAAGGAGGTGCGAGGGTTGTTAGTGGGGACACAGAGATAGACATGGACACAGGTGTTGGGCAGGAGGAAGTCGGGAAGGTCAATGTAAATGGGGCTGGGGTGCTCTGGAAGGAAGGGAACGTGCACATTCACCTGGGCATTCTGGAAAAGGGTTTGGGCTGCAGGGTGACAGTGGGGAGATCGAAGGTGATGCTATGGGGGTCAATGGAAACAAGTGAAAGGGCCTGGGTGACTTGGGGGGGGGGGGGGGGGAGTGTTGGTGGCGGGGAAATGTTGGGGGAGCTCACGAAGTAAGTGACAATAGCAATGCTGGTCAAATCGAAAGTGAGTAGAGCCTCCTGTTGGACGGCATAAGTGCTGCATGGGAGTTGGGTCAGTGCGTGAACAGAGATGCAGGTCATCTCAGCTGGACAACTGAATGTGAACCACAGCAGGCAGTATTGAATATGCTAGAGACCAGTGAGATGAGTTTGGCAGATGAAGGCTAAGCATGCGCAGGAGAGTGCTTGCATAAAGCTCTGAAATGCTTTGCCACAGAACCTTCTCCCTGCCGATTCACTTGTGGGGTTGGCTACGTGCAGGAGAACTGCTTGGGTGGGGGCTCACAAAGCCTTTAGAAGGACACTGAAAGAAAACATATGATACTATGCAGTGAAAGTGAATCTATTTGCAGACATTTAATTTGTGACAATTATTGTGTTCACCTGTGTATCCACCTGACACCAGACTCCCAAAGCAACTGCTCTACTCTGAAGTCAGTCGTGGGAGCAGACTCCCAGGAGGGCAGCAGAAATGCTTTAGCGATGTCCTCCATGCATCCCTGAAGAGGTCAAAACATCCCCACCGACTTAGGGGAATCCCCTGGCCTGTGACCAAACAAAAGAGAGAAGGTTCATTCAGGAAGGCAACCCAATACATCAAGAGGCTTCGCCTGGAATGTGTAAGGTCAAAGGTGAGGGGTTGAAGAAAATGCACAAACCTCCAAAAAAGTCATCTACCTGACCCTTCAAGCACCCCTGCACACGACAGAGTCTGCAGATCACACTTTAAACTTATCAGCCATCTCAGAACTTTCAAACTGAGTAGAAGCAAGTTATCCTTGATCCTGAAGGGCTGCCTAATGCAGGTTGAAAAGAAAGTGAGGAAATGTGAAACCATTCAATTTGGTAGGAAGAATGGAAAGCAGATTTATTTTAAAGGTAAGATACTAGTAAATGTTGGGATTCAAAGGGATTTGGGTATCCTTGAACACAAATCACAGAAAACTAACATGTAGGTAAAGGAAGGCTAATGGTTACAGTAAAGGAGTATTTCTGTGATTACAGAAGACTTTGATGAGACTACACTTTGAGTACTGTGTACAGTTCTGGCCTTCATACCTAATGAAGGATATTCTTGACTTAGGGTGTAATGATGGTTCACTAGGTTTATTCCTGGAAGTAAGGACTGTCCTACATGGAGCGATTGAGTAGAATAGGTCTATATTCTCTGGAGTTTAGAAGAATGAGCGGTGATTGCACTGAACTGTATAAAATTCTCAGAGTAGATGCCTAAGAGTCTGTATCTCCTAGCTAGAATCTAGACTAGGTGCCATATACTCAGGATAAGTGGTTGGCCATTTTGAACTGAGATGAGGAGAAAATTCTTCACTTAGAGGATTGTGAATCTTTGAAATACTCTACCCCTGAAGGTTGTGGATACTGTTATTGAGTATATTTAACATTGAAAAATATAGATTTTTGGACACAAAGGGAATCAGGGATATGGAGATACTGCAGGCCAAGTAGAATTGATGTAAACATTCAGCAATAATCTTAATGAATGGTGTTGTAGGCTTGAGGGGCTGTAATACGAAACATAACAAGTAGGACCAGGGGTCAGCCATTTGGCTTACTCCCTATTTCCTTTGTTCTTAAGTTCCAAGTTGCAAGTTCTTAAACATGTCGTGCCTGATATGAACAAATTAGGGTTTAATTTAACTTTTAAGTGTCAAAAAAATATATAATTGGCTTATCTACTTACCTCGCTTGTTTATGTTCATTTATGCCCATTTTATGGTCAGCCATATTCTATTGAGATTGAGAGAATACTTGCCCATGAAATCATTATTATAAATTTCCTGCAGCTGTAGCAGCCCCATCTCAGCCTTAAAAAGAATAATATTAAAGGAGCTGTGCGAAAATGAGGTTACAGGAGAGAATGTGAGCACTAGGGACCAAATAGTCTTCTCTAATCTTTATCAACCAATGAAAGCTATCCTTTGAGTCAAGTTTAGGGAATGATTCAGAAATGTTGGTGCTAAACCAAGTTCCGAATAATGTGTTCTGTGATGAATGCCGTTTTTGCGATATCTCAATTTGGTTCGGGACAGACTCTACTGATTGGTTTTGACATGTGAAGTCCAGATTGTCTCTGATGAAGATTCCCCATTCAGAGTTGTCAGCTTCATGCAGGATCAGAGTCCGGGGAAATGAAGGAGAGATGAGATCTTTTAAGAGTGAATTTGACACAGGAGCCTTAAGCATTGGAGGGGGAATCTGGATGTAGTTACGGGCTAAATGCCAGCAGATTATAGTATTTCTAGTAATTATAGATAGCAATAGGTGTGACATCCTACTAGTCTATCAGTTACTTAGAGATTACTGGTTAGTTGTTTTCTTACATTTGGTTAGAATGGGAAGCTGGGTTATCGCTTATTTGTTATCAGTGCAATTTCAGAGTTACTATTAGTTACTGGTGCAATCAACATTCCTCCCATCTCTGGTACCCCACCTGCGAATCACTCCCCCACCGTCAGTTTCCCTTCTTTACTTTTCGCAAATGGCCTTCTGGTTCACAGAACTTCGCTCACAACAGTTGCTGATGCAAAAACGCAAGCAGGAGATACTTAACTCCAGAGGACTCAACTTTGCTAAAGTATGCGCAACAAAAACTTGTATTTATATAACATCTTTCAGGTAGTAAAATGTCACAAGGCATTTTACAGGAGCGTCATCAAACAAAACTTGACACTAAGCCACATATGGAGATATTGTGGCAGAGGACCAAAGTTTTGGTCAAAAGGGTAGGTTTTAAGAAGAGTCTTAAAGGAGGGAAGAGAGGTAGGGAGATAGAGTGTTTTAGGGAGGGAATTGTAGAGATTAAGGCATAGGCAACTGATGGCACCACCACCAATTGTGGAATGATTAAAAATCAGGGTTGTGTAAGAAGCCAGAATTGAAGAGGATTGCAGATACCTTAAAGGTCTGGAGGAGTCTACAGAGGGGGTTACAGAAATAGGGAGGGCAAGGTCATGGAGGGGTTTGAAAACAAGGATGAGAATTTTAAAATCTAGGTTTTTCTTAACTGGGAGCCAATGAAGGTCAGGGAGCACAGGGGTGATGCGTGAATGGGAATTGATACGAGTTAGGATATGGGCAGCAGAGTTTTAGAAGAGCTTAAGTTTACAAAGGGTGGAAGATGGTAGAAGATGGGACACCAACCAGGATTGTGTTTAAATAGTTAAGTTTAATGGTGACAAAAGCATGCATGAGGGTTTCAGCAACAGATGAGCCAAGGCAGGGGCAGAGTCAGGTGATGTTACGGAAGTGGTCAGAAGTTCTGAGGGTAAAATATGACACCAATGTTGCGAACAGTCTGATTCAGTTTAAGAGAATTGTCAGAGACAGATGGAATGGGTGGTTAAGGAGCAGAGCTTGTGGTAAAGATAGAAAACAGTAGCTTCTATCTTCCCAGTGTTTAATTGAAGGCAATGGCTGCCTATCCAGTACCAGATGTCAGATAAGAGGTCGGACAAGTAAGAGACAGTGGTGGGTTGGGAGAGTTGGTGGTGTGATAGAGCTGGGTGTTCTTATCATTTCCAGGTGCTCAGATGTCACGTTAAATGAGAGCAGACCAGTTGGCTTCAATGACAGGTTCCATCACAATAACGTTGGCCTCGAGCCAGTCAGCATTTTTCCATTCTTGTTTCCCATATGTTGAGAGTGCAGTATTGTAGGTAGTGCCTCAAAGTATATTCCATTTCACTTCTGCACTGTGTTGGAATGCTGGAGAATGCCTGCTCAATCGAGTCATGGAACTGCTGTTTTTTTTATCTGGATAGACAGCATGTTGATACACCTTCTGCAGTTACATGGGAAGGTCAACCCCCTCCCAAGGCACCTTCCCATGCAACCGCAGAAGGTGCAATACCTGCCCCTTTACTTCCCCCCTCCTAACCGTCCAAGAGCCCAAACACTCCTTTCAAGTGAAGCAGCACTTCACTTGCACTTCCCTCAATTTAGTTACTGCGTTCGCTGCTCCCAATGCGGTCTCCTCTACACTGGAGACACCAAACGCAGACTGGGTGACCGCTTTGCGGAACACCTTCGGTCTGTCTGCAAGCATGACCCAGACCTCCATGTCGCTTGCCAATTCAACACACCATCCTGCTCTCATGCCCACATGTCTGTCCTTGGCCTGCTGCAATGTTCCACTGAAGCTCAACGCAAACTGAAGGAACAGCACCTCATCTTACGACTAGGCACTTTACAGCCTGCCGGACTTAACATTGAGTTCAACAATTTCAGATCATGAACTCTCTCCTCCATTCCCACCCCCTTTCCGATCCCCCTTTTTCCAATAATTTATATTTTTCAATATATTTTTCTTTTCCCGCCTATTTCCATTATTTTTAAATATATTTCCATCCATTGTTTCATCTCCACCTTTTAGCCCATTTTGATCCCTTTCCCCCCCCCCACCCCACCCCACCCCCACTAGGGCTATCAGTCACTTGCTCGTCCTGCTTTCTACCCTTAATGTCACCATTAGCACATTTCTTAGCTAATAGCACCACCGTCAATACCCCTTTGACCATGACATCTTTGGCAATCTCTTCTTATGCCTCCACCTATCCCTCTATCCAGCTCTACCAGTCCCACCCCTCTCAACCAGCTTATATTTCATCTCATTTCTACATTCCCTCAGTTCTGATGAAGTCATACGGACTCGAAGCGTTAACTGTATTCCTCTCCGCAGATGCTGTCAGACCTGCTGAGTTTTTCCAGCTATTTTTATTTTTGTTCCTTATCAGAGAGTTGCTCTATGCTGACAGTGTCACACTAGTATTCCATACCAAGGAATACATTTAGTGGCAAATGGACAGACTCTCTCATGCCTGTAAAGAGTTGGTTTGACTCTCAGCATCAGGAAGGCAAATGTCATGGTCCAGGATTTTGTCTTGCTGCCATTTATCAGCATTGACAATGTGACACTGCAAGTTGTTGATAGCTTCACATATCTAGGCTTCAGAATCATCAGCAATCTGTCACGTGATGCTGAAATCAACACACACATCCCAAGTGTTGTAAGGATTTGTTCTGTAGAGTTCACAAAGAGGTTTGTAAGGTTGAACAGTAGTGTTTATTGGTAACACATAATTATTCACATATACACAAGGTATAGCCTACGCTACGAGCGAACTCCGCTTACTTCTATACAGACCTCTGCACACTCAGACTGACCCAGGTCCTTTGTCATGTGACCCTTTACATCACACTATAGGTGGTACTGTTCTCTAGTCCCACATTAACCCTTACTATGGCAGACACCCATGTACAAGACCTCCCCGAGTCTTTACCCAACACCTTAAAAAAAGTGCTACCCCTTCTCCCCCTCTCAAGTCTCTGACTTTATAAATTCTGATGGTCCGGAGGCTTGACAAATTTTCCCTATCTTGTCCTGGTCACATGTGGAACACTGGCAGGCTCAGTTGCTTTGGTCAAGCGTTGATGGCTTGGAGTTGAAATCGTTGTATTGTGTGTTTCTGGCACTTGGTCGTCCCCATCTAATTCGCTTTTTGCACTCCTTAGAGTTCAACTTTTCTTTATCAACAATCCATCTGCTTTGTTCGGACACCAAAGGCCTGCCCTGTTCCTTCCAGGGGCAGTGCTCAATCCGTTCCTTCATAGTATGAACCTAGGTTTTCTTTTTCCATGGGGTCCACTGTGATCTTTCTGGGAGTTGACGGTGTATCTCCATTCTGTTTGAATGCTCCTCATCCATGAGCAACACTGGCACCCCTGCTTAAGAGAGAAAAGGATAGTGTTGGATGATGTACAAAATCTTAACTATTTGCTTATCACTGGAGTGGTCCTTCGATCATGTCTATCACCAGAAGTCAGATTCCTCCAGGGCCATAGATTGGTGTGTCTGTCACTCATAGCCAGAGGTCTTTCAGCCATTGTTCCATATCCAAGAGGGCCATAACACTGACTCCCGTATCTAATTTGAAATTGGTGAGGCAACCATTTACAGAGATGTCAGCATTCCAAAAGGTGAACCCAGGATCCTTGATCTCACCCAAGGAGCATGGTTGAACTTTGTCCTGGTGTGGTACCTCAATCTCATGGGCTGTTTTGGGATCCTCCGCACTTCTTGACGTCTTAGACTTGCACAGCTTTCCAAAGTGTCCCAGGTTGCAGTTGAAATACTGCACAGAGATTGCTGGACATTGCTTTCACCAGTGTGATCTTTTGGCTTCATAGCGTTGACATGGTCTTCCACCATCATGTGCTCTGTTTGGGATTGTCTTCCTTGGCCTGGAGTCTCCCTGTCCTTTTACTGCTTTATGAGCTGGACAGTTGGTGTTTCTTTATACCATGGCTTAACCTCACTACGTAGAATGGACTGGTGTTGTTGACAAATTTCAGACTGCCTATTTGGATGGCTTTTTCTAGTGTCAGCTCTTCTTTTGTCTGTAGTATGTCCGAAAGGGTATTGTCATCCACTCCAACTGCTATTTGGTCTCATATAAGCTCTGACTTAAGGTCGCTGTAGTCACAGCCTTCAGCCAATCTGTATAATTAGTTTATGAAAGAATCAACAGGTTCTCCAGGCTGTTGGATTCACTTGTTGAGCATTGCTAGCTCTAAAATTTTATTACTTCTTAAAGTAGGTATTGAAGGATTTCAGAACCTATTGAAACTTATCTGAAGATTCATTTATTCCTTGCCTCACAATTATGTCATTGGCTATTCGACCTACTGAGTACAGTAGTGTATTCACTTGTCCAGCCTCTGTCTTCTTATCAAATCCCGAAGCTATCATGCATCTTGAAAATCCTTTTTGCCAAAGCCCCCAATTCTGCCCTTGTATCAGCCCAAATTGATCTGGTAGGGTTGATTTATTATCCATGATTGCTTTTCAGCTCAGGGGAATATAACTTTAAATGCTGTTTCACTTTTAAAGATGGCTCCACTAGAAACCATTTTGTCAATGCTTCTTCCGCATTTATCAAGTTCTAGCGGCGATCGCAGATTTGACCTCAAAAGGGATCATTTTCTTGCATGAAATATTTTTTTTTAAATCAAAGATTCGGGTCCTTTAGAACATTTTAGGGAAATTAAAAAGGTGATTCCCGAAGCTCGGCCGCCACATGGCATGGCCAGTCTCAGAACTCGGGTTGGCTGCGGTGATTAACGAAATAGACTGCTCTGACTGATTCAAAAGCAGAAAATGCTGGAAAAGCTCAGCAGGTCTACCAGCATCTGCGGAGAGAAAAAGAAAATTAATGTTTCGAGTCTGTATGACTATTCTTCAGAGCTCGGACTGATGAATGGCCTGAAGACTGGTTCAGCCAGGGAACTGAATTTTTGTTCACCCTTGCTAGGTCCTTTGATTCTGCAATCGATGGGAATTCACAATGGACTGCCACGTGCTCTGGTGGAGCCCTTTAGGTGCACAATGGATTTTTCTTCGACCCTTCAGCCTACATGTCTGCAGCAGAGCTTCTTTTTAGGCGGTCTCCAGCTGTGTTTTCAACTCAGGTGCACTGCAATCAGGTCAGGATGGTGTATTTTTTTCAAGCTGCAGGATCCTTCACCAGCTTCTTTGGTCCTGGGTTTGTTCAAGAGCTACTACCATGTTGTAAAGGTGTTTGTTCAGCAGGTCTCATGAAGAGGTTCAGAGGCCTGTAAGGTTGAATAGTAGTGTTTATTGATAATTCATAACTATTCACATATATACAAGGTATAGCCCGGACTATTACTTAACTGCAAGTTTACTTCCATACAGGTCTCTGCATACTTTTAGACTGACTCAGATCCCTTGTCATGTGTCCCTTTACATCACACTGAACAGTACTGTCTTCCATTCCCACATTAACCCTTGCTATGTCAAATACCCTGAAACTACAGCAAGCTGTTTTGTCCAAGTAAAAGAGTAAGGAATAACATCAACCTGACCGAGCACACCAAACCAATAGTCCAGCAAGCTTCAGTGCACTTCTCTGCGGCGAGACCTGGACAACATATGCTAGGCAGGAAGAAAGAAGACTGAACAGATTCCACTTTTGCTGTCTCAGACCATTGGTGGAATAGGGGTGGCTGGGCTTGATGACCATCCATTCATTAAGAGATATAAAAGAATTAAGTTCCTGTATGGGAAACTGGAAATCATTCAATTGCAAAACTAGGTCCCTCACAGCATTCCACATATCATATACTTTACTTACAGTCTGCCTTCTCAACTCCTTTGATGCTCCATACGGACCCCACTCAACTCTCTGCACGCTGCTTCCCACCAAACACACATATCCACCCAATACCCCTGCCCCCATTCACATACCCAACAGTCCTTGACACACTCATTCAGCAACCCCTCTTCCCAACCACCTGCCACCACTCCCCGCCCCCTCATTCAGCAGCCTATCTCCCCTCACCGTATCCCTGCCTGAGACAGGCTCAGGAACCCCACAAAGACTTGGGCTCTGGCCTACCCCCACCATGGGCCTGCCAGACCCTCCCATAACTCAGGTTGCACCACTCTGCCTATCTTTCTTCCCTCTCTGACCCAAGCCCAGGCCTACTAAACTACATGAAGACTCACGTTTCACTGCTTCTCTCCTCCTGCAAATACAGCAGTGACTTCCTTGCCAGAGTGGGGTTCCTAAGCCACTAGGTGATGCTTAATACATAGTTGGGCTACCACGGTGCAAACCATCATCTTACAAGAAGGCTACCACAGTGATCAGACATCATGCGGTAAGTGATCAACTCACTAGGAATGCTTCCAACTAAACTTCTCTTCCAGGAATGCCTACCTCGAAGAAGTACTGCTCTCCTCTCCGACAGGATTTCCGTTCACTTCTCTCCCAACTAAACGTGGGGACTCCTGACCAAGGAAACGAAAACACAGTTTTTCCATTACCAAGATGGCCGGTGTCCAATAGCAGCTAAAAGTCACGTGCCTACTCTTCGCACGTGCTTATTTATTTATATTGACACAGGCCCAGCTAAAGGAGAGCAGCTAATTGGTGCGTACGGGAGAGGGGCGGAGTGAAACTTCGGGCATGCTCAGTGAGGGGCGAAACCTTGGAGCATGCTCAGTGCGGAGCGAGCCTTGGGGCATGCTCAGTGCGGAGCGGACCTTGGAGCATGCTCAGTGCGGAGTGAGCCTTGTCGCATGCTCAGTGCGGTGCGAGCCTTGGGGCATGCTCAGTGCGGAGCGGACCTTGGAGCATGCTCAGTGGAGTAGAGGACCTGGAGTGAGAGCGGACTGTGGGCGCTTGGTGGCGGTCCGCTGACGGCAGGCGTTTGCGGCGGGAGATTCGGGATGAGTGAGGCGCAGAGCGAGAGCGGTCAGAACAGCGAGGAGCTGAATCTGTCCCCTCGCAGTGTCAGCCACCAGGAGCTGACCACGGTGGCCATGGACGCGGCTTGTTCCGAAAGTAACCAGGTGGGAGGAGGTGAAGCGCCGGAGGCTCCTGACAGCAGAGAGAGCCCAGGGGAGGCTAACGGGGAGGGGGAAGAGGACGAAGAAGACAACGAGGAGGAGGAGGAGGAGGAAGAGGAGGAGGAGGAAGACGATGAAGAAGAGGAGGAAAGCGGCCACAGCGAGATGGTGACCAGGAAATGTGTGTACGAGGGATGCACGGAAACCACCAACCAGGTGGCTAAACCCAGGAAACCCTGGATGTGCAAAAAACACCGCAACAAAACTTACAAGGACAAGTACAAGAAGAGGAAGAGCGTCCAGGCCATGGTCAACATAAACAAGAGCGATGTGAGCATAAACGGTAGCTGCTGGGATAACAATTATATTTGTTTTCATTTCCACTCTCTGGTGTTCTCTTGAAAAGTGTCTGGCGTTCTTGCTGGGGTACAATCCCTTGGGCAATGCCTCCTTACCCTCCTTGTGTGTTTTTTGTTGTTGTTGACAGGGTATTTGCTGGAAGTATCAGTCTACTTTTGACATTTAGATGTTAACTTTGCTCGTTTCCTAAATCATAAAATGGTTACAGCACTGAAGGATTTGACCGCCATCCCAGCTCTCTGCAAAAGCAACTCGTCTAGTTCTCCACTTTCTCCTATGTAGTCTTGCTAAATTTTTCTCTTCAGATAATTATTCAGTTTCTTTTGGAAGCCACCATTGAATCTGCTTCACCACACTCTCAGGTAGTGCATTCCAGACCCTAAGCACTTGTCGCATAAAATAAGTTTTTCCTCATGTTGCCCTGGGGACTTTTACCATTCATCTTTAAATCGGTGTCCACTGATTTCAACCATTCTGCCAATGGAAACAATTACTCCCTATCTACCCTGTTCGGACCCCTCATGATTTTGAACACCTCCATCAAATCTTCTCTCAATCTTCCCTTCTTTAAGGAGAACAGTCCCAGCTTGTCCTATCTATCTACGTAACTGAAGTACCTCATTCCTGGAACCATTCTCATAAATCTTTTCTGCACCCTCTCTAATGCTTTCTTTCATTCTTTCTAAAGTGTGGTGCCCAGAATTGGAGACACTACTCCAGTTAAGGCTCAACCAGTGTTTTGTAGCGGTTCACCATAACCTCCTTGCTTTTATACTCAATGCCTCTATTTATAAAACCAATGATCCCAAATGCTTTTAAAACACTTTCTCAACCTGCCCTGCCACCTTCAACCATTTGAGCACATATACCCCTAGGTCCTTTTGTTCCTGCACCCTTTTGGAATTGTACCCTTTATTTTATATTGCCTCTCCTTTACCTACCAAAATGTATAACTTCCCACCTCTCTGTATTAAATTTTCTTTGCCAAGTGTCCATCCATTCCACCAGCCTGTCCATGTCTTCTTGAAGTCTATCACTTACATCCTTACAGTTAACAATACTTCCAAGTTTTGTGTCAGTTGCAAATTTTGAACTTGTGCTGTGCACACCCAAGTCTAGATCATTTGTATATACTAAACAAAAAAGCAGTGATCTCCTCGGAGACTCCGCTATATACTTTCCTCCAAACTGATAAACAACCATTCCCTGCAACTCTCTTTCTTCTCCTCAAATTTGCTATCTGTGCTGCCACTGTCCCTTTTATTCCATGGACTTTAGCATAGCTGACAAGCTTGTTAATGTGGCACTTCATCAACTGCCTTTGGGATATCCATATACACCCACGTCAACCTCATCAAAAAAACTGTTGAGTTGGTAAAACAACTTTTCCCTTAACAAATCCGTGCTGGCTTTGCATAATTTATTCATATTTTTCTAAATGACTGTTCAATTTGTCGAAGGTTACCATTTCTAAAAGCATTTCTACCATTAAGATTAAACTGTCTGCATTTGCTGGACTTATCCTTGCATCCTTTTTTGAATATGGGTGTAACATTTGCCACTCTCCAGTCCTTTGGCACCACCCCTGTATCTAAGCAGGATTGGAAAATTACTTGTCCTACTTGTCCCACACCCCCTTAAACCAGCTTATATTTCACCTCTCTTCTATTTTTACTTAGTTCTGTTGAAGGGTCATTCGGACTCGAAACGTTAACTGTGTTCCTCTCCGCAGATGCTGCCAGACTTGCTGAGTTTTTCCAGGTATTTTTGTTGTTGTTTTGGAAAATTATGGCCATTGTCTCTGCAATTTCCACATTTGATTCTCTCGGTATCATTCGTGGCATCTGATCCAGTCCTGGTGACAGCAGTTGTAAGTACAGCCAGTCTTTTTAATATCACCTCTTTATTGATTTTAGCCCATCAAGTGTCTCAGCTTCCTCCTCCTTTCCTATTACTTTGGCAACATCTTCCCCCCACTCCTCCGAATTGCTCTATGTCCTTTTCCATTAGCTAACATAACATTCTATTGCTATGATCACTATTTCCTTAATGTTCTCCTACTGACACTTGGTCCACTGCATTCCCTAGAATGAGATCCAGCAATGCCACCTTCCTGTTTGGATTAGAAACATTCGGCCAAATCTTCCAAGGAGTGGCAATCAATGTCGTATTGCCACTCTGCTCTTATTTACTTACCTTGCTCAAGAGCTCCACATTTCTCACCATAAACTGGGCCTCTGCAGAAATATACAGCACACCTGCTCTGCGAGTCCTCCTTCGTAGTGCAGGATTTCAGGCAAAGTCAAGCCACGCCCCCATTTTTACAGCACGAGCCGCTGTATTCTGGTAAGCTTAAATTTGCCAAGGTGGTTGAGGGGCTAGGGTGGCAGGTGGGTGGGTCAGGTGCTAGGGTGGCACGTGGATCGGTGAGTGAGGGAGTAGGGAAAGCCGGATGTCAGGTGATTGGGAAGTAGTTAGGGCCGTGGGGTGTATTTGGGGTTTTGGGGGAGGTTGTTCCGGGGGAGGGTGGGAATAGTCATGGGGGCTGTTGGCGGGGGCAGGGTGTTAAGGGAGTAGTTCGAGGGTGAATGGTCAGGTGGGGTGTGGGGTGGGGGAGCAGGGGGGATAGTTGTGGAATCCAATGAGGGGTTGGGTGGGAGCGTCAGTAATATAGTTACCCAGGAGTTAGAACTGGTTTTAATAATTATTCTAACTTTTTCTGGGTAACTATTCTGGTAAGCGAGCCGGAACATTTGAAAGTCTCTGACTCTAACCCAGAGTTTCGGGGTGTTCTGGATGCTGGGGAATTGCCCATCGGAAGTCCAAACTTATCAGGCTGTTCCTGCAAAATCCTTGTGTTGAGACTTCTGAGAGGTTTCTGCAGCGCACCTTCTGGGATATGACCATCCAGAGACCAGAAGATCTGGGCCATTACCTAGACAATTCTTCTGGATGCACTTAATAAATTCTTTCCCCTCCCCCCCGCCCTTCGCGCTATTACTATCCCGGTCTATGTCAGGGTAATAAAAGTCCCCCTTTCCCTCTTTATAACTATAGTATTTGCACTTCACTAATTTTCTTGCACGTTTGTTGCTCTGTACCTTTTCCACTAGTTGGTGTCCTATAGAATACACCCAGTAGTGTATGGTACCTCTATTGTTTTTTAGTTCCAACCAAATGGATTCTATCCTTGACTCCTATTGGACATCTTTCTCCAGCACCATAATATTCTCCTTAATCAATACTGCCACCCCTCCTCTTTTCTTTCCTTCCCTATCTTTCCCAGACACCTCGTATACAGGAATATTTAGTACCCACTCCTTGAGCCAGGTCTCTCTTATCGCCACAATATCCTATTTTCATGTGGCTATTTGTGCCTGCAGCTATACCTTATTTACTGTGCTGCATGCATTCACATACGTGCACAGTATTTAGATCATAGTGCATTCCATCTACCCTGACCACACCTAATAACATATTATTTCTAACTCTGGTGCTATCTGTCCCAATTTTTATGCACCTTGTTTTTCCCCCTCTCATGTTACCTCCATTTTGCAGAAAGCCTCATCTTCAAACTCTACCTCAGCACACGATCTACTGAAGGAGGACTGTACTCCCAGATGCCACCTTGCTGGCGAGATGTTAAAAGTAAAGCCTTTTAAAAGTGAATGCAAAAAGATCCTGTAGCATTAATTAAAAAAGAAAAGAGGTTTTACTGACCGATATTCTTACCTGAACTATTCCCAGGAAATTTGCTATTTGCTAATTAGCTGCTGTGGTTGCTTATTTTAAACTTGTCCTTGGGATGTGGGTGACACTGGCAGAAGTGCTTCAGTTTTTTTCTTACCATAACCCAGAAACTTTAATGGTTCCTTTAATCTTGTACCTGCCCACAAATTACCAGTCTTATTGAATTCATGTTTTTTGCGATAGTAGGCTTTGAACTCCTGATCACTAGACTACCTAAATTACCTCAAGTAATTTATTGGCTGTAAAGTGCCTTTAGACTGCCTGACTAATGAAATGCATTTATGTAGTGCCCATATATTGCTAATTCTTTCTTTATGATGTTTGCCTGTTATCCATGTGCGCTAAAGCTGCTGGGTAATAATCAAGAATAAAAATGATCATGTCCTTTGTTCCTCTCAGCTCAGGATTGCTGGGTTAGCTGTTGTGCATCAATACTGCCCTTTACTCTGGACAGACCATGAATTGAACCTAGTCTGGATGGCTTAGTAATACATTGTGATACATTCATCATTGAGACATTAGGTGATGTGAATAACTTTGAATCAAAAATGTATAACAAAATACATAAATATATAAGCATCAATGTAACTTAAAACAATCTTGCAAGTAATCAGCTTGGATTTCTTTATTTTCCTGTCCTACCTTCAAATTATAATTTATATTTGATAGCTTTTGTTTTTTACAGAACAGCTTTTTTGAATGTTGCATTCTAATAATCCAGCAACTTTCATGGTCACTGTATCTTGTACCAGTCCACAAATAACCAGATTTATTGAATTCAATTTTTTGCCAACTCTTCAGCCCAACATCAATTGTGAAGGAAAATTTCGGGCAGTCGTAGTTTTTTTTAAAAAGTCAGTGGGCCAGATTCTGCTGTCAAAATAATGGTGAGGCTAATGGCACTTGCTATTATTTATGTCTAAATAATAAACACCTTCAGGTGAGGAGCAGACGTGTGGTTAAATATGAATAGCCAAAAGTTCCTATCCGAGTTGTGGGGCTCTGCCTTTTGCTTTGTGTAAATGGCGTTTCACGGTCTGCCAAGCCACTGACATGCATTGAATGTCATGAATTTGTTTTCTTTCGGAGGCGCTATCTTTTACCTGAGACAGTAAACCAAGGCCATCTTGATTGGTTGTAAAAGATCCCATGGCACTACTTCAAAGAAGAGCTGTGGAGTTCTCCTGTGTGCTGGCCAATATTTATCTCTCAACCAAATCACTCAAAAAAAGAACCTAATCATTATTGTGATGCCGAATGAGACCTCGTATGGAAATTAGCCACACTGATCCTATTATCACAGAAGTACTTAATTATCTATAAAGCATTTTGGGACATCCTGAATCATGTTTGTTTGTTATTTGCATGGTAGATATGAACTAAACTCACTGCCGATATGTTGGGCCAGCACTGTGGGTGTACCTACACCACGTGGACTGCAGCAGTTCAAGAAGGCAGTTCACCACCACCACCTCAAGGACAATTAGGGATGGGCAATAAATGTTGGCCCAGCCAGCGAAGCCCACATCCCGTGAATGAATTTAAAAAATTATGTGTAATTACACTTTTAATGGCTTATGAAGTGTTAATGACCACTATCCTTAATGACCACAACATTTCTGGCACTAAAACTTAACTTAGTAAGTGTGGAGCCTTGGTCTTTCAAGTTTTAATTGTTGAATGTTTTTTTTAAAAAAAATACCTCTCTTTATTTCTCTTTCTGCACCTGATTTGAATTTGCTGATTCTAACTTGCAGTCCCTCTTTGGTCCTTATGTTGTTAACTTCACAATCCTTCAAAGTAGTTAAGGGATGCTGTCGCTTGCTCTGTTCATTCAGATCCCAAATGCCCTCTTCTAGAGAGTGCCACACCATTTCCATCTCTCACTTCCAGCAACTTGCAGTGCAAAATATCACGGTGGCTAAATGGGGAAGTTTAATACTGGGTGCTGTTTGTTGACTGTAAAGCACTTAGTTATTTGTTCTGGTTCCTCCACAGGATGACGCAGATGAAAGACCTACATCTGCCACTAAACAGCGTTTGAGCTGTATGATAGTGCATCAAGCAAGTCGTAAAGCAAGTCTCCTTGAGCAAGTGTTAAACCAAAAGAGATTGGTGAGTGTTTATGATCCCTAAATTTCACACATGTGGTGCCCAGTTAACCAGCCATTCTTATGATACTTGCATTCATCTCCATCATTAATGGCTGTGTCTGCTGCAATCATGCCCATGTATTGAAGCAGTTGTGTGCCACTTTAATATTCCTATATTTAATGCTGTAAGAGGGGAATTATTTGAATCTTTTATTTTGAGGAAAATGCATTTTTTTTATTGCATATCTTCGTTAAGCCACTCTATTCAAACATTGCCAAATTTCCTGTTTTCAATTTCTGGAACAGATATTTTTAATTAGGGCCTATGTAAACCACAGTTGGTGATCTGATCTATTGTAGTTGGGTTATCCTAGTCTAAGAGCCCAAACTAAAGAATATTCATCACAACACCTTACCTGCTGATGTCTTTTTTTTATTAGTATTTTGGATCCAGACTTTCAAACTGTGATTTTTTGACAATTTAAATTCAAAATGGAATTGACGTGATCTCATGGCAACTCATTATTCTCCAGCTGGGCAGGATGGTTGAATTTCCACTTGGGTTCTCCTGCTTGTCTGCTTTAACTTCAGCAGAAGAGCCA
The DNA here is from genome assembly GCF_964194155.1 of Cetorhinus maximus. NCBI lineage: Eukaryota > Metazoa > Chordata > Chondrichthyes > Lamniformes > Cetorhinidae > Cetorhinus > Cetorhinus maximus. The sequence goes on along the minus strand of NC_135885.1, from coordinate 32,698,168 downwards.
CAGAAACCCCAGATAAATGGCTGACTTGCACACACTCACTTTTCAAAAGGGGCCCTTGGATAGCCTATTCTAATTGGATGAATAAGCATGGCATTGGGTACCCAGAAAGAAATCAGCATCACAAATGCCTCTTCAATCTGGGGAAGACACCATGAGTAAAACAGTCTGAAGAAGCTAAATTAAGATTTCACTGTCTTGTTTAATTTTTGTGGTATAAATCTGCTGGTCTCAGAAGGCCTTGAGAGCACTGGTGGGTGACAAAATGCTCCCTCTAGGGCCATCTAGGTATGGACAAGTTAGTGGAAGAGTCAAGCAACTGGAGCAGTACTCCTCACAGATGCCACACATTCTGGACCTGCAGTTGTTTCTTTTGGTGAGGCCAGGAGTAGACCCCGCACTGATCCTATAAGAAAATCCATAGAGCCGCCTGGTCCAGTCTCTGGACCTTTTCAAATTTAATTCAGACATTCAGTTCGTGTGCTTATTGCCATACACTATGTTGCTATAATTTTTTGTTGTAGCATTAACCAACCAATATCAGAATTGACAATTGGGGAGGGACACATCCCAAATATCAAGTGCATTAACTGTGGTTTACAGGATGATATTTTAGTGCTGCAATTTCCTGGACGTATTCCATTTAAGGAGAAAAACTCTAGTTTTCAAACTGAAGTAAGTGCAATGATTTTTAAACATCAGAAAATATCTGGTTAAAAATCACAATTGTAAGTGAAGAGCAGTTTGGTTAGCTGTTTCTTTTTTTCCCCCCTTCCTGATGCGAAAGTTTGACTGGGAACAAAGCACTACTACCGTACTTGTGGTATCACTTCTAATGCAGACTGGGGGTGGAGCATGTCGACTGTATGAAATGTGCAGACTTAGCATTATGGGCTGCACCTTTGCTGAGCTTTACAATAAAGGATTTGGTCACCTCAGTTTTTTTGATGTATACTACCTGCCTCTTATTGATGCATCTAAGGGGAGACTGGCTAGGTATGTGAGGGAGAAAGAAATATAAAGTTATGTTGGGGAGTGAGATGCCGTAAGGTGGGAGGAGGTTTGTGTGAGGCGTGAAACACCACAGGCCTGGTGAGCTGAGTGGCTTGTGCTGTAAATTCTTTAATATATTATGCACAGTACTGGGCGAAAAATACTGTTCTAAATGCTTTGGATAGTTTATCCAGGAAATATCTTTTCAAATGTGAAAACTGTCCTAATAACATTGGTCAGATAGCAAAGAGATGACTTGTGAAGAAGTGACATTTTTGCAACTGGGTCCCAACATAGTTTTTGATTGTTCTTTTTGAAGAAAATGTAATTTTAACGTGAAAGCCGGAACTCCTAGTGGAGAACCAAACTTGAAGAGTGCAATCAGAGATGTGGCTGCAACGCTAATGTTTATTTTCCAATCTGTGCTGCCCAAGCTTGGCTTCCTGTTGTGAACATGGGAGTACTGAATTTGCCTTTTTGTTGTGAAATACTGTTTGAGACATTTTCATTAGAAAAGCTCTACAAAGAATTGTTAAAACCTTAGATGGTGTGTAAATAATTCCATTGCAACAAAGTGTTTTGTTAAAATAGGATTTGATCAGTAATGCCATTACATTTATTTTTAGTCATTATTGAGAAGTCCAGAAGTTGTGCAGTTTCTACAACAGCAGCAACGATTGCTGAGCAACCAGGCCCTCGCTCAAAGGCAGCAGTTTCAAGAAACACCAATGTGATGCTTTCTTTTCAAAGTGGGTCGGTAACATACAGAAGCTTGATGCTGATTAAACTTCAGTAAGTCACTCTTATATAGAGTTTTTACATTTAAGCTGTATTACCTCGTAAAAGTGAGAACAGTGTTTTCCAACACACAGTTTTTTAAAAAGATTGTGAACTAAGGGACGTAATTGTGATATGCTCAGCTTCTGTTTCTGTTCTGTGAAACACTTTGGAATGCTTTCTGTGTTAAAGGTATCATATACATTTCAGCATTTTAGATACTTTGAAAATTCCTGACCTGCTGTTTTTTTCCCTTAATATTGTGCTGTTGAGGGTGAGAGATGGTGGTATAAAATGGAACAGTTCCCTATTGTAGGACCCAGTGTCAACACCGAACATTTCCAGATTAGATAGAGGGTGACTGTGTGTAAAGTAAAGTTCCCTTGACCTGGCACCAACAGTGTGCTTCAGGCTAAACAAAAACTGTCGTTTCCACGGTGCTTTACATCTGAGGAAGCATTGTATTGGAGGGGAAAAAGTAGTGGATGCTGAACAAATGAGAACGAGAAGGGGTTGGGGGGGAGGTGGTGGGGTGCAAATAGAATTTAAAAGCATAGCATAGTTGGTCAAATTTTTATAGGACTTCTGGAAATTGGGAGGGTGAGGAAGGATTTAGGGAAGAAATATCAAAACGTATTGGCTGAAACTGCCTGTTGGACAGAGATTGGCCACAGGATGCCCTTAGAGTTGGTAAGGATATGGTGATTCTAGTGCTTCAGAAAACACTGATTATTTTGTGTTTTAAAGCATATTGCAAAATTTGATCAGATTCCTGCTGTGTTCAAGCTCACTGGGAATTTAGGTTTTGACTGTCCAAAATGCAAAATCCTAAGGTAACCTTAAATCAAGGAGACTTTTGTCCAATCAAGGTTCCTATTTTTATTAAAAAGGGGCAAGTTGGCTGCCGGCAACAGACGAATAATTGTAATACAGAGATGCCTAGTGGGAGCAAAAAAGCTCTGCAGGAGCTATAACTTTTCTTTAGGTTCTTCCTCTTCTGCTTTCGCATAGCTAGCCTGCCAATATGTTAAAAGAAACAAGTATAAATGGAAACCATAGACAATTGTAGAGATGCAAGTAGGATTTTTAATTCCCAAATGCTTTACAGGTATTAAACACTGCAGTAAAATGTTACACTCATTCAGTTTGAAGTCAGACATGGTTAGAGCAGAGGGCTTTTGAGTTTCTAGCTATGTATATTTACTAGATTTTTAAATGTATTAATGTGTGATTTCTGTTGCGTATCTAAAAGGTGAATTTTATTAGCAAATGTGTTAAGTCTTATCTTTAACAATATTTTGTAACAAGTTGATTTTCAAATAAATTATGGTTGTGTAGCCTTTCATGTTTGGTTTTTTTTTGTTCCCTTCAAATGAATAAGTGTCATCAGTTTAAACTTGCCACTGATTATTTTGATGAACAGTCAACTTGCTTGATAATCTATAAATCTAAAGTTCCACTCAGCCAGTCAAACCTGGGAAGATTCATTGTTTTTCCAGACCTTAAGGCAGCCTAAGTGGTTAACTTAAAAACGTAAGACACAAAAATGTTTTGGATTGGGGGAGAGTGGATTTTAGGAAAATAAGGCAGGATCTGGCCAAGGTAGACTGGGAACAACTACTTGTGGGGAAATCTACAGAAGAGCAGTGGGGGGTGTTCAAAAAGGAAATGGGGAGGGTACAGGCTCAACATGTTCCCTCTAGGGTGATGGGAAGGAATAACAAGCCCAGAGAACCATGGATGACCAGAGATATTCGGGATACAATGAGAAGGGAAAGAGAGGCTTTTTAGCAGGTACAAGGGGAGCAAATCAGCAGAGGCATGAGTGGAGTACAGAAAGTACAGGGTGGAGCTTAAGAAAGCAATTAGGAGAGCAAAGAGGGGATACGAGAAAGCTCTGGCTGTTAAAAGTAGGGAAAATCCCAAGATATTCTATAAGTATATCAATGGGAAGAGGATAACCAGCGAAAGAGTAGGGCCCAAGGGGACAATCTATGGGTGGAGCCAGAGGACATCGGTAGAGTGTTGAACAAATACTTCACATCCGTCTTCACCCAAGAGAATGAGGATGAAGGTATGGAACTTGGGGAGAGAGACTGCGAGGTTCTTGAGCAAATTGATATAGGGAGTGACAAGGTATTGGAGGTGTTGGCAGGCTTAAAAATGGACAAATCTCCAGGTCCGGATGATTTGTGTCCCAGACTGCTGAGGGAAGCAAGGGAGGAGATTGCAGGGGCTCTGACCCAAATTTTTAATTCCTCTCTGGCCAAGGGGGAGGTGCCAGAGAACTAGAGAACAGCTAATGTGATTCCACTATTTAAGAAGGGTTGTAGAGATAAGCCAGGGAACTACAGACCAGTGAGTCTCACGTCAGTGGTAGGGAAACTATTGGAGAAAATTTTGAAGGGGAGAATCTATCTCCACTTGGAGAGGCAAGGTTTGATCAGGGATAGTCAGCATGGCTTTGTCAGAGGGAGGTCATGCCTATCAAATTTGATTGAATTTTTTGAGGGGGTGACCAAGTGTGTAGATGAGGGTAGTGTAGTTGATGTAGTTTATATGGATTTCAGCAAAGCCTTTGACAAGGTCCCATGGGAGACTTATAAAAAAGGTAAATGCACATGGGATACAGGATAATTTGATAAGGTGGATTCAAAATTGGCTTAGTTGTAGGAGACAGAGGGTGATGATAGAAGGCTGCTTTAGTGACTGGAAGGCGTACCACATGGATCTGTGCTGGGTCCCCTATTATTTGTCATTTATATAAACGACACAGATGACTATGTGGGGGGTAGGATTAGTAAGTTTGCGGATGACACAGATTGGCCGGGTGGTTAACAGTGAGGTTGAGTGTCTTGGACTACAGGAAGATATAGACGGGATGGTCAAATGGGCAGATAAGTGGCAGATGGAATTTAACCCTGAAAAGTGTGAGGTGACACACTTTGGAAGGAGTAATTTGACAAGGAAGTATTCAATGAACGGCATGACACTAGGAAGTTCTGAGGAATAAAGGGACCTTGGCGTGTGTGTCCATAGATCTCTGAAGGCAGAGGGGCATGTTAGTGGGGTGGTGAAAAAGGCATATGAGACACTTGCCTTTATCAATCGAGGCATAGATTACAAAAGTAGGGAGGTCATGTTGGAGTTGTATAGAACCTTGGTGAGGCCACAGCTGGAGTACTGTGTGCAGTTCTGGTCGCCACATTATAGGAAGGATGTGATTGCACTGGAGTGGGTGCAGAGGAGATTCACCAGGATTTTTCCTGGAATGAAACATTTAAGTTATGAAGAGAGGTTGGAGAGACTTGGGTTGTTTTCGTTGGAGCAGAGAAGACTTGAGGGGCGACCTGATCGAGGTGCACAAGATTATGGGTGGCATGGACAGGATGGATAGGGAGCAGCTGTTCTCCTTAGTTGAAGGGTCAGTCACAAGGGGACACAAGTTCAAGGTGAGGGGCAGAAGGTTTAGGGGGGATGTAAGGAAAAACCTTTTTACGCAGAGGCTGGTGACGGTCTGGAATGCGCTGCCTGGGAGGGTGGTGGAGGCGGGTTGCCTCACATCCTTTAAAAAGTACCTGGATGAGCACTTGGCACGTCATAACATTCAAGTTATGGGCCAAGTGCTGGTAAATGGGATTACATAGGTAGGTCTGGTGTTTCTCACGTGTTGGTGCAGACTTGATGGGCCGAAGAGCCTCTTCTGCACTGAGATTTTGTGATTCATCCATTAAAGCAAATTTAAAGGGCATCACCATCATGCTTGTTCAAAGTAAGACATAAGCTGCAATGTTTTTCAATTTGAGTCTACTTTTTCCCCATTTCTTGAATCCCAAGGGTACTAGAAACCCTCCAATAATCCACCCAAGTCTTCACTTGAGTCTGTACGATTCTACCATGGATGCCATCACCAAGCTTGATTTGGATGTAAATGTAGGGGAATGATCAAGAGGGGATTATAATTTGCTATCATGCTTAGTTATTATGGAAGAAATCAAAGAGCAATTTCAGGTGTCCGCGCATGTACGGTTAAATGTGGAAAGCCAGAAGTTGCTGCTCAAGTTCCTCTGCTCCTCCACAAGCCCTGCTATGCTGATACCTCACCAAGGGACTCAGCACCAAAATGTATGAAGGATCTAAAACATACCAGATGACTCAAAAATTGGCTGCATGGTTGATAGTGAGGAGGACTATTGTAGACTGCAGGAAGATATCAATGGACTGGTCAGGTGGGCAAAAAAGGTGGCAAAAGTCCAGAAAATGTGAGGTGATGCAGTTGGGGAAAAGGAATGCACAATAAATACTGGTGGTGTAGACAAAGTGAAGGACCCTGGAATGAATGTCCACAGATCCCTGAAGGTAGCAGGATAGGTTGAGAAGGTGGTTAAGAAGGCATATGGAATCCTTTCATTTATTAGCTGAGGCATAGAATATGAGAGCAGGGAAGTTATGCTAGAATTATATAAAACATTAATTAGGCCACAACTTGTGTACTGTGTGCAGTTCTGGTCACCTTATTACAGAAAGATGTAATTGTATTAGGGAGGGTACAGAGGAGATTTACAAGTATGTTGCCAGGACTGGAAAATTGCAGCAATGAGGAAAGATTGGATCGGCTGGGTTTGTTCTCCTTTAAACAGAGGTGGGGAGATTTTGATTGAGATGTACGAAATTGAGGGGCCTGGATAGAGTGGATGGGAAAGGCCTACTTAGTTTAGCAGAAAAATCAGTGACTGAGGGTATAGATTTAAAGTGATTGGTAGAAGGATTAGAGGGGAGATGGGGAAAACATTTTTTCACCCGAGGGTGGTAGGGGTCAATGCCTGAAAGGGTAGTAGAGGCAGAAACCCTCAGCTCATTTAAATGGTGTCTGGATATGCACCTCAAGTGCCATAACCTGCAGGGCTACGGACCAAATACTGGAAAGTGGGTTTAGGCTGGATGGCTTGTTTGTCGTCTGCCGCAAACATGATGGATCAAGTGGCCTCTTCCTGTGCAGTAAGCATTCTGTGATTCTATAAGCTCAATCCTGTCTTAAGCTGTAGTATCTGGATAGGATTTAGCAGTGGAAAGCTGTCTCCATGTTTGTTCCCTTTCTAACCCATGAAAATTAGAACCAATAGTATTGCCCTGGTATCTTAATGTAGTAAACTAGTTTGATAAACTTGGGAAATTTCAGTTCTGTACAATTTAGAACATCAAGATTACCCGCTTAGCCATTGGATCAATTTTTCAGAGAATTTTGGAGGCAATTATTTTTAATCTTCAATTCTAAAACCCATTTTTCCTTTGCTTACTTTTAGAAGGTGGGAGCAACGCCAGCAGCTATAATTCCATTCTGCTCCTTTTGAAGAATTCAAGCCCAGATCTTTCCACTGCTGCACTGAATAATCTGTTATTGCTAAATTGCAGTAAATCAGTATATGCAAATTTTGAATCTCGCTGCAGGAAGACATTTTAACACTATTCAAAAGTTAATTTGGATGTTTTAAAATCAAGTTTTTTTCCTCCAGATAGGATTGAGATTGGAAAAACATTGTTCCAGCAATTGGAGGTGGTTATAGAAACCACATTACAAAATGCTGTACTTAATGCCACACAGAAAATTAAAGGAAATTCAGTTCTGACAAGTGCAAAATCTAATTTGTACATGTTTGTATTTGCTATGGACTATTTTTCAATGACGTGTGTTTCCTAACTAAAATCTGTTACTAGAAATCACTTATGAAAAGGGAAAACAGGCAAATGAAAAATCATAAAAACTTTTCTTTTGGGGCTTTGTTGAAGGGAAGAGATAAAAGGAAGTTGTGGGATTATTATTTGCTATCATTAGTTACAATGGAGTAATTCAAAGAGCAATTTCAGGTGTCCGTATATGCACGGTTAAATGTGGAGAGCCAGAAGTTGCTGCTCAAGTTCCTCTCCTCCACAAGCCCTGGTATGCTGGTACCCCACTGAGGGACTCAACAGCAAAATGTACGAAGAGTCTAAAACATACCGGAAAATGTTAGACTGGTGCATTTAAGTATAGTGAATTTTTAATAGGATAGATCTTGACTACTTCCAAACAACATCTCTGGCCCTGAAATTTTACTTTTACATTTTTTGATTTCATCTGTTTAAGATGCTAAATTGGTTTAATAGATGACTGTACCATAAACAATACCCATTTGAAACATGTTCGCACCATAAACTCTCTTAAGCAGATGTGGTTTGGTAACGCAATTAACAACGCCACTAATCACCTACCAAATATTTCTCTCAGGAAGCAAGGAGTTTGTTCTTGCACATGGTTTCAATTTTGGTGTGCCTTCATCCCAAATCAAACGAGAAGAGGTATTTGCTGAGTTCAAACTCCTCTACTCCCAATTATCCTGCTACAACCCAGCGTCCACTGAAGATGGTGAATCCTTGAAAGCGCGCCTAGCTGACCTAGCACACGCATATTGCAAGATTCTGAACGACCTGTCTGATTTTCACATGTAACACGAATGTCTTAACAGCGTTGCGAGGTCATAAGCCTATTGAAATACATACCAGTAAACCTGACCAAGGGGCGGGAATAGTCATCCTCCACAAGCATGACTATATCAACAAAATGCGCACCATTCTTAATGACGGGTCCAAATTCATATCCATTGGAACTGCCACTCAACATGACCGGACAGCCTTGCTCGAAAGTAAACTAAAAATAAACACTTGCTGGACTTGTGTAAGAGTGAAGAGCTGCCACACGATATATATGACAAGGCTCGTCCTCACACCTCACTTTGTCCGCATATATATGGGCTGCCCAAGACGCATAAAAGTGATGTCCCTTTATGCCCTTTCTTATCTATGACCGGTTCTGCACAGCATGCATTGGCCAAATGGTTGGGTGCATTGTTACAACCAGCCTTGAGCAGGCTTTCCAGATACATGGTGAAGGATTACTTCACGTTTGTGAAGACCATACAGGATTTATATATCGATAGCAGTGGTGTGTCCATGTGCTCTTTTGACATTGCTAGCCTATTCACCAATGTTCCACTTAAGGAAGTGATAGATATTTGCGCTGCAGCATTATATCATAATGATCTAGACCCTGCCTTCATTGTGTGAATCAGTATTCATTGAGCTTATGAACTTGGCAACTCCCGCAGTTGAGTTCAGCTTTTTCAGATTGGAAAGGCACAACTAGTGGAGTGCCACAAGTATAAGTCTAGGGCCTCAATTATTTACTATCTATTTTAATGACTTGGAGGGGGCAGACTGTAATGTATCCAAATTTTCTGACAATACAAAAATAGGTGGGAGGGCATGTTGTGATGAGGACATAAGGAATCTGCAAGGGGATATAGATAGGTTGAATGAGTGGGCAAAAACTTGACAGATGGAGTATATTGTAGGAAAGACCATAAGACATAGGAGCAGAAATTAGACCATTCGGCCCATCGAGTCTGCTCCGCCATTCATTCATGGCTGATAAGTTTCTCAACCCCATTCTCCCGCCTTCTCCCCGTAACCTTCGATTCCCATACCAATCAAAAACCTATCTATCTCGGTCTTAAATGCACTCAATGACCTGGCCTCCACAGCCTTCTGTGGCAATGAATTCCATAGATTCACCACTCCCTGGCTAAAGAAGTTTCTCCTCATCTCTGTTCTAAAAGGTTTACTCTGAGGCTGTGCCCTCAGGTCCTAGTCTCTCCTACTAATGGAAACATCTTCCCCACGTCCACTCTATCCAGGCCTTTCAGTATTCTGTAAGTTTCAATCAGATCCCCCCTCATCCTTCTAAACTCCATGGAGTATAAACCCAGAGTCCTCAAACGTTCCTCATATGTTAAGCCTTTCATTCCTGGGATCGTTCTCGTGAACCTCCTCTGGACCCTCTCCGGGGCCAGAACATCCTTCCTGAGATACGGGGCCCAAAATTGCTCACAATATTCTAAATGCGGTCTGACCAGAGCCTTATAAAGCCTCAGCAGCACATCCCTGCTTTTATATTCTAGTCCTCTCGAAATAAATGCCAACAATGCATTTGCCTTCCTAACCACCGACTCAACCTGCAAGTTAACCTTAAGAGAATCCTGGACTAGGACTCCCAAGTCCCTTTCCACTCCAGATTTCTGAATTCTCTCCCCATTTAGAAAATAGTCTATGTCTCTATTCTTCCTACCAAAGTGCATGACCTCACACTTGCCCACATTGTATTCCATCTGCCACTTCTTTGCCCATTCTCCTAACCTGTCCAAATCCTTCTGCAGCCTCCCCGCCTCCTCAACATGACCGTTCCCTCCACCTATCTTTGTATCATATGCAAACTTAGCCAGAATGCCCTCAGTTCCTTCATCTAGATCATTAATGTATAAAGTGAAAAGTTGTGGTCCCAACACTGACCCCTGCGGAACTCCACTAGTCACTGGCCGCCATCCTGAGAAGGACCCCCTTATCTCCACTCTCTGCCTCATGCCAGACAGCCAATCTTCTCTCCATGCTAGTACCTTGCCTCTAACACCATGGGCTCTTATCTTACTGAGCAGCCTCCTGTGACCTTGTCAAAGGCCTTCTGGAAGTCCAAGTAGATAACATCCATTGGCTCTCCTTTGTCTAACCTACTCATTACCTCCTCAAAGAATTCTAACAGATTTGTCAGGCATGACCTCCCCTTGATGAAACCATCCTGACTTTGCCCTATTTTACCATGCACTTCCAAGTATTCTGAAATCTCATCCTTAATAATGGACTCTAAAATCTTACCAACGACCGAGATCAGGCTAATCGGCCTGTAATTTTCTGTCTTTTGCCTCACTCCCTTCTTAAACAGGGGGGTTACATTAGCGATTTTCCAGTCCTCTGGAACCCTCCCTGACTCCAGTGATTCTTGAAAGATCACCACTAACACCTCCACTATCTCTTCAGCTATCTCCTTCAGAACTCTGGGGTGTAATCCATCTGGTCCAGGTGATTTATCCACCTTCAGACCTTTCAGTTTTCCTAGCACCATCTCCTTGGTAATGGCTACCATACTCACCTCTGCCCACCGACTCTCTTGAACTTTGGGGATGTTACTCATGTCTTCCACCGTGAAAACTGACGCAAAGTACCTATTCAGTTCCTCCGCCATTTCTTTGTTCCCCACTACTACTTCTCCAGCGTCATTTTCCTGGGGCCCAATGTCCACTTTTGCCTCTCTCTTATCCTTTATATATCTAAAAAAACTCTTGCAATCTTCTTTTATATTACTGGCTAGTTTACCCTCATATTTAATTTTCTCCCTCCTTATTTCTTTTTTAGTTGTCCTCTGTTGGTCTTTGTAGGCTTCCCAATCCCCTGGTTTTCCACTGCTCTTCGCCGCATTGTATGCTTTCTCTTTAGATTTCATGCTGCCCCTGACTTCCCTTGTCAGCCATGGTTGCCTCGTCCTCCCTTTAGTATGCTTCTTCTTCCTAGGGATGAATTTTTGCTGTGTCTTCCAAATTACTCCCAGATATTCCTGCCATTGCTGTTCCACTGTCTTTCCTGCTAGGCTCATCTTCCAGTCAATTCTGGCCAGCTCCTCCCTCACACCTCTGTAGTTGCCTTTATTCAACTGTAATACCGTTACATCTGGTTCCAGCTTTTTCCTCTCAAATTGGAGGGTAAATTCTATCATATTATGGTCACTTCCTCCTAAGGGTTCCTTCACCTTAAGCTCCCTTATCAAATCTGCCTCATTACACATCACTAAATCTAGAATTGCCTGTTCCCCAGTGGGCTCCACCACAAGCTGCTCCAAAAAGCCATCTCGTAGACATTCCATAAATTCCTTTTCTTGGGTTTCACTAACAACCTGATTTTCCCAGGTGTGAGGTCATGCACTTTGGTAGGAAGAATCAAAAGGCAGACTATTATTTAAATGCAGAGAGACTCTAAAAAAGTGCAGCACCGAGAGATCTGTGTGTTCTTGTCGATGAAACACAAAAAGTTACCATGCAGGTGTAACAAGTAATTAAAAAGGCAAATAGAATTTTGGCCTGTATTGCCAGGGTGTTGGGAGTTTAAAAATAGGGAAATCTTGTTGCAACTGTACAGGGTGTTGGTGAGGCCGCACCTGGAGTACGGTGTACAGCTTTGGTCCCCTTACTTAAGAAAGGATATACTGGCATTGGAGGCAGTTCTAAAGAGATTCACTAGGCTGATTCCTGGGATGAAGGAGTGGACTTATCAAGAACGGCTAAACAAGTTAGGCCTTTATTCATTAGAGTTTAGAAGAATGAGGGGTGATCTTATTGAAACGTGCAAGATTCTCAGGGGGGCCTGACAGGGTAGATGTTGAGAAGATGTTTCCACTAGTGGGGGAATCTCAAACTAGGGGACATAGTTACAGAATAGGGGGACACTGATTTAAAATTGAGATGTGAAGAAATTTCTAGTAGTAGAGGGTAGTGAATGCCTGGAATTCTCTACCCCAGAGAGCTGTGGAGGCTAGATCACTGAAAGTATTGAGAGCTTGTTGAGGGCTATGAGGAGCTAGCACGAAGGAGGAGTTGAGGCCTGTGGCAAATCAGCCATGATCTTATTGAATGGCAGGGCAGACTTGACGGGTCAAATGGCCTACTCCTGCTCCTAATTCTTATGTTCCTATGTTCTTAACGACACCATGTATTCCTAAATGGATGGTGTTGCCATGGGATCACCTCTAGGCCTAGCTCTCGCAAACATCTTTGTTGGGCTCTCTGAGAAACGTGTCTTCGATGGAATGACACCCAACCACCTACCACTTGCATATTTCCGATATGTGGATGATACATTTGCTATATTTAAATCCATAGTGGCATGTAATAATTTCCTTGCATGTCGTAATAGGCTCCAACCTGCGCTCAAATTCACCTTTGAAATGAAGCAGTCAAATGAATTCCCTTTCCTTGACATATTAGTTGTGAAATCTGTCAGGGGGTTTTCTACCATGCTCTACCATAAACCTACCTTCACTGGTCAATACACATGTTGGGATTCTTGCAGTTCCATGCACGAGAAGATGGGCCTTTTCAGCAACCTCGTAAATAGGGCCCAAGCCTTTTGTTCACCATGCAAGCTTAATGCTGAAATAGGATGCATCAAAGACATCCTGCAGGATAATGGCTACCTTGATCTGATCACTTTGTGCTGTATATCGTGCAAACTCATTAACGGGCCCAAGGCCATCACTTTTGGCCCTGAAAAGTGTCCATTCTACCTTGAATTACCCTGGAAGAGCAAGGTATCTCAAAAATTTGAACAGCAGCTGTTTCACACTGCTACTATGCAGTAGCAACACAAGTGGTAATCCTCACTAACAGAATGCTGCCATCAAGCCAAAAAGTCGTTCTGCCTACCTCGCAAATGAATAATGTGGTATATGAATTTCATTGCCAGTGTGATGCAAGTGTTTAGGCCGTACGCCCTAAAGAATAGCGGATCATATAAAACAGCATATCCCTTCCACTGTTCAGTTCCACGCTGTACCCAACCAGCCCATGCTTGCAAAACTTAAAACAGAGTATCCAACATTAGATGTGATTCCGTGATTGGACAACAGTTGCTAAATAATCCTGTATGCGCTAAAAAGTACTTTGACAACCAATTTAAGATTGTCAGTCAGGCTCGCAATGTGGTGCCTTTGCGTGTATTGAAAGCTACATATATTAATACACAGGGCCCTGTTCTTTGCAAACAGAAAGAACATGTATACACATTACGCCTGTTTCAGCTAAACAAAATAAGTGATAGCCATTTGCTGGCTCATTCCTCAGGGCAATGCCCTGACCAATCAAGCTGCCTGGTTTAAATTTCAAACAATGTTTGGTAGTTAATGTCAGTCACCAGTAACTGATGCATTCCCCATGGCAACATTTCTACCAATCAGAGTCCACACGCCAACCAATCAGCACTCTCTTCTCATACAGTATAAAGTTGTTGCTTTTCCTGACATTGGTATTCTTGCGATTGTTCTGATGAGTGCAAGACAAAAAGCTTTGACAAAATGTCTTTTTTTAGCAATACTCAAATTTTACAAGTGCGGAATGTCATTCCTACAGAATTTAATTAGTTAAAGTTGAGTATTGATGAAAAAAGTGACATACTATCGAAGCTTTTCATCTTGCTCTCATCAGGACAGCTACACACGATAAACCAACTGTAAGAGGACAACAATAATTTATACAGCATGAGAAGAGAGTGCTGATTGGTTGGCAAGTGGACTCTGATTGATAGAGGTGTTGCCATGGAAAATGCAACAGGGAACTGTTAACTGCCAAGCTTTTTTTTAAAATTCAAACCAGACAAGTTGACTTGGATTGGCCAAGGCATTTCCATGGAGAATGAACCAGGGAATGGCAGTCCCACAAGCTGTTGAAAGATTTGAAAGAATATATTAAATTCAACTTTTTAAACTTCTTTTTGTCTCACCTTTCAATACAATCTGAGTCAATTTCCTTTTCTATACATGATTTTACACTGAATTAAATATTCTAATTTATATTTCGTGGTTCTGATTCTGCGGGCAGGATTATTCCCGCATGCTTCAGGGCCCTTACATTGGTACCAAGCGGGGATCCCGAGTCCACACTTGACGGGTGCCAGACCAGGTGAGCTATTTTCTTGGAGGTTGCCACCTGATTGGCTGCCTCTGAGCTTGCCAGCCCAATCACAGCACTGGTAGCTCTACAGCCCCAGCAACCCCACCAGGAGAGGAAAGTAGATGACCCAGAGGTTACCTTGAAAAGGATGTACCCTCAGAGACAGAAATTTAAACTATAAATTCAGAGGGGCCAAGCAGGCATGCCCTTCAGCAAAGGGGAAACCCCTATGGCAGCAATGTTTGGGTCATAGTGCGGCCTTTACTGCCGGCAACTCCCATTTTGGGGAATGAAGCCTCCAACCCTGATGACTTCCCCTTCCTCCAACCTCCACTCCCTGCTGCAGGCATGCTGTCTTCATTGAGGTGGCAGCCTACTGTGAGTGGGGGCCACTTAGCACTCTGTAAATCACCCCCAGTTTGGGCTTTAATTATTTAAATTGCCCACTCACATCCATTCAGCAAGCAGCCGATGCCCCTCATCCAGACCTGCGTCTGGGAAGGTTCCCAAGTGACAGGAATGTGTCGGAAAGCCATCCTACCATGGCTTCCCACTATTTTCCCATCCACCTGTATACTTAATCTGTTCTAAGGAAATTTTAACATTGAAACATTATGAAAATCTCAGGTGCCACGCACTCTCATTACTAAACCTGGATAAGACTGAAAAATTTGATTTTACTTTTAAATTGACATCCAGATTTTGTGTTGAGAGTAATGGCAAAGTTAATATCGCCCACCAGTATTGGACTAAGTTGGACAGCAAATTTAAGTTTAAGTCCAAGGACACTTGAATAAGGAAATAATTGTCCTCTCCACTTTAAACAATCATTTGCATTCATTAAATTTCATATTAAAGATAAAGGATTCAATTTACCATTGAAGAAACCATAATTTTCAGGATAGTATTGCTATTTTATCCGATATTTTGTACGATAGACTAGTCTACTCTACCAATTATCTAGAATAACCTGAATAGCTACTTGGGAAAAATTTCAGACGGTTGCTGGAGCTTAGGTGTAGAAACAGCAGTGTGGTTCTAGCAATTTGTGAGATAATATTGATTAGATAGATGATCTTGAGGGAAACCAGTAACTTTTGAAAAGAAATTCAAACTCCCATTTATGAACACAAAGAATTACGCTACAAGGTTTCACATTTTAAACAAAACTTTTACTGTAGAAGAGCTAAACAAAGCAAGTACAACTAATTCAACACTATACTTCATAAACACTTATTCTTTAAGCCTGAAAATTGCAACAGGACACTCCCCATTCTGCTGTTATAACCACCCAAGAGTTCCCTACACTTTACAGGATCTTGAGGGTCCCTTCACTTCTGGGACCAAACCAAGGAGTGCCACAGTTCTCGGGAATTCTCTTTGATTCTTGTCCGTGTTCCTGCTATTCTCCAAGGTATGAGATTTCTTTGGATCCTTCCACTAACATCCAGCTAGGTGACCCTACAACTCTCCTTAAGCACCTCACGATTGTGGATACCCCAGCTCAAGCATGGGCCTCGCTGCTTTCTTACACAATGACTCCAAAACCAGAAAACACCCTTGGTTTCTGATAGTTCTTTGCTACTGGTTGACAGGTCCTGGCAAATTTCTCTCTGCCTATCTCAAAGCTGTTTTCATGAGAAATGACACAGAGAAAACCCCATCAAAAACCTGCAATCTATCCCCATGCAACATGGGACCCCTGAGATGTCCCAGATAGAGATGCAAACTCATTATCTCCCATTCCCGAACCTTCCCTTTGTTCTGAGAAACCCTATGAATAATTAAAACCTTTATGATGACAACTGTAGCCATCTGGTCTCCACCAGGGAACTCTGACCTGAGATAAACACAGGCCATACTTTGATTTGTAATTATCTAAGGGGTGTTTACCAGTTTCTCAAACCTAGGTTTTTTTTTCCCTTACATTTAAAAATTTCAATCCCCAAAGTAAAAGTTATACTCCTAAAACATATGAATCATGAAATTACACATGGGTAACAGTACCAGCAAAAAAAACATTAAAACTGATGATTTTTTTAATGCATTCATGGGATGTGGGTGTTGCTGGCTAGGTCAGCATTTATTGCCCATCCCTAAGTGTCCTTGAGAAGGTGGTGATGAACTGCCTCCTTGAACTGCTGCGGTCCACGTGGTGTAGGTACACCCACGGTGCTGTTGGGGAGGGAGTTCCAGGATTTTGACCAGCAACAGTGAAGGAAGAGTGATATATTTCCAAATCGGATGATATGTGGCTTGGAGGGGAACTTTCAGGTGGTGGTGTTCCCATCTATCTGCTGCCCTTGTCCTTCTAATGGTAGTGGTCTTGGGTTTGGAAGGTGCTGACTTAGGAGCCTTGGTGAATTCCTGCAGTGCATCTTGTAGATGGTACACACTGCTGCTACTGTGTGTTGGTGGTGGAGGGAGTGAATGTTTGTGCACAAGCAAGCTGCTTTGTCCAGGATGGTGTCAAGCTTCTTGAGCGTTGTTGGAGCTGCACTCATCCAGGCGAGTGGAGACTATTCCATCACACTCCTGACTTATGCCTTGTAGATGATGGACAGGCTTTGGGGAGTCAGGAGGTGAGTTGCTCACCGCAGGATTCCTAGCCTCTAACCTGTGCTTGTAGCCACAGTATTTATATGACTAGTCCAGTTCAGTTTCTGGTCAACGGTAACCCCCAGGATGTAGATAGTGTGGGATTCAGTTATGGTAATGTCATTGAATGTCAAGGGGCGATGGTCAGACTCTCTTGTTGTCATTGCCTGGCACTTGTGTGGTGCGAATATTTCTTGCCACTTTCCAGCCCAAGCCTGGAATTGTCCAGGTTGCGTTGCATTTGGACATGGGCTGCTTCAGTATCTGAGGAGTTGTGAATGGTACTGAACATTGTGCAATCATCAGCAAATGTCCCCACTTCTGACCTCATGATGGAAGGAAGTTCATTGATGAAGCAGCTGAAGATGGGCCTAGGATACTACCCTGAGAAACTCCTGCAGTGATGTCCTGGAACTGAGATGATTGACCTCCAACAACCACAACCATCTTCCTTTGTGCTATGTATGACTCTGACCAGCAGCGAGTTTTACCCCGATTCCCATTGACTCCAGTTTTGCTTGGGTGCCTTAATGCCACACTCGATCATTTGAACATACGAATTAGGAGCAGGAGCCACTCAAGCCTGCTCTGCCATTCAGTAAGATCATGGCTGATCTGAATGTAACCTCAATCCCACATTCCTGCCTACCCCTGATGACCTTTCACCCCCTTGTTAACCCTGAATCTATCTAGCTCTGCCTTAAAAATATTCAAAGACTTTGCTTCCACCGCCTTTTGAGGAAGAGAGTTCCAAAGACTCACAACCCCCTTGGAGAAAAAAATTCTTCTCATCTCTGTCTTAAATGAGCGACCCCTTATTTTTAAACAGTGACCCTTAATTCTAGATTCTCCCGCAAGAGGAAACATCCTCTCCTCACCCACCCTGTCAAGACCCCTCAGGATCTTAAAGGTTTCAATTAAGTTGCCTCTTACTCTTCTAAATCCAGTGGATACAAGCCTAACCTGTCCAGCCTTTCCTCATAAGACAACTCGCCCATTCCTGGTATTAGTCTAGTAAATCTTCTGTGAACTGCTTCTAATGCATTTACATCTTTCTTTAAATAAGGAGATCAGTACTGTACACAATACTCCAGATGTGGTCTCACCAATGCCCTGTACAACTGAAGCATAACCTCCTTACACCAGATCTTTGCCCACTCACTTAACCTATTTATGTCCCTTTGTAGCCTCTTTACATCCTCTTCACAATTTACATTCTGATCTACCTATGTATCATCAGCAAATTTAGCCACCATTCCTTCAGTCCCTTCATCTAAATCATTTACATAAATTGTAAAAAGCTGAGTCCCCAGCATTGATCCCACTCGTCACATCCTACTAACCAGAAAAAGATCCACTTATGCCAACTCTCTGCTTCCTGTTAGCTCACCAATCTTCTATCCATGCCAATATGTTACCCCCTAAACCATGAGCTTTTCTGCAATAATCTTTGATGCGGCACTTTATCAAGTGCTTTCTGGAAATCTAAGTACAGTACATCCACCTTTATCCACAGCACATGTGACTTCTTCAAAGAGCTCCAATAAGTTGGTTAAACATGATTTCCCTTTTACAAAACCATGTTGACTCTGCCTGATTGCCTTTCCAAGTGCCCTGCTATGACATATTTAATAATAGCTTCTAACATTTTCCCTATAACAGATGTTAGGCTAAATGGCCTATAGTTTCCTGCTTTCTGTGTCCCTTTTTGAATAAAGGAGTTATATTTTCTATTTGCCAATCTAATGGAACCTTCCCCAAATCTCGGGAATTTTGGAAAACTAAAACCAGCGCATCAGCTATCTCACTAGCCACTTCTTTGAAGACCTAAGTGTGAAGTCTATCCGGACCTGGGGATTTGTCAGCCCGCAGCCCCAACAATTTGCTCAACACCACTTCCCTGGTGATTGTAATTTTCCCAAGTTCCTCCCCCTCTTCCATTATCTGATTTATAGCTATTTCCAGGATGCTACTTGTGTCCTCTGTAGTGAAGACCGAAGCAAAATACCCGTTTAATTCATCCGCCATCTCCCTGCTTTCCATTATCAATTCCTCAGACGCGCTCCCTGTAGGACCAACGCTCACTTTGTTAACACTTTTCTTATTTAAATATCTATAGAAACTCTTACTATCCGTCTTTATATTACGAGCTAGCTTTCCCTCATACTCTAATTTTTCCCTCCTTGTTAATCTTTTTGTCATTCTTTGCTGTTCTTTATATTATTTCCAAAGTGCTGACCTGCCACCCGTCTTTGCATAATTATATGATTTTTCTTTAAGTTTGATACTGTCTTTAACTTTTTAAGTTAACCACAAATGGTGGGCCCTCCCCTTGGAATTTTTCTTTCTCATTGGAATGTATATCTTCTGTTTATTCTGAAATATCCTTTTAAATGTCTGCCACTGAAGTTCTATTGACAAACCCCTTAACCTTGATGTCAAGGGCAGTTACTCACACCTCACCTCTGGAGTTCAACTCTGGAGTTCAGTTTTAAAACCCAACTGATTCATTCAAGTCCTCCGAGTAAGGAAACCTGTCACACAGGAGAAAATATGAGGAACGCATGATAATTTAAAATGTATTTACATGAGTTGCAGTTATACATCAGTTTTTCAAGAATTTTAACAGTGCAGCATCTGGTTTTGAAAGATAATTGAATGAGAGCATTATAAAATGGAATTATTTAAGAACTGTCAATTGCTCATCTACAATTATAATTCTGCTTTGTATCCTTTTAATATCCAATCTCTGGTTTCAAGTTAAAATATAAAACTTGTATGTCTAGAGTGTGAAAAAAATGTTGCAACATGCAAAGTACTTTGTTGGTTGAGATCCTAAAATTGGAACCATTCAGGCTTTCAATTTTATTGTTCAGAGCTCATTTAATGGTAGTGAATGCAAGAGCACCAGATAGTGGGGGGGTCGGTGGGACTTCAATGTCCATCACCAAGAGCTGATTGAATCTATAAGGACATATTTACCAGTCTGGGCCTGCGGCAGGTGGTGAGAGAACCAAGAGAGAAAACCTACTTGACCTCCACTTCACCAATCCCCTGGTTTCAGATGCATCTGTCTGTGATAATATTGGTTAGAGTGGCCATCGCTCAGTCCTTGTGGAGACGAAGCCTGAGGATACCCTCCATTGTGTTGTGTGGCACTGGCAATGTGCTAAATGGGATCAATTCAGAATAGCAGCTCAAAACTGGGCATCCATGAGATGCTACAACCCATCTGCAGCAGCAGATCGTATTCAACCAATATCTGTTGCCTTATGGCCTGGCATATCCCTCACTACCATTACCATCAAGCCAGGGACCAACCCTGGTTCAATGAAGAGTGTAGGGAAGCATGGCAGCAGGAGCATCTGGTTTACGTGAAAACGAGCTGCCAACCTGAAGTTACAACATAGGACTACATGCAAACTAAAGAGTGAAAGTAGTATGCTATAGACAGAGCTAAGTCATCCCACAACCAATAGATTGGATTAAAGCTCTGCAGTCCTGCCACAGCCAGTTGTAAAGGGTTGTGAGCAATGAAACAACAAATAGGAGGAGCCTCATGACCATCTCCATCCTCATTGATGGAGGTCCTCAGCACATCAATGCAAAAGATTCACTCTTAGGTTGATAAGTCACAAGTAACATTTGTACCGTCCAAGCGGCAAGCAATGACCATCTCCAATAAGAGAGAATCTAACCATCTCCCCATGACCTTCAACAACATTAACATTGCTGAATTCCCCACCTCAACATCCTGGGTGGGCGGGAGGTGGGGTGGGCATGGGCGGGTTACCCATTGACCAGAAACTTAACTGGAACAGCAATATAAATATAATGGCTACAAAAGCAGATCAGAGGCTGGGAATTCTGTGGTAATTCATCTCCTACAGTCAGAATCATAGAAAGTTTATGGCACAGAAAGAGGCCGTTTGGTCCATCATGTCTGCGCTGGCCAAAAATTAAGCCATCCAGCTTAATCCCATTTTCCAGCATCTTGTCCATGGCCCTGCAGGTTACGGCACTTGACATGCATATCCAGACACCTTTTAAATGAGTTGAGGGTTTCTGCCTCTACTATCCTTTCAGGCAGTGAGTTCCAGACCCCTACCACTCTCTGGTGAAAATATTTTTCCTCGTCTCCCCTCCAATCCTTCTACAAATCACTTTAAATCTATGTCCCCCTAGTCACTGACTCCTGTGCTAAGGTAAATAGGCCCTTCCCATCCACTCTATCCAGGTCCCTCACAATTTTGTACATCTCAATCAAATCTCTTCTCAGTCTCTTCTGCTCCAAGGGGATCAACCCAGCTTTTCTCATTGCTGCATTTTTCGAGTCCTGACAACATCCTCATAAATCTTTTGTGTATGCTCTCTAATGCAATTATATCCTTTCTGTAATGAGGTGACCAGAACTGCACGCAGTACTCAAGTTGTGGCCGAACTAGTGTTTTATAAAGTTCCAACATAATCTCCCTGTTCTTAAATTCTATGCCTCGGCTAATAAGTGAAAGGATTCCATATGCCTTCCTAACCACCTTATCAACCTGACCTGCTACCTTCAGGGATTTATGGGCACTCACTCCAAAGTCCCTCACTTCTTCTACACCTCTCATTATTTATTGTGTATTCTTTTGCCTTGTTTGACCTCCCCACCTCTCACTTCCCTGAGATGAATTCTATTTGTCACTTTTCTGCCTACCGGTCTAGTCAATTGATATCGACAGCTATCCTCCTCGTGGCCAATTTTTGTGTCATCTGCAAACTTCTTGATCATGCCCCTTACATTTACGTCCAAGTCATTAATATATACCACAAAAAGCAGGGGACCTAGTACTGAGATCTGTGGAACCTCACTGGAACCAACCTTTTAATCGCAAAAACACCTGTCAAGAATTATCCTTTGTTTCTGTCACTGAGCCAATCTTGTCTCCAACTTGCTACATTTCCCTGGATCCCAAGGGCTTTTATTTTTTTCACCAGTCTGCCTTGTGGGACCTTGTCAAAAGCCTTGCTAAAATCCATGTAGACCACATCAACTACACTACTCTCATCAATCCTCCTTGCTACTTCCTCAAAGAATTCAATCAAGTTAATCAGAGATGATTTTCCCTTAACAAATCCACACTATCCTTGCCTAATCCATGCATTTCTAAGTGACAGTTTATCCTGTCTCTCAGGATTGATTCCAATAATTTGCCCACTACTGAGGTTAGACTAACTAGCCTGTAATTAGTTGGTCTATCCCTCACTCCTTTTTAAACAAAGGTACAACATTAGCAGTCCTCCAATCCTCTGGCACCAGACCTATATCCGGTGAGGGTTGGAAAATGATGGTCAGACCTTCTGCTATTTCCTCCCCAGCTTCTTTTTAACAGCCTGGGGTACATTTGATCTGGTCCTGGTGATTTATCTGCAAGGCACAAATCAGAAATATGATGGAATATTTTCCACTTGCCTGGGCAAATGCAGCTCAAACAATACTCAAGAAGCTCCACAACTTCCAGGACAAAGCAACCCGCTTGATCGGCACACCATCCACAACCTTAAATATTCACTCCCTCCACACCAACACACTGTGGCAGCAGTGTGTACCATCTACAAAATGCACTGCAACAACTTGCCAAGGCTCCGTCAATAGCACTTTTCAAACTCCTGACCTCTACCACTTAGAAGAACCTGGTCAGCAAATTCATGGGAACACCACCACCTCCAAGATCCCCTCCAAGTCACACACCATTCTGATTTGGAACTATATTGCCTATTGAACTATATTTACTGTGGCTGGGTCAAAATCCTGGAACACTCTCCTTAACAGCACTGTGTGTCTACCTACACCACACAGACTGCAGTGATTCAAGAAGGCAGCTCACTGCCACGTTTTCAAGGGCAACTAGGAATGGGCAATAAATGTTGGCCTTGCCAGTGACACTCACTTCCCATGAACGAATAAAGCAGAACCTGAAAGATTCTAGGTTAGGCAGGATTCCAAATTATTGGAATCAAGCTGTTCAGTGACACATGCTATAAGTATGTGTCACTGACTCAGCTATGGCTCAGCTGGGTCAGCTATGATGCTTGCAATGATCAAATAGTATGCTGAATTTCATCATCAAGACTCACACATTTAGGTCAAGTACTTGAGGGCAATTGACATCCATAGAACAATTCCTGAATGAAAGCAGAATAAAGTCAAGCCACAGCATCCTAGATATTTTTATTAAAGAAACAATTTTGTCGTCAAAGTAGAAACTGTGAGTGGAGCAATGACATTCTGCTCCTAAATATTCTTAGCATATGTTGTAAATATATGGTCTGGTATTTCCTAAATGTGCTTGTGACAGCAAATTGCAGATCAATATTACAGCAGCACCTGTCTGCATAAACGTACACTTGTTACAGACCTTTAACTGGAATATTAACTGTTTATTGGATTTGGTGGTATACATGGCTAAATTGGGCAAGATACAACATTTTGTACTGAAAGAGCTGACACATGAAATGAAGTGTGGCATTTTGAAAAGGTCAGTTTCTTTGCAGGCACTAACAAAGTTCAGCAACAACTTAGCCTGGTGGTAGTTATCAGAAGGAAGGAGATCCACTTCTTGGGTTAGGTAATTTAGAGTTTTATAAGCATTCAAATGCAACCAAAATATATTTGTCACACGAAATTTTAAATTTAAAACTGCAGGTCCTCCATGGTTAGGTTAAACTGTTATAATGTATAAGATTATATTTTAAAAGCATCAAATTTGTACTTCAATTTGTCACGTCATTTAATACTTAAGAAAATGTACTAATTTATCCAGAATTTCCTATGTTTTCATTGCAACTTTTAATAAACAGACATCTGTAATACTTTTTTCCCTGGGTGTTTCTAACAAAGTTAAGATATCCTATGTGTATTTAATTGTAGCCTATGAAGGACAATTGTAACCACCAACAAAAAGACAAAGCACCTTTTGAATTCTCTAATTTCCAAGCTCAACTAAGCTAATTATTTTCACCAAAAGCTGCTTGTTTTCAACATGGAAAATTGCTAGACTCTAACTGGCAGAACACCATATTAAAAATCAGGATTAACAAGCTAAATGTAAGACGTAATAATTTTAAAAATAACTCATATAAAACAGAGAAATGCCTGCATACATTGTATGTGTTAGTTCTAACTATTGCCAATTTTTATTTTAGGGGAGGGTTAATACAGAATATAATATATAATAATATTAAGAGACTGAAGAGATGGGGTTATGAGGTGAGCCCATCTGGGTTAAAACTTTATCCAGCCATTGCAGTGGCCCATGCAGATGAATCTCTACCCAACAGGGAGTGCTTGTAACGTCTTGACGATGATACTCTGCTCCCCAGCCCTGAAGTGATAAAAAAAAATCAGTCTTATATATGCAGTTTTCATTTTATGGTTTTATCTATTAAAATTGCATTTTATACCTCTTTTTTGGTTATTTTAATTTTTTTAAGCCATACACCATTTCCCCACAGTGAGGACAACCTGTTGTGAGGCTCCTGTTAGTGGCTCTCTAGAATCAGTCATATGGAGGCGTGGAAGTTGATCAGCATGGGGAATCTCTCCCATTCCTGCTGGGAAACGACTCATCTCTAAACATCCCAATAGTGTGAATTCAACATGTGGGCAACCTTAGGTGCCAGTTTGTATCAAATGCTCTAATACTTGTGCACTAATATATTGCACCACCAGATTGGCCATGATTCTTGTTATGTGTTGTTACTGCCAATTATTGATCTGTGTTGTCTCTCCAAGTGCATGTTTAAAGATTGCTGCTGCTATTGGAAGATTATTTGAGTCTTTATGGCATTTAAAGTCATAACCACTCATTTAACAATTTTCTTTTCAACTTCTGTCTTGGCATAGCGACTTAATCCTATTCTACCTACTCATGTCAAATTACTCATGGAGATAGCCTTTGCCTTCCTCCCTTTACCTCTGTACCGAATGACATGGTCCTTAATGATTTCTGCCACTATCTCAACTGACCTTGGCCTCACTCATCTGAGTTCACTGCCCTCCATTAACCTCTCCCTCCATATAAACTTGCCAACACATAATCAGAGCCACTCCTTTGATCTTGCCATCTTGTGGCATGTCTATTCCATTTGTATCAATCTCTGATCACGTCCTTGTATCCCTCACGACTCTCATCCCCCTTAAACTCTACTTGCTTCTGTGTCCAAACCTCAAGAAGATTCTTCCCAACTCACTTGCAGCTGGACTTTCAAACTCCCAACTTTCTAGCCGTAGTCCTCTGTTTACCACTGTGGCAGGTATCCATCTGCTCAATCACACTCTTACCTCTACCTTTGATGACACGTTACCGGTGAAACCTTTACACTCTCTCACTCTGTCTGTTCCTTGATACGACATTCATCTTCATTCTCTTGACCAAAAGATGCGATTTGAACTTTTATGGTGCACAACTGGTTTTGTCCAGCATTGCCAGTTCTGTCTTGACCACATAAAGCACCATCAGGTCCAACTCGCTCTCCTGTGATAAAATTGCTCATACTCCAGGAGTATTCTGGAATGCAAAGATGATTCACGCTTCTTTTCCCCACTACAACCATCTCCTTAATTCTCTCTTCCTTTCCCTTTCCAGCCTCACCTCTATTAACAAGTGTGAAAAGTTCATGTCTTCTTTATCACTAAGATTGAGATTGTCTGTCCAGCTGCATCCACTGCACCCTCCCTTGCCCTGGCTCAGAAAGCTAAGGTTCTCTTTCCTACCCCATCTTGAAGTTGCATCTTTCTCTAGTTTGTCTTCTGTTTCTCCTCATGCTCTCTCCAAACTCATCTTGTCCATGAGATCGACTCCTCCTTCCTTGACCCTATTCCCAATAAAGTGCTGACCGCTCAACTTCCCTTCCTGGACCCCATTTGATAAAGGATTCTATGCTTTCCGAATCCATAAAAACACTCTACCTTGCTGCCAGCCCCACGCTCAGAATTGGGACCAAGTGTGGGTGCCAGCCAATTTCCTGCTCTCCTACAACTGCAGTGGCTGCCCACAGCTCATTGGCAGCAGGCAAATGAGGCCTGAACCTGAAAATGGATGCTGGCTTTAGGCGGTCAGTACTGGCACTCTGCCATTTCTTATTTTTGTTGGGAACGGGTTGGAGGGGGGGGAGGTTTTGAAGTGGGGACATCTAAATATCGCCCCCACCGCAAAACTTTGATTTATTAAAATAGTTTTTTTGATAAGATGTGGTGGATCTGAACTTCAAAAAGTACAGCATCCCCTGAGAAGGAAATTAATAAGTTTAATAAGTTAAATATAACCTTATATTTTATATAACTACTGCCAGCTGGAAAGGTTTTTCAAGTTATGAGTTCCAAAGCACGACTCAGCTTCTATTCCCCAAGCATGTTAAACAATGCTTAAAATACTCACCATTTTAAATAGTTCAGCAGGCAACAGAGAGCAAAAAAAAATCTACAAAACAGATGATAAACGGCTAATTGTTATTTATAACTATAATTTTTAGGAAATAAAAACATATCATAAATCGAACATTTTTTGTGGCATGAACAACATCTTGCATTAACAGTAGTGGAATATGCCTTTATTAACACAACAAATGTTTTGGATATTGGATTTCATCGACTATGTGTAGTACAAAGCCTTTTCTCCATAATAACACTTAAGTAACTTGCCTTCACAAAGCTCATGCGAATTGTGCACATTTTCGTCAATTCATAGACCACCTCAAATCCATGATTTACAGATTGAGCTAAGAGCTGTGCAAAGAGCTGATTATTGAATATCTTGAGGCTACAGCCACTGGGAATCTTGCAAACAGTAGTTGGATGAAAGCCATGTTGATAATTGCAGTTGCGACTCTGAACAAAGATGCTGCTGTCACTCAAGCATTCGGCATAAACCTCACCTCCAACATAGTACAGGTGGACACCTGGAAGATTTTTGCACAAAGAGTTTATTTTGTTTGCTTGCCTAAGGAATCTTTGTTTAAGAATAAATTAATATTAGGAGACCTCCTAAAGGAATTTTTTTTTCAATATATGTGTTTTTTTTAGGATATATACTTAAGTTTATCTAGCTCTGTGAACTTACAGACAGTCAGGATTAGATGGAACAAAAAACCCTATTAGTGAGACTATTCACATATCATCTGTTTTTGAATACACTTTATCAGAAAGCAGAAGCAGCACTCCAACTCCCTGGCTGGGATTTTCCGGTCCTGCCCGCCACCGGGATTTTCCGGTCCCATCGAAAGGCAATGGACTTTTGGCTGGGCTGCTGCATCCCCCATGGCGGGTCCCACCACAGCGGGGCTGGAAAATCCCAGCCCCAACTCCAGAAGATGAATTAAGTCTGGTGGGAACACCATCGCTGCAAGGACTGCAGCAGTTCAGGAAGAACACTCACCACCATCTTTTCAGGGCAGCTATTAGAGATGGGCTATAAATGTGGCCTGGCCAGCCCTGTGTGTATTCCAAGATAAAAGTAAAAGCATCAGAAGCAATTCTCCATTTGTGATGTAAACAAAAATTGAACCTGGACAAATGTACCTTTATTTTTATTGGCTGATTGTACAACTCCTGTTTTTAGTCTCCACTTAAAGTTTTTCACTCGAGATACCATACCATGACTGATCACCAGTGTATGAACACACTAAACCACCTGACTGTCCCACTGTATTTATAATTCTATCACTGTTACCCCTAAGAACAACATTTCACTTATGAGTATCTAATCTCTTTCAATTAAAAGTTTATTTTTATAGTGCATTTTGCAGTTCTGTTTTAAGTCTTATATTCTGCTCAACAATCAAATTATGCAAATGAGAGTTTAAACTCAACTGCCTGTTCAGGTGGATGTTAAAGATCCCATGGATTTATTTGAGGAAGAACAGTGAATTCTCTCAACATCCTCCATCAGTCACCACTACCAAACACATTCATCTCATTGCTGTTTGTGAGGTGTAGTTGTGTGCACAGTTGATGCTATGTTCACTTCCATGGTAACAGTCACTGCAATTTAAAGTAATTAATTTTTTGAGAGGGGTTCTGGTACAGCCTGAAGCACTACTTATAACTACACAGTTAAATGTGTTGCATTCTTGGGCGTTATCCAAGGCACACATTGTTAAACTAAGTTGTTATTAACTTTGGATGTAAATCCCTTAGTGTTATCTTTCTCAGCTTGTCCATATTCCTCAGCCCTTTGCCCACCTAGCCTGACTCACAGAAATTCCTGATCTCAGCAACTTATTGTGGGAGGATGTCAAGTACTTTTCTCAGAGATTTAAAGGGAAAAACCTGAAAAGACTAAGAAAATTCTTAGGTTAAATAACACATAACCTTTTAAAGAGAAAATGCATTTATTTATGGACCTGACCTTTTCCAATGTGCCGTCTGGTGTTTTCAATTGTAGAATTTCGATTTACATTAGACAGGAGCCCAAGGCAGAACCTGTTCTTATTATTGGAGGGATCTGTAAATCCATCAACCAGTAAACTTGTTGCTGATGCGTGAAAAGCCTCTCCAACTCTATTGTTTAGTTCATAATAGACGATAGAGCACCAGTGATCTGGCTCTTCATAGCAGACAGGCTGTAAATCTGAAAGGAAATCAATTGACAAGATTTGACACATCTCTAGTGAAATCTCATCTGTAATTACCAACATTACAGTAACAAAAAATAGTATTAAAATTAAAATAAGCATCCCATACCTTTCTAAATTAGTGTTATAGCTAGAGATATTCATACTTTGCAATTTTTCTTCAGTCAGGTTAATGCTATTATTTAAATAAATTGACAGGATTTTGCTGCTGTTGCTAACCCACCTACTTGATGGTGCTGTGCTCACCTGAAAACCAATATGCTGGAAGAAGTTATCAGGTCACCTGCTGATGCATATTAAATTTATATCAGTCACAAAACCAGTCAGAAGCAGGCACCCCCCGAACAAAGACACATTTCTCCCTCATTTCGTCAATACACTGGTATTTATGACTATACCATGGCAACAACCTTTTCAATACATTGCTCAAGCAGTCACTCTTCATGCATGGTCCTAGATATTGGCTGCAAAGATGTGGAAGCCACAAGAATCCAACTGATGCCCACAAATGCACTTTCCAGTAAAATTGGTTTGATCAGGATCGGGAGTTGACACACCCTATTTGACTTTTCCCTTTCCCTATGAGCCTGGGAAGTCTGACAATCAATTGTGGTGCTTAACTGCTACCCTGGCTGAGATTAGTAAAGTCAGTAATGGTCAAAACTGTGTCCTTCTTGGTCTGCACAGTTCTGTATTTAAGTTAGAAGGTTGGTTTATAGTGAAATTTTGAGGAGGAAACTGTTAACCGTGGTGCAAATCAGTCCAGGGTGTTTCCCCTCATTTACTAACCTTTAATATCAAAGCACTTGTGTAAATCAAATGCACTGCTAAGGTTAATACCTAACTAATAAAACAGTATTTAAATACATCTCTCCAACAGAAAAGCATAAAGACTGAAGAAATAGCATAAAAATACTTAAATGTTGAATGTAACCAATAAAAGCTGGAAAAGTTCAGGACACCTCCACATATCCACCATTAAAACAAACTAAAGCAAAATAGTCAAGTAAATAACAAGATAACACAGTACATTTCAAATGGTAGGAAGTAGTTGTCTAAATTCTTTGTAAAATTATTTACTCTATATGCTACAATTGTCCTGAATTTTGAGACCATATTTTACATTTACCTAATACGACTAACTATATAATTAAAGTAAATGCATATTGCAGATCAGTCATGTATGACATTCAGACAATGTGGCTCCAACGGCAGTGTCATTGGGTGACCAATAATACTCTCCATCTGTAGATAAATTTACTGCTGCTGTAATTTTAATACTCAGCGTGCCACAAAAACTGCTGTGTTAGCTCACCTTTACTATCAGCCAATTCTGGAACTAATGAGGAGTCGTTTGAGGTATCCATTGGTTGAACATCCCGCATCACCTGTTTGTCTGTGGGTCCATACAGAGGTGCTGGTGTCTTGGCTGCAAACAGACACGGTTGATATTAGCTTTTTTTTATTCGTTCATGGGATGTGGCGTCGCTGGCTAGGCCAGCATTTATTGCCCATCCCTAATTGCCCTTGAGAGTGGAGAGTGCCCTTGCTGTGGAGAAGTTGCCTGTTACTTGTTCAATCAGATGAGACGGATACATAATTATTCTAAATTGATCCTTTTAAAATGATGCAGGTTCCACAAATATTTAAAATAACAGCCAAACCTTGTTAAATCAAATATAGGAATTGCTAGACAAAGAAAAACACCAAGATCCATCCAGTTCCCCTTACACCACCTGATACAATAATAGTGGAGTTTTTGAGTAATCATAGCAGTCTAAGCAGATCCAGATCTACAGCAGATCTACAACAGATCCAGACATAATGGAGTGGTCCAGAGCTTTATGAACCATAGGTCCAAACACACCTGTTCCTCAGAAGCATGTTACATTTATCATATGCCATGTCTCAAATTACTCATGCTGTATCCCAAAATGTTACCTTCTGAAAAAATATTAAGAAGGCATATGGGGTAATTTTCTCTATCAGGTGAGGCATAGAATATAAAAGCAGGAAGGTTATGATAGAATTGTATAAACACTAGTTAGGCTACAGTGACAGTACTGATAGAGTTCTGGTCACTACATTACAGGAAGGATATGATAATATCAGAGAGATACAGAGAGGATTTATGAGGATATTGCCAGGAATGGAGAAGTTTAGCTATGAGGAAAGACTGAATAGGCTGCCGTTAATTTCTTTGGAACAGATTAAGCTAATGGGGAGCTTTAATTGAGGTGTACAAAATTATGAGAGTCTTGGATAAAGACTGGATAGGAAGGACCTATTTCCTTTAGTAGAGAGATCACTAACCAGTTGTGAATAGATTTAAAGTGATAGAAAGGGAGATGAGAATTTTTTTCACCCACAGGGTGGTGGGAGTCTGGAACTTACTTCCTGAAAGGGTGGTAGAAGCAGAAACCTTCATTGATTTAAAAAGTACTTAGATATCTACTTGAATTTCCCTCACCTACAAGGCTACAGACCAAGAGCTGGAAAGTAGGATTAGGCTGGATAGCTCTTTTTCAGCCAACACAGCCACACTGAACCAAATGGCCTCCCTCCCATGCTGTAAATTTCTATGATTCTATGAAACCTGTCTAACTTGAATGAATCAATACTAACTACTTCCATCATTTCCTGAGGAAGCCTATTACACAGACTGACCACTTGCTTTCTGAAATATTATTTCCTCAGATTATTTTAAATTTACCCTCCTTCAAAGTGCATGCCATATCATCTAGTTCTACTGTGCTGCATAAGGTGAAATAGCTCGTCGTGATGGAGATTATCTAGCCCCTTCAGAATCCTAAAAACAGCAATCAGGTCATCTCTCAAACTCTTTTCCAATGAGAACATGCCCAATTTACATAATCGTTAGTGTTCCTGCTAAACTGCGCAGGTGCACAGCTGCAGCCTGTAGGGTACCGCGCAGACTTTGCTCTAGGATAAATAACACAAGTGTAACTCGAGACACGAGTCACGAAAAAAATTTAAAGGGACCACCCACTAAAAAAATTTGGCCACGCAAAGCTACTAAATTTTAAAGGAAACATTGATAATCATTCTTCATATTCCAACATCATTCTGGTTACTCTTATCTTTCTCCTTTCAATAGCTGAAATTTCCTTTTTGTACCGTGGCAACCAGAACTGTACACAGTGGTCGAAGTGTGGTTGCATCAATGATTTATCAAGCGACAGGATTACTTAACTATTTCAACTCAATGTTGACCATTTAATACATCCCAACATCTAATTTGCTTCAACGCTGCCACTAAGTATTTTTGCGATAGCTTCAATTTGGTGTTGGCATCTCCATATCTCTTTCATTTTCCATGCACATTATTTTCTTTTCATTCAAGTACTAGCCCCTTCCTGAATTTTTTATCCCTATGTGAAGCACTTTGCATTTCTCTACATTCAGTTTGGTCTGCCATCTATTTGCCCAATACTCAAGGATATTCAAATCCCCCTGTAGCTTATCCGGCTCCGCTTTGGAGTCCGGTACCTTCATTAGCTCTATAATATCTGCATATTTAGCCACTCTGCTTGTGAGTCATTGCTGTAAATCATCTATAAAGTTAGTAAAGAAAGCGATGACAATCTTCTGGTTTTAATAGTCAACCAATTACATATCTGTTATAATTTTTTTCCATTGAATATTACTTTACTCTTATCAAGCTCTTTTGTCACACCATCAAAGAAAACCAGTAACTTGGATTGAAATGACCTCCCATTCATGAACCCATTTTGGCTATATGTTGTGATTTTATTTCAAACCAGATACTCCATGATCTTATCTTTAATCGGGGTTTCCATAACTTTACTCACAATTGATGTCAAACTCATTGGTCTGTACTCTCTTGGGCCACTTTGCTACTTTTTTTTCAAAAAAATGAATAACATTGGCAGAAAATGCTGGAAAAACTCAGCAGGTCTAACAGCATCTGTGGAGAAAAAGACAGAGTTAACGTTTCGAGTCCGTATGACTCTTTTTCAGTCATACAGACTCGAAACATTAACTCTGTCTTTCTCTCTACAGATTCTGTTAGACCTGCTGAGTTTTTCTAGCATTTTCTGTTTTGTTTCAGATTTCCAGCATCCACAGTATTTTGCTTTTATCTTAGTGAGTAACATCGGCCTTTGTCTAGTTCCTTTAGTGAATTCTGGAAGATTTGTACCAGATTTCCTGAAACTTCTTCCCTTATTCCCTTAAGAATCCTTAAGATATCCTGAGATCATGAAAAATGCTATACAAATGCAAGTTTTTGTCTAAAAATTAATTGAAATGCTACCTGTGAGTTGGTATGGGCTTCTTGAACCAGAACTGCCAGGAGAATTGGGATAGTTGATGTTGGTTGGAGACTGGGGGAAAGTGTTGTTGGGTGAAGTGGGGTAAGGAGGATTTATTTGTTGATGAAAAGAGCTTGGAAAGGTAGCATTGTGTGGCATCAAAGGTTCATTCTGAGGTGGCAGAGGCACATTGCGAAACTTGACAAGTAGACTGTGTTGTGGGTTGAACTCACTATGACGTGGCACAAGTACAGGTGGTAACACTGTAAGAGAACACAAGTTCAGATGGCCAACAAACTTCGAATATAATTTTCTCCTTATCACAACAAAATCATTTAAAAATAATCACAACCAGTAATATGTTACCTATAATTCTTCGTTTTAATTTTGGACCTGTGCTTGAACAAAATACAGTAATTTGTGATATTTAAAATTTGTGGTTGATTTAAAAATTCTGTCATAACTTTAATTGTAATATTTTTTATCTTTGCAAACCCATCCCCCTCTTCAAACACTGACACAAACAAACCCAATTCCCTGTGGAAGATGAGCTGGATAGTAATTCCTTCTTTTAACTCTTAATGTGCAGGCAGTTTCAGTGAACTTCCCTGGGTCAAACAAACTGGTAAGGGTTTCAGTTCAGGCAGTGATGCTGAAAGGTGGCCATTTTTGCATTGGCCAAGTTGTGCTTGTTATAAGCTGCCCTCAGTTTTTTTTCCCTCCTCTCTTAAAACAGACATGCAGCAATTATTCATTTTCAAGTTGGGAATATTAGCAGGCTATCCAACTATGGAAGGCATCACCACCAAAGCCAATCAATGTTCAGCTGAAATAGATCCTGTGGAAATGGTTGTGTAATAATCAGGGATGGGAACCCGCAGCACATCTTTCTCCTATTTCAGGGGCACCGTGGTCAATTGTAGGTGAAGGTAAAGGATATTCCTGGGCAATTCTACTTACATGGGGACATCTGACAAAGTGCTTCTTTAATAAGATTGACAGCTTGAACAAAACAATGCAGGAAATGAATCAAAATTATCCTTGGGTATTACGTACAACTGTTGCGCTGTCTTAGCAGTCTTGTGCATTAAGTGCCCATTTACAAAATTGACATTTACCTGTGACATGCTCAGTCATGTATCAGTTTTAATCACTGTGCACACTTTCATTACTTAGGTACACATGATGGCATTTCTGGCTATAAAATATTGTACATAATTCCAATACAAGAGATATTAAAATTAGCTCTTAAAAGAACAAGTTATTTATTATTCAAACTGCACAGAATTACTACCAATTTATCAGAGAAATAATTAATCATTTGATAACTGAACATCCTTTGAAGTTTTTCCAAACTATAAGCATGTCAGCCAAAATGGTCATACTAGATCTGCTAAGATTTCTTTACAATTTCTAAAGCTGAATGGCATAAAATTAATAAGAATATTCTTTCTTAGTACTCTCAGCAAGGTCTGCCCAAAAATACTGTCACATATCATATCAATGCAGGAGAATTACAATTATAACATTAGTCATAATTTCTGCAGTTCAGCAATTGATGACCTCGCAAGCTCAGCTCTGCCATCATGGTACATAGAGAAAGGAAAAATAACTTAAGTGCTGAGTCACCCATCCTGCTCACCTTCCATTGGTAGGTTACTTGCCAGTGCTTTCAACCAGGGATGAAAGGTAGCACAAAGCAAGTGTATTAAAAATCATCACAAGCAGGTAGGCTAATGATTACTTAGCAATAGCTCTATGAGCTGTAGAGTTCCTCATACATAACTTGCCAGTTACAGAGGATTCATAGTGACAAGCACAGCTGGAGTGATGCCCCTGGAACATCCTGCCCCTCCCAGCTGAAAACAGTCCATGTGGGAGTGAAAATGATTGAAAACTTTGGGTACCAGATCTGGGTGTGGTAAGAGTAATTAGCCTCTTTTTAAACTATGTCAAAAATCATGGGCTGAATAATACGGGGCTGGGGGGAGGCAGGCGGACGCCTGCACAACCCCCACCCCTGGGGAAGCAAAGTCGGCATGGAGCTGATGTGCTCCATGCCAACCCGTCCCGCAGCCATAACGCGCTGCGGGGTGGCTAAATGAAGTCTAAGTGGGACTTCCACCCTTCGCTGGGGAGGAAGTCCCGGCCTCTGGAGCTGCTGGCCAATCAGACCCGGCAGCACCAAGGGCATATCAGTGGCAGTTGCCAGGGTTCCAAAACGATATAGATGGGTTGGTGGTGTGGGTGGTAAAGTGGCAGATGGATCTTAACATAGAGAAGTGTGAAGTCATACATTTAGGGAGATCAAACAGTTACAGGGATTACACAATAAATGGGAATATACTAAGAGGGGTAGATGAAGTGAGAGATCTTGGCATACAAGTACACAGGTCCATGAAGGCAGCAGTTCAAGTAGACAAGGTTGTAAAGAAGGCTTATGGAATGCTCTCCTTCATTGGCAGAGGTATAGAATATAAAAGTAAGGATATAATGTTGGAATTGTATAAAACACTGGTGAGGCCACAGCTGGAGTATTGTGTGCAGTTCTGGTCACATTACAGGAAGGACGTAATAGCTCTGGAGAGAGTACAGAGGAGGTTTACAAGAATGTTGCCAGGGTTAGAAAAGTGTAACTACGAAGAGAGATTGGAGAGGTTGGGGTTATTTTCCTTAGAACAAAGAAGGCTGAGAGGTGACTTGATTGAGGTGTACAAAATTATGAGGGGAAGTGGTCAAGATAAAATAGTTTCCCTTGGTGGGGAATTCTAGAACCAGGGGACATAGATTCAAGATAAGTGGCAGAAGATGTAGGGGGCACATGAGGAAGAACTTTTTTACGCAGAGGGTAGTGAGTGTCTGGAATTCGCTGCCCAAGTTGGTGGTAGAGGCAGAAACTCTAAACTCTTTTAAAAAGTACCTGGATCTGCACCTTAAGTGCTGTAAGCTGCAGGGCTATGGGCCGGGTGTAGGAAGGTGGGATTAGAAAGGGCACATGGGTGTCCTCGGGCTGGCAAGGACAAGATGGGCCGAATGGCCTCCTTCTGTGCTGTAACTTTTCTGTGGTTCTATGGCTGCAGGAGAAGAAGGGAGAAGGCACATGGATCCCTGGAGCAGGTAAGAACAGGGTCTTGGGCAGGGAGGGTTTGGTTAGGTCAGGGAGGGGGGCAGGGTGGGTGGGCTTAAGTCTGCAGATGGGTAGGATGGAAGGGGATGTTCAATCTTAGGGGGGCTGCCCCATGATCGGTAGCCCCCAAAGAGCGAACACCCCATTCCTTCCTACCCTTTGAAGAACTTTTTAAAAATATCGGGCTGCCCACTCATGCTCAGCTGCCCACGCCAAACATGCTGTCATGGGCAGCGTAGTACCAAATAAGCCTATATGACCCTTGATTACTTATTTGAATATGATGGGTGGGCTGCCAATTCACCCCCCCACCCACATATTATGGGGGTGAACTCGGGGCTGGGCAGGAAGGTGGTGGGGTGGGCATCCGCCATATTTCACATACCACCCCCCCCCCCCCCACCCCCCGCACCACCCGGCCAAAACAGACCTGGCCAGGGGCACATAAAATACAGCCCCTTGTTTCCAGGAGGCTATGGAATGTCAGGGAATAGTTCTCAGGAAATATTTGCTCTGTGCATGCTTGGCATTGGTCAAAGCGAATGAAGGCAATACTGCAAGGTCATTGCAACTTTTCTTTTAAGCTGAGCACATGCAACTTCCCTACCCCACACCCACCCCAAAACAATCAAATTACCGCAGGGCTTAACTGAATTTTGTGGGCTTCCATTCCCACTCACATTTTGTACAGTTTTGGCTGCCTTAAAGGAGTTGGAACTGAAA
Organism: Cetorhinus maximus; assembly: GCF_964194155.1. Lineage (NCBI taxonomy): Eukaryota > Metazoa > Chordata > Chondrichthyes > Lamniformes > Cetorhinidae > Cetorhinus > Cetorhinus maximus. The sequence goes on along the minus strand of NC_135885.1, from coordinate 32,661,461 downwards.
CAATTTCCACAGCCATTGGTTAAATCTGCTTTAGTCCCATTTCTATAGACAAGAAAACTTACAGATGCACAAAGTAAAAGGTGATGGATTCATTGAATTACTAAAAGAACCATGAAATAAGCAGGAATAAATTGAATATTTAGCAGCTGACTGTGTTGTGGAGCTCATGTTAAACCTGATAGAGTTTGCTTGTGTTTTTAACACTTATAAACACCTTTAAAAAACATTTTAAAAGATTACATGGAATGGTCTATTGCAATTGCAAATAATTATTAAATATTGTTGTGAAAAGAGACATGTCTAAGCTTTTTGTCTTGCACTCATCAGAACACTCGCAAGAATCAGCAATACTCAAGTTCTGTGCTACCAAACGACTATTTACATTATTAAATACACTACCAAGCTTAAAATAAATAGACAAGGTTTTGCTAATAGCTTACTCAGCAGATTTTTCCAGAGCAGTTCTCTTCATACACAAGTACCAAAAGCATTGTTTCGCTATACATTAACTTCAGTACACACAAAATTCCAAGTCTAGATACTATTAATTAAATGCTCAGATACAATAAATCTTTTGGTGCAAAATAATAACAATGTGGCACAAAAAATAAAATTTATTGCAGATTGAATTCAACAGGGACATGACTTTATACTTAATTGTCATTCTTTGCAACAAAATTTGCCTATTATGATCACCCTTGGTATTGACCAAATGATATTTGGACACATGTCATCATATGTTCAAGAGCTCATTAATTTTCGGCTTACAAATGATATTAAATGGGATACCTGACCACATTTAATTTTAATTAAAAATATTATACTTTACCTGCATGCTTTCTCTTGTGGCCACTTACTACCTGCAGGTATTTAAAATAAACATACATTTGTTGTAGGAAATCGAACAATCACACAACTAATGCCACCGGTTTCTGTGTGAATCCTACATTCGTGAGGTAACACTAGACTACAACTCCAAGATGGCAGGCTTGAGAAAAAGACAGACCAGTACTCAATGAATGAGTTTTTAAAAAAAGACATATTTTTGCTTACATTAGGTTATGGGCTTGCAATATTATTGTGTAATTGTTAAGACAGGTTTAATTGTACTCAGTATTAAATATACCACAATAGACATACCTGGCATTTCCACCCTCCTGTAATGATAAGGGTTAATACATACTTCTTTCTGCTTTGAACCAAATGGGAACTCACAATACTCGAGAGGTTTTAACTCATGGTGGGACTGTAAATCTGGCCATCGCCATACCCTGCAGTAAATAACATGTGGTAAACCTTTACGGTGAGACACTTGTAATCTCCCATCCAAAGACCTTGGGATGGTGACACATTTGCTAAGCTGCCCTGGTGAGCTGAGGGCTTTCTCCAGGTCCTCCATTGCCCCTTTCTTTTTCTTCAGTTTTTTCACTAGCGAGTCCACAGCCTTTTCAGCCCATTTTTCCTCCTCATCTCCTTGTTTCCACCCCAAAAGTCTTTTCACTGCAGGACTTGTGAAGGAAAACAAGCTGACCATAGTCATCATTGAAAGCACAAAGGAGGTGCTTTTTTTAAACGGATAGGAAATATGAAAAAAATGTCATCACTGAGGCCTCCAAAGCCCGTGGAGTTCGATAATCATCCAGGATAAAGTTCCAGTGATATTTGGAGGTCAGCCACAGCAAATCTCTTCAATGCTCTGAATGTGTAGCTGGCCACTGGGAAAATCGGAGAAGCTTCCAGAAATGAATGCCTTTCTTCTGTAGTCAGATGCCAGCTGCTATTAATTTCACCTGTTAGAATAATACACAACCGCGTTAAAGCTCAGAGAAATATTGACTATTCCTTTAGAAGGTGTCATTATTTTAGTGTATTTTACATTTCAATGTTACAATATTTGCTATGAAATGCAAAGCAACCCCTTTGCCCATGGAACTAAGTTACAGTGTAAAAAAAGCTTACACATATATAGATGAATATACATATACACTCACACACACACACAGCCAGGATTGAAATTAAAATATACAATTTCAGTGGCAAAATGTGTAATATTTGATTACTGCAATGCCTGATTACTGTACTGTTTCTGCAATTAGAGACCGCTAGCAAATGATGTAAACACAAAAACAGCTTGAGAGTCCGAAATAATACAAAGTGAAATCTGTAAATTACAGGTGCCTTAAGGACTGGTATCAGCAGTCCTTCTTTTGCAGATGTCCTTATTTTCAAAATGGTCATTCTATGTACTGTAAATTTTTTCAGTAGGATGGGGAGTTATTTACCCAGCATTCATACTGGCAGGTAAATCACTCTATCCCTCAGACAGAGCCAAGGAAAAATCATTCAATCACAGAGATAGAGTAATTTCTCTGTCATTATCGATGCTGGGTAAAGAGCTGCCCAATCAGTGAAAGCTATTTAGTCATAGTATTAGTGTCATAGAGTTATACAGCACAGAAACAGGCCCTTCGGCCCATCATGTCTGTGCCAGCCATCAAGCACCTATCTATTGTAATCCCATTTTCGGGTTATTTGATAAAACCTGCTGCCATCTTGCACTGACCTGCAAATCCTGCATTTTAAGTTGCAAAATGGTTTGATGTATTGAAGGGTGTCCATTGACCTTTCCAGCCAATAAAGTGTTTTTGTTGTGTAATCACTATTGTAATGTAGGAAACATGGCAACCAATGTGTGGACAGCAAACTCCCACAAAGGGCAATGTGATAACAACGAGGTAATCTGTTTTAGCGATTGAGGGATAAATATTGGCCAGGATACTGAGGATAACTCCCTGCTATTTTTCGAATGTCATGGGATCTTTTACATCCACCTGAGAGAGCAGAAAGGGCCGCAGTTTAACATCTCATCCAAAAGAAGCACCTCTGACAGTGCAGTACTCCCTCAGTACCGCCCTGAAGTGTCAGACTAGACTTTTGTGCTTAAATCTCTGGAGTAGGACTTGAGCCCACAAACTTCTGACTCAGAGGTGAGAGTACTACCAACGAAACCACAGCTCTGTGTACCGTGTGTGCATGGACTTATAATTGGAGGAGGTAGCTGAGAAAGGATTAAGAGAAGCCAGGATAGGGTTCAGCCATGAAGTTAATTGAAAACAAGTCAAAGATCTTAAAATTAGATCACTGAAGCTTGGGGAGAGTGGTGGTGATTGCACCACAGTCACAGAGGATGTAATTTATGGCTTTGATCAGGGGTGTTCCAGTGTTTTGACTGAATGGGAAACCTGACTGGGGAGATTCAAACATAGAGATGTGGGGAAAATGGCCATGAATTTGGGAGGCAACAACACATTCAAGGACTTTGGAGTGGAAAGCAAGGTTGGAGGTGGGGAGGTAGTTTTTTGAGGACAGACTGGAGAGATGCAGAGCACCAGTACAACAGATTAGTGACAAAGAAGTCCATGAGCTCCTCACATTTGTTGAAGGAGGTAAGGGTGGAGGGGACAGGGGAAGAAGAGTTACCTAAAATACCCACAACTTGCAAATCCATTTGAATATGCCCTTTTGCAATATATGGAACATAGATGAAAATGAAAATCACATCACAAAACCAATCAATCTTAAATTAGTAAGAATCTGATATCAAACCATCAACACTTGTTAGATAAAACTGTGCTGTATTATGGATGGATATGGGGAGATGGTGGCATAGTGATAATGTCACTGGACTAGTAATCCAAAGGCCCAGGCTAATGCTCTGGGGACATGGGTTCAAATCCCACCATGGCAGCTGATGGAATTTAAATTCAATTTATCATCTGGAATTGGCTAATCTCAGTAATGGTGACCATAAAACTTTCATTGTATGGCAGGCAGATGGTAAATGCCAAGCTGCCCAAATCCCAGAGGGTAACCTGAAGCAGATGCCACAGCTATTTGTACTTATTTTAAGATACAGGCTTTGAATTCAGTAAAAAGATCACTGAAACAGGTTTCTTACAAAAATAAATTAAACCTTTATTAATAGAAGAAATGATTAATTAATAGCAGACATACATAGATCTACAAATTACCCATGATAGCTTCTAAATCCCCTAGTTAGCCCAACCCCCAGTTACACTTTTGTTAAGGCAAGTGAGACACATTGAGTTTGAAAGACCCATGCAAAGTAACACACAACACTCTGAACAGTCGAATTCAAAGTGAGTTTTTCTCAGCTTCAGTTCCTTGTAGACAACAGCTTGAGGCTTAGATGCTCAAGGTTCTTCACACTTGTGTTAGATCTTAGAATTCCTGCCCTTACAAACAGCCTTCTCTCCTTTATACATATTTTCCCCATTGAATGCAAATTCCCATGGTTTCACTATGTCTTTGGACTTTACCTCTCTAATAATAAAAATCCACTGAAGTACCAATTTTACCAGTAATCTTTGGGAAAAATAAATAGACTGTTTCTAACTTCTCCTGGCTAAATGAAACATTTCACCCTACTTCCCCCCACCCCCTGCCTTTTGAATTCAAGATAGTCTGGATTACTTAAAAATGCAAACATTCCCTTTACACCTATGTGTACCTACTTAACATTTCAAACCAAGCTTATCTTCTGTTACATCAAAGCCTTCAGACCAGCTGCCTTTAATTCAATTAAGTCCCACACACACACACACAGGCCCATAGACACAGAGCCCACTATTACTCTACTTCACAATAAATTCCAATAACATTATGAAAATTATTATATCTTCCTGACAATCAGCAATTGTCGTAAAAACCCCATCTGGGAAGGAAATCTGCCATCCTTACTCGGTCTGGCCTACATGTGACCACAGATCTACAGACAACGTACAGACTCCTGCTGTCCTCTGAAGTGTCCTGATCAAGGGCAATTGGGGATGTGCAACAATGCTGCCTTTTCCATTGACGCCCACCTCCCCTGAAAGAATAAAAGAAAGCTCTATTATTGATGTTGGGCTGTAATTTGTGACTGGGGACAGGTCTGTGTCATTAGCCACCGGGCCACGATTGACCTCGTGGACGTTGCATTAAGCCCACCTCGGCTCGTAAAACCTTCCCTCCAACATAAGAGAGCTCGTCTTATGCGGAGATTTTTAACCAAGAAAGACTTCTTTAAAAATTGGCCAACACATGAAACTCTTCTGCTCGTACCTTATCCCTCTCGCTCCCACGACAGGCGGGTGACACCCAGGCTATAAGGTTTCTAACTCCTCACGATTACGCTGTTGTGATGCTGGGAGATTTCTTTTAAATGTTTCGATGACTTAACTTTAACTAACTCGTTCGATAAAACATTTTTAAGAACATGCATTCATCATGACTGGTACCCGTAATCCATTTTGAGTTCAGAGTCGATAACATGAAACGAATCCCCAAGCTAGAAAGGTATTTAACATTCTTTATTTTAAAATGCATTGAAGGTTCAACTTACTGATCCTTCTGAAATGCCCGAGGATCCCGTCAGCGCCGCCCGTGTGACGATCTCATGGAGAGTAAGGGGAGATTAAAGAGGTACTTAATTACGAGTTACGAAAAGCAGAGGTGAGTGAGCTATAGCGACGGAAAATGCACGGGGACAAGCAGTAGGAATCAGGGTCATAGAGAACCTTACTTCTCACACCCAGACAAAGAAATTCGCAGTCACAGACCACCACTGTCAAAGTCATGGAGTCAGAGGTAGGAGTCAGAATCAGTGAAGTGCCAGAGAGACAGTCAGTCTGAGTCTCACAGTGCTATTCACAAGGATCAGGCGAAGAGAATGCCAATCAGGAAAAGTCACAGAGCCGAAGTTACTAAGTGACATTCACAGCCAAGTCAGATAGTCACGGTGCTAATCGAAAGACAGTCAGAGTGCCAGAATCAAGGGCTTAATGTTTGAATTTCAGCCATAGGTTTGCTTTCGCAAAAGTCAGCGTCAAAAACATGCAGCCTTATACCATTCCTACACTGTGATTTTGGCACCAGTACAGCACTGACATAGTCATCATGTCAGGGTCAAAAGTGCAGTATTATGCTGCTGGTGTCAGCCCAGTCTCATCTGTACTGGAAGAGACACAACCTTAAAGAAGTTATCTCAAATAGATTTTTTTTGCATCAGTTGTGAAAGCCACCTTACGGCGAAATAGCTTTCAATCTTACAAACAGTGCAAGAAGCCTGGAAATCGCATCAGTACATGTTTAAATGTGAAAACAACTCAGTGTAACTACACTCTCCCCACAAAGCTGCTGTGCAAATAGTGCTGGCACCAAACCATGACGCTTACATCAGTCAGGGGCACATTCAGTCCAAATTATAGATGCAGCCAGTCAAGTGTGCTCCAAGGAAAGTGCAATTCTGCACATGCAAACCTCAAAATGTGTTACATCTGTGCTCATTGACTTCCAACTGCAAGTGAAATTTCTAAAGTAAGAATAGAATAGATTTCTGGTCAGTTCTTTTCAGACTTGGTCATTTTAAAGAGCATTAGTTCATCTGCAGACTGATTGCAAGTTGACCTTCATGTGGTCATATTCCCAATGCCAAACTACCCATTTTTTTGTGACATCATGAGCATTGCAAACCGCATATGTGCCAAAACCCACCAATCCTCACAGTGCAATGGTTGAACCAAAGCATCTTGATCTCCTCCATGCCCTTCAACAGCAATGAAAAACTTGCTTTTTGAAACCAGTTCTTCAAAGTGCAAAGCAAAATATTGTGGATGCTGGAAATCTGAAACAAAAACAGAAAATGCTGGAAAAACTCAGCAGGTCTAACAGCATCTGAGGAGAGAAAAAAACAGAGTTAAAGTTTTGAGTCCGTATGACTTCTTCAGAGCTAAAGAGAAGTAAAGATGTGATGAAATTTATACTGTTTAAGGGGAGGGGGTGGAGCAGGTGAAGCTGGATAGAAGGCCAGTGATAGGTGAAGGCAAGGGAGAGATTGTCAGAGATGTAATGGGCAAAATGACAAAGGGGTATTAAAGGTAGTGGTACTGGCTAGAGGAGGAGGTGCTGATGGTGGCATTAAGGTCAGAAAGGAGAATGTGATAATAGCAGGACAAGGGAAAGCACTCTGGAAAGAACAACATGAACAAGTGACAGATGGCCCTTGAGGGGGTGGGGTGGGGGAGGGGACAGTGGTGGGAAAAAAGATTGAAAATAGGATAGGAAGTGGGGATAAAACAATGAATAAAAATGAAAATAAATAAAAATAAAAATAAGTGGATAAGAAATAAAAATGAAAATGAATATTGAAAAAAGGGACAAAAAAGGGAGTGGGGATGGAGGAGAGAGTCCATGATCTGAAGTTGTTGAACTCAATATTCAGTCCAGAAGGCTATAAAGTGCCTAATGGGAAGATGAGGTGCTGTTCCTCCAGTTTTCATTGAGCTTCACTGGAACATTGCAGCAGGCCAAGGACGGACATGTGGGCATGAGAGCAGGATGGGGTGTTGAAATGGCAAGCGACAGGAAGGTCTGGGTCATGCTTGCAGACAGACCGAAAGTGGTCACTCAGTCTGCACTTGGTCTCTCCAATGTAGAGGAGACCACATTGGGAGCAGCGAATGCAGTAGACCAAATTGAAGGAGGTGCAAGTGAAGCACTGCTTCACCTGAAAGGAGTGTTTGGGCCTTTGGATGGTGAGGAGGGAGGAGGTAAAGGGGGCAGCTGTTGCACCTTCTGCGATTGCCTGGGATAGTGCCGTGGAAGGGGGATAAGGTGTTGGGGGTGATGGAGGAATGGACCAGGGTGTCCCAGAGGGAACGGTTCCTACGGTGGGGTGGGGGGTGGGTGAAGGGAAGATGTGTTTGATGGTGGCATCATGCTGGAGTTGGCGGAAATGAGATGGCCACCATCAGCACCTCCTCTAGCCAGTACCACTACCATTAACACCCCTTTGTACTTTTGTCCATGACATCTCTGGCAATCTCTCCTTTGCCTCCACCTATCACTGGGCTTCTATCCAGCTTCACCTGCTCACCTGCTCCACCCCCTCCCCTTAAACAGTATAAATTTCATCACATCTTTATTTCTCTTTAGCTCTGAAGAAGTCATACGGACTCAAAACGTTAACTCTGTCTTTCTCTCCACAGATGCTCTTAGACCTGCTGAGTTTTTCCAGCACTTTCCGTTTTTGTCTTCAAAGTGCAGTTTCTTCCTGTCCTTTGCAAGTCTATCCTGCTTTAATTGTCATTCTTCTTAAGCTCACCATCTCTTTTGACCCCAGGTGCAACACATGAACCTCCTTCACCACTAATATTGATATCAAAAAGCTCGATTTCCCCTGAACTTTGAATAAAGAATTGAAAATAAAAGCAAAGCACTGCGGATGCTGTGGATCTGAAATTAGATTTGAAAACGCTGCTTCCATTATCTTCGATGTAAATTAAGAGCTAATAATTGGAGTGTGCTAAACGTGATTTCCCTTTTTCAGCAGGGGTGGTATACACCATGTCTCACATTGCCAGTCCCTCGGTGTCACTCGATCCGTGACGACCTGCAGCTTGTCCCAGTGGCTGCAACTGGGAACGAGCTCTACCCTGTCCAGGACTCCCTCCCAACGGCAAAGGGAACAGAGCAAAACCCGCAAACCTGCTGAAGTTAATACTGCGCTGTTACCTTTTCCTTCCTGGCGATTACCTTGACACGCCAGACTTATCCTGTGACTATAGCTGGCGTCAGTGAGGCCGGAGCTGTCTGTCGCTCCGTCGTATGTTGGAAAGGAGATACCAGGGAGGGCAGCCTCCCTCCACCCCGCCCAGCCCAGTTAGACTTCACACTGCTGGGAACGGAACAGCGACCAGCCCCACCGTGCCTAAAAACCAACACCTATGCGTGTAACATGCAAAGAAAAGTACGAATTTCCTCCAGTGCCCTCCCGCTTGTCCGCCGTAATTTAGGCGGAAATCCTGGACGAAAAAGCTGCCTAACTGGTTTATTTGAGCATTTTAATCACATTGACTTGAATAAAAGTTCAAATTTTGTCAAAGTTAAAGTCGTTCGTGGCGCCGGTTGTTAGGATCAACACATTTTCTTTGGAGCCTTCGGTTTGAAGGAAGTTTTAAGGGAGATTTTCCTCTCCTACTGAGTGGTGACCGTCGAAGAGACTGGGGACAGAATTTTATACCCTTTGAAAAATTTCAGATGTTTTGGGACTGAGAGCCGGAACTTCATGCAGGAGGCGGGGAGGTCCAATCCAGAGACTTCGCGACCCAGCAGATCCGTCTCCTTTAAAAAGGTCCTCGCCCCAAATTTTTGTTTGAGGTGGCGGGGTAGGATAGAGGCAGGCCCGAGGCAAGGAGGCAGGTGGAAGCTGAAGCTGGCACCCTGGAACACCCACCTCCGTTTACCAGCACGTCAGCCCAATTTTAATGATGAATGTCAGGCCCTTAAACATTCACCCTTCATAGACCCCACATGTCCCATCAACGTCCCCTCATATTCCCCATACCCTCTCCATGCTCTCTCATACCCAAGCATGGCCCCTCGTACTCCCATGCCCCCTCCATGGCTCCCCCATGTATCCTCCATAGCCACTCACCCAGTATTCACTATTGGCAGACCTCTGGAGCCATGTCTTCGAAATAGAGATGAAAAACAATTAAACTTCTTACAATCTAATTGACCTCAACCACACCTTACAGCAAAAACTCTCATTCATAAAACCCATTCAAAAATGTAATTCCTTCCAAGTGGTCAACCTGTTGTAATCATCAAAGACAGATAATCCTTTAATAAGCTCTTAAAACTGTCATTCAAAATGTGAACACAGACTCCTGCTGAGATAAGTTATTCTGGGTCTTTTGAAACTGTACTAAGTATTCATAATGGGCTCAGCTATGAGAAAAACCCCTAGGAAATGTAAACAATGGAGTTTATTGAAACTGAAAAAAATTACCCTTTTTTCTGAGCTACACCAGATGTCCTGTCAATCAAAGTATTACAGGAGCAGGTGTATTTTTCCTCTATGCTTTTTTTTCATTCACGGGCCCTTGAGAATGCAACTATGGATGGGCAATAATTGCTGACCCAGCCAGCGAAGCCCATATCCCATGAAAGAATAAAAAAAGGTGAAAGCTGCTTAAGTTTTCTTTTAATTCTAAAGGAACTCTAGACATTTAAACCACTTCAGATTATTGCACTCGCGAGCCCAAATAGTGTTTTCTTCAGCTTTGAATGCGGTAAGAGTACTTTTACCATGGTCAATTTATCTTTGCAGGGTAGAGGTCTATAATCAATCACTGCAATAAAAACACATCTAACTTGCAATACAGCATCTAACTATTTAAACGGAAAGAACAAATGTTTTTGTTGTATTTCATAGCCTGTCAATGAAAGAATTTCAGGAGCAAGTGACTGTTTTTTTTAGTTCCCCACTTGGGACTGTGGTTCCCCCATGGCTTGTGCCTCCTCTGAGAGGCTGTGAACCATGTCAACTTGCTGAAGAGACCCGATCCCACTAAAATTATAAGAGGGGGTTTAAACTTCCCACCCCCACAATGGAGCCAGCAAGAGGGGGAGTGCTGCATTTGGGAAGCTACCCACACCCTTATACCTTGCTGGCGAAAATTGTCAGAAATGGGAATGGGGGTGAGAATCTCAGAATTGGGTCCTGTCTGCCATTTCTAAAGGTTTCTCGAGTCACCCTGACTCAGTGAAAATCTGGGCCCCGATCCAGGTCCTGACCCCATACCAGTCAGAGTTGCGGCAACATTTGGAATCATCAATCTGAGGACCCGCAGCACTGGATGGGTGACAGCCTCACCAGGTGCTGCTGAGGCAGGTAGGTGGGTGCAAAGGTGCCTCAAAATGAGGGGCCCTCGGAAGCCTGAATAATATATGTAAAGAAGGAAAAGCCAACAGCTGGTAGGGCCCTCAGTGTGAAGGGCAAACCCCTCCATAGAATGGGTTATGGACAAGGCTGGCCTTTGTGCTTTTGTGGCACATTCAGGGGCCAGGGCCTCATGCTTGGCATTGGGAATCCACCTCCATGCTGCTGCCAATCTCCCAACTCAGCAGTTCGGGTCTGGCAAGATCCTGGTGCTGTCAGCTACTTGCCCCCAGTTGGTCCCTGACCTAAGATTGCTTAGAGACAAGAACACGTCAGACAGCCAATCGAATGTGCAAGTATCACACCTAAAAGTCCTTGGAAATATACAATGGGTGAAATATTTCAAGGCAAGGCTGCCCAGCCACATGAGAGAGATTGCAAGTGACTCAGGTGGTGTCAAGAAAGTCTTCAGCAAAAGAAATAGGCTGAGGGCTGCTCTCTCTCTTTTGGAACAACAGTGTCGCCTGGTTCAAGAAGCCAACTTTCCCAGAAGCCTACCAGCAAACCGAGATTTCATAATAATTGCAACATCTTCTACATCTGACCGCATCCAAGAAACCAGCTAACCCACATTAGCTGTAGTATTTGAAATCTACGGCTCAAGGACAATCAAAGGATGCTTAACTGTATATTCTTTTACCTTTCTTTATTGGACTCTAATTCTCCTTATGTGTATGTGTGTGTTTGTGTGTGTGTATTTGTGTGTGTGTTAGTGTGTGTGTGTTTGTGTGCGTGTGTTTGTGTGTGTTTCTTTGTGTGTGTTTGTGTGCGTATGTGTGCGTGTGTTTGTGTATGTGTTTTTATGTTTGTGTTTGTTTGTATGCCTGTGTGTTTGTACCTGTGTGTGTGTTTGTGTGTGTGAGGGTGGAGGGCCCGAATGACTGCTTGACAGCCAAATGCTTGATGTCGCTTTTTAAATTATTTTTCTCGGGTCTAGTGGTTAATAAATTCTCTCTTTCTTTGGCTCAAGAAAGCCTTGTTTGATTGGCTCCTTATTGCTCATAGCTTAAATAGTTAAATACATTCTGATTTGGAAGAGCAATATCCTTGTCAAAAAGAAAATTGAACCTTTGTTATGACCAACCGAGGAGGTTGAATAGAGGGGAGCCAGTTCACCCTTTCTCACCTGGTCGTAACAGTGGGCAGGAGGCAGGAGGATTAGGGAATGCCCACAATGTCACAAGCATGAGGCCTGGGCCATTTCAACTCCTCATTTTGATGGCCTAGATTTTTTGCTGTGGTAATGACTGAAACTATCAGCAAAACTGACAGCAACTTCAGGGGCTGAATTTTCACCTCGGCATGCAGTCACACGCCCGACTCGCATGAGCATGACATAGCACGCAATGACGTCGGACAAGCATCCCAACGTTCATTGCGCGCTCCCACGATATTTCGGTTGGTGGGCACGTGCGGGAATCAACAGCCCGTCCGCTAATAATTAAGAGGGCTGTTAAGCCCATTAATCGATCAATTAAATAGAATTTTTCACTGTCTGTCCAACCTTACATTTGGCGGGTGGGTGAATAGGCCAAGCGGCCTTTCGATTTTTGAGGAAACCTCATCCACGGGCGGGATGAGGTTTCCGAAGTTAATTAAAAATAAAATAAAAATGTTTAAATCTAATTTCTAACATGTCCCTGCTCATGTGACAGAGTCACATGAGGGGACATGTTTACCTTAACTTTAAAACTTTATTTTTAATGTTATAAATCTTCAGCTCCCTGAGGCAGCTCTGTGCCTTCAGGGAGCTTTCTGTGAACCCACCTGCGCATGCGCAAATGTCCGCGCTTGCCCTCCTCCCCCCACTCCAACCAGGCAGCGCTGAGCGTTTCAGCGCTCGATTCACGCTGGCTGGCCGTTAATTGGCCAGCCAGTGTGAAATGGCAGTCAGGGCCCGGTTGCGGGTGGTGGACCATTGCGCGGTTGCTCCTGGGCGCCCGCCACACCCGCCCGACGAGGAGAAAATCCTCCCCCAGGAGTTCAGGCGTGCACAGAATAAGGCAGAAACACAGACTTTGCTGTCAGTGAGTCTATGCTCCTCCATAGGGTGTGCTGCAGAGGTTCCCAGAGATTGCAATCTCTCTTGCAATTGTGAATTGATGAGACCTCCCACTCTCATTTTTAGATAGTGCAATAAATACATTACTGTATTAAGACAGAAGCTAAAATAAAAATAAACAGACTTTTTAAAAATGAGAAAAGATAATGTTTTTAAAAATATAGAAAGAATGTGGAGAAATTTGACATTACATGAATATAATATAATAGTCTCACAGTAATAACCCTTCGAAAAGTTATACCTTGCTGAATGAGGGGAAATTGGGTTTTTCATGGTGTACTATTTGCATAATTGCTGTTAAACACCTTACTGGCCCTGAAAAGCTAATTTTATATTTGAGTGATGTCAAATTTCTCCACAATGATAATAATTCTACATTCTTTCTACATTTTTAAAAACATTATCTTTTTTCATTTTTAAAAAGTCTGTTTATTTTTATTTTAGCTTCTGTCTTAATGCAGTCATACATTTATTTCACTATCTAAAAATGCAAATTAAAAGTGAAGGATTTTAAGGGCTGTTAACACCCTGGTTTGTTGTGTGTGAATACTTTGCCCACCTGCTTGCTGATATCATTGCTGCTGCATGTTAAAACATCCCCTTGACTTGGCGCCAGATTTAAACTGCCGTCGGGAAAGGGGAAATTCCTGCCACGGCGATCGCTAGATCTTTGAGGGCACCTTCGCCAAGGTCAGCGGCAAGAACCCTTGATTTGCCACTGAGTGCAAAGTCCAGGCCATTATAATTGACAGGCAGCCCACTGGACTGCATCTGGAATTGGACAGCCAACTAATGTGATGTGCACAATTTCTGGAGGGACCCCTATATTAGCAAACAGCTATCAGGCATTCTTCAACACGCCAGATAATAAAAACCCAAGAGCAAAATAGTTAGAAAGCCAGAGAGAAAGGCATTTTGCAGGTCTCAGAGAGATTGCTTACTTAGGCAATTCTTTGTTTATGCAGTGGATAACCACATGAATCGCAAGGGCAATACCTACAGGGTGGGGAGCTAGTTACCTTGAGCCAAAGCAGTACTTATTGAGAAGAGGTTAGGGATACTGAAAGTTTCAGGTAGAAGTGCAGTCAATGATAGTAATCCATATAGAGGTAAATGGCAAATGGAGAAGTATTTTAGAGACCTTAAAATTCACATTTATGAGGACTGGCTCATAACTCAAAGATAACATAATGTTCTCTGATATATATATCTAATACTTTGGAAAGGCGCAGAATTCACCAAAATAATTGAGGAGAGAAATAAGTAGCAGACAGCTTTGTGTGAGCACAATAATTCTACCTTATTAAACAACTGGAGATCTGTTGGATCCGGGGTGCTTGGTTTGTTGGGGCTAAAGGATACGGGTTGCACACTTTGTTAGGGGTGACAAAGTCTGTACAGAGACAGAGAACATCAGGAGATCGTTGTTAGAATAAACACATGGGGGAGAATTTTCTTCCCGTCGGGGAGGCTGAGCGGGTGCAGGCGGGCACGCAGCCATTGTACCTGGACAGGCCAATTAAGGCCTGCCTAGCATGACACGCACCCGGAAACATTGTGTGGGCGGGGGGGAGGAGGAAGGGTTGGGGGGCCTACTCTCTATTGCACGGAACTGCCTCAGGGAGATTATTTTCGTTATTAAAACTTCAGAAAAAGAATGGAAAAAATTATTCAGACATGTCCCCTCATGTGACAGCTGGGACATGTCAATGAATTTTAACAAAAAATGTTATAACCATTTATAAACACTTCATGAAACCTCACCCCGCTTGTGCATGAGGTTTCATGATAAATGCAAAGGCCGCCTATGCTCTTCACTTGCCCGTCAACCTTAAGGTTGGACAGGCAGCCCTGACAACTACTTCAATTAGTTCACTAATGGCCTTAATAGGCCTTTGACAGTTTGGTGGGCACAGCTCTGGTGCGCGCCCGCCAAACTGAAGATCGGAATAATGCGCAGTGATGTTGGGATGCATGCCCGACATCACCACGTGTCATTTTACACATCGGTGAGCAGAGCCCGCCCCTGCACGTTGACCAGAAGATACAGGTCATGCTGTTTACTTACAAGTTTACAAGTTATATGTTTTATCTACATTTGTGTGCTTACAACTCAAAACTCTGTCTTCACTCTTCAGTGTCTAACTCAAGACTCTCCCACAGAGGTAACCCGCGTTACTCTGCTATTGGATATTAAGAACATGTGACCTTACATTGTAATACTTGTCTTAAAGATGTATTACAAATCAGGTTACTACATCCCTCCTCCTTTACTGAAAAATACATTTTACAATTTTTTGAATATACCAAGTTATTTACACAGATCAATTATTTACAAAATCAGTCTGTCTGGGGGTTTCTTTATGCGTGTAGAACATCTCAGCTCTACAGCTTCCAAAGTTTGATTTGGAACCTCCTTTACTGCAGTCATCTGAGCATCTGGTTCTTCAGTAGGTACCTGTAAATCTGTTTCCTTGACTCTTTCAGATACAGTCGGCCCTTCAAACACATTTGTACTTGGTTGTGTTCTTTCAACAGGGAATGTTGATTCAGTCTCGAACACTTGTGGAATCACTTCTGGATGTTTGGTTTCTCCACTTCGTCTGTGATCCACATGTCTTCTTATTATTTGATCTTCAACTTTCACATGGTAGGAAAGAAGTCCCATTATAGCACTTATTTCACCGAACAACCATGCTGGTCCTTCTCTAAAATGTTTCACAAATACCTTCTCTCCTACATTAAATGTTCTGTCCCAACTGTGACAATGTCCTATTTCTGATTTTCCTGCCTTCTTTCTACCACACACCCCCCCCCCACATCCCCACCCCCCCCCCCCCACCCACCCCCGCCCCCCGCCACCCCCACCCCCCACCTCCCAAGTTTGGCATAATTAGGCTCAGTCTTGATCAGAGACGGCGCTTCATTAACAATTCTGCTGGTGTGACACCTGTTGTTGAATGAGGGGTGGTTTGCTAATGGAAGAGAAATTGTGCTAATTTAGTTACTAACAAATCTCCAGACAATTTCTTCATGCCAGATATGAACATCAGAACTGCTCTCTCGGTGAGTGCATTTGAAGAAGGGTGCCATGGAGGTGTTTTCACATGAACAATACCATCGATGCTTGTAAATCAGTTAAGTTCAGCACTTGTGAATACTGTTCCATTATCTAATACTAGTACTTCAGGTAATCCATTAATTGCGAAACTTTCTCATAGCTTGCCTATTGTCGCTGAAGATGTGGGTGGCCTTACTTCATATATATCCATCCATTTTGAATGAGCGTCTATGATAAGGAGAAACGTTGTTCCCATAAAAGGTCCCATATAGTTGATGTGTACTTGTATCCATGGCCTTCCTGGCCGCTCCCGGGGTGTAATGGGGCTGTTGAAGGTAATTGTTGTACTTGTTGATGCTGCATACAACATCTCACTAAATTTTCTATTTCTCCATCCATTCCCGGCCACCACATATAGCTACGTGCTATTGCCTTCATTTTGGAAATTCCACGATGTACACTGTGAAGTTTGGATAACAATGGCTTTCGTCCTTTTGGAGGAACAATTACTCGAGCTCCTCACGATAAAATACCTTCTTGGCTAGTGCATCTGCATTTGCAACTTGACTTCTGGGTCTATGATCAAAAGTATACTCATATGCTGCCAAGATCAATGCCCCTCTTAGTACTCTTGCTGAGGTTAAAGGGGGTATAACTTTGTCTTCACCGAATAGTCCTAGTAATAGCTTGTGGTCTGTTATGATCGCAAAGTGACAACCCTGTACATATTGATGAAACTTCTTAACACTGAAACTGATTGCCAGGCCTTCTTTTTCAATTTGAGAGTACCTTTTCTCTGCAGTACCGGATGTTCTCGACACATTTGCTATAGGTCGTTCTGATCCATCTTCCTTTCGATAGGAAATCATCATCACACGTTAATGTAAATTCTTTCTTTGGGTCAAAATGTACTTGACGTGTAGATGATTGTAACAACTGTTTCAATTTTGTGGAAGCTTCTTCTTGTGGTGTTTGCCATGACCATCTCTGGTTTTGCTTAATCAAGTAATGCAATGGTGCCAGTTCTGTCGATAAATTAGACAAGAAGCGTCCATAGTAATTAATCATCCCCAAGAATGATTTTAGTTCTGATGTATTCTTTGGCTCTGGTTTCTTTAGTGGCTTTCACTTTTTCTTCAACTGGATGTAGGCCTTGTGAATCTACCTTGTGACCTAGGTAAGTTACATCTTTTGCCTGGAATGTGCATTTTTCCTTTCTCAATCTCACTCCAATCTGCGAGAAACATTTCAGAACTTCCTCCAGGTTCAACAGATGTTCCTTTTCTGTAAGTCCAGTCATGAGAACGTCATCTAAATAAAATACAACATGGAGCAATCCTTGTAATAAAATTTCCATGGTTCTTTGGAATATGGCACAAGCAGAAAATACGCCAAATGGTAAATGGGTGTATGGGTACAATCCCTTATGTGTATTTATGGTGACAAACTTTCATGATGCTTTCTCTAATTCCAATTGCTGGTAGACATGACTCAAATCTAACTTCGTGTAAGCCTTTCCACTTGTCAGTTTAGTGTATAAATCTTCAATTTTAGGTATGGGGTGTCTATCCAATTTTGCCACTTTATTGACTGTTAATTTGTAGTCCCCGCAAATTTGAATGCTTCGGTCAGGTTTGAGAACAGGTACTATTGGAGCTGCCCACTCTGAAAATTGTACTGGTTGTATCTCTCCCAGCTTTTCTAATCTCTCCAGTTTGGCATCTACCTTATCCCGCATTGCATTAGACACTGGCCTTGCCTTCATGAATCTTTGTGTTGACTCTGGATCTACACAAATTTTTGCTTGTAGCCTTTCAATTTTTCCAAGTTCCTCCTTGAAAACTGAGGCATATTTTTGTAGCACCTCTGAAAGCCCATTAGTTCTTAGTTGGAAGGTTTCATTCCATTCCAATTTAATTTCTTTCAGCCAGTTTCATCTGAGGAGACTAGGTCCCTCGCCTGCTACTACCATTAAGGGTAGTCTTGCTGTTTGAGCTCTGTAATGTACTGTGACTTTACATACGCCTTGACTTGTATGTCTTCTCCCGTGTAAGTTTTTAATTTATCATCAGTTTTTTCCTAAATTCAGCTTATTTTCTCCATGATTCAGGTATTTAAAAGTATGCTCACCAATCACCGTGGTGACTGCACCAGTATCCACCTCCATTCTGATAGGCTTCTCATTCACTCTCATGGTTACATAGATAGATTATGTTCTTCCTACCTTTAAATTATATAACAAATAGATATCAGGATCTATTACTTCAGGCTTTTCAATGCTGTTAATCCCATTGGGTTTTTGCCTTTGCCTGCCAGTCTGCCTGATTCTATCTTTACAATTTCTCATAAGGTGTCGTTATGACCAATGCAATTGGTAAAGCAGATTTGTTTAACATTCCCAGAGGTAAACCTTAAACAACTGTCATAACCTATATTTTAAGTGTTATGTTTGAGATGCAACTCTAAATTCAGGAATCAGACCACCAGTTCTTGTGGTTTTACATTAGACTAAATGAAACATTTTATTAATTTACACAGGTTAAAATACAGGCTACAAATTACTATCATAACTTTTAACAAATTCCCAAACTAATCTCCATTAAGGCAACAGCAACCCATAGACAAACACCAGGCAAAGTATTTTCACCTTATGAATTTAAAATGAGGTTCTTTTCACTTTGGTTCATTTGGAGGCTTACAGCTGCCTTTTAATCTCACATTGCCTCTGCTCAGCACACCCAAAAACTGCTGAAGTTATACCTACCAGCCCCATTGAATGTTAATTCTCATTATAACAACAACCTCTGAACTAAACCTCTCTAACAATAAACCCAATTTCATAGTACCAATTTTACTAGTAACATAAACATATTGGGCAGAATTTTCCCCTCATCGGGGTGGGAAGTTTAAGAGCAGACCCACAGAGGTGCACCTCCGATCGGCGCCCTCAGTCAGGGGTGCGCTGCCATTTTACATGAGTGGGCCAATGAAGGCCCGCCCAGCGTGACATCCGCATGGAAGCGCTATGCGCTCCCTGTGCGGTTGGGGGAGGGGGGGGAATTCCCTGAGCCAAGAGTGTGCTCTTTCGCACATGCGCATGAAAGAGCGCACTCATCTCCCTGAGGCTAAGTGCTGCCTCAGGGAGATCGGCTCTACAGTAAAAAATCTGAAAAATAGAAAAAAAATTCCCTGACATGTCCCCTCATGTGACACTGTCACATGAGTTGGGATATGTCCATCATTTTTAAATACCATTTAATTACATTTTTTAAAACCTGCATGAAACCTCATCCCACCCTTGGATGAGGTTTCATGCTTTTTCTAATGCTTGCCAGGGCTCCTGGCCTGCCCGCCAACCTTAAGGTTGGGCAGGCAGGTCCATTAATTACTTTAATGACTCTGTCAATGGCCTCAATTGGCCATTGACAGGTCAGTGGGCGCACAGCTGATTCTGCTGAGCCTACCTGAAAATTTAAATGGGGCACGGTGACGTCGGGATTTCTACCCGACTTCACCGCGCGTCATTTTGTGCATCAGCGAGCGGGCCCCATCCCCCGCTCACTGACCGGGAAATCCTGGCCATTGTTTGGTAGCTGCTAGAAAGGCATCAGTTTTCACCCCACTTCTTGAATGCTCTATTCAAGAAAAACAAATGCACTCTACCTCTCTGTTTACATCTCAAAACTAGTACATATCAAAGACTAGCTGGTTTTAATCCAATTAAGACACACCCACAGACAAAACCTCTATTTTAAAAGAAAAATCTTTCCCAATAATATTATATACATTAATAGCTTCATGACCATGTCCATGTTGATGGCAGAAGAAACATTTAATCTTTTTAAACTGTGTTTCATTACAAAGTTGTCTGCTTCCATCTCTGTTACTATTATGCCATGTTTTTGCTGTTAAGTTATCCCTTTTAATTTATCAGCTAACAGTGGCTGCTTTCTGCTTCTGAGTAAAGCTCTGCAATTTTCGCACTCTTTTTGGTTGAGGCTCCTGCCCAATGTGGAAGACGGTGCTGTTTTACGCTCCTCGTATGGCGTCTGAGTCTCACTGCACCTTCTATTGCCAGAGTGATTTGCAATGCCTTCTGAAAATCTAAATTTGTTTCAGCCAGTAATCTCTTCTGAATCGCAATTTCATTTATACCGCACACCAACGATCTCTAAGCAGATAATTGATAAAAGTACCAAACCCGCAATATTCAGTTAATTGCTTCAGACTCACCACATAAGAAGCAACTGTCTCCCCCACAGCTCTAATTCTGGAGTTGAATTTAAACCGTTGTATGGTCACTGACAGCTTGGGCTGGTAATGATTCTTTACAAGGTTCACTAAATCATCAAAACCTTTGGAGTCTGGGGCACTGGGCACCAACAGACTTTGAATTAATCTGTATGTCTTATTCCCACACGTGGACAGAAGGATTACGTGCCCCTTCTCCTCCCCTGCAACATCATTCATCTGGAAGAAGAACACGAGGCGTTCAACATAATGAGACCAGTCATCCGAGGTTGGGTTGAAAGGCTCCAATTTTCCAAATTGTGGTATGTTCTGAGGGGGCCATTTCAACGATCAAGAAGGAAATTTTCTTTTACTTACAACTACCATGCAAGATACGGCCAGATTTCGGTTCTTCGGATTTCCTTCATTCTTCCTTGCCTTTTTTACTTGTTTTTTCATGGCTTTTCGAACTTTTACTCTCATCGCCAGTTTTTTGGATCCAGTGCCCTTTGGTTTGTTGGGGCTAAAGGATCTAGTTTACACGCTTTGTTAGGGGTGACCGAGTCAGTACAGAGACAGAGGACATCAGGAGATCATTGTTAGAATAAACACATGTTGTTTATTTACAAACTAAACTCAGCATTTACATTTGTGTGCTCACAACTCAAAACTCTGTCTTCGCTCTTTCGTATCTAACTCAAGACTCTCCCACAGAGGTAGCCCACGCTACTCTGCTATTGGGTATTAAGATCATATGACCTTATATTACAATATTTGTCTTAATGTTGTATTACAAATCAGGTTACTACAAGATCCTTACAGAATAAAAAGGATTGATATGGTGACATGGGCTACGCTTAAACCAAATGGGGACAAAGGCCTTGCAAGGAACATGGAGGAAAATCATTTAAGCAGGACTGATGAGGGCAGAACAGGGGGAATGCACAATAAGACGGATCCAGGGATAGAAGGTGGTCAGCAAATAAGACTGAATTCAGAAAATCAGGGAAACCCACCTGAACTCAAAACTAAAGATAGGAAGATAAACCATAATAATATAAAGCATGGTGGGAGCGGTGGTGTGGGGAGGGGTGGGGTGTGGTGGTCACGGGGTGGGGTGGAAGGAATGCATCTATAACAAAATATATCTATATGGATACTAGAAGCATTGGATTCAGCAGATCATCTTCAACCACTTTTGTCAGCTTCAATGCAATTCCGCCACCAAATACATCTTCCCCTCCCCTCCTGTGCCATCCCCCCATCTTTCAGCTTTCCAAAGGAACCATTTCCTTTGCGACATCCTGCTGCACTCTTCTATCACTTCCAACACTCCATCCCCTTCCCATAGCACCTTTGCGTGTAGGCACAGGGAATGCAATACCTGCCCTTTGAGCTCTTCCCTTCCCACCATCCAAGGCCTCAAACACTCCTCCCAGGTGAAACAGTGATTTACTTTTATGCCTTTTAATTTAGTATACTGCACTGGCTACTCACAATGCAGTCTTTTCAATGCTTTTCAAAGCAAATTGGGAGACTGCTTTGCAGAACACCATTGTTCAGTCTGCAAGCATTTCCAATAAGTTTCCGATCACTTGCCATTTTAATTTTTTGTCCCGCTCCCTCTATTACAATGGGGCTCAGTCAAAACTCAAGGAACAATACTTCATCATTTGATTAGGCACGTTACAACCTTACAATCTCAGTGTTGAGTTCAAAAATTTTAGTTCGTAACCTCTTTGTGCGATGTGGTGTGCACAAATTGGCTGCTCAATTTCCTTACAAAAGAAACTACTCTTCAGACTCTACACTTAATTTGTTGTGAAGCACTTTGGGACATCCCGAGGCTGTGGAAGGCAGTATATAAATTCATGTTATTCCTTAATTCTTTCTTTATCATTATAGTAGACTGTCTGTGCAAATGACTGTATTACTTGGTTCCTTCACCCTGTTTACAGATCTCATGCAGTAACGACAGAGGTAAAGCATCATGTACTATGGAAAATATACAAGAAAACAATGGAATCATTGGAGGAGACACAGTTAAAATGATGTTTTTTTTAGATCCTCACTACTTTCTTGAGCTGTATTCTAGCATCCTGGCAGGTTTAGCTGTTTGAGAACCAAAATGGTGCTCATTCTTAATTACCTGTGTTATCAAAAGGCCTTGGTTGAGATTGCTGACCATATTTGTAGTGTACAATGGGTATGGACAGCAATACCCAACATCAGTAAAACAAACAAAATATCTTCTCAACACTCAGTGTGTAAGACAAGCAGGCATTTGTCTTAAAAACCAATTTGGAAAATCTTTTCAATGACACAGTAATTTTAATGTAGCTTTCATATAAACACTGTTTAACCTGTTCAAAAATGAACATTATTGAAAAGACAGTAGCAGACTAGCAGACTCCCACCGACAAATCAATCAGTTTTTATTTATGCACGGTGGTCTGGTTACATGAACCATGCTGGAGATTGTGTGAGCGTTAGGATTCATTTTTAAGATTGTGTTTACAGCAGAAAGTAGAAAAGAGTAAACACAAAGATGAAAGGGTAAGGACAAGGATAACGTTAATTGCATTTCATTTTTGGGAGAAGGGTAAACTGCTGAGATTAGTACTTGCGAGCTGCTGTTACTTGTATTAGGGATTCTGCTCATCAGCTGAAATGTCATGGCTTTAACCTGCGTTGATTGCTAGTACAAGTCCAATATAGTCTATTCATTAATATCATAGTAATGAGCGAATGCAACTGTTTTTGTGTCTAAAATGCAGATTGTTGGTTTGATGCCTGAGAAGCTTTTTGTAGGCCTTGTTGGCATTGTGTTCTCCAAGTATGAGGATGAATGGGTTTCCAAGGAATGGCATCTGATAGGCTGGAAGTGTAGGCTGCAGTGGATGGAGACTGATTTGTTTTTAGTGAGGGAAAACCAATACGAGAGTAAAATATGTTTCAGGTGAGAATGTAGTAATCATAAGCATACAGATCTCGGTGGGGGGTGGGGCTCTTTGGGGGGCGGGGGAGTGAGGTGAGAATTATCGGTAGGTGTGGTGTCATCATTGACCAGAAGCTTGCCTGGATCAGCCATATCTACTCCATGGCTACAGGCAGAGGCTGGGTATTTCATCCTGAGGGGACTCGATAGAGTGGATACCAGGAGGATGTTTCCACTTGTGGGAGAGATTAGAACTCATCTTCCGACTAGGCACTTTACAGCCTTCTGGACTGAATTTTAGATCTTGAACTCCCTCCTCCATCCCCATCCCCTTTCCGTTTCTTCCCCCTCCTTTTTGTTTTTTCCAATAATTTACATGGATTTTTCTTTTCCCACCTATTTCCATTATTTTTAAATGTATTCCACCCATCGTTTATTTCACCCCACCCCCACTAAAGCTACCTTGCTTGTCCTGCTCTCCACTCTTAATTAGCACATTCTTTTAGATAATATCACCACCTTCAACACCTCTTTGTTCTTTTGTCTGTGACATCTTTTGGTTATCTCCTCCTATCACTGCTTGCTTGTCCCAACAACCCCCCACCTCCTTCTCTTTCCCCCCTCCCCCCCCACCCCCCCTCCACCCCTTAAACCAGCTTATATTTCACCCCTTTCCTTTTTTTACTTAGTTCTGTTGAAGGGTCATGAGGACTCAAAACGTCAACTTTGCTCTTCTCCGCCGATGCTGCCAGACCTGCTGAGTTTTTCCAGGTATTTCTGTTTTTGTTTTGGATTTCCAGCATCCGCAGTTTTTTGTTTTTAGAACCAGGGGACACAGTTTAAGAATAAGAGGTCTCCCTTTTATTGAGGAGAATTTTTTTCTCTCACAGGGTCATGTGGAATTCTCTTCCCCAGAAAGCAGTGGAGGCTGAGTAATTTAATGTATTCAAGGCTGAGTTAGACACATTTTTGGTAGACAAGGGAGTCAAGGTTTATAGAGGGCCAAAGGAAAGTGGATTTGAGACCACAACCAGATCAGCCATGATCTTATTGAATGATGGTGGAGGTTCAAAGGGCTGAATGGCTTACTCCTGCTCCTAGGTCCTATGTCCACTGTACGCTACAATGAATGGTTCATCTCCTGACTTCTTAAATCTTATCCACCATCAACAAGGATCAAGGCAGGGTCTAACAATGCTCACAACTCCCCTGATGGTGCAGACTGGACTGAGCAGTACCCTTGATTAGCAAACCTCAATATCTGCCCTCTGCATCATTGACACACCAAGGCTCCAGTACGTAGAATCAATAGCACTATAGCAAATCAGAACCTCATTCCCTGCAACTTCTACCACTATAAAAGAGAAGGCAGCAATATTGCAGGAAGACTATCAAATTCAAGTTTCTCTCCAATTCACACACTATCCTAACTTGGACATACATCACCGTTCATTCATTGATCATGTCCTTTAATTTCTTACTTAACACCTTCGCAGCAACATTACTACAAGGATAGCAGAGGTTCAAAGAGAGCCCCATCATTACTATCTTAAGGATCAATAGGGAAATTAAATTAAATAAATTCAGCCCACATTCTGACAACAAATTTTTAAAAATCTACCAAATTTTTCAATGATACCAAACAAGGAGGGGTGATGAAATCAGTGAGAGTGCCTCAGAAGCTATAAAAATAGGTTGGAATAAATTTGCAAATGAGTAGAAGAGCAGATGAAAGTTAATGTAGATATATTAGCATGGACTGAAGATTGGTTAACAGACAGAAAACAGAGAGTAGTAATAAAGGGGCCATTTCTTGGTAGACAGGCTGTAACTATTGGTTTATTGTAATTTTCAGTGCTTGGGCCTCAGCTATTTACAACCTATATCAATGACTTAGATGAGGCAACCAATTGTAACTTATCTAAGTTTGCTAACGATACGAAGCAAGTTGAGGAAGACACAAAGTGGCTGAAAAAAGATGTAGACAGGTTAAGTGAGTGGGCAGAACATGTCAGATGGAATATAATGTAGGGAAATGTGAATTATCAACTTTGAAAGGAAAAATAGAAAAGCAGGATTTTTTTAAATAGTGGGAAATGGGGAAACGTTGGCATTTAGAGGAAGCTTCTTTTACCTTTTCACATGATGTGGGCATCACTGGCTAGGCCAGCAATTATTTCCCATCTCTCATTGCCCTTGAGAAGGTGGTGGTGAGCCACCTTCTTGAACCACTGCAGTCCATATGGTATAGGTACATCCACAGTGTTGTTAGCAAGGGAGTTTCTGGCCTTTGACCTAGTGATAGTGAGAGAACTTTTACAAAAC
Source organism: Cetorhinus maximus (assembly GCF_964194155.1). Lineage (NCBI taxonomy): Eukaryota > Metazoa > Chordata > Chondrichthyes > Lamniformes > Cetorhinidae > Cetorhinus > Cetorhinus maximus. The sequence continues at coordinate 32,636,059 of NC_135885.1, read as the reverse complement.
CAAATAGCATGTTAGCCTTTATTACAAAGGAATTGGAGTATAAGGGTTAAGATGTCTTCCTGCCCTGTTCAGACCACAACTGGAGTACTGTGCACAGTTTTTGTCTCTTTACCCAACTAAGGATATACTGGCATTGGAGGAAGTGCAACAAAGATTCACTGGACTAATTCTTTGGATGAGGGGATTTTCTAATGAGGAAAAATAGAGTAGACCGGGCCTTTATTCCCTGAAATTTAGAAGAATGAAAGGTCATCTCATTGAAACGTATAAAATTCTTATGGGGCTTAATCGTGTAGATCTGGGAGAATGTTTCTCCTGGCTGAGGAGTCTAGAACAATCTCAGAATAAGAGGCCAGCCATTTAGGACTGAGATGAGGAGAAATCTTTTCACTCAAAGGGTTGTGAACCTTTGGAATTCTTTCCCCTGGAAAGCTTGAATGTTCAGTTGTTGAGTATATTCAAAACAGAGATTTTTGGATTCTAGGGGAATTAAGGCCATGGAGAGATTGTGGGAAGATGGAATTGAGATAGATGAACAGCCATGGTCGAAGGGCCATATGGCTTACTATTGTTCCTATTTCTTATGTTCTTATGTATAAAATGTTGCACAAAGGAAGAAAAAAACGGATGTCACATGTATTCCATGGATGGTGTCGAAATAACTATGGATAGACTTTGAAAAGATCCTAGGAGTCTTAATTGATGTAACTATGTCCAGATACTAGAGAACAACAATCAATAAAGGAAGTACAATTTTGAATTAAAGTGCCAAAGTAGTTCATATAAAACAGAGAAAACTTTGGTCAAACAGTAACATACTGTGATCAGATATAACTTCAGACCAGATCAACTACTGACCACTGAAATACAAAGAAGTGCTTGGCTACAGGCAGCACATCAAAAAGCCATAAGTCTAATCCGCAAAGTCAGACATGTGAATTATGAGGAAATACTGGAGAAACATAGGGCAGGAAATTGGCCTCATCAGCACCCATTTTTTTGGATGCTTTAAGTATCCTTGCAGCTCCAAAATCAAGTCCCAAGTGCACACTTATACTGGTGGGTTGATCATGCCGAATGCCATATTGGTGCAGGCATTAGCATGTGCATTTCCCCTTTAAGAGATGCAGGCTAGCCACACACAGTATTGCCTCCCTGCTGATGCATTCATCCAATCAACAGCATGGTTAGTGCTGGCTGAACTCAGAGATTGTTCCAATGAGGAGGCAGCACAAAGTTGGCACATTACAATTGATAGAGGTGGATTAATCATGCATCGTAATCCCTGTGGCCATTTTTGAGGGCTATCCAATTTAGCCCTGATAAACTTTCTAGCCTTGAAAGGAGCCAACAGAATAGTGATCTAATAGTGTATGAGATAGGGAATGGTGAAAGTAAATCTGGAATATTATTATAAATTGATAGCGGGGAGTAGGACAAGTGGACGCAGGTTAAAACAAGGGATAGATCTGAGTATTAAGAAATCTTCACAAAGAGTGATCAATACATAGAAGTTGTTCTTGGACAACCAAATTGTCTGTGGAAAGAATGTTCCCAATGCCATTAGGATTATGACAATAACATCCGGGGAGTATAATCAGCCTGCAAGGATTGTAACTTGGAGTGTTAGATTGATCTCACAAGACTTTCAGGAGTCGGGGGAGATTCCACAGAACCTTAGCATGTTCTGGCTGTGCTCCTTTTTCAAAGAAGAGCAAGGCAGTTATCCCCAGTATTCTGACTAATATTGATCCCTCAATCAACATCACAAAAGACAAATGACCTGGTCCTTATCACATTGTTGTTTGTGGGAGCTTTTTGTGTGCAGATTGGCTGCCATGTTTCTTGCATTGCAACGGTACTTCATTGGTTGTAAGGCACTTTGGGATGTCCTGTGGTCATGAAAGTGACTTAAGTCCTTTTTTCTTTCTTTAAAGGATTGATGGGCAGAGTCCATGGCAGTGTTGTTGCACAGAACCTGCAGAAAGAATGGTCTATATGAGTTGAAGGGCTTTCAACACCCAATTTTTTATTTCTTGATTCAAAGACGTTTCCAGGTGCTTTGTGAATAGAATATGAAGAAAATTTTGTTTCTGTACTTTAAACCATGTGTGAAATTTAAAATGATACTTTCACTGGCATGAGGCCATCATAGTTTACAATGGGAATGCCATGTCTAGAACTGATATTTTTAGAACTTACAATCTCTGTTAATGCTGTGCAGCTGCAAGCTGTTTAAAATTCATTTAGGTTTAAGAGATGTCCTGCAAGTTTTATAAATAGCCATTACATACTTTATGAAATCACACCTAATCATTCAGGCATCTAAACAACATATGCTGCATCTTCAACCTGGAAAATAAAATAAAGTTCAACTTCACTGCTAATGCAGTAAATGTAAATTGTGTAAAGAGTAAATAGTACTGCTTTAAGTTGTACTGTTGTAAGTGAGTTGTAGAGGTTTTTTTCAATAGTGATAAGTGTTAGACTTCACCTCATTGACACATTTGTGTAATTAATAAGGCCTAAGTTATTAAATTGTACTGTACATAAGCTTAATGATGAAAGCCTTCATTTGTAAGTATTATTGGAGTGTTGTTAAGAAGTCTTTAATTTGGCATCACTTTAAGTGACAAAATATTGTAATGTAGCTTTAAGAAAGAACATGTGGAGTGATAACTGGGGCATGTTTGCACATTTGAGCTCTAGTGATTGTACATTAGCAGTAAATAGAAGCCAAAACTGGGAGGCTGATTGGCTAGGAGGATGGCCTGAGGACTAAATTTGGAAATATAGGATAAGAGTTGTTAGGTTGTTGTAGGGAAGCCATGAACAACTCTTCCCATTGGTCAAGAATTGCAAACATTTGGGTAGAAGTTATTCGTTGTTTTGACACGGGTGCACAACTTGGGCTGAATGTTGCAAAAGCTGCCTGCAAAAAGGGTAATAAAAAAAGAACGCTTGCCAGATGTCTTTGGACTTGCCAGGGGATGGCATTCATCATAGGATGCTTGCTAAGGAGCCTATTGCCGAGAGAGAAAGCTATGAGTTAGTAATAGGGCATTTGCTGAGAAGTTAGCATTTGCGGAGTACATTGCCAGTCGACGGGTAATTGTCATAGGCTGGGGATTCCAGGAATGACTAAGGGAATTGTCACTGGATTGTGGATTACTGTAAGAATCCAGATCAGTAACAGAATCCAGAATTGGTGCTAAAATAATTATCCTAAGAAAAAGTAAATAGACTTTATCAGGAAGCTGCTTTCAGCTTGAGAAAGAGAGCGAGAAAGAGAGAAGGGCATTCAGCAGAAGCTGTGAAGTATGTGTGTGGATATATATATATATATATATATATATCACACACACCTTTTCCTGCATATCAGTCCTCAGACCAACATGCTTTACAAGTGCATCTATCCTTCTCTGCTGAGGCACCTCTTTACCTTCCCTTCTAACCAACTATGACTGACATTCCCCCTCATCTTATTGCAATGTAGTACTGTAACCTATCCTTCACAGTATATATATATATATGTAAATATATACCGAAAGAGGAAAAGCACTCAACAAGCACCCGTGAAGCAGTTAAGATAGGCTGGGAAATTAGAGATGCAGTCTTAAAGCTACACAGGGTTTTTTAATGTTTGTTACAGTTAAATTGACGAAGTTAAAATCTTGAACAACATCGTGAGTCAGGACACCAATTTCAAGGAGGAAAGAAGAAGAGAAGACCCCAGAAGTCTCAGGATCCACGGGAAAGACAGTGAGTGGAATTTTCTGTGCCCGCTAGTGTCGGGTATGTTCGGTGGCATGAGCGGACAATATGGCAAGAAGGTCAAAAACTGGTTTCACGATGTCATGAAACCAGTTTGCAATCATCCGCTAAGCCCTTCAATGGCAGGCTGCATTTCCCACCATCGGACATCAGGAACCTCATTGTAATACATCTGCATATCGCTATCTGGCCAGCCCACCGGAAACATCACACCACACTGGATTGTCCAAGCACGTCGGCGTGATTGCACTCTGAAATATTTCACAACAGCACTTGTAAGGCATGAGCTTGGCGGGCTGCACTTGGAGGGGAACTTGGAGGTGAGTGCACTGTAACATTATGCAGCGCTTGCAAGGGTCGCCTGTTGGGCCTCAAGGTTGAGGCGCATTGCAGGTCGGTGGGGGACAAGGACTGCCCTGTGGTTGAGGTGACTGGTGGGGGGGACAAAAGCTGCTCAGCGGTTGAAGGTAGTGCTCAAGCATGTACAGGGTCGGGGGTGGGAAGCGGCCATGCATTAGGGAAACCCAGTGACCATTCCTCTGCAGCTGAGACAGTTCAGACACAGCTACACTGACATGCATGGAGTGGGCTTATCTGCCCACTCAAGCAACACAGAGGCATGAAAGTGCCACCAAGTGCTCCAGAGCTTTTCACCCCTTGTGTACAGACTGCAGGCTAATGAGCGTTTTAGTGGACTGTAGAATAGTTGGATGACTGGGCACATTGTACAATCTCCTTGCTAAAGCTGGCCGTGGAGCAGTTCCTGGTGGAGGTGCTCACATCCCCTTGCAATGGCATCATCCTGGTTTGGACCAGTCTCCCCCATGGTTTGAGCTAACAATGCAGCCTTGCAGTGCGGGTAAGGAGAATGCCTGCACCTGAGCTAAGGGCACAGCATGCAGTCCAGTGGGCAAAGCTGCCGCCAATCGGTCAGGTGAAGTGGGGCGGAGGAGGGTGGGGTTTCGGGCAGCCACACATCGCACTAATCTCTGGCCATCCAAGTGGTGGCCAACATTCGCTGAGATGCGTTAAGGGGCCTTCAGACTTAACCAAGACAGGTTATTAGAACACCCAAGCTAACCCATGCGTGTCTCTCTTTCCTCTGGCAGGAGCAGTTCATCAGGAGCATGGACCTGGTGAACTAGCTGAATGCCTCGTGGTGCACAGAGAGCGGAGACAACAGAGAAGAGAGCGTTGGAGGCTCCTGGCTGCACAGATGGCAGAGCAGCACCCTCAGGAAGAAGGGGCAGCTTGGGCTTCCACACGCTGCTGAAGAGCCACAGTGAGCCGTCACTTGTTGGCGCCTAGCTAGACCCATGGACTATAGACACCACCTTTCATTTCTGCAGGTGACCGAGAACCAGTGTCACTGAAGACTGTGCATGTCTAGGGAACTAATCGAACATATCTGCCAACTACTGCAGGATTTTGCGCCATGGGGACATGGAGGGCATCCACTGCCCTTGGCTGTGAAAGTGACCATGGCATTCAATTTTTATGCCGTGGCTCCTTTCAGGGATCCACAGCTGAAGTCTGTGGGATATCACCCACAAATGCATACATGAGGTCACGAACGCCATCTTCACGAGGGTACACAACTTTGTGCATTTCGCCTGGGACCAGGGCGACCAGGATGTAAGAGCGATTGGATTTGCCCTGGTCCCAGGTTTCCCACAGGTGCAGGGTACCATCAACTGCACTAACGTGGCACTCAGACCTCCGCCGCACCAAGGAGTCAATTATGTCAACCGCAAGGGCTTCCATTTGCCGAATGCGCTGCTGGTGTGCGACCACCAGAAACGCATCCTACAGGTCTGCGCATGGTTTCCAAGGAGTGTCCACGACTCCTACATTCTCAGTTGGTCACAGATCCCTGACGTCTTCCAGGCTCCACAGAAGCTGCAGGGTTGGCTCCTTGGAGATAAGGGCTACCCGCAGACAACGTGGCTGATGACACCCGTGCGGCGGCCTCAGACTGCAGCAGAGAAAAGTTATAATGAGGCTCATGCTGCAACTAGCAACTCGATGGAGCAAACCATGGGGATGCCGAAAATGAGGTTCTGGTGCCTGGACCGGTCTGGTGAAGTCCTGCAATATAGTCCACAGAGGGTGACACACATCGTCATCTGCTGCATCCTTTACAACATGGCACTGCATCAGGGAGAGGTGCTGGCAGAGGAGGAGATGGAGCAGTGAGGAGAATGTCGATGAGGGTGAAGAGGTGCTCGAAAGCAACTATGACGGCAAAGAGGCCCTCTCACTGGCCAGACGAGGCAGGCGCACTTGAATGGCCCTCATAGTTGCTAGATTTGTGGAAGATGTTGACGACATGCATTGAAGAGACACCATAGATTCTCACATTGCACCTGTGAACATTTGACTCCGGTCTGGCTTATGGCAGCGCACATACCCTCTGTGATAATGCTCCTGCCATGGAGATGCAGCAGAGGCCCTAATAGTCACTCGATTCCAGGAGGATGATGATGACGATGTAGAGAGGGCACTCCATGGATCCTCACATAGCCTCTATGACTGTCTGGCTCCTGTCTGACTGAGGGCAGCTCGCTTGTGCTCTGTGATCAAGGTCATATCATGGAGGCCCAGCCATGAAACTTTAAAAGCATCTGATACTTTGTCAGCCTTCAGCATCTGATTCTTTTAGGGGCACGGCATCACTGGTCACAGATGCTGACTAGATGGGGGCCAGTCCCATCTTAAAGGTGCTGAGAGCACACAGAGAGAATGAGAGAACTCTGTGACACCTGCCCACTACATTCTGGCAGCAATGACCAGCACCACTGATGTGCAGGCATCAGTAATGTGTCCAGGGAGTGTGAGGCTGGACCATCCACTGTCTGAAGGCTGCACAGAGCACAGGGATGAGGCCCTGGCCTTTAGCTTGCGCAGGAACCAAGGTTTCACATCTGAGTGACACAAGCACTGCTCATCAGAACAAAGAGCCATAGGCAGGGAGACATTCTTGGGAGTTTATTTACAATAGTGAGCATTATGTACAGTAATGATTAACACCCATGCCCAGGCTGTGCAACTACATCTTCTTAACATTCTTAACCCTGCTTTGGTGCTCCCTGGACATCCACAGCGGAGGTGGAGGCAGCCTGCTGACTGCTATGCTCTGTCTGTGATGACTTTGTCCGCTAGAGTGCCAAGACCTGGAGGGCACCAGCCTGCTTTTGAGGTCCTGCTGTCAGGTAGTGGTACCCTCCTTGGCTTGTGGAGCTGGAGCTGCTGGGGTCACAGGAAGAGGGGATTCGGACGGGCTGAACTCTTCCGGAGTCACCTGGGTGGATGCCCCAGGGTGTGCACCTGCTGATCCTCCTCCCTATGGGTGCCCGAGGGCCCCTAGCTGACTCCTTGAGGAGAAACGGAAGCTGGAGTGAGATCGAGCTTCCCCACAATCCTCTCGTGTACACACTGTTGGAGGCCAACTATGGCGTCAGTGATGGAGTTCAGCACGTGCAACAATGCAGGAGCGACGTCCTGGACCAAGGTCTCCATGGTAGCTGCCATTCTACCAGTGTTGACCTCGGTGTGTTGGCATGCCAGCACTATCACCTCAGCCTGAAGGCAGACGGAATCCTCCATTGTACCTTGCAATCTGAGGAGTGCAGCGGACATCCCTTCCTGATGTTCCCGAGCTTGCCTTTGCAGCTCCAGTAACTGAGGTATGAATCGGACTCAGCAAATTTCTGGCCTCTAGCAGTCCTCCGAGTGCCGGACACCTGGAAAGTCCTTGCTGCTGCCTGCTGTGGATCAGAAAGTACAATGTGCTCACCAGGTTGTGATCCTGAGGCTATTCTAAAGCTAGGACCCACCGAGGTGTGTGACTCTGCACTGGTTCAGGGTGTGAGTGAATGCTGTGACAGGTCTTCAATGAGTGTGCCTTCAGATTCCTCTTCAAAGGTTTCTTCAGGGCTCGATTGGAGGCCCTGGGTCATAGACTCTATCGGCTGTTTGGCAGATGTGCCTGCGAAAGCAAGGAGAGATAATTAATGCATGGCAGTGGCCTGTGAAACAGGACATATCACTCACAGCATGGTCACCTGATGGATGTTGCACAGCTGGATCCTCACTTGGTAGAGCACCGCTGACCTCACTGTCAGCACAGGACTGGTCCAGATCCTCGCTGGCCAGCTGGATGGCTCTATTTTCAAAGTCCGCAAGGATCTTGATTTCAGGCATTACTCCACTTTTCCGTCTTGTTGTGTGCCAGTTTGTCCTACATGAATAGAGATGGAGAGAGTGTAAGCAGGATGCCTGCCAGGCCAGATGATAAGTATGCCTGGCATGTGTGGGTGGTGACTGGTCCCATGAATGGGATGAGGACAATGAAGTTGTATATGAGAGAATGAATGATGATGCCCCTTGAACTGGCAGTACGTGAGGTCCCTGTGGATATATGATGGGTTTGTGAGTGTGTGAGTCAAGAGTGATGAGAAGAGTGACTTACCCTGGCAGAATGGAGGATATCATTCATCCTTCTCAGCATTGGGTGGCTGTCCTCTTTTGCAGAGCGTTGGCGCTGACCACCGCCTCCCATGCTGGATTAGTGATGTTGCTGCCCATCCTGTGGCCAGAGCGGGGTAGAGGACATCACTGCAGGCCTCTATGGCATCCAAAAGGTGCTCAAGGGATTCATCATTAAACCTGGGATTCTGCAGTCTTCTTGCCTTTCAGGGCCATGTCTTCCGTGCAACAGTCCTGGATTGGAAGCACTGAGAGGTGTCCGTGGGGCTGCACTTTAAATATGGCGTCCAGTGTGAGGAAGCGGCGAGGGGATAGTGTGGCGGGCAAATGAGAGCCCACCCACCATTAAAACATCGTGTTTCCCGGGAATGCATAATTAATGCAGCGGGATTGGGACGCTATGGCATGAGAAGGCAGCATTGTGGCTAGCGGGTTAAACATCATTTTTCTCGCCCGCTACCACACTTAGTGCATAGCTGGCATGATTCTGCCCAGTATATCATGCCATGCCTCGACTAATGGAATATCAAGTATTAATCTTTGCTGTCCAATAAATCTTGTTAGTTTGCATTCTAAATTAATCATGGTCCTTTTTGCCAATAAAGTTATTCCTGGACAATAATTCTCTTACTCTGGGGTTTAGTATAGAGACCAAATCCCAACATAAGCTTGTAAGCAACATAATTATGTAAGCAATACTCAAAAATTGCCAACGGTTTAGATTCATACAAGAGTAAAACACTGCAGATCCTGGAAACCTGAAATATAAATGGAAAATGCCGGAAATGCTCAGCAGGTTAGATATCGTCTTTCGAGAAAGAAACAGAGCTAATATTTCAGGTCACTCCCGACCAATCAGAGTGAACAGACATGCTAACGATGAACATCAATCTCTCTCGGCTCCACTATTTACAGGGGCCCTGAAAATATCGGATCTGAAGGATGGCAAAGGTGTGTAGGTAGAGCCAATATCTGTACAAATAGAAGCTCAATGTGGCAAGGCAGCATTGCACTTCAGTGATGTGTCTTTGGGGATAATGCTGCGGGCTGTAAGGTTCTAGAGGGAAATTCTGTTCCATGTGGATGGGAGGAAGAAGGGTGCAACCAAAAACAAGCAGATGTGGGCTGGAAGTGGGTGAGGAAGTCATTTCTTGATACAGTATGCAAGAGGTTCGATGACCTGCAGGACAGGAAAGGTGAGTGGCATGGCACATTAGAGTACGAACCCCTTCACTCTGCTTCCCACACCTTCTCCTGCACATCAGACCAACATGCTTTGTAAGTGCACCTATCCTTCTCTGCCGAGGCACCTCTTTACCTCCCCATCTCACCAACTATGTCTGACACTCACCCGCACCTTATTGCATTATAATATTGGAACCTATCCTTCACAGTGACCCTACACAAAAATTGTCCTTCTGTTCTCTCAAGGCCTTCCACTTCTCACCCTCATAAGTCGTCTTTCTCTCATTGCAGGGGAAGAGAACACAGGACATGAGTACACCTCCAGCCATTTCCATCTTGACAGTTGCAGAGGAGGAGATGCTGGAGATAAGCTGAATCTCATGCATGGCCATTGGTGATGGAGAGATGGGAATCCCCTAACTAGCTGGTGACAGAATTAAATATACCAGAACCATACGATACAGTGCACAGCACTCACTCATGTAGACTTGATGCCAGCAGCCATTGAAATATGATACACAATGATGACTTAGAACCCTTTCATCTTGACACCTCATAATCATGCCTTTCATTTCCCACAGGCTTTTCAAATGCCCCTCAGGAGACACTGAGCCTCAGGGAACATTGACAAAGAGTACTATCCTGGAACAGCAGCAGAAAATGTGTGAGATTCAGTCAGCATTTTCAGATGTATTGTATATAATTAGAGGGAGATTGGATGAGTCTAGCTCTAACATAAATACTATGCTGCATTGAGCATCAGGCATGGCAGCAACTCGATTGGATGCTGGCCTCACTAATGACCTGCAAGCTCAGACTGCCACCTTTGTCATTCTCCAGCTCTTGGCTAACAGGGAAGTGCAGGTGAACCATGAACCAGTTATGCCTTTCCTGCGTGTCAGTGTTTGGGCACATCACAGGTGTCATCAGCCATGTCTTCAGAGGGTAGCCAAGGTCTTGAAGGAACCATCTGCTGAATCTGCTTCAAGGTATAAATATCCACAGGAGCCTTGACTGGTGCAGGATGGATGCATCATGGCAGCTCCCTGGGAATCTTGCACAGACAGTGTGATGATCTTTCGGTGGTTGAAGACCAGCTAAACATTGATGGAGTGGAATCTCTTTTGGTTGATGAAGACTCCATGGGGATCTGAAGGTACCTTGACTGCCACATGTGTGCAGTCAAAGGTGGAAGTCACCGGGTTTCTGCTGCCTTCCTAGCAGCTGCTTAGAAACACACCCACCTTGTCAGGTTAACCCCCCACCCCCTGCTGTTTCACCTGCATGGTAGGGAGGAAGGAGGTGCAAGGACAGATGTTGCACCTTCTGCATTGGCAATGGAAGGTGCAGTAGGAAGGGGAGAGGATGTTGGGAGTGATTGAAGAGTGGACCCAGGGTGTCAGGGAGGGAATGGTCCCTGCGGAATGCTGAACCAGAGGAGATGTATTTGATGGTGGCATTGCACTCGAGATGATGGAAATGGAGGAGGGTTATCTGTTGAAATGTGGGGAGGAAAGTGAGTTTACATGGTTCTGGGAGGCAGGGGAAGATGTGAGGGTAGAAGTGTGAGAAACAGGACAAATACATTTGAGGATCCTGTCGACCATGTGGAGCAGGATCTTTGACTGATTCAAAAGGAATGCATAGCAGAAACATTGTTGTGGAAGGTGGCATCGTCAGAACAGATACAATGGAGATAGAGAAACTTGGAGAATGGAGTGGAATCCTTACAGGAATATGGGTGGTGGTGGGACTCAGGGGGCTTATAAGAAAAATTGGTTGAAACCTATCTTGAGAAATATTGATAGAGCAGTCGAGAAAGAGAAGGGGAGAGTCAGAGAAAAACTATATGAAGGTGAGGGAGGGTAGAGATTGGAAGCAAAGTTTAGAAGTCATGTCTATGTTATAATGCCATTCAACTTTCAGATTTATTTGGTGGCTGTTTTATTTCCACCAGTACAACTTCAAATGCAAGAGTTAAATTTTGTTCAGCTAATATTGATCACATTTAGAATTGAATGGGAATAACCTATACATAATGTACAATAAATTAGCTACACAATACACTCTGTTAAATCATTGTTGTCTCTGAGATAAAACTAAATGCTAACTGATAATTCTTGTTGGGATCTTTTACTGAATTAAATTCTTTCCTGTATTTGAATTGTTTTATGTTATGGCAACACAGAACTAAAGTGGTAACCTCACCAATAAACTTTTAGACACAAATTCCAAATTAATCTTTGCTACAGCATTATAGTGGTAAATTATAAGTCTGTAGTTTAGTCAAACCTTTCTTATCGCAACATAAATTTCAACAGAGTTGAGCATTTTTTGAACCAATATTAAATTATAGCCTACATACCACTCTTTGCTATTTGTTAACTAGTTGTGTGTTGAATAGTTGATTTCTGTAAAAATATTTGTTCAACATTCTTTATAGTTATATGCCAAATCTCATTATAGAGTAAACACAGGGGGACATAGATGTAGCACAAAAAGTTGGTGAGCTAGATCTTAAAGGTACATTGGTTAAAAATACATCTTTCCTGTTTTTTGGGCATGGAAGTTGTGATTTGGGACCTACTTGTGCAAGCTCCATTGGAGGTGGGCAGCACACAAACTAGGTGCGCTCACCTCTTTACCATGATTATAACGTAGGATCGAGCGGATTCCTCACCGCTGGCTTCCTCTGCACTGCTGATGGCTGCCTCTGCACTCAACAAGGGGCCTAACAGTCTTGTGCTGAGATTATATGGTGCAACCAACACTATTCTTAAAGGTAGGTTGTCCCTCTTGCAGGAAAGCTGCACTGAATAATATTGCTGGAACATAAAAGATGGAAAATGGAACACCAGGGCAGAGAAGGGATTCAGGTTCACAGTTGCAGTGCTGGAGGCAGTAGTGGTGCAGGTGGGCATGGTTATGCAGAGGGCCAAGAGGCCCTCAAGGGCCACCCTCAGAAGGGAGTGACCAGGGTGGTCAATTCCTAGTGTCTAGTCCTGTGGTCCTGGCAGCAGGGTCATAAGAAGTCTAATGAACTCAGGTGGGTGGTCAAGCTCAGTAAAAGCATCTTCACATCAATAACAACTTGTATTTATATAATGCCCTTAACACAATAAAATGTCCCAAGGCACTCACAGAAGCATTATAAAACAAAATAAGACACTGAGCCACAAAGGAAATATTAGGGCAGATGAACAAAAGCTTGGTCAAAGAGGTAGGGTTTAAGGAATGTCTTAAAGGAGGAAATCAAGGCAGAGAGACCAAGAGATTTAGAGAACGAGTTCCAGAGCTTGGGGCCTAGGCCCTAAGAAGGTGCAGCCACTAATAGTAGAGCAACTAAAATTGGGGATGCCCAAGAGGCTGGAATTAGATGAGTGCAGATATTTTGGAGGGTTGCAGGGCTGGAGGAGACTACAGAGATAGGGAGGAGCCAGTTCATGGACGGACTTGAAAACAAAGGTGAGAATTTTAATATCAAGGCATTGCTTAGCCAGGAGCCAGTGTAAGTCAGTGAGCACAGGGGTTATGTGGTGGGAGTTAGGACATGGGCACCAGAGTTTTGGATGACCTTGAGTTTATGGAAGATAGAATGTGGGAGGCCAGCCGGGAGTGCATTAGTATAAACAAATCTAGAGGTAACAAAGGAATGGATGAGGGTTTCAGTGACAGAGGAGCTTAGGCAGGGGTTCAGTAGGGCAAAGTTAAGGAGGTAGAAATAGGAGGTCTTGGTGGTGGCATGGTATGTGGTTGGAGGCTGAAAACAGTCTCTTACCCACCAGACCATCAGCTTGTGATGCTGCTCATTGCACCACAGCCCCATCCCTCACTCATCAGTACTCTCTGGCACTCAGGACTCACATCTAACATCCAGATACTCCACCTCACCCTCACGCACCTCCATGCTGCCAGTCTCACACCCACCTCTCACTGGCTCCCCATGCCTCCAGATACTCAGCCTTGGCAGGCATATCACCCCATCACAGTGCTAACACAATCACTGACATCTGTCCTCCATCTTCTAGGACAAGATGACACACAATAGAAGGGAGCAGAGCAGAACCAGCAGAGAACAAGGATGTCAACATTTCCTGAGCCCTATGGGAGGAGATGGCTCTCAGCATCATGGATCCAGCTGCAACAAGGCAGGTGGTGTACAACATTGCTGAGAACATGGCTGACAGTGTGTTCCTGCCTTATGTCCCTTCTCAACTCACAGCTCATTCTCATGTCTGGCATGACAACCAAGCTGCTGTTGATATGATCATGGATCTCTTGCTCCCTACCCCACCACCCCAACCACCCCCCCACCACACCCCCACCACCCTTCCTTCACACCAAACTTCTACTTCTGAGTTCCTGCTTTAGGACACCAAGAAGTGCTGCCTACCCAGCCACAGCAGCTAGAGGAGGAAGAGAGAGTGCAACAGCAAACAAGGGGTCTCATCACTTGATCTGACACTCACAGCCACCAGCTCAGATACTGGCACTGTACTTACCCTGGAGGCAAGTTTTGGTTGGGATCAGTGTATAATGAGTCATCGAGGTAGGAATGAGCTGTAGTCAGACCAGGGTTAAAGGATTGTTCATTTTCCAATGCGCTCGAGGGTGAGATTCTGGGTTCTGTCGTAGAGTATTCAGATGAGGACTTCAATGGGAAAGAATACAGGAGAGCGCTGATGGGCATACACACTGAGATGCTGGGTGCATTGGCTGTCCAGCCATACAGCCTCGTACCTCTGTCAAGGGACGTAGAGAAGTCCGGCTCCAACTTGGCAGAGGGCATGTTGCAGAGCTTGCCCTCTCCTTGCCTTGTAATGCTGCAGACCCAGAGGCACTGTCTTTGCCATCTCCACACCTGTGAGGATGTAGCAGCATTCCATGGAAAATCCAGGAACTCACCAGGACACTTCCCAAAACAGTACTGTCAGACACTTTGCAAAAACAGAAGTTCTTAATAAATAGCCTTGCCTGCAATTAGGTGCCTGGTCCTTTTAGGAGTGCTAGCACAGGGTCCATCCTTCAGCCGCGTGCTTCTTGTTTTTAGAGTGATGCATAAACTTGTGGCCTGCTAGGCGTGTGTCCTCCAAATGGTTGGTCTGTGTGGCATCGATCAGGATAGCGCTTGTTCACAGCTTGGGGCACCGGCATGGGGCCTTCTCAAGAGCTGCAGTTGAAGCAGCTGCCAGGGCCGCAGGCCTTTGCAAAATATCACTAGGCCTCCTTCAGCGGCACTACAGAAATGAATTTCTTGCCCCTGTGTCACACATCAATGTACTTCATTTAGAATTACCATTTATTTTGTATGCACCAGAGTACAGATTAAAAAATAATTTGCATTACAAATCATTAATCGCACAACCCTGCTCTCACATCACACGCACTTCAATGTGGTTACTCTTAAGAACATGAAAGGTTAGGGATAAAATTTCCACAAAATGCCTATGTATACATTATTTAAGCTAATAAAAAAAGAAACAAATTAGACTACTGGAAAAAAAAGGTTAATACATCAGGAAAATGACATTAAAGACTGTTTTGGAAATCACTGAATAATTCATTCTTTTGCATCTGCATTCTTTTAGTAGGTATTAATTTGCAGAGAGAAGCTGGGGGATGGGAGCAGAATCCAAAGTGACACCTATGGGTGGCGAAGCAACAGCTGGATGACATCAGTTAATTAGTTATGGTGGAGACAGAAAGTCTCAGAGTCAGGACTTTGACATTTACGTTAGACACACAAGGTGACTTCGCGAGGGTGAGGTTTATATCATGATAAATTTGTAGCTAATAATTTAAATGTCTGAAGCATTTCATCCTGTCATGGAGAAAAAGGAAACTGGTAGTTTGCAGTCACATACTGAACAGGGAACAGAGAATGATGGAGCAAAACAGAGCTTCAGTGTTATCCAGCAAGCTTTTACATTATTATTTATATATAAAGTGGGATCCTTACTCCAGAAAAATGGTGGGATGTCTAGTTGGCTGCTGAAGCAATCTGTGCAGAGGGAAACAAATATAAGGATCAAAATTATCAGCAATTTTGTATGGACACTTAACATGCTTATAGTAATTCCCTCTCCATTATTTAAATGGTGGTGATGAACTGTTTAAAATAAATTGATTATTTAAAAGACAGGAAAAAAATAATTTAATAGAACATCTCAAATATTTGTACAACAACTTAGCCAACAGTAATTTCTACCCTTTCATGTTTTACTCCAGATCCAGAACTGTACAGTGGCTTGAAAGTCAATAGGAGCATTATGGGTAAAATGGAACATATGTTCACAGCATTAATACATTTTATTCTGACATGAGAGCACTTGTGTCTACAGAGTATGGGAATGAAAAAGAGGTGAAAATTCTTGTGTGAGTAATTGGAAAGTTACATCAATTTGTGTACGTTTTTGCACCCAAATTTCCTGCCAATTCTATTAACGTATGTCAGAATGTAAAATGGGCATAAACTCCTCCCAAAGCCCCCAACATCTCAGAAGCCAGTCTTCAGCCAAATTGATTCACAATATATGATACCAGGAAACATAAGAACATAAGAAATAGGAGCAGGAGTAGGTCATTTGGCCCTTTGAGCTTGCTCCTTCATTCACTGAGATCATCACTGATCTTCTACCTCAACTCCACCTGCCCAATCATTCCTTAATTCCCTTAGTACCCAAAGTCTAACGACCTCTGCCTCCTATAGATGCTTGCTCAATGACTGAGCATCCACAGCTCTCTTGGAGTAGAGAATTCCAAAGATTCACAACCCTTTGAGTAATGAAATTTCTCCTCATCTCTGTACTAAATGGTCAACCGCATATCCTGGGCCGAATTTTTCACTCCTAAGTCAGGAGCGAGAGTCGGGAAAATTCCCAACTCCACAAACCTGACTCGGGAGAAAGTGCCCCAAGCGGTTAATTTTCATTCTGGGAGGGCAGGCGCTGACTGGAGTTGGGCTGACTACCCTCAGAAAGAGCTTGGAGGCAGCCACAGGGGCTGCCAGGTGCCTAGGCGGGCTGGTCAAAAGGCCCACCTTGGTGCTCTGGGACTTTGTCTCAGTTGTTAAAAGAGTCAGTAAAACCAAAAAAAAAACTCTCAAGCCCTCACCCCTCACAGCTTCTCCCCACCTCCCACACACTTCCTATGCCCCATCCATGCCAACTCATTTCACCTCATGCCACTCCATCCACCTCCTATGGCCCCCATACCCTCCATGCCAACCTATGCCCCTCCAGAGATCCCCATGGCCCCTCAGCCTCCATGCCAACAGTGCCAACATGCCAACCATGTTCCCCACTCATCCCTTAGCCCTTTATAGTCCCTATGCCAACTTAGTGCCAACTTATGCCACCTGCTGCCCTTTGACCTTACAGCCTCCATGCCAACTCACCTGGTATCCACCATCGGCAGACCTCAGGAGCCATGGTGAGATGAAATAAAATGAAGTTCTTTAAGTACCCTGTATCTATTATAGACTACTATTTTTTTTTTAAAAAGCATTCTCATTGATAAAAGCCCATTTAATACATTTAAATCCCTTCAAGTACTTAATCCCTTATAAAAAAACCCAAACATTTCATGCAAGTACGCAATCCCTTATAAAAACCCAAACATTTCGTGCAAGTACTTAATCCCTTATAAAAAAAAAATATTTGTATCCATTGCCCCACATCAAAGCCAGTTAATCTCTTTATAACCACATGGAACTGTCAATCGAACTGTAAATTTACAGGGCCCCCACTGTGATGATGAAAGGTTATGGAAGCAGCTGAGCAGAAATAATACTATAATGATAACACTCAGGCTTATATCAATAAACATCTAGTGAAATTGCAAGCACCAATTTTTTTTCAAGTGTAGGCTAGCTTTTTTTTTCAAAACTTAAAAGGCAGGAGAATTAAATGACAACAGCTCAACAGTTCCATAGAGCTTATCTGCTTTTTACGCACATTCATGGCTACTCTTAACAATCCTAAAGGGGTACCTGACCTCTCCCAAAGCATACCGGACCTCCCCCAAAGTGGTACCATACCTTTCTAAAAGTGTACCGGACCTTTCCAAAAGGGGTACCTTAGCTCCCCAAAGAACTCCAGTAGGTTTAAACTTTCTCCTCAAATGTCTAGAGCCCACGAGTTGTGTTTCTGAAACCTCGGTGACCAAAATTGCTTCTGTTTGAAGGCAGCTGCACTTTTAAATGTGCTCTGCCTTGGTGAACCATGGATGTGTGAAATATGTCCCACCCAGTACTCCCCCATGGCGAAAATGGTGGCTGCCGGGTTCAGAGGCAGGACTTCCAGAATCAGCACTCTGGCACAATTTTGGCTAAGGTGCAGAGCCCTCCTAACTTAACAAAAATTTAGAACCATAACTCCATCAATCTTCCTGCAACACATCATGTCAACCTGGTTGGGGAGCTCGAGTTGTACTCCCAATTGGTGAGGAGACAACTGTCTCAGGGAAACTTCAGCAAATCTGCCAGGAGCAGATGTAGGATGAAGAGTGCGTCTGCATTCGCCGTTACTGTAAACAGAGGTGGCCACAGCAGAGGCCAAGCAGCAGCGTCATGAAAATTTGTTTTGAACAGCAGAAACACTTCACCGGGTTGGATGATCTACAGTTGGTCATTGCAGTGTCCCTTCGGCTGGAGGTTCTCCAAAAAATTCACCAAAGCCACCGTGGCATTACAAAGTGCCAAGCGCATGCCCAATCTGCAGTTTGGTGGCCAGGCATGTCAAGGGCCATTGAAGGAATGGTCGCAAACTGCCAGCTGTGTGCACTGCACAATCCGGGCCAGAGGGAGCCCCTCATCTCCACACTGTTCCTTACCAGCTGTGGGAATGATTGGGAATCAATTTATTCATCTTTAATGGCAGGTCCTTCTCCAGGTGGAACAAGGTGCGACAATTACATACGACAACCACCAAGGCAGTCGTGAGATCCTTGAAGGAAATGTTTGCGAGCTATGGCATCCCAGACCAGGTGGTGTCAAATAATGGTCCACAAATTGCAAATGAATACTTCACCCAATTTGCCATAAGTTATGGCTTTCAACACCTTACCAGTTCCCCAAGGTATCCACAATTGAACGGTAAGGCAGAAAGGGGCATCCGCACCACTAAAGCTCCTCTGAGAAAGAACACCGATTTCCCTATGGTACTTTTAACTTATTGATCTATCCTGCTGCAATGTGGATTAGCCGCATCAGAACTCCTGATGGGCAGAAAATTCTACACCCAACTCCCAATGCTGCCAAATAAATTAATCCCAGGGTTGGCAGTTAAGGACTACCAAAAAGTTCAGGATTGAGAAAAGTCCTACAGGCAGTGGCAGGCTTCCACCTACAATAGAAAGTACCACACTACAAGCCTGCTACAGTTACACAAAGGCGACAGGGTGTGGATCAGGGACCTTGAAAGAGAGGGCATCATTGTCCAGAGAGACGATGACTAGCCATGGTCTTACCTCATCCATACACCAGAAGATGCAATTAGGAGGAATAGGAGGAACCTCCTCCTCATCCCTCGAGGCGAACCTGCCACTATACACTTGAGCAAATTAGAAGGGAACAACCAAGTGCAAGAAAGACAGGCTACAACTCAAACTCCTAATCAATAATGGTTGCCCAAATCAACAGAGACTACCGCTCCTCCGAATGTGACCACAAAGAGACTTGGAAGAATTGTCAAGCCTCCAGACCATCTGAATTTATAAAGTCAGAGACTTGAGAGCAGGAGAAGGGGTAGCATCATTGTAATGTAAATACCTTAGGTAAAGAATTGGGAGAGGTGTAGAATAAGGGAGAAACGAGCACATCCAAAACTAGTATTTTAAACTTAAATAGGGGCAATTATGAGGGCATGAAAGCAGAGCTAACGTGAACTGGTAAATGAGGTTAAGGGATAGATCAATAGAGGTTCAGTGGCAGATATTTAAAGGGATATTTCAGAATACATAGAATATATACATTCAAATGAGAAAGAAAAATTCAAAGGGGAGGGCCCACCATCTGTGGTTCACTAAAAAATTTAATTGAGTGTCATGTAATTCTTGTAGACATGAACTGACTAGGAACAGACAAGCTGTGAGACTATACTGCACTCTAAATATCTTTGTACATATTGTATTAAACTCTTTGGGCTTAAAAAAAAGTTTAAGACAGTATCAAACTCAAAGAAAAAGCATATAATTAGGCAAAGATGGGTGGCAGGTCAGAAGATTGCAAAGAATACAAAGGATAGCAAAGAATGACAAAACAATTAATAAGGAGGGAAAAATTAGATTATAAGAGAAAACTAGCTAGTAATATAACGATGGATAGTAAGAGTTTCTATAGATATTTAAATAAGAAAGGAGTTAACAAAATGAGAGGTGGTCCTACAGAAAGTGCGCCTGGGGAAATGATAATGGAAGGTAGGGAGATAGTGGATGAATTAAACAGGTATTTTGCTTCGGTTATCACTATAGAGGACACAAGTAACATCCCAGAAATAGCTGTAAATCAGGAGATGGAAGGGAGGGAAGAACTTGGGAAAATTACAATCACCAGGGAAGAGCTATTAAGCAAATTGTTGGGGCTGCTGGATGACAAATCCCAAGGTCTGGATGGACTTCACCCTAAGGTCTTGAAAGAAGTGGCTAGTGAGATAGTTGATGCTTTGGTTTTAATTTTCCAAAATTCCCTAGTTTTCAGGAAGCTTCCATTAGATTGGAAAATAGCAAATATAACTCCTTTATTCAAAAAGGGAGGAAGATAGAAAACAGGAAAGTGCAGGCCAGTTAGCCTAACATCTGTCAGGGGGAAAATGTTAGAAGCTATTATTAAAGATATTATAGCAGGGCACTTAAGAAAATACAAGGCAATCAAGCAGAGTCAACATGGTTTTGTAAAAGCCATGAAACCATGTTTAACCAATTTATTGGGGGTAACATATTAGCATGGATAGATGATTAGTTAGCTAACAGGAAGCAGAGAGTTGGCATAAATGGGTCTTTTTCTGGTTGGCAGGATGTGACAAGTGGTATGCCACAGGGGTCAGTGCTGGGACCTCAACTTTTTATAACATATGTAAATGACTTGGATGAAGGGACCGAAGAAATGGTGGCTAAATTTGCTGACGACACAAAGATAGGTAGGAAAGTAAATTGTGAAGACGACGTAAGGAGGCTACAAAGTGACATAGATAGGTTAAGTGAGTGGGCAAAGATCTGGCAAATGGAGTATCATGTGGGCAAATGTGAAATTGTTCATTTTGGCAGGATAAATAAAAAAGAAGCTTATTACCTAAATGGTGAGAGATTGCAGAGCTCTGAGATTCAGAGGGATCTGGGTGTCCTAGTGCATGAATCACAAAAAGGTTAGTATGCAGGTACAGCAGGTATTAGGAAAGCTAATAAAATGTTAACATTTATTGTGAGGGGAATTGATTACAAAAG
Organism: Cetorhinus maximus; assembly: GCF_964194155.1. Classification (NCBI taxonomy): domain Eukaryota; kingdom Metazoa; phylum Chordata; class Chondrichthyes; order Lamniformes; family Cetorhinidae; genus Cetorhinus; species Cetorhinus maximus. The sequence continues at coordinate 32,615,173 of NC_135885.1, read as the reverse complement.
TAGGGAGGTTATGCTTCAGTTGTACAGGGCATTGGTGAAACCACATCTGGAGTATTGTATATAGTACTGGTCTCCTTATTTTAAGAAAGATGTAAATGCATTAGAATCAGTTCAGAGAAGGTTTACTAGACTAATACCAGGAATGGGCGGGTTGTCTTATGAGGACAGGCTGGACAGGTTAGACTTGTATCCACTGGAATTTAGAGGAGTAAGAAGCAACTTAATTGAAACCTTTAAGACCCTGAGGGGTCTTGACAGGGTGGATGTGGAGAGGATGTTTCCTTCTGTGGGAGAATCTAGAACTAGGGGCCACTGTTTAAAAATAAGGGGTCGCTCATTTAAGACAGAGATGAGGAGGATTTTTTTCTCTCAGAGGGTTGTGAGTCTTTGGAACTCTCTTCCTCAGAAGGTGGTAGAAGCAGAATCTTTGAATATTTTTAAGGCAGAGATTCCTGATTAACAAGGGGTGAAAGGTTATCAGGTGTAGGCAGGAATGTGGGGTTGGAGTTACATTCAGATCGGCCATGATCTGATTGAATAGCGGAGCAGGCTCAACGGGCTCAGTGGCCTACTCCTGCCTCTAATTTATATATTCGTATGTATAGCAAAGGTTAATGTGGGACTGGGAAACAGTACCACCCACAGCGCGATGTAAAGAGACACATGACCTGAGACCAGAATCAGTTGTGGACTGGACAGAGACCTGTGTATAAGCAAGCATGGAGCTAGCTAGTAGCTTGGCCTAAACCCCGCATATATGTACATAGTTATGTGTTATCAATAAACACTTGCTGTTCGATCATACAAGACTCAGAACCTCTTTGTGAGATCTACTGAACATACAACATGCAACACTCGCCATCACTTCTCTAGGGCAATAAATGTTGGCCTTGCCAGTGACATCCATTTCTAAGAATGAATAAAAATAATCAGTGAAAACAATCATGCTCAAGGAAAGCACCAAACACACAACATGTATTCCATCTTCAAGTATGAAAAAAGTTATCCATCACCTCAATCATTATGCTAGTATTCGATTAAGCATGTCTCTGGAAGAACTACACAGGAAATTCAATCCTGAAATACTTATATGAGTGCATCAATCAAATGATAGAAAATTAACTTAATTATGAGCACAGTGTCGTGTCCTGCTCACCAGCTGTACACAAATTTACCCAGCAGCAGCCAAAGTTTCTAATTGTCATCTGTCATCAATTGGATTACAGCCATGAAATAGCTCCCTAGTTTTGGTTCCATTTTTCATGCTGTATAAGGTTTGTTTACAAAATAATTTTTTTTCAGGTATTTTGTGCGCCAGCTTATTCCATGAAGAAGTTCAAATTCCACCAGGGCTGCTGGGGCAATTTAAAGGCAGTTAAATAAATAATAAATCTGGAATAGAAGGTCAGTCTCAGTAAGGATGATCATGAAACTGCAGGTTTGTCTAAGGACAACCCATCTGGTTCACTAATATACCTCAGGAAGGAAATCTACCATCCTTACTTAGTCTAACCTATATGTGACTCCAAACCCCTAGCAACATGATTGACTTTTAATGGCCCTCTGAAATGCACAGCAAGCCACTCAGCACCATTAAACCGTTACAGAAAAGTTGAATAAGATTAAAACCAGATGGACCATTCAGCATCAACCCAGGCACCAAAAACAACAAAGGTTCACCCAGTCCAGCCAGCCCTGCAAAATCCTTCTCATTAACATCTGGGGATTTGTGCCAAAATTGGGAGAGCTGACCCACAGGCAAGTCAAGGGACAGCCTGACATAGTCATACTTACAGAATCATACCTTATCCCAAAATCCCAGAATCCTCTATTGCCATCCCACCAGTAGGACAGATCCACAGATGTGGTGAATTGTGCTATGCAGCGGGGGGAAAGGCCCTGGGAGGTGATAACATTGACTCTGGACCCCATGATGTCTCATGGCATCAGGGCAAACATGGGCAAGGAAACCTCCTTCTGATTATCACCCACAGCCTGCCCTTAATGGATGAATCAGTGCTGCTCCATATTGAACATCACTTGGAACAAGCACTGAGGATGGCAAGGGCACAAAATGTACTCTTGGTGGGGTACTTCCATGTCCAACATCAAGTGTGGCTCGGTAGCACCACTACTGACTGATCTGGCTGAGTCTGAAAGGGCATAGCTACTAGGCTGTGTCTGTGGCAGGTGGTAAGAGAACCAACAAGAGGGATAAATCTACCTGGCCTTGTCCTCACCAATTTACATGTCGCACATGCATCTGTCCATGAAAACAATGTTAGGAACAGCCACCACACACATTGTGGAGATGAAGTCCAGTTTTCATGTTGAGGATATTCCCCATTGTGTTTTGTAGCACTACTGCTGTGCTAAATGGAACTCAAAACAGACACAGCAGCTAGAAACTGGGCATCTATGAGGAGCTGTGGACCATCAACAGTAGCGGAATTGTATTCAATTGCAATGTGTAACTTCATGGCCTGGCATATCCCTCAATCTACCATTAGTATGAAGGCAGGGCATCAACACCTATTCCATGAAGAGTGCAGCAGAGCATGCCAGAAACAGCACAAGGCATACCTGAAACTGAGATGCCAAAATGGTGAAGCTACAACACAGGACTACATTCATGTTAAACAGCATAAGCAGCATGCCATAGCCAGAGTTAAGGGATCCCACAACTAACAGTTCAGATCAAAGCTCTGCAGTCCTGTCATATACAGTCATGAATGGTGGTGAGCAATTAAACAACTATTTGGAGGGTGAAGCTCCAGAAGCATCCCCATCCTCAATGATGGCAGAAATCAGCACAACAGTCCAAAAGGCAACACTGAAGCATTTGCAACACCTTTGCCTTAGAAGTGCTGAGTGGGTGACCCATCTCAGCCTCCTCCTGTAGTTCACAGCATGATAGATTAGAGCTCTTTGAGGATGTAACAAACAAGGTTGATAAAGGGGAACCAGTAGATGTAGTGTATTTGGATTTTTTCAATAAGGTACCACATAAAAGGTTACTAAAAAGATAAGAGCTTATGATGTTGGGGATGATATATTAGTGTGGATAGAGGATTGACTAACAGGAAACTGAGAGTTGGGATAAATGGGTCATTTTCAACTTGGCATACTGCAACTATAATGGAGTGCCACAGGGCTCAGTACTGGGCCTCAACTATTTACAATCTATATGTTAATGCACAGCCAATGGTAAATGCTGAGCTGCTCAAATCCCAAAGGGAACTTGAAATAACTGCCACAACTGTTTTGCAATTTGTATAAATTTCAAGATGTGTGCCTTGAATGTAATAGTAATAAGACCACCAAGTCTTATAGATTTCTTACAGAACTAAATTAAACCTTTATTAATAGAAGAAATTATTTTAAGTACACACATAGATCTACAAATTACTACTATGATAACTTCTAAATCCCCTAGTAATCTAACTCCCAGTTACACTTTTGTGAAGGCAACAGTGAGACACACAGATTTTAAAAGACCCAGGCAAAGAAACGCAATACCCTGAGCAGTCCAATTCAAAATGAGCTTTCTTAACTGCAGTTCTTTGTAGACAGCAGCTTGAGGCTTAGATGCTGGAAGCTGGTTCACCCTTGTTTTAGATCTTAGAATTCCTTCTCTTACACACAACCTTCACTCCTTTATATATATTTTCCCCTTTGAATGCAAATTCCCATTGTTTCACAATGCCTTTGGACTTTTACCTCTAATAATAATAATCCATCAAAGTACCAATTTTACCAGTAACCTTTGGGAAAAATAAACACACTGTTTCTTAACTTCTCCTGACTAGGTGACACTTTTCACCCCTTCTTTTGAATTCAAGCTAGTCTAGTTGATTTAAAAATGCAAAGGTTCTCTTTACACCTATGTTTACCTAACATTTCAAACCTATCTTATGTGCTGACACATCAAAGTCTTCAGACCAGCTGCCTTTAATTCACTTAAGTCTCCCACCCCACCCCATACACACACACACGCACACACACACAGATATAGACACAGACTCCACTATTAATCTACTTTACAATAAATTCCAATAACATTATGACAATTGTTATATCTTCCTGACACTATATTAATGACTAGGATGAAGGGACCAACTGTAATTGTAGCCAAATTTGCTAGCAATACAAAAATAAGTAGGAAAGCAAGCTGTGAGGAGACTACACAGAGTCTGCAAAGAGATATAGATAGTTTAAATGACTGGGCAAGAATTTGGCAAATGGAGTATAAGGTGGAAAAATGTGAAATTGTCCACTTTGGCAGGAAGAGTAGAAAAGCAGAATATTATTAAAATGGAGAGAGACTGCAGAATACTCCAATACACAGGGGCCTGTAAGCCTTTGTACATGAATCACAAAATGTTAGATACAAATACAGCAAGCAATTAAGAAGACAAATGAAATGTTGGACTTTGTTGCAAGAGGGATAAAGTATAAATGTAGGGAGGTCTTGCTACATCTGTACAAGTCATTGGTGAGACCACACCTAGAGTATTCTACAGTTTTGGTCTCCTTACTTAAGGAGGAATATGCTTGTATTGGAAGCATTTCAGAGAAGTTCACTGGGTTGATTCCTGGGATGAAGGAGTTATCTTATGAGGAAAGGTTGAGCAAGGTTGGGCCTAGTTTAGAAGATTGAGAGGCAATCTTATTGGAACATACAAGATTCTGAGGGGGCTTCACAGGGTAAATGCTGAGAGGATGTTTCCCCTCATGGGGGATATCTAGAACTAGAGGGTACAGTTTAAAAATAAAGGGTCTCCATTTAAGACTGAGCAGAGGGTCATTAGGCTTTGGAATTTTATTCTGTAAAGAGGAGTGGGGGGAGTTCTTGTGTGCTCAGTGGTAGCATGTCTAGGCCAGAAGCTCCGGGTTCAAGTCTCACTTCAGGACTTGATGGTTATGGAAGGTACGTTCATAACAAGGCCAAACAGATTGATTATTAACCTGTAAATCCTTCCAATTCACCTGATGGCAGTAAGAGTGGGAGAGTTTCCTGGCCAGATTTGCTTCAGAAGGCAATGGCAAACTGCTGCAGGACTTTGCCAAGCATAATCATGGACCAATCCAATGGATGTCCATGGTTGCCAATGCCCTCTTAGGGTATGGTACCAGATGAGAGAGCAGTGGAGGCTGGGTCATTGAATATATTCAAGGCTGAGTTGGACAGAGTCTTGTTCAATGAGGGAGTCAGGGGTTATGGACAGCAGGCAGGATGGTGGAGTTAAGGCCACAATCAGATCAGCCATGATCTTATTGGATGGTGGAGCAGGCTCAACGGGCCGAATGGTCTTTTCCCGCTCCAATTTCTTATGATATTAGAGACGCCAGTCTTCAGTCAATTCAATTCAATCCATGTAATATCGTGAAATGGTTGCAGGCGCTGAATACAGCAAGGGTCATTGAAAACATCCTGGCTGTAGTGCTGAAGATTTGTGCTCCAGAACCAGCCAAGCTATTTCAGCTACAACATTGTCATCTACCTGACAATGTGAAAAATTACCCAGATGTCTCCTGCCCTTGACATCTCTAGCTTGATAAAAGCAAAATACTGCGGATGCTGGAAATCTGAAATGAAAACAGAAAATGCTGGGAAAGCTCAGCAAATCTGAAGAAGTACAGACTCGAAACATTAACTCTGTTTCTCTGTTTCTCTGTTTCTCTCTCCACAAATGTTAGACCTGTTGAGTTTTTCCAGCATTTTCTGTTTTTATCTCTAGCTTGATGTCTATCATGGGGAAGGTATTAGAGTTGATCATTAAGGAGGTTATTGCTGGCCGTTTAGAAAAACTCAAGGTAATCGGGAAAAGTCAGCATGGTTTTGTGAAAGGGAAATCATGTTTAACCAATTTATTGGAATTCTTTGAAGGAGTAACATGCGCTGTGGATAAAGGGGAGCCTGTAGACATACTGTACTTGGATTTCTAGAAAGCATTTGATAAGGTGCCACATCAGAGGTTATTGCAGAAAATAAAAGCTCATGGTATAGGCGGTAACATATTAGCATGAAAAGAAGATTGGCTGGCTGGCAGAAAACAGTAAGTATGCAAATGGATCTTTTTCTGATTGGCAGGATGTGAGGAGTAAAGTCTCACAGGGGTCTGTGCTGAGGTCTCAACTTTTTACAATTTATATCAATGATTTAGATGAGGGGAGCAAAGGCATGGTAGCTAAATTTGTAGATGGCACAAAGAGAGGCAGAAAAGTAGGTTGTGAAGAGGCATAAAGGAGGTTGAAGACTGATATAGATTGATTGATTGGGTAAAAATCTGGCAGATGGAGTATAACATGGGAAAATGTGAAGTTGTTCACTTTGTCAGGAAGAATAAAAAAGCAGACGGAGGATGACTGCAGAATTCCGAGGTGCAGAGGGATCTAGGTATTCTAACACATGAGTCACAAAAAGTTAGTATGCAGGTACAGCAAGTAATTATGAAGGCTAATTGAATTCTATCCTTTATTATGAGAGGAATTGAACATAAAAGTAAGGATGTTACGCTTCAGTTATTCAGGGCATTGGTAAGAATACATCTCAAATACTGCATGCAATTTTGGTCTCATTTAAGGAAGGATGTAAATATGTTGAAGGCGGTTCAGAGGAGGTTTACTAGATTGATACCTGGAATGAACGGGTTGTCTTATGAGGAAAGGTTGGACAGGCTGGGCTTGTTTCCACTGGAGTTCAGAAGAGTGAGGGGTGATTTGATTGAAGTATATAAGACCCTGAACAGTCTCGACAAGGTGGACATAGAAAGGATGTTGCCTTTTGTGGGTGAGTCCAGAACTAGAGGACACTGTTTTAAAATTAGGGTCGCCCTTTTAGGACAGAGATGAGGAAAATTTGTTTTTCAGAGGGTCGTGTGACTTTGGAACTCAGTAGGCAGGGTTTTTCATATGGCTCGCCGGGAGTAGGTGGGGGCGGACGCGGGCGTGGAGCCGATTGCTGCCCGCGATCGTCTCCGTGCCGCCATTTTACACGGGCGGGCCAATTAAGGCCTGCCCAGTGTAAATCGCGGCTCCTGAGATCAGCGGGAAGGGGCAGGCAGCGGTGGGAGGCCAATGTCCACCAGGTCCAAATGCAACCTGGCGGCCGATTCAAAAATGGCGCAGGCAGCTGTCCTAAGGCTGCCACTGATTTCGGTCATGAGAATGTCCTCGGAGAGCAGGCCAGGCGGGAGAGGAGGTCGGCAGGGCAGTCGGTCCCAAGGTACTCCGATGAGTGCCTCACTGCCCTCCTCGAGGAGGTGGCAGCATGCCACGAGACCCTTGTGCCAAGGGACGGGGTAAGGAGGCCTTCCCCATCTAATAAAACGTGCCTGGGAGGAGGTGGCAGTACGGGTCAGCTCCCACGAGACAGACCTGGGTGCAGTGCCACATGCGGTTTAACGACCTTCTGCGATCAGGAAGGGTGAGTACCGTGTTGGCATGGGTCACTTAGCACAGCACTTAGATTGGCCCTCCCCCCAACCTCAGAATTTTATTTTTGTATTCATTCATTCACAGGATGTGGGCTTCGTTGGCTGGGCCAGCATTTATTGCCCATCCCTAGTTGCCCTTGAGAAGGTGGTGGTGAGCTGCCTTCTGGAACCGCTGCATGTAGTGCAGATACACCCACAGTACTGTTAGGGAGGGAGTTCCACGATTTTGACCCAGCGACAGTGAAGGAACGGCTAAAAACTTCCAAGTCAGGATGGGGAGTGACTTGGAGGGGAACTTCCAGGTGGTGGCGTTTCCATCTATTTGCTGCCCTTGTCCTTCTAGGTGGTCGTGTTTGTGGGTTTGGAAGTTCTTAGAGTGTGAGTGGAAAATGTGATGGAGGCAGCATCTGGGCAAGGGGGTCAGCCCTGGCTGACCTGGTAGTGTATTGCGGTTCCAGGGTCACAAATCAGATGAGCCCTGCAACATTTCCTCAGGTGGGGGTGGCCAGGATGCAATAGCAATGCAGGTACAGGGTGGACTAATCAATGCTCCTCTCTCCTTTCAGGAGAAGACAGCACACAATAGTGCAGAGCGACACGGACTGGCGGAGGGCAGCCCCACCTTCTCATCATCACCAGATATAAGCAGAAGGCACTGGAGCTGGAGAGGTGCCATGCGCCCGGGTCAACCGGCCGCGGTGAGGTTGGGGTGCCACTGGGAGGTAAGACCGCCGTGCACTGAGGTCACAATGTCTGTCAGTGCAAACATTCCACTGTGGACTGTATATTGATTTCAGCCTCCAACACTGGATCCCCATTGATAATGGAATGAGGAGCACATCCTGATCCGGGTGCCAGGCATGCACATTAACAGCGTAGCGACTTCAACTAATCAAATTCTTGTTAGGCATGGAAATTAAAGGCTATCAGGTGTAGATGGGAATGTAGAATTCAAAACACAAACAGATCAGCCATGATCTTATTTAGTGGCAGAGCAGGCTTGAGTGGCCGAATGGCCTACTTCTGCTCTTATTTTGTATGTTCATATGCCCACAAAAAGCAGGACAAATCCAATTACTGCTCCATCAGTCTTTGCCAAATTATCAGCAAAGTGATAGAGGTGTCAGCAACAAAGCTGTCAAGAGGCACTTCTTCAGTTCTCTGCCTGAAGACAGGTCCAACCCACAGTGCCACAACCTCCACCACAAGTAGGGAAGCAGGGAGGACTGAACCCCATGCTGTTGGCAAGGGGACTGCACCCTATGCTGTTGGCACCAACCTGATTCACACCAGCCTTCCAGCCAACTGGCCCCCTAAGGAATCAAAGTTGCTGTGGCAACATATACTTTTACATGCATGTTGTAGTCTGGAACTATGGATTGTGATGGTGAGCTCCAATTTCTTTCCATCATGGCTGGCCAGGAATCTCTCCCGTTATTACTGTCTGCTTTTGGTGAATGTTGGAAGGATTTACAAGTTGATATTCAACCTGTTTGGCTGCATTATGAATGCGCCTTCCTTGAACATCAAGTCCTGGAATGGGGCTTGAACCTGAAACTTCTGGCTCAGAGACAGGGATGCTACCCACTGTGCCACAAGATCTCCTTCAAGAGGCACTTACCAATAACTTGCTCACTGATGCTCAGTTTGAGTTCTTCCTTGACCACTTGGCTCCAGACCTCATTGCAGCCTTGGTCTAAACATGGGCGAAATAGCTGGATTCCAGGAGGTGAGGGGAGAGTGATTGCTTTTGACATCAAGAGTTTTTGACTAAGTGTGTCATCAAGGAGTCCTGGTAAAATTGAAATCAATTAGAATTGGGAGGAAAACTTTCCACAGTCAGAGTCATATCTAGCACAAAGAAAGTTAGTTGTGAATGCTGGAGGTCAGTCACCTAAGCTCTAGGATATTGCGCCAAGTGTTCCTCGGGTTTGTGTTCTAAGCCCAACCATCTTCAGTTGTTTCACTTATGACCTCCCCTTCAACCTAAGGTCAGAAGTGAGAATATTCGCTGATGATTGCAGAGTGTTCAGTACCATTCACAACACCTCAAATAGTGAAATCTACATGCCCGGGCAACATGCAGGCTTGGGCAAGTTACATTGATGACACAAAAATGCCAGGCAATGACCATCTCCAATAAGATCAAATCTAACCATCTCCACTTGACATTCAATGTCATTACCATTGCTGAATCCTCCACCATTAATGTCCTAGGGTTATCATTGACCAGAAGTTTAACTGGACCAGCTATATAAATACTATGGCTACAAAAGCAGCCTGGGAATTCTGTGGTAAGTAACTCACCCCTTGACTTCCCAAGGACTGTCCACCATGTGCAAGGCACAAGACAGGAGTGTGATGGAATATGTTTCCTGCCTGGTTGAGTGTAGTCCAACACTCAAGAAACTTGACACCAACCAAGGCATGCAGCCTGCTTGATCATCACACCATCCGCCACCACAAACATTTGCTCCCTCCACCACTGGCACAATGGCAGAAATACGTGCCACATACTTGTCAAGGCTGGGTCAAGAAAGCTGATTTTTGTAAAGGAAAGAGAAGTTCTTCACATAGAAATGAAACTTTATTTGAGGCGATGCATTTCATGTCTTTTGATAAGCTCTTGTTCCTCAGGACTTCTGCAACTGGCTCACACTTGAATTGCACCATCCATTTTGAACCCCATAACATACTAAAACCCATTTTCCATCAGTTTATATCAAACAGATAGTGAAGACTGAATAATGTGCTCACTTTGAGAATATGAATCTGCAAGACTCCCATTTTATAACTTAGAACCATTTTAATGAAATGTGTCAGGTAATGAGAAGCCATTGGAATACAAGGTTAATGAATGGGAATGCTCTGATTATAAAGTATTTTTTTGTATTTTCATCTACCTGTGTTGTAATTCTACAGTGAAGCTCTACAATAAGATTAAAGTACAGCAGTAAAAGTAGTGAGTACAAGTGTAAAGTCTTCACAGATGTAAAGCATGTTACCATCATCATTTGAAAGCATGCAAAACAATTTCATTTTTTTTTAGGTTAACTAATTCCAAGTAGTTTATTTTTCTCACCAATTTTCTCCATTTTCCCCCCTAATTGTATTGATTGCTTGTAGGCGTAAACTGTGTCGGCACCACTAGCCCTCCACTATGTCACCCAAGTGGCTATTACTCATGTTGAGCTATTCGGCTATTCAATAACAGAATCATAGTAGGCCTGAACCTATTCTTGCCTGAAGTTCACGTAAACAGCTTGCAGCAGGGGTTGCTGGATTGTGATCAGAGGTGAGGACGCTTTGATTTGTCCTTCTCTAACCTCTGATGATAAAGATCAGCTGTAGCATCACTACCATCACCACAGCTGAGATGAGGTAATCCAACACAAGGTAGGGAGCAACATCAAATTTTTTTTGGTCTGGATGGAGTTGTTGTTGCTATTCAGCAGGCCTATAAATTCTCATCTATACTATTGATAAATTTACAAAAATGAATTTTGCTGGATTAGTTTTACTGTATCCTGCACAGTTCATTGTAAATTTTGGGAGCCCTGGAAACTACTAAAACAGTGATGTGCTAGCTCCAAATATGTAAATATTCCACAGCAAAGTTCCTCAGCAAGATTTTATTCTTGAGTTTGCTGAGCTGCAGTAAACTTTGTTGAAAGCTGGATTGCACACTTAGTTTCACGTAAAAGTCTCTGAACTGCATGCTATCCATCAGGTGACACACAGCAAGGTCACAATCTCCTGCACCAAACAGGCTGCTTTAAAAATTGACTTGCATGTAAACATCAAAGTGCAGGAGACAGAGTGCACAGGATGATCCCAACATCAACCATGTGAGTTATGATGAAAGACTGGAGAAATTTGAGCTTTATAGCCTGGAAAGGAAGTGGTGATTTTGTAGAGATAAAGATAAAGGATAATAGGGATAATGGACAAAAGGTTAAACAGAGAGATCAGGATCAAATTGATAAAGGATATATTGAAGACATATCAGGAAATTCTTCTTTGCAATTGTTCCCCTTCTTCTTTGTACCTCTTGCTAATTCATGTCTTGATTTTTATACTTTTGTCTACTTTCAACTGCAAATTTAATCTTTAACTATGGTCATTGAAATTCTAAATGAAGCCAGGTCAATTTCCCATGTTTGTCACATTAAATGATGCCTATCTCTTGCATCTTGTTTTCACTCTTAATATTACTATTAAGTATTTAGATACTGTCTCAAATACTAAACAATACAAGTGCTTTAGAAGTAGATATTGTCTCAGCCAGTAAACCATCAGGTTCGTTCTGAAAATAGTTGGTGCATCTACTTCATATGTTGTGGTTCTTGCGTATGTAAGTACCAAGGTTAGAAACTATAAATCTATATGTTGTCTAAAAATACAAAGATAGATGTTCCAAATTTAACCTTTACCATATTTTTTTAATTAAAGTACTGTGAATAAAAAATTATTTCAAGTTTAAAGACTTCAAATGAGTTCCAGTTTTTCAAATAAATATCTTAAAATTTAGCATAATTTACATGAATCACCACTGTAATAACCCTGCCTTAATACAAGTTGCACTATATTTGTTTTCAATCTTAGCCAGTAAAAATTAGGCTTAGAAATCAAACCAGCTCCACAATTAATAATAATCAAACTGAAGAGTCCATATACAAAAAGATAAAAGATGTAAGAAAAACCCAAGTATCACTTAATCATTTACCACTGTGTCATTCATCATAACGTGGTATGGCAATTTCCTTGAGTTTGGCAACTGAATTATACAAGATCAAAGAAAATACCATTTTAAGGCATTTCCATAAAATACACAGCTTAAATGTACATTTCATTAATTTAATGCCGCTTACACTCTGAAGCAAACAAAGACACCTCCTTGTAACAGTGATATAGACGAGAAAAGTAAACTGTTACTGTTAAACACAATCCTTCTGTTGTCTTAATTTGGTCATTCACGACAACATTTTATCTTTGATTTAACCAAGAATACAGCCTATATAGAAAGTTTCCACTTTATTCACCAGTGTGCAATTTACAAACAAAATAAACTGCAATATGAATGCAGAATCAACAAAATGTTTTGCCATTTACAGTATAACATCTTGTGTCACCATGTCTCGATTATATTTCAGTAATTTGATACGTCCTTCCATCTTCACGAACACAGTGCAATAACTTAGTTGACTTTCTTGGGCATTTCCAGATTCCAGGCACCAGTAAGGTAACGTAGCCGAATGAAGAGAAGATCTCTACCCATCTGTAACCAACTCCAGAAGGGAACTAGTTTTGATCCTACAATGTAAAATTAGAGAAGAATTACATCAATTCTGTATTTGGCATTCAAAAGCTGGTTTACAAAGAAAAACCCCAGCAATTTTAGGACACAAGATGGTAAAAGCCATAAAAAGTTGCTGATTATGAGTTTAGTCATGATTTTGCTCTCAAAAGGTTTAATTTATAGCAGAATAATTGAGTTACACTACTTTACATCTTTATAAAATTGCAATTCACAGTTCCTAAGGTTTTGAAAGATTCATTTCTATTGTCCTTTTTTTTTGTTATATTACCATCTTCCAGGTCAAGATGATCCAACATCTGAATGACTGGGAAAAGTCAGGGAAAAGACAGGGATAAATATAACTTTCCCCCATTTGAACACAAAACATTCCCAGGTCATGTGTGGAATGGCTCAGGTGAAGGTTAAACCACCAATTTTCAAAAAATTGCATCAGCATGTTTAATTTCTCATACCAGATAATCTTGTGGTCAATGTGATTAAGATCAGAAATTTGATTTTCTACTACTGAAGCAATTGAGACTTTGGTGCTACATTATTGGGGCATCAGCAATGTATTGAACTAAGTGTTCTCAATTTTCTGTCATCAGCTGTTTTGACTAATTATTTATAGCATTTGCTGAAGCCTTGGTATTCTGCAAGGAGCAAGGCTAATGTGAAAAGCTTTGCCCGCTAGGTCCAAATTAAAGGGTTGTGTGTTCTTGGTGATAAGTGGCTACATGGTGAAATACTGTTTCAGTCTTAAAGGTTCAAAATAAATTTATACATGTGTCAATCTTTGCCACAGCATAAGTGAAGTAATAGGAAATCCAATGCAGAGGCAGGGAACAGATACTGTGAGCAAGTGACAAAGTGATAATTGTTCCACTATACCTCACCCATGCCAAGCCCTGATTCAACCTCATAATTCTTTCTTTGCATCTTATGAATATCAGCACCTCAGTAGGGAATATTTTTATGATGCAAAATAAAATTGAAAGCCTTGCCCTACAGTTATCTTCCAAGGTCATAATCTGTCAAATCATTCTAAAATAAGGTGGCTGCATAAAGCATAATCACTTATTGATATCCAGTTTAGCATGCAGGTTGTGTATTTAAGTTTGTAGTGCACTTTAATTTCCAGCCACACATGACTATTTTTGTGCTGGTAAAGATGGCACTACAAGAACAAATTTCTAACCTGGAGAAAGGTCTCCCCTGGTCAAGTGGAAAGGCATATACTGTCTAATGGACAGAAGTAAGTAGTTCTGGTAGCATCAAAGGATCCATATACTCATCTAATGATGGATCTGTGTAACTTGCCTTGGGTTTAGGCAGAGCTCCCTCTGATCATTTTTCTGGAGGTTCTCCTTGCCCTCTAGATCAGAGAACAAATTGAATTCCCAACGTACCAGCACAGCCTTTTGTAAATCAGTTAAATATCCTTGAATGGTAGATGACAAAATGAAAAAAACCACAATGCTCCTAAATAACTAACAGAAACAAACTAAAAAGGCAACCCCACCCCATCCAAAAATATCAACTTTAAGACCGGTAAGTCATTCTCCTGGTAGAGCAAAATAACAGACAGGTTGAGGTGAACACTGAAACTGATGCAATACTGGTGGGTCTATAAATAAACAGGCATGTTTTTCATCTTTTGAAATTTAAAAATCTATTGATCTGTCTACAATTAAGGGGGTCCTCCTGCATACTAATTTATCATGGCAACTCATTGGCAAATGCTTGTTATACATAAGCGTATGTAGAGTTCTTTACGAAATGGTACTTTTCTTCCCAGTGAATAGGCAGATGGGTGGAGTTACAATTTCAGAACCATTATTTTCTAAAGCAAATGAAATACATAACCAATTTCAGGCACAAATTAAAAAGACAGCTTCATTGCTATTCTGTCAGATTGCTATACACAGAATACCTGTTAAATTGGCCTATAACCCGTGTTATTCCAGTGAAAAATGACCCAATTTTTCAAATCTTTCTTTGTACCTGTAAATCCTCATACCAGGCAGCATCCAGGTGAAATAAAAACAGAAAATGCTAGAAATACTCAGCAGGACAAGGAACATCTTTGGAGTGAAACAGAGTTAACATTTCAGGTCAATAATCTGCCAACAGTTCAACATTAATTCAGTTTCTCTCCACAGATGCTGCATGACCTGTTGAGAATTTGCATCATTTTCCACTTTTATTCCAGTTTCCAAGCAATTGCAGTATTTGGCTTTTGTATTAGCACCCTAATTCATCTATGTTGTACCCTTGCTAAAGCCTCATTATCCTTCCATAAGGTTTTAATTGTATATACATTTGATTGGAGTTGACACCCATTTTTACATTTATTTTGCCCCAGTAATCCTTTCAGAAGTATTTCCCAAATTGGGTAGCCCACTTGAAGTAATCAGAAAGCAATAAAAATAAATGGTTGCATTTAAATAGCGCCTTTCATGACCACAGGAATCCAGGCATTTTATAAACAACGTGGCTGACTCTTAAGTGTCCTCAAATGGCCTAGCAAGCCACTCAGTTGTAACAAACCGCTACAAAGTCACAAAAAAGGAGTGAAACTGGATGGACCACCCGGCATCGACCTAGGCACCAGAAACGACAACATCAATCTCAGCCCTTACCAATACATGGGGGATAGTCCCAAAATTGGGAGAGCTGTCTCACAGACTAGTCAAGCAACAGCCTGGCTGTCATCCTCACGGAATCATATCTTACAGATAATGTCCCAGACACCATCATCACCATCCCTGGGTATGTCCTGTCCCAGCATAAGGACAGACCCAGCAGAGGTGGCGGCACAGTGGTATACAAGTCAGGAGGGAGTTGCCCTGGAGTCCTCAACATTGACTCTGGACCCCATGAAGTCTCATGGGTCAAACATGGGCAAGGAAACTTCCTGCTGATTATCACGTACCACTGTCCCTCAGCTGATGAATCAGTGCTCCTCCATGTTGAACACCACTTGGAGGAAGCACTGAGGGTGGCAAAGGCGCAGAATGTACTCTGGGCAGGGGACTTCAATGTCCATCACCAAAAATGGCTCGGTAGCACCACTACTGACCGAGCTGGCAGAGTTTTAAATGACATAGCTGCTAGACTGGGTCTGCGGCAGGTGGTGGGGAAGCCAACAAGGGGGAAAAACTTACTTAACTTCACCCTCACCAACTTGCCTGCCGCAGATGCACCTATCCATGACAGTATTGGTATTAGTGACCACTGTACAGTCCTTGTGGAGACAAAGTCATGCCTTCACATTGAGGATACCCTCCATCGTGTTGTGTGGCACTACCACCATGCTAAATGGGCCAGATTTCGAACAGATCTAACTCAAGACTGGGGATCCATGAGGTGCTGTGGGCCATCAGCAGTAGCAGAATTGTACTTGAACACAATCTGTAATCTCATGACCTGGCATATCACCCATTCTATCATTACCATCAAGCCAGGGGATCAACCCTGGTTCAATGAAGAGTGCAGAAGGGCATGCCAAGAGCAGCACCAGGCACACCTAAAAATGAGGCATCAACCTGGTGAAGCTACAACACAGGACTAGTTGCATGCCAAGCAGCCTAATCAGCAAGTGATAGCCAGAGCTAAGCAATCCCACAACCAACGGATCAGATCTAAACTCTGCAGTCCTGCCACATTCAGTCGTGAATGGTGGTGGGCAATTAAACAACTCACTGGAGGAGGCAGCTCTACAAATATCCCACCCTCAATGATGGAGGAGCCCAGCACATCAGTGCAAAAGATAAGGCTGAAGCATTTGCTACAACCTTCAGCCAGAAGTGCCGAGTGAATGATCCATCTTGGCCTCCTCCTGAGGTCCCCAGCATCACAGATGCCAGTCTTCAGCCAATTCGATTCACTCCACGTGATATCAAGAAATGGCTGAAGGCACTGGATACTGAAAAAGCTATGGGCCCTTACAATATTCTGGCAATAGTACTGAAGATTTGTGCTCCAGAACTTGCCTCGCCCCTAGCCAAGCTGTTCCAGTACAGCTACAACACTGGCATCTACCCGGCTATGTGGAAAATTGCCCAGGTATGTCCTGTACACAAATAGCAGGACAAATCCAACCCAGCCAAATTACCACCCCATCAGTCTACTCTCCATCATCAGTAAAATAATGGAAGGCATCATCAACAATGCTGTCATGCGGCACTTGCTTAGCAATAACCTGTTCACTGATGCCCAGTTTGTGTTCTGTTAGGGCCACTTAGCTTGTGACCTCATTACAGCCTTGGTTCAAACATGGACAAAAGAGCTGAACTTCCAAGGTGAGGTGAGAGTGACTGCCCTTGACATCAAGGCCGCTTTTCACAGAGTGTGGCATCAAGGAGCCCTAGCAAAACTGAAGTCAATGGGCATCAGAGGACAAACTCTCTGCTGGTTGGAGTCATACCTAGCACAAAGGAAGATGGTTGTGGTTGTTGAAGGTCAGTCAGCTCAGCTCAAGCACATCACTGCAGAAGTTCCTCAAGGTAGTGTCCTCAGTCCAACCATCTTCAGCTGCTTCATCAATGACCTTCCTTCCAACAGAACTGGGGATGTTCACTGATGATTGCACAATGTTCAGCACCATTTGCTACTCCTCAGATACTGAAGCAGTCCATGTCCAAATGCAGCAAGATCTGGACAATATCCAGGCTTGGGCTGACAAGTGGCAAATAGCATTCATGCCACACAAGTGTCAGGCAATGACCACCTCCAACAAGAGAGAATCCAACCATTGTCCCTTGTCATTCAATGGCATTGCCATCACTGAATTCCCCACTATCAACATCCTGGGGGGTTACATTGACCAGAAACTGTACTGGATTAGCCATATAAATAATGTGGTTACAAGAGCAGGTCAGAGGCTAGGAATCCTGCAACGCATGACTCACCTCCTGACTCCACCAAGACTGTCCACCATCTACAAGGCACAAGTCAGGAGTGTGATGAAATACTCCCTACTTTTCTGGATGAGTGCAGCTTCTACGACACTCAAGAAGCTTGACAATGTCCAGGACAAAGCAGCCCATTTGATTGGCACATCCACAAACATTCTCTCCCCTCCATTACTGACGCACAGTAACAGCAGTGTGTACCATCTACAAGATGCACTGCAGCAATTCGCCAAGGCTCTTTCGATAGCATCTTCCAAACCCATGGACCACTACTGTCTAGAAGGACAAGGGCAGCAGAAGATGGGAATACCACCAACTGGAAATTCCCCTCCAAGTCGCTCACCATCCTGACTTGGAAATATATCGCTGTTCCTTCACTGTTACTGGGTCAAAATCCTGGAACTCCCAATCCCAACAGCACTGTGGGTGTGCCTACACCACATGGACTGCAGCAGTTCAAGAAGGCAGCTTATCAATACCTTCTCAAGGTCGACTAGGGAAAGGTAATAAATGCTGGCCCATCCAGCGAAGCCCACACCCATGAATGAATAACAAAAAAAGAACTACTTTTAAAGTGTAGTCACTGTTGTAAGGTAGGAAAACAGATAAGAGATGCCATGGATGATCAATTAAACCCCCCTGATAATATTTAGTGATCATGATCTAATTTATGTTGCAGTTTAGTGTAGCTTTTTTTGTATTTGTTGCTATTTATTTCTTTCCCCACACTGCTCCAAGAAATTAAACCTACAACTACAATAAATCTACAGTGTGACATTGCTATTGCCCCATTATCCATTTATTGTTCAATGTATTCCTGCTCCAGTTTATAGCCTACGCCATAGTCTATTAAAGTACTTAAGCTACTACTAGGAAGATCATGTAAGAGTGTACTTTGATAGCACCTTCCAGGCCCATGACTTCAACCATCTAAATGATCAAGAGCAGCAAGATCCTGGGAACACCATTACTTTCAAGCAGCTTTCCAAATCAGAAAACATTCCAACTTGGACATGTACCATTCCTTCATCTTAACTGGAATTCTCTAACTATTGCCATTGGTGAAGTACCATCAACAGTACAAGGATGCAGTGGTTCAAAGAGAAGATCAATATCCTTTACTCAAGGCAATGAGAAATGGGCAATAAAGCTTTCTTTCCCAGCCTTGCTCATGTCTAGAGATAAAATTACAAAAACTAAGAACTGAAATATAATAATGAGACTTGTGTGTTCAATTAGTGTTACACATTTCTTGGGTACTGTGCAGGCAAAGTCACACTGAGCAATGGGGTTAAAGGCTCACCTATGGGAACAGTCTGAGGCATTGAACTTGAGAAAGAAATCTAGAATAAAATCTCAAAAACACAATAGATGGATGTTCCCAACTGATATAAAAAGAGTACTATATCTATGTCATTCTCCTTCTTTGGCCGTTACAACATGTCCCACCTGAGGAAACCAAGTATTTTTCTCCTAGCCGATGCAAGTTCTAAGTTCATTGCTTAAAGAACTAGGTAAGCAGCCTTAGATCTTACTTTCATCTTGACATCATTAAAACAGAGAGGAGGAGGAATTTCTTCTCTCAGAGGGTAGTGAATCTGTAGAATTCTTTACCGCAGAGGGCTGTAGAGGCTGGGTAGTTAAGTATATTCAAGGGTGAGATAGATAGATTTTTAATCAGTAAGGGAATCAAGGGTTATGGGAAAAAGGCAAGAAAGTGGAGATGAGGATCATCAGATCAGCCATAATCTCATTGAATGGCGGAGCAGACTCGATGGGCCGAATGGCCTACTTCTGCTCCTACATCTTAATGTCTTATGGTCTTATTCCCAGATAGAACAGTTAAGAGCAGCAGCAAATACATAGATAACAGCTAATTTCTAAATTAGCGTGCGAATATTACACAATTAAGCAAAAACAATTGTTGCAATCATGGCATAAATAATGAAAAACAATTTATTTTAGCACTAAATGCCAAGTTGTTAGTACTGACCCCACTTTCTCATTATTAGCCTCTGCTTTTTTGGCCATGTTGAGTAACTTACCCTCTATCTCTGTCCATTGCACAGCAACTTCTGCAATTGGAATCTTTAAACACTGGGCTATGTAGAGGAGCTCCACGTCAAAAGCCCTAAAATGCAATAAAAATGTAAGGTTGTGCAAAAATTTTACATTACTACTTAAGAATTTAAAGCAAGTAGTACTTTCACAGGACACACAAAAGTGAAAGATATTTAAAATGGGACAAAACAATATTTTCAAAATATATTTTTTCCTTCACTTTTGCTCCCTACCCACCCTTTAAAGGTGGGAGCCAGGCAAAATGTTCCCAAGTCTCTTCATACTGGTCATGAATAGTTTTCTAATGAAAGCCAATGAAAACAATCTGGCTGACCTTCATCAGATCTCTCTTCCCATAAAGAAAGTAATTGCTGCTGTACTTGATCAGGCTGAAAATACATTATCCCCACTCCCTTTTTCCAGTGAAACAGTCATTTTGCAGAATTAATAAAAATGTGCTCCTTGAGGGAACAGCAGGTTCTGCTGATCTCTAAAGAATGTGATGAGCATGATAAATAAGTTACTGATATCTATGTCTATTCATGAAGCAGATTTTTATTTACATTAAAGTCTGTGTGTAAATGCAAATTGCTGTTTTGCAGTTTTTCTGGATTCTTTATACTTGTCCTTGTTTTAAAAATGATCTAATCTGTAAACTGTAAATGTTTTTAAGTTTCAAATTTGATCTAATCTCTTCTTTGGAATCCAGTCTTCGATGCACTTTCTTCCTCTGTACCAAAATATGTTTGATTTGTCCCCTTTTCTTCAATTAGATGTTTCCTATTGCTAATCTACAGTTCTGTTTGCCAATTCTTCATTAAATTTGATATAGACAAGCTCACATTTTAACTTCATTCGACACTGAGTATTGGATTGGCTCCGTTGGTAGCATTCTTATCCAAGTCAGAAGGTTATGGAATTAAGCCACTCCAGAATTGCAGTTAAGGGAATTGTTAGTGGTGCCCGTTCTTTTCATATAAAGTATTTCTCAACTAACACCATCATACAGTTTGTGGGCCTGGTACATCAAGTAGTTGCAAGTTCATCAATTTATTCTGTGAATTTAAGATCATGAAGTATTTACAATACAGTAAAAAGTCATTCAGCACAACAGGACTTTGTTTATACTTCACAGAAGCCTCCTCCTATTCCTCTTCATCTAGCTGTATGCCCTTCTATTTCTTTCTCTTCCATGTATTTATCTAGCTTCTCTTGAATGCATTTATGCTATTTGCTTCAACTATCCTCTATATTAGTGATTTCCACATCCTAACCACGCTCTGGGTTAAGAAGTTAACCCTGCATTCCCAGTTGGATTTATTATCGGTTATCTGATATCTATGGCCCCTAGTTCTGATCATGCCCACAAATGGAAACTTCTTCCCTGTGTCGGTATGTCTGTTTGATAACCTCGACAAGATGTTTCTGAGAAACACAGAGTACTGTATAAATGCAAGACTTTTGTTCTATTTTACTTTTGAACCAGGTAAAATGGATTCTATTCTAAAAATAATCAATTTAAATTCTTGTTACCAAAGCTTACCATCTTGCCAGTTGGAATTTCAACTGCGCATGTTAGAAAGCCCTGGTGACAATCTCAAAATGTAGAAAAATATACTATAAAATGGCACAGAACAAAACATCTATGAAAGTGCAACTGTGGTCTTCCACGCTCATAACTTTTTGAGTGTAACTGCATTTTATAAATGTTGCATGGTGAGATAATTAGATAACCAATAAATATACTGACAACAAATACAATGACCATTTGCCTCACATAATGGGGCTTGCGCTGATGGTTGTTGGTTTCTTCCTAAGTCAGAGTTCTGAAAATGGAGGCAGTGTGGCAGTGTATCAGGGGGAATGTTATTTAACATGCAACGGATACAACAAACTATGAATAGCAAAGATATAAAATTTCCACCATTGTGCAAAGTCTCATTACCACTTCATTACTAAAAGCAGAAATACATTAAGGAAAATGTCATCCACAGCTTTAATCATGTCATTACAACTCAGAATGGATACGCTGCACTATTGATACTGCAAGACTAACTATTTTCAACCTAGTTAACTACGGGTGGGGATAAGTAACCTTGTGCAATATTTAAGATGCTCACTTTTGCAGCGATATTAATTTTTGAATCTAACAGTCTTAAGTGTTAAGGAATACAATGAGCCATATTTTTTCTGTAGCAGAGCATCATGCCAGCACCTGCTGTTAGATAGACTGGCCCCTTCACCCTTCAGTTAACATAAAGTTGCTGAAAGAGTGAGCTAATAATGGGACAATGAGGGAAGCAGGTCAGCTGGGACCCAAGTGAACAGAGTAACCAACAGTGATATCTCCATAACCATTGAGATTTAAGGATTGAGAAATAAACTGAGAAGGAGCGTAAACTAAATCTGGTGAAATCAAAGGCAAATTAGGCACAGGAGAAAAAAAAGAGAAAGAAAGATTAGATTCAGAGAGAGAAAAATACAAGGAAAAGTGGGAATGAATTTATTGCATCTCAAAACACATAGAAATGAAACTCCACACTTGTAATAATTATCATTCAGTGCCAGAGCAGTCGACTGTCAATTCTTAACAACTCATCATGTCTTCAAAAGGGTGCATATGCTTATGAGTTAGCTTATTGCTGCTGAGCTGAATAGGAAATTCATGCAAAAATACAGCAAGTTTCGAACGGGGAGGTTAAGTGCGAGCTGTCATTTTTGCAAAACTCATGGCGGAGTGGCACAACTCAAAGCAGTTTTTGGAGTTCTGCGTTTAATCTCCCACCTGCTATATCATTTGCCCTGAAATAATGGTGAGTGCCATTCGCATTTGATCATTTTGACAGTAAATTCTGACCTATTACTCTTTACTCAAATCACCATTTGGAACTTTCTTCTTCAGAAAAAAATCTGATCATTCATATATTTTCATTTTTCCCCCCCAAAACAATCGCTCAGCCAAACTATAAATAAAAGGATAGTTTCCAAATTAGAGTTATCTAACCTGTTTTCTGTTGATATTTAAAACTAATTGCATTTCAGAGATTGGAAAAGTACTATTTACACTGTTACACACTTCTCTACTTCTCATTCATATGATTGTAATGAATACATTAATTTATTCTTTGCATTTACTCACAGGACGTGAGCGTCACTGACAAGGTCAGCATTTATTGGCTATTCCTAATTTCCCTCAAGACGGTGGTGCTGAACCACTGCCTTGAATAGAACTGAGTGGCTTGCTTGGCCATTTTGAAGGACAGTTAAGAGTCAGCCACATTGCTGTGGGGCTGGAGTGATATATAGGCCACACAAGGTAAAGACGGCAGATTTCCCTCCCTAGAAGACATTAGTGGGCCAGATTATTGTAAAAACCTATCTGGTAGTTTCATGGTCATTACTGATGCTAGCTTTTTATTCCACATTTTTATTTTATTTAATTAATTGAATTTGAATACCCCTGTATCACGGTGGGATTTGAACTCATGTCTCCAGATCATTAGTCAAGGCCTCTGGATTGCTAGCCCACTACATGAGCACTATTCTGCCATACCCATAATACCATAGTTAACCTGACACCAGTTGATCACAGGTAAATCATAACCACCAAGCAACAGACTGAGTAACAAATAATTGAGAATGTTTTGGTTTTCATGTATTGCTTAAGAACCAACCAATACAGGTACCATTGCCAATCTGCAGAATCATCTTAATGCAAGAGAAACTACTTATCATTTGCCTATGTTGCAGTCACTCTCATCAATGTTGTACATGAAAATTACATGCAACCTTACACTGCAGAAATTCAACCATCCCTTAGCTTCATGGTAGTAAGGCTTCAGTACATAATTTAAAAGGAATATGACAATAAGTAATGGACAGAATTTTCCAAGATTAAAGGGAGATTGTCATCTCTGAAAAGCTGTTGAATAAATTTTTCAAAAGTTACACTGCATTTGCTACATCAACTCTTGTGGTAGCCAATGTGGTGACATCATGACAATAACTTTGAGCTGGTGTTTCTGGCCCGTTTCAAAAATATTGGACTCCAAATAAAGATAAAGTATTCCTCGTTTCCCTTCCTGCCCCATAGAGCCAGCTCTCAAAAGAATTGATTAGTTTTCCATTTTCTCTTTTACCGTTTAGACGTAGCTTTTGCTGGCAAAGTTTGCATTTATTCCTTGCTGAGCTTGGTGATGCTGCAACAGAGATGCATAATTCCGCACATGTAGTTGCACTACCTGTGACTTCAAACCAGAAGAACTCTGATCATTAAAATACAAATCTGTAGAAAAGCTGTAGCAGATTTATTGGATTAGATGCCATGTTAGCCTCAGTAGACACAACCCAAATGGCAGTTAATAAACTCTACTTACAAGGTTATACATTGCTGTACATTATTTCCCATGTGCTTACGCGACACAATTTCCTGCACTAGAATTATGCAAAAGCTGATTATGGTATGAAAGATATTGAGATTGTCATGGATGTAGTGTTACTTTGGTGATGTGAAAAACTCAATTCACAAATATCCCAGAATCATAAAATGTTTAATGACACAAAATGGTGAGGGCTTGGGACAGCAGAGGGAGCGATCAATGGCAAATAGGACACGTGGCTGAGCATCACCACTCACACAGGCACAAACTACTACTGGTACCAGTTGATGGGCGCACACTAATGACATTAGTGGTGGGAGAAATCTTGCATGTGCTGGCAGATGCATTACTGAGTGCGCATGTGCAACTGTTCCTGGCTGATTGGCATCAGGAGTTAGTGTTTATTGCTCATCCCTCGTTGCCCTGAGATGGTGGTAGCAGACCTTGAACTGCTGGTAGAAGTTAGATACAACAGAATGGCTTTCCAGGCCACTTCAGAGGTCAGTCAACCATTTAGGTGTAGCACTAGAGTCACATATAAGGATGGCAAAGGATGATAGGTTTGCTTCCCTTAAGACATTAGGATTTTTACAACAATTTGACAGCTTGTCACTTATACAAATATCAGCTTTGCTATTTTCAGATTTTTAGTACTGAACACATTCTCAAACTGTTATGGTGAGATTTGAACTCATTTCCTAGATTATTCTTCCAAGCCCCTGGATCACTAGTCCAGCAGCATAGCCACACTATTTGAACAACAATTTTTAAAAAATTCATTCATGGGATGTGGGTGTTGCTGGCTAGGCCAGCATTTATTGCCCATCCCTAATTGCCCTTGAGAAGTTGGTGGTGAGCTGCCTTCTTGAACTGCTGCAGTCCATGTGGTGTAGGTACAACCACAGCGCTGTTAGGGGCAGAGTTGCAGGATTTTAACCCAGTGACACTGAAGGAATGGTGATATATTTCCAAGTCAGGATGGTGAGTGGCTGGAGGGGAACTTCCAGGTGGTGATATTCCCATACTTTCAGAATGTTGTCTTGCTATTTGTAAACCTTATTACATATAACAAGAACTCATGGCCCATAGCTGTTGCATTCATAACAGCGACATGGTTTTCAGATACTCCAAACACTCCATTTATGTAATTTAGGATAAAACAATGGGCCATAATTTCCTCGGAACAGTTGCACATGCGCACTCAGTAATGCATCGGATTGCCACTCCGCGCCCAATTACTCATACAAAATTTCTTTCCTGCCTGTCTCGCCCGACGTTCTGACTCAGGCCAGGCGAGAACCAGGCAGCACAGGTGTCTCCGAAGCCCAGTGGTTCAGTCCAGCAGAGTCAGATTGCAGAAGGACACATCCCCTTTTTGTTACAGTACTACCTGCCATAAACCAAGTAAGTTTAAAGGTCTGATTGAAATTGACAGGCAAGGGAGAAGGTCTTAAGATAAGTGGATAGGATTTGAGGAGGGTGGAGGGGGGGGAGGAGAGGAGAAAAAAAAAAATCAGACATCAGCCGGGGGGGAATGGACATTTGGGGGGAGGGGATGAGACATCGGGAGGGTAGGCAGACATCAAAAGTGGGCAGGGTAGACATCAGTGGGACGACGTTCAGAGGTCAGGAGGGAGGTCCGGTCAGGTCGGGGGTGGGGGGGAGAGAGAGGAGGAGTGCGGGTAGACCCCCCTGGAGGATCAGGGTTATGGGTTTCAGCCCCACTTGGGGGGGTGGGGGCACCAGTCTGAGTCTTTACAATAGCTACACAGAAGTTAGATGAGGTTTTAATTCTTCTAACTTTTTCTGAGTAATTATTTGTGTAACACAGCCAAAACCTTTCAAAATTTGCAACTTAAATCACATTTTTGGATGGTTCACATAGCCAATTGTCCAGAGGAGGTTTGCACTTCTGGGCAATTTCTTACTTTTGAAGTTCTGAGAGGGGTTCCCCTGTTCCCCAAATTGTTATACCACTCAACCATGGAATTAGGTTGGCATACTCAAGAATTTCACTTAAAACGCAGCACAGAAATATAACCTTGTCTTACATAACTTATTTTGGAAGGTTTACTCCTGCAATTTTTGATTTATGAGACACAGTGAGAACAAAATCACACTAGCTCAATGTTAACTGGTTTTCATTATACAGGAATCTTTGGAAAAAATCAAACTGCAGGGAGTAAAAAGTCTGAGCTTAAAATTACCTTTTTTCTAAGACAGAGCTTCTTTTGAGCTGATAACAAGTAACTCACCTGGAAGCACATTATATCTTTATGTTATATTTATTCGTAAAGTTAGGAAAATGATAGAATTATTTTCCAAAAAAAACAAGATGCCAGGTGGGCCTCATTTTTGACGAATCTGTTCCTTAGCAACACTGACATGCTGCATTTAGTTAGGTTTATACAACTTATATGGGGATAATTTGAGTAAAAAGTAAATGCGATGATTGCAAATAACAAAACAGTACTTTTAAAAAATAACTTTTTCCCTTTCTCTCACCCAGGTGTTAATTTTTGTGGTGGTCAAGTCCCACCAACACCAGTCACCCACTGGTACTTTGCTCAAGTGATCCTTCTTTGCATATGGGCCCAGACAAAGCCAGTAAACTAGTCAACTATATGACATATTACAACCAAGCTTGATCCTGCCCTCCCTCAATCCACACTTGCATACTTTTTATTTACCACGACAACCAAGATGATGAGGTGTGGATGATTTTTTTTTCTCCTTCTACAGGGAACAGAGGGTAATATTTTTAAAAGCAACAGAATAACACGACAAAAATTGCACAATTAAAACAACTGAAAGAAAGGGCAACATTCAGCAGGCAGACTTAATTTAGTTCTGACGGTTTCTCATGAGTTAGTTTAGCCTCACTCCAGTAATGAAATATCTGCATTCCCTTTCTGCATCCTTAATGTCTTTGTTTCACTATAGTTACAATGAATGCATTTTCAATGCACTGTACAACTATCTGCAGTCTTGTCATGATGTAGACTAGTCCAATATTTTGCTCACGAATTCCTCATTTTAGTGAGCCTTCCTTTCTTTCAAGGTGATGGACTCTAGGTGTTCCCCTAGAATGAATCTGGGCCTGCAATAAATATAATCCAATTAGCAATATGCGAGTTTATCATCTGGTGTGGATTATTAATCGTACATCTGCAGTACAGTTTAAGATGGCATTGGAATGCATATCATGTAATTCTTTTATGCGATATTATGACACTTATACAGCTGCCATACATACCGGAAACGCTAGACAAATGAATACCAACTCATCCATCACCAGCACAGCTAATTTGCTCTCAAATATCAGTTCATCTGCTATGGTGGGCAAACAATTGATCCTGTTTATAAAATAAATGCACAGAATTTACCACAATTGAGACAACTTAGTTTCCACCCAATTTACTGCATTTCCGACATTTATGAAAATGTTTGAAACATAAAACAAATACCAAGTTCTTGATACTAACTTTCAACAAAATTCCACAATATTTTTATAAATTAGTACGTAGTGCTTTTCTTTGAAGTCGTATACTCTCAAAACATTACCTCCTTCCAACATCAACTATGGAAGCCAAGCTCATATACCAATGCTCGATCTTTTTTTATATATCAGTGCAAACTACACAACAGTAAAAAGTATTGTCAAAATTAAACATCAGTAATAATCAATATCACAGAAATTGGGAAGAAAATGGGAATAAGATCCATAAAAGATGACCACTTTCACAGAATAACTGTTTCTCATTCTTTTTCCCCACATGCATCCTGTGATTATACCACAGTAATGCCAAAATAAAAGGGACAAGCCAACTATGATGTGACAATTTAGCTGCAGAAACAGCATGCCAAAAAATATCAACTTTGAAAGCAAGTCAGAGAGTGATGATTATAGGCATCAAGATAACTAACCTGACTTCTAGATAATTATAAATGGACTTTTTCCAATAATGAACATTGGATGGACACAGCTCGAATAGAGAAGCATTTTGGCGAAGACATAATCAAGACAAAAGCCAATTCCACAACTCACCTGGCAATATTGCTTGGGAAAGGGATTACCTAAAGGATTAATTGTCACTTGAGAAGTCCACCATTCTCAAGAATGACTGCCATTGAAGCCTATATTCAAGAGATGGCATAAAGAATTTTGGCACCATACTCAGTATAGAAAGACCAGGATTCGAAGATCGTTCTAGTTAAAAACTTCATAGACTGGGCCATTCTTAGACCACCTAAATGTCAAATAAAACTCTCTAGCTTAACTAGAGCAGTCTAAAGGCAACATGCTCGATAGTCTCAGTACTACAGACCCTTTTAGCCTCTAGGGGCCAATAATGAAAAACTATTCCAAAGATTCAAGAGGTTGAAACTGGATCCATTAGACTGATATGTTCTGGAGGCGCAATTGAAAATACTTGGACACTGGAACTATGGTATTCCAACTCTAGATTCTAGATTTAAATGCTCCATTTCAGAGTGCTTTCTACCCCTTACACATGGAAATTTAAGCTGCTTTGATAGGAAATCTTTTCTCAGCTTTATTTGATAGCATTCATCTGCATCTTTAAAACATATATTTTCCACTTTGAGGAATTTATTTGGAAGCAGTTTGAGATACCAATATTGTTGGCATTTTTGTTTAGTTAAAGTGTTGTGGAAAGCACCCAAATTTTTTTCAATGCAATAAATGAAGTTAAAGTAAACTGTTTGAGTGTGAGGCAGCAATCGTTAAATCACATTATATTCTACGCTATATATGTAAAAAAATGACATTTTATTTTTCTAAGTAGCCAACTCATAATGACTGAAGTCTTTTTTTGCAAAAGAAAAATATCCAGTAATGAAATTAAACTGGAATAAAACAGTACTGCAGCTTTTTAAAAAAAAGTTAATTTGAATTTCATTTAATCCCATAATTCAAATTTAGCAATTTCAACAAATCAGGAGTAGTCTGTACATGCAAAAAGTAATTTTAACTTTGTATCTTGGTATAATTCACTACTTTGTTAGACAATCTAAAAAAAACATACCAGCGATCTACATGCAAAGTTGAGAAGGTCCGTTGAGCTGCTTCTCGAGTCAAAAGCTTGAAGCCACACTGCGTATCCTTTATTCCTCTTACACACAGAAACCACACCAAAAAGTGGAAACCATACATGAGCAGGGTTCGAAAATAGGAACGCTTTAATAGAAAAGAAAATTGTAATTACAATAGTTGCTGACATCTAAACCATCAAAAGTTCTGAATTTCCTCAGAAATATTAATGCTGAAATTCCCAAAGGCTCACCTTGCCAATGAAAACGCACTAGCTTGCAACTTGCAACCATCAGTCTGATCGCACAATTGACTCAAACCTTGTATTTGAAAGTCATTCACATAAAAGGGGATTGCACCCATACTATTTACAGCATTCCCTAGGCAACTGTCCTGCAGGTAGCATGATGCCACAGTAACACTTCTGTTCAACATTTAATGATTAAGAAAAAATGCTGGGTATTTACCTAGACCTGTTTCTGAACCACAATTCATCAGTCACTAATCCGACATTAGGACCTCTAATCTATTTCGATATTGGTGCACTTCCCATGTGCTGGCACATTTCCCTAGCTGGCAAGAATGACACAACCATTGGGTTCTTTTGATGATGTCAGGATGGAAGAGCTGCCTGTTATGGTACAGTGGATGGCAAATGCTGAGCTGCTCAAATCCCAGAGGGAAACTTGAAACAGCTGCCACAACTGTTTTTGCAATTTGTATTTCTATCTCGAGGTGTATGCCTTGAATTCAGTAGTAATAAGTCCTCCGAGTCTGAGGTTTTTTTTTACAAAACCAAATTAAACATATATTAATAAAAGAAATGATTTTGAGCACATACATAGGTCTACAAATTACTGCTATGATAACTCCTAATCCCTAATTAATCTAGCTCTCAGTTACACCTCCGTTAAGGCAGCAGTAAAACAATATAGATTTCAACAGGCTCAGGCAAAGCACACAATACCCTGGACAGTCATATTTAAAACAAATTCTCTTAGCTTCAGTTCCTGGAGACAGCAGCTTGGTACGTGGAGGCTGGAGGCTTTTCACACCTATTACATCTTAGAATGCCTTCTTGTTACACATAACCTCATCTCCTTTATACATGTTCCTCCCTTTTTAATGTAAATCCCATTGTTCCAATATGTCTTTGCAACTTTCCTTTTTCCATAATATAAATCTTTCATAGTACAATTATCAGTAATCATTGGGAAAAATAAACACACAGTTTGGCTTAGCCTCTGTTGGCTAGGTGTAACACCTTACCATCTCTTTGAAATTCACGACTCTGGTTTATCTAGAAATGCAAATGTTCTTTACACCTCATGTTCTAAAAATTCAGCCATGTTTACGTATTTAGCATCTCAAACCTAGTTTCCCTTCTGGTACATCAAAGCCCCCAGACCAGCTGTCTGTAATTCAATTAAAACCCATATACACACACACACACTAAACATTTACACACAGAGAAACTAATCCAAACCCCACTATTAACCTACCTTTACAATAAATCACAATAATATAATGAAAATTATAATATTTTCATGACAGTGCCCACAGCCCTCCCACTGGAACTTCATTACATTCATCAATAATTGAAAGGTTTGAATCAAGCAAAAAAGGGGTTTTCAGCAGGTTTTTTTTGCGCAATATCAACTGGAACTCCATGAAATACTTCAAATTAAGCAACTTTGATTTGAAGTAATAGACTGTACAATTTTTGACGCTTTCTTCAAAGGTTTATAAAGTAAAACATGGCTTTGTTAACATAGCTTGAGTACCATAAATGAACTCCTTCATACGACTGAAATCCTGGAACTCAATTTTATTCTTAAAATTCACTTATAAGATTGTTGTAATCCATTTCTTCATATCTGCCTAGACCACAAACCCATCTACCTACAGCTATTCAGCTGGGCTTACTTTGGCAATTGTTTCCTTTTCCAAATGAGCTCTAGATCCACATGAGATGGCCATGTTATCCTGAAAGAATGATCAAAGTAAATTTAATTAGCCAGTTTCCCAGAACAGGATTAAAGTCAAGTAAGTAATGCTGTCATCAAGCCATATCAGCGTCAAAGTAGCTTCATAATCAGCATCATGAATTTCCCAGCACCACTGCAGTACACCAGCAATTAAATTATCCAAAATAGGCAATGATGAAGTAGATTTCTTATTAAATAATCACAGGAATCAATTATGATAATAACAATTTTCTAAAAATTGAAGGGCCCAAGCATTTCATTGATGTGCTGGCAACAGCATTTCTTTCTTCAACTGCATGAAGCATTCTATTCCAATTGTGTTCTTAGATTCTTATTTTATTCATCATTTATATAGGGAAGGATTTTGCGCTCGGCCAGGGTGGGCGGGGGCGGTTGGGAAGCTGATCGCCACCCGCGGTCGGCACCGCATTGCAATTTCACGCTGGTGGGCCAATTAAGGCCCGCCCAGTGTGAAATGCGAGCGGCAGCGCTAAGCGCTGCCTGTCCGGGGGGGGGGGGGGAGGAGGAGGAGGCCAGGTGAGCAGGCCGAGCGTGAACTGCGCGCTTGTGCATGAATGAGCGCTGCATAATCTCCCTGAGGCACAGAGCCGCCTCAGGGAGATGAAGAGATGTAAAAAAAATGTAATGAAACATGTGCCCCTCATATGACTCTGTCACATGAGCAGGGACATGTTATTAATTAAATTTTAAAACTTTTATTTTATTTTTGCTTTTGGAAACCTCATCCCACCCGTGGATGAGGTTTCCAAAAAAATGGAAAGGCCGCTTGGCCGGCCTGCCCGCCAACCGTTAAAAGTTAATTTAATTGATTTAATTTATTTAATAGTCTTAACAGGTCTTTTAACTGTTGGCAGGCTCGGCCAACGTCAATGTGCAACATTTCACACTAGAGCGGGTGGGAAGCACGTCCTCCCACTGAGCAAAAATTTCTGCCCATAGAGTACTGCATTGCATATTAATTTTTGAAGCATTTTTCTTGGGATATATTTGAGTTGGGAATTCTGGACAATGGGCATGAAGGGAAGTTTGAAGACAATGGGGCTGGTGCCAGTATCCTTTGCATTTAAGATGTCAAATTCAAAGCAGTTATTTTGTACTTTAATGCCACCTAAATGCACAACTGGAAGAAGAATACAAACCACATACAAATAATGTTTCTAAAATTTTGATTTTTAATTATGATAATTCAGTTTGCTACAGGAAGTGTTTTCTATTTCCAGAGGTCAGGCATTTAAAAACTGGACAGAATACTTACTGGCCCTGGCTGGAGACCTCTCAAGCCAGCTTCTACTTTTTCAATATCAGCAAACTTGGTAGCTCCATCAGCATCAGCCATTAGAACATATCTTCCTCGGCAACTCATCACACCCTGAACAGAAATAAAATGTGTTGTGGTTTGTGTTATATTGTATCTGCATGTCATTGATAAAATTGTAAGCTCCAGAGCAGGCAAGGGTGCCACAGAGCACCTTTGGCGGTGGGTCAGCCTTTGTGCGGAATTTACAAATTTAGCAATGATGGTTCCGTTGTAATATTTTGTAATTATTGCAATGTTTCTTCTAAAATGTCAAAAATGTGATTTTTTTGCCTTCGTAAAAAATGTACTTAATATACCTTCACTATAATAGCTACTATGTGTGTAGTGATTTCCATTGTATGTTAATTATGAAAAAGAATAGGGCATTGTTCTTCAAGTTTTGTGTGACCGTTTCAGATTTCAGGACAATGGCAGATAGCTTCATATATCGTAGTGTTCTGGTACTCCAGCGAGCTGTGCCACAGGCTGCAATAGGTTGCAAGTTTGCTGCATAAATTTGGCAGAAATAAGAAGGTTCAGCATTCTCTTGAATATTAAAGATTACAGGTCATCTAATTGAGGTGTTTAAGATGATTAAAAGCTTTGAAAGGCTAGATAGAGAGAAACAATTTTGTTGTGGAGAAGCCCAGAATAAGGGAAGAAGCCTGAAAAGTACAGCTTGATCATTCAGATGTCAGGAAGCACTTCTTCACAAAGAATGGTGGAAATCTAGAATTCTCTCCTCCACAAATCTGTTGAGGCTGGGGGTCAATTGAAAATTTAAAAACTCAAGATTTATTGGTTTTTTTTGTTAGGTAAAGGTATTAAGGGATATGGAACCAAGGCGGGTGAATGGAGTTGAGATACAGTCATGCTCTAACTGAATGGTGGAACAGGATAGACGAGCTGAATGGCCTCTATTTGGTTCTATGTTCCTGTCCCACTTGCAATATCAAAAACAAATTACAGAGCAGAAATTAACTATAATGCACCAGAAACGACCTTTTTAATCCTGATGTTTAATTTGGCTCCAATGTTTTTACACTATTCATTGAATTAAACATGTACAAACTACTACCATTAATTGCAATGTACAACAACAAATCATATACAAGTCTCACAGGTATGGATATAAATGATCCCATGGCACTATTTTGGAGATGAGCAGGGACTTATCTCCAGTGTCCTAGCCAGTATTCATCCTTCAATCAACATCACATTGCTGTTTGTGGGAGTTTGCTGTATGCAGATTGACTGTTGCATTTCCTACATTACAACAACGACCACACAAGTAAATTAGCTGTAAAGCTCTTTGAGATGGTCGTGGCCATGAAAAGCGCTATATAAATGTAAGTCTTCTTTTTTTCTCTATTTAACTTCTGGTCACAAAAGGATCCGGTTATAGGGAATTTTAAAAAAACTTACCATTTTAATAGCTCCACCTTTCCCACGATTTTTTACTAATGTTAGTACACGGACCTTATCAGATCCATACTCCTTGGAATAATTCAGGGCAACCTACAATAAATAGATTTAAACATTGTATAAGAAAGAAAATTAATATAAAATTCAGCTCATCTACAGAAAAAACCTCACATCATGAGTTAAGCTACCTGGCAAAACTTTCCCATATAACTTTAATAAAACCTTCACTGCAAGAAATTTAAACTTTGCCCACAGAATCCAAATTCAGCATCATGTGCAATTATACTTAATTTCACAACAGCTTTAACTTGACAAACAGCTTAAAGTTGAAATGCAGCTGTAAGCAACTTAATTCACTGTTACTGGCTTTACAGAGGACCATTTATAGTCTCTCTAATAATGAGTTAGTTATTTCACATAGCTGTTGTCATATCAGAATTCTGGGTTCTAATTATTGATGTTGTTTATCTCAGTTTTAATAATGAAACTCTAAAGTAAAAGACGGAATTGTGTATTGGCTAAAGGTTGGCTTGTTTTCAACTTGTGGGATTATGCACATGATCAGTTTTGCTATAGTCAGCAAACTTTCCACAATGGTTAATCACACGTCCTTCTCTCCTTCAAAAAAGAGCTGGCTTGTTGCCAAAAAGACCGATAGAGCGTGAGAAATTTCTCTTTTATGAAAAATATAGTTTAACATTCACAGACATTAAAGGAAAGGGGAGTCGACTCAATGCGCAGTCTCATCAAACCTTTGAGACAATATACGGTCTGAAGTCTAATTATTTTCTAATTTTTAAAAAATATCTTTCCTTGCCCCTACCCTTTCCCTGGCTCAGTACTTGCTTAAAAGCTGTTCATCTTCCAGTACTGATCAAAGGTCCACAGAAGCTGCTTGACCTGTTGAGTATTTCCAGTATTCTCTTTTTGTTTTAATTTAAGGTACAAGATAGTTAATGGCAACCAAAGCCATTGCCAGTAATATCAGAGGGTATTGCAATATAGGATTGCCACAGGTGTTTCTGCCAATCCGCTGGATACAAAATTACATTTGAACTATGGAGCATCTGCTTTCTCAACTCTAATGGAACAATTATATAATGGACAACAAAGTATCTAAACAATACACCTTTGGCCATTCAATCTTAGCTCAACAATGAACAAAAGAAACAAACCATATTCATACCGCAGTCATCACTGGCAGTTTCATCAGTGCATTTAATGTTTTCCATTGAAAACACATGTTTTAATTCAGCTGAACTCCAACTTTTGACTGATCTATAGTTGAAATGCACTTTTGCTGTGCAACAACTTTGCAACACAACCCACTTCAAAAAAGACATTACTGCAGGCTCAGCATCAATCGGAGCGGGATCTCTCCCTTTTTAAAAAATAATAGCTGGATATTATTGGTGACATTAATAGAATAAATGTTGTTCCCTTATGGCAATAAATAGGAAGATGTGAATTTAGAACACAAACAGACAAAAACAAAATGGTCAGCTTGAAAAACATTTGCATTGGTCTGCAATGTTTTTTTAAAAAACAGAGAGCAGAACTAAAGTTAAGTACTTGGTATAAACCTTAAGTACATTAGAGCAAAAACTGCTGGGCACTCTTGTGGATTTGTTTTGGAGATTGCTTACCTTGGTTGTTTCATCTTTGCTGCCATCATCTACCACAATCACTTCATAGGTAAATGAGGAGTCTTTCTTCTATAAAGAAGATTTAAAATGGTAAAGTTTTAAAGCATCACTTCTTAGTTTTTATATTTGAAAGTGCAAAATGTTATACGTTATCTCTGGTACATTTACACCAGGTGAAAAGGAATTGGAAATACATGTAATGTACACTAAGTACATTATTTATGACAAAAACTGCTGGAAACACTCCCATAGGTTTGCTTTGACGATTTTTTACCTCTGTTGTCTTGAATTGAGGAACAGGATGAGTGGGGTGGGGGGAGCAGTGGGAAGCTGTTACCTTATTGGGAGTTTTTAAATATAGAGGTCCAAACTGCAAGAAGTAGATAAATGGGAAATAGATGGGCAAATTTCAAAGGCAAAAATGGAGTAACAATAGAAGACTTTGATTACCCCAATATAGACAGGGAAAAACAAGTGCAAATGGTAGGGAAGGAGAGGAATTTCTGATACGTTAAAGAAAAACTCTCTCAATCAATACCTCTCCAGTTTAACAAAGGAAGAAGCAGTTTTGGATTTGCTTCTGGGAGGTGAAGTAGATTAAGTGGAGTGCATCACAATAGGAAATCAACTAGCTAACAGCAGCCACAATATAATTCGGTTTAAAATAATTATGGAAAAAGATCAGAAAACATCCAAGGTAAAAATGCTCAACTGGGGAAGAGCTAATTTCAGTGATTTAAGAAGGGATCTAGCACACGCAGGTTGGAAAAGGGGAATGCTGGGTAAAGAAGTAATTGAGCATTTCGGTAAACATATTTCAGATACAAACTAGATATACGCATTAAAAGGAAAAGGTACAGCATCCAATGCTACGTGCCCTGGATGACACAGGAAATTAAAGTTAAAACAAAAAAAAAGGAGGCTCATGAAAAATGTCAGGAGCAGGATTCAGTCAATAACCAGGGAGATTATGGAAACTTCAGAGGGAGTTGATAGTCTTTCTTTGCCTCCCAAATTAATGTTATGAGAACAGATTAGCAGACATCATCAAATTGTACACTTATAAAATGTTAGCCACTAGCTTGGGAAAATGTTGGGCCTATAAAGGGCCCAAAGGGAAATCTTCATGTAGAGGAAGAGGACATGGCTGAAGTATTAAGAGTACTTTGCCTGTCTTCACCAAGAAAGTGGATGATCTAAAGGCTACACTAAAAAAAAAGTAGGTAGAAAAGATGTACCAAAAAGGTTTGCATTATTGGAAGTTGATAAGTCACCTGGTCCAGGTGGAATGTATTCCAAATGCTGAAAGAGGCAAAGCTAGAAATAGCAGAAGCCTTGGTCAAAATCTTTCAATCCTCACTGGGTAGAGCAATAGTGTCATAGGACTTGATAGCTGCTAAAGCTATACCACTATTCAAGAAAGGAGAGGGGATAATCCAGGAAATTACCAGGCTAGTCAGCCAAACATTGGTTTTGGGAAGTTATTAGAAACCGTTACCAGAGGCAAAATAAACTTTCATTTGGAAAGCCACGGGTCAATCAAGAAGAGTCAGCGTAGGTTTATCAAAGAAAGATCACATCCGGTTAACTTGATTGAATTCTTTGAGGTACCAGAGTCAGTGCAGTAGATTTTAAAAAAAAACTTGTTAATGGGATGTTGGCAATAAACGCTGGTTTAGCCAATAATGGCCACATCCCATAAAATAATAAAAAAACTAGGAAGAACAGCATTTATTGCCTATCACGAACTGCCCTCGAGAAGGTGTTGGTGAGCTGCCTTCTTGAACCATTGTGTAGGGACAGTGTTCCAGGATTCTGACCCAGCCACAGTGAAGGGATAATGACATATTTCCAAATCATAATGGCATATGACTTGGAGGAGAACTTGTAGGTAGTGGTATTCCCTTCAACTGCTTCCCTTGTTCTTCTGGGTGTTACAGATCATGAGTCTGCAAG
This sequence comes from Cetorhinus maximus, assembly GCF_964194155.1. Classification (NCBI taxonomy): domain Eukaryota; kingdom Metazoa; phylum Chordata; class Chondrichthyes; order Lamniformes; family Cetorhinidae; genus Cetorhinus; species Cetorhinus maximus. The sequence continues at coordinate 32,577,693 of NC_135885.1, read as the reverse complement.
GTGTTGAAGGAGGCTTGATAATTTGCTGCAGCGCATCTTGTATGTGGCACATACTGTTACCAATGTGTGCCGGTGCTGGACCGAGTGAATATTTAAGGTGATGGATGGGGTGTGAATTAAATGGGCAGCTTTATCTTGGATGGTGTCAAGCTTCTTGAGTGTTGGTGGAGCTATACTCATCTGCCAAGTAGGAAGTATTCCATCACACACCTGACATGCTTTGCAGATGGCGGACATGCTTTGGGGAGTCAGGAGGTGAGTTACTCGCCACACAATTCCTAGATTCTGGCTTACCCTTGTAGTCACAGTAAGGTACCCCCTGTACTTATATGGCTAGTCCAGTGAAGTTTCTGATCAATGGTAACTTCCAGCATGCTAATAGTGGGGGATTCAGTGTTAGCAATGCTGTTGAATGTCATGGGGAGATTCTATCTTGTTGGAGATGGTCATTGCCTGGCACTTGTGTGGCACGAATGTTATTTGCCACGTATCAGCCCAAGCCTGAATGCTATCCAGGTCTTGCTGTGTGCACGCAGGGACTACGTCATTACATGAGGAGTTATGAATGGCACTGAACACTGTGCCATCATCAGTGAACATCCCAACTTCTAATCTTATGATGCAGCAACTGAAGATGGTTGGGCATACGACATTGCCCTGAAGAACTCATTCAGGGACAACTAGGGGCAGAGATGAACTGCCTCCAACAACCACAATCATCTTCCTTTGTGCTAAGTATGACTCCAGCCAATGAAGGGTTCTCCATCCCCTGCCCACCCACCTCCCCACAATTGCAATTTCCATTGACTTCAATTTTACTTGGGCTCCTTGACAAATGCTGCCTTGATGTCAAGGACAGTAATTCCCACCTCACCTTGTTTACACTTGTATGAACTTTGAGGAGCATTTGACAAAATGTCACACAGGAGGCTTATTAAGAAGTTGGAACCCCATGGAATAAAGGGGGATAGAATTAAAGGTCTAATATGAATTATGCTATAAATGACATGATTCTGAAACGTGTAGATGAGCACAGACACCCTGGTACCCATGTACAAATCCTTAAAGATGGCAGGGCAAGTTGATAAGCTAGTCAAAAAAACATATAGGTTAATTGGATTTATAAATAGAATTAAAGGATATAAAAGCAAAGAGTTTACGTTAAAATTTTATCCTTGGTTAGGCATCAGCAGGAGTATTATGAACAATTCCGTACACCACATTTCAAGAAAGATGCAACGGTCAGAAAGGGTGCATAGATGATGTAACGGGGATATTACCAGGGATGAGGGACTTCAGTAAAAGTTAGGACTATTCTTTTTGGAACAGGGAAGATTAAGAGGTTTTCAGGATGTTGAGAGCTTTTGATAGAGAAAAACTATTCCCTCTGGACAGTGGGTCAATAACCAGAGGTCAATGATTCAAAATATTTGGCAAAAGATAAAGAAGGGAGATGAGGAGAATCTTTTTCATTGGGGGTTGATAGGGATCAGGAACACTATGCCTGAAAAGGTGGTGGAATGAGATTCCTTAAATAATTTTAAAAGGGAGTTAGACAGAGGATGAGTAACGTAAAAAATATGGACAAAAAGCAGAGATGCGGGACTATGCATGGCTTCTCTAAGAACCAGTACAGGCATGATGGGCAATGGTGCAAGTTTCTTTGATTTAAAAATGGTTATAAAAGGATACAGGGAAGGGCAGGGGAATGGGGTGAGAGCAAATAGCTCCAAGTGAAGATCCACTATAATATAGACATAATGGACCCAATGGCTTCCTTTAATGCTGCAATTTCTATGATTACCTTCATAGAGAGAAAAGCATTGCATTCAAACAGGGAAAACAAAGTCATTTGATTATGAGTCCAATTCCTTGCAGTAGCCATACGATGACAAAGACCTCTTCCCACCTCTTCCGTCGGCCAAACTAATTGCAAAGTTTAACTCTTAAAACACATGTCAACAGACTGTTTTCCAATTAATGTTGGAGCTTTTAAGGTGGTGGTTTACTGGATGGCAGCAAGGCATCCACTCGAAAGGACCTTTACTTAGTTTAAATGGCCACCTTAAAAGCCAAGAGGATAATATGGAGGCCTGGGGGGGCACTGTGCCATCTGCAACAACAGCTCCTGCCTTTATGAAATCGCTATGGGCCATTAGGTATTCACGCTCTTGACTCAAAGCACCAAATGATTCACCTGGTATTTTTAATTAAGATTAAGTTCTACACTTTTTCTGTCTAACTGGACTGTTTCAGCTAAGAGCTAGCCTCACTGATACATGGAAGATTCAGCAGTACTGAACAAAGCTAATTTTATTTTCCCAAAGTCACTTTTTAGCATCAAACGGTTGACAAACCAGATTTTTTTTAAATTTCAGATATTCAGTGTTCAGTTTATTTTAAACTAGACAATAACCCACTTTATATTCACTTCATAAAATTATTGGACTTTACTCAAAACAGCATTCATTATAACAATAGTATTTAAGACAGTTATTAACAATGACATAAAGGTGCTTCATAAAGTATGATCAGAAAGTGTTAAGAAAAGTGAAAACAACTGAGGCAATCAAAATACAAAACAAAACTCAGTGTAATTACAATTGGATTTCTTTTCAAAAGACAACAATGCTTTTTAGTGAATGCTAAGCCTTGTATGCTGTAGCTAGTGGGAACATAATGGGGGAATACTACCACTTTCTTCGGGAATGTCATTTTGCATTACTATACTGCCACCTGCTGTTTGAAGCTTATAGTTCATAGATATCCTATTAAACAGTGACAAGAATTTGACTGCCCTTCATCAAGCTGAAATATTAATTACATTTTGATATTCAAATTTACATGCATTCTGTTTGCCATTGCAATTTTTTATATCAGCTGTTCCATTTGAAATGACATAATATGGGTAGAAAATGGGCAATTTTCTGGTGTACACCATGCCACAGTATTTAATCTCAGTTCAGACCATACTTCTGAAAATTAAATCACAGATGAAATGACAAGGGTGATACTTTATTATTACGCTGCTAATAATTTTTAATTTATTGAAATGTTTGCTAAAATCTCCATGTGAAAATAATTGCAACTACGTTCGGAGAGCACAATGACTCATGCTGCCGTATATACAGCAGTGCAAACCTTCTCTGATGGTCAAAGCAGTGAGTATTTGGAGGTGGAGCTTCAGAACACACTTTCTAAGGAGCTTTGTTTTCTGGAAAGAATTCCCATTAAGTTACTGATTAAAAGTGATGCCTTTTCCCAAAGTAAAAAGTAACATTTAATATATTCCGACATTCTGAAGAGAAAATGAAACTAAGAAATGCTGTGCATTCACATATTGCACTTTCCACCATTCAAAATCACACAGTAACAAGGATAACACGTGGTGTATCAGAATAAGCCATCAATACCTGTCTTTGTTCCAAATATTCTAATGTCTCATCCATCATCAGAGGTACTGAAATTAGGAAAAAAAACATGGGAAGCTGACAATATTTAGATTGTGACCAATGTTTATTTTTTCAACATGATTTCTGTATTTTAAAGTTAGTGGAACACTACACTTTAGCTCAAATTATATCGATTATACTGAAACCAGATAATAGAATTTGTTTCATTGGAAACTATCAATATCTCTTCACACTGAACACAAAAATATTGTAGTGCAAATAAAAATGAACTATTTTGGGGGAAGGAAAGGAAGAAGAAAATTGCCAGAAATCATTATCTGTTTAAGCTGACCCAGTAGAATGACATAGTCAGTCAGGGTGGATCTATGAGAATAGGTAATGGGGATCAGCCTGTAAAGAAGGAAGTTGCATGAAAAAAATAAGCTTGAACTGAGATTTTTTTTGTCTCTGTTGGCCCAAATATTGCAATTTAAAAGGCTGAAAATGAAATAATTCTAGTCAAATTGGTTGTCCATATTCCAGGCGCTAGTTAAGAACAAAAACCAATCTAACGACACTGGCAGTAAGCACAGAACAAATAAATTTTAATTGTTCTGATGAATACTAAGCTTTGGGTAGCTGAGTGCATTATGATCATTGTTCTTTTATTTCTGGAGCCCAAACTGAAATACTTTCCGTATTATTTGGGGAGGCGATGGCGTAGTGGTATTGACCCAGGGTAATGCTCTGAGGGACCGGGGTTCGAATCTCGCTACAGCAGATGGTGGAATTTGAATTCAATAAAAAAAAAATCTGGAATTAATAGTCTAATGATGACATGAAACCATTGTCCATTGTTGTAAAAACCCATCTGGTTCACTAATGTCCTTTAGGGAAGGAAATCTGCCGTCCTTACCTGGTCTGGCTTACATGTGACTCCAGGCCCACAGTAATGTGGTTGACTCTTAAATGCCCTCTAAAAAAATTTAGCACCTTATTTTTGCAGAGGAGTGCAAAGTGCAGCACATACTTTACTTCATACTGGAGTGCCAGCATAGATTTTGTGCTCAAGTCTCTGGAATGGAATTTGAATCCACAATTTCTGACTCAAGAGGCAAGAGTGCTATTTACTGAGCCATGGTCGACACCAAATTATTTCTCTCTTCAGAAGATTTCGCACTTGTTAAAGATCAGAAGCTTACATCTTCTGAAAGCTGGAGAAGTGTATCAGAACTTATATTATTCCTGGTCTTGCCAATAATCACTGAATTTGAAAAACTTCGTCAGTAAAACTTACATCTTTCTTCTTCATTATAAGATGGGACAATAACAGACAGTTCTTTCGTGGGAAGGTCATGAATACTGGGGAACAATTCCTTCCCAGCAGAATTTAGACTCCAGAAGAATTTTTCTTTCTCTCCAAGAGTGAGGTTTGGCATTTGTATGGCAGTCACATGTGCAGTTATCACAAGCTGTTAAAAAAAAAAACAAAAAAAAAAAAATCAGGTTGTACAACATACAATGTGACATTATAGAGGGAGGGCTTTTATTGATAATTTACACCTCAAATCAATATGGTTCTTAAACGATGAAAATCAGGTTTTACAGATTTATTAAGCAGACAACACCTAATAATGGTTGTGATTCAAACACGTTACAGTTCTGAGTCCAGTATCTTAGGCCTTTACAAGTTCAAATACTCATTGTAGACATTTTTAAAATTACATTTTTCTTACTCCTGCATGATGATTTCACATTAACAACAATCAGACCAATCCTGTTTAGTCAACAGTCACTATTTTAATTATGGATGGGGAAAAGAGCTTGGCAAATTTGTAATGGAGATTCTCAGTACTTTTGGAGGCTGAAGTTTTTACTTTAGCATCAAAAAGGCAGAAAAGCAGAGCCATTTAAAACCAGGGAAAATTGGGAGAAAATCACTTTATATTTTGAACATTGTTAAACTTCAAGAAAACTATCAAAAAAAAACAAGGCACATTTAAATGAAACGATGAATTATTTACGCATGACCTCAAAAGAAGCTCCAAAATTAATATTTTCAAGGTCACAAAGTACTATGAATTAGTTTTAGCAGTTAAAAGAATTTATAGTATTCGTGGATTGAGTATGCACTAAAAATATTGACTGTGATTAAAACAGCTCATTATCACTATTGTATCATAAAGCATAAATATTGTTGAACCCTAAAAAGATGTGATGGTTGATGCAAATATGAAATTTTGTAACATGCGCTGCAAGTGGTATATTGTGATGATTGAATGAGGTACATCCATTTTTTTTTAAACATGGCTGTGATCACAAGGTTTTTCAATGCATGGTGACAATAGGGGTAAAATTGCATGCACACCTGTAGATCCTATATTTTGCAAGAACAATTTGGAAATTTTAGAAATAAATTTTTAAAAATTCAACTTTGGAAAGAAATTAGACTTTACATTCAGGAATTTCAGGGCAAAAAAAAGGTTATTTCTATACAGCCTTTCACGTCCTCAGGATGTCTCAAAGCGCTTCACAGCCAATTAATTACTTTTGAAGTCTAAATACTGTTGCTACGTAAACCAATGTGACAGAAAACAATGGACAATTCAAGGGTTCACAAAGAGCTACAAGATAAATGACCAGTTGATCTGTTTTAAGGGTGCTAGCAGTCTAGGATTTGAATCTAGGATCAACCAGTCGGTATCTGCATAGTAATACACACTGAAGAGTGCCTTCAACCATTAGAATGTTATTTATGTATATCAAAAAAAAACAACTTGCATCTGTGTATACATGATGACAAGTTTTTATAATATAAATTCCTATAGCTACATTTATAATGGCACCAGGAATGTGGAACTTCAGTTAAGCGGGGAGATGAGGAAAGCTGGGGTTTTTCCTAACAGCAGAGAAACTTAAAGGTAAATTTAATAGATGTTCAAAGTAACAAAGTATATTGTTTGAGTAAATGAGGAGAAAGGGGGTTTCTGGTGCCAAAAAGGTTGGTAACCAGAGGACACAGTTTTAAGGTAATTGGCAAATGAACCAAAAGGTAGCAAGATTTGTACACCCAGTAAAAAATTGATCTACAATTCTGCTGGTGGACAAGGGATTGAAATGTCAAAGCTTAAATGTTGCTACCTGCAGCAAATCCCAAGATATGCATGATCGAAGGTCTCCACCAGCAATCTTGTCTTAACATTTTGAGATGGGCATCTCAGTGATTAGCTGTTCATGCACTTCTGAAAATAAGAATTGAAAAAGCATCTTTTGTTCCTGCCAGGGGCACAGTTAAGGTTTAGATTTCCAGAAGAAGGATGATGAATGTAATAAAGCGAATAGCTATGTGGTTTTAGGGATTATGTTTTGAGAAAATTAAAAATTAGCAACGTGTTCCCCAACAGTTGTAGAACAGATTACAGATGGATTTGGTAGCATTTCTTAAACTGTGCCATGAGGTTATTAATCCCAGCTCTAAGAATGAGAGATAAAGAGAGGATACAGATCAGTATAGTCCCCACAAGATGTGGTAACTGCCTTGGAGATGCCTTTTGGTCTGTCCACATTTTCTCTTTTCTTTACCGTTTTTCCTTTGGTGGTTCTTGCAAACCGGCATTGTAGTATAAGGGTGATCGGGCAGAGCAAGGGTTAAGGTGGGACTGGAGAACAGTACCGCCCATATAATGATGTAGAGTGTCGCATGATGGTAGACTATGTGTAGTAGAGTCTGGAGGGAGCCAGCATGGAGACAGCACCCATGCAGGGCTGTACCTTGGAGATATATATAGTTATGGGTTACCTATAAACAGTTTGTTCAACCATACAAGCCTCTAGGCCTCTTAGTGAGACACCAAACAACCTTACAAGAGTGACTGCCTCTGAGATGCCTTTTGGTCTCTCCACATTTTCTTTCTCTTTTCTTTACTGTTTTCCCTTGATGTTTCTTGCAAAACAATTTTGTAGATCACAGTAAAGCAGCATTTATGTTGGCAAGACAAAAGCAAACTATTGCAGGTGCTAGAAATCTGAAATAAAAACAGAAAATGCTGGAAGTAATCAGCAAGTCAGGCAGTATCTGTGTAGAGAGGAAAAGAGTAGCACTGAACTTTGATGCTGTTGTAAAGAGAGGTGACCAAATGCATTGTTCCCATTAAGCCATGGGGGTGGTTTTGTTATTGTATGTAATGCATCGTCACGATGTCATAACTAGCATAATATTAAGGTTTAACGCTTATTTGTATAAAAATTTGTTATAATTATTAATTTCTTGAACATTTATGGTCAGCACCCAATATAATTTCCATAACAAGTGTGATCTCTGGCTAAAAAAGTTGCCTACCCCTGTGCTACACCATTCCTTTGACTATCCTTTCACTATTTGTTTTTTAAAAATACTTTTAGTTTCCCTTATCTGCTAATCTAGTCTCATTCACTGTTTGCCCCTCATTTCCTTGTGCAATTCTGTGTGATGGGTATGTCTGACTAATAAAAGAAAAAAAGACTTGCATTTAAAAAGTGCTTTTCATGACTATTGAATGTCTCAAAGCACCTTATAGCCAATGAAGTACATTTGAAGTGTAATCATTGTTGCAAGGTTAAGAACCATGGCAACCAATTTGCACACAAACGTCCACAAACAGCAGTTTGACAATGATAAGATAATTTATCTTTGTGATGTTGATTGAGAAATAAATATTAGACAGGACACCTGGGATAACTCCCCGGCTCTTCTTCAAAATAATGTCATGGGATCTTTTACATCCACCCAAGCAAGCAGATGTGGCCTTGGTATACTGTCTCATCCAGAAGATGGCAACTTCAACAGTGCAGCACTCCCTCAACACCACACTGGAGTGTTGGTCTTGATTTTTCTGTTCAAGCCCTGGAGTGGGACTTGAACTCAGAAATTTGTGAACAAAAGTGAGAGTGCTACCAAAAGAGCCATGGCTGACACACAATCTGATTTTTTTTAAGGCAGCTACTAGCATGGTGGATAAAGGGATCTCTAAGGATGTTGTCTATGTGGAGTCTCTGAAGGCATGTGACAGGTGTCTATATAAAAGATTAGCAAAAGTGTAAGTGCACAAAATTGGAGGTAACGTTGTGACATGGGTTGGCTATTGGTTGGGAGGTAGAATACAAAGAGTTTGGATAAAGGGTATATACTCAGATTGTGACAAGTGGTGTTCTCCAAGGATCTATTCTGGGGCCTCAATTAATGACTTGGATGAAAAAATAGAGAATTGTATCCAGTTTCCAGATTAACCTAGCCAGGAGTATATAGTGCTACAGGTACAGGAAGTTGCAAGGAAACAATGGCAGATTAAGTAAGTGAGTGGGCAAAGCTGTGCAAATGTGAGGTCATCCACTTAGGACCTAAGAATTATAAATCAGGAGTATTTTCTAAGTGGTGAGAAACTAGGATAATAGTACTGTAGTAGTCCTGAAGACTTATGCTCCAGAACTGGCTGCACCCCTAGCCAAGATGTTCCAGTCCAGCTCCAACACTGACATCTATCCAACAATGTGGAAAATTACCTAGGTACGTCCTGTCTACAAAAAGGACAAATCCAACCTGACCAATTATGCCATCAGTCTACTTTCCATCATTAGCAAAGTGACAAAAAGCGGCGTTGAAGGTGCTATCAAGTGGCATCACTCAGCAGTAACCTGAACTCAAGAGGTGAGGTGAGAGTGACTGCTCTTGACATCAAGACAGCATTTGACCGAGTGTCGCATCAAAGAGCTCAAGCAAAACTGAAGTCAATGGTAATTGGAGGAACTCTCCACTGGTTGGAGTCATACCTAACACAAAAGAAGATGGTTGTGGTTGTTGGAAGACAATTATCTCAGCCCCAAGACATTGTTGCAGGAGTTCCTCAGGGTAGTGTCCTGGACCCAAACATCTTCAGCTGCTTCATCAATGACCTTCCTTCCATCATAAGGTCAGAAGTGGGGATATTCACTGATGATTGCACAATGTTCAGTAACATTCACGATTCCTCAGTTACCAAAGCAGTCTGTGTCCATGTGCAGCAAGACCTGGACGACATTCAGACTTGGGCTGATAACTGGCAAGAAATGCCAGGCAATGACAATCTCCAACAAAACAGAATATAATCATCTCCCCTTGACAGTCAATGGCATTACCATCCCCCACTATCAACAACCTGGGGGGTGGGGTTACAAATGACGAGAAACTGAACTGGATCAGCTATGTAGATTTTAAGAACCAGCAAGAAATTACTAAAAAGATAATAGCAGAAAGCAGCGTATAAGATGAAGCTAGCTAGTAATATAAACACAGGTAGTAAAAGTTTCTACAAGTATCTGAATAAGAAAGGAGTAACTCAAGCTAGTGTTGGTCCTGTAGGGAGAGTCTGGGGAATTGACAATGGAAAACAAAGAAATGGCAGAAGTGTAGACAGGTATTTTATGTCTGTCTTCATGGTAGAGGGCTTAGAAAACTTCTCAAAGATTCCTGAATGTCAAAAGGTGACATAATTACCATTACCAGAGAATGGGTGCCAGGAAAACTATCAGACCCAAAGGCTGACAAATCCCCAGGGTCTTAAAAGAAGTGGCAACACAGATAGCAGATACATTGGTTCCAATATTCCAAAATTCCTTAGATTCTGGAAAGGTTCCAGCGGATTGGAAACTATCTATTATTTATTCAAGAAAGGAGGGAGGCATAAAGCAGCAAATTTTGGCAAGTTAGCCTAACATCTGTTATAGGGAAAGTGCTAGAATCCATTACTAAGGAGGTTATGGCAGGATACTTAGATGATCATGATTTGAACAGGCAGAACTAACATGACTTGTGAAAGGGAAATTGTGTTTAACTCATCTGTTAGAGTTTTTTCATGAAGTTACATTCAAGGTAGATAAACCGGTAGATGTGGTGCACTTGGATTTCCAAAAGGCATTTGATAAGGTGCCACATAAAAGGTTACTACACAAGATAAAAGCACATAGTTTGGGGGTAACATATTAGCATAGATAAAAGCAAAGACTCAGACCTCTCTGTCGCTTGCCATTTCAACACACCACCCTGCTCTCATGTCCACATGTCCGTCCTTGGCCTGTTGCAATGTTCCAGCGAAGCTCAACGCAAACTGGAGGAACAGCACCTCATCTTCCGATTAGGCACTTTACAGCCTTCTGGACTTAACATTGAGTTCAAATTGAACTTCAGATCATGAACTCTCTCCTCCATCCCCATCCTCTTTTTTCTAATAATTATTATATATTTTTTAAAATATATTTTTCTTTTCCCACTTATTTCTATTATTATTTTAAAATTTATTTCCATCTATTGTTTTATCTCCACCTTTTAGTCTATTTCAATCCCTTCCCCCCACCCCACCCCCACTAGGGCCATCTGCTACTTGCTTATCTTGCTTTCCACCCTTAATGTCACCATTAGCACATCCCTTAGCTAAAATCACCACTGTCAACACCCCTTTGTCCTTTTGTCTATGGCATCTTTGGCAATCTCTTCTTTGCCTCCACCTATCACTGGCCCTCTATCCAGCTCCACCTGTCCCACCCCCCTTAAACAGCTTATATTTCACCTCATTTCTCTTCAGTTCTGATGAAGAGTCATTCGGACTCGAAACGTTAACTCTGTCTTCCTCTCCACAGATGCTGTCAGACCTGAGTTTTTCCAGCTATTATTGTGTTTATATTAGCATAGATAATGGATTGGTTGGCTAACAGAAAGCTAAAGGTAGGGATAAATGAGTCTTTTTCAGATTGGCAAGCTGTAACTATTAAGAGTGACACAGGGATCATTGCTGGGTCCTCAACTATTTACAATCTATATCACTGACTTGGATGAAGGGACTGAATGTCTGATAGCTAAGTTTGCCAATGACACCAAGGGAAGTAAGTTGTCAAGAGGAAGAGAGGATCCGCAAAGGGATATAGACAGGTTAAGTGAGTGCACAAAAATTTGGCAGCAGATGGCGTATAACATAGATAAATGTGAACTTGCTCACTTTGGCAGGAAGAATAGAAAAGCAGTATATTATTTAAATGGAGAAAGATTGCAGGTCTTGGTGGTACAAAGGGGTCTAGGTGTCCTCATAAATGAATCAAGTTAGTATGCAGGTACAGCAAGTGATTAGGAAGGCAAATGGAATGTTGACATTTATTGCAAGAGGAATAGAATATAAAATGGAATATTACTACAGCTTAGTGAGACCACACTTGGAGTATTGTGTGAAGTTTTGGTCTCCTTATTTTAAAAAATATATAATTGTTTTAGAAGCAGATCACTGAAGGTTCACTGGACTCATTCCAAGGATGAAGGCGTTGTCTTATGAAGAAAGGCTGAACAGGTTAGGCCTATACCATTGGAGTTTAGAAGAATGAGAGACTTGATAGGGTGGGACTCGGGGACATAGTTTAAAAATAAGAGGTCTCCCATTTAAGACAGAGATGAGGAAAAACTTTTCCTCCCAAAGGGTCGCTGGAGTATGGAATTCTCTTCCCCAGAGAGCAGTGGAGGTTAGGTCTTTGAATTTATTGAAGTCAGAGTTAGACAGATTTTTGTTAGGCAAGGGAGTCAAGGGTTATGGGGGGGCAGACAGGAAAGTAGAGCTGAGGCCACAACCAGATCAGCCATGATCTTATTGAATGGAGAAGCGGGCTTGAAGGGGCAAATGGCGTACTCCTGCTCCTATGTTCCTATATAAATACTGTGGCTACAAGGGCAGGTCAGAAGCTGGGAATTCTGTGGGGAGAATTCACTTCCTGTCTCCACAGAGTCTGTCCACATATCTACAAGGCACAAGTCAGGTGTGTGATGGAATGCTCTCTACTTGCCTGGGTGAGTGCAGCTCCAACAAGACTCAAGAAGCTCCACACCAACCAGGACAAAGCAGCCGGTTTAATCGGCGCCCCATCTGCCAACATCAACATCCACTCCTTCCACCACCGACGCATAGTGGCGACAGTGTATACCATCTACATGTTGTACTGCAGCTCACCAAGACTCCTTTGACAGCACTTTCCAAACCTGCGATGTCTACCACCTAGAAAGACAAAGGCAGCAGATGCATGGGAACACCATCAACTGCAAGTTCCCATCCAAACCACACACCATTCTGCCTCAGTACTATATCGCCGCTCCTTCAATGTCGCTGGGTCAAAATCCCGGAACTTCCTTCCTAACAGCACCTATACCACACGGACTGCAGTGGTTCAAGAAGGCAGCTCACCACCATCATCTCAAGGGCAATTCGGGATAGGCAACAAATGATGGCCTAGCCAACAATGCCCACATCCTGTCAAAGAATAAAAGAGGAGCAAAGAGATTTGGGAATCCAAGTACAAAAATCATTAAAAACCTGTAGACAGGTAGAAAAAGCAATCAAAGGCTAACAGAGTGCTGACCTCCCTCAGTTGATGAGTCAGTGCTCCTCAATGTTGAACACAACTTGGAGTAAGCACTGAGGGTGGCACGGGTGCAGAATGTACTCGGGGTGGGGGACTTCAATGTCCATCACCAAGAGTGGCTTGGTAGCACCACTACTGACTGAGCTGGCAGAGTCCTAAGTGACATAGATGCTAGACTGGATCTGCGGCAGGTGGTGAGGGAACCAACAAGTGGGAATAACATACTTGATCTCATCCTCACCAACCCGCCTGCCGCAGATGCAATTGTCCATGACAGTATCGGTAGGAGTGAACACTGCACAGTCAATGTGAAGACGAAGTCCCATCTTCACATTGAGGATCCCCTCCATTGTGTTGTGTGACACTACCACTGTGCTAAATGGGATAGATTTCGAACTCAACTCAAGACAATGCATCCATGAGGTGCTGTGGATCATCAGCAGCAGCATTGTACTCAAACACAATCTGTAACCTCATGGCCTGGCATATCACCCACTCTACCATTAACATCAAGCCATGGGATCAACCCTGGTTCAATGAAGAGTGCAGGAAAGCTTGCCAGGAGCAGCACCAGGCATACCTAAAAAATGAGGTGTCAACCTGGTGAAGCTATAACACTGGACTACTTGCGTGCCAAACAGCATAAGCAGCAAGTGATAGACAGAGCTAAGCGATCCCACTACCAACGAATCAGATCTAAGCTCTGCAGTCCTGCCACATCCAGTTGTGAATTGTGGTGGACAATTAACAACTCACTGGAGGAGGCAGTTCCACAAATATCCTGATCCTCAATGATGGAGGAGCCCAGCACATCAGTGCAAAAGATAAGGTTGAAGCATTTGCTACAATCTTCAGCCAGAAGTGCCAAGTGGATGATCCATCTCGGCCTCTGGAGGTCCCCAGCATCACAGATGCCAGTCTTCAGCCAATTCACTCCACGTGATATCATGAAATGGCTGAAGGCATTGGATACTGCAAAGGCTATGGGCCCTGACAATATTCCAGCCACAATACTGAAGTCTTGTGCTCCAGAACTTGCCCCGCCCCTAGCCAAGCTGTTCAGTGCAGCTACAACACTGACATCTACCTGGCTATGTCAAAAATTGCCCAGGTATGTCCTGTACACAAAAAGCACGACAAATCTGACTCGACCAATTACCACTCCATCAGTCTATTCTTCATCATCAGTAAAGTAATGGAAGGGGTCATCAACAGTGCTATTAAGCGGCACTTGCTTAGCAATAACCTGCTCACTGATGCCCAGTCTGCCAGGGTCACTCAGCTCCTGACCTCATTACAGCCTAGGTTCAAAAATGGATAAAAGAGCTGAACTCCCGAGGTGAGGTGAGAGTGACTGCCCTTGACATCAAGGCTACATTTGACAGAGTGTGGCATCAAGGAGCCCCAGCAAAACTGAAGTCTATGGGAGAAAACTCTCCGCTGGTTGGAGTCATACCTAGCACAAAGGAAGATGGTCGTGGTTATTGGAGGTCAGTCATCTCAGCTCCAGGACATCACCGCAGGAGTTCCTCAGGGTAGTGTCCTTGGCCCAACTATCTTCAGCTGCTTCATCAGTGACCTTCCTTCCATCATAAGATCAGAAATGGGGATGTTCGCTGATGATTGCACGATGTTCAGCACCATTCGCGACTTCTCAGATATTGAAGCAGTCCATGTTCAAATGTAGCAAGACCTGGACAATATCCAAGCTTGAGCTGACAAGTAACATTCGCGCCACACCAGTGTTAGGCAATGACCATCTCCAACAAGACAGAATCCGACCATCACCTCTTGATGGTCAATGGCATCACCATCACTGAATCCCCCACTATCAACATCCTGGGGGTTATCATTGACCAGAAACTGAACTGGACTAGTCCTATAAATACTGTGGCTACAAGAGCAGGTCAGAGGCTAGGAATCCTGTGATGAGTAACCCACCTCCTGACTCCCCATAGCCTGTCCACCACTTACAAGTCACAAGTCAGGAGTGTGATGGAATACCCCCACTTGCCTGGATGAGTGCAACTCCCACAACACTCAAGAAGCTTGACACCGTCCAGGACAAAGCAGCCCGCTTGATGGGCACCACATCCACAAACATTCACTCCCTCCACCACCAACGCACAGTAGCAGCAGTGTGTACCATCTACAAGATGCACTGCAGGAATTCACCAAGGCTCCTTAGACGGCACCTTCCAAACCTACGGCCACTACCACCTAGAAGGACAAGGGCGGCTGATAGATGGGAACACCACCACCTTTAAGTTTCCCTCCAAGTCACTCACCATCCTGGCTTGGCAAAATATCACCATTCCTTCACTGTTGCTGCATTAAAATCCTGGAACTCCCTTCCTAACAGCACTGTGGGTGTATCTACACCTCATGGACTGCAGTGGTTCAAGAAGGTAACTCACCACCACTTCCTCAAGGGCAATTTGGGATGGGCAATAAATGCTGGCCCAGCCAACGAAGTGCACATCCCGTGAATGAATAAAAAAAACCTTTATCTTAGGGGAGTTGTTACAATTATGAGGGTTATAACAATGTTGTATTTTGGGACTATGTCTTAAAGTTAAAGTAAAATAAAGGGGGTCATGTGACCTGTTCTGAAGTCTGCCCAATAGCAGGTCTCAATGGTTTGATTGTTAGAGATTAAAGGGGGCCCAGATTATTTTACTCGGAAAAAGATGCAAGATATTCACATTTCCAGACAAAGACAGCTGTGATGTTGGTAGGAAGACCCAGGGAATTGTCGAGGACGTTGGGTTATAAACCAGTGTGCTTTAAACTGTCCATTTACTTCCAGGATAAAAGAGAGTTTGGGTCTTGGGTCTCAAGAATAGCTACTTAGCATTTCTACCTGGCTACGAGGTCCATGTGATGCATGTCGCATGGTGATGGGCTTTACAATGGGAAGGGTACAGAGGAAGTCATTGTGATATCGGGTTACAAGCTTTCATAAAATATCATTGAATATCACATATAGCTTAGTTTGCCAGGATCCAGGAGAGATAGAGTGCACAAAGGCAGACAGTCTCTATGGAAAACCCCTGAGCTCACGCTTAGATTGGAAAGATTACATTCATGGGAGTTAAGAATTAGGCTGGAAGATTTGCCTAGCTTTAGCTAGAGGGAAAAGTCTCCCGGTAAACTCACAGCATGAAAGACAGTTCTGGAGTTAAAAATTTCCAGGCTGGAAAAGGAAAAGATCGGAAGTAAACCCCTGATAGCTAAGAATCAGTTTTGACCGATTCTTGGAGAATTGAATGCATGAGTAAAGGACAGTGTAACATACAGCTGCTCGTTGTTTTATTTCAGCTGTATTAAAAGTTCTGTTGCACTTTAAAGAATAAGCTGCTTACAAAAATAGTGCTTAGTCATTAGTGCTTTTAGTCTGTTTGATACAGTTATGTTTCAGTCATGTAGAGCTTCGGTTAAACTTCATAACGGAGTGCTGCATGTATTCAGGTTACTACACCTCAGGAAGGATATATAGGCATTCGAGGGAGTGCAGTGCAGATTCCCCAGAATGAATACAGGTCTTAGAGGGTTAAATCATGCATAAATTTAGTTCGTATTCCCTTAAGTACAGATGATGCAGGGGGATTCGGTGCCTCTATGGGAAATTGATAATTTTAAAATTAAGTTCCCTCATTTAAATTAGGCCAGTTAGTACGGAACTCAGGAAGCACTTTTTCTTACAAAGGGTTTTAGTGATCTGGAACTCTTTCCCTTAGCTGTGGATGCTAAATCAACTGGAGCTTTAAAGTCAGGTAAGTTTTTGTTGGGTAAAGGTATCAAGGGATGTGGAGCTAAGGCATGTAACTGGAGCTGACTAACAGATCAGCCATGACCTAACAATGATGAGCAGCTTTGATGGGTTGAATGGTCTACTACCCCTGCTCTACCTTTGAAAGCACTTCCAAACCCATGACCTCTACTACCTAGAAGAAAAGGAGCAGCAGACACATGGGTACAGCAGCATCCACAAGATCTCCTCCAAGTCACACAGCTGACTTGGAAATATGTCTGATGAAAGGTCACAGGCCTGAAATGTTAACTCTGTTCTATCTCCATGGATGCTGCCAGACCTGAGTACTGTATTTCTAGCATTTTCTGTTTTTATTTCAAATTTCCAGCATCTGGAGTGTTTTGTTTTTGGAAATAATTTTTGGTCAAAATCATGGAACATCCTCCCTAAGACCACTGTGGGTGTACTTACAGATGGACTGTAGCAGTTCAAGAAAGCTACTTTCTCAATGGTAATTAGTGATGGGGAATAAATGCTGGCTTTGCCAGTGATGTCCACATGCTATGAAATAAAAAAAGTGAACACTCTCTGAACAAATGTACATAGGTGGAGAAGCAGAGGGGTTTAGAGAAGGAATTTCAGAGATTTAAGCAGCTGAAGGCACTGTTATTTAGAAGTGGACTTAACTGCAGGAGTAATGTGAGTGTGCCTGGAAACAGTAGAAGGGTGAGTTTTGAGGAGGGGGCAGTGGGCATATGGTAGCTAGAAATTAGAGAAAGGGGAGGCTACAAAGAACTCAGGTACAAGAAAGCGATTTTAAAATTTACGGCATTGGGGGACAGGGAACCAATACACAATAGCAAGGACAAAGATTGCTTGGTATAAGTAACAATATTTTTAATGAGCTGAAGTTTACAAACATTGGGAGGCTAACCAGGAGAGCATTGGAGCTGCTGCATCCAGAGACCACAAAGGCAAGGATGAGAGTTTCCATAGCAGATGAGCTGAAGTTGGAGAAAAAATATGATGACAACAGTGAGGCAGAAGTAGGCAGTGCTTGAGAAAAGAAATATGGGGTTGGAAGCTCAGCTTGAGGTTGAAGAGATCATTCAGGTTGCCAACAGCCTGAGTCAGCTAGAACCAGTAGTGGGGAAATGGTAGTGACAAGGATACAGTGTTTGTAATGGACTTAATGGGCCGTAATCTCCGACTACTGTCGGAAAGTGCCGGCCCGCAAGAATTAGAAGGGGTAAATACCCACTTATCAGTCTTGAAAATTACATTGCCACTTCCATTCGCTAGAGCTGCTTGGGGCCTGCATCGAAAGAGTCCTCACAGGCCCCAGCGAAGTTGAAATTGACAGGTCAGGGAGAAGGTAACCGTCTAAGGTAACTGCATAGGAGGGGATGGGGGGGACCCACCTGGGGTTTGGGGGGGGGGGGGCGCAAGGCGTGGTGGAGTCCCGAGGGGTGGGTCTGTGTCTTTACGATACTCAGAAGTTAGGAGTTGTTTCTATTCTTCTAACTTTTTCTGAGTAACTATGGTATAACCCCAGTGGAACCATCAGAAGTTTGCAATTTAAACCGCATTTTTGGATGGTTCCCAGCTCAGAGCGGTTGTCCAGAGGAAGTGTGCACTTCTGGGCAATTGCCGTGCAAACCCTAACCTGGAAACTTCCCAGAGGGATTCCCCAGCGCATCTTTGGGGTGCCCCCCCCAAAATCCAAAGTGGGGGAGCTCAGAGGTTATGGGCCAATATGGTGGCATCAATTTGAGATTAATCAGTACAGTACAAGATTCAGAAAGGGCCTCCCAGAGTAAACACAAGAAGTTGTTTCTCTTACCCTGAATCTGTGGGATTCCCCAGTTAAGGGGTTGAGCATTTAGGACTGAGAGGAGAAATTTCCTCAGAGGGTTGTTAATCTTTGGAACTGTCTACCCCTGATTATTCAGGATGCTCCATCGTTGAATATATTCAAGCTAAGGTAAATTGATTTTTAATTTCTCAGGGAATCAAGTGATTTGGGGGTCTACTCCTGCTCCTACTTCTTATGCTCTTACTCAAATACATAAGGTGACATTACAGGGCTGTACTGATTGAATGCTGTCTTCAGGATTAGATATTAGACCAAGTGCCTATTTTCTCTCTCAGTTGTGTGTAAAAGATCCCCTACTACTATTTCAAAGAGCAGGGGAGTTATCCTCCGTGTTCTAACCGATATTTTTCCCTCAATCAACATAATTAATTACAGATTTTCTGGCCAATATCACATCATTGCTTGTGGGAGCTTGCTGTGCACACATGCCAGATTTCCTGTATTACATCACTTCAAAAAGTACTCCCTTTGTCTTGTGTCCATGACATATTTGTCAATCTCTCCTTAGCTGTCACCTATCCCTAACCTTCTATCTCTTCTTAAACAGCACAAAATCCATTGCATGGCTACTTCTCCGTAGCTCTGAAGAAGTCACATGGACTCAAAACGTTAACTCTGTTTCTCACTCCACAGATGCTGCCAGACTTGCTGAGCTTTTCCAGCATTTTCTGTTTTTATTTCAAAAAGTACTTCACTGACTGTAAAGCACTTTGGGACGTCCTGAGCAAATCGCACTATACAAATTCAGGTCTTTCTTTTGCAATGCTTAGTTTGAGAAAGTTATGACTCATCCAGGTTTGCATGTCAAGACAAGCCATCTTGATTTGATAGCACAGGGACAGCGGTGGAGTGGGGTCAAGCTGGATGTCCTCAAGATAGAAGTGGAAGCTGCCAATCTGTCTCCTCCTTTTTCCACTTGGGTCAGCGTGTCCAGGGAGAAAAGCCAAGCTGATTTGCCCCCAGATCTGCTGCCATTTCTGAGACAAGCCATGAAGTTGCTGCATTGATGCAAAATGCCCATGGTTGCCCAGGAAGAAGCCTCTCTGCCCAGTACTTCAACCCGATGCTGCAACGAAGGAGGCAGCGTCTGGGGAGACGGTGAATGGACTCCCCCCCCACCACCACCACACACACACACAGGGAGAGGGCGAGGTGCCAGTTAGAGAGAGAGAAGTGAATAATCAAGAGACATGAATTGGACAGATCAGGAGGTGCTCAGCCGGATAATAAACAACTGTCTCCCCGGAGCAACGGGGGGGCGGGGGGGGGGAGCGGGTGAAGTTTGCAAACAAAAAGTTGATGTGGTGCCAGTTTGAAACACTCGAATGGCAGAGACTGAACTCACCAAGACCAGGAGTGTAAGGGCGACAGCGGCCGCTAGCTCCAGCATTTGAACCAGCTCAAGCTCCATGCTCTGCAACCGCCGCCGGAGCTGGAAGGGCTCGCGCGCCGCCCAACATTCGGTCCCGGAGCCGTGGCAACCCCGCGAACCTATGGCAGTAGAACACCGATGCGGAAACGTCCCAGCCAGGGAGCGAGGAGGGTGCTCCGCGCGGCAAGAGGGCACCACACCCCCCCACCTTGTCACCAACTTCGGCGGCAGTCGCCCCTTGCAGCGCCAGCCGGCGTTGGGGAACTGCCACTGCGCAAGTTGAACCAACCTTTTAATATTAATATATTAAGAACATAAGAACTAGGAGCAGGAAGGAGTAGACCATAGGCACTGTGAAGCCTGCTCCGACATTCCATATGATCAAGGCAGAAACAAAAATAAAAATACCTGGAAAAACTCAGCAGGTCTGGCAGCATCTGTGGAGAGGAATACAGTTAACATTTCCTCCCCGCAGATGCTGCCAGACCTGCTGAGTTTTTCCAGGTATTTTTATTTTTGTTTTGGATTCCCAGCATCCGCAGGTTTTTGCTTTGATCAAGGCTGATCTCGGGCTTCAACTCCTCTTTTCAACCTGGTTCCCATATCCCTTCATTCCGAGAGACCAAAAATCTATATATCTCAGCCTGAAATATGTTAAATGATGGCATACCCACAAGCCGCTGGGGGAGAAAATTCCAGACTCACAACCCTTTGAGTGGAGAAATTTCTCCTTCTCTCAGTCCTCTCCTTATCTCAGTCCTAAATTATTGGCCCCTTAACCTGATACTGTACCCCATTCATCTAGATTCCCCAGCCGGAGCCGAATCTAGACCAAATGGAGACCAAAATTGCATGGAATATTCCAAGTGTGGTGTCACGAAAGCCCTGTATAATTGTGGCAAGGCTTATTTATTCTTGTACTCCTATCTCCTTGCAATAAAGGCCAAGAAGCATTTGCTTCCTATTTGCTTGCTAACTTTTTCTGTTCCTTGTACACCTAAGCCTCCATGAACATCAACATTAACAAGTTTCACACCTTTTAAATATTCTGCTTTGCTATTCTTATGACCAAAGTGAATAACCTCACATTATACTCCATCTGCCACTTGTTGCCCATTCTCTTAACTTGTCCATATCTCTTTGCAGCCTCTTTGGGTCTCCCTCACAGCTTGCATTCCCACTTAGTTTTGTATCATCAGCAAAATTGGTTACATTACTCTGTCTCTGCATGTAAGTCATTAATATAGATTGGAAATCGTTGAGGGTCCAGCATTGATCCTTGCAGCACTCCACTAGTCACAAGAACACAAAAAATAGGAGCAGGGATATACCATATGCCTTGTTGAGCCTGCTCCACCATTCAATATAATAGTGGCTGATCTTAGGCTTCAACTTCACTTTCCCGCCCACTCCCGATATCCCTTGATTGCCTGAGGGACCAAAAATCTGTCTATCCCAGCATTAAATGTATTCAACGATGGAACATCCACAACTCTCTGAGGTAGAGAATTACAAAGATTCACAACCCTTTGAGTGAGGTAATTTTTCCTCATCTCAGTTCTAAATGATCAGCTCCTCATCCTGCAACTATGCCCTTGTGCTTTTGTTTCCACTGATCGGAGAGTCTATCTCTCAGCATCCACCCTATCAAGTCCCTTCAGAATTTTATAGGTTTCAATGAGATTGCCTTTCATTCTTCTAAACTCCAGAGAATGTAAACCCAATTTACTCAGCCTCTCATCTTATGACAACTCTCTCATCCTAGGGACCAATATAGTGAACCTTTGCTGTAGTATCTCCAATGCAAGTACATCCTTTCTCAAATATGGAGACCAAAAGCACAATAGAGTATTCCTGATGTGGTCCTGCCAAAACCCTGTATAATTGCAGCAAGACTTCATTATTCTTGTACTCCAATCCCCTTGCAATAAAGACCAACATGTCACTTTTGACCCTTCTAACTCTAATCTGCAATGGTACTGATTCTACTTCCTGATTTTCTGAGCCAAGATTCTTTCTCACTAATGTCCTTATGTCATTCTTTATTATCAGGACTACTCCTCATTTTACGTGTCTTTTCGAAATGTTGTGTATCCTGGAATATATATTTCCCAATCTTGGTCACCTTGTCACTATGACTCTGTAATGCTCATTCAATCTAAACCATTGATCTCTATTTGTGTCTCTAGTTCATTTTTCTTATTGTGGATGCTCCACACATTTGGATAAAGTGACTTCAATTTTATTTTTTTATTACTATTTCCTGCAAGGATCTTACTCTCTGATGCACTATTACCATTATACTTACTGTCTCTTCTTGTTCCACTCAGCTTGTGTTTACCCGCATTGATATACTTTTCTATTGCCTCAACTTTTATCTTTGGATTTCTAAGTCTCCCTTCACCTGAATGCTCCTCCCCATCAGTTAGTTCAAAGCCATTTTTTCTACACTGGCTGTATTTGCAAGTGAATTCCTATGTTTGTATGCTTTTTCCCTTCCTATCATACTGCTAACATTACCCACATCACTATTCTGCACTATTACCTTCTCCTTTCTCTTTAATTTATAAAATCTCTCCTCATGTGAGTCCCCCCTCCCCACTTCCACTATTTAGTTTAAAGCCCTCACTTACTACCCTAGTTATACAATTCGCCAGGATACTGGTCTCAGCATGGTTCAGGGGAAGAATGTCCCAGTGGTACAGCTCCCACTTTCCCAGTACTGGTGCCAGTGCCCCATGAATCAAACCCCATTTCTCCCTCACAAATCTTTGAGCTACATGTTCCACTCTTTGATCTTATCTATCTTATGCCAATTTGCTCGTGGTTCAGGTAGTAACCCAGAGAGTATTTATTACCTTTGTGGTTCTGCTTTCTAATTTAGCACTTAGCTGCTCATGCTCCCTCATCAGAACCTCTTTCATAGTCCTACCTATGTCCTTGGAACCTGCTTGCACTATGACAACTGGATCCTTTCCCTCCTACTCCAAGTTCCTCTCCAGCCTGGAGGAGATGTCCTTAACGCTGGTATTGGGCAGGTAATGCAGCCTTCAGGACTCATGGTCTTGGCAGCAAAGAACAGTATCTATCCCCATATCTGTACTATCCCTTACTATTCATTTTTACTCCCTTGATTTGAGTGGCTCCCAGCACCATGGGTGATATCCATTGTAAAACTGACATATTGTATTGATTAAAAAATACGAGGAAGCAAAAAAATGGAGGGCTTAATTTAATCTTATTAAAAGTGCAGCATTTAAATGTTTTTAAACCCCGATGAGATGTATGCAATCTAATTAAAGTGAATTGGAAGGTGTGTTGTGCTTCAGTGCAGAGCTGCTCCCTGAGTCTGCAGACAGCAGCTGTCAATCATCTTGACAGAAGCGGTGGGGACTTGGCCGTGATTTCAATACCGCACATTCAACACAGCAAAATAAAACCCAAGCACCGAAGAGCGGGGGCAGTTCGGAGATTGCGGGACAGGGAGCAGAAATATCAGCAATATGAGGGTGGTGGACTCGGCATGGCCGGTGTCTCTGAGCCCAGCGGAGTGGAATCTGCCGATCCGGTTATCGGGTTCACATGGTTCAAGGAGCGAGATGGCGGCTGGATTCAAGTGAGTTAGAGAGGGAAGGAATGAGGGGAGAGGGCATGAGGGGAGGGAGGGAATGAGGAGGGAGGGCGAGCGAGGGCATGGAGTTGGGAGGGAATGAGGGGTGTGCAAGGGAATGAGGGGAAGGTGGTTGAGGGCATGGAGCGGGGAGGGGATGGGGCGAATGAGGGAACGAGGGGGGGATGGGGGAACGAGGGGGGGGAGGGGGGGAACGAGGGGGGGGAGGGGGGGGAACGAGGGGGGGGAGGGGGGGGAACGAGGGGGGGGAGGGGGGGGAGGGGGGGGAGGGGGGGAACGAGGGGGGGGAGGGGGGGGAACGAGGGGGGGGAGGGGGGGGAACGAGGGGGGGGAGGGGGGGGAACGAGGGGGGGGAGGGGGGGAACGAGGGGGGGGAGGGGGGGAGGGGGGGGAACGAGGGGGGGGAGGGGGGGGAACGAGGGGGGGGAGGGGGGGGAACGAGGGGGGGGAGGGGGGGGAACGAGGGGGGGGAACGAGGGGGGGAGGGGGGGGAACGAGGGGGGGGAACGAGGGGGGGGAACGAGGGGGGGGAGGGGGGGGAACGAGGGGGGGGAACGAGGGGGGGGAGGGGGGGGAACGAGGGGGGGGAGGGGGGGGAACGAGGGGGGGGAGGGGGGGGAACGAGGGGGGGGAGGGGGGGGAACGAGGGGGGGGAGGGGGGGAACGAGGGGGGGGAGGGGGGGAACGAGGGGGGGGAGGGGGGGAACGAGGGGGGAGGGGGGGGATGGGGGGGGAGGGGGGGGAAGGGGGGGGAGGGGGGGGGATAGGGGGGGAGGGGGGGTGGATAGGGGGTAGGGGGGGAGGGGGGGTGGATAGGGGGGAGGGGGGGATGGGGGAAGGAGGAGAGGGATGGGGGGATAGGGGGGAAGGAGGAGAGGGATGGGGGGATAGGGGGGAAGGGGGAAGGAGGAGGGGGATGGGGGAAGGAGGGGGTGGAGGGGGGGGAAGGGGGAAGGAGGAGGGGGATGGGGGAAGGAGGGGGTGGAGGGGGGGGATGGGGGAAGGAGGGGGTGGAGGGGGGGGATGGGGGAAGGAGGGGGTGGAGGGGGGGGATGGGGGAAGGAGGGGGTGGAGGGGGGGGATGGGGGAAGGAGGGGGTGGAGGGGGGGGATGGGGGAAGGAGGGGGTGGAGGGGGGGGATGGGGGAAGGAGGGGGTGGAGGGGGGGGATGGGGGAAGGAGGGGGTGGAGGGGGGGGATGGGGGAAGGAGGGGGTGGAGGGGGGGGATGGGGGAAGGAGGGGGTGGAGGGGGGGGATGGGGGAAGGAGGGGGTGGAGGGGGGGGATGGGGGAAGGAGGGGGTGGAGGGGGGGATGGGGGAAGGAGGGGGGAGGGGGGAAGGAGGGGGGGAGGGAGGAACGAGGTGGGGGAGGGAGGGAGGGAACGAGGTGGGGGAGGGAGGGAGGGAACGAGGTGGGGGAGGGAGGGAGGGAACGAGGTGGGGGAGGGAGGGAGGGAACGAGGTGGGGGAGGGAGGGAGGGAACGAGGTGGGGGAGGGAGGGAGGGAACGAGGTGGGGGAGGGAGGGAGGGAACGAGGTGGGGGAGGGAGGGAGGGAACGAGGTGGGGGAGGGAGGGAGGGAGGGAACGAGGTGGGGGAGGGAGGGAGGGAGGGAACGAGGTGGGGGAGGGAGGGAGGGAGGGGACGGGGAGGGAGGGAGGGAATGAGGTGGGGGAGGGAGGGAGGGAACGAGGTGGGGGAGGGAGGGAGGGACGGTGGGGGGAGGGAACGAGGGGGGGGAAGGGAGGGAACGAGCGGGGGGGAGGGAACGAGGGTGAGGGGGGAGGGAGGGAACGAGGGGGGAGGGAGGGAACGAGGGGGAGGGAGGGAGGGAACGAGGTGGGGGAGGGAGGGACAGGGGGGGGAGGGAGGGAGGGAGGGACGGTGGGGGGGGTGAGGGAACCGGGAGGGAGGGAGGGAACGGGGGGGGCGGGGGAGGGAGGGAACGAGGGGGGAGGGAGGGAGGGGGAGGGAACGGGGAGGGGGATGGAACGAGGGGGAGGGAGAGGGAGGGAGGGAGGGGGGAGGGAACGAGGGGGGAGGGAGGGAGGGAACGAGGGGGGGAGGGGGAGGGAATGAGGGGGGAGGGAGGGAACGAGGGGAGGGGGGAGGGAGGGAACGAGGGGGGAGGGAGGGAGGGAACGAGGGGGAGGGAGGGAACGAGGGGAGGGAGGGGGAGGGAGGGAGGGAACGAGGGAGGGAGGGAACGAGGGAGGGGAGGGAACGGGGGAGGGAGGGAGGGGGAGGGAATGGGGGAGGAAGGGAACGAACGAACGAGGGAGGGAACGAACGAACGAGGGAGGGAACGAACGAACGAGGGAGGGAACGAACGAACGAGGGAGGGAACGAACGAGGGAGGGAACGAACGAGGGAGGGAACGAACGAGGGAGGGAGGGAACGAGGGAGAGAGGGAGGGAACGAGGGAGGGAGGGAACGAGGGAGGGAACGGGGAGGGAGTGGGAGGGGGGGAGGGAACAAGGGAAAGAGAGGGAGGGAGGGAAAGAGAAGGAAAGAAGGAGGGAGGGAAGGGGAGGGAGGGAGAGAGGAGGGAAAGAGAGGGAGGAGGGAGGGAAAGGGAAGGAGGAAGCTAGGGAGAAAGAGAGGGAGGGAAAGAGAGAGGGAGGGAATGGGGAGGGGAAGGGGGCGAGGGCATGGAGATGGGAGGGAATGGGGGAAGGGGAGAATGAGGGAAGGGAAGGGGAGAATGAGGGAAGGGAGGGGGGAGAATGAGGGAAGGGAGGGGGGAGAATGAGGGAAGGGAGGGGGGAGAATGAGGGAAGGGAGGGGGGAGAATGAGGGAAGGGAGGGGGGAAATGAGGGAAGGGAGGGGGGAATGAGGGAAGGGAGGGGGGGGAATGAGGGAAGGGAGGGGGTGTCAGCAGTGGTGGAGGGAGGAGAGCGAAGGACATGGGAGAGAGAGAGACATTGGATGTTTTCAAGCTATCTTATTTAGCAGGTGGCTGATATGAGGAAAAGAAATTAAAATAGCATTACGAATATTTGAGTACATTATATGGTTCTGAGATATTTTAATATTGTTATGAATCAACAGTAAAACCTGATGGTATGAAATTTTGAGGAAATGTGAATGTTTAACATGTTTCTAATACACCTGTTGTAACTATTCTATGATGCAGTATAATATTTGAGTGCAATAAACTTGACCTATGTCCTTTTTCTCTTCTCCCTTTTTTCAGAACGGTAGAACCTTTGGAATACTACAGAAAATTTCTGGTAGGCTATTTCTCAGTTTAATCTCTTTGAAAATTACTTTTGAAAGTTTTTGGGAGAAAATGTGTATTCCTTTAAGAGACATAGAATGTCCCAACAATGACTCTGAATCCTACATTTGCACCATGAACTATGATGCTGAACAGTCTTCCTAAATGGTATCTGTTTGTGTTTTAGAAAGAAAATTGTCGACCTGATGGTAGGGAGCTGGGTGAATTCAGAACAACGACTCTCAACATAGGTGAGAATCCAACAATTAATAAAATGCTTCCATTTGTAAAATTCTAACTTGATAAATTGGTAAGCTGGTACAACACTTTCCTGACTACCTCATGAAGTTAATTCCTTAAAGTGAGAACAAGTTTTTTGAATCCTGTGGCAGCCTTTTGTCTCTAGACTGATGTTGACTCTGTTAAGCATTGCTTGGTGTGGTTCAGGAGCCCCTGACATGGAAGTCTCTGCTCCATTTGCTGCAAAGAAAGACAGTGGGCTGAGAATATGCACAATTTACTGTCCTCTGTTTTTTCTGGGACATCTTCTCAGCCATCTGAGCATTTTTGTTTCTGCTCGTCTCTTCCAATTCCCTTCCAAACAGTCAGCCTCCAGAGGTCATAGTCATCAGTGACTGTCTCCCAGTTGTCAGTGTCAATGTCCGACATCTTCATATCCCGCTTAAGGTGGCCTTGTAGTGGAAGTGTGCACTCCCAGAGGGTTGTGACCCAGTGGCCAGTTCACCATACAGAAGGTCTTTGGGCATACGGCTGTCAACCAGCTGGTGAATGTGGCCAAGCCAATACAGACATTGTTAGTTTAGCAATGAGTATATGCTGATGGAATTAGCACACTCCAGTACCTCTGAGTTGGTGACTTTGTCCTGCCAAGAGATGCTGAGGAGAGGGCTAAGACAGTGAAGGTGGAAATTGTTCAGCCTTTTTTCCTGTCTAACATGTGTTGTCCAGGTCTCACCAATGTACAGGAGTGCACTGAGGATGCAGATTTGGTAGACTTGCGGTTCGGTGTTCTCAGTCAGGTTGCTGTTGTTCCACACTCTCTTACTCAGCTTGGACAAAGCAGCTGCAGCTTTTGTGATGCGCATGTTGATTTTAACATCAAGAGACATATTGCTGGTGATTGTGGAGCTGAGATATATGAAGCTATCAATAAGCTCCAGCGTCACATTGTCAATGCTGAAAGATGGCAGTATGGCAACATCCTGGACCATGACATTTGTCTTCCTGATGCTAATGGTCAAACCAAGCTCTTTACAGGCGTAAGAGTCTGTCCACAGTGGATTTGCTGCTGCAGGTATTCCTCAACATGGAATATTAGTGTGACATTGTCAGTGTAGAGTAACTCTCTGATGAAGACTTGGTGTTCCTTTCACTTGGATCTTTGGTGATCAAGATTGAACAGCTTTGTCAGTTCTGGTATGTAAGTAGACACCATCATTAGATGACCTGAAGGCATATGACAGTAGCAAATAGAAGAATATGCCAAAGTTTGTCGGTGACAGAACACAACCCTGTTTGACCCCACTACAGATCTCAAAGGATTCCAGTGTTGCCTTGTCATGGCTTATCTATCATGTCGTCATGAAAAGAGGAGAGCAACATTGAGCAACTTTGGTGGGAAGCTAATTTTCTTTAGCAGCTAAACAGATCCTCTCTGCTCTAATGGTCAAATGCCTAGATGAGATCAATGAAGGCAATATAAAGGAGTCTTTTTTGTTCATGGCATTTCTCTTGCAGGTGGACCAAGAAGATCATATCAATTGTAGATCTTCCAATTCTGAAATATGTTGCAAAAATGTTTATTTCCATGATTCAAATCTTGTTGGAACATAATTTTTAGTTGTGGGGAAATTAAATTTGTAAATGTAAGGTAATTGAAACTCTAGAATTCAGAAGTTGTCAGATCACCCAAGGTATTTACACATCACAGGTCCTTCCATATCTACTTACAAGGTCAGAGTTAGAAGGGTGAGAGCCATAGAATGGCAGGTGGACCCGTTCAGCTGGGAACCTGAAGACAGTAAGTCTGAGGAGAATTGCCCTGTCTTCATTATTCATGTAATTCCCAAGATCAAAACAAGGTTGAAAAGCAATTGGTAAACAAGGGAAGTTCTTAAGAGTATCCATATACATTTCAGATCAATGGGATATTTTGGAAGGTAAAGTTAATAGTGAAATCTCTGGGACATCCCAGGTGTGCCACGTTGCCATGGAGATAGATTGCAGGGAGGAAATCTTTTGTTTTGGGTTTATCTGTGTTTTCTCACAAAAACAGCATTGAAGATTGTGAGAAGGCAGTTGTGTATTTTTGGCAGCCAGATCAAGGAGCATAGAGGGTGTTCCTGAGTTGGAGTCATTAAGCAGAAATTACGAGTGGGGCCCATGCCTGAAATGAAAAGTCCAAATTCATGAGGAATTAGAATTGTCAGATCTATCTGGTAAAATTAGTGGGAGATAGGCAGTGCAATCTCAGAGAGAGAGAGAGTGCTCTGGAAGTCTAAGTACCAGACCAGGAAACTGAGGAGAGTCAAAGTGAATTCTTGAGAGCTGTGGCACAGCTTGGTTTGCTCTCAGGAGAAGCAAAGGAACCCTCAAAATTGTGTAAAGTATAGGGAACTCTTGGGTGGAAATAAATATAGAACGGGGAGTGTCCTGTTGAGTTTTTCGAGTTTAAAATCTAATTGTTTACGAAATATATAGTATTAAATTAGTAGTACTTGCTTTGTTTAATTCTAGGCAGTAAAAGTTTTTGTTTAAAACGTGGAATCTTGTGGCTGATTCTTTCAGTTAATAATTGGAAGTTTGAATTTCTTCTAAAATGTTAATGGTCTCCTTCAAGATCATAACAAACCATATTGAGATTTGGGGTAGATGCGTTCAACCAGGATCTGCAGTCTGACGAAGGCAACAGCAGTAAATAGTTTTCCCACTCTGCTCAATTGGGCAGTGGCTCAATAGTTGCGATTTCTGTGGTCGCCCTTGTTCTTGTGCAGGGTCACGATCTTTGCATCACACACACCCTGGGACACTAATCTCTCCCCATAGCAAAGACACAGAAGCTCGTGCAGATGCTGTAGGAGTGTCGTTTCCCATGCTTGATGAGTTCAGTTGGTATAGCGTCAACACCTGGAGCTTTGCCGATGGCAAGCTAATCAATAGCTTTGCTAAGCTCCTCCACTGTGGGTTCGATATCCAGTTCAGTCGTGACAGGGAGGCTTTCTATGGTATCTAGAGCTTCCTCGGTGACAGTGTTCTCCCTAGAATACAACTCAGAGTAGTGTTCCATCCATCTCTCTGTTTATTGCAGTCGGTGATGATCTCCCCTGCCTTTGTTTTTAATGGAGCCGTTGTCTTTGCTGATGGACCTGTCGCCTTTTTGATTCATTTGTACATGTTCCTGACATTCCCTGTGTTGAAAGAAAGCTGGGTATTCTGGCAGAGTTTGTAACCAGTAGTCACTGGCGCACTGCCGAGCAATTTGTTGGACTTTACTTTGACTGGCTCTTATTGCATTCAGAGTTTGCTCCCCCGGATCTCTCCAGCAATTAATGAGGGTGGACCACTTGGCTTCAATGACAGGCTCCATCACAGTGATATTAGCCTCGAACCAATCAGCATTTTTCTGCTCTTGCTTCCTACATGTTGAGAATGTACTATTGTAGATGGTGTCTTGAAGCATGTTCCCATTTTGCTTCTGCACTCGGTGTGGGAATACTTGAGAGTGTATGTTCAATTGAATCACGGAAATGTTTTTATTTAGATAGGCAGTGTGGTTGATATTGATATGAGGATAGCTTTTCTGCTTTGAATGAAAAAGTTTCAAGGGTCGCATCCTCACCCTAGTGCATGCCAGTGAGTGATTTGTATAACAATCAGTGCTGTGGTAGTTGCGTGTGTTGAGAATGCTGTTCAGAGAGTCACATCTTGTTATGATCAGATCCAGCTGGTGCCAATCCCTGATCTTGGATGTCTCCAGAGTACCTTGTGGCATGGTTTGTTCTGAAAAGAGGTGTTAGTTACACAGAGCTTGCGGTAGCAGCAAAGCTCAAGTAGCGTCTCTCTGTTCTCATTTATTTTTCCCAGGCCGTGATGTCTGAGACAGGAGGGCCATGCCTTATGGTCTACGTCCACTCTTGAAATCCCCAGGAAGTAAAGATGTTCTGATTTAGGGATTCTGTTGATAGTAGTGTTAAGCTCCTCATAGAACTGGTCTTTCAAATCTGTAGTGGAGCACAGTGTTGGAGCATAGATACTTATGAGGTTAACTGACTGAATTGAGATGGAGTGAACACGTTCTGAACCATTTGTGGGGGGAGGAGTCTATCATTGACAGTACTGAGTTCCTTACAGCAAAGCCTACACCTTGCTCATTTGTTTCCTCTGAACTCTTCCCCTGCCAGATGAGCAGGTAATGTTTTTCTTTGTGATCTGCTGTCAGCGAGCCAGGTTGCTAGTAGGGAAGCCATGTCGTTATTCAGCCTACCAAGTTCCATATTGATCACAACTGTCTTGTGCACGCTATTGACCAGCTACAAGTTGTCAGTCCCATGCAAATGGTCCTGATGTTTGAGCTAGCCAGTCGAAGAGTTGACATCTTTTTAGTTTGTTGGTTTTGTTTGTTTGCCTGGTGCGATGGATTCCATCGATTTAGATACTCTAAGCTCCAAGCTCCCATTGAAACAGAAGGACTGTGCCAGGTTACCACTTGACTAGTTGGGGACTGCCTGACTTGAGGTGGGCAGTGGCTGACCAGTGGAAACACAATGGTCTCTCCCACCATTGGAGACAGCCCATAGCACCTGTTCTCTATACCAAACGAGTTGGGCTTATCACTTGTAATTGCTGTCTCCTGTGTTGTATTAACACAGCAGTGAAACTGATGTGTCCTCTCCAGGGTGCAAGCCTGGGCAAAATTTATGGAGACCCTGGGCTGCCCAAATGTCAGGGTCCTCTCTTGACCTCTGCAGTTGAGTCCAAAGGAATGCAAAGCACTATGTTTTGGCACTGGCTTGGTTGCAGGAGTTACCAGTAGGAATATATATTTAGACATCAATTCACCTTTGGGCTCCACTAGATTTTTTGTTATGGGTTTATCCCTTTAGTCTTCAACTCTTCTCAGGTATCCACAAGGTAGTGGGGCTATTTGTCCATTGCTGGGAGTTTGGCTCATGAGTGCCAGGGTGTGTCCACATGCCAGTGGGCCTGTACACTATATGTCTGGGAGCCAAACCTCCTCCAGGTTCCTCTGAAGCATTAACTTGGGGCTTCCAGGGACCCAGTTTCCATTTGTTGCCATGAGGAGGCACAGCTGAGGACATGCTGATGGAGAGCCTGTGTACTGGCTATAAATTTGGGGTTTTGAGGTATAAAACCTTCTAGATTCCGAATTTTTAATTTAGAACAATGGGGTCCTCAGTTTTGCTGTGACCTAACAAGGTAGGAAGGACCAGTATTTATGAATCAAGTAGAATTTATTAAGCAAGATGTTTTATATACTTAAGCAGTAAAGACAGCATGGAAGTTTCTTATCCCTCAAAGCCCAGACTTCCTTGAGTGCTGCCAGCACAAACGGTCTTTCTTCTTCTCTTAGGTAGTGTTGCATTGAACCGTGTCGCAGAAGAATTACAGCACAGAAACACTAGTGAAACTCCAACTTTTACCACTAATTTTACCTGTTCCTCTTCCCTTATCATGAAATAGGCAAAATTAACACTTTTTCATTGGCTAAGGGTGAGGGTCACCTGGTGTCACCCCACATCTGTAACTAGAGACATGTAGGCTGAAGACAAATGTGCATCTTTTATTTCCTGGGCCCCAGGAGTTACATTCCATTGTGAACAAATGATACATCATCTTTAGATACAGATTTCACCTTTTACATTCATTAGGCAATCAAGAAGAACAGCCATTCTCTCAGACAGAGCAGCTTTCCAGTTCTCAGCCTGCTTTTAACTGTTTGATTGTCTTACTTAGGCAGAAATTCAAGCTGAACTATTTAAAAGGTGGTTAAGTTAAAATCCATGAATGTTACTTCAAACTGATGTAGAACACTAAAAATTAGTAGCATTATCAAAATCTTATATGACTGCGAGAGACTTACATACTTGGTTCTTTTTTTTTTGCATTGCTACTAGCCAGCTGTGTGGGCCGAAAATGAGAAGCAAACGAGTGCACAAAAATGGAAAGCATGCTAACTGTATTTACCCACACACACTAGACACATCATTTTGATCTGTTGGATACATTTTTTTTGAATAATTGGTGCCATAACGACAGATTGTGGCTTGAGATAACTGTAATAAGGGCAGAAAGCTTGGAGAACTAACACTGCTAGCTTTTCAGGGCACAGAAAAGTTTATTGAAATTATACAGGGCTATTGGTATAGCTATCCAATTAATTCCAGTCTCCTGCTCTTTCTTCATAACTTTCCAAATTTTTCTTTTCATGTTTTAATCCATTTTTATTATGGATGTTTCTATTGCATCTGCTTCCACCACCCTTTCAGGCAGTGAATTCCATATCACCGCAACTTGCTGTGTTGAAAAGAAATGTTTCCTCTGGTTCTTTTGCCAATCAACTTAAATCTGTGTCCACCAACCCTCTGTCACTAGATGCAGCTCTTTAGTTCTTCTCCAGGTAACATCCTTGATTATTTGAGGGATGCCAAAGCACGGTTTGTGCCGTGATTTTACACAAAGCAGGCCCCAAGTACACCTCAGCTGATTGGACCTTGCGTTGTTGGCGTTATTCTGAGCCACACGTTAACCAACATTTGTTACTAGCTGCTTCAATGTTCACTACACTTCTGAGATTTGTATCATCTTCAGACTTTGAAATTGTGCCCCGTCTGTTGTTGATACACAATAAAAAGAGCAATGGTCATAATACCGACCCCTGGGAATAGGGCCGTCCTTGGGGGCAGGAATGCGAGACCCGGGGCTAATCACACTTTGTGGGTCTCCTGTAACATTTTTAGACAAGTTTCCTCTGACGACTGGGCCCCTGACCGTGTGTGTGAAATGGAGCACCAGCAGCGTCCCAGCTACTGAGCACTCGGTTACAAGCACGCACTGCACTATTGACTGTGATAACTGTGACACACACAAAACTACATCTTTCTTCCAAGGCTGAACATAATTGTTGGCTCTCCTTTTGTTTGGGAGAAATCCATGGTCTCTATGGGATTCTGTTATAACAGTTTTACTAACACACACCCCACACCCCAACTGGAGAAAACTCTTAAGGCCGAAAAGATTTCAATGGCTTGCTGGCCCTGCCACAAGGGAACCCGCTGTGGGGTTGGGGGGTGGGGGGTGGGGGGGGGGTGGGGGGGTGCTGGAAAATTCCAGCCTAAACGTCAGTGTGAGGACATTCATTGCATTCAACATTTTAAAAAAAGTACAAACATGATGCAATAAATAATTCGACTTTTTAAAAAAAATAACTGTCTATCTTCCAACATTAAGGAAATGTTAGTTGCAAATGATTGCTGGAAGCAAAGTAAAATAAAAGTGTATGGCTTCAATGGTCTGGGACTGAAAATAAACACAGCAAGTGAGTGACTTACCCCACAGGTTGGATGCTGTGCGCTATACACTCGCTTAAAAGACATTAACTAGTTCAGAATAGTTCATCTTGCCCCTCTGGGGTTAATGAGAGTTGGAATAAAAGCAGTTCCGCTGCTGCAGCTGAGGTCAGTGCTGCTGTTTCCAAGGGTGATGGAGAGTGCTGAGCCAGCAACGTGCTTCCGGTCACCCAGCCCACTGTCTCAGCAGGGATTTACCCCAGTTCATATGGCTTTAATCTGCTTTCTCTTCTACTCTTTTTTGGAGAGGGGATACCTGCTTCGTTTATTTGCTTATTTCCATCAGTAAACACTAATTTTGACCTTAAGAGTGTGAGACAGCAAAATAGCTGGTATGTACGTATGTACTACAGGCTGTATTACATCTGACACTGTGACGTTGACACTCCCACCACCACCACCACCGACCGAAGCACGGGGCCCAGGGCAGTCACCCTGATTCGCCGTACCCTAGGGATGACACTGCTTGGGGGACATTACTGTATCTTTTCCTCCAGTTATAATTGGGGTGTTGTAAACAGTGCGAGCAAAGCCAGAGTGGTTTGTCCAGTTTATCCCAACCACTAAGTGATTAATGCTTTAGAACACACTCCGGGGTATGTGTTGTCCTTCACGGCATGTCCAAATGTAATGGTTTCTTGCTATATTTGTTATTATATGTATTTTATTAATTCACTTGATAGATGATGTTGGGCAATGACAGCCAACTTCTTACAACTGAGAAACAATTGTATACAATTTATTTAACTGGGATCAAGGTGGCACATTGTAACTTTTAATATAAGATAATGTCATTTCATCCAGAGTGTATATACTCTTGCCACAGCTATCTATGTGCCTATCTATGTTTCATCTCTTGGGGGTGAAATTTAACTTTTGGGAACAAAATGCATGGATCAACCAACCGTTTAAACTTTAGAGAGGGTGTAAAATCAAATGGAAATTAGGAGGGATTAAATTAATTGCATTAAATTTAATGCCCATTGCGCTACTCCAGCCTATCTCTGTAACCTCCTTCAGCCTTGCAGCTCTTCAAGAGCTTAGTGTTCTTTCAACTCTAACCTTTTATGCATCCTCCACTCTCTTCACTCCACCTGCTGTGCATTCAACTATTTTTGCCTTAAACTGTGGAATTATTTGCTCACCTCTCCTTTGAGACCCTTCTTAAAACTTACCTCTTTGACCAAGCTTTTTGCTCACCTCTACTAATGTCAGTGTCAATTTTTGATTAGCCACACTCCTTATATTTTTTTCTTACATTAAAGGAGTTAATTAAATGCAAGTTGTTGTGTATGTAGTGGTGAGGGCTGAAAGAAAAAGAGCAGTAAGTATAATACTGGTTTAAATCTGCTCACCCATTAAAATAATATTAATTATGCACTAAAAGGCGGCGTTAGTTCAGGTCTTACAATTTGTAATAAAATGATGAGCAATGAGAAGGGTACACAGTATATATTGGTACATTTATTAACCACTGGTGAGACTAGTAGGATAGTAGATCTTTTAAACTTTGTCTGTCATTACAATCTATGACTCTATAACATGGTATAGATAATGTGTAATTTTTGATGTCCCCTAAATTGTATAGTTTATTGATTACAAAAGAAAAAAAGCCTGTCACTGTTACAAAGCAGTTAAGAGTAACCACGTTTGAAAGTATTGCTTTCTAACTTCAGGTCTGATGTTACAGGTTCAATTACAACCGCGGATGGTTCTGCACTGGTAAAGCTGGGGAATACGACAGTTGTTTGTGGCATTAAAGTGGTGAGATATCAGCATTCAGCTTTTAGCCTTTATTTGTATTGCTTAAAATTTTGAGAAAAGAATTGCATGAATGTTTATACAGACAGCATGTTGATTATTTGAGTTAAAATCCTGGAACTCCCTTCTTAACAGCACTATGGGGGTACCTACACCTCATGGACTGCAGTGGTTCAAGAATGCAGCTCACCACTACCTTCTCAAGGGCAATGAGGGATGGACAATAAATGCAGACCTAGCCAGCAAAGCCCACATTCCGTGAAAGAATTTAAAAAAATTGCACCCAGCTCCATCTGAATACCAACTTTCCCTGTTTCTTGCTGTTTAAAAAATATTCTGCTTTTCTATTTTTCCTTTCAAAATTCATAACTTCACACTTCCCTACATTACATTCCATCTGACATGTTCGTGGCCCCTCACTTAACCAGCCTACATCCCTTCCTAACAGCACTGTGAGTGCACCTACACTTTATGAACTGCAGCAGTTCATGAAGGCAGCTCACCACCACCTTTTTAAGGGCAGTGAGGGATGAGCAATAAATGCTGGCCTGGGCAGCGATGCCCATCCTATGAACAAATAAATGAAAAAAACTAACTCTTCAGTTGATAAATATTATTTACTTCATGAATTGGAGAAGATATCATGTGACAGTTGGAGGATATGCATTATTGTTTAGCCAGGTGCCTGACATGTCATGTTTGAACCTCTGAAACAAGCTACTGAAAAATCCATGCAGTTGGAATTTCTGTTTCCTTCATGAGTTCCACACATGGAAACATAGAAACTAAGAGCAGGAGCAGGAGTAGGCTATTCGGCCCTTCGGCCCTTCGAGCCTGCTCCACCATTCATTATGATCATGGCTGATCATCCAATTCAATAGCCTGCTCCTGCTTTCTCCCCATACCCTTTGATCCCTTTTGCCCCAAGAGCTATATCTAACTCTTTCTTGAAAACATTCAATGTTTTGGTCTCCTTTATATAAGTCCATCGATCAGAGATGTAGAGTAGCAGGAAAATAAGTTCAGAGATTCTCCAGTATGTACATGGACTTTGGAATTAAATACATCATAGACTGTCAAAACAGAGCACTGCTAAGCTTTCTGCTACTTATTGAGCTAGACCACCTTGGCTATTAGGGCATGGCTTGATCCCATTTCACTTGGTAGCTCGTGATGAATTTGCATCTATCAGGCATACTTCAGATGAAGCATGCTTTTCACTTTTTATTATCTGGATAATGTGCTATAATTGCATCCAAGTAACATCCTTAGGTCTACTTTTGATGTTTTGTAATGATCTTTCCATTTGCTACAGCATCCTTCTAGCTGTTATGAATTGACTCTTGTACTTTTGAATTTATGAACTTGGCTCATTTGGTAACACTGTTTTCACTAGATCTAAAGGTTGTGGTTCCTAGACTTGCTGTAGGACCAGAGCATGTCGTGTAGACCCATGCTACAGTACAGGACTGAGGGCTTGCAGCTCTGCTGCAGTATGCTGGCTGTAGCGTTATTTCAGGTGGATGCAAAACATCAAAAATAGATTAATTATTCATTGCTTTTTGTGAGATTGTGCTGTGTGTGGAATGAATGCAATATTTTCCTATGTAATGTCTGCATTTCATAATAACATAAGAAATAGGAGCAGGAGTAGACCACTTGGCCTATCGAGCCAGCTCCGTCATTCAATATGGTCATGGCTGATTTGGGCTTCAACCTTTTTCCGCCCACTCCCCATATCCCTTAATTCCCTGAGAGACCAAAAATCTGCCTATCCCAGCCTTAAATGTATTCAACGATGGAGTATCCACAACCCTCTGGGGTAGAGAATTCAGAGATTCACAACCCTTTGAGTGAAGTAATTTCTCCGCATCTCAGTTCTAAATGATTGTCCCCTTATCCTGAGACTGTGCCCCCGTGTTTTAGATTCCCCAATCAATGGAAACAATCTCTCAGCGTCCACCCTATCAAGCCCCTTAAGAATTTTGTAGGTTTCAGTGAGATCACCTCTCATTCTTCTTAACTCCAGAGAATATAAACCCAATTTACTCAGCTTCTCAAACTAATTAATCATGTGTAAAGCCTTTTGAAATAATTGAGAGGTGGAAATAACTTGGTATCTGGCTCCTTATTAAAATTAGTTTGTACAATCTCACTATCTGGTACCAAGCGGACATGGATATATTATTTTTGGGTGAATTGGCTGATTTCAGTAAGATTTGACTGTATGGATGATTGCTGTGAGAAATAGGGGGAATTGTACTTTAGTGGGATAGTTTTCTGAGCAGACTTTTATATTACTTAATTTATTGGACTATGTTCTAAACTGAAAGCACTGCATACTGATACTTGGAAGAGTAAATATTTCACTCTTAACACCTTGATAATGTCTTCAAATTGTTAATGTTAATTTTGGCAGATGCATGACATTCTGCCTTCTATTTCACCAGTTGGTAGAAAGAAAACAAAAATGTGAGAGGGGAAATAGCAGCAAACGGGCTCCATGCAGTTTTGTTTGCGATTCAGCAAGCTAAAATAGCTGTTAACGATGACTGAGTACGAAACAACGTCTACTCTTATCAAATTATAATTTGTTCAGATTAAAGGAATTTTGTAATTAACGTTGAAAATGTGCAACATTATTTTAAAATTAAAATCGCTTGATACTTAGGCTCTTTTTTTAATGCAAATGGAAAAGTATTTTGTATAAAATGTTAAAATTACTTTTTACCTTACAGGAATTTGCAACACCAACAGTAGATGCATCAAATAAAGGATACATAGGTGCGTTACTGGTAAAAGACAAATTTACAATTTATCCTATAAAATTACAGTGGTATAATTGAGCTGTTAGTTTATTCAAATGAAATGTTAATTTCCTATTGTTAAATTAAGGTTTTTCTTAATTCACTCATGGAATGTGGGTGTCATTGGCAAGGACAGTATTTATTGTCCAGCCCTAATTGCCCTTGAGAAGGGGCGGTGAGCATAGCCTGTCATTGCCTAGCTTGTGTGTCATATGAGTTTTACTTGGTACTTATCAGCCCAAGCCTGAAAGTTGTCCAGGTCGTCTTATGTGGGGGCACAGAGTACTTCATTACCTAAGGAGCTGTGAATGGTACTGAACACTGTGCAATCATGAGCAAGCACCGCTCTTCCGACCTTATGATGGAGGGCAGGCCATTGATGAAGCAGCTGAAAATGGTTTAGCCCAGGACACTACATTGAGGAACTCCTGCACCAGCGTCCTGCAGCTGAGATGATTGCCTTCCAAAGAACACAACCATCTTCCTTTGTGCTAGGTATGACCCCAACAAGTGGAGAGTCTTCCTTCAACTCCTTAACTTAAATCTTACTAGGACTCCTGATGCCACACTCTGGCAAATTCTATCTTGATGTCGAGGGCAGTCACTCTCACCTCACCTTTGGAATTGAGCTCTTTTGTCCATGTTTGGACCTGGGCTGTAATGTGGTCTGGGACCTGGGCTGTAATGTGGTCTGAAACCTAGTGGTCCTGATGGAACCCAAAGTGAGCATTTGTGAGCAGGTCATTGATGAATTTGATATTTGTTAGCATTGTGGATGATACTTTCCATTGCTTTGCTTTTG
The DNA here is from genome assembly GCF_964194155.1 of Cetorhinus maximus. Taxonomy (NCBI): domain Eukaryota; kingdom Metazoa; phylum Chordata; class Chondrichthyes; order Lamniformes; family Cetorhinidae; genus Cetorhinus; species Cetorhinus maximus. The sequence goes on along the minus strand of NC_135885.1, from coordinate 32,538,065 downwards.
ATTGAGAGTAGACTGATAGAGCAGTAATTGGCTAGATTGGATTTGTCCTGCTTTTTTTTGGGTAGATAGCAATGTTGTAGCTGCACTGAGACAGGAGTGCAGTAAGGAGTGTAGTTAATTGTTAGGGCCCATAGCCTTTGCTGTGTATAATGCGCTTAGCCATTTCTTGATATAATGTGGAGTGAATCTATTTGAATGAAGACTGACTTTTGTGATGCTGGGGACCTCAGAGGCTCATCCGCTCAGTATTTCTGGCTGAAGACGGTTGCAGCTGTTTCAGCTTTCATAAAGGAAGGTGGTTGTGGTTGTTGGAGGCCAATCACCTCAATCCCAGGATATTGCTGCAGGAGTTCCTCAGGGTAGTGTTCTAGGCCCAATCATCTTCAGCTGCTTCATCGATGATCTTCCCTCCATCACAAAGTGGGGATGTTTGCTGATGATTGCACAACGTTCACTACCATTTGCAATTCCTTAGATACTGAGGCAGTCTGTGTTCATTTGCAGCAAGACCTGGACAACATTCAGGCTTGGGCTGATACGTGCAAGCAACATTTGTACCACACATTTGCCAGGCAATCACCATCTCCAATATGAGATAATCTAACCATCTACCCATGAAATCAATGGCATTACCATCACCGAATCCTCCACTATCAACATTCTGGAGGTTACCATTGACCAGAAGCTGAACTGGACCAGCTATATAAATACTTTGGCTACAAGAGCAGGTCAGAGACTGGAAATTCTGAGGCAAGTAACTCACCCCATGTCTGCCCAAAGCCTGTCCACTATCTACAAGGCACAAATCAGGAGTGTGATGGAATACTCTGCACTTGCTTGGATGAGTGCATCTCTAACAGCGCGCGAAGGTTTGACAGCATCCAGGACAAAGCAGTTCGCGTACTGAATACAAGATGCACTGCAGCAATTCAACTGTGCTCCTTTGACAGTGCCTTCCAAACCTGTGACCTCTACTATCTAGAAGGACAAGGGCAGCAGACACATGGGAACACCACCACCTGTAAGATCCCCTCCAAGCCACAAACCATTGTGACTTGGAGCAATATTACCGTTCGTCACTACTGCTGAATCAAAACCTGAAATTCCCTTCCTAACGGTACTGTGGGTGTACCTACACGGGGGACGGTTGGGTGGTGGTAATGTCATTGGACTAGTAATCTAGTGGGCCAGGCTAATACAAATATACAAACATATGAATTAGGAGCAGGCGTAGGCCTTGCAGCCCCTTGAGCCCGCTTTGTCATTCAATAAGATTATGGCTGATCTGATTGTGGCCTCAAAGCCACTTTCCTGTTTACCCCCTACACCCTTTGACTCCCTTGTTAGTCAAGATCTATGTATCTCTGCCTTAAATAAATTCAGTAATCCTGCTTCTACTGCCCTCTGGGGAAGAGAGTTCCACAGGCTCACGACCCTCATAAATGGAAGACCCCTTATTTTTAAACCGTGTCCCCGAGTTCTAGCCTCCTCCAGAAGAGGAAACATCCTCTCAGCATCCACTCTGTCAAATTCCCTCAGGATCTTTTATGTTTCAAAAGGGTCTGGGGACATAGGTTCGAATCCCACCAAATTCAATTAATCATCTTGAATATAAACCTAGTTTCAGCAATGGTGCCATGAACCTATCATAGATTGTTGTAAAAAACCCATCTGGTTCAATAATGCCCTTGAAGGGAGGAAATCTGCCATCCTTACCTGGTCTGGCCTACATGTGACTCCAGACCCACAGCAATGTCATTGACTCTTAACTGCCTTCTGAAATGGATTAGCAAGCCACTTGGTTCAAGGTCAGTTAAGGATCGGCAACAAATGCTGGCCTTGACTGTAATACCTGCATACCATGGAAGAATAAAGAAAGAAAATGTACTGCAGTGGTTCAAGAAGGTGGCTCGCCATCACCTTCTCGAGGGCAATTAGGGATGGGCAAAAAATATTGACCTTGCCAGCGATGCCTACATCCCATGAAAGAATTTAAAATAGCCTTGTCTTTTGCACTCATTCTGAGCTCTGTGTAAGCCTTTGATTTACCCATGTTTCTCATTTATTTTGACCCGTGAATTGTAACAGAATAAGTTAATGACTTACCTAGAGGTCGTATACTTACTGGTAATAAGGTTTGTCTATTTGAACACACAATTATAAATTTTAAACTGCAACACAATTCCCTGTGATACAATGTTATGGCAATATAATGACTTCAAAGCTCTATTCTTGTAGTACAACAGCCTAGCAACACAATGCCCCAATGTTTTAGAAGTTAGTGATCATACAGTAATGTTGAAGTGGATAGCTTCTGTTGATTGTAGATTCTCCTCCCTCTTTCCTTGACTGCAGTACTGAAAATTTAAAAGTCGTCATCTTTTATACAGATAAAGTTGCTTCCAGTCAATTTTGCATTCTGTTTGTAGCTGCAATCGGCGTTCCTTTGATCATCGATTCAAATCGGCTGAGTTGAAACTTCTAGATATGAAGCTCCAACCTATTATTTAGTCTTCTGAGAAGTTGTTCTTGTTGGTGGCTGAGGAGCCTTCAAGGCCTACTATATGGCCATACTGCCATCTGATAGTGCAGTCTGAAAATGTCTCACAGTTCATCAGCTTTTTAAAGGAAAAACAGCCTTTATTGCTCCCAGCTCTGCATTTTCTAAAAACATGTTGGTTAAATGGTCATTCTAAAATTTGTGCCAATTTGCTTCTTTTCCTCACACTGCCATTGTTTAAGATGGGTTGGTCAGGAGGTTTCTCCTCCAGTTGATTGCTCAATTGTCCACCACCACTCGTGACTGGATGTGGCAGGACTGCAGAGCTTTGATCTGATCCATTAAGTTGTCAAATTGCTTACCCCTGTCTTAGCATGCTCTTTCTGTGGGTTGGCATGCAAGTAGTCCTTTGATATAGCTTCACCAGGTTGGCTTCAGTTTTAGATACATCTCGTACTGCCCCAGCATGCTGTTCTACATTCCTCATTTAACCAGTGTTGCTCTCCTGGCTTGATGGCGATGGTAGAGTGAGGGATATGCTAAGCTATGTGGTTACAGATTATTCAATTCTTCCACTGCTGATGACTCACTGTGACCCTGGGCATCACATTTTGTGCTGTTTTGAATCTATCCCATTTAGCACAGTGGTATTACCAGACAACAAGATAGAGGGAGTTCTCGGTGTGGACACAGGACTTTGTCTCCACAAGGACTGTGCAGTGGTAACTCCTACCAATAGTGTCATTGCATATGCATCTACAACAGGTAGATTGGTGAGGATCAGATGAAGTAAGATTTTCCCCCATCTTGGTTCTCTCACCACTTGCCGCAGGCCCAGTCTGGCAGCTATGTCCTTCAGGACTTGGCCAGATCGGTCAGTAGTGATGCTACTGAATCATCCTTAGTGATAGACATTGAAGTCCCCCCACTCAGAGTCCATTCTGCGACCTTACAGCTCTCAGTGCTTCTGTTAAGTGGTGTTCAACATGAAGAAGTACTGATTCATCAGCTGTGGGTGGTTGGTAGGTAGTAATCAGTAGGAGGTTTCCTTGCCTCTTCTTGAAGGTTTGTTTTATTTTGTGACTGTGGCTGTGATGTTATGAACTTACTTTGTTCTCATTAATCTGTTAACTGGCAACAAATGATGCCTTCAGGTATTTTTGCAATATATGCAAGATTGTCGCTGAAACCTGACAAGTATATTTAAATTTTTAGTTTTCCCATTTTTAATTGCATTTATATGCATTTTATAACCCTAGAAATACTACATGATTAAAAAAAAAAACAACCTTTAAGGGGACCTGAAATTAAAAACATGATTCAGTCTATATCCTTTACAAAAATGGGAACCAGCTTTTAGATCATGATTACCACCTTTGGTTATATAATGCTGATCACTCTTGATCTGTTGTGATATTCAACTCTTCAGATGACATGAAGTTATGAAGTGCAGTAAGTTGTGTGGATAGGAGCAGTAAGTTACATAGGGATATAAACTGACTCAATTGAATGGGTAAAACAAAGGCAGATGGCGTTCAATGTGGGGAAGTATAAGATCATTAACTTTGAATCAGAAAGAGAAATAGGAATGTTTTCTTGGTGTCAACTGACTAGGAGTTTTTACGGAGCAGAGATTTAGCTGTCCATGTGCATAAAGCACTTAAAAAAACTGGTGCAGAGTATAATCAAAAATGCTGATGGAACTTTAGCCCTTATCTCAAGGGGGTTTGAATACAAAAGTGAAGAAATGATGCTTCAATTGGATAGATCTTTGGTCATCCACAATACTGTGTTCAATTTTGGGCAGCAAAGCTTAGAAAATGTATATTGGTCTGGGAGGGGTACTGTGAAAAGTTAAATTATAAGGATAGTTGTATAAACTTGGTTTGTATTTTTTGGAATTCAGAAGGTTGAGTGGTGATCTAATCAGTGTTTAAAATGAAGAATTTATAGTGGGGAATAGAGAAATGACAGAGAAGCTAAATGATTACTTTTTGTCTGTCTTCACTGAGGAAGATACAAGAAATGTCCCAGAATTGGAGATCCAAGGGGTTAGGGAGAATGAGGAATTGAAGGAAATTAGTATTAGCAAGAAGGTTGTATTGGAGAAATTAATGGGACTGAAGGTTGGTAAATCCCCGGGACTTGATATTCTACATCCCAGAGTGTTGAAAGAGATAACTATGGAGATGGTGGATGCATTGGTGATCATCTTCCAAAATTCTATAGATTCTGGATTGGTTCCTGCAGATTGGAAGGTAGCAAATGTCACCTCTCTAATTAAGAAGGGAAGGAGAGGGAAAACTGGGAACTACAGACCTGTACAGACCAGCACAACAGTAGTAGGGAAAATGTTGGAATCTGTTAGAAAGGGTGTGATAAACGGACACTTGGATAATAATGATCTGATTGGGCATAGCCAACATGGATTTATGAATGGGAAATTATGTTTGACGAACCGTTTGGAGATTTTTTGAGAACGTTGCTGACAGAATTGATAAAGGGGAGTCAGTGGATGTGGTGTACTTGGATTTTCAGAAGGCTTTTGATAAAGTCCCCCCCAACAGGTTGGTTAGCAAAATTAAAGCACATGGGATAGGAGGTAATATACTGGCATGGATTAAGGATTGGTTAACAAGCAGAAAACAGAGAGTATGAATAAATGGGTCATTCTCGCATTTGCAGGCTGTGACTAGTGGGGTACTGCAAGTACTTGGCCTCAGCTATTTACAATATATATCAATAATTTGGATGTGGAGACCAAATGTAATATTTCCAAGTTCACGAATGACACAAAGCTAGGTGGGAATGTGTGCAGTGAGGAAGATGCAAAGCAGCTTCAGGGGGATTTAGACAGTCTTAGTGAGTGGGCAAGAACATGGCAGATAGAATATAATGTGGAAAAATGTGAGGTTATTCACAATGGTAGGAGGAACAGATGTGCAGAGTATTTCTTAAATGGTGAAAGATTAGAAAATGTAGATGTACAAAGAGACCTGGGTGCCCTCATCAATAAGTCACTTCTGAAAGCTAACATGCAGGTTCAGCAAGCAATTAGAAAGGTTAGTGGTATGTTAGCTTTTATCACAAGAGGGTTTGAGTACAGGAGTAGCAAAGACTTGCTTCAATGTATGGAACCTTCCTTAGACCGCAGCTGGAGTACTCTCTGCGGTTTTGGTCCCCTTAACTTGGGAAGGATACAATTGCCATAGAGGAAGTGCAATGAAGGTTCACCAGACTTGCTCCTGGGATGCTGGGACTGTCCTATGAAGAGATTGGGGAAACTGGACTTGTATTCTCTAGAGTTTCGAAGAATAAGAGGTGATCTCATTGAAACCTACAAAATACTTACAAGGATAGACAGGGTAGATGCAGCTAAGATGTTTCCCCTGGCTGGGGAGTCTGGAACCAGGGAACACAATTTGAAAATATGGGGGGAAGCCACTTAGAACTGAGATGAGGAGAAATTATTTCACTCAGAGGGTTGCGAATCTTTGGAATTCTGTACTCGAGAGGGTTGTGGAAGCTCAGTCATTGAGTTTGTGTAAAGCGGAGATTAACAGATCTCTAAGTACCAATGACATAAAGGGATACGAACATATGAATTAGGAGCAGGAGTAGGCCACTCGACCCCTTGAGCTTGCTCTGCCATGCAATAAGATCATGGCTGATCTGATTGTAACCACAGCCCCACATTCCTGCCTACCCCTGATAACCTTTCACTCCTTTATTAATCAAGAATCTATCTAGCTCTGCCTTAAAAATATTCAAAGACTCTGCTTCCACCGCATTTTGAGGAAGAATTCCAAAGACACTCAGCCTTCTGGGAGAAAAAATTTCCCCTCATCTGTGTCCGAAATGAGCGATCCCTTATTTTTAAACAGTGACCCCTAGTTCTTGATTCTCCCACGAGAGGAAACATCCTCTCCACTTCCACCCTGTCAAGACCCCTCAGGGTCTTAAAGGTTTCAATTAAGTCACCTCTTACTCTTCTAAATTCCAGTGGATACAAGCCTGACCTGTCCAGTCTTTCCTCATAAGACAATCCGCCCATTCCTGGTATTAGTCTAGTAAACCTCCTCTGAACTGCTAACGCATTTACATCCTTCTTTAAATAAGGAGACCAGTACTGTACATAATACTCCAGATGTGGTCTCACCAATGCCCTGTACAACTGAAGCATAACCTCCCTACTTCTGTAACCAATTCCCCTCACAATAAATGATAACATTTTATTAGCTTTCCTAATACCTGCTGTACCTGCATACTAACTTTTTGTGATTCATGCACTAGGACACTCAGATCTCTCTGAATCTCAGAGCTCTGCAATCTCTCACCATTTAGGTAATAAGCTTCCTTTTTATTTATCCTATCAAAATGAACAATTTCACATTTGCCCACATTTTACCCCATTTGCCAGATCTTTGCCCACTCACTTATGTCCCTTTGTAGCCTCCTTATGACCTCTTCACAATTTACTTTCCTACCTATCTTTGTGTCATCAGCAAATTTAGCAACCAACCCTTCGGTCCCTTCTTCCAAGTCATTTGTATAAATTATAAAAGGTTGAGGTCCCAGCACTGATCCCTGTGGCACACCACTTGTCACATCCTGCCAACCAGAAAAAGACCCATTTATGCCAACTGTATTGCTTCCTGTTTGCAAGCCAATCTTCTATCCATGCCAATATGTTACCCCCTACATCATGAGCTTTTATTTTCTGCAATAACCTTTGATGTAGCACTTTATCAAATGCCTTCTGGAAATCTAAGTACAGTACATCTACTGGTTCCCCTTTATCCATAGCACATGCGACTCCTTCAAAGAACTCCAATAAGTTAATTAAGCATGATTTTCCTTTTACAAAACCATGTTGACTCTGCCTGATTGCCTTGAATTTTTCTAAGTGCCCTGCAATGACTTCCTGATAACAGATGTTAGGTTAACTAGCCTATAGTTTCCTGCTTTCTACCTCCCTCCCTTTTTGAATAAAGGAGTTATATTAGCTATTTTCCAATCTAATGGAACCTTCCCCAAATCTAGGGAATTTTGGAAAATTAAAACCAATGCAACAACTATCTTACTAGCCACTTCATTTAAGACCTTAGGGTGAAGTCCATCCGGACCTGAGGATTTGTCAGTCTGCAGCCCCAACAATTTACTCAATACCACTTCCCTGGTGATTGTAATTTTCCTCGAGTTCCTCCCTCCCTTCCATTTCCTGATTTACTGCTATTTCTGGGATGTTATTTGTGTCCTCTATATTGAAGACGGAAGCAAAATACCTGTTTAATTCATCCGCCATCTCCCTGCTTTCCATTATCAATTCCCCAGATGCACTTTCTATAAGACCAATGCTCACTTTGTTATTAATCTTTTTGTTGTTCTTTGCTGTTCTTTATATTCTTTCCAATCCTCTGACCTGCCACCTGTCTTTGCATAATTATATGATTTTTCTTTAAGTTTGATACTGTCTTTAACTTTTTTAGTTAACCACGAATGGTGGGCCCTTCCCTTGGAATTTTTCTTTCTCATTGGAATGTATATATTCTGTGTATTCTTAAATATCCCTTTAAATGTCTGCCACTGAACTTATATTGACAAACCCCTTAACCTCATTTGCCAGTTCACTTTATGTAAACTTTACTGTCATCCCCTCATAGTTGCCCTTATTTAAGTTTAAAATACTAGTTTTGGATGCACTCGTTTCTCCCTCAAAATGAATGTAAAATTCAATCATATTATGTTTGCTGCTACCTAGAGGTCCCTTCATTATGAGGTTACCACTTCTGGGGATTGTGTGGAGAAAAAGGCATTGAAGTGGATGATCAGTCATGATCGTTTTGAATGATGGAGCAGGCTCGATGGGCTGAATGGCCTACTCCTGCTCCTATGTTCCTATGAAGATGAAATTTTACAGGGTCGTTAGAACCTATTTGCTCTCATTGTGCATCCAGAGCAAAGAAACAGTCTTTAAAATTACAGCAGCTAAGCCATTTAATAGTGATCCTTTTTACACACATTGGATAGTGGAAATCTGGATTCCCTTCCTCCATAAGGCTGTGGATTCTGGATCAGGTGAAATTTTTTGGTAACTACATATCTGGAAATATGACTATTTGGTAAACCACTAACTAAAACACATTTAACAATATTTAGTTGCACATAATATGTGCTTTTAATTTTCTTTCTCTGAGACAAAAGGTTGTGGATTCAAGTTGTACTCCAGAATTTGAGTACATAGACTAGGCAGCAAAATCAGTGTAGCATTGAAGGAGTGCTGCAACGTCGGAGGTATGCTTTCAAATAAGACGTTAAACCAAATCTTTGTCTATCTGTTCAGGTATACATAAAGGGCTATGTGGCACTATTTGAAGAATTGCAGGGAGTTCCCCTGGTTTTTCACCATTTATCCCTCAACCAACCACCACTACCACCAGATTTCTATATGCAAAATGTTGCTGTGCACTTTTGACTATGATATTTGTCTACATAAGAACAGTGACACAAATGAAAAAAACTCTTTAGTTGCAAGTTCACCCTTTTCTCTCCCAAATAAGGAAATACAATTTTTGCGATCAGCAGTAGTACTGGTATGGACAGTCGTTCTCTTCATTTTTTAACCATTGAAAATAAGTGCCATGAAAATGGCAAAACTAACAAAAGGGCAACTGATGTTTTATTTATTACAGTGCCAAATGTAGATTTACCACCATTATGTTCATCAAGGTTTCGACCTGGCCCCCCTGGGGAACAAGCGCAAGCAGCAAGTCAGTTCATTTTTGATGTCATAGAAAAGTAAGAATCACATTTTCATCAGTAACTTTACAGATTCTTTTTGTACTTTCAATTGTATATTAATATCATTTCACATTGTACAACAGTATGACAAATTTAAAAGCTGTGGCGCAATTCAACTTTTTCTCAAAAATATAGTTCACAGATCATACAGAAGGAGGATCTATGCATTGATAAAGGGAAGGTAAGAAAAATTCAATAGTATGCTTTACTTTTAGCATTTTTGAATGCAAATATTAAACACAACTTTCTAATGTGTAAAGAAGTCTTCATTTGTTCAGTGTGCTAGTGTTTGAATTTAAGTGGTTAGTTATTCAAAATCCGTGAAGGCTTGATGAGTTTTCTTTTTCCTGAATAATATTTTTAAGAAAAGGGTTGATGGCTGGCATGGAGCAGTTTAAACATCTCAGCAAAACAGCCAGAAGGCAATCGGGGTGAAATTCAACCACATTTTTTTTAGGTCGAAAAATTGTGATTGGAGGGTTTAATTTCGGGTCATGATTTCTCATGCCTGATCTCTTCCAGAAATGCATGGCTGTCAAATAGGAAACTGGCAACTTGCAGGTATGCTGGGCGCCTGCTGAAACAGGGATTGGGGTGCTCTCCATTTTCAGATCAGGATCGCAATGCCAGTTGTAGGATTTAAATGAAATTGGTCGTCACTGGGTGAAGGTTGTGCCGCAATTACTTTATTGAGTTGTCTGCGTCTTCAGTGGCTTAAACCGTCGGTCCTTAAAGAGATTGCTACAGACCTTCCACAAAATGGTAGGAAAATCTTTTATAGTTTCATTTCTGTGGTGCCAGGACTGTTCCTGGATCTGTAAAATTCAGTTGACTGCTGCTGGCCTAGGCTTGCCCAGTCCAATTCACCTCTCCCCAGAATCTACCTTTGGGCCAGCTCTGTGTCAGAGCCAGTTGAAATTTCTGAGGCCTTGACCGTTGAAGTGCACTGGGAGGCCTGATTGGTAACAGCAGTTTGCTAGTTTAATGCAGATGAGGTCCGAGGCTTAATCTCAACTTGGGGAATTTCACGGTGCCAATTTAGTTCACAAAGCCAGTGTTATTTGATTTTATCCCCAGGTTGAGATAGACGGACAGTTTGAAAACCCTGAAAGGAAAGAACATTATTGTGTGTATTTACATTTATTCATAAAGGATCCGTTTAGTTTTTGGGATTTTACAAATTTATTTTGTCTGCGAGATAAGTTAGATAAATGGCATTCTATTATAATCATAAAACTATTATATTAATTATTTGCTGTTTTCCTTAATAAATTTGCTTTACCTTTTCAACTTTAATTTGATTATGTTGCAATGCTTTGAAATGCTGAAGTGGGATCTTATGGAGTTATGAAATAATTTTTAAAAAATATTCAACGGATGTGGGTGTCGCTAGCAAGGCCACCATTTATTGTCTATCCCTGACTATCCTTGAGAAGGCGGTGGTGAACCATGTAAGCTGCAGTCATGTAGTGTATGTACTCCCAGAGTGTTGTTAGATAAGAAGTTTCCAGGATATAGATCCAGTGATGATAATTATATTTCCAGGTCAGGATGATAGGTGACCAGGAGGCGGTACCTGCTACCCTTGTCCTTCAAGATGGTGGTGGTGCTGTTGAAGAAGTCTTGGCGAGTTGCTGTAGTGCATCTTGCAGGTGGTGGAAAGGCTGTGGGGAGTCCGGAGATGAGTTATTTGCTGCATTACACCCAGCCCTGAGCTGCTTTTGTAGCCACAATATTTAAATGGCTGGCACAGTTAAGTTTCTGGTCAATGGTGACTTCCAGAACGTTGATGGTTGGAGATTTGGTGATGGTAATGCCATAAAATGTCAAGGGAAAGTGATTAGACTGTCTCTTGTTGGAGATATTCATTGTCTGGCAATTTTGTGGCTGGAATGTTACTTTTCACTTAACACCCCAAGCCTGAATGTTATCCAGATCTTGCTGTGTGCAGGTACAGACTGCTTTAATATCTGAGGAATTGTGAATGAACACTGTGTAATCATTAGCAAACAACCCAACTTCTGAACTTATGATGGAGAAAAAGGTCACCGAAGCAGCTGAAGGTATTTAGGCCTAGGATGCCTAGAAACTCCTGCAGCAATATCACGGGGCTGTGGTCTCCAACAACCGCAATCGTCTTCCTTTGTGCTGGGTATGACTACAATCAGTAGAAAGTGTTCCCCTGATTCCCATTGATTTCAATTTGTTAGGTCTAAATGGTACAGAGCCAAGCGATACTACAACCAATGGATCAGATCTAAGCTCTGCAGTCCTGCTACATCCAGTCGTGAACAGTGGTGGACAGTTAAACAACTCACCGGAGGATGAGGCTCCATAAATATCGCCATCCTCAATGATGGGGGAGCCCAGCACATTAGTGCAAAAGATAAGGCCGAAGTATTTGCAATAATCTTCAGCCAGAAATGCTGAGTAGAGGATTCATCTCGGCTTCCTCCAGAGCTCCCCAGCATTGCAGTTGCTAATCTTCAGCCAATTCAATTCGCTTCATCATGTGATATCAAGAAACGGCTGATGGCACTGGATACTGCAAAGGCTATGGGCCCTGACAACGTTCCGGCAACAGTACTGAAGACTTGTGCTCCAGAACTTGCCGTGCCCCTAGCCAAGCTGTTCCCTTACAGCTACAACACTGGCATCTACTCGACAGTGCGGAAAATTGCCCAGGTATGCCCTGTACACAAAAAGCAGGACGTATCCAACCCGACCAATTACCGCCCCATCAGTCTACTCTCGATCGTCAGTAAAGTGATGGAAGGAGTCATCAACAGTGCTATCAAGTGGCACTCGCTTCGCAATAACCTGCTCACTGATGCTCAGTTTGGCGTCTGCTAGGGCCACTCAGCTCCTAATCTCATGACAGCCTTGTTTCAAACATGGTGGTGAGGTGAGAGTGACTGCCCTTGACATCAAGACAGCATCTGATTGAGTGTGACATCAAGGCACCCGAGGAAAACTGGAGTCGATGGGAATCAGGGAGAAACCTCTGTACTGGTTGGAGTCATACCCAGCACAAAGGAAGATGATTATGATTGTTTGGAGGTCAATCATCTCAGTTCCAGCACATCACTGCAGGAGTTCCTCAGGGTAGTGTCCTTGGCCCAACTATCTTCAGCTGTTTCATCAATGACTTTCCTTCCATCATAAGGTCAGAAGTGGGGATGTTCGCTGATGATTTCACAATGTTCAGCACCATTCGTGACTATTTAGTTACTGAAGTAGTCCGTGTTCATATGCAGCAAGACCTTGACAATAATCAGGCTTGGGTTGAGAAGAGGCAAATAACATTTGTTCCACACAAGTGTCAGGCAATGACCATCTCCAACAAAAGAGAATATATCCATCGCTCCTTGACATTCAATGGCATTACCATTGCTGAATACCCTACTATCAACATCCTGGGGGTTACCATTGATCAGAAACTGAACTGGACTAGCCATATAAATACTGTGGCTACAAGAGCAGGTCAGAGGCTAGGAATCCTGTGGTGGGTAACTCTCCTCTTGACCCCTAGGCCTGACCCACCATCTACAAGGCATAAGTCAGGAGTGTGATGGAATACTCTCCACTTGCCTGGATGAGTGCAGTTCCACAACACTCAAGAAGCTTGACACCATCCAGGACAAAGCAGCCTGTTTGCTTGGCACCCCACCCACAAACATTGACTCCCTCCACCACCGACACACAGTGGCAGCAGTGTGTACCATCTACAAGATGCACTGTAGCAACCACCAAGCCTCCTTAGATAGCACCTTCCAAACCCATGACTGCTAACAACCAGAAGGACAAGGCAGCAGACACATGGGAACATCACCACCTGGAAGTTCCCCTCCAAGCCACTCACCACCCTGACTTGGAAATATATTGCCATTCTTTCACGTCGCTGAGTCATAATCCTGGGACTCCCTGCCTAACACCACATAGACTGCAGTGGTTCATGAAGGCAGATCACCACCACCTTCTGAAGGGCAATAAATGCTGGCCCAGCCAGTGACGCTCACATCCCATAAATGAATAAAAAAAAAATATTTGGTTAAATGCTGTCTTGATGTCAAGGGTAATCACTGTCTGGAATTTGGCTCTTTTGTCTATGTTTGGGCCAAGGCTTTACTGAATTCTAAAGCCAGTAGGTCCTAGCAGAACCCAAACTGAGCATTGGTGAGCAGGATATATAATAACAACAGCTTGTATTTATTTAACACCTTTAATGAGATTAAAATGTTTTAAGGTGCTTCACTGGGGCATTATAAATCAAAGTATGATACCGGGCCTAAAAAGACGTATTAGGGTAGATGACCAAAAACTTGGTTAACAAGGTAGGTTTTAAGAATTGCCCTACAGGAAGAAAGAGAGGTAGAGAAGTATAGAGGTTTAGCAAGGGAATTAAGGCACAGCCACCACTGGTGGAGCAATTTAGATTGGAATGCTCAAGAAGCCAGAATTAAAAGACCGGTCAAGAAATAGGAACTTAACTGATTTCTGAGTGGAGGTCGGGAACTACAAGTCCCAACATGTCCCAAGAGATACATGCATGAATCGGGAGCATGCGCAGTTCATCTTTGCGCCTGTGTGGGGGGAGAAAAACAGCACAAAAACACGATCACAGGAACCAGGAGTTGGGTGCCAGAACACAGAGGAATCCTGGGACAGGGGACAGGAAGGGGACAGGGAGAGATCCCAGAGAGAGAGAGGACCACTGGAGAGAGAGACCACCGGGGAGAGGAGCAAAGAACGAAGCTCCAAGCAGTAAAAGAGCTGCTGTTGAAAGTCTCCAAGTTGTGAGGGCTCAGAAGAAGCCTTGGAGAGCTGAAAAGGCAATGACATTTTGGTGACTCTGTGCTGCAGGCTTTTGGGAAAAAGGTAACCCTTTGGAGCAGTGATGTTATGCTCGGCGTGGCTGAACAGCTGAAGTCATGCCTATGAGTTGCTACTGGAGTGCAGACTCGGGAATCTAGGGGAGCATAGTTTCAGGGATTAGTTGAAACCATGGGATATGAACAGTCGTTGAGGCAGTCTGAGTTGGAGTGACTTTTGGAGGGAACTCAGAGATTAGATCTTTGAAGGTGAAAAGTTTGCAATCCCTCAAAAGGGCGACAGTTTTAATGAAATTGTGTAACTTGCAGTGGATACTGACATCTAGGTGGGTTGCTGAGAAATCCGTGGGATACGTATCGGTTGCATCCGTCATGTGCTGTGCAGTATAGTGTGTTTCACCACAGTTTGTCTGTTAATTCACATGCTCCTCATATTAATTCTGATTGTTAGAATATAAGATCGTTATTGTTTTACTTTTCTGCCTTTGTGTAGTAAAGTTGATTTTGTTTGTTCAGAAATGGTGGAATCTTGTGGCCTTATTCTCTTAGTAACTATCTGGGATTTCAAACTTTGTCTAATTTAAATAAAACATTACTGGTCTATAACCAGATTGTACCAAAAATGTGGGGGTCTGGTCCAGGATCATAACAGAGCGCAGACATCCAGAGGGCTGTGAGGCTGGAGGAGATTACAGAAACTGGGGGAGTTGGGGGTGAGGGGATGACAGGCATGGAGGGATTTGAAAACAAGGATGAGAATTTTAAAATTGAGGCATTGCTTAACCAAGAGCTTGTGTAGTTCAGCGAGCACAGGGCTGATGGGTGAATGGGATTTGGTGCAAGTTAGGACATGGGCTGCAGTGTTTTGGATGACCTCAAATTTACGGAGAGGAGAAGATGGGAGACTAGCTAAGAGTACGTAGGAATAGTCAAGTCTAGAGGTAACAAAGACGTGGATGAAGGTTTCAGCGGCAGATGAGCTGAGGCAGGGGCGGAATCTGGAATTAAAAGTTTAATGTTGACCATGAAACCATTGTTAATTGTCGTAAAAACCCATCTGGTTCACTAATGGCCTTTAAGGAAGGAAATCTGCCGGCCTTATCTGGTCTGGCCTACATGTGTCTCCAGACCCACAGCAATATGGTTGACCCTTAAATACCCTAGCAAGCATGCAGTTCTCAAGGGCAATTAGGGATGGGCAATAAATACTGGCCCAGCCAGCGATGCCCACATCCCATGAATGAATAAAAAAAAACTTTACTGATTGAGAGTATACTGATGTGGTGGTAATTGACTGGATTGGATTTGTCCTGCTTTTTATGGACAGGGATATACCTGGGAAGCTTTCCAGTTTGTCGGGTAGCTGCCAATCTTGTAACTGCATCTGAACAGCTAGGCTAGAGCACCCAAGTCTTCAGTACTACAGCCAGGATGTTGTTGAAGCACACGGACTTTGCTACATCCACTGAGCTTAGTTCTTCTTGATATCACTGAAGTAAATTGCATTACTTGAGGACTGATTTCTGTGATGGTAGGGACCTCAGGAAGAAGCAGTGATGAATCATCCATTTGGCACTTCTGACTGAAGATGTTTTCAAACACTTCAGCCTTATCTTTTGTAGTATCATCTGGACTCTGCAATCATGGAGGTTGGGAATGTTCATGAAGCCTCCTTCTCCAGATAGTTGTTTTATTGTCTACTGCCATTCATGTTTGGGTGTGGCAGGACTACAGGGCTGTGATCTGGTCCATTGGTTGCGGATTCATTTAGCTCTATCAATAACAGACTGCTTAACTGTTGGTGGAACACAGTTGTACTTCCGATGGTCCATAGGATCTCGCGGATGGCCAATTTTGAGCAGCTAGATAAGTTCTAAATCTATTCCATTTTGGTATTGCCAAACAACAGTGTGAAAATGGGTCTTTGTCTCCACTAGAATTATGTGCTGGTCACTCCTATCAATACTGTCATAGGCAGGTAGATTGGTGAGGACAAAGTCAGGTAGGTTTTTTTCTCATGCTGGTTCTCGCACTACCTACTGCAGGCTTAACGTGCAGCTGTGTCCTTCAGGGCATGGTGAACTTGGTCCATAGGGATAGTACTCAATGTTGCAATTATGAGGCTTATAAGATTATATTTTGGGACTAGCTTTAAATTTACGGTAAATGAAGAGGGTCATGTGACCTGTTCTAAAGTTTGCCTGACAGTAATCGTAGGTGGTTTGATTGTTAGAGTTCAACGGAAGGCTTAGATTGTTTTACCGAGAAGAAGGTTTAAGGTATTTATGTTTGGAGACAATGGCAGCAGTCCCTGAGTTTACAATGAGTAGCCTCTGAGTCTTCCAAAGTCTCAGGTGTTAAAGGTACTGAGCCGTTTAAACAGTCGTGCTATAAGTTGTCTATTTACTTCTAAGATGAAAGTGAGTTGGAGTCAATGATAGCTAATTAACATTTCACCCTGAATGTAAGGTTAATATGTTGCACATTTCAAGTGGGGAAGAGGGCAGAGAAGCCATTTTTGAGATCCCTATAAATCGATAAATATCTCAGGCAGAGTTTGTTGTGTGGTGAGCAGAGCGAAGAGGCTGCTTGGCTTTACGATCTACCACAGCCAGGTGTGGGTGGGAGAATGTCAGAGACACATTCTGCAGCCTTCAAAGGATTCTGGGAGATTTGTCCTGGTATGGCCAGGGAGAAGAAGAATCATCGGACCGGGCTTTACTGCGCATGGTGGATTTAAGAAACTCTCTGAAAACTGAGGAAAGTGCCTGGAGACAGTCACTCGAAGTTACTACTCAGCGAATTGGGGCCACCATTGGAAGTGGGAGTGACTGTGGACCATTCACTATAAGGACTTTAATTCCGTGGAAAGTGTGATGGGTGATAAGTTTCTGAAGTTTAAAGTTTTAAGCTGTCTCGAAAAAAAAGTGTTTAGTCTAGTTGTTTTTAGTCATCTGTTACAGTTAAAGTTTTAAAACATGAAATCTTGTCATGTCATTCTTCCAGCTGGTAACTAGAAGTTTGAATCTCCTTTTAAAAGTTCAGTATCTATGGAGATCGTAACATGATCTTGATGATGGGCATTGATGTCCCCCAGCTAGAGTACATTTTGTGCCCTTGCTGCCTCAATCCAGTTCAACATAGAGGAATGCTGATTCATTTGCTGTGGGAGAGAAGTAGATGATAGTCAGCAGGAAGTTTACTTGCCCATGCTTGACCTGGTGCTATGAGGCTTCATCTTGAGTTAATGCTGGGAATTCCAGGGCCACTCCATCCCAACTGTATAATACTGTGCTACCACTTTCGGTGGATCTTTCCTGCCTGCGGGAGAGCATATACCGAGGGATGGTGATGGAGGAATTTGGGATGTTGGCTGAAAGCTATGATTCTGAGAATATGATAATGTCAGGCCCTAACTACAGCCTAGGTCGATGCCAACTGACCTGCACGGTTTTAGTCTTACAGATTCTCATTGTGTTTGAGTGGTTTGCTTGGACAGTTAAGAGTCAATCACCTGAAGTCACATTTAGTCCAGTGCAGATAAGGACAACATATTTCCTTCCCTAAGTGACATTTGTCACCAGATGGTCATCATTACTGAACCTAACTTTTTATACCAGATGATTTAATTAATTAAAAATTTAAATCCCCAACTACCGTGAAGGGATTTAAACTCATGGTCTCCGGATCAACAGTCCAGGTCTCTGGATTACTAGTCCAGTGACACAACCACTGTGCTATTCTATCCCTAAAAATCTAGTACCTAAAAGCAGTTAATTAGTGATGGTTGGTTGTTTGTTTACCCAGTCAATGATCAAAATCCTACCCAGATCTTAAGGCAAGGGATAGACACTTGAGGTTTGGGAATTAGGGACTCACCCATGATAGTAGTGTTAGTTACAAGAGTTGAAATGATATAGGGTTATAATGTAGCAGGAATGAAATGTTTTTGTTTGGTGATATGAACACCATCCCCTATCTCCACCTTCAGCTGTTGGCTGAGTAGGAGATGACAATCCACCCATCCCTATGCCCCGAACACTTCATTTGCTATCCCTGTGGGGTTTTTAGCTGTGTTTTGAGATGATATCCTTATTGGGTGGTGGGTGGTTGGGGAATTGTAGATTGGGGTATTCCAGAGCTTTGGTCTAAGCAACTGAAGGCATGGACATCAACAATGAAGCAGTTATAATTGGGAATATGTCATAATTGGCTGTCCCCTAATTCGAGGATGACGCCGACTCAGAGTTGCGAGTTTGTACCATGGGTCTTCATGTGACTGAACAGGCTAATTATTGATCCACAAAACTTTGGACATATGGGCAAGACTTCCCACATTATAGTGGGATATTGATTGCAGGATTTGCTTCCTTTTCTTTCTATGTTGCCGCTCTCCCTCATCATTAGGACATTGAGACAAAGCTTGATGAATAAGTTGTCTCCATTTTGAATGATTAAAAGCAAGCTTCTCCCTTCATTAATGTCAATGTGCCGCACTTCAAGGAGAGTTTCAGAGTATCTTTGAAGCGTTTTCTTTGTGCTCCACTGGAACGATGGCTATTAGAGAGTTGAGTAAACAGGACTGGTGGGGGGGATGTTTTTCAGCCGACACAGTGCTCAGTCCATTGAAGTTGATTTTGCAGGAGTTTTACCTGACTGCTTATGGAGCTGGGTTGGAAAATTGGGAATGCAGAAGAGGCTAGAATTAGAGGAGCGCAGATATCTCAGATGGTTGCGGGGCTCTAGGAAATTACAGAGATAGGGAGGGGTGAGGTCGTGGGCAGATTTGAAAACCAGGATGAGAATTTTAAAACTGAGGCGTTGCTTAACCAGGAGTCAGTGTAGGTCAGCAAGCACAGGGGAGATGGGGGAATGGGACTTGCTGCAAATTAAGACACTGGCAGCTGAGGTTTGGATGACCTCAAGTTTACGAAGGGTAGAATTTGGGAGAACAGCAGGAATGCATTTGAATAGTCAAGTCTGAAGACATGAATGATGGTTTATGCAGCAGATGAGCTGAGACTGGTGAAGTTGGGTGACGCTACAAAGGTGAAAATAGGTGGTCTTAGTGATGGCACAAATATGAGGTTGCAAAGAGACTGGCTTCATCTCAGATTGTTTGCAGGAAAAGGGGATGGAGTCAGTAGTTGGAGAATGGAGTTTTGGAAAGGGACTGAAAACAATGGCTTCAGTCATCCCAGTATTTAATTGGAGGAAATTTCTGCTCATCCATTGCTGGATGTCAAATTAGCAATCTGATACTTCAGCAACAAGGGATGAGTCAAGGGAGGTGGTGGTAAGATGGAGCCTGATGTCATCATTGTACATGTGAAAACTAATGCTATGCCTTTGGATGATGTCACCGAGAGGCAGCACGTAGATGAGAATAGAAGTGACCTTCTTTTCATCTTTTGAGTACCCCGCCCAAGTGAGCATTGTTCATGTGAGCTTAAACAATGAGCATCAGCAGACTATTTGGCTGTAGGGCCATGACACCCACCCACATGTGCGTCCACCAGGGTTCACTAGAATATTGATCAGGAATATTGATTGATATTATTGATGTTATTTTCCCTTCCCTTATTTAACCCAGGCATACTGAGGGAAATTGTAGCATCCTTATCAGTATGTGGTTTGTGTCTGCATCTGTGTATTGGATGCTTTTTAATACCTCGGGCACCTTAATTATACCGCAGCTTTAGGGGATTTCTTCAGAATGGTTCAGAAACATGTTTTTAACTGGAGTATTGATGCATGTTTTTTTTTCTGTTGTTTCAGCTTGCTTGGGTTATATATTGTGACATGGTGTGCTTAGATTATGACGGAAACTTGTTGGATGCCTGTATAATAGCTCTGCTAGCAGCACTGAAAAATGGTAAGGATGAATATGTTTTTAAAAAGTAATGTACAAATTTATTTTATCTTTCCCCGCAAGGACAATTCTGACTGTAAGCCAATTGTCTCCCCTTAGCAGCGTAACCAGATTTGGGAATTCAGCAAGGGGAGAAACTGACCTAAATTCTTTCATACCATTACCTCACCATCTTGAATATAGAAATGTTGAATTGGATTCTCTGTGTACTGCTAATGTCTAATTGTTGCCAATTTTAAATAAAAAAGTCATCCCTCCATTTAATACTATCCTTCCATGTGAAAGGTTTGTATTAAACTGGTGTTTATTGTGTGTAACAATACATTAGATGAGTGTGTGGCATGCAAAAATAAGAAAAAAATCATACTAAATTTCAATGTACTTAAACTTTCAGTATTTAACATAATTTTTGCAACCTTAGTATGTTTCAGATTTAAATTTTTTTTTAGCAGTTCCAGTATGAATTGTTTCACTTTTAAAAATCACTCTTATTCTATACTATGAAGTTGTTGGCATTGGAGGGGGACTAACATCCTTGCGGGTAGGTTTGCTAGTGCTGCCCCGGGGTGTTTAAACTAGATTTGCAGGGGGAGGGGAACTAGAGTGTTAGAGCAGATAGTGAGGTGGAGGAGGATAAAGGTCAAGCGAGGAATGCATATATAGACAGAAATCAAAGGTTTGTACGTGATAGAAATGTTCTCAGTTGCATCTATTTCAATGCAAGGAGTATTGTCAGAAAGGCAGATGAGCTTAGGGCATCGATTGGCACGTGGGATTACGACATTGCTATTAGTGAGACTTGGTTGCAGGAGGGGCAGGACTGGCAGCTCAATGTTCCGGGGTTCTGTTGTTTCAGACGTGATAGAGGGGGAGGGATGAAAGGGGGAGGAGTGGCATTACTAGTCAGGGAAAATATCACAGCTGTGCATAAGCAGGACAGCCTGGAGGGCTCGTCTACAGAGGCCATATGGGTGGAGCTGAGGAATGGGAAAGGTGTGACCACACTAATAGGGTTGTATTATAGACCGCCCAATAGTCAGAGAGAATTGGAGGAGCAAATCTGTAGAGAGATAGCAGACCAATGTAAGAAACAGAAGTTGTGATAGTAGGAGATTTTAACTTTGCACATATTGACTGGGACTCCCATACTGTAAAAGGACTGGATGGCTTGGAGTTTGTCAAATGTGTTCAGGAAAGTTTTCTAAATCAATATATAGAGGTACCAACGAGAGAGGATGCAATACTTGATCTCCTATTAGGGAACCAGACAGGTCAGGTGACAGAAGTATGTGTAGGCGAACATGTTGGGTCCAGTGACCACAATGTCATTAGTTTTAAGTTAATTATGGATAAGGATAGGTCTGGTCCTCGAGTTGAGATTCTAAATTGGAGAAAGGCCAATTTTGTGGAAATGAGAAAGGATCTAGGAAGAGTGGATTGGGATAAGTTGTTTTCTGGCAAGATGTGTTCAGTAAGTGGAAGGCATTCAAAGACGAAATTTTGAGAGTGCGGAGTTTGTATGTTCCTGTCAGGATTAAAGGCAAAGTTAACAGGCATAGGGAACCTTGGTTTTCAAGGGATATTGGCGATCTAGTTAAGAAGAAGAGAGGTGTATAACAGGAATAGGCAACAAGGAACAAACGAGGTACTTGTAGAGTATAGAAAATGTAAGAAAATACTAAAAAAGGAAATCAGGAAGGCAAAAAGAAGACATGAGGTTGCTTTGGCAGATAATGTGAAGGTAAACCCGAAGGGTTTCTACAAGTATATTAAGAGTAAAAGGATAGTAAGGGACACAATTGGTCCCCTTGAAGATCAGAGTGGTCATCTATGTGTGGAGCCTCACGAGATGGGGGAGATCTTAAACAGTTTTTTTGCATCAGTATTTACTCAGGAAACTGGCATAGTGTATAAGGAAGGAAGGGAAACAAGCAGTAGTGTCATGGAACATATAGAGATTAAAGAGGAGGAGGTGCTTGCTGCCTTACAGCGAATAAAGATAGATAAATCCCCCGGGCCTGACATGATATTCCCTCGGACTTTGAGGGAGACTAATGTAGAAATTGCAGGGGCCCTGGCAGAAATATTTAAAATGTCCTTAGCCATGGGTGAGGTGCCGGAGGATTGGAGGGTAGTTCATGTTGTTCCGTTGTTTAAAAAAGGCTCCAAAAGTAAACTAGGTAATTACAGGCCAGTGAGCCTGACGTCAGTAGTAGGTAAATTATTGGAAGGTGTTCTGAGAGATCAGATATACAATTATTTGGACAGCCAAGGGCTGATTAAGGATAGTCAGCATGGCTTTGTGCGTGGTAGGTCGTGTATAACGAACCTTGTAGAGTTTTTCGAGGAGGTTACCAAGAAAGTAGATGAAGGAAAGGCTGTGGATGTTGTCTACATGGACTTTAGTGAGGCCTTTGACAAGGTCCCACATGGGAGATTAGTTCAGAAGGTTCAGACACTTGGTATCCATGGAGAGGTTGTAAACTGGATTCGAAATTGGCTGTGTGGGAGAAGACAGAGAGTGGTAGTGGATGATTGCTTCTCAGACTGGAGGTCTGTGACTAGTGGTGTGCCTCAGGGATCTGTGCTGGGACCATTGTTGTTTGTTGTCTATATCAATGATTTGGATGATAATGTGGTAAATTGGATCAGCAAGTTTGCTGATGACACTAAGATTGGAGGCATTGTGGACAGCGAGGAAGGCTTTCAAAGCTTGCAGAGGGATCTGGACCAACTGGAAAAATGGGCCAGAAAATGGCAGATGGAATTTAATGCGGAAAAGTGTGAGGTGTTGCATTTTGGAAGGACAAACCAAGGTAGGACATACACAGTAAATGGTAGGGCACTGAGGAGTGCGAAGGAACAAAGGGATCTGGGAGTTCAGATACATAATTCCCTGAAAGTGGCGTCACAGGTAAACAGGGTTGTAAAGAAAGCTTTTGGCATACTGGCCTTCATAAATCAAAGTATTGAGTATAGGAGTTGGGATGTTATGGTGAGGTTGTATAAGACATTGGTGAGGCCAACTTTGGAGTATTGTGTGCAGTTCTGGTCGCCTAACTACAGGAAGGATATCAATAAGATTGAGAGAGTGCAGAGAAGATTTACTAGGATGTTGCCGGGTCTTAAGGAGTTGAGTTACAGGGAAATATTAAACAGGTTAGGACTTTATTCCTTGGAGCGTAGAAGAATGAGGGGAGATTTGATAGAAGTTTACAAAATTATGAGGGGTATAGACAGAGTAAATGCGAGTAGGCTCTTTCCACTTAGATTAGGAGAGATAAACACGAGAGGACATGGCTTTAGGGTGAAAGGGGAAAGGTTTAGGGGGAACATTAGGGGGAACTTCTTCACTCAGAGAGTGGTGAGAGTGTGGAACGAGCTACCATCTGACGTGGTAAATGCGGGCTCACTCTTAAGTTTTAAGAATAAATTGGATAGATACATGGGAGAGGTCTGGAGGGTTATGGACTAGGTGCAGGTCAATGGACTAGCGGAATAATATTTCGGCACAGACTAGAAGGGCCGAATGGCTTGTTTTCTGTGCTGTAGTGTTCTATGGTTCTATGTGAAATGTCATTGGTGACTAGTTTTAAATGTGCTTATGTCATGAATGTTTATCCATTTATTGTTGCTTGTTTTCCACATGATTGAAATCCTACTGAAGTGGCTGATGATGGCCTTGTTAGCTTTGCCCTAATACTTCCTTTCATGTGGGTGTTATCTCTTTGCCACTTTTCTGTGCTCCTCTTTTAAATTTTATCAGTAATAATGTGGAATTCTCTACTACACACTGTTGCTGAAACAGTTCATACTCTTAAAAGGAAAAATATTAAAGCATTTGAACAGTAAATATTGCATCAGCCTAGGTGATTTTTAAAGAAACAGTAACAGACTTCATGGGGCAAAAAGGTTTTTTGCAGCAAAATTTTCATGATTCTTATTGACTTTTGTTCTGTACAGCGGAATATAACCATTCAAATTTGCAATACTTCTTGTAAAAGATAGAGCAGAGTTTTCAAAAGTCCAATATAATGAAAATGTTTGCCTTTGGCACTACAGTTTGTAGTAAAATCCATAGCTACATTTTGCAACTGATCCCCATTCTAGATGATTACCCAAGATTAACTTCTTTTTCTATAGTTCAATTGCCATCGGTATCGATCAGTGAAGAAACTGGTTTGGCAGAAGTTAATATGAACCAGAAAACTCAACTGAATATCAGAAAACACCCAGTTGCTACATCATTTGCAATTTTCGATGAGTGAGTTACTTTTGAGTGTAAAATATTGTAACACCGCTTATAGTGTTGTTTGAGATGGTGAAAGATACTGTACTCTTATGACTGTGGGCTATATGTTTTTATATTTCCAAATAAGTTAGTGCAATACAATCATTATGTATGTCATTGTTTAATTATAAGATCACAACATGAATGATGAAAGGAAGCTGGTTTTAGTTCATCCATCTAAAAAATACCTTCCACTTGCTCTTCCCTGACATTGTCATATCTATTTTTTAAATAAATACCAGGATTTCCATGTTCACTGCTCTACCTGCAAGTCTATTCCATGTATTACCACTCTTTTTGTGAAATATAACTTTCTGACAGTTCTAAATTTACTTTTTGCAAGTTTGAGTTACTGTCCCTTTGTCTTGCTATCCAAATTTAAAGTATTATTCTGGAATTATATTTATTATTGTTGAGGCTTGTCTATAAGATCATCTCTCAAGTCTTCCTTTAGGATTGAAAAACCCAAGTCTCTTTAGCTTTTTCTCACAGCTTAAAGTTTTAAAATAAGGATTAGTCTATGGATCTTCACTTCAGAGCTTGAATGTCTCCTTTACCAGATGATCAGAGTTGGATCCACTATTCAATGACTAGTCTGACAAGTGCACTGCAGAGTTTAAGCATGGCTTTCTCTGACTTTTACTCTATTCTTTTGGCTACATAGTTCTGTATTCTATTGGCCCTGTTGATTGCTGCTCTGCAGTAGTTGGATATGTTGAACATCAAGTCTACAAAGATCTCTGGATCTCCAATTTCATTCTTCTTACCTATTTGCTATCGTCTGTGAATTTGACCAACTTATTATCTGTGTGATTGGTAGAGATCATTCTCCATCCTTATTTCACTTGGAACATAATTGGAAAAAGGGAGTAAAAGTAGAATTAAAGTTAGCAAAAAATGAGAGTATGGTAAATACAAAGTAGTGTTTTGGATTTAATTTTCTTGGGTTGGGTTTTGGAAATGCAATGGCTAACTTTTAAAGAATTAATACATAATTTGTAACAAATATACATACCTTTAGGAAAGAAAATGTGATCCAACCAAGGATAACAACAGGAGTTAAAGATTGTTTTAGATCAAAGAAAGAGGCTTATAATGTTGCCACAAAGAGTAGTAAGACTGAGGATTAGGACGATTTTAGAATTCAGCAAAGGAGGACCAAGAAATTGGTAAGAGAATATGAGAGTAGATTAGCAAGAGCCATAAAATGATTGTAAACATTTCTCTAGGTATGTAAATAGGAAGAAATTATTGAAAGTAAAACATGGCCCATTAGAGACAGCGGCAGTGAAATTATGCTGGGGAATAAGGAATTGCAGAGTTATTAAACAAATACTTCATAAGTGTCTTCATGGTAGAAGATACAAAAACATTCTGGAAATAATGAGCAAGAATGAGGAACTTAAATCACTACAAGTAAAGAAATAGTCATGGAGAAATTTAATGGGACTAAGTGGCAAAAAAAGCCCTTGGATATGATGATCTACATCCTAGATTTTAAAAGGCGTGGCTGTGGAGATGTTGGATGCATTGGTTTTGACCTTCCAGAATTCCTTAGATTCTAGAACAGTTCCCAAGGATTGGAAGGTAGCAAACATAACCCTGCTATTTAAGGGAGGAAGAGGAAAAAAAGGGGAACTTATGGCCAGTTAGCCTAATATCAATAGTGGCAAAAAGCTAGAAACTATTATTTGGGTACCAGTGGTAACAGTGTACTTAAAAAAAAAAATCATAATATAGATAAGTAGAGTCAATTTGGATTTATGAAAGGGAAAAAATCATAATATAGGTAGAGTCAATTTGGATTTATGAAAGGGAAATTGTGTTTGACATATCTGCTAAGAAGTTTTTGAAGGTATGACCAGTAAGATGGATAAAGGGGTAGTAGATGTAGTGTATTTGGATTTTCAATAAGATATTGCACGAGGTTAACTAAATAAAATTAGGACTCATAGGATTGGGATAATGTATTAGCAGGGATTGAGGATTGGTCATTTAATAGAAACATTTTTGGTTTGGCAGGCTGGATTTAGCAGGGTATCGCAAAGATCAATAGTTGGAACTCAGTAATTTATAATATGTATTAATGACTTCACTGATGACTTAGAGGAGGTGATTGAGTGTATCATGTCCAAGTTTGCTGAGAGTAGAAAGTTGGGTGGAAAGTAAGCAGACAGGAGAATGCATAAAAACAGGTAAGCTGAGTGGGCAAGAACATGGCAGATGGAATACAATGTGGCCAAGCGTTATTAATTTTGGTAGGAAACATAAAAGGTGTGTTTTGAATGGTGAGAGACTGGGAAATGTTTGCATTCAGAGGAATCTGGATGTCCTTGTTCATGAATCACAGAAGGCTAGCATACAGGAACCACAAGTGATTAGGAAGGCATATATGTTAGCTTTTATTACAAAGGGATTAGCATATGATAGTAAAGAAGTCTTACTACAATTGTACAAGGCATTGGTGAGGCCACCCCTGGATTACAGTGTAAAGTTTTGATCTCCTTACGTAAGACATGCTTGCCCTACGGGGGCAATGAAGGTTCACTAGACTTGTTCCTGGAATGAGGGGATTTTCCAATGGGAAAGGTTGTTTTCCCCAGAGTTTAGAAGAATGAGAGGTGACCTCATTGAAACATAAAACATTCGTAAGGAGCTTGACAGGGCAGATACTGAGAAAATGTTTCCTCTGGCTGGGAATCTAGGACACAGAGTCACAGTTCTAGAAGGAATCAGCAATATAGGACTGAGATTTGGAGAAATTTCTTCAAAGAGTTGTGAATTCTTGGAATTCCTTACCCCAGAGAGCTGTAGATGCTCAGTCATTGAGTACATTCAAGTCAATAGATTTTAATGTATTAAGGGATATATAGATCATACAGGAAGGTGGAGTCGAGGTAGAAGATCAACCAAGATCTCGTTGAATGGCGGAACAAGCTTGGAGGGCCTAATAGCCTACTCCAGCTCTTGTTTCTTATGTTCATGTAAAATTGAACTTAAAAATTTAACTTGCTGTTTTAAGTGCTAATATAGAAATATAACTCTTCCTGATGCTTGAATAGCTTTATTACTTTATTTTCTCAAATCACGTAGAGTCATTTGGCCCAGTGAGATAGCGTGTTAACCTGGCTCAGTGGTAGCATACTCATCCCTGAATCAAAAAGTTGTAGGTTCAAGCTTCACTACAGACTTGAGGTTAGAATCTAGGCTGAAACCCCAGTTTAATACTCAAGAAGTGCTGCACTGGAGGTAATTTATTTTGCTTATAGTGAATATCGGTTACCCTATCGCCAGGGGTGGGAGGGCTGGAAATTGGAAGCAAAGCCGATGAAATTTTCCATTTCAGAGTGGGCGCAGGAAATGCTACTGATACAATCATCAGGGTACTGGAAAAAGAGGTGAGGGACAGGGCCCCAGTAGGACTGGAACGAAGAATATCTACATAGCCCACAAAAAGGCAGGCATAGCTAGGACCCATGGCAACACCTTTTGTTTGGAGGAAGCGAATGGATTTGAAGGAGAAGTTGTTTAATGTGAGAACAAGTTCAGCCAGGCAGAGGAGGGTGGTAGTGTTGATTGGGAAACTGGTTGGGCCTCCATAGAAGGAAGAAGCAGAGAACTCTGTGATGTGATTGAGATTGCCTAGACAGCATTCATGGGTAATATGTAAAGGAGGCTTTTATCCTATCAGATTGGGCTAAAATTGAACTCTGATCCCAAAGATGAATGGCCACTGTCCAACACTTTGCACCATTTAGACCATTATTTCGTATGATTTTTTTAATTGAAAACCAAAATTAGTTTTAAGGTATCTGTGTAAATGAATGAACATTTTTTTTTAGAAATTAAATATTCCAAGTGACAAGCTTTGGAAAGATGACTGTCATTAATATTTTAATAGAACTGGGGTCTTGAGATCCTACTTTACGATGCTATTTTTCCACTATATGGTAAATGTCAGGTACACTCAGGGAATTTTGTAATATTTTTTTGTTATACAACCTGAACATAACTGTGTAGTGCCATAGTGCATTATTTTGTTGCTCAGCAAATATTTACATTGTTTTTCAGTGGAATGCTATTTTAACTCTAATGCATATTTACTTGCATGCATGCGCAAATAAAAAATTGCATTATTTCTGTAGTTTTCAGTTTTAGTGCCTATTATTCCAAAATACAATAATTGGTAACATTAATTGATACAGCTAGGGAGAAAGTTATGGGATTAAATTATAATTTAATTTGAATGATATTCTGAAAAGATTCTTTTCATTTTTATGTAAAAAAAAGCACAATATTCATTGTCGATCCAACAGCTGAGGAGGAGACCTTGGCATCAGGGATGGCTACTATAGTAATTGATGAAGAAGATAGGCTTTGTGCTGTTCATAAACCAGGTGTGTTAACATAAAGTATTGGCATAGTAAGTATTCTGATTTGACACAATCTGTGCTTTTGCATGATTTTGCTACACTGAAATTTATTTTGGGCTGGAATTCTTCATCCAGGTGGTACTGTCTTATAGCTGCTGAAAAATAAATGTTGCTACATGCCACCTACTAGCCCTCTTGAGTTAAAGGTTTTAACAAACATTTATGTTACCAGTACTTAAACCTTAAATAATAAAATTAGAGAAATGGATAGTACATGTGATCCTGTACAGATGTAATGGAAGAATCTTTAGAAATATGCTCGCTTCAGTTGCCACAAAAACACAACTGGAATTGTTTCCAATGAAGGCTTCAGTTGAGCTGCTTTTTTTTCATTTAAAATAGAAATGAATATTATGCCAAAACTGATAGCAAAGTAATTGTCCCATGACACAAACAATAAAGCATTACTGTCACTTCAGACATACATGCTCAGGCTGAACCTAATGATGGTGTACTATTTGACACTGAGTGGAATTTCACTCCTCACATCTGGTCTTCCTTTCTCCTATGTTCCATCCACCTTTTGAGCTTGACCTTGCATGTGATCCGACTCCAGCTGCTCATGTCCTATTTTTTACTCCCTCTTCCCAAATTCCTACCCCAGAAACTCTCACTTTCCATTAACACCTTTCTCTCCCCTCCCAATATCAGCAGTAACAGGGCCTTCAGTTCCTTTATCTGGACCATCAGCCACTTCCTAAGAGGGTAAGAGGGCTTTGATTCATTTCTCTTTCCCCTCCATCACCCACCCCCCAAAAACCTTGTGATTTTTGTCTAGAAGTCTACTATAACTTTTGGAAAAATGGACAACAAAATCATATTACCAATGGAAAAATCTTGGATTTAACCACCAGGACTAAGCGAGGTTTTAGAATTTATTCACCTAAGTGCAATTATTTTACGCGTCGGACATTTGGATTTAAAAAACAAGTTTTAATTAATAATTTTGTTGAACTGCATAATTGTGTTCACATTCTGTACAAGGATTTGTCTAGGTTTTACAATATTCAGTGCTTTAGCCTTCAAATAAGATGTGCAAGCCACTTTTTCAAAAGACTTGCACTTGAGCTATTGCCACTTCAGTACCTAATTCCAATTTTTGTTAACAGCATTGATTTAAAATACAAAATCTGTCATTCTTTGGAAGTTTTCTATATCAATAAGAACATCAACCTGTTTTTGTTACCAATTATCTTATCTTTTTCTTTTCATATGGAGGGGGGAGTGGTCTCTCCAGTGAGAAACTCCAGGACTGCATTGTTCGTGCACAAACGAGACACAGAGAAGTCCATAAACTGCTCACTGAAGTGATGAAGAGTGTAACACCCACAATAAATGTGAAAGAGAGAGAATAGTTAATCCTATTGTAAGTTTGACTGTACAATAAATCAGTTTTTTTCTTTCAAATCATTATGTACAAGTTTTTTTTATACTAAGTTAACAAAATGACTTCTTGCTGAAACAAAAGATTATACTATATACAATGGTTGGGTTTCATTTTTAAAAAAATATTTAAAAAAAAATTCACTTCACCACAAAAAATAATATTAAGTTCAAGAAGCAATCTTAAAGTTAGAAACATGAGATGGTTCATGATTTTGGTGGAGTAGGAGTCCCTCTTTTCCTTTTACTTTTTGACTGGCTGCCTGAATGCTGCTGCTGTTGCTGCTGTTGTTGTTGCCGAAGCTGAACTGCTATAGCCATTTGATGTTGCAAGTATCGTAACTGCTGCCAGGAACGGAAGGGGAACAAAAGAACACATTTGTAAGACTTGGAGAAAAATGTTCAGATGATCAAATTGTAGGCTTGACAGCAAAGAAATGAATCAGTTTAAACATTTTGGAAGTGTTTAAAGATGGAGACAGGAAAAGAAAATTAAACCCACAAACTTAATGACTACAGTCAAGCAGCACCAGTGGCACAGAAGAGTTAAGACAATTTGGCACACAAACACTTGTTCTTGCAGAGCTAACTGCATGCTTGTTAGTCAACGTCTGATCTAAAAATGCTTTAGTATTTCCAGTTGGATGCAGATGGTAACAGAACCGCAGCAAGTCAGCAACTTCTGAGAGACATCTGTGCTAGGCTCAGTATTGTATTGGAGTGTAATATCCCAAGTTAAACAATTCTATATTTTGCATTTTCAAATGATTCAATTTCATCATGCTGTGACTCATTTACTTTCCTTCCTTTTAAAAAGCACAACAATATAACCCAAAGCAAAGTGCAATGAAAACATGTTGAGCACTAGCATCTTTTATAGAAAGCCATTTTCATAATGCATAGTTGACTTTCCTTCCAACTGCAGGTATGAAAAAGTGTATATATGTTTTTTACATTTCTTTTTACATTTTTTGGGAGGGGAAGTGGGAAGTATCCCAATAACATTACCTGCAGTAGTTCTCATCTTTCAATGTGCCACAAGCACTTCTTGAGCATAAGTACAAGAAAGAGGTGGATGGCTAGGATGTCATTAATGTAAATTCAATGCTCCAAAGTGATTAAATAATTGCATCCTAAATGCCCAATTTTTTTTTGACTGCCAACTCTTCCCAGATTCAAACAAACACAAAACCTTTTAGATTTTTGGGCAGCACCTCAGTGACTTTCTCCATTCTTTATTTTGGAGCTGAGAATTTTTTTTTTCATGTAACTGTAGCCAAGTTGCTGGATTACTTGTATCTGTTGCTGCTGGTGCAAGGCTTGTTGCTGTTGCTGCTGCAAGGCAGATGTAAGCTGGAGTCTCTGCTGAGGAAGGCTTTGCCCAGGTCTGTTCACAGCAGAGCCAAGCTGAGACAACACTACAGGGGAGATAGGTAGGGATAAAAGGAGGGACAACAAGAGGTTCAAATGAGGGAGGGAACCAGGATAGGGAAAGATTGTAACAGAAAGGGGATCAGTAGAATTCACCTATTAGTCTGAATCAGAAACATAGCTAAATAATTTTATGGAATGTAATTAGATTACAGGTATGTAATTTGTTAAATATACTGAGGGTGCATTTAATTTCTTGCTGTTTGATAATGGCATTTAAGTTTTTCAGTTGGAAGTATCTTGAATATTTGTGGAAGCTTTCACAAGGTCCAATTAACTATTTAAAATGATAGTAATTGGTTGAGAAACATTAGCGATCTCAGTGAATAGGGTTCAATTTTGTTTAAAAATGCATGTTTTCTCTTGATTTATGGAAGCTAGGATGAGCATAATTCAATTTCCTAACTTCAATTATATTAAAATAATGCACACTCAGTACTCAAAAGGTTAAATAGCTTCAATTTTAATGGAAATATGCATGCTGATCAATTGATTAGTCAGACCTTCACAATATTGGGTATAATCAAGGACTGAAAGACAAGTGGAAATGGATTGGTACACTCCCCAAACCACCCTGAACAATTGCTATGCAAAGCAACAGACATTTGTGGGATAGGGTAGGGGAGGGGTAAAAAAGCTCAAGGGAAAAGGGTTAAGTGCAACAAATTAAATACATGCATTCAGGCTTTCAAAGATTTGGTGCAATCCTTTTAATACAATGCATACTGTCAAGCAATCTGTATCTGACTGGAAGTGGCATGACAAGACGCCAAGGGAAAAAAGCAATTGTTAGCAGTTCATAGGTGCAAAATACGAGGCTGATAGACTGATCAGACATTTCTGAAAAAAAGTTACTCAAGACGGAAATGAAAGGAAGAATAATAAGTGAGAAGATGAAAGTAATAGTATGTACCTGCAGCCTGTGGAGGCACAAAACCTGCTGCCAGGTTGATGACTGCAGTCTGCTGAGCTGCCAAAGCCTGCTCCTGGCTAGCTGGAACCTGGTCAGAATTCTGCTGGACAGAACAGAGTTCCTACATCTGAGTTCTCTGGTACTTTGCATCAGTGTGAAATACTATTTATTTGTTATTTGAACACTTTCTAGACTAAATCTCTCAAGGATTTCAACCTCAGTGAGCCAAACTAATTCATCACAAGGACACAGCACTTTAATGGGAAATTTTAAGAAGCCGATGACATAGCTACAACTATTCTTCTGGAGAATTCAGTAATTTTGTGGGAAAAAAGTTCTGTTCAGAAGCGAACCTACTCTATCTAGATTCAGCAAAATCAAACTACTTATCCCTCAGTCTGTACACCATTTCTTTTTCATCATTTTCCAGAAACCAATGGATCTAATCCTTATGCTTACACAGGTAACAAAGACTGGATTTAATTAAATTCAGTGTTGGTTGATGGAAGAGTGATTGATTATATTTTATAATCAGAGAGCAGATTCTTAAAATAGGATTTGTATTCTGAACTGGATGACAAGTTTAGTGCATGAACATCTATTTCCCAGATATTAGCCTCAACAATTAATAAGGTATTCCCTTCTAACTCAGTTGTAGCTCTTCATAAAAGTATCTTGATATTTCTGTTTAATTTGCATAAAGTAGTTCAAACTCCCATAAAAAGTTGATTCTCGGAGACAAGCAATCTGGGACACAAATTACAACAGCCTATGTACCTGAAGGAATGACCTAGTAGAAAAGTGAGAAAATTTCATCCAGTATGAATGAAGATATTTAGAAAGAAACATGAAAGACAATCCTAGTTTAGTGCGACATTGAAGTTGGCAAAAAAAAGGGAAGCATCATGCATTTTAAAAAGCAATACAATAACCCATCTTACCCAAGCCAACACAAATAAAGCAGCTTCAACCATCTGCCATGAAAGTTTGCCATTGGTACTGCTGAAATTTTGTGGATTTAATAAATGGCTTAAAATTCCGCATATAACAGTTACTGAGTTTGTGTATCCTGTAACAAATTAACCACTGAAGTGACCGACTTATAAGTTATGCAGCATAGTTACTGCACTTGGGCCAAGATTTGCAGGTGGATGGAGGTCAGGAATTAAAACTTTTTGTGGAAATTTCTAATAATTTACTTCCACATTAATATTTTACTAGGTAGTATGGGGCTTTCAACCTTTGATCTATATGATCCATTTTCCGTATTTTATTATGCAACAAACTTTTGCTTTTACAGTGCATTCTTCATCTATTCTCAGCTGCCTTTGGTTCTTTTTTAACAAGAATTGAATGTTCCTAAAAGTTCACTGGTCTGAAATAACTTCATCAATGCCAAATGATTAAATTATGTACACAAGCACTTAGTCTCACTGTTAACGGAATATAACATCAAAAAAGAAAGTCACCACACCTGTTAAGTATTGACTTTCTATCAATAGATGTCACTATTGTATTATGTTATTTAATATTTTAAAACTTTTCCTGTGATTTCTCCAGAATTAGTAATGGCTCCTTCACTTTCTAAACAATCAATGCAAATTAAGATATTGATGCACTCTTTTGAATAAAAGCAAGCATAACACAAAGCAAAGTCAATATTGCTTTGATATTTAGGCGAGTTCAGTCATTGAATACAAAGGTTCACTCCAGTCCTAGCCAGAGAATTACACCAGACTCCTGGCTCATTCTGACCATGAAAATTACCTCCTCCAAGCAAACAGAAAAATATGTTTAAAGTTTTTAAATATTTTTGCATTTAATGTAATGAATACTGTTAACATTAAACAACACTCAAATTTATATTCTCGATTTAATTGAAGTAATGATTTAATATTTATCAATGTTTGCATTTGTAGACACCACTAGATATGAATCCTACGTTAATGAAGCAGTAGTTCATATTTTATCTGAAGTGTTTTCAATTTTAGAACCAGATTAAAAATTATGCTTTGCACATCACTTTTTTCTAGGGACATAGGTACTATACTAGTTTAAGTTTCTGAATGTTAATCATAAAGTAAAATTACAATACGGCAACATATTACTACCATTATTGCAAAGCAAGCCACAAGATATTATAGAAAATGCCTATTAGCAATTTGAAATTCTAAGCTGGATTGCTACTTGAATGTGTGTCAGGTTATAATTTTCCTGTCTATTATAAAGAATGGGGGAAAATTGTGTGCTGGCAAGTGCACGAGTGAAAAACTCCAGCCCTAAAAGCTTCAGTTTTCAGTGTTCAACATTTACATTCTTGTCATTTCAAAAGCTCTATTTACTGCTGCATTCTTCAGCTGTGTCCTGCAGTCTGTTCAGTAACTCAACTTACTAGCTTCGTAACATGTAAAGAAAATGCACCTGTTCTCCCTGCTGTTGAGGGCTGGAGGTTGCAGACTGCTGGGATGACTGTTGCTGAGAAAACTGGGGGAGCTGTTGCTGCTGTAGTGGATTGAAGATCACTGGCGGGCAACTTGACAGCTGGGATAGGATTAAAAATGTAAAATAAAGACAAAACCACTATCTAAATTTGGATTACATTGTATTACCTTTATAACTACATCCCTTTTTGGCACAGAAGTGTTTTAAGTACTCATATAGAAAAGCAAATCTATCACCATTTTTCAAAGTGTGCCTGCAAATGACATGATAAAGGGTACTGTGAACTTATTAATGCTTTTTTAAAAAATTGTGGCAGTGACAAGGGTATAATTGCTTCCCATCCCTACTTCTCAAACTGAGTGTCTTGGTGGGCCATTTCAGAAGCCATCAAGAGTAAATCACAGTGCGTAGTCACCTTTAGGCTAGCACAGTTAGGAACAGTAGGTTTCTTTGAACTTTATTAGTGAATCAGATGGATGTTGACAACGTTTTTTTTTCTTGACAGCTCATAAATGACAATTCATTTTCACAGCCTATCATGATGGGATATGAACTCATGACCCCCAATTTACTAATCAGCATCTTCTGTATCACTTTTGTCCCTGTGGAGTCAAGTATACACGATGCCCAGGTATTTCACTTTTAGGAGAATGGATGCATGCTCCACATGCTACTGTGCTGTCACAGGTTAAAGAGAAGCAGTTAACGGGGTGATGAATGTCTTCACTGCAGAATTCCTTTTTCTTTGGTTAAATAGTTGAAGTTTCATAAGTTGGCAGAAGTGGGAGAAATGGTAACTGAGTTACCGGTACATGTATGTTTGAGTCATAATAGCCTTGTTGAGAGGCGGATTGCCTGCAACTCACACTACCTGTAGATTTGCGATTTAAGCTTTTGCCACCAAACCCTTAAGGGTTCTGAAGGAAGATATTCATCTGATTTGTGAAGCAGGCAACATTCCAACTGCAAGTAGAACTTCCAAATATTCTCATGTGTCAGACCCTGATCATAGTGACAAGAACTAAAACAAAATGCTGTGATTGCTGCAAATCTGAAATAAAAACAGAACAAAGTAGGCTGCCTGACTTACTCAGCAGGTCAGGCAACATTTGTGGAGAGTTAACATCTCAGGTCTGTGACCCTTCATCAGGATGTAATACGTTTTGAGCAAGTGAAAGGGGGAGTGTGGGGAAAAGAACAAAAGGGAAGGACTGTGATAGAGCGGAGGGTTGGAGGGATTAAAGGACAAAAAAAGGTTCATGATGCAAGGCCAAAGGGAGTGGTAATGCAACAAGTAAAGAAACAAAAGATATGCCTAGAAGAGATGTGAATGGTAAAATCATGAACAGCAAAGAAAAGGAAAAGAGAAAGAAGAAAGAAAAACAAACCACCAAAGAAAAAGGAAACAAAATGGGGGCAGAGTTTATGATCTAAAATGGTTGAACTCAATGTTGAGTCCAGGAAGCTGTAAAGTGTCCAGCCAGAAAGATGAGGTGCGTTGAACTTCATTGGAACACAGCAGGAAGCCGAGGACCGAAAGATCAGAGTGGGAGCAAAGTAGGGAATTAAAATGACAGGTGGCTGGAAGCTTGGGGTCATGTTTGTGTACTGGTTAGAGATTTCTGCAAGACTTCATTGGGACACTACAGTAAACCATAAGATTGCAGGTTTATAGTCTATACTAAATAACTTCAGTCAGGGGAGCAATACCTGACAGTTTATAGGCTTAAATTAAACATGGCCACTTGGCTAAAACACTGTCGGTCTGCTATGACCTGTAGAAATTTCTTCTATGGCATGCCATAGCAAAAGTCAGCTCCTTCAGAATGGGAAAAATACTGAATTTAAAGAACAACAACCATTTTTCCAGCATAGTTTATTAAAACGTATTATGCATATTCAGCATTGTTGAAGCATTATGTCAAACAGCAATAACGGACAGATCTGAGTGGAAGCAAGGTTGAAAATTAAAATAATAGAAACCTGGTAAGTCAGAGTCATGCTTGCAGACTGGATGGAAGTGGTCCATAAAAAGTTACCCAATCTCTATTTGCTTTCCTCAGTGTAGTGACCACATCATGAGCAGTGAATATAGTATACTAAAGTTAAAGAACAAGAAGAAAATTGTGGAGTCCTTGGGGTCTTGGACAGTGAGAAGGGAGGAGGTTGAGTGGCATGTGTTGCATCTCCTGTGCTTGCATGGAAGGGTGCT
The DNA here is from genome assembly GCF_964194155.1 of Cetorhinus maximus. Classification (NCBI taxonomy): domain Eukaryota; kingdom Metazoa; phylum Chordata; class Chondrichthyes; order Lamniformes; family Cetorhinidae; genus Cetorhinus; species Cetorhinus maximus. The sequence goes on along the minus strand of NC_135885.1, from coordinate 32,500,955 downwards.
GTGGGAATGGGAGAGGGTATTGGACATGACTAAGTCTCCCCTTTCAGCAGTCCGAAGGGACCACTCGCTCCACAATTTCCTATTCCACTCCTCAGTTACCCCCACCCCTTCCCACAGCAACTTTTCATGCAAACACAGGAGATGCAAAACCTGCCCTTTTACCTCCTCCCTTCTCATTGCCCAAGAACCCAAACACTCCTTCCAGGTGAAACAGCGATTGGTGCATTTTCAATTTAGCACACTGCATTCGCTGCTCATGATGTGGTCTCCTCAACAGTGAAGGAGACCTAATGCAGACTGGGTGACTGCTTTGCGGAACACCTCCGATCAATCTACATGACCCTGAGCTTCCAGTTGCCTGTCATGTTAATTCCCCACCTTGTTCCCACATTGACCTCTCTCTTCTCAGCTTCCTGTGTTCCAATGAAGCTCAACACAAGCTCGAGGAGCAGTAACTCATCTTTCAGCAGCACTTTTATTGCCTTCTGGACTCAACACTAAGTTCAACAATTTTAGATCTTAAACTCTGCCCCTTTTTTTGTTACCTTTATTTTCAGTTGATGTTTTTTCCCTCTGCTTCTCTTCCTTTTCTATGCTTTCACCTGACAGGCATTCATGATCCTGCCATTCACACCTCCTCTAGACACACCTTTTGTTTCTTTACTTATCCCATCACCACTCACTTTGGCCTTGCACCATGAACCCTTTTGTCTTTTAATTTCTCATGCCCTCTACCCTATCACAGACTTTCCTTTTTGCTCTCTTTTCCACCCAACACTCCACTTACTCAAAATTACTATATTTCTAACTTTTCCCAGTTCTGATGAATGGTCACAGACCTGAACCATTAACAGTGTTTCTCCCTCCATAGATGCTGCCAGACTTATAGTGACAAGTATGTAGAGCTGGGTGTCAGAAAACTGGATCAGGTCTTTTGAGAAAGAAGTAGGTCGTTAGCTATATTTTATAATTCTGACAGCATTTAATGTTTGTTCATGTTCTCTCTTCCCCTCTTTGAAAGAATGATCTAATTCACGTCATTCCCCTGTCCTCTCCCCATAGCCACGCAAAATTTTCCCCTGCAAGTATTTATCCAATTTCTTTTCAAAAGCTGTTATTCAATCTGCTTTCACCAACCTTTTAGGTAGTGCATTCCAGATCATAAAACTTGCCACATAAAAACAATTCCCACCTCTCCTCTGGGTTTGTTTGTCAAATACCTGAATTCTGTATCCTTTGGTTACTGACCGTTCTGCCTCTGTAAACAGTTTTTCCTTATTTACTTATCAATATTGTTCATGATTTTGAACACCGTGTCAAGTATCCCCTTCACTTTCCCCACTCTCAAGGGGAACAGCCTCAGCTTTTCTCATCTCTAGAAACCACGGAAAAATTACAGCACAAAAAGAGGCCATTCAGCCCATCATGTCTGTGCTGGCCAGAAAAAGAAACTACCATTCATTTTAATCTCTGCATTGTTAGTACCATTTAAGTAAATCTACGCTGCTGGGGCCCAACCAGCCATTTAGAAAGGTTTTGCAGAAACTCTTTACTTTTGTACTCTATGCCTGTTTATAAAACGAAGGATGATTTTTTAAATAGCCTTCTCAACTTGTCCTGCCACCTTCAAAGACTTGGCACATATAGCCCCAGGTGTGTCTGTGCCTGCACCCCCTTTAAATTGTACCGTTTAGCTTATATTTCCTCTCCTCACTCTTCCAATCAAAATGTATTACTTCAGTTTTCTCTACATTAAATTGCATCTGCCTTGTGTCTACACATTTTAAAAAACTCATTAATGGGATGTGCGCTTTGCTGGCTGGGTATTGCCCGTCCCTAGTTGCCCTTGAGAAGGTGATGGTAAGCTCCCTTCTTGAACCGCTGCAGTCCATGTGGTGTAGGTACACCCACAGTGCTGTTAGGAAGGGAGTTCCAGGGTTTTGACCCAGCGACACTGAAGGAATGGCGATATATTTCCAAGTCAGGAAGGTAAGTGACTTGGAGGGAACTTCCAGATGGTGGTGTCCCCATTTACCTGCTGCCCTTGTCCTTATAGATGATAATGGTCATGGGATTGGAAGGTGCTGTCGAAGGAGCCTTGGTGAATTCCAGCAGAGCATCTTGTAGATGGTACACACTGTTGCTAATGTGCATCAGTGGTGGAGGGAGTGAATGTGGATGTGGTGCCAATCAAGCAGGCTGCTTTGTCCTGGACGTGTCAAGCTTCTTGAGTGTTGTGGGAGCTGCATTCATCCAGCCAAGTGGGGAGTGTTCCATCACACTCCTGACTTGTGCCTTGTTGATGGTGAACAGGCTTTGGGGAGTCAGGATGTTAGTTACACGTCACATGATTCCTAGCCTCTGACCTGCTCTTGTAGCCACAGTATATGGCTAGTCCAGTTCAGTTTCTGGTCAATGGTTGGATTCTCTCTAGCTGGAGATGGTCATTGCCTGACACTTGTGTGGTGCAAATGTTACTTGCCACTTGTCAGCCCAAGCCTGGATATTGTCCAGGTCTTTCTGCATTTGGACATGGACTGCTTCAGTATCTGAGGAGTTGCGAATGGTGCTTAAAATTGTGCAATCATCAGCAAACATCCCCAGTTCTGACCTTATGATGGAAGGAAGGTCACTGGTGAAGCAGCTGAAGATGGTTGGACTGAGAGCACTACCCTAAGGAACTCCAGCAGTGATGTCCTGGAGCTGAGATGACTGACCCCCAACATCTACAACCATCTTTCTTTGTGCTAGGTATGACTCCAACCAGCGGAGAGTTTTACCCCTGATTCCCATTGACTCCAGTTTTGCTAGGGCTCCTTGATGTCACATTTGGTCAATGGCAGCCCTGGTGTCAAGGGCTGTCACTCTCACTTCACCTCGGGTGTTCTGTTTTTTTGCCCACGTTCGTACTGTCCAGCACCATTCACAACTGATGTGGCAGGATTGCAGAGCTTGGATCTGATCCATTGGTTGTGGGATCACTTAGCCCTGTCTATCACTTGCTGCTTATGCTGTTTGGCATGCAAGTAGTCCTGTGTTATAGCTTCACCAGGTTGACACCTCATTTTTAGGTATGCCAGGTGTGCTCCTGGCATGCCCTCCTGCACTCTCCATTGAACCAGGGTTGATCTCCTGGTTTGATGGTAATGGTAGAACGGGGAATATGCCAGGCCATGAGGTTACAGATTGTGTTCGAGTACAATTCTGCTGCTGCTGATGGCCCACAGTGCCTCATGGTTGCCCAGTCTTGAGTTGCTAGATCTGTTCGAAATCTATCCCATTTAGCATGGTGGTAGTGCCACACATGATGGAGGGCATCCTCAATGTGAAGGCGGGACTTCGTCTCCACAACAATTGTGCGGTGGTCACTCCTACCGATACTGTCATGGACAGATACATTTGCGGAAGGCAGGTTGGTGAGGATGAGGTCAAGTATGTTTTTGCCTCGTTGGTTCCCTCACCACCTGCCGCAGACCTGGTCTAGCAGCTATGTCATTTAGGACTTGGCCAGCTCGATCAGTAGTGGTGCTACTGAGCCACTCTTGGTGATAAACATTGAAGTTCCCCACCCAGAGTACATTCTCCAAGTGGTGTTCAACATGGAGAAGCACTGATTCATCAGCTGAGGGAGGGCGGTACGTGGTAATCAGCAGGAGGTTTCCTTGCCCATGTTTGACCTGATGCCATGAGACTTCATGGGATCTGGAGTCGATGTTGAGGACTCACAGGGCAACTCTCTCCCGACTGTATACCACTGTGCCGCCACCTATGCTGGGTCCGTCCTGCCGGTGAGACAGGACATACCCAGGGATGGCATTTCACCAGTCTGCCTATGTCCTCCTGAAGTCTGTGACTATCCTCTTCGCTACTTTTCCAAGTTTTGTGTCAGCTTCAAACATTTAAATTATGCCCTTTATACCAAAGCCCCAGTCTCTGATATATATCCAAAAGTGCACAAGAGGAAACATTCTTGCTGTTTTGTGTTATCAAAACCTTTCATGCCAGATGGGCTGCATCAGTTCAAGAAAGCGGCTGACCACAATAGCAATTAGGGATGGTTCCCTCACCACCTGCCGCAGACCCGGTCTAGCAGCTATGTCATTTAGGACTTGGCCAGCTCGATCAGTAGTGGTGCTACTGAGCCACTCTTGGTGATAAACATTGAAGTTCCCCACCCAGAGTACATTCTGTGCCAGCCTTGCCAGCGACACCATGTCTCATGAAATAAAAAATACCTCTATCAGTTCATCTGTCAGCCTTATTCAAGAGATTTCCTTTTTCAGTTCTTCTCTGTACTTTCTGTATTTAGCTTGGTTTTCCACTGTATTATGAATTAGCATTTATCAAAAGCCTTCTTTTACAGTTTCATTTTAATTTCTATTCATACAGCTTTAACTTTGTAGGCATTTCCTTTCTCTGTGGGAATGTGTAGAGTCTGTACCCAAACTACCTCCTCTGAAGGCCTCTCATTACTCAATTACTGTTTTCATGCTCGTCTTTGTTATCAATCTGTACCAGATACCCTTTCAATGCATTGAAATTTGCTCTCCTCCATTTGGGTAGGTTCATGTTTGATTGTTCCTTGTAGTTTTCCATTACAGATAGCCTCTGCTTTAGCACGCTCTCATAACGTATTTTAGTGTGCTTTGAAAAGTCTGGAAGTCACCCAATAGCGCTGCTTCCATTTTTGCTTTAATGCAGTTACTGCTTATGCACCAAGAATGGCGTCGGTAGCATTTTCAAACACAGTTTATAGCAACACACTGGAGCCAAATGAGCGCATTACTTAGTGTCTTTCCTTTCAATTGGTGGTGTGCTTCACCTGAAGTTGAAGATATGAGATCTGACTTTAGTTTGCTGAAAATACAAATTGCAGCACAACACAAACTGGGGTGATAGCAAAACCAGTTACTGGTGCCAGGGCTCTCTTAACCAACTGTTCAAATCAGGCAAGAAAGTCTTTTTTTCCCAAAAATTAAGAATCAGACATGCACACAGCCAGCAGGCACATGCAGATTTATCATCATCACACCATGTGTGCTTTGCCCGATGGCAGGTCCTTGGTTCATTGTAGTCCTGACATATCTCTCTATCCTGTGCCATTCTTTTCATTTGCAAATAACTTCCTTCATTTTTCAAGCCATATAACACTGATATTCTCTTCCTTCCTCTTCCTCTTTTTCCTTGAAATTTTCCATCCTCATGTCTCAAACAAGTCAATTTCTTCTTAAGATGTGTCCTATCCTTTTGCCTTTTACCTAATTATGGTCAACAAATGTCTTTGTTCATTCACTCTCCACAGCAATTCATCATTGTTACTTTTTCTGTCCAGCAGATCCTTTCCATTCTCCTCCAATCCCACATGTCAAAGCTATTTAGCAAGCTGGTTCCCACCTTTCGTAAGGTCCATGTCTCCCATCCATGTGAAACAACACTCCAAATCAAGCTCTTTACAAGTTGCTTTTTGAGTTGTTCCTTCACCTTTCTGGTTAGCAACTGTCTCTTCTTACCAAATATGGCTTTTCTCATTGCTATCCTTGGTCTTATTTTGCTTTTGCCATCTCCCATCTGCAGATATTATGCTTCCTAAATACTTCATTTTTTTGCACCTGTTTGGGTTCCTATCCTTCTATGAACGTATGACTATTTCTTGGTGATCTTGAGATATGCATCACTTTGGTTTTGTCAATGTTCACTTTCATTCCAAAGTTCATGCCTGCTGTTACTATCTGCTAATTCTTGTAATCCTTTTTCTGTGCTTGTTACAAATGCGTTGTCACTTGCAGATCTAACTGATGTTATCATTTGCGCCCCCCCAACCCCCACAGTCTTAGCACCAGATTCTGTTTTCAAATGCTTCTTTGATCATTTGAACAACATCCTTGTTGTTTATCACCAGTCTTCTTTGATGTCTATGCAGAAGCAGATTTATACTTTTTTTAAAAAAGCCTTTTGAAACCTGGGCAGAGGGGAAGAATTTTTAAGCAGTTGGTGAAACGATCAAATCTATCGATAAACTGTCATAATACTGCTTCAAATAACTGTACAAGTAGAAAGGATTTTTGGGCCAGTTAAGTTCAAGGCAGCCATGATGTTACAGCATCTTTCCTCTTCCTCCTATTGAAGAACCTACCTGACCCAATATAAGCTGGGCAGTTTTAAGAGAGGGACAAAACTATAAACATAAATAGCCATGTTCACAATACATTAAATTAATGCACTAAAATAGCTTTTGATCTAAAAATTAAAGATCAGGAACGTTACGCACTCTTATTACATGCTTTCTAATGGAAAATTGATTTTCATTTGATGAGGGATAAATGAGGCATAGCTGTAATATATTAAGTCTAATGATATTGTGATCACTGTTTCCCCAATCTGCTCCTTTACGTCTTTCTCATTATTTGGTGGTCTTTGGTATACACCCACATATGCATAACTGCTCTTCCAACATTCCTTATTTCTAACCAAATAAAGTATCTTTGAACCCTCAAGCACATCATCCCTTTCCAGTGTGTAAGCAGGCCTGGCAGTAGATTTTAATCTAATTCGACTATTTTAGGAGTTTTCACATCATATTCACTGTAGTAAGTTAACGAGATCAAGACGCCATTTTCTACTAACACTGGGCTCAAGAAGCCATTTTGATTTCCGTACATCATAATCACTCACATGTATTAATTTGGAAGTTCCCCTCCAAGTCACTTGCCATCCTGACTTGGAAATATATCATCGTTCCTTCACTGTCACTGGGTCAAAATCCGAGAACTCCCTTCCTAACAGCACGGTGGGTGTACCTACACCACATGGAGTGCAGCAGTTCAAGAAGGTAGCTCACCACCACCTTCTCTAGGGCAACCAGGGATGGGTAATAAATGCTGGCCCAGCCAGAGATGCCTGCATCCCGTGAATGAATTAAAAAAATTACTATTTAATTAGTAATCAGCCAGGAACAGATGATTAAATAAGTAGCAAGCCTCAATGTATAATTGAGGAATAAATAATTAATCAAGTAATTGGGTAATATCCTAATATTTGGGCTCGGTAATATTCTAACATTTGAAGTTTAAATATTAATTTGCTGCTGTAATCACTGTCCATGGGAACACGAACAGGACACAATTTGTCCTTGGCTGTCTGGGGCAGGTGTCTGAAGAATGAATGAAAACTTGTCTAAATTCAGATAAAAGAAAGATCATGAACCATCTCATTGTTCTGCTCCATGGAGCAATGAATGTAAATGGCTAAATACAATAATTAATCCAGCAGCAAATGACCAACAGGCTAATTACACCAGGCCTGATTCGAGACGAGGTAATGCTAATTCCAAGGGTTAAAAGTGGGCCTCTGGAGCCATCTTGTTGCTTGCAAGTTGGAGGTACTGAGTGCTCCCTGGAGCAGGATTTCGGGAAATCGCTGTTGGTTCAGGAACCTGAGGAAGATTCACACTTCTATCTGGCTTGGTCACCTAAATAAGTTGTGAAAGTCGGTCATGTATTTGATAAATATACCTTTTTCCTTTTAAAAATAAACTTCTTTAAAAACTTACTATGCAGGGTTCTGCTTTTGCCTTAGTTGGTTAAAGTCTTGTCAGAACCAAAGTGGATCTATTGAGTTACATAGGGCAAAGTCAGATAAAATAAATCTCTGTAAAAGTTGGCAACTGCTATAACAGTGCCTTTGATCAATATTGCCACACCCTTCCTTTCCTTCCCTATCTTTCCCGAATACCTCATAATCAGGAATATTAAGTTCTTGATCCTCCCTGTATTTGAGGAAGGTCTCTTGTTATTGCCATTATATCATAATGCCATGCGGCAATTTGTGCCTGCAGCTATCAACTTATTTATTTCACTCTGTGCATTTATGCACATGCACTTCTAACCCATCTGCATCCACCTTGCATTTCCCCCTTGTGATTCCATCTATTTCTGAACTACTCTACATTCTATCCTCCCTGTGCCTTGTTTTTCTCTACAATGTTTCATCCTGCTGCTCTTCCCCTGCAAATTAGTTTAAACCTTTCCCCACAGCATTAATCAATCTCCCCACAAGAGCATTTGATCCAGCATTATTGAGGTCCCTGCTGTCTGAGGAATCCGAAGCCCTCCCTCTTGTATCATTTCTCCAGCCATGCATTATCCTGCCTCATCTTGTTGCTCCTATATCAACCAGCATATTACAAACTGTATTTATGAAACAATAAGTTTGATTAAATATTAGAGCAGCTCCCAGTAGCCCCAAAGGTGTAATTAAAATGCAAACAAAATCAATCCAACACATTTTCTGAAGATTCGTTATATGCAAAGCAAAAATAATGTAGGATATCACAAAGCAAGCCATATTTAATTTTAACTGTTAGGTACAAAATTGTAGTTTTGCAAAGAGAAGTAAATTTACTTCTAATTTAGTGAGAATAAATATAATAAAAGAAGTTATTATGTTGGAAATTAAATCATCTCCAGAAGGAATTTAGAGTAAAGCAATGAGATTACATGGTCATTCTGCTGTGACAAACTTAAAAGTACAGTTCTTCACACCAGGGATAAGTTCACAACAAATGTAAAGGGACGATGCAATAGTTAAGATAAAGTTAAATCCAAAGGACTGTAGGAAACAGACAATTTCTGAGGACAGACATGGAATAATGCTTGTAAAATATGTACAAAACAAATGCCCATCGGCAGAAATTGAGAAAGAAACAATACCTTTTTATGCATCCCACAGTATTTAGAGTGAATGACATTGCTATTATATCAGTAAATTTTATGCCATTTAACTGCTTAATATTGCATGAAACTGGAGATTCTAGGTATACACATGCATAATCAAATGGTTAGTGAAAGCATGTGGGTGCTGTGCTGCTTGAGCCATTGATAGGTCATCTGCAGTAACTAGCTGGAATTGCAATGTTTCATTCAATTATCCTTGTGAATCAGATAAAAAATACTCAATTTATATTTTTAGCATAATTGCCTATTATTATACACTCAACTCAAAGCTAACATAAACCCGGAAAACCAAGAACTGTGATTGTACTCAAAGAGTTGCAATCTGTGACTGTTGATAACTCGAAAGAGTATAAATTGGGGTAGGGAAACAAAAAGATATGGTGGGCTGACCAGAGAGATTTCCTGAAAGCTTCATATTAATTCTAATCATTCTGAAGTTCCTGTTTATTCAACAGAATAAGGGCTAATGACTGCTACAATGCTAAAAGGTATTCCAGAATTCAAGACTAATTTAGGCAGTTGCAGCTTACCTGATCTAAATGTGAACTCTAAGGTGGTGTTTATGGGGAGGATTCAAAGAGTCATTGTCATCCCTGCAAAAAGTCTGAAGTGCCTTTTTAAAAAAATTCGTTCATAGTGTGTGGCAATTGCTGGCATCTTCAGCGGCGCCAGCATTTACTGCCCATCCCTAATTGTCCTCAAGAAGACGGGCCACCTTCCTGAACTGCTGCAATCCTTGTGGTGTAGGTACACTTATGGCGTTGTTGGGGAGGGAGTCCCAGGATTTTGACCCAGTGACAGTGAGGGAATGGCGATATATTTTGAAGTCTGGATGGTGACTGACTTGGAGGGGAACTTCAAGGTGGTGGTGTTACCATGTGCCTTTTACCCACCCTTGTTCTTCCAGGTAGTAGAGGTCACAGGTTGGAAGCTGCTGCGACTTGCTGCAGTGCATCTCGTAGATTGCGCACATTGCTGCCACTATACATCGGTGGTGCAGGAAGTGAATGTTTAAAGTGGTGGATGAGGTGCCAATCATGTGGGCTGCTTTGTCCTGGATGGTGTCAAGCTTTTAGAATCTTGTTGAAGCTGCACTCATCCAGGCAAGTGGAGAACATTTCATCATACTCCTAACTTGCACCTTGCAGATGGTGGACAGGCTTTGTGGGGTCAGGAGGTGAGTTGTTCGCTATAGTTCCCAGCCTCTGGCTTGCTCTTACAGCCACAGTATTTATGTGGCAGGTCCAGTTAAGTTTCTGGTTAATGGTAACCCCCCAGGATGTTGATAATGGGGGATTCAGTGATGGCAAAGCCACTGAATATCAAGGGAACGGGATTCTCTCTGCTGGAGATGGTCATTGCGTGGCACTAGTGTGACGCAAATGTTACTTGCCACTTGTCAGCCCATGCCTGAATATTGTCCAGGTCTTGCTGTATGTGGGCACAGACTGCTTCATTATCTGAGGAGTTACAAATGGGATTGAGTACTGTGCATTCATCAGTGAATGATTCCACTTCTGACTATATGCTTGGAGGGAAGTCATTAATGAAGCAGCTGAAGATGGTTGGACAGAGCACACTTCCCTGAGAAAATCCTGCAGCAATGTCCTGGGGTTGAGATGACTGGTCTCCATCGGGAAGTGTGTCCTGCAGTCAGCATCGCGGTGAAGCAGTCTGGGAAGAGTGTCCTGCAGTCAGCAGCGTGGTGAAGCAGTCTGGGAAGAGTGTCCTGCAGTCAGTAGCGCGGTGAAGCAGTCTGGGAAGAGTGTCCTGCAGTCAGTAGCGCGGTGAAGCAGTCTGGGAAGAGTGTCCTGCAGTCAGTTCTTGTTAAAAATAACAAGAGTGACATCACAAGACAGTGCGAGAGAGTGGCGGAGAGATCAGAACCAGCGCGAGTATGGGGAAGCTTCAAAAAGTGACGTCAGCACAAAGGTGAGAGCTGATTGGTCAGTAATGGGTAAGTATTTTTCTCCAGTTTAAAATAGATTAAGCTAAGGAAAGGTAAGAGTTCCAGTTTTTATTTAAAGTACATAAATAAATTTAACTTTTTTTTTACTGTATTTAACTTAAAGTGAGGAGTTTTTTTTCAACTAGAGGCATGGCAGGGCAGCTCAGTCCTGTGTTATGTACCACCTGCAACATGTGGGAAGTCCTAGACGCTCCTTGCGCTCTGACCGACCACATGTGCAGGAAGTGCCACCAGCTGCAGCTACTTGAGCTCCGAGTTTCGGAGCTTGAGCGGCAGCTGGAGGCACTGAGGTGCATCTGTGAGGCTGAAAGTTTCGTGGATAGCACGTTTTTAGGTGTAGTCACCCCACAGCTTACGGAAGTGTAGATAGAGAGGTGACCATCAGGCAGAAGAAATGTGTCAGGCAGATAGTCAGGAAATCCCCAGGAAATCCCCATCATGCATCACGCTTGAGTACCGTTTCTTTGTGTTGGAAAATGGTGAAAGTGACAGTTCCTCTGGGGAGTGCAGCCACGCTTACGGCACTGTGAGTGGCTCAGCTGCATGGGGGAGGGGGAGGAAAATGAGGGGAAGAGCAATAGTGGTAGGAGACTCGATAGTAAGGGGAACAGGCAGGCATTTCTGCAGCCATAGACGTGACTCTAGGATGGTATGTTGCGTCCCTGTTGCCAGGGTCAAGGATGTCACTGAACGGCTGCAGGGCATTCTAAAGGGGGAGAGCAAACAGACAGAGATTGTAGTACATATTGGTACCAACAACATAGGTAGAGGGTTGAGGTCCCGCAATCAGAATTTAGGGAGCTAGGAAGCAGATTAAAAAACAGGACCTCAAAGGTAGTAATCTCTGGATTACTTCCGGTGCCAAGCGCTAGTGAGTATAGAAATTGGGGGTTAGTCCAGATGAACAAAAAATAAAAAATACCTGGAAAAACTCAGCAGGTCTGGCAGCATCGGCGGAGAAGAGTACAGTTGACATTTCGAGTGAGAGATGATGTGGATATGGAAATCAGGCAGAAGGACTGTGATATAATTAAAGAAATTAGCATAGAAATGGAGGAGGTTCTAAGTGGTCAGGCAGGCTTAAAAGTAGATAAATCTCCAGGCCTGCTTGAAATGTATCCCAGGCTGTTGAGCGAGGCAAGGGAGGAGATAGCAGGGGCACTGGCAATAATTTTTAATACCTCTCTGGCCACAGGAGAGGTGCCAGAGGACTGGAGGATAGCCAAGGTGGTACCATTATTCAAGAAGGGAAGAAGGGATAAACCAGGGAACTACAGGCCAGTCAGTCTAACCTCAGTGGTGGGGAAACTATTGGAAGCAATTCTGAGGGACAGAATTAATCTACACTTGGAGAGGCAGGGACTAATCAAGGACAGTCAAGCATGGTTTTGTTAAGGGGAAGTCATGTCTGACCAATTTGATTGAATTTTTTGAAGAGGTGACCAGGTGTGTAGATGAGGGCAATGCATTTGATGTAGTCTATTTGGACTTCAGCAAGGCTTTTGATAAGGTCCCACATGGGAGACTGATAACGAAGGTAAGAGCCCATGGGATCCAAGGCAATTTGGATCCAGAATTGGCTGAGTGGCAGGAAGCAGAGGGTGATGGTCAAGGGGTGTTTTTGTGACTGGATGCCTGTGTCCAGTGGGGTTCCACAGGGATCGGTGCTGGGCCCCTTGCCGTTTGTGGTATATATAAACGATTTAGACTTAAATGTAGGAGGGTAGATCAGTAAGTTCGCAGAAGACACGAAAATTGGTGGGGTGGTAAATAGTGAGGAGTATAGTCTTAGATTACTGGAGGATATAAATAGGCTGGTCAGATGGACTGATCAGTGGCAAATGGAATTTAATCTGAATAAGTGTGAGGTGATCCACTTGGGCAGGATAAACAAGGCACAGGAATACATGATGAATGGTAGGACCCTGGAAAGTACCGAGGATCAGAGGAACCTTGGTGTGCATGTCCACCGGTCCCTTAAGGTAGCGGGACAGGTAGATAAGGTGGTTAAGAAGGCATATGGGTTACTTGCCTTTATTAGCCGAGGCATTGAATATAAGAGCAGGGAGGTTATGCTGGAACTGTAGAAAACGCTGGTTAGGCCACAGCTAGAGTATTGCGTTAAGTTCTGGAACCCACATTATAGGAAGGATGCGATTGCACAAGAGAGAGTGCAGAAGAGATTTACCAGGATATTGCATGGGCTGGAGAGTTTTAGTTATGAGGAGAGATTGGATAGACTGGGGTTATTTTCCTTGGAGCAGAGGAGATTGAGGGGGGACATGATTGAGAAATATAAAATTATGAGGGGCATAGTGTAGATAGGAAGGAACTTTTCCCCTTGGTGGAGGGATCAGTAACGAGGGGGCATAGATTTAAGGTAAGGGGCAGGAGGTTTAGAGGGGATGTGAGGAAGAATTTTTTCACCCAGAGGGTGGGAATCTGGAACTCACTGCCTGAAAGGATGGCAGCGGCAGAAACCCTCATAACATTTAAGAAATGTTTGGATGTGCACTTGCGATGCCATGGCATACAAGGCTATGGGCCTAGTGCTAGAAACTGGGATTAGAATAGTTAGATACTTGTTTGACCGGCACAGACTTGATGGGCTGAAGGGCCTTTTTCGGTGCTGTAGACCTCTATGACTATGACAAACAGAACCACCTCCCTTGTGCTAGTTCTGACTCTTGCCAGGAGAGATTTCCCAGATTCCCATCAATTTAAATTTCACTTGGAATACTTGATGCCACACTCGGTCAATACCTCCGTTGCTGCCAAGGGCAGCCATTCTCACCTCACCTCTGGAATTCAGCTGTAGTCCATGTTTGGACCAAGATTTTAATGAGGTCTGGAGCCGAGTGGTCCTTGCAGAGCCCAAATTGAGCACTGATGAGCATACTACTGCTGATTAAGTGCCGCTTAATAGCAATATCGTTGACCCTTCCATCACTTTGCTGATGATTGACAGTGGACTGATGGGACTGTAATTGGCTGGATTGCATTTGTCCTGCTTTTTGAGGAAATGACATACCTAAGCAATTTTTCACATTTTTGGGTAGATGCCAATGTTTTTGCTGTACAGGAACAGCTTTACTAGATGTGTGGCTAATTCTGGGCACAAAACTTTAGTGCTACAGCTGGGGTGTTATTGAGCCTGTAGCCTTTGCTGTGTCCAGTGTGCTCAGCCTTTTCTACATGTCACATGGAGTGAATTGAATTGGCTGAAGACTGGCATCTGTGGTGGTGAGAACCTCAGGAGGAGGAAAGATTGGGCCATTCACTTGGCACTTCTGGTTGAAGATGGTTGCGAACACTTCAGCCTTGTCTTTTGCACTGAGGTGCTGTGTTCCGCCATTATTCAGTATGCAACATCCATTCCTTTGTTTTCCATAATTTGATATGTAACTATTATTCTTTCTGGAAATGTCACTGAGCAAATGCATTTTTTGAAGTGTACAAGGAATTTCTAAGTTACATTTTGAAAAAAAAAGGAAATATATGTGCCGCTAACTAAATTTTGAAATAAATTATAAGTATTTCCATGTGCCAATAAAGGTAATAAATATCAAAAACAGTCATCATGTTCCTTCTGTGCATGTATACATCTCCTAAGTTATGCATATATTCTTGAGATCAATAAACTTTAGAGACTTTAAATGACAACATCTAATGAATTAAAACATTGTGCCTGCCAGCACAGTTTGCCATCGTAGCATCCTAAAAGGGACAGAATTTTTGTTCATTCAATGACAGTTTGTTGCAGGAAACAATAATTCAAGCATTTGCGACTTTGGATTCGCTGGGTCAAAGTCAAAGCCTTATATAAACATTTATAATAATGTGTGCGCGCATGCACATGTGTATATATATGCATGTGGATGTTATCCTTTCGTTACAGCTACACAGGGTGCTGTAGAAGGCCTTAAAGGTTTGTCTTCCCTGAAAGACTGTTCAAATATTAGATATCGTACCATAAGTTTGATTTTATTCATTCTTGGAATCTAATTCAACTCCACATGCAACAAACTGTCATAATTGGATGGAGGTACTTTGGAACACTTGCTTTAGAAATTTTGGCTACACTTTCAGCCAGTGGTCTTCCTCATATATTTCAAACCATTTTTTTTTTGTTAGATGTGATGTGGCAGTGTGACCTAAGTGGGAATGATGCAAAAACATAAACACACACACATGCTATGAATTTCATTGAAACTGTTCCAAGCCAGAACGGAAATGCTCAGTGAAGACGGAACTACATGTAAACAAGAGGGACCACACCTAAATGCTTTTTCAAAGAAACTGTAGCAAAAAATATCAAAACTGCACATAGGACTTTGATCGCCTAAATAATCAAGCTTTCTTGGAGCACTGTAGCACTTGTGTTGAATTGTTAGATCAAGAATATCAATGCATGCACATTGCTCTAGGATTGCCACCTTATAGTGCTAATAAAAAATAATACTTTAAATTAAAGAATAATTAATAAACAGCCTTCTTAATAAAAGGTTAGTGGACATAAGTAATTATAGTAATAGTCTAAACAGCAAAACCAAAATAATACAATTATATAACAGTAACTCCATTAATAAAAGAATCCATACTGTTTCAAATGTTATCCATTCTTAGTAGATAATATTTAATTTTTATGCAGAGTTGAAAAGTTTCTTTCTTGTACTTGTGTGAATAAGGCTTAGTATTTAATGCATTTTGTTAGTTATATTTCCATACTTCCTTTTGTACTTTCTGGCTGACTTACAGTGTTTTGGTCTGCATATTTCTCAGATTTTCATAATTTAAAAGTACTATTATTTTATTCTGAAATATGTTTTGGGATGTTCTAATTTAGGAATCTCAAATCAGTTTGAAAGCATTTGAAAGTATTGGCAATATGGGTTTGTATGTGAATGTGAATTAGCAACTGTCTGCTACTGTCTGGCCCCTTTAATGATTCTAAATTATTGCACAATACACCAGATAGAAGGGACACCAAAGGTTTTGCAATTTATTGCACTAATCACGAAGAAGAGACTCAACTAATCTCAAATTAGCCATTAATTTACTGCCTTATTTTTGGAAACTCAGAAACGCTGTTTCAACGGACTAGCTAAATTCAAACTTTTGACAGATAAAGTTTCTTTCAAGCTAAAGTTACCTTCTGGTAAATACAGATTATTATTTGTGAGATGGTGTTTTGGGTTTAGGATCTCAACAACTAATTTTAAAGCAGAGTCATATGGACTCGAAATGTTAACTCTGTCTTTCTCTCCATAGATGCTGTCAGGCCTGCTGAGTTTTTCCAACAATTTGTATGTGTTATTTGCATTTATTTTCCTTGGACAAAAGAGGGTTGAGAGGAGATTTGATAAAGATATTCAAAATCATGAGGTGTCTGGACAGAGTAGATAGGGAAAAACTATTCCCACTGGTGAAAGGATCGAGAACCAGAGAGCAATTTTTAAGGCAATTGGCAAAAGTAGTAATGGAGGCATGAGAACAAACATTTTTATGCAGCAAGTGGTTAAAATCTTGAATGTGCTGCCTTTGAGTATGGTGGAGGCAGGTTCAATTGAGGGATTTAAGAGGGAATTGGATTATTATCTGAAAGAAAAAGAATGTGCAGGGTTACAGGGAGAAGATGGAGAAATGACACTAGGTGAATTGCTCATTTGGAGAGCTGGCCCTGACACAATGGGTCGAATGGCCTTCTGTGCTGTAACAATTCTGTGATTATGAAAATACATACACATATATATATACAAATCAATTGGTGCTCTTTATCTTAATAATATCTTAGCTTATTTCATAACTTCAAAGAAAAATCAATTATTATTTTAAAAAATTCATCTTGCAAAACTACTGGTGGTGTGCAAACCCTTTAAAACTCCTTATTATGGTAAATATATTATTGTATTGTTCGAACTATAGCCTATATTGTATGTAGCCTGCAAATCTGCAGTTACTTTGTCTCCTGCAGTTTGCTACCTATGCTTTTTCTGTTTCTATCCCAAGAGTTACTGGTCATACTATTGGCTTTGCCTGCCTTTGTGGAATGGACTTGGCAGTATAGAAACATCTGTTCCTTCATTGATGGATGATTCCGACAAATCTCCATAAATTTTCAATAGGAATGATAAAAAATTCAAAAGTTGATGGAAAAACTACACTGTGCATAAGTAGCATCTTCAATGTGTACCAAAAGGAAAATTTCTAGTGGCAAATGAAGGATGAATTTTGCCCAAATTCAGTGCCCATCTCTAAATTCCGAATTCCTAACTTCTGGCAGCAAGTATTAGAATCTTGGAGTTGAGTGTCATGTTGCTTTTAACTCAAGACATGAGCTGTTGTAAAAGTGATGGGTTACAAAGCAGCTTTGATGGGGAAAGGAATTGTCCTAGCTTCGGTGTCAGAAAAGAGATTAAGATGTTCCAACTTTTGTCAAATGTACACAGCACAAACTGCAGATAAAAATATAGTTTTATCTACATTACATGCTCAAGAGGTATGCTAAACATTTTGTATGTATGCATAGTTGTTAAAATTAATTTTAGTATAACCTTTATTAGAATCAAGAATAGGAGGGGAAGTAGTGGTGGTAATTGGGGAATGAATCCTGTTCTTAGTTTGTACTGGCAAATGTTCAAATCAAGATAATTTATAGATTTACAGGATCTTTTTCATGTTGGTGCTGTTCAGAACTCTGAATTTCAAGTTGTGGGCTGATCTTGAACAGAATTAAAGCTCTACTTGCCATTATAAACATGCTATGTTTTACATTTCAAAAATGGCACAGTTACAAAATGAAACATCACAGACAACCGTTGTCTGAGAACCAGAGCAGGGAAGTTGACTTTAAATGATAGTGAATTAAAATAATATGTAAATAATAATAAAATATGCTGTAATAAAGAATCCTACCTGAAGCAAATTCAGAGGTCGGAAACCAGGAGTATTTTTTAAACCAACAAATGAACCACCTGTAAAGAAAACAGTAACATATTAGTTACTGTGAATGATATTATATCATTCGATTCAAAATCATTATTTATGTTCAGGTACAAGCATTTAAGTATATTTTATATGTGGGTTTCCCAAAAGTATTTACATTTTTGTACTTCCAAACAGATTAACATGTCTTGCATCCAGTATATATTACTCTGTTACAGATACAAAACCTTCTTCAGAATAAAAAGAGAAATCCCGTCATTGACCTGGAACTGAAATCTACAAGCAGCTATAACTGCTTAATGACAAAGTGAGGCCATTTTAAAGTAGCCATGGTCTTGGCCAGGTCCAACTAAGAGTGATATACAAATCCATGCTCCAGACATGTCAAGACCAACACCATGAACAATTCACTACTTTTAAAAACATTTTAGTAAGTAGCATTAAATAAAGTTGTAGCCAAGAATTCAAAAACATTTGGGACACAAATCAAGTGCATGCCACTTCTGACCAGAGCATTTCTTATGCTGACAAAAGTGTTGAAGTATTATATTTCCCAGCAATAAAATCTCATCTTCAGAAGTTCCAAAAAAATTGTTGCTTTGATTAAAAAAAAACTCACAATGATTGAGGAAGAAAGTGAATCATTATCCCATCTGGATTCAGATTTTGGGCAGGATATTAAAAACTTTACATTTTATTCATTTTGTCACTTTAAGCATGCTATACAATCAGACACTATAAATTGGAAGAGACTTAAATAGCTCTTTCAAATTACATCATTTGAAAGCCAGTCTGACAGCATCAAGTTTGAGTACTTGAAAGATTTCTGAAAATTTATATAGCTTAACTTGACTTTTAGCCAAGTTAGAAAACGGAACTTCTGAGTCTTGCATTATTCAGCTAAAGATTGTTCGTTCAGTTTAGATATTTTCCAGACACAACTACCAAAAACTCTGCAGTTAATTATCTGGGTAGCCAATGAACTTTACTGGGTACCTTTCACAGCTGGAAACAAAAATTAAAATCACTGCTTTAAATTCCAATTATTCAAGTCAAAGGAGCAACAAGACAGACTGCTGCCAGCCCTTTGCTATTGAGATGGAGGGTGCCTGGTCTGGAATGACTCATACAATAGAATTTCCTCTCTTCTTGCAGACAAGGGGGGAAGGAAGTTGTCTGGTCTGATTAACTCATTGGAAGATTGGAGAAGGTATAGGCTTTTCAGCACTATCCTGTATCTCAACTCCATTTACCTGTCTTTGTTCCAATTTGCTGGATACCCTTACCTAACAAATATCTATTGATAAAAGCAAAATACTGCGGATGCTGGAAATCTAGAACAAAAACAAAAATACCTGGAAAAATTCAGCAGGTCTGACAGCATCTGCGGAGAGGGATACAGTTAACATTTCGAGTCCGTATGACTCTTCAACAGAACTATGATGAAGAATCATACGGACTCGAAACGTTAACTGTATCCCTCTCCGCAAATATCTATTGATCTATGTCTTGAAAATTTCAATTGACCTTTTGATGGTCAGAATTCTAGATTTCCACTATTTTGTATATGACAAAGTGCATTGTAATTTCACTCCTAAATTGCAAGCTCCAATATTAAAGTTATGCCCTTTTCCTTCGAACTCTCCCAGAGGAAAGAGTTTCTCTTTATCTACCCTATCAAATTTTATTATTGTAAACAGCTCATTTAGATCGTACCTTAAATCTTCTACACTCAAGGGAACACAAGTCTAGTCCAGGCAATCTGTACTCATAATTTAACCCCTGAAGTCCTGGTACATTCAAAAGGTTTCTTGAAAGTTAGGATGTCTGCCAGGACCAGTTGGTTCATGACCAACAGTGTAAGTAGTAACCATTTTACAGGACAGAGTACCTTCGTGAGGTCTTCAATATTTGAATGGAGTGCAGTCTAGCTTGACAGCTTCCACTAAACTATATTTTAAGCACACAGATGAAGAAGACACACCAGGTAGATGGGAGTTCATCTGGGTCTCTACTCTCACATTAAATAAAGCCCCAAGACCTGTGCCACTGAACCACGTTCTTTCCGTTTGAAAATTAATCAATTTATGCTGACCTCATTTCCTTCCTCGCTGTCAAAGTTGTACAAATTTAAGGAGTTACCAGCATTGGATCCATATCAGGTGTCACTGTTTTTCACATTGTATTGCAGTTAAATCTCAACAGTAATTCTGCAAATGTGTGAAGATTGTTCTATTTTGATCATGCAGGTCAGTTACACTATTAGAATTGCTTTGAAAATCTTTTTCCCGATGTGACCCCAGACACGATGGGCTGAATGGTCTCCTTCTGTGCCGTAACTTTTCTATGGTTTCTATTTTAATGCCTCAAACTTTGTGTGACCCCAGAGTGAAAATTTGGCAAGGAGGGGAGCAGATTTAAAACTGCCAGGTTTGCCTGGAAAAAAGCAAGGACCCACCTTTTTGCATGCTGTAGTTGTAACAATCGGGCCTCAGAGAATGTTAAGCTACGCCCACCAACAGAAAAAACCCACAAACATTTAAAGGGGCCTCACAGCTGTCAAAACTTAGTCCTAGCCCCATGGCTGCCATTGCAGCCTCAGAGTTTGCAAACCCTAAAGTCTTGTCCCATGACTCCTTTGGGAGCCTCTGAATTAGAACCTGAGCAAGGGATATTTAAAGGGTGGAATGATACTTAACCAATGTTGTGAGATGGCAGCAACAGAGAAGACACTCATCCATCAATTGTCAACCTGCTGATTAGTAACCAGTTTGTCATCAATCTTTGCATCAAAGGAAACAGATAACTGTTGAGACTGTTTAATTTGCCATATGAGAGAAACAACAACGTGGGCCTCTGAGCATCTACCTAACAAAAATATCACATATCGAAATTATTTGGCAATGGATCATTCAAGAAAGTGACCTTAAGTTAAAACTGTTGAGTGAATCCAATTCATTTGTTTTTTGCCTGCTACATTTGTTTTCCATACAGCTGTGTTGGGGGAATAGGATTAGTTGCTAGTGTTACAATGAAGAACATTACTTTTTTCTTTTCTACATCTGTGCTGAAAAGAATATTCTGGAATTTTACTTTTAAAAAAGAAATTTTTCTCACAATGCTAACCAATGTTGACACCTAAGGTTCCTTAGGAAGCATGAGAAAGAAACCCATAACCTGGTCAGACTGGGTTAAATAACACAATGCTCAAAATTATGTCTCGCTAACTCACTCCTATCGAAAGGTTAGCGACTTTGACAAGGGGTTTTCCTAAAGTGCAGGTATACCAAAATAGAAAACCAAAGCAGGATGAATAGTAATTGTTTAAAATATTTCAGGAACCTCATCAACCATGTGTCTTATTTAGTACTAACCTGCTTGAGCTGCAGATTGCATGGCAGCTGGCAGGGAGCTTGGCACCAGTCCTGCTGGTGGTATAATGCTGCTTAGATTTATGCCTGTAGGAGTTATGGCACCAGTATTATTCCCCAGCATGGGATTTGAACCACTCATCAATGTCTGTGCTCCACTAGAGGGGAAAAAACAAATATATTATCCATATGTTCCTGATTTATTTTAGTTATTAGGCCACTTCTTACAGCATCAGTTGTAACTAAAAGGTTTAAAGTAAACATGCTAGAATTATTGTAAAGCTGCAGAATCATGAAATTACAAACCTAATATGGTTACAGAAAATAAATCAAGGCAGGCACAGACTTAATAAAAATAAGTCAGGGAAAAGATCTTGTGTAAAAGCTGACCAAACAGTCCAAGTGTCATCACAATGTCGGGTAGCAGTTGCAAAGGCAAGCAAAAATGTTAAAACGTGAAATTAGAACCACAGAATGCCACACCAAGAAAGAAGAAACATTTAAAAAATATGACTGAGACTGCACATGGAGTACTGTGTCTACTTGTAATCATTCAGAAAAGAAATAAAGAGAAGTGTAAGGATTCAGGGAAGGCAACAAAATTAACCCAAATTTCAGATAGATCTTTGGATTTATTTTCTCTTTAAACAATAGTGGGCTAGCAATTTCTATCAACAATAATTTCAAAACTCTCAAAACAGATTCCAAGCCTCAACTGATTTTAATTGTATTGCCAAATTATATTCTAAAATGACCACGTGCCATAGCCAAGTATGGCATTTTATTTAACATGGGCAATTTAAAAATATTTTTAAAAGTATGCAGGTATTAATTATTGACTTTAAATGATAAGAAAATTTAAGTATATAATGTACAGCAGTATATCCATAATAATTAGAAAGAGCAGCTCATTCTTTTATAAATTAATTTTCTTTCTCCATGGAGATTCACTATTTCAGTCTCTAGCGACTTCTGCAGTCATTGTGATGTTGGAGGTTAGAGAGAACTGATGTATCTTGGCCTGTTAATTGGAAGTCGGGGCCTGGATGTCAATCTGGAAGCTTCGTACTGCATAAAGTTTGTGTTAGATGTGTACTGTTGTGCCCACAGTTGATATGCAGATCAAATGCTTTCAGATAGACATAAAGGTCTGTTTAAAGTACAAACATCCATTTAAGTGAAATTAGCTGCACCCTTAATCTACATCAGTGGAACAGCTCTGGGTGAGAATGGAGGTTAGAATGTTAAGTCTCTGATAGTAAAACTATTTACCAACATGTTTCAAGAGATAAGTACTTTAAAAAAGGTAAAAATGTATAATACAAACACATACAGAGGAGAGTACTTAATACTGGAAACACACTTCCTGGGCTCTCCTTTTCCTTCAAGACAAAATGAACTCAAAATATTCATTTCTAGTTACAATTCCAGTTTTAACATTAATGATAAAATGCAATGGCAGCTATGCAAATTTAAAAAGCTATCCCTCAGTGAGCAGCTATTACCAATCTGATGGGAAAAAGATTTAACTGATTCACTTGTTCAAAAAGTTGATAGTTTGGAAAAGTTTTACATTAGAAAGGGTTAAAGAATAGTGATAAATTATTTATTTCTGATAAGGGCTTTTCAATATGCCACAACAGATAGTTGAGTTTTGTTCTTGTAATGCATGAATAAACAACAGAAATATACTTTCATTATATTGTACCCTTTGCTGTATGACTTGTTACAGTGTACTCTAACTCTTCAAAATCAATTTGGTCTGAACACTTGAGAACTGTTAGGAAATAGGAAGAAAAAAAATCTAATATCTTCCTTTAAGTTTTTAAAAAGTAACATTTCTTCAATTAAAATTATTCATAGAACAATACAATCTATGTGTAACAGTATTAGTGTACAATTAAACTAATTGTCACACATTCAGGGGGCTGGGAAAATTTTCAGATAAGATTAATTTTGTCCACTTTGTATGTCTGCCATCATTTCCTTGAATAAAGATTTATCTATATAGTGCCACTGAAGAATATCACCTAAATGAAGTCAGTTTAAGAATCTACTGATATAAATGGAGCAATTCATCATTCCTTTACCATATGGAATAACACATGGAATGACAACTGTTTTTGAGAAGGCAAGAATACAGATCATTATATTATGGAAAATGTTTCTTTTTAATAAGGTGGCTGCACAAGATAAGCAATTGAACTTCCTTCTTCAATCAGCATCCTTTTCATACTTCAAGGGTCTAATCCCATAGAGGCAACAATTTGAAATTACTTATTTTAAATTATCTGTTAATTTGAATGTAGATTGTGAAATGACATGAAAAAAACTTGGTTGTTTTATTATAATTGCTTGAGATAGATGATTGGATAATACATCTTTTTCACAAGCAAAAGATCACTGAATTAATAGGAGCAGACAGTGCTACTCAGGAGGAAGAATGTGTTTTTCCTGGTTTAGGTTAAATACCTGAAGTAAAATTAAACTGTCAAACTGCAGGCCCACCTTGAAAGTTAAATTCAGTGTTCTGGAATAGCATGATACAGGCTGCAGCTCAGCACATGATGTCCAAAAGAAGATTATTGACCTTAGCCCAGGAAACAATCATTGGCTTTAGGGAAAAATTCAAGATGGCCAAAGCACAGTGATTGAATGATCAATGTCAGATGGTAGGATGGAGAGCCCGGGTAGAAGGTAAACAAAATTGCTCAGAAAGTGTAAAATGGGTAAAGAGGTCACTGAGTGTTTTGAAAACTAATACAAGAAACTGAACAACAAAAAAAAAGCAAGATACTATGCATGCTGGAAATCTGAAATACAAAAAAAACTGGAAAACACTTAGATCAGGCAGCCTCTGAGGAGGTTGGATGAAATTTCTGACGACCTGAAATATTAACTGTCTTTCTCTCTCCACAGATGCTGCTGCATGATCTGCCAAGTGTTTCCCAGTATTTTCTATTTTTTAATTGTAAGGGACTGAATTTGATTCACTGGTGCACAGAGAGCTAGTAGTTCAACAAGGGTGGAATAACTGTTGGGCAAAAGAGAATATGGACCAGATGGACTTTTGGTTATGCAAAAGGTGCACACAGTTTGAACAAGAAGTTTTTTTTCATTTGTTCATGGGATGTGAGTGTCACTGGCTGGGCCAGCATTTATTGCCCATCCCTAATTGCCCTTGTTTAGAGGGCATTTGAGAGACAACCACATTGCTGTGGGTCGGGGGTCACATGTCGGCCAGGCCAGGTAAGGACAGATTTCCTTCCCTAAAGGACATAGTGAATCAGATGCGTATTTACTACAATCGGCAATGGTTTCATGTTCATCATCAGACTTTTAATTCCAGATTTTTATTGAATTCAAATTCCACCATCTGCCGTGGTGGGATTCAAACCCAGGTCCCCATTACCCTGGATCTCTGGATTACCAGTCCAATGACAGTACCACTATGCCGCCACCTCCGCAGCAAGTCAATTCAAGGTGAAGGTGTGAATTGGAGCTTCAGCAACAGTGAGGCAAAAGTGAAAGCGCAACAAGGAAACTGAAGGAGTATGGTCATAGCAAGGGGAAGGACCTGAATTATAGAGTTCAGCCAGCACTGAGCTGGGCATTGTGGCTACACTTCACCAAAATTAGCCAAAGAGGGCAGCCATGGAAATTGACAAACATATTTTAGAAAACTTAACAGAGCACTGCAAGAAGCCTTCATGTGCTGACAGAAGTGAAAAAATACTACTCTTGGTTTTGCAAAAGTTAAGATGAAGGACATTAATTAAAGGAACCAATGGAGTCATTGCGAGTGGTGAACAGGTAACATATAGGTAAGCTGACTTCTTGATCATGTCACCAAGGGTAGCTTTTTAATGAAGGAATGGAGACCTAGGACACACTGCAAGTGACCATGTGGATATGGCAGGAAAAGCAGTTGTTGTGGTTAAATTAAAGTAGAAATGGAAGAGAATGGTGCTGTGGAGCTGGATCATGGAGAAGAGGTAGTTAGCAGGGAGTGATCAGTAATGTCAAAGGTAACAAAGAGACAAAGGGTTACAAAAAGGGAGCTTCAGTCACATCAAATGTCATTGAGAACTTGGATCAGAGCATCTAGTGCTGTGCAAAAAACTAAACTTTGAGATGTTATTGGCAAATATGAGTTCACGAAGTGGAAGTTGAGTAATTCAGCTACATTGGGATTACATCAAGAAAGCAAGTGGTGGGTTTCATGGAGAAGAAAAGTTTGATGGTTTCTGTGGGAGATGGAGCACAGGCTGTCAAATGAGGGGGGTGGTGGAGAAAGAGAGCTCTTTTAGGATGATTGGTAGGAGTATATCAGAACACACAAATTAGGAGTAGGCCATTCAGCCCCTTGAGCCTTTTGATAAGATCATGGCTGATCTGATTGTGGCCTCTACTCTCCGGTCTACCCACTAGTCTTTAAGTATTTAGAGGCAAGGGAAAAGCCAGAGGAGAGAAGTAGCCATGGAGAGCCTCTATGTTTGACATGAAGTGCACAAGCTTCTATCAAAGTTCTTCAATAAGACCCTGGAGTAAGAGGAATCACTTGCAAAAGTGGAGGCGTGACTGGAGATAGTTAACTACATAAGAACATAAGAAATAGGAAAAGGACTAGGCCATATGGACCCTCGAACCTGCTCTGCCATTCAATTTCATTATGGCTGATCTTCTGCCTCAACTCTGCCCTGTGAGATCAAAAATCTATCAATCAGTCTTGAATATACTCAATGACACAGCCCTCTGGGGTAGAGGATTCAAAATATTCACAACCCTCTGGAAGAAAGTTCTTCTCAGCTCAGTCCTAAATAATGATCCCTTATCCTGAGATTGTGACCCCATGTTCTAGATATCCCAGCCAGAGGAAACAACCTCTCATTGTCTATATCCTTTCAAGCTCCTTCAGAATTCTGTATGCTTCAATGAGATCATCTCTCATTCTTCTAAATTCCAGACCATACAGACCCAATTTAATCAACCTCTCATCGTAGCACAACCATCTCATCCCAGAAACCAATCTAGTTAACCTTTGCTGTATCACTTCCAAGGTAAGGATATCCTTCCGTAAGGCTCCAGGTGTGGTCTCACTAAAGTCCTACACAATTGCAGAAAGGCTTCCTTGTTCTTGTACTCTAGTCCCCTTGAAATAAAGGTAAACACGACATTTGCCTTCCTAATTGCTTGCTATAACTGCATAACTTTGTATTCTTTGTAAGAGCACGGGTACCCAAGTCTCTCTGAATATCAACATTTATAATTTTCACACCTTTAAAAAAAATTCTGCTTTTCTATTACCAAATGAATAACCTCACACTTCTCCACATTATACTCCATCTGCCAGCTTGTTTCCCACTCACTTAACTTGTCTACACGAGTCCTCCTCATAGCTTACATTACCACCCAGCTTTGTATCATCAGCTAATTGGAATATATTGCTTTCTGTCTCTTCATCTAAATCATTAATATAGATTATAAATAGCTGAGGCCGCAGCACCTATCCTTGCAACACGACTAAATACAGCCGGCCAACTCAAAAATGCCCCATTTATTCCTGCTCTCTGCCTCCTGTCCCTTGATTGATCCTCCAACCATGCTAATATATTATTCCCACTTCCATGAGCACTTACAGTTTTGGTCCCCTTATCTAAGGAAACATACTGGCATTGGAGGCAGTCCAGAAAAGGTTCACTAGGTTGATCCCGGGGATGGAGGGATTTTCTTATGAGGAGAGGTTGAGTCGGTTGGGCCTGTACTCATTGGAGTTTAGAAGAATGTGAAGTGACCTTATTGAAACATATAAGATTCTTAGGGGGCTTGACAGGGTAGATGCTGAGAGGTTGTTTCCCCTTGTGGGAGAGTCTAGGACCAGAGGGCATAATATTAGAGTAAGGGGGTGCCCATCTAAAACAGAGATTTATATGGGTTTCAGCAAAGCCTTTGACAAGGTCCCACATGGGAGACTTATAAAGAAGGCAAATGCACATGGGATACAGGGTAATTTGATAAGGTGGATTCAAAATTGGCTTAGTTGTGGGAGACAGAGGGTGATGACAGAAGGCTGCTTTAATGACTGGAAGCCCGTGTCCAGTGGCATACCACAGGGCTGGGTCCCCTATTACTCGTCATTTATGTAAATGACATAGGTGGGGGGTAGGATTAGTAAGTTTGCGGATGACACAAATATTGGCCGGGTGGTTAACAGTGAGGTTGAGTGTCTTGGGCTACAGGAAGATATAGATGGGATGATCAAATGGGCAGATAAGTGGCAGATGGAATTTAACCCTGAAAACACTTTGGAAGAAGTAATTTGACAAGGAAGTATTCAATGAACAGCATGACACTAGGAAGTTCTGAGGAACAAAGGAACCTT
Organism: Cetorhinus maximus; assembly: GCF_964194155.1. Classification (NCBI taxonomy): domain Eukaryota; kingdom Metazoa; phylum Chordata; class Chondrichthyes; order Lamniformes; family Cetorhinidae; genus Cetorhinus; species Cetorhinus maximus. Next base: position 32,473,556 of record NC_135885.1, on the reverse strand, counting down.
GGCGTGTGTGTCCACAGATCTCTGAAGGCGGAGGGGCATGTTAATGGGGTGAAAAAGGCATATGGGACACTTGCCTTTATCAATCGAGGCACAGATTACAAAGTAGGGGGGTCATGTTGGAGTTGTATAGAACCTTGGTGAGGCCACAGTTAGAGCACTGTGTGCAGTTCTGGTTGCCACATTATAGGATGGATGTGATTGCACTAGAGCGGGTGCAGAGGAGATTCACCAGCATTTTCCCTAGGATGAAACATTTAAGTTATGAAGAGAGGTTGGATAGACTTGAGTTGTTTTCGTTAGAGCAGAGAAGACTGAGGGGCGACCTGATCGAGGTGTACAAGATTATGAGGGGCATGGACAGGGTGGATAGGGAGCAGCTGTTCCCCTTAGTTGAAGGGTCAGTCATGAGGGGACACAAGTTCAAGGTGAGGGGCAAGAGGTTTAGGGGGGATGTGAGGAAAAACTTTTTTACCCAGAGGGTGGGGACGGTCTGGAATGCGCTGCCTGGGAGGGTGGTGGACGCGGGTTGCCTCACACCCTTTAAAAGGTACCTGGATGAGCACTTGGCACGTCATAACATTCAAGGCTATGGGCCAAGTGTTGGTAAATGGGATTAGGTAGGTCGGTCAGGTGTTTCTCACGTGTCGGTGCAGACTCGATGGGCCAAAGGGCCTCTTCTGCACTGTGTGATTCTGTGATTCTGAGATGAGGAGCAATTTCTCCTCTCAGAAGGTAGTCAATCTGTGGAATTCTTTACCGCAGAGGGCTGTAGAGGCTGGGTCATTAAGTATATTCAAGGCTGAGATAAACATATTTTTAATCAGTAAGGGAATTAAGGGTTATGGGGAAAAGGCAGGAAAATGGAGTTGAGGATTATCAGGTCAGCCATGGTATAGTTGAAAGATGGGGCAAACTCAATGGGCCGAACAGCCTACTTCTGCTCCTACGTCTTATGGTCACATACACTTGGAAAACTAAAACTTTCTTTACATTTTTCAAGTCACAAAATCTCTTCAACAAGTAAAACAAAGTGAAATAAACAGGCTTTAGGAAAACTTTAAAACAAACTTACGCAGAATCACAGTAAATACTACAATAAGAAGGTAGAGTAGCATAGAAGAGAGATGTGATATGGCTACCATCTGTCGTAAAGGCATCAAAAGTGATGGTATTTCACTGGCAACCTGGATTTACTCCTGTGATACATGAACAATGCTGAATATAGAAGCTGATTATATGGTGCTGAACCAGAATCTGTTGTCAGAGTCAGCAACAAAAATCCACAGTATTGAATCAAAGTAAAAATACACTTCAATTTTATAAGATTAATACATCCAATTAAAATGATTTGATAGGTTTAAAAAGATTTAGAAATATTCTTACCAAACAGAGCCCACTACATTGATGAAGTTGAGACCCGCTGGGTTTGTCATCACCTGGGTGGATGAACTCCCTGTTGTAATGGAAGTTACCATACTGGAAAGAGGTATGGTCATTACTGGCAGAGCTTGACTGAGAGCCATCTGCTGTTGGGCAAAAGGGGTTAAAAGGGTCTGCGGATTGAGGCCTGATTCTTGTGTAGAAGGAGTAGCTGTGGGAGTGGCTGTAGATGCTGGGGTTTGGACATCACAAGGGTGTGGAGTTGATGAAGGGGTGTTGGTTGGTGTGGGGGTAGATGGCTTGGGTGTCCCAGATCCTGCTCATTAAGAAAACAAAAAGTGCCACGTTATTACTTTAAAACCGATGTAGAGGTTTTCTGTAAAACTGTCCAAAAGGAAACACTTAAGGTTATTGCCGAGGGGAAAAAAAATAGTTCACACAAGTAAACAGAAATGGTGACTTGCAATTGTATAGATTTCAAGGTCACCTGTAAACTGTAAATCAAGTCACTCTCCATCCATTTAGTTTGAATGATATAATAACTTCACACATTGTAGTTGCAGTATACAGCTAGGAAAACTAGACTTTGAAGAAATCTTCCACTGCTTGAATAGTTAATGGAAAAATACATCAGGTATAAATCAGTAACTTCAAAATATCATATATAGATCAGTAACTGCACACTGCAGTGGTTCAAGAAGGAAGCTCACCACCACCTTCTCAAGGGTAATTAGGGATGGGCAATAAATGTTGGCCTAGCCAGTGATGCCCACATCCCATGAACGAATAAAATAACTTTTAAGCTTTGCCTATATACATCAAAATAGTTAAATATCTAATAGAGAGCATGTGATTTTGTACAATTAAATGGTTTAATATCACATCCTAGCCATACATGGAATAATGAACTGTTGGGATGAATTAGACTTTTAGGCAGTTCTAAGTGTAATAATCTTGCAGTTAATACATAAGTTGCAGTTGTCATGCATGCAAAAGAAACAAATTGTCTTATGTGCAACCATTGATAACTTTCAGAGATTGTAAAATTAATATACTTTTGCAGATTACTGAAGTTTGAGAACAACTTGTACCAATGATAAGGACGCATCTTTAACAATAGTTGCACTTCTATCAAGTGTCTTAAAGCTCTTCCAACAAGGTTATCTTTGAAGCGTAAAAACTGTATGAAGTCAAATTATATCTTAGAACACAGTCTAACATGCAAAGTTTGCAAACAAAGCTTGTTTAATAAACAGCAAAAGATCAACTTGGGAGTCCACAAATAAAAGACGTGAACAGAAATTTGAACTTGTACCATGTGAACGCTAAGTGAAGGAGAACACGCGTTATATTAATTTCAGTACTCCTTTTATCAAATAGGGAGCTCAGTGAGGTCTCCTTCACATTCCACACAGTGACAAAGAAGCAAATTTGTTCTATGTAGTCAGAAACTATGTAGGAGTTTTTGAAACAGCTAATGGGGTAGAAAAATCTTGCAAACCCGAAAGTTCTAATCCATATGATAATCTGCAAGGAGACCCTAATCAGGAGGAGCTGATGGGACACTACCTTATATTAAAGCTATTAAGTTTAGGTTCAAGAACATCAACTTAGCCCTTTTATATGCATAGGTGGTTGTTTTGAAGTGCTGTGTCCATGGATTCAATTTCAGAAGAAAGGTTTTAAAAGGGAATTGTACATGCAATATATATAAAATTAATGCAATTTTCTTTCTCTGTGTATTGTTACGGCGCATAAACTTTGATATCCAACTGAATCCTATACTTTGATTTGGTTTCACTTGTCTCCCATCCTGTAGTTATAGCACTCTTAAATGCTCCTCAGGCAATCACTGGCCTCATGTACTACTCCAATGAAGCTTGAGACAATCTTTTTTACCTAGGTACTTTCTAACCTTTTGGTACAAAGACTGATTCCAGAAACTTCCCTCTGACATGTCTTCCTTCTTCCTTAACCGAAGTTTTCCACCTATGGTAGTAGACAGGGCCCTCAACCATGTCCGGCCGATCTCCCGCGTATCTGCCTTCACACCTTCCTCTCCCTCCCAGAAGCATGATAGGGTCCCCCTTGTCCTCACTTATCACCCCACCAGCCTCCGCGTTCAAAGGATCATCCTCCGCCATTTCCGCCAACTCCAGCTTGATGCCACCACCAAACACATCTTCTCTTCACCCCCCCCGGCGGCTTTCCGTAGGGATCGTTCCCTCCGGGACACCCTGGTCCACTCTTCCATCACCCCCTACACCTCAACCCCGTCCCATGGCACCTTCCCATGCAACTGCAGAAGGTGCAACCTCCTCACTGTCCAAGGGCCCAAACACTCCTTTCAAGTGAAGCAGCGCTTCATTTGCACTTCCCTCAATTTAGTCTACTGCATTCGCTGCTCCCAATGCGGTCTCCTCTACATTAGAGAGACCAAACGCAGACTGGGTGACTGCTTTGCGGAACACCTACGGTCTGTCCGCAAGCATGACCCAGACCTCCCTGTCGCTTGCCATTTCAACACACCACCCTGCTCTCATGCCCACATGTCTGTCTTTGGCCTGCTGCAATGTTCCAGTGAAGCTCAACGCAAACTGGAGGAACAGCACCTCATCTTCCAACTAGGCACTTTACAGTCTTCTGGACTTAAAATGTTGAGTTCAACAATTTCAGATCATGAACTCTCTCCTCCATCCCCACTCCCTTTCCGATCCCACTTTTTTCAATAATTTATAATTTTTTTACAACTATATTTTTTTCTTTCCCCTCCTATTTTTAAATTTATTTCGATCTATTGTTTCATCTCCACCTTTTAGCCCATTTCGAACCCTTCCCCCACCCCACCCACACTAGGGCCATTTGCCACTAGCTTGCTTCCCTTAATGTTCCCATTAGCACATCCTTTAGATAATATCACCCCTTTGTCCTTTTGTTTATGGCATCTTTGGCAGTCTCTTCTTGGCCTCCACCTATCACTGTCCCCCTATCGAGCTCTCCTGTCCCACCCCCTTCTACCAATTTATATTTCATCTCATTTCTATATGTCTTAGTTCTGAAGAAGGGTCATAAGGACTCGAAACGTCAACTGTATCCCTCTCCGCAGATGCTGTCAGACCTGCTGAGTTTTTCCAGGTGATTTTGTTTTTGTTCCAGAAACTTCATACTTCAGTTACATCTTCAATTTCAAACCTGCTTTGATATATAAATAATTCTTACTGAAATTTTCCATCCCTGGCACTTTTTTTGCATTTCCCATGCCACCTATTTCCTGAGCTATTTATAAGCCCTTTATTTCTTTAATATTTAATGTTTTCATCCATTTCTTGACTAAGATCATCTGTTACACTACTGGATTCATGATTTCTCTGAGTTCATGTGCCCTTTTGTAATAGAGGTACTTTCCTCTTGTGCGGTGGTCAAACTTGAAGACTATTATATTGTTTGTTTGGTTTGTCCAAATTTGTAAATCAAGTAGATCAACTTTATCAAAGCTTGCCTTTAGTGCCCACCATAAAGAATTTAGCCAGAATGGTTGAAGGCCTTCAAGACAAAGATCTCCACAAGGCATAAATTCCCCAAACTTCAATTTAATAATTATTAAGAAAAAAAAAAACACTTGCATTTATATAGCGTCTTTCATGACCAGTGGACATCCCAAAGCATTTTACAGTCAATGAAGTACTTTTGAAGAGAAGTCACTGTAGTAATGTAGGATAAGGAACAAATTTGCACATAGCAAGTTCCTACAAAGAAGGGTGAGATGACCAGATCATCTTTATTTTTGTTATGTTGATTGAAGGGTAAACATTGGCCCGGACACTGGGGATAACTTCCCTCTCTTCTTTGAAATAGTGCCATGGAATCTTTTATGTCCATCTGAGAAGACAGACAGGGCCTCAGTTCAGCGCTTCACCCAAAGGCACCTCCAGCAGTGCAGTGCTTCCTCAGCATAGCTAGCCTTGATTTTTGTGCTCAAGTCCTGGAGTGGGACTTGAATCCACAGCCTTCTGACTTAGAGGTGAGGCTACTGAAATACTTAGCTCCAGTAGATATTTTAGTGATTTACCATTACTAATGCACTTTATAAGGAACTCTTCAGACAGTGATCATCAGTTTATTTGGATTATGAGCACCACAAACATGGGATTTGAAAATAATCCCACTGATTTCTTCAAATCTTCAATATGAAGAGGGTAGAAGTAGTGTAAAATTATTTACACAACAAATCAAAAACAGGATTTAAAAAAATAAGTTTGCAGAAGCAGATTAAACAACTCCCAGGAAAGGAAAAAAATGTTTTCCCCAAGGATGTTAGGAGGGAAAGACGTCGTAAGGTTCTGCAAGAATGATGCACTATATTAAGTAGTAAATAATAACTGTCATAATTTATATTACACTTTACCACAGATAACTAGTGTGGCAATTTTAGCACAGATAGGCCAGCCTACTCTGCAAAAGTAAGGTACTTATGCTTGGAGAAATTGTGGTTACTTTTTGTGCTCTATAGATGCCCTGCAGGATCACTTAGCAAATTTTGAAAAGTGGCTGTTTCTCCTGAAAGGTTCCTTTTGACTACTGGCAGTGGAGAGGTTAACGCATTCGATACTGGTCAGGTTCTTTTTGGAGATAGGGAATCTAATCCTCTGATGTCAATCCTAATAAACACAACAAACAATCCCATCTCCCTAAGGTTCTTACATTGTCCACATAATAAGACCATTTACTAACCATATTGCAAAGTAGTACAGAAAAGGAAGGTCACTTAGTAATGCCGGACCATCCTTCAATATAATCTATGGTCCCACTATCCATAGCATCCTACACATGCTCATTCTTGAACCTTAGTATTGAGGAAAAATTGAGGATCTTCTTTTAACCTAAATTTAATTAATCCCAATTAACAAATAAGTCCCATTCATTAAACAGAAATCACATTTTTCATCTTTGGAGTATCTCTACTATTTTACAGATTTTATACTTGCACAAGGCAATTTAGCTACACAGCACAAGAATTCTTGTCAATCTACAGTTCTAGGTGAGCAATTTGAGGTGTAGCTGTAAATGAAGGCATGGTCATCTTGTAAAAAGTGTGCAGCATGTTCATATTGCACTGTATCTATTCCATTTGTTGCACAATAAGTGTGACAAGTAAATTGAATAAGTAAATCATCATATCCAAGCTTGCACCCATCTATAGTCTGATAAGAGTTCCCCACAAGTAGAAGGATAAGTTACAGTTAATATAGCAAGCAGGGTATATATGACATTGCATCCAATGCTTTTTATTCTGTTTATATCACATTTTAGGTAATTAAAGTGGTACAAGACATAAATTTTAATTATTGTGAAGTAAAATGAGGTACAAATTGCAGAGTGCATCAGTTATGATGTCATCTTGAAATAATATTAAAAATCTATAGTGAAGATGGTATTAACATATATGATATAAACTGTACCAAAATTGTCCTTAACTGTTCTTTAGGATTGCTTACTGGACTGAGTACTAGGTTTCTTGTAAGGTTATAGAAAGGAAATTTGCAGTAAAAGAATATAATTATATAATTTTAGATTGCTTTAAATTTCCAGGATTAAACTCAACTTCCCCAGTAGATTTCTTGATTTAATGATCACTCCAGTTGTCAGTGCACTTATATTTTTACTTAAAAGTTTACTTCAAAATAAAGCTTAAAAATTCTTAGTAAGTAACTTTTAGAAATCTTTATCCGCATCATCTTGAACTGCACAACTATCCTACTAAATATACATTTAAGAAACCCTATGTTGTTTGGTCTGGAATTCTCTTAAAGCAGTGGGCAATCTCTTGTGACTGCCCTGACTTGGGTGCCCTGCTAACCATGACCTGTGAAATAGAATCAAGTATATAATATATGTTGTATATCAAATCATTTCTAGCTTAAAATATACAAAGTCTCTACATTCTATTTGAAACCAACTCATGCCCCTAAGTGGATGTAGTGTTTAATCTTAAAATTAATATGATCCTCTACCATCTACCAAAATTCCTTTTTATTGTTAAGTTTACCTGTCTCACCAATGTCTCGAGGCTGACTTTATGGTTGGGACTTGGTGTGGACTCATGTAGAGTGAGCTGGATTCAAGACATTAACACAGCTTGAATTGTAAGACACCAAAGGATTGGATTTGTATAGACTGATACTCATGGCACTGGCAATGCAAAGTTTATCTTTTACAAGAAAAATGATCATCCTTAAAATATTTTAGAAGATTCAACCACTGGACACTTATGGCAATGTTGCTTCTGATTTTACTGTGTGTAAATCTCTTCACACAAATTCCAAAATTCAAAGATGCTGGAATTGCTTTGCTCTAAAGAAGGGTTAAATGGTTATCTGCATGTACCCTCAGTGATTCGAGTATAAAGGTTAAGAATAAATTGTATCGGGGGAAAACATGGTGTTTTCAGCTCAGCTAGAGAAGTAAACTCAGCATCGCTAAGGGCAGGCACACACTGGATGTCAGCAAATTAACATGCATTTATATCAATACATATATAGGGTCTATGACAATTCAATAACGTGCATTGTACCTGCACGTATCATAAAATTATAAAAAAATTGTCCCTTGGGTAATTTTTTCAACAAGCGTCGCCTGTATTTTCACAAAGGTACTCTCAAGTATTGGTTATTTCTCGGTTTTAAGTTGCTTTTTCAGTTAACTGAAAAGCTCTATTGTAAAGGTGATGCAGTTATTACAATGGTGTGAAAGTAGTGACTTACAAAGAATCACTGAAGCAGCAATGTAGTAATGAACAAAAATCATTGCTACAAAATATTTACATTGAAATATATCACAATATGTATTAGCACTTTTCATGTCTAAACACTGCAAAGCACTGTACAGTGAAATACTTGTTGAAGTGCAGTGATTGTTATATGGTCAAACATGGCAGCCATTCTGTGCCAGCAACATTCCACAAACAGCCATGTCTGTTTTAGCTCGTACTAATTGAGGGTGTAATAGTGATCAGCTCTTCTCCAAATAGTACTGCAGAACCTTTAACATCCATCTGAACCACCAGGTCAGGTAGATAGAACCTGTGTTTAACATGTTATCATAAACAGACAATACATCACTCCTCAGACCTTCACTGTAGTTTTCATCTAGTAGATTACTTGTTCAAGTAGTGTTGTGGGGTGAAATACTCAAGTGGTGTTGTGGGGTGATTCTACAAGCAAAATTGCTACCAATTAATTCAAGCATCAAGTCCTATTCATCCATCGCCACTTTGCTCACTGATTGACATCGGATCTTGGTCCGGCAATACATAATTTTTAAAGTTCTCCTCTTCATTTCAAATTTCCATGACCTTACCCCCTCACCATCTCTGTAACCTCCTTCTTCCCTACAGCCCTCTAATTTTGACCTCTTGTGCATCGCCGATATCATCACTTCATCACCGGTGGCTGTGCCTTCGTTGTCCCACGGTATTGGGAGTAATATATTAGCATGGATAGAGGATTGGCTATCTAACTGGAAACAGAGAGTTGGGATGGGTCATTTTCCAAAGGGATCAGTGCTGAGGCCACAACTATTTACAAACTATATTAATGGATGAAGGGACTGACTATATCATAGCCATGTTTGCTGACGACACAAGAAACAAGACACAAAAGATGAGAGCAATTTGTGAGGAGGACGCAGAGTCTACAGAGGGATATAGATGGGTTAAGTGAGTGGACAAAAAATTGGAAGATTAAGTATAATATGGGAAAATGTGAGGTTGTCCATTTTGGTGGGAAGAAGAGAAAAGTGGAATATTATTTAAAAGAAGGGAGGCTACACAATGCTGCTGTACACAGGGATCTGGATATCCTTGTACATGAATCACAAAAGTTAGCATGCAGGTATAGCAAGTAATTGGGAAGGCAAACAGGATGTTGGCAAAAAGGATGGAGAATAAAAGAATGGAAGTCTTGCTACAACTATACAGGGCACTGGTGAGACCACACCTAAATTACAGTGTAAAGTTTTGGCCACCTTAAGGAGGGACGTACTTGCATTGGATGCAGTTCAGAGAAGGTTCACCAAGTTGATTCTTGGGATGAAGGGGGTTGTCTTACGATGGAAGACTGAGCAGGCTGGGCCTATATTCGTTGCAGTTTAGAAGGATGAGAGATGATTGGATTCTGAAATGGCTTGACACGGTAGATGCTGAGAGGATGTTCCCCCTCATGGGGGAATCAAGAAATCTAGAACCAGGGGATGCAGTTTTAAAATAAGGGATCTCCCATTTAAGACGAGATGAAGAGGATTTTCTTCTTTCAAAGGGTCATTAATCTTTGGAATTCTCTGTCCCAGAGAGCTATGGGGATTGGGTTATTGAATATATTAAAGGTTGAGCTAGATAGGTTTTTGATTTACAAGGGAGTCAAGGATTATTGGCAGGTGAGGAGGAGGGTGGGGAGGAGCAGGCAGGAAAATGGAGTTAAGGCCACAATCAGGTCCGCAATGTTTTTGCTGAATGGCGGAGCAGGCTCAAGGGGCCAAATGGCCTACTCCTGCTCTTATATTTTATGTTCTCAAACCCTGAAGTTTCTTGCCTAAACACCTGTGCCTTTCTCTCCTCTTTAAAGATGCTCGTTTGAACATACGTCTTTGACCAAGCTTTTGCTTACCTGTCATATTATCTGCTTTTGTAGGCTGGAGTCAAATTTTATTTGATAGCACTACTGTGAAGCGCAAGTTTTACTATGTTAAAGGTGCTATATAAATGCAAGCTGTTGATATCTCTGGGCATATTATATATTTCTAATTCAAATTTCTATGCCATTTTATCATTTCTGAGGCTGATGTGTGATCTATTTTCTGCAGTAATAAAGTAATTTTACTTATCTTCTACCTTTGTTTTACAGAACTAGGCTATCTTAAGAGGTTAACAACTTAAGCATGTAAGCTCAAGTTTTGTAATTCTTTGAATTTACCACTGCCTTTTGTCATCAATTCTTTTATACATTCATTTTACACCAATGCTTGTAAAAGTCTCAAATTGTCAACCACAGCACTCATTTATTTTTACTTTGACTATTTTGAGTACACAGACATACAAAATGCTGTATTATACAATTATATACATCAAACTTAATTAAATTATACATTTAAATGTGGCACACATTCAACATTAATAGGTATTCTTAGGGAAAAGCCATACCAAGCAATTTAGCTTATTGACGTATGTGCACACCATTAACATAGTGAACTAGCCACAAATATGTTGCTAGTTATTCCACTCACTTTGTGACGAACCCACTGGAGACATGGCAGGTGGTGAGAGGATGTTCACTTGATTAAAATCCGTTGAATGTTTTCTAGACAAACTAGCACTTTTGGTGGTGGTAGGAGGGGGAGTTGTAGATTTCAGATGGCCACTTGGTTGCAATGGGCTAAAGACATTTCCTAAAATAGATCACAAATATACTTTAGTCCAACACTCTACTTAAAAAAAGCTTACTACTGAGCTCTGGGAAAACCAGGGTCTTAATTTTCCAATCCCCATATTTTCCTTTGTTCCTGTCTTAATCATCCTTCCTCAAGCATTCCTATGCACTATTCCCTCCTTATCAATCTCTTTTCCTATTTTCCATGTGGCTAAAGGTTAGGGACAAAGGAAATCTTTTGAACAGAAATAGGCAGTTTGATCCAAATTTGTTCCTTTACTAATTGATCACCAACTTATTTTAACTTCTTACTTAGCAATCTATCTTTACTTTCTCCAAAAACACATCTTCAAGAATACAACTGCCAGCATACTGTGGTAATTTGTTCTTTTTTCAAAGAAGCAACAGGCTTCTACTTAATGCAACCCCAACATTCTTGACAGCCAGGCCACTCAAATTAGGGAACACATATGAAGTAGGTCGCTTACAATTAATTTCATAAATAGCATCTTACTCCTGGGAGTTATTTTTTAACTTTTACAATTTCAAGCACAGACAGTAGTAATCCTTGGATCACTGACAATAAGTCGCCCTGATGAGGCACAACTGAGAAACTGGCAAGACAACTCACCTAAAAGAAACATTCCTGTTCTGACCTTTAAATATGTCTACGATGTGACTATGTGTATCTTTGTATTTTTGGGTTGAGCAACAGATACAAGCTTCAGGGAGTTGAGGACCACGAGGAGCTGGCACGAAAGAGGAGTTGAGGCCTGAGGCAGATCAGCCATGATCTGATTGAATGGCGGGGCAGGCTTGAGGGGCCGAATGGCCTACTCCTTCTCCTATTACTTATGTTCATATAACTAAAGGCCATTTAACTAATCAGAGAACATTTTTGATGTAGGTTTGCAACATGTCAAGTAGTGTTGCAAACTTACAAATTGAGAAAGAAAAACATTCTACTAAAACAGAAATGTAATCATTGGGTGGGATTTTCCCCTCATCGCACTAAGCGCGGCAGCAGGCATGAAAAACGACATTCTACCCACCAGATGCAATGGTGGGTTTTCGCGCCATATCATCCACTTCCCGCTGCAATAATTATGCACGCATGGGAAACACGCCGGATCATGGGCAGGTAGCCTCTGATTCACCCACCCTGCTGTGAGCTCACCACTTCCTCACTCTGGGCACCATATCTAAACGGCACCCATGCACAGCTTTGTCAATATCTACAGCTCAGGACTGCCACAGATGATACAGATGGACCTGAAAGGGAAGAGTACAGCTGTGCCTAAATTCAGTGACGCCTCCCTGGAACATCTGCTGGACACAGCTGAGGCCCACCACAATGTCCTCTACCCCACGATGGCCAGAGGAAGTCCACCAATCGCAACACACTGCTTTGGCAGGCGGTGGCAGCAGTGGTCAGTGCCAAAGCAGCACAGAAGAGGTTAGTCACCCAGTGCAGAAAGAGGATGAATGACCTTATCCGTGCCACCAGGGTAAGTCAACCATTTCATCACTCTCAACTTACACACTCACCAGCCCATCATACATTCACTGGCATCTCACATGCTGGCAGCTCAAGGGACATCATCACCACTCATACCCTCACACACACCTTCACATATCCATCTAGCCTCATATCCCCTGCAGTTCGTGTCCTCATCCCATTCATGCACTCGCCACCTACACATGGCAGGCATCCTTATCAAATGCAAAAATTGCTGGAAAAATTCAGCAGCATCTGCGGAGGGAAAGACAGAGTTAACGTTTCCAATCCGTATGACTCTTCTTTCAGATTCCCAGCATCCACAGTATAGTGCTTTTATCCTTATCAAATGCCCTCGCATGCGTTCTGCTCACCCTCTCTATCTGTCTTTATGTAGGACAAGCTTGTACACAAGCAAAAGGAGAGGGCTCAGAGACCAGGGGTCGAGTGGCTGAAATCAAGGTCCTCACTCCCTATGAGAATCGAGCCATCAAGCTGGCCGGAGGGGGCATGAACCGTGCCTGCACCAATGGCGAGGTGGGTACGCAAGTGAGCATCCTGCTCATCCCTCAGACAACCATACTGGGAGTGCATTGTCCTGTTTTAGAGTCGCCTGCCATGCACTAATTATCTCTCCTTTTTTTCATAGGCATCTATGGAAAGCGCCCAGGGGCATCCACAAGCTAGCCTCTTAGCTCCAACCCACATGAGACCTTGAATAAGGAACCAGAAGACAGCACCATACAAAACCCATCACGGCGCTCACCCACACCATCCAACATCGCAGAGACACACACCTCGGGGAGCATATTTCTAGAGCAGCCTTGGGATCACAATCTGGTCCACAACAGGCAGAGGCAGGGACGTCCGAGGTCGCCAGCACTCAGAGAACTGTTGGAGGCCAAGAATCTGTGGAGTCCGAGTCAGATGACGAGCCTCCAGGCTCGGTCATAATTCAGTTGGTGGAACTGCATCAACATTCATGAGAACGTCAGGAAGGGATGTCAGCTGCATTCCTCAGGTTGCAACGAATGATGGAGGAGTCAGTCTGTGTTCAGTCTCAGGTGATAGCGCCGACATGCCAATGCACCCAGGTCAACACTGGTTTGATGGCGGCTGCCATGGAGACCTTGGTCCAGGACATCGGTCCTGCACTGCTGCAGGAGCTGCACTCCATCACTGTAGCCATTGATGGCATCTTTCAAGGGCTACGAGGATGGGGGTGGGGCACCTAGATCTTACTCCAGCTGTCCCTTTTCCTCAAGAAGTCACAGGGGCCCTCGTGCACCCAGAGAGAGGATGACCAGCAGCTGAACACCGCAGGACCATCCATCCAGGTGGCTCTGGGACTGCCCAGCCAGGAGGGTGCACCTGCCCCACAGCAGGACCTCCAACACAGGCTGGAGCACTCCAGGTCTCAGCCCTCCAAAGGGCACCCGCAAAAGTCATTAGAACCAACAGGGTGCTGCAGTCAGCAGGCTGCCTTCACCTCCGCTGTGGATGTCGGGGAAACACCAGGATGTAACGGTAGGGTTAGGAAATGTAAAAAGATTTAGGAACACAATGGTGGCACAGGTATACAACGTGAATATAATGTTCACAAATGTGTATGCTTCCTTTTAATGATAAGCTTTGTTGCTGTCAATCAGGTGTGATACCATGGTCTCTCCTCCATTTATCGCAGACCTCTTTCATGGGCCTCTCATCTATGTAGTGTGCTTCCATATCACCACAGTGTATGCCCCTTTTTCAGATCATTCTCGACATCAGTGAGCCTCAACCTTAATGTTAAATGTGCTTGTGGAACGAACCCCATTCACATGCTTTGCAGGGTCATGTCTTGTTTATTCTTGGCTGTGTAAGATTGAGGCAGAGTTGTTCTCCTATCTTGTCTGTATTCCTGAAAGGTTAAGGTGTAGTGTACAAGGAGACATGTGTTTGGAGAAAGGTCATATATCATCCAATTCCATGTGCCCTGTGTCTTCCAGTAGGGTTTTCATGCTATGAGCCCATACTCAGGGCTTGTGTGCACTGCTGTCTGCCAATCACGTTTCCGACTTTCCGAGTACACATCTGCTAAACTGACCAATAAGTGGGAGGACTTTGCCCCCTCAAGGTGCTGAAGCTCTATCCTTCTCAGCCACGTTATTGCCGTGGCACTCGAACTGACAACCTTGAACGTTTCTCAACCTGTAATTGTCTGTACTGTGGCCACGAGACTCTCATCACAATGTTGGGATGCAGCACTGTGCGTCTCATCACCGAAGCACTCGCCAAGACGTGTGATGCTAATTGCAAATGGTGATTTTTGTTGGTCAATAGAGCCTTTGAGTATGCTCTGGAAGCACACATCGTAACTTTAGGCAATGTTGAGGGGAGCAATGGGGTAGGAGCGAGGATGTACTGAAGCAGAAATTTGCTCTTTATTAGCAACAACTCGTGACCTTGAGGGCTTCGTGGTGTCTGAGAATTTTGGAGTTCGCAAGGGCCAGGGCTGGCCATGAGGGCACAATGTATGTCTTAAAGAAGAATCATTTTAATGCCTGGCATGCAAGTGGTTGAAACAGTCAACCTCAGGTGGTCCACATGCATAGTAAGGCGAGGATAAAAGCGGGCCAGCATCCCTAACTGAGCGTGCCAGATGTTGATGTGATAGAGAAGGTGACATTGAGTCATTGCAGAATTATTGTACACCTGTGGAACATCTTCGGCTGCCTTGGCTGAAGTGTCACCTATCAGTTTCACCATCGATGTTACACAGAATGTGTTGTCCTGTTGCTGGAGATGGATCTCCTTGGGGAGCTTTGTTGCATTGAAGGCATACAGCTATAAGCCCGCTGAGAGTAGTGGAACAGCTCCTGGCTCTTGTAGGCTGCCACTGCAACTGGGATGCTGAAGATATGCTTGAAGAGGCAGCACCTTCTGATGTCTGATGCTGGGATTCCCTCCTCCACTTAGCACCTCATCTCAGCAAGGACACATGCTCTCGAGGCTTCATCCTCCTTGAAAGGATCAGGGCAATGTAAGTTTCATGTGTAACTGTGCTCTCTCATACTGAAGTGCATGTTGAAATGAGAGGAATAGCAACACTGGTGTTCATGTGGCCCATGATGGAGGGCACTTGTCCAAAAGTACTCAGTGCAACTTGTCATCCTCCTCGTGCAATCTGGTGACAATGAGGGCCTCACATACATGCCTGCCTAGTCTGGCCCATGCAATGGCCTCTTCCCCTGCAGCCTCGACTTCCCCCAACCCAACGCCCTCACCCCCTTTGATGTCCTCCTCATTGGAGGAGACATGTAGTTCCTCAAAGTCGGTATCTGGCAAGTCCTCTCTACTTTGCAGCACGAGGGCTGTACAGCATGCAGCAAGCCATGGTAATCCGCGAGACCCTCTGGGGAGTGTACTGGAGTGCTCCGCCAGGTCTTTCCAGGCGTCAGAATCACATCTTTAAGATCCCTATGGTGTGCTCCACCAATGTTTGGCTAGCAGCATGAGCCTCTTTGCACCTTCTCTCTGCAGCAGTACGAGGCTGCTGCACGGGCATCATCAGTCATGTGGGTACCCTTTGTCACTGAGAAGCCAGTCCTGGATCCTGTGCGGTGCCGCGAAAATGTCTGGGATCTGAGATCTACTCAAGATGAATGAGTCATGGACGCTTCCTGGATATCCAGCACAAACCTGCATGATAAGTTTCTTATGGTCACAGACCAGCTGTACATTGAGTGAGTGGTAGCCTTTCCTGCTTATGTATTGGAGTGCCTGTAGCCAGGGAGCTTTTATAGCCATAAGTGTAGTCGACAGCACCCTGGACCTGTGGGAATCCGGAAAACTCAGCAAAGCCTAGTGTTCTGGCATCCTAGCTTGCTTGATCTCTGTCGAAGTTGATGCAACTGCGAGCCTTTGCCAAAAGGATGTCTGTGACCTCATGTATACATCTGTGTGTGGACTCTTGAGAGAACCTGCAGAGATCTCCAGTGAAGCTCTGGAAGGAGCCTCTGGCATAGAAGTTGCGTGCGGCTGTTGCTTGTGGAGCCACTGGTAATGGATGCCCTCCCAGTCCCCGTGGTGCTAGTTCTTGGAGCATGTGGCAAATGTGAGTCACCAGATCCCTGGACATGTGGAGGCAACTCTTTACATGACTGACTGCTGTAACATTGCTTTGGCTAGGTGTTTGGTTGTGCTGCTTTCAGCCTAGCCGCTGGGATCCCTTTTCACTGCACTCTAATACCACATTCTTTGGAATAAACACAAGGGGAAATGATAGTCAGGAAGTGAGATTAATCGAAGGCGGGGGGTGGGGGGGTGCCTAAGGCTTCTCTTCTTTGAACCATCTGGCACCATGATTCTAACACACTTCTGAAGCTTATCCAGTCACCCAATTGCTCTGTAGTTCATTACTGCTCTGGGGAATTTCCACGCTACAGACAAGGGATTAAAAACAAGGAGATCGATTAGTGCCACTTCGCAGGATTAGTCTCGCATGAATGCGCATCATTGCTTCACTTTCCTGATTCCCTGCATTGTCACTGAAAGGCTCCTAACATGCCTCAGTTGTGCCTCTTGCCTCATTTCAGTTGGGTGCCCCTTTAATCGGCACCCCTAGTGCATGCACTTGCCCTCCAATCTGCGTGCAGAGCTCTCACCAGCAGAGCTTCTCCTCATTTTAATTTTGTACTGTGCCATCGTTGCAGGGTGGAAGATGGTGGTGCTGAGCTTTCACTGCCAGACCAGCTTGTGAGTATAGAAGCCCCTCCCATCGTTCTGGAGAAGCTTAATGTTCAGGTTTCCCTCCCTCCAAGACCTCTCAATCCTCCCCCTATATTCCTTAATCCCATCGTGTTTGTGGCAGATATCTGTTTGTTAGCCCCTGAACATTTTGAGGTGAATATGTCTATGCCCCATGTGGATCTCACCCCTCCCCCCAATCTTGAGACCACTTGCAGATACACATATACCATCCCCCCCCCACCGCCCCCAGCACACCCTCAGATACCCCAACAATGTATTTTTCCCATCTATAGGCTGCAGGTGCCTCCCCTGACTGATTGTGCCTTCTATGGCTCAGCATGATGCCAGAAACCCCATGGACCGAGGCGTCTGATGTTACAAGATTGCCCTGCGCACAATATGCTGGGCACGATTGAGACTATGCTGACATGCCCTCCTCCTCCTCCTCCCTGGACTGGGAAATGGACAGTCTTTGCAAGCTCAACAATGTAAACTGAAGCGCTTCTTCACTCAGTGCTCCTCCCATTCTGGCCCCAAGTGGCTATGTCGTTCTGTAACATACTCTCTTCCCCATCTTGGCACTGAGGACGCTAACCCCCACACCCTCCCTAAGTCATGCACCTGAGTGCAACCTTCCCCATTCTGGCCCCCAAGTACAGCCCAGCCCTGCAGCCCCTTCCTATGCCTGAGGCCAGTTTCCCCCCCTTCCCCAGTGCAGACCTAACACTGCAGCCCATTAAAAGCTGCTGGTCTGGTAGGTAAGGACTTGCATCTGATACCTCCCCTGAAAGCAATGTGGTGGTCTGCAAAGCCTGGCGCTGATCATCACAAGCGCTGCGCGATGCAAGGTAGGCGAACGAACTGCAAAGTCACGAGTTAAGTGCAGACCACCAGTTGCACATCATTTATGTACAGTTGTGAAACACATTGTTCTAATTGCACGCTGACCTGTCCTTATGATCCAACATCATGGGATGAGTCCAGCGAGGAGTCCTTACAATGAGATGCAAATATATTGAAATGGCGTTCCTGACATGCCATGGTGGGAAACATGGCCCGCCATTGATGGCTGGAATGCACAACTGTGAACTGGTTTTACAATGCTGTAAAACCAATTTTTGGCCTTCTCACAATATATTTTCCTCTCCCGCCTGCCATGATGCCCACCACAAACGGGAGAGGGAAATCCCAGCCATTATTTTCATAAGAACATTTAATTTATGAAGAGAATTTCAGCAACAATGTTACAACTAGAAAACAAATGTAATCATTACTTTCATAAGAACATTTAATTTGTATGGAGAATTTCGGCAACAATGTTACAACTAAAAGAAAAGCTTTATTTGTGCTAAGTACTTACTCTTAAATCGATCTCATTACCTTTTTAAAATAATTTTATTTATAAGGTTCCCCTCTCCAGCAGGCAAAAAGACTAGCCAAACTGTTCGGCAACATGAGAAAATTATTCAGGTATCATTCAATAATACCTTTTCATTACTGGCATCAGTGTTGTTGCTGAAGAACATAGGTGAGAACTATCACTATTTTGATTTGTGCAATGGTAGATCGTCAGATGACAATGACTTGTAAAGCCAACACATTGCTTTACCCTGCCCTTAGAGCTAATAACATTTGGATTTGGATTTAAGAATTCTTTAAATTAAGCTAAACTTAATCAGAACAGCAAAGTTGTAAGAGGAGCAGAGGAACAACTGACACTGTAAAAGAATAAGGCTAGTTTAGAATATTTAACATATCTCCATGAAACTACAGAGTCATGTTACATTTTAGTAATAAATGTTTCTCAGATGTTCCAGTTCTATCCTTCTGAAGTGTAATTATCTTCCTTTGTGTATGAACCACAATAAGCATAATCAGAAATGATAAAGGGTACTATACACACAATTCAATCATGAAAGGATTTACCTGAAGAGCTGCTACTTGAGCTACTAGGGAGTTTAATGGATGGAGGTCGGTGCTTCACACCCTTCCCCAGTATAGAAGACTGGACAGATCCAGAAATTTCTTCAGATTGCTGCAAAAAATGCACATGGCTAATCGAACAGTTATTGAATAGAACAGATTTCTCCTTTAAGGCATAAGGTGTTTTTCACTTTGATAAGCACAGCGTATCAGTGTTTAAGCAATTATTTTCAACATTCTAAATCATAGCATTTAACAAGTACACCAGTTATTATTATAGTGAAGAACATTTATTTTGGAGCCCAATTGTTTCCATGCATTGCAAACTTTGGGGGCGGATTTTATGGGGGTGTCGGGGGGTCTTGCCTGCTGGTCCAGCCAACAAGAGACCTGCGCTGCCTCTTCTGGGAAGGTCTGTCACTATTAAGTGCCTCTCAGGCACTTAAGTGACCACCGGCAGAGCCTAAAAATCTCGGCTCTTGAGCGCTGCTGGCCAATCAGAGGCTGGTAGCTGTTTTTGCTGACCAGTGCCATTGGGGAGGTGGTGGCTGCTGCCAGAACAACTGCTACCAGAGATCCAGGATCGAGAAGTGACCCAGCCCAGGGTTAATGACAGAGGGGTCTTGCGGGGTGGGGGGCGAGCAGATGAGTGAGGGGGGAAAGAGGGGAGTCGCCTGCAACGATGGGCGGAGTTGTGGCTCTCACACCTGGCCCTCCCCTTCCTGATGCCAGGTTCCTCGATCAGGTACTGAGTAACTTCAAACGAGGAACCGTCCCCCCACGGCTGGGAACAACAAGCAGCCTGCACAGTTTTACTTATCATGTAACCCACCCACAGTTGGGTGAATACCAATGACAGTGGGATGATCATTAATTGGCCACTTAACGGCCTTAATAGGTGCCTGGGGAGAAAGTCCAACCATGGGCCTTCCTGTCCTGGACTTAATTTTGGTAGAGGCAGGAAGGCAACAGGGTGCTTGCACGCCACCCTCCCACCTGATTAAATGCCCTCCCCATCTCCAAACATGCCATGAGAGAGGGCACAAAATATCCCCCTTTGTTCCTATCAATATACTGACTATTATGACTATTGCAAAATGTGTAATGAAGCTTACAGTGACAGCCATTTGACACTGGAGCATTCCTGAATGAAAATTGTGGGCTTTGTTTTGTAAGATTGATTTTCATATTCAATGTGTATAATGTAAAATAATATCAGCACAACAATACTTGGTTTTTATCTACACTAAAGCCCTGTTCTTCATCTCCAATAAAATAAGATGACTGGTAGTAGTAACATGACTTCTTCAGTTTATTAATTAACATTAAAAATGCTGCCCTTTCAAGATTAAATCAGTAGCTATATATAAATATATAATATATAAATATTAGTTTTATTTTAAATGGAACAAACATCATTTTAGACTGGAATTGGGAGCAGGAGAGGCTGCACAGTCCCACAGGGACTTGTACGAGAGGCAGATGTAATGAGTTTATGCTCAAATTCATCTTTGTGTAGAAACCTGGAGGACCACAGAAGGTGTTGGAGTTATAATAAATTGTAGTTAATGAAAAACTCATTTCAATTATAATTTGATCAAAAAAATGATCTCAATAGAATAAACTATTGAATAGGATAAATATATCAAGAAAACGGGCCAATTTAAAAAAAAACAAGTCTGAATACAAACAGAATACAAATCCAAACTTTAAATAGTAAAACATACTATTGTGAACCTACCTCAATTTCTTTCCCAGGAGACAAGTGACTCTGGCTCACTGAACCAGCTGAATTGTGGGAAAACTTCACTGGGCACTTGGTGTCCTGCTGCAAAACCTCAAAATACTGCTTTACAAACCTGCAGTTTAACGAGATGGGTTTTAAACAGTAAACCCTTACTGTGAAAAGTCTGTAATAAACAGTGTGCAGAGGAGAGGAAAACCAAGGGCACTCACCTGTCAGCTTCTGCTTTCGTACCTATTGGGAACCTGGTATACAAAACAATGTTTTTCAGTTGAGATTCATGAAATCAATAGAAACTGCATAGACCTAAACTATTCAAATGCGAACACACTTCTGCAAGTTAATCATTCTCAAATCTGACTTAGAATACTGTGGGTTCAAGGGCTATTATAGACATGAGCGCACAGTCTCAGCTAATACTTTAGTCAGTACTGAGATGCAACCTTTTAGATACAACATGAAACTGAGAATCCATAAACCAGCTCAGATGGATTTAAAATAATCTATGGCTATCTGAGGAAGACCAAAGTTAGCTTCCTGCTGAACATTCTTTCCTCAAGCACTAAATACAGATTAATTCATTTCATGCATGTAGGACAAAGTGGCTGCTACCTCTACCAAAAAGAGCAGAGGTTGCATTTCAGAAATAGTCCATTAACTATAAAACATTTTGGAATGTCCCAGTGAATCTTATAACTTATAATATTTAGCAACTAAAATTTTTAAACTGCTTATATAACCAAAATGATGCTTTGATACTCCTGAATTACTCAAGTCTGGCAATTCTTTGTGACATTACTGCTCCTGAAACCCAAAAGTATAACAATTTCTAGACAAAATAATAATTTCAATTTCCAACTGAATAATTTCATAATTTTAAACATTTTAAAAGGAATTATTTGTCTAAATCTCTTGACTTCTTGCTACCATTTTAAATTGTTGCTTAGAGGCAGCTGGGAGCACTTTCAGTTTACAGCTCTCCCTCATGTGGCATTGGGGTAATGGTCTTTGGTCATAGATTTTAAAATGTATAATTCCCTAAGAGTAGGTACATTGATTCCTTCCATCATCTATATATTGTAATTATTCCTAACAGATTGCTCCACAAAACATGTGTAAGTCTAATTTCATCATTTGGTTGATGGAAAATCTCTGAAATTTCTTTTGCTAATATAAAAACATTCATGGGTGAAGCTACTACTTTGGGTCAGTGCTTTTAAACTTGGAGCACAAAACAGTTTACTCCAAAACATTTATTTTGCATTCACACAACTCTCAATTCAGTCCTAGTCCTATTCATAAGGGGTTATCTTAGGAGGAAAGGTCAAACAGGTTGGGCCTGTATCCATTGGAGTTCAAACGAATGAGAGGTGATCTTATTGAAATATTTAAGGTCCAGAGGGGACTTGAAGGATGGATGGTGAAAGGATGTTTCCCCTTGTGGGAGAGACTAGACCCAGAGGACACACTTTAAAAATAAGGGGGTCTTCCATTTAAGACAGAGATGAGGAGAATTTTTTTCTCTCAGAGGGTTGAAAGTTTGTGGAATTTTTTCCCCCCAGAGAGCAGTGGAGGCACTGCCATTGAATAGTCTTAAGGCAGAGTTCGATGGTTTCTTAACTAACAAGAAATTCAAAGGGTGTAGCAGGTAGGCAGGAGGGTGGAGTTGAGGCCACAATCAGATCAGCCGTGACCTTATCAAATGGTAGAGTAGGCTCGATGGGCTGAATGTCCTATTCCTGCTCCTAATTCGTTTGTTCATATTTCCTAATCCTGCTGCGCAGCAAACTTCTACTTACGGGATGTGAGTAACCAAGTGTTCGTTTTCTTCCTCTGGTTTGGGGTCCTTCGTCATTTGTATCTTACCATAAAAGAGGGGGTCATCTGATGACTGGTAAATTGTTAATTTGGAGGCATGAACTCGATCTGTTCCTTCCCACTCAAAAACGTATTCATCATTTGCTTCCTTAAAGGATTCAATAATTAAATATTCTTAGTGACTTCATTTAATCTTACACAGTAGAGCTAAAGACCAGACGTAATGGTAAATTTTACTGCTGGTTAAATCTTTCACTCTTCTACCACCAAGAGTACTAAGTATCCCTCCTCGGCGGTTATGGCCACTATTTCTCAATTATTCTCATAATCTCATGTCAATTGTCTGCCTTACTTAATTTCCCAGAACTAAGCAAACAATTCTGACCAGGAGCACACTAAATTAAGAAGCAATCAGGATAAATACTTAAAAAATCTGTTCCTCACTCTGACCGCCTATATAACCTTTATCCCAGTCTATCTTGTAGCGTATAAATTCACCCAATTAATATACTGTTTTTATTTCTTCTTCACCAGCCTATTTATTCTCTCCACCTGCCACGTTAGTTTAAACCTTCTCCAAAAGCACTAGTTACTCTACCAGAAGGGACATTTGTTCCAGCCTTGAGCAAGTGTGAAGCCACCTATCCTATGCAGGCTGCTCTTGTTGCATAACTGGTTCCCAATGCCTCCAAAATTGGAATTCTTCCCTCCAATACTATCAGACATGCAATTAACCTCCCTCAACTTGCAATTCCCACACTGGCTAGCAGGTGCAATCCTGAGATTGCTACCATTGAGTCTTGTTCTGTAATCTATCGCCCAATTTCTATGACACACTTTGCAGGATTTCATTTTTCCCCTCCTGCAATTGGATCTGACATGAACCACGACTGTTTTCTTCCCAATTGCAAAATCTTTTGCACCTACTAGGTTACCTTTGAATCAGGTGAGTAAAACACCACAGTGACAATGGAATTCCCCTGATATTTCTGCACTCCAGCTTCTCTTCTGACTTATTCCACTACTTATTCTACAGTACCTCAGTTCTGCTTATTGCTGTATGGCTCTAAGTTACTGCCATTGTTGCAGGTAATCAATACGGAATATCGGTTTGTCAATTTAACATTCCTACACTGAGTCACCCATTTCCTTTTCTCACTAACTCCCTCTGCTTGAGAAGTGACCACTTCCTGGCATCGCAAGAAAATTTTAACCATTCTCATGGACTGGAATGTACCATACTGCTCAGAAACTTTGAGCTTCAGTGCAAGTAGTTAAAACACTTTTCACATATTTGGTTAACAGGGCACACAAAACAAAAGCCTCAGACAGGTACTGTACATCATAGGCTTCAGCTGCACCATACTAAACTGAACTGTTTTCTTAAGAAAATATGAATAAAATTAAACATAAAATCTGGTTATTTAATCCCTCAAATTTAACAAGTGCAAGTACACGTCAAGGCTGAATTCCTATTCAGCTATCATTGCTCAACTTATTAAATTAAATTTATATGATCTTAACTTACACAATATCTCAACTACCAGAAGGAAAAACAAACAGCCAATCACTTATGCAATCAATTAACAAACCTATTAACAGATCAAACGAGTTCAAAAGAGTGTCAACAAATAAACAAGTTTAAACAGTTATTAATCATTTTCTGCAATTGAACATTTAAAATAAAGTTAAATCCAAAATATTGCAAGTAGATTTTTCAGTGCATTTCCCCAATACTGAGGCTGAACTTCACATTGCTCTGGCCTTACAAACTCTACTGAAATTGTTGCTATTCACAATTATCAGAGAAATAAGAACAAGTACAGTGCTCATTGTTGCAAACCCCTCCATATGAATGGTAAACTGTAAGTATTTAGGGGCAGAATTACCACATTTCAGTAAATAATCGGCCTTTGAAACAGAGAGCTTATACTGAATTAGGTCATTTAACCATTCCTGAAAATAACACCCATTTACTACAATACTACCCTTCCAAATATGATAATGCTATATAAGTTCACTCCATTAGAGCTATATCTTCTATTTATGTCATCAAGAAATTTAAATTAATTAATTCCACAATTCCACACAATTAATTCCAATTTACTACTGAAAGTTTATCTACTATGATCCCAGCTGATGTTAATACTGGCTAAGTCAAAAAGATCCTTTTATTTTTATTTTTAGAAACCGTGGAGGTAAGTTACTGAACAAATACTCAGGAGTCTGCTGATGAACTTTTAACACAAATAATAAAATTTATTAAACAAGAAAAATTAACTATACCACACCAGACAAAAAGGTTGGAAAGATCTCAGTACAAATACAAGAAAATGATTCAAACTCACACCGTTCCTTTTATCCCAGCAATACCCTTACAGACACAAAACCATTGTAAACATTTAACACTATCTTAACACCAAGGCTTCTTGCTTGGGCTGGCCCAGTTGCAAACGGTTTTCTTTCCGTGAATTTCTGAGCATTCACTAGAGGTTTTTCCCCCAGCTGGTATCTCTCCCTGAGATACCCAAAACTGCACTCTAAACTCAATATTACATCAAATGCAGGGCAAACACAGGAGCTCCCCAAACTCAGTCCCCAGCAGCCTTGTAGTATTTCTTATCAGAGAGCTTAGAACGCCTGTCTTCACTCTCAAACATACTCTGAACTTCTTTTCTGCCTTTGTGTGCGTCTCTGGACCCCTGTCGCTAGGCAACAGCACAGTTCTTTCTACCTAATGTTTTTTCCCAAATCAATAAACTTCTAACCCCTTTTTAACCTCTCTTTTTCACTTCAAGGGTTGTAAAACCTCATTAAAAATCTATGCATACAAACAAATGCAGAAAACCTGACCTTTTAGTTAGGAGGCTCTCCAGACTTCCCGCCCCAAACTCTCAGAAAAAAAATGAAATGAAACTAAAACCATATTCCATCCTTCTTAACATACAAATATAAATATAAATTAAACTTAAAGTTACATATTGCTCCTAAAACTACTGTTATATGGACAAATGATGTTTGGCAAGTAATCAAGATTGTAACCAAGTAAATGTCTATAGTCCCATTCAACTATACAAACTATTAAAGTTGATCAAACACATATTTCAGATGTAATTATTCATTGAACCGAACATTAACAATTGACCATTCAGAGCAAATACTTGCTTATAATCAAATGTCAATCCTTATAATGTTTATTTCCTTCAAATTTGTAATTTCATTTTTGTAATAATAAATTATTGGATACATTTTCAATGGATGAATATGCTTAAAATGATTTTGACAAATTTCACTTTCAAAAAATCCTTTTAGCTGAATTGGAAAGAGGCATATTACCGTTTTGTCTCACATGCCCAAAGTAATAAATCACTGCAATTAGAAGTACCGTAATTGGAAGTTCTATGGTGTCTGAACAAGTCCCACAAGATATCTCAAGAAGCCAAAAAAAGAGGTACTTACATGGATTGGCCAGGCAGCTGTTTGCGAGTCATCAGGTTTGCTAGCTTTTTCCACCTTTGCATACTTTTCCACCTAGAGCAAGTGCCAAATTTGAAGCCAAAGTTAATGTAGAGAAAACAGAAGAGCTTTTTACTTTGTAAGCTTTACTGTAAACGAGTCACTCTCCCACTGCCACCACAAAAGTATAAAAACACCGTTACAATTCACTTAAAAGGCTGTATGCAGAGCTGCTAAAACACTCAGAGAACCCCCAAACGGAATGCAAGTAAATTACAACTGCACTCATTTCCCAGATGTCTACTTTAAGACATGTTTCGGGGGCAGATTCTGTCAAATTCTAATATGCAAAAAGTCTGAAAGCCTAGGAAAACTGCAAAACTGAACATGTATTTTTCTTTATTACAAGTCAAAGGATTATTACTTATTAATTAGGATTATATTATACCTCAACATTGGACTCAAATTAAGGGTGCTGTTGTCACACTGAGATAACCTGTTGCCTAGATTAGATTGTGAAAACTCAATTTTATAGCTACCAGATGCAAAATCTGCTGCAATACAACTTCTATATGATTTTTGAAGAGTTTGGGAAGGCTGACTCTAGAACAGTAAACATAACATAGTGAGAACCTGCTCTTTAATATTAGTACAAGAATTGTGAGGGAATCTACATTTTTGTAAATTAGCAGCTATGTTGGGGCGGTGGGGGAGGCAGGAATCTTCGGTTCACTGGAGATTGTAACATTTAAGGTACAGAATGTACCACGGGTTCATACATCCGATCCGGCCTCAGGGCAGGGTGTGGAACACTGTTGGGAGATATTAACGGATGACACCGATCAGTTCAAGAGACAGAGAGAACAGCAGACCATGGTGAGCAGTGGTTGCTCTGATGAGTCTGGAGCTGGAGGAGGCAGCAGAAGGTTGCTAGTTTTGTGCTGCTGGGAAATGAGGGTTAAGCGAAGTCCATGTCAGCAATCAGCCCAGTGAAGCTGAAGTGAACAGCAGCTGTTGGCTCCTTGAAGCTGGGAGTTGGGGCAAAGGAAGTTCATGAGCACGGGGTTCTGCTCAGAGTAGCTAGAGAGTTGGAATCGTGCCGGTAACTAGATGCTGGAGCGGAACCTTATGAATCCAGTGGGTGCTCTCTTGGGAGAAGAGACTGAGCAACTGGGAGGTGAGTAGTTGTTGGGAAATCTTTTAGGAGCAGCTTTTGAGGGAAATCAGTGGCTAGATCTTTGAAAGAGAGGAGCTGAAATCACTCAGGAGGAAGACAGAATTTTAAAGGATTCTGAGACACACAGAGGTCGCTGATGTGTGGCTTGCTGAGAAAATTCGGGGTACTTGTCTTGGTCATGTCTGCCATAGATGTGCAGTTTGCGGTGTGTTTGACCACAGTTTGCCTGTTAATTCATGTTTACCTCATAAATTACCTCTGGATTTTAGAGTATGAGTTAGTTAATGCTGACTGTTTGCTTTGCTGACTTTTATATAGTAAAAGTTCTTCTGTTTGTTTAAAACCATGGAATCTTGTGGCTTTATTCTCCTAGTAAATGTTTGGATTTCTAATTTTGTCTACTTTAAAACAAAAGCTACTGGTTCCCTAATCAGATCGTAACTAAACTTTGGGGGTCTTGTCCAGGACCATAGCAAAATTTGGGGGTCTGTTCTGGGATTGCACCAGTATGTTTAGAGATTCCTGACTTACAAAGTAAATTTAGCCAAATAGGGCAAAGTTGTGTGATCCATTATATAGATAGGAAATAGATCAATTTTACTGTCAAGATTATATCTTGTGCATTCACACAGATCACGCAAGTTTTTTGGTATCTAATCACGATTTTTCCAGATAGAGTATTTTATAGTCTGCCTCCAGTGTGTGCTGTCACTGTATCTAGTATGTATGAGAAGTTGTATTGTTAAGGTCACAAAATCATTTAACTAGATATGGGACAGTAAGAATGCTTGCTGTTTTGGGACGCAAGAACTGTATAGAAATGGCCAATGGCTCTGAAGCCAAAAGAGTGTCAAGCACAGATCTGAGTTTTAAAAATCTATTTGCACAGGTACCTCACAGTACTTAATACACTAGGTTTCTGGTCTGTAGCTGAACTTGTTGGGACTAAGGCTAATCACCAAAAATTTCTTAAGTGTGTTTACAGCACACTCATTGTTAATGATGTGTAATGGCTTCTCAAAATGGCTCTTCTTTGATTCAGGTGATAATTTTAACCCCTTAAAAAATCAACCTACAAGTAGCTTGTTTGTTTTTAATTAGTGTTACAGAATTCCACAAGTTGCATAAGTGTACATTATTGGTGTGAGAAATGAGTTAGTACCACCTGCCCACTATAATCAGGGATTGTGTAAATGGTGAGGACTTACCTGCTGCTTGCATTTCTTCAATTACAATATTGTTAATTAGAGATTTAAACATTTCATAAATATTAATATGAAACTTGATCTGTAACCACTTTCACAGCCATGCATATCTTCAATAAAATGATCCAGAAATTGCTGCAGAGGCACACCTTCCAGGGATATTGGGGGAGTGAGGCGAACTTGATTGCTTTTTGAAAAAGCTCGCACAGACTCGGCTCATTGCATTGTATTATTTATACGTCACAAATTGCTGGAGATGCAAATTGATAATGGTACGATTACCTCAAAGAGGCAACTAAAACCTCAAACATCAGGTACAATAGTTTGATCTCCTTAACAAATGAAATTTAAGGATGCAGAAAGAACCAAAACCAACAATGGTGAAGGAAATAGGTGGAGTTAGAGCCAAATTAGATACAGAAAGATAAGTGAAAGAAATAGAGTGCATTGAGAGGGGAAAAGGCCACAGAAAGAAAATATCTATATGAAAATTTCTAGGAACGATTTAATGCCCACAGGAGCAATATGCCACAATTCTATTCTCTTTCTAAGCTCCAAGGTTGAGTGGTATGTCAGGACCATATATCATGCCATTAACAGGGTCCTTACAACATGAATTACCAGCTTTAAAATAGCTACAGCGAGATTAACTAGTATTCATAGTGCAAATCCAGGAATCCGGGTATACAATGATGAGATGGTAATTTTTTCTGTTTTGTCGAGCCAATGGCAAATTGTCCGACAATGTGTGGTGAATCAGAACTCATGGTGTAGCTCTTCTTTGCCACAAATTGCTGTTTCGTCTTTTTTTACAAACTACTAATGATAGGCGCTGTGAACTCCTTACCAGCAATTTCTGGGGAATTATTAGATAACATTCTGGATGAACTCCAAAGAAAGCACACTTACATCAATTTCAGATGGCACAGCGAGCTGGCATGGATTTTGCTTCCACATATCAACACACTTACAAAAAGGGGAAAAAAGTCTTGTTAGAACCTTGTGCAATAGAGAATAATAAATTAACATCAACACTTGTTTTGAAAAATAAAAATGGAACATACACTTCCAGCTCTTGAAATTTTAAGGTCAATGGGTGGTACTGGCTTTCTTTCCTTTCTCTTTTGTAGATAATCAAACAGTTTAAGATGAGGTGGCGGCGTGAATTGGGCTATCTCCTGCTGTCTATTCAATGCTGGCCGGGAGTACCGCTTCATACACCTATTGAAGGTAGCCACAATGAACATTTAGAATGACCCAGTTAATGACCCAATTAATAACCAGTAAGCATAATATGCAATGCTGCAGATATAAGGAGAATTACAAATTGCATGGACAAAAACTTCATGTTAATTTGTACAAATCATCAACAACAAAAAAACTTGCTCATTTGTCTTTGGCCGTCTCCTGTCTTGATTCAATCATTTAGCTTTATTGGGTTGGATTGGCTGAAATTGTATTAAAACATGAAAGGATAGAACCTTAAGTTTGAGATACAAGTGAATAGGCTGGACCTAACATTTGCATTTTTAGATACATTGAGAGTTCATTTTAATATCAAAGGGAAGTCAGAGGTACCAAGAAACATGTTTGCATCTTGCAAGAGTTCCAAAGGTAAACACAAGAGGGTATATTACATTTTATTGACCCGAAAGCAGAGACAAAACAGAAACAAGAAAAATTGGAAGGATTTGAGTTTCAGAGGTTTGAGAACAATGGAACCTGAGATGAAAGGGTGAAAAAGGGTATTTTAGAGTTACTGTGGAAAGCTTAAGGTAGCTGGAGTTGGTAGCTGTGGAGCTGTTGGCTGTAGCTGGTAGCTGGAGCTGTTGAGCTGTAGCTGTGGGCTACTGGCTGTGTGACGAAGGTCTCCTGAAAACAGTTCTAGGCTGGGAGAAGACGCAGTTTGAATCAGCCATTCAGTCAAGCCAGAAAAGTCTTGGACTGCAACAAGCAGTCTTGTTCTTAAGTTTTGGATTTCCACAGCAGAGCGGGAGAGTGTTTAAGAGGGGAGGCGATGGCATAGTGGTATTGTTGCCGGACTAGTGATCCAGAGACCCAGGGTAATGCTCTGGGGACCAGGGTTCGAATCCTGCCATGGCAGATGGTGGAATTTGAATTCAATAAAAATCTGGAATTAAAAGTCTAATGGTGACCATGAAACTTTTGTTGTAAAAACCCATCTGGTTCACGGAAGTCCTTTAGGGAAGGAAATCTGTTGTCCTTGTCTGGCCTGGCTTACACGTGACTCAAAACCCACAGCAATGTGGTTGACTCTTAAATGCCCTGTGAAATGGCCTAGCAAGACATTCAGTTGTAACAAACCGCTGCAAAGTCACAAAAAAGGAATGAAACCGGATGGATCACCCGGCATCGACCTAGGCACCGGAAACGACAACGGCTATCTCAGCCCAGTCAATCCTGCAAAATCCTCCTTACTAACATTTGGGGGCTAGTGCCAAAATTGGGAGAGCTGTCTCACAGACTAGTCAAGTAACAGTCTGACACAGTCATCCTCACGGAATTATATCTTACAAGTAATGTCTCATACACCACCATCACCATCCCTGGGTATGTCGTGTCTCAGCGGCAGGACAGACCCAGCAGAGGTGGCAGCACAGTGGTGTACAGCCGGGAGGGATTTGCCCTGGGAGTCCTCAACAAAGACTTCCGACCCCAATAAGTCCCATGGCATCAGGTCAAACATGGGCAAAGAAACCTCCTGCTGATTACCACGTATCACGCTCCCTCAGCTGATGAATCAGTGCTGCTCCATATTGAACACTTGGAGGAAGCACTGAAGGGCGCAGGATGTACTCTGGGTGGGGGACGTCAATGTCCACCACCAACAGTGGCTCGGTAGCATCACTACTGAATGAGCTGGCCGAGTCCTAAAGGACACAGCTGCTGGGCTGGGTCTGCGGCAGGTGATGAGGGAACCAACATGACCTCATCCTCACCTACCTACCTGCCACAGATGCATCTGTCCATGACAGTATTGATAGGAGTGACTAACGCACAGTTGTTGTGGAGGCACATTGAGGATACACTCCATCACGTTGTGTGGCACTACCACCTTGCTAAATGGGATAGATTGCGAACAGATCTAGCAACTCAAGACTGGGTATCCATGAGGTGTTGTGGGCCATCAGCAGCAGCAGAATTGCATTTGACCACAATCTGTAACCTCACGGCCCGGCATATCCCCCACTCTAACATTACCATCAAGCCAGGGAATCAACCCTGGTTCAATGAAGAGTGCAGGAGGGCATGTCAGGAGCAGCACCAGGCAAACCTAAAAATCGGGTGTCAACCTGGTGAAGCTATAACACAGGACTACTTGCGTGCCAAACAGCATAAGCAGCAAGTGATAGACAGGGCTAAGTGATCCCACAACCAATGACCAAGTAGTGTCTTTTTGGGGGAATGGTTTATGAGACCAATTTTAACTGTGTAACTGTAATCTTGTGTGTTTAAGTTTTCTTTTATTCTTTTTAATAAAACTTTTACTTTTAATTTTTAAAATTCCAGAAGTGTTACTGGACTTCTTGCTGCCGAGATCAGTACATTTTCCTCTCTTTTTCCGAATACAAAAAAAAGGTAAGCTAAGTTTCCCTCTGGGATTTGGTTTGTGCAGTAATTAGCGTCGGTAGTGGTCAGAACAGTACCAAGTAGAATGATTGCAGAGTTTATTTCAAATAGTGCTTGAGTTTAAAAGAACATATTTTGATAGTCAGCTTTAATTAGGAAAAGAGAGTTTTTGAACAACTGTTGCATATCAAAATACAACTTTACCACATGATAGATAACACCCACCTTTTCATTGGTCTTGTGTTCATCTTTTGTTTGTTATAGACAAGCCTGTTGGTTGTGCATGTTACAGTGAAGGAAGGGTCTAGGCAAAGGGGCTCGGCTGTATGGAGCACCAGCTGGCTTTCAAGGACAAGTTTGTCATCCTACATTATGAAAAAAGATCAACTTCAAATAACATAGCTGTACCTGTACTGTTTTTAACCTAACAAATATCCCAGCAAATATCAAATTAAGTAAATTTTCAATAAAGTGGCTACAGTAAACAAGTGTGCCTTCATTACCTGAAAGTCCTAGAAATTGCTTTGTGATTTTGTTCTATGGCCTTCAGCAGTGATAATTATATTCTAAAGTTTATAAAATGAATATCTCTATTAAATAGGTTTACCATGACACAGGAACCCTACGAATTGAATGTTGCACAATTTACCTGTGTCCATTTGTGGTTGTCACTTGTTATTGCATGTACGTCACAAATCAAGGTCTGCAGGAAAAAAAAGGTTGGTGTGGTAAAACAACCATTATTTACAGGTTAGAGAATTGTACAAGTTCAAAATGGGCATCGAGCAGGCAAGTAGAACATAACATTATAACCTGTAGAAAAGGAAACATGATAAAATCATCAAATGACACAATCATCTTATAACAAGTTAACTAACAATTAAGCTACACTAAAATAAACAGTTTATGCTTTTGCTGACTTTGACCTACAGTTTGGCTTGAGGATAATAGTTTATGTATTTTTCTAAGTTTTTATTTGTGAATTTATTTTCTTCGGTCATCAACCTCTTACATGATGTCATGTGACTGCAATGAACAAATAAGAATATTACAAGTTCTGGCATGCTGACGCAGCATAACAGTTGAATTGGACAGAGTATCTCATTACGAATATACAAACGCATGAATTAGGAGGAGTAGGCCTCGGGGCTCCTTGAGCCTGCTCCGCTATTCAATAAGATCATGGCTTATCTGATTGCAACCTCAACTCCACATTCCCACCTATTCCCTATAATCTTTCACTCCCTTGCTTATCAAGAATCTATCTAATTTAGATTAGATAAGAAACACCAAGGGGCAGAAAATGTTGGTGGGGGTTTTCTATAGGCCCCCAAATAGTAATGGAGATGTAAGGGAAGGCATTAAGAAGGAAATTTGAGATGCATACAGTAAGGCTACATCTGTAATCATGAGTGACTTTAATCTACATATAGATTGGACAAACCAAACTAGCAATAATACTGCGGAGGAGGATTTCCTGGAGTATGTACATGATGGTTTTTTAGACCAATACGTTGAGGAACCAATTAAGAGAGCAAGCTATCCTAGACTGGGTATTGTGCAATGAGAAAGGATTAATTAACAATCTAAGGTAGGGTCCTTAATCTAAATAAATGAAAAAGTTGAATCTAAAACTAGGGTCCTTAATCTAAATAAAGGGAACTACGAGGGTGCGAGACGCAAGTTGGCAGTGATGGGATGGGGAACCGTACTAAAAGGGTTGACAGTGGATAGGCAATGGCTAATATTTAAGGAACATATGCATGAATTACAACAATTATTCATTCCTGCCCGGGGCAAAAAATAAAACAGGAAAGGTGGCTCAACCGTGGCTTAGAAAAGAAATTAGGGATAGTATTAGATCCAAAGAGGAGACATATAAAATTGCTAGAAAAAGCAGCAAGCCTGAGGATTGGGAGCAGTTTAGAATTCAGCAAAAGTGGACAAAAAGCTTGATCAAGAAGGGGAAAATGGAATGAGAATAAACTTGTAAGGAACATAAAAACTGACTGTAAAAGCTTCTAAGAACATGCGAAGAGAAAACGATTACTGAAGACAAATGTAGGTCCCTTACAGTTAGAAACGGGGGGAAATTATAATGGGGAA
Source organism: Cetorhinus maximus (assembly GCF_964194155.1). NCBI lineage: Eukaryota > Metazoa > Chordata > Chondrichthyes > Lamniformes > Cetorhinidae > Cetorhinus > Cetorhinus maximus. The sequence continues at coordinate 32,439,508 of NC_135885.1, read as the reverse complement.
CAAAAAAATGGCAGAAGAATTGAACACATATTTTGGTTCTGTCTTCACAAAAGAGGACACAAATAATTTCCCAGAAATGTTAGGGAACCAAGGGTCTAGTGAGAGGAAGGAATTGAAGAAAATCAGTATTTGTAAAAAACTGGTGCTAGAGAAATTAATGAGGTTAAAGGCTGAAAAATCCCTAGGGCCTGATAATCTACATCCCAGAGTACTAAAGGAAGTGGCCCTGGAAATATTGGATGCATTGGTGGTCATCTTCCAAAATTCTATAGACTCTGGAGCAGTTCCTACAGGTTGGAGGGTGGCAAATGTAACCCCACTATTTAAAAAAGTAGGGGGAGAAAAAACAAAGAATTACAGACCAGTTAGCCTAGCACCAGGAGTGGGGAAAATGCTGGAGTCTATTATACAAGATGTGGTAACAGAACACTTGGAAAGCATTAACGGGATTAGACAAGGTCAGCATGGGTTTATGAAAGGGAAATCATGCTTAACTAATCTACTGGAGTTTTTTGAGGATGTAACTAATAGAATAGATGAAGGAGAATAGATAGAATAGATGATGTATTTGGATTTCAAGAAGGCTTTTCATAAGGTCCCACATAAGAGGCTTGTGGGCAAAATGAAAGCACATGGGATTGCGGGTAATATACTGGCATGGATTGAGAATTGGTTGACAGACTGGAAACAGAGAGCGGCAATAAATGGGTCTTTTTCCAGGTGGCAGGCGGTGACTAATGGTGTATTGCATGGATCGGTGCTCGGGCCCCAGCTATTCACGATATATATAAATGACTTGGATGAGGGAACCAAATGCAATATTTCTAAGTTTGATGACACAAAACGGGGTGGGGTTGTGAGGAGGATGATAAGAGGCTTCAGGGCGATTTAGACAAGTTGTGTGTGTGGGCAAACACATGGCAGGTGCAGTATAACGTGGATAAATGTGAAGTTACATGCTTCGGTGTGAAAAACAGAAAGGCAGAGTGTTATTTAAATAGTGATATATTGGGAAATGTGGATGCACAAAGGGATCTGGGCATCCTTATACACCAGTCAATGAAAGTAAATAGGCAGGTGCAGCAAGCAATTAGGAAGGCAAATGGTATGTTGGCCTTCATTGCAAGAGGATTTGAGTTCAGAAGTAGGGATGTCTTACTGCAGTTATACAGGGCCCTGGTGAGACCACACCTGGAGTATTGCGTGCAGATTTGGTCTCCCTACCTAAGAAAGGATATACTTGCCATAAAGGGAATGCAGCAAAGGTTCACTAGGCTGACACCTGGGATGGCAGGACTGTCGTATAAGGAGAGATTGGTTCAACTGGGCCTGTATTCATTAGAGTTTAGAAGAATGAGAGGGGATCTGATAGAAACGTATAAAATTCTAACAGGGCTAGACAGACTGGAAGCAGGGAGGATGTTTCCCCTGGTTGGGGAGTCTAGAACCAGGGGCCACAGTCTCAGGATATGGGGCAGGCCATTTAAGACTGAGATGAGGAAAGATTTCTTCACGCAGTGGATGGTCAACCTGTGGAATTCTCTACCACAGAAGGCAGTGGAGGCCGGGTAACTGAGTATATTCAAGAAAGAAATTGATAAATTTTTGGATATTAGGGGCATGGAGAGAAAGCGGGAATATGGTGTTGAGCTAGAGGATCAGCCATGATCATATTGAATGGTGGAGCAGGCTCGTAGGGCCAAATGGCCTACTCCTGCTCCTAGTTTCTATGTTTCTATCTGCCTTAAAAATATTCAAAGACTTTGCTTCCACTGCCTTTTCAGGAAGAGTTCCAGAGACTCATGACCCTCAGAAAAATAAATTCTCCTCATCTCTGTATTAAATGGGTAACCCCTTATTTTTAAACAGTGACCCTCTAGTTCTAGATTCTCCCACAAGAGGAAACATCCTCTTCACATCCACCTTGTCAAGACCCCTCATAGGATCTTATATGTTTCAATCAAGTCGCCTCTTACTGTTCCAAACTCCAGTGATACAAGCCTAGCCTGTCCAACCTTTCCTCAAAAGGCAACCCTCCCATTCCAGGTATTAGTCTAGTAAACCTCTCTGAACTGTTTCCAACACATTTACATCCTTCCTTAAATAAGGAGACCGATACTGTACACAATACTCCAGATATGGTCTAACCAATGCCCCATAAAGCTGAAGCATAACCTCCCTATCTTTGTATTCAATTCCCTTTGCAATAAACAATAACATTCTATTAGCCTTCTTAATTACTTGCTGTATCTGCATACTAAACTTTTGCGATTCATGCACTAGAACACCTAGATCCCTCTGCAGCTCTGGGCTCTGCAATCTCTCACCATTTAGCCATATGCTTCTTTTTTGTTCTTCCTGCCAAAATTGATAATTTCACATTTTCCCACATTACACTCCATTTGCCAGATCTTTGACCGCTCACTTAACTTGTCTATGTCCCTTTGTAGCCTCCTTATGTCCTCTTCACAACCTACTTTCCTGTTAAGCTAACTGGTCTGCAGTTTCCTGCTTTTTGTCTCATTCCCTTTTTGAATAAAGGAGTTATATTCGCTATCTAATGGAACCTTCCCCGAATCTAGGGAATTTTTGAAAATTAAAACAAGCATCAACTATCACAATAGCCAATTTTTAAAAATATATTTTTTCCCCAACCTCCAACTACCACCAACTACCACCCTGCCCCCACCCACAACCCACAGGGACATCTGTCATTTGTCTCTATGTTTTGCTTTCACAGAGCACTGACTCTTGTTCTGATATTAACACATTCTGCTATCTTACCTTTATGCTACCACACCACCTTTAGTCTTTAACAATACCATTAACATTCCCTTTGGTCTGTGCCCATGACATCTGTGTCAAATATCTCCTGAGCTCCCACCTATCCCTGACCTTCTATTTTGCTCCACCCCCTCTTAAACAATATAAAATCCATCACAATTTCTACCCCTCTTTAGCTCTGAAGAGTCATACGGATTCGAAACGTTAGCTCTGTTTCTTTCCCCACAGATGCTGCCAGACCTGCTGAGTTTTTCCAGAATTTTCTGTTTTTATCTCAAGAGCCACTTCTCTTAAGACCCTATGATGAAGTCCATCAGGACCCGGGGACTCATCAGCTGATAGCTCCAACAATTTGCTCAGTACCACTTCCCTGATGATTGTAATTTTCTTGAGTTCCTCCCTCCCTTCCATTTCCTGATTTACAGCCATTTCTGGGATGTTACTTGTATCCTCTGTAATGAAGACCAATGCAAAGTACCTGTTCAATTCATCTGCCATTTCTTTATTTCTATTATTAATTCCCCAGACTCACTTTCTATAGGACAAACATTCACTTTAACTCTTTTCTTTTTTAAATATCTATAGAAACTCTTGTTACCCGTTTTTATATTTCTAGCTAGCTTTCTTTTGTACTCTAATTTTTCCTTCCTTATTAATCTTTTAGTAATTCTTTGCTGTTTTTTATATTCTGTCTAATATTCTGACCAGCTATCCATCCATGTTTTTTCTTTAAGTTTGATACTATCTTTAGTTTTTTTAGTTAACCACAGGTCGCCATTCAGAATCACAGCTGAAATACTCTCAGAACAAATTCAAACTGCCGATTTTATCTACAACCTGAATTTATGCTATTGAGGTGGCTATTTTAACCTTACAGGGAAGAACATGAAGCACCACAACTTATCTCAGCGTGACTGAACAGTCGCTAGCCTCGATAATGGCCTTAGTTTTCTGGGATCCAGAGAGTAGCGAGAGGAAAAATAATTCTTGATTATTCCATACAGGAAAGTGTATATACTAAGCCATCATCCTTATTTCTACATCCTGAAATAGCCCCCACACACTATGCTATGGGTTCACACATGAAAAATGGTTGCTTGGGTAGGGCACTGGAGGTTCAGTGGCACCCCAGTATAAAATAATGTCTTTTGCAAAGACAGACAAAAAAAAAGTTTGGATTTCAGAAACTATTTTGATAAGATATAATACTAACCTCATTAAAAATAAGTGGTTTGTGTGATGACACTGGGGATGAAGTGAGAGAGAGAGAATAGAACATTTAACAACAAACACAATTTATTACCTGCATTGTAGGCCGAAGTAATATATGCCTGCTTTGGTATGTAGGTGCTTTCACATGACCAGACTGCCGATAATCTCGTACTTCAGCTACAACACATCCACAGTGAAAAATATTCACCTAACAAGAAAATAAAACTTTAATTGAACAAAAATGGTCACCATTGATTTAACACATTGGTGCTGATTTTAAGTCAAAAACAAATTTGAAAGGAGTCTGATCAAATGACTGACTAAAGCAATGCATGGATTTTGCAGTAGAAATAATGGTGAGGCTATCAGAGCTCACCATTATTGAGGAGTAAATTGGACAGCATTTCCTGGCAACCACACATGCATAGTCAAACACAGAAATCAGGAAGATGCTCCCCCAGAAGCTTCACTATAACAGTATCTCACCAAGAGGCTCAGCATTCAAACACAGGGAAGGGTGTTAAGCTGCAATACTTAGATGATTGCTACCACTAAACACACCAGTAAAAGTTAGGGCTTGTCCGGTCATGTGTAAGTGAATTTTTAAAGGTGTGTTTAAAATTCAAGTAATATGGTATCTTAGGTTTTATCAATAGGGGCAGTGAGTACAAGGGTAAGGAGGTCATGTTGAATTTGTATAACACAGTAGTTAGGCCTCATCTGGAGTACTGCAGCCAGTTCTTCAGGAAGGATGTGAAGGCATTGGAAAGAGTGCAGAGGAGATTCACAAGAATGATTCCAGGGTTGAAGAACTGTAGCTATGAGGATAGATTGGAGAGGTCGGGACTCTTTTCCTTCAAGAAAAGAAGGCTGAGAGAAGTCTTGATAGAGGTATTCAAGGTCCTGAAGGGCATGGACAGGGTAAATAGTGAGAAACTGTTCCCACTCAAGAGCACATCAGGAACTAGAGGGTACAGATTCAAAATAATTGGCAAAAGGAGTAACTGATGTGAGGAAATTTTTTTTCACCCAGAGGGTGGTTGAAGTCTGGAATGAACTTCCTGAGAGGGTGGTGGAGGCAGGTTCGATCGAGGTATTCAAAAAGAAACTGGGCTGTTATCTGGAAAGAAAGAATGTGCAAGGTTATGGGAGTAAGGCAGGGGAGTGGGACTAGGTAGAATGTTCTTTCAGAAAGCCAGTGCAGACTCGATGGGCCAAATGGCTGCCTTCTGCACTGTAAAAATTCTGTGATTCAGTGATGAGCGGCTAAGGCCATTCATTTGTCACTGGCCACAAAATCTGGGCCAGCATCTTGAAGGCATTCCAAATTCTTACTTAGGATTGGGACCAATGAGGCACTCAGTCCAAGGGAGATCCTTTGTCATTCAAAGTTGTGCCATCAAAGGGCAGATAAAACAACCAGTACAACAGTTGTTTGGTAGCGAATGGTTCGCTTTGCCTAGAAACTGCCTTGGTATTTCAACCGCAAGTTGGTTTTAGAGGATAAATTTCCATTTGAAAGTAAATGCTTACAAATATTGGTGTAGAAAACAACAGAATTCATAATCCGGGACAAAAATTTGCCATGTTATCAGACTATAATTCCTGACAGGACCATGACAATAACTTGCGTAATCTAGACAACAGAAAACCGGCTTGAGCCTGCTCCTACCTTGGCTCTGTAGCAATTTAATTCCTCATTCCCAACCCAGTTCTGTATCCAGTCTTTTCTCATAGCCTAGCAATTATAGAGCTCAATTTGAGGCTCAACCATCATTAACAGTCAAACTAACTCTGCACCCAGTCCAGAGCAAACCTTGACCATAGCCTGTGGCTTGCTTCCCATCCATTGCCACTTGCAAACCAGCCCAGTCACATCCTTTATTAAAATCACACTCCTCTGTGCTGGAACAGAGAAAATAGGAAAATAAGAACCCCTACAACCCCTACAGCCTGCTCCATAATTTAATAAGATCATGGCTGATCTAGTTGTGGTCTCAACTCCACTTTCCTGCTTGCCCACCATAAGCCTTGACTCCCTTGTCAATCAAAAATCTGTTTAACTCAGCCTTGAATATATTCAATGACTCAGTCTCCACTGCTCGTTGGGAAAGAGAATTCCAAACACTAATGATCTTCTGAGAGAAAAAAAATCCTCCTCACCTCCATCTTACGTGGGAGGCCCTTTATTTTTAAACTCTGCCTCCTAGTTCTAGCTTCCTCCATGAGAGGAAACATCCTCTTACCATCTACCTTGTCAAGCCCCCTCAGGGTCTATTGATGTTTCAGGAGGAGGTGGTGGCATAGTGGTATTGTCACTGGATTCATAATCCAGAGACCCAGGGTAATACTCTGGGGCCAAGGGTTCAAGTCCCACCACAACAACCCTGGTTCAATGAAGAATGCAGGAGGGCACCACCAGGCATGTCTAAAAATGAGGTGTCAACACAGGACTATTTGCGTGTCAAACAGCACAGACACAGTTAAGCAATTCCACAACCAACAGATCAGATCTAAGCTCTGCAGTCCTGTCATATCCATTCGTGAATGATGGCGGACAATTAAACAACTCACTGGAGTAGGAGGCTCCATAAATAATCCCATCCTTGATGATGGGGGAGCCCATCAGTGCATTTGCAACAATCTTCAGCCAGAGGTACCAAGTGAATGATCCATCGCGGCCTCCTCCAGAGATCCCCAGCATCACAGGTGCAATCTTCAGCCATTTTGATTCACTCCACGTGATAGCAAAGGCTATGGGCCCTGCCAATATTCTGGCAATAGTACTGAAGACATGTAGAAAATTGCCCAGCTATGTCTGTACACAAAATGCAGGACAATTCCAGCCCAGCCAATTACTACCCCATCAATCTACTCTCGATCATCAGTTAAGTAATGAAAGGAGTCATCCACAGTGTTATCAAGCGGCATTTACTTAACCTGTAATGAGGCTGTAAAGACTGAGTGTGTAATCAAGGAGCCCTTGCAAAACTGGAGTAATTGAGAATCAAGGGAAAACTCTCCATTGGTTGGAGTCATATCTAGCACAAAGGAAGATGGTTGTAGTTTTTGGAGGTCAATCATCTCAGTTCCAGGACATCACTGCAGGAGTTCTTCAGGTAGTGTGCCCTAGGCCTGACCATCTTCAGCTGCTTCATCAATGATCTTCCTTCCATCATACTGTCAGAAGTGGGGATGTTCAATGATGATTGCATAATGTTCGCAACCACTCGCTACTCCTCAGATACTGAAGCAGTCCATGTCTAACTGAAGCAAGACCTGGACAATGGCATGGGCTGGTAAGTAGCAAATAACATTCGTGCCTCACAAATGCCAGGTAATGACCATCTCCAACAAAAGAGAACCTAACCATCACCCCTTGACGCTCAATGGCATTACCATCACTGATTGCCCACTATCAACACTCTGGCAGGGTGGGGATACCATTGATTAGAAACTGAACTGGACTAGCCATATAAACACTGTGGCTACAACAGCAGGTCAGAGGCTAGGGACCCTATGGCAAGTAACTCACCTCCTGACTTCCCAAAGCCTGTTCACCACCTACAAGGTACAAGTCAGGAGTGTGATGGAATACTTTCCACTTGCCTGGATGAGTGCAGCTCCAATAACACAAGATGCTTGACACCATCCAGGACAAAGCAGCCCACTTGATTGGCACCTTATCCACAAATATTCACTCCCTCCACCACCGACGCACAGTGGCAGCTGTGTGCGCCATCTAAAAGATGCACTGCAGAAACTCAGCAAGGCTCCTTAGACAGCACCTTCCAAGCCCACAACTACTATCTAGAAAGACAAGGGCAGCAGACACATGGGAACACCACCACCTGGAAGTTCCCCTCAAAGGCACTCACCATCCTGACTTGGGAATATATTGCCATTCCTTCACTGTTGCTGGGTCAAAATCCTGGGATGACCTTCCTAACAGCACTGTGGGTGTACCTACAGCACTGTGGGTGTACCTACACCACATGGACTGCAGCGGTGCAAGAAGGCAGCTCACCACTACCTTTTCATGGGCAATTAGAGATGAGCAATAAATGCTGAGCTAGACACTAACACCCACATCCCATGAACGAACAAAAAAAAATCACTTCTCATTCTTCCAAACTCCAATGAGTATAGGCCCAACCTGCTCAACCTTTCCTCATAAGGCAAATCCCTCATCACAGGAACCAGCCTAGTGAACCTTCTATGGACTGCTTCCAATGCAAGTATGTCCCTCCTTAAGTAAGGAGACCAAATCAAATGCCTTTTGGAATTCCAAATACAATAAATATACTTATTCCCCTTTATCCACCCTGTCTATTATATCCTCAAAGAACTCTAATAAATTTGTCAGGCACTATTTCCCTTTCACACAACCGTGTTGACTCTGTCTGATTGTACAATGATTTCCTAAATGTCCTGCTCTTACTTCTTTAATAATGGATTCTCGCATTTTCCCAATGATACATGTATGGGTAACTGGCCTATAGTTTCTTGATTTCTGTCTCCCTTGTGTTTTTTTATTCCTGAACACTTGAACAAGACTCTTAAGTACATAAAAATTACATTTACATTTACAATACTTTTGCATTTAGAAATATTGCAATATTTATAATTACACGCTTATAATTATTTTAACTGTATCATGTAATTTTATAATAGATATTTATGCTCCAGTAAGGGAATTGGGAAAGGGAGAACCCTGTATCTATATTCACTTCAAGAAATGTTGAGGCTTGGCTGTGGGATTAGTACTTGTTTGAGGCATGAGCTGAAATAGGGCTGGATTTAACACCTCCCCCACCCCCCATACAAGGGAAGTCCAGTGGGAGGCCTGTTCACTGGCTATCCGCCCACCCCTGTCCCCACTGCAATTATACCATTGGCGTGGCTCCAAGGGAGGGAGGGTGGTGATGGGGGTGGGGGGGGATAGGTTGCCTGGTGGCCCATCCACCAGTGAGCTGGGTGCAGGTGCAGGGACATGGGGGAAATGGAGGACTCCTTTCTTATATGGGCCCCCAGAGCCCAAGTTGTAACCACCCCCAACCAGGTTCCCCTACTCCTGCTCTTTCGGCCTGCCGCACCACCTCTCTCAACAGGGTTTGCCAACTTGGTCCTGGCGTGGCCTCCTCAAATCCTGAATTCAGTGCTGCGTGCTTCCTCATCGCTCGAGTACAGTACCAGCAATGGTCACCACTCCAATTGGTGAGCGGCTCTTGGATACAGCACTTCCTGTTCCTGAGGAGCAGTAATCCCATCTCCAGTCTATGAATGACCAATCAGCTGTTTATTGGCTGCAAGGGAACTGTTCTTCTCCAGGGCTACCACCCCACCCCCCTTACTTTATAGCCAGGGGTGTGTGAGGAGCGGGAATTCTGGTGCCCTGTTAAATGCTGCCCACAGAGTGGAGGTAGATTGTCACTCACGGAAATAAGGGACATGGTCAAATGGCCACAGGAGACTGAGTGCCAAGGGTGGGACAGCTGGAAGGGGCCATGACTGACCACAAGATATCGATGAAGCTTGTAGAACTGGGAGCAGAATTTGTAAAGTATGTACAAATAAAAGAAAATCTTCCATGTAGCCATCTGGTTCCTTATACTACATTGCAAATAATTGCAAAAATATTGAATTTGGCTCTGGGCAACGGTATAGGAAATGAACTAGTAAAAGATAAAATAATGCAAATAAAAGGCCTGGGAGTTATTCCTTTCCTAATGCTGGCCACTTTAATTATAACTCAGTTATTACATTGAGTTGCTAGGTTTGCCATATTTTTGGATATTCACATTTGGCAAATTTTGTCAAGGATCATTTCCAAAGTTGGGATTACATTGTCTAAGGAACATAAAAAATGATATTGAATTCACATCTAAAGTACGAAGCACATAATATGCCAGTTGAAAACCACAATAAAAAAAACTGCAGGGGAGAGGAAATACTCTGCAGTGCAATTGTGCCATCAGATATTCATTAAGGGAGAGCTTCGGTCAGCTGCTTTTCCCTGACTTTGACTCCATCAAAAGCCCAGGGAATGAGGTCATTTAAATTTTAGTGCCTCATCCTGCCGCTCCAAGAGGGGGAGCAAGAGATTGCTTGGACCAAAAAGGGAGCAGAATCCAAAATTTTAACCTTCTAATGTTCCTCCTCTTTTGGGATCGATTGTAGTTTGAAATTTAGGGGTTACTTCAGCCCCAGAATGGAACTGACACTTCAGCCAATCAGGTATCTATCTGATGGGATTCCCCAGGTACCCTGGGTAGGCACTACCCACCACCTCCCAACCAAGATACATTCCCAAACTGCTACCAAAACCATATGTGGTACAGGCAGAAGCACCTACCCCACAAGACCCAAGTTTTTTTTTGTTCAGTGTAAAAGGGAACTTTCTAACATCCCTCCCCCAAGAATTACACTGGCATTATTTTGATCATGTAGTTTCTCTCGTACATATTTTAGCTCACCTGAGATTTTTCCAAAAGATCTACAAGAATCGGTGGTAGCTCCTCTGCATCCAAGTATTCCAGCAACTCTCCCTCCTCATAAGGCAACCGGATTGTTTCCGAATCTGAAGTTAATAAGATTTTTAAAAAATGAATTGCAATGTTAAAAAATTTGCAACTCAACACACAGATAATGGAATATACTCTACCAACTGCACCCTAGATATTTTTCTATATCTGCAGGAAACCAGATGAAAGGCAGTGTTTGCAATAATAAAATTGCAGGGATAACTTGTAAAGCACTTATAATCAATAGTCCACAAATGTTAATAGTCTACAGATGTTAAACAATGGTACCTGATCCATTTTTCCCTCGGAGCATCAGCGAATAACCTTCATTTCCAGGATACAGATTTATTACAAGACATGACACTCTTTCTTGCATAACCAGTTTCTCCAGCAGGTTAACATTTCGCCTTAATTTCTGGGAATTAATCAGAAATGTACATTTTATACAAATATCAAATTCAGCTCCATGGCAAAAATCTGATTTTCACTACTTGCATTAAGTTATGTTATTAATACAACCTTTACAAAAGTGATGCAGCTATCTATAAATATTGTACTTTTTGGCTGTGCTATTTTATAAGGGCATTAAAATAACCAAAGGAACAAACAGTAACAGTAAAATTTTTTGTAACTGTCATATCACTCAACCAGTTTTTCCTCCTCATAAATTTTCTCCACCAATTCTCCTCTCCTTAATACATTAACACCTTGTGAAGCAGTGTTCAAGCAATCATTAATGCCTTGTCTTGGTCATTCTTTCCATGAGCCTTGACAACAGGAGTCAGCTTTCAACCCCTCAAGCCTATTCAATTAGTCCAGGACTGATCTGTATCTTAAAACCATTGACATTCCCTGGTTCCATATCCTTTAATACCCTTGCCCAACAAAAATGTATCAACTTCAGTTTTGAAATTTGCAATTACTTTAGCCTTGATAACTGTTTGGGAGTTCTAGATTTCCCTATCCTTTGTGAAGTCCTTCCTGAAATCACCCCTGAAAAGCCTAGGTCTAATTTCTGTTCCTCTTTTCTGGATTCCCCCATGAAAAGATATAACTTCTCACTGTCCATCCTATCAAATCGTTTAATCATCTTAAACACCTCAATTAGACTACTTCTTATTCTTTTATACTCAAGCAAATATAAGATTGGGCTATGCAACCTGCCCTCATAAGTTAACCCTTCTAACCACAGCACAATGCTATCCTTGCCTCAAAATCTCTGCATGTACTTCTAGCAGAGGTCCCCAGATAAGAATCAGGAGCGGAAATCTTGCTGATTTTAGCCTTTCTGACACAAAAGCATTGTGGCCAAAAGCAGAATCCCAACAATTAAGGTCAGCTAACAAAGAACAGACCAGGAATTGAGCCGGAGATCTTTTCAATCGTTATGGCTTCATTTATTCAAAGCAGCCACTCATGAAGCCATTTGAGGGCCTAATAGTCCTCGTCTTAATCAACTAAAATGGAACAATGTTTTCAGGGTTCATAAGGCTTTTAACAAGGTCCAAACATGGGTTTAACCGTTTCAAAAATGGAGTTACATTTAGGATTTTATGTAGGCATTTGGAAAGTCAGGCCAGTGAAATCATTAAGGTAGAACCAAAAATAAAAGGGAAGCTAGATTTAATATCCGTTTCTTCTACTTGTGGACTGTCATTTACTAAACTTTTATTTTTCTGTCCAATTGGCAAATAAGATGTGAATTTTAATTCTTAATGGTTTTAAAAATGTTTTCCTATAAATTTTCAAGCAGCCCGAGGAACTATGGATTAGTGCATGAAGTGTGCATACCTTCAGCTCTGGTTCTTTTTCACATTCTTCCATGTACAAGTCATACAGTTTCTGATGTACAGATTTCCTAAAATAATAAGTTTTACAATTCAATGTTTTTGAAGTTTTGTAAGTCAACAATATACATTTAACTTTGAAATATTTTAATTACGGAGCACCACCTTCCACTAGATGAATGCCTTCTTTTTGGAGGTCGTTGCCTGGCACATCCAATTATGTACTACAAAAAAACACAAATCATTATGCATGCTGAATAACTGAGTAACAGGTTTAAATAAGAGTTGTAGTGCAATGCTACACAGCAGAATAGATGTGTTGCTGTAGATGACTCACCTCTGCGCGGTCCAATGCATACTCCAAAGCGTGATACTGCAGAAAAAAAAGATTTTACTAAGGAATTCTAAAGATACTAAGCAACCTGAAACCCATAGTTTTGGACTTTTTCTAGAACTTCCCACCTTATATATCTGTGGATGCCAATTTTGTGGCTGTCCCAATGATGGATGCATTACTTTAAAGGGAACCTCCAAGAAAATAATCCAAAGAGCAGGTTATTTGTGCTGTTTACATATAATTATCTAAAATAGGGAATTCAAATCCACAACTTGCTTGCTTTCCTCCAAAACCCTCACAAAATTCTTCTTGCATATGCAGGAAGCACCAATTTTACAAGTGATTCACTGGTTGTGATCAAGGAAATAATTGCTTCAAGTCAATTACCAGTTATACCTGAATGAATCCAAATGGCAACTTTATAAAGACCATGGGTGATCCGGTTTTCAGCAGGACCAATGCATGACTTAACCCAAAATGTTTATTTTCAGAAATATGATTTCAGGTTTTAAATTGTTTAAAGTATATCTGTATAAACAAGTAATTATAAGAATCTGAGTGAGGGGATGAGTATTCAGTTCAGTGAAAATATTTCCTCTTTTAGCAACGGGGAACTAAATCACTTGAAGCAGGTGTGGTAATAGATTTTCTACAAATTAGGGCAAGGTTACAGAATCAGAATTTATTTTTTTAAATCTTAAAGACCAAGTTCACAATAGAACACTGCTGAGTCATAAATTAGCATACCCAAGTCACCATCATCAAAACCCAACTTATTACCTGATGCAGATATAGTGCTGTGCCAATTTGAATATGAAAGGTAGTGAAGATATAACATGCCACAAACAGATGCACAACATGGCTTAACATGCTTTCAAGTAAATGTATCTAATTACCACCAAAAAAACTAGACACAAACCAAAGGAGATATTGCCAATGATGATGAAAGGCTTGGTAAAAGAGGTGGGTTTTAAAGAGAGGATGGTCCTAAAGGAAAGTTCTGGATGATCTGAAGTTTATGGAAAGTAGAGGGTGGATGGTGGGAGGAGATCATTGGAACAGTTGAATGTGAAGGCAAAGGCACAGATGGTCTAATTGGGGCAGAGTGAGCAATGTTAGAAGTGGAAGTAAGCTGTCTTAGCTCCATGAAATAGGACACAGAGGCTGCCTGAGAGTGGCATTGTAATAGTGTGTGGCGAGGGCAGGAGGCCCAGGTCTTCCCAATGTTTAGCTTGAGGAAATTGCAGCTCACCCAAGAAAGCAATCTAACAATAAAGAGGCAAATAAAGCAATCTAACAATAAAGAGAGAAATGTGGTAGAAAGATAATGTCTCACACCTGCCTTAACAAAGTAAAACAGGGTGAATATTTGATGCTTAGCAATGTGAATCTTTCCACCCACGAACATAAAGGATGGCCATATTGGGAAATGGAACCAAAGCTCACTTCGAGTGCACAAGCCAGCATCAAGCACAACGAGGTATCCCACCTTTAAAAGCAGGATTAAGCTTGTCTTTACTGGCACAATCATATACCTTAGCTTCAACGCCAACAAAGTACCAATACGGCCTTTTCCATTTTGCACATTAGTCGTTCTGTGTTAGACTAGTACTTTGGTTCCAATTTTGGACAGTTTTCTGCAGTAGAAACACATCCCCTTGGAACTGAGCTAAGGTTTACCAAAACTATTTCACAAACCCTACAACCAGCAGACAACACTTTCATCTTGTCAATCTGTACTGGAACTGAAGATAAATGCAGAGGTGAAAGACTGGCTTGTGTGACTGTGTCACGCAATTGTTTTTAAAAAATACAATTTAAAACTAATATTTCCACATCCTTCTGCCTCCTAGCGAAGTAGCCACTCAAATCCAAAGTCAGCTTATACCTAAAATTTTTGAAGCTTAAGACCAGATATTAAGTTTCCATTTTATTTTTTTTTGTTGTAAAAGACAAAATTCAACATTCTAATCATGGTGTTACCCAGCTTAAAAATTAGTTAAAAGTGTCGTACAACGTCTGATAACATTAGTTTCTTTCTCATAACTAACTTTAAATAAAGACGTTGGCAATCCACAAACGGTTGTCAATTAACTACTACTTCAATTCACAAGTAACAGGGAAACTGTTCAACTGCACAAAACTTACCATTATGAAAGGAATCAGGCCTCAGGTATCAGAACTGAAATCATGAATACAGGCATAAAGTCATGACTCTCCAACAGACTTCGAACTCTGTTGAAAGCAAAATTTGTTCATTGTTTTGCAGGACTTTCACAAAGCATTAAAACAACAACAACCCGCATTGATGTAGCACCTTTAACATAATGAAATGTCCAAAAGCTTGAAAAAGATCAATTATTTATATTCTAAATGGGTGAATTACTAGTTATGTTTTCATGAAGAGTATTTAAAAGTTACAGTTTAAAATGCATTTTTCTGCCCTCCTCAGGCTCCTGCACATCATTCTATAGGCAACACTTCAGCCTGTACTTTGCCAGTATTCCAGAACAGGACCACTTAATTCATCTGCTGATTTAACCTTCATGTGTAAAAGCACCTCCTTTGCCTAGTCTGCACTTGCCAGTGGTACTACCGACGTTGGGACTTCTTATATGGTGAATTGGTCATTTGGAATTTTTATAACTGACATCAGTGGCACTATCAAATGGTACTTACTAACCAATACCCTAATTACAATACTGGGTTCTGCCAGGGCATTCTGCCACCTATCTTATTACATCTTTCATCCAAATATAGGCTGAAGATCTGAATTCCAGGTGAGAGTGACTGCCTGTGACATCATGGCAGCATTCCACCATGTGTGTCCACCAAGAATCCCTTAATGGGGATTGGGTGAATCTCCAGTAGCTGGAAGTCATAATCGAGTTTATACACCAAAAAAGGTATTAAAGCTCCTCCAATTCAATATCCAATTTTTTTTTTGATTAGTCTATGCAAGAAGAATTTCTTCATTTACTAGTCTGAATCAATGTCCCTTTGTCCTACTCTTGCTATTTAACCTAAGGTAATATTGCAGCTTTACCTTATCCATTCCCCAGAATATCTCATCTGGATCATGCAACTTTCACTCGGGGGTGGGGGTTGACGGTGGTGGGAGCAGGATGAAGTTGGGCCCGCTGACCCCTGGAAGCAGAGTTGTTGGGCGGGGGGGGGGGGGTTGCAGGCAAGTGCCAAGATGGGCTGGTTAGAAGGCAGCTTTGGTTCTCTGTAACTTAGTCCCAGTTATTAGGCACTATAGGCCTTGCCTCTCATCCACCCCCAATGACCCATCATACCTTCCATGTTACCTCATGCCCCTTACCCACCCCATGGCCCTCATACCCTCCATGTCGACTCATATCCCCACCCACCTCCCCCATGGCCCCATCTACCCTCCATGCTACCTCCTTTGCCACTCACCCAGTATCCACCATGGGCAGACCTCAGGAGCCACATGGGGATAAGAAGAATAAATTTCTAACAATCTAATACAGCTCTCACTCCTACATAAAGATAAAAGCAAAATACTGCGGATGCTGGAAATCTGAAACAAAAACAGAAAATGCTGGAAAAACTCAGCAGGTCTGACAGTACCTGCAGAGAGAGAAACAGAGTTGACATTTTGAGTCCGTATGACTCTTCTTCAGAGCTACATACCCGATAGTGAAAAATCTCCCACTCATAAAATCCAATCAATCTTTTAAACCTCAAGTGGTTAAGCTCTCACAAAAATAAACTTCTATTCAGACCTCACATCAAAGACAGCTAATCCTTTAATAGCCTCTTTAAACCGTCAATCAAACTGTGAACCCAGGAACCTCTGCAGGGACAAATGTAGATTTTGAAAGTCAGCCAAGCATTCATAATCACATAATAATAGCCATTGTGGAAATATCAACAACGAACTCTACTGAAACTACAGGAACAGATGCTATTTTTTTTAACCTGCAGCAGAGAGTCTGTTAATCAAAGCAGTCCAGCAGAGGGATTTTTAAAAAACTTTCTGTAGCAACCGCAGTCTTTTTTTTAAGTTTAAAGACCAGGGATTTAAAAAAACTGTTTAGATCATGACAGTTATACAAATCTTATTTGCCCTTCAGGAGTGTTTACATCTACTCCTTCAATTTGTGATTTCAACGCTGTAGATTAAGCCAAAATGGGGACTGTTTGAACTCAGCATTATTCAAATGGCTCTGCTGAGTTCGGGTTTCCCTCTTGTGTGAATCACACCCTGCCCCCTTTCCCCCACTGGCAAAAATTTGATCTGTCGGAAATGGGGGCAGGACATCTGCATCTGAGTCCCACCCGCCTTATTAAAGGTACACAGAGTCTTCCCAACTCCTTGAAAATCCAGCCCTAGGAATCAGCCTATGGCACTACCTCCACAGCCTAAGTGTTTCCTTTACATTTAGGTCACTAGAAGAGGAATGAGTACTCGAGGTGCAGTCCAGCCAGTTTGACAATGTCTTCCCATAATTCAGTTTCATTTTCTACTGCCTTTATTGATTGCTATTTTGAATTGGTTATACATACTCATCCTAGGGTCTACTAAAACTCTTAAATTTCTTTTGGCTTCATCCTTAGCTTTTTCAATATCATCCTTGGAGCACATCTGTTACTTATTTTTTTCTTCATATATGTAGTGCTTTATATTTGTTTATATTAAATTTCATTTGCCATGTCACCTTGTTATATATACTATGTCCAACATATTGTATAATTTTTGAGCTGCTTTCTCCAAATGCATAAACACTCCTACTTTTGTATCATTTGCAAATATGGCCACTGGGTTTCTCTGTCCAGGTCCTTTACATTTGTTCTTGAGATTAGGTGCCATTTGCAAGGAAGCATTTACTGCCATCTCTAGTTTCCCTTAGGGCAAAAAGAGCCAACTTTGTAGCATGGGATAGGAATACATACTGGGTAGTCCAGGAAAGGTGACAGGCTCCCTTCCTGAAGGAAATTAAGAGAACCAGCTGCAATTTTATGACAATCTAGCAATTTTCATGGTCATTTTCTAATGTCAGTCTACAAGTAACTACATTTATTAAGTTCAATTTCACAGCTTTCCAAGGATGGAACTCTCATGCTCTAAGTTTATAGTTCAGTACCACAGCCAGTAGCATGCCAGGTACAGTTATTCCAAAGCCATGCTCTAAGCAACCCAACCCAGCATTTTCTTCTACGCAGAACTAACTCCTCTAACAAACATTGTTCCTTTCCATCTGTATATCAATTCTTTATCCATTCCTCTGGTTACCTTGATTCCCTCGTTTTTTGCAATTAACATTCATTTGTGCAGAATGTTATCAAATGCCCTTTTGAAATCTTGTTGTAAAGTTTCCCACAGTCCACTAGGGTTGTAACATTCTGAAAGTTGAGGAGAAAGGTCAGGCAAGACTCTCCATGTTGACCATTGTTAACAAAGTTATTACTGTACAGGTATACTCAAGTTTACTCCTAATTATTTATTTCATTATCTTACACGTACTGAAGGTAGGTTAATGAGTCTGTAACTTTGTATGTTTTGTCTCCCTTTTTGAACATGGACATAACAGAAACCTGTTTACTAATCTGTTTACCATCTAATACCTCTTCAGTCTCCAGTAACACACTCAAATTACAGAATTTACAGAATGTTGGCCATACTACCTGTAATAAATCTGATCCATAACTGAGGACTTCATTTGTTTTAAGCCCTTTTAGTCTTTTCAGCATTTCCTTCACATTTACCCATTCATTTCACTTATATTATCTCTTCTTGAGAAGGACGTATTGTTCCTGCCCTTACTTTTGAGTGTTTATGTAAATACATCTTAGAGACTGACCTCCTTTCATGTTCTTCTGCCAATTTCCGGTCTCTAGTTCTTGTAAGTCACTCTGGTATTGTCTATACCAACCTATTGGCTATCTTGTGATTTATATTGTCTGGGAGCTGGCTTTCAGACTGGCCTCCCTACTACCTATCTGGTTTGAACGATTCTCACTTGCTGTCTCTTTGTTTAGGTGTCGCCCATCTCTTATACCAGTCCTTTTCCTAACTGTTTCCAGTTATTTATAGTGATAAAATTGTTTTTTTCCAAGCACGCATTTCTACCCTTCATTTTCTTAACAGTACGGCTCAGGGACCAAGTGAGCTACTCCTGTTCCTATCTCCTCAGTAGCTTCTCAAGGTTCAGAAACACTATATAAAAGAGCAATTCATTATCTCAACAAAAACCTTCTGCTAGCACTATGCGGTACAGAACACTCTGATCCCCTCTGCCACCCTGGCTACTTCATTTGATAAATTTTTCAATTACAGTTTCAATTAAGTTCTCACAGGTAGCAACAAAAGAACTGTTGCTCAACACAGTAATAATTAACAATGTCAAGTGGGATTAAGTACACTTAATGTTCTATGCATATTATCATGTTTGGAACTTTTCCTGGAATAGCATGTAGAATCTTTTGTCTGGTGCTTGTGCAGATCTTTACAATTGGTTCCCAAACAAAAGTATCCTTAGTTGGTGGGGAGAGGTAGAGAACCTGGTCCAGACAAGCAATCTTTCAATTCATAGTAGTGGGTAAAAAAATCATCACATCAGAATCAAGGGATGCATACATATATTTAGTCACAAAATGCTTTGTCAGATTTGTCGTGGTCTGAATTGTTAAGTCTCCTCCATGTCAGTTTTGCACGTTTCATACAGGATACCAATTTCTCTTCCTCCACTTCTGCATTTGTCAAATTTATAAAATGGAAGATATCTGTTTGCTGAAAATATTAAACCTCTGCAGACGGAGTTAATTGATCAACAACAATTTGTATTTATATTGTACCTTTAGCATAATGAAACATCTCAAAGTGTTTCACACGAGCATTATAAAACAAATGATACCGAGCCAATTAAGGAGGTCAGATGACCCAAAGCTTGGTCTAAGAGGTGGATTTTAAGATAGTGTTTTAAAGGTGGAAAGAAAGATGCAGGGAGGGAATTCCAGAGCTTAGGGCCTAAGTGACTGAAGGCACGGCCACCAATGGTGGAGCAATTAAAATCAATGCAGACAGACGAGTGCAGACATCTCAGAGGCATGTGGGCTGGAGGAGATTATTGATATAAGGAAGAGCAAGATCACAGAAAGATTAGACTTATAAGATCAGTCCTCCAAAGTAGTGATACATCTGGTTTAAACAATCTGGAGAATAGTTGGGGCAGGAGTAAATGCACAGCACATATCTTTGAATCAAAATGTTTAGTTTTGATTTAAACAGCTATTGTAAGAGTAGATTATGTCTCATTGTGCAGAAGCCAAAGCTAAGATTGACTGTTTATTTATTTTTCTGTAAAGTTATTCCTGGTAAAGATATTTCATCTTTTTTTCATAAGCCTGGTGATTGATATGGATTCAAGGGGCTATAAATTCTTTCCATGGGTTCCGAGTAAAGAAGTTTCTCATCTCAGTCCTAAATGATCTGCCCTTTATTCAGGGACTGCCCTTGTGGTCTACATTCCCCAGCCAGGATAGACCCCTGAGACTACCCTGACGAGCCCCCTTCAGAGTCTTGTATGTTTCAATGAGATGATTTGATGTATAGGATGTCTGTGCATTATGTTCTTTTACTGACCGAAACTAAAGTGCAAGATGTAGAACACTTGTGTTTATACCTGCTGGACAACATCAGGGGGCTTGCATTATTTACCAGTTGAATAATGTATTCCGTGAAATATGTAAAGTGGCCATTATTCAAATAGGAACAATCAGTAGGCTATACAATTCCGATGTCTGGACATCCTCCCAAAATAGAGAGAGAGAGTGTGAGTGATGGTAGTAACCAGCCGATTGCCCCCCGCCCACCCCGACCCAAAGCCCAGCGCCACCTTCCTCAGCCCACGGGGGTGGATGAGCTGGGACCAGGCGGAGCCTTTACCCCCCGGGGGGCAGAGATCAGCCCTGTGCGGAACTAAGAGAGATCGCTGTGCTTTAATCCTGATGAAGAGGCGGTGTCAGGGGGTAATCTGTGCCTCCCCGGGGCCCTGGCGCTGCCCCAGCTGGGGGGGCGGGGGAGGGGATGGAATCGGCGCAACTCCCACTCCAGCCGGATCCCTCACCTCAAATCCCGACCATAACACAGCTACAAAAAAAAAAGCTGACTTGCCGCTTCCCGTGCCATCGCCAGCCACTTATGGAGGTATCTCAACGCCCGGCCTCTTGTTTCTGTGTGTTTTTTTAAAAATATTATTAGAATCACCAATCGACCTCTATCCCGGTGGCCATTTTCCCTCAGTTCGACCGAACTTCCGGTCCGGTACCAGGGGGCGGGGCTGTAGCACCGGAAATACCATGTCAGAGGGCAGGAGAATGTTTCCAGGTGCAGCAAAGCCAGATCTTAACATCTACAAAGAAAGGTGAAAACAAGACTGGCTGGAAGAAAGGAATGCCCAAGCAATATACTTGGATTTCTTATAAAATAGTATTTTGAACATGATTAGCTTAAGTATGTTGATCATGTCATAGGGTACTTGCCAACCCTCCCAGAATGGCCGGGAGACTATCAGATTTGCCCTCAAACTCCTGGTGGCTCTTAAAAGCAGTCCAGGAGATTTTTAAATGATAGGATTCCATTAATCGATTCCCGAAGGCCACAGAGTCCGTTTAACTGAATGGTGCATTCGCAAGCAGCACTCTTGCGCAGGCACAGCGTGATGAGATAACATTTATGTAACAGTTGTGCATGTGTACTGCACTCGCGAACGTCATTGCTCGCTGCCCTGCCTGTTTGTCTTTACCCCGCCGGCAGCCGACACTGATCCTGAGAGCGAGTGAGCCTTGAGTCAACCCAACCTCGAATCGAGAATGAGAGAGAAATTCGAGAATGGAGCAGCCATCCCAGCCAGCAAGTAAAGGAGCGAACAATTAAGGACAACCGTGAACTTTCAACTGCCTGGAAAATTCATACCCACCAGTCCAGTCCAGTCTAGAAAGCTTTAGAGGCTCCCCGGACCCCAGCTGAAAAGAAAGTCCCAAGAGGGAGCTCTGTTTCCAGCTCCTTGCTTTGTTGCTGGGATAGAAAAATTGCATTGGCCTAAAGACCGAGCTTAAGAAGTTTTCTGCCGAGAAACTTGACTCAGAGTCTCACACTAAAATAAAAAAAGATGACTTTATTGTGCATGGGTTTGGAAATGACAGGTCAAAGGTCAATCGATGAAATCCTGTTCAGAAAGGATCTCAGAATAGCTTCACTCTGAGTTGGCAACCTCAACAACCTCATGCCTTAACATCATGGGGACTGGTGCATGCCTAACACTTGGAAATTTTAGTTCCATTACAATTTATATTAAACCATTATGGATTGCAACTCACTTTTTTTTACCAAATTTGAAACAAAATCTGGCAAATTCACAGTTGCCTCTTTCAGTGATGGGCAGCAGCCACATTCAGCATTTCTGGTATTGAAAAGCAAGTTATTTAAGCACTTTCTCAGGTGGAAGAGGCACTAGCTCTAGTAGCAAAAGGACTGCCGTCATTCATTAGCATAGACTAATTCCTTCGGTCTGGTTGCAGGCAGGTTGTTAATGTACAGATTAAAAATTGCAGTGCTAGAATTAATCCTTGAAGGAAGCCCTTGATTTGATGTCTCTTTGAGCTGGTATGGTTGATCACGTGAAACAACAACAACTACTTACATTTATCTGAATGATCTGAAGAAGAGTCATATGGACTCGAAACGTTATCGCTGTCAGACCTGCTGAGTTTTTCCAGCATTTTTTGTTTTCATTTCAGATTTTCAGCATCCGCAGTATTTTGCCTTTACTTACATTTATATATTCCCTAATTTAGCAGGATTGTTATCAAACGAAACTTGACACTAAGCCACATAAGGAGATATTAGGGCGGATAAACAAGCTTGGTCAAAGAAGTAGGTTTTAAGGAGCATCTTAAGAGAAAAGATAGGGAGAGAGGTTTGGGAAGGAAATTCCACCACTTAGGGCCTTGGCGACTGAAGGCACAGGTACCAATGATGGAGTGATTAAAATTGGGGTGCTCAGGAGGCTAAAATTGGAGGAGGGCAGATACCTTGGAGGGTTGTAGGACTGTTGGAGATTTTTCACACTCGTGTGATATACCTGTGAGCGTATAAAGAAGATGGACATTTTTACTTTTTGAAATAACAGCATGGAATATGGACAGCCTAGACCCAGATGGAGTCCAGGGGGTCAGGTGACTCCGTGATTTCTGTTCAGATAAGAACTAACTCCTGTCTCTGGAAAGACATGAAAATATCAATATCCAGGTGGAACCACCCTTGAAATGATATTAATGATGTGAGACTACTTATGGAATTTATAACTCCTATTGTCTGGATATTTACAGAAACTCAAATACAATGGTCCCCCCGGCTTAGTGTCTGTAAACTCAAACCTAAAAAAAAGTATGAAGAAACCGTTCTTATCACAAGCAGCTGCCAATGCCTGCCATTCATTCCTCTTTGTATGGCATCGGCTTCTAACATCATACCATCTGTGTGGATAATAGAAGTATTGATTCTGTGGTCACATGATTGAAACCGACTTCAGATAACATTATTATGCCATAGGCAAGTCAGTCTGGGACAAACAGCCCAGAGACCAGTACCCTGCAAGAACAGGACCCTGCCTAAACAGTCAACTCAGGTAGTGGGGGGAAGGGGGTGCAATTTGTTTCCACTTGCAGGACAATATCTCTTTTCTACAGCAGCTCAACCACAACTTCATTTGAATATCCAAAGACTTTCCATCTCCATTTATCTTAAGAAGGAATCCATCAGGCCTGCAATGCTTTCATCTTAAAGGACGCATTAGAAATATGTGATTCGTTTCTTGTTATTCTTTTAATCTAAGTGCATACCTCATCTTTATAATTCATCTTTTCTTGTGCATATGTGTCTGTGTATTTGAGGGAGTGAGTGTTTACATTGTGTTTACATTTTGGGTGTTGTGCAAATAAAGACTTATTCTTTCTTTTAATTTAAACTCACCAGAAAGTCTATTTATACCTATCCAATAAAATCACAGCACTCACTCCCTTTTAAAAAATATATCTTGTTACAAACAACCGAGATGCGAGGAAAAAGGGGAAAATTTACCCCACCACCTCTCCTTCTCCATAATAGATTAGAGGTATGGAGGAGTGAAATCATGGAGGTACTTGAAAACAATGGCCAGAATTGTAAAATTGAGGTGTTGGCTCCCAGTTAAGCAATGTAGGTCAGTGAGCACAGGTGAATGGGACTTGGTGCGAGTTAGGACACAGGCAGCAGAGTTTTGGATGATCTCAAGTTTATGAAGGATAAAATGTGGTTGGCTGGCCAGGAATATGTTGGAATAGTCAAGTCTAGAGGTAACAAGCAAGAATGAGGTGTGGATGGTGGAGAGGCAGAGTTGGGCAATGTTACAGAGGCAGAAATAGGTGATGATGGTGCAGATGTGTGGTCAGAAGCTCATCCTAGTCTCAACTATGCCACCAAAGTTGTGAACCATCTGGTTCAGCATCTTATAGTTGCCAGGGAGAGGGATGGAGTCTGTGGCTAGAGAATGGAGTTCGTGATGGGGACAAAAGACAATGGCAATATTTAGTTGGAAGAGATTTCTGCCCATCCAGTATTGGATATTGGACAAGCCATCTCTCAATTTAGAGATAGGAGGAGAGGTCAAGACAGATGATAATATTGAGGCAGATCTGGGTTTGTCAGCATACACGTGGAAACTAACGTGTGCTTTTGGTTGATGTCGCTGAGGAGCAGTATGATAGATCTTGGGGACATAGATGTACAGGTGTGGGATCAGGATTGCAAGCCATTGTAGGTGACTCACTGGCTATGATTGACTAGATAAAAATGGAACCAGCTGAGTCCAGTCCTACCCAGCTGGACGATGGAGAGTTATTGGAGGAGGATGGTGTGATCAACTGTATCAAGGGCTGAAGCCAAGATGAGAATGAGGAGAATGAATAATTTACTGTCGTCACAAATAGCATCCTATGTGATTGTGACATTGATAAGAGCTATTTTTGTACTGTGGCAGGTGCAAGAATCTGGGAAAATTCAAACATGGAGTTCTGGTAAAGAAGGCACAGATTTGAGGAGCAACAGCACATTCAAGGACTCTGTAGAAGTAAAGGAAGTTGGAGAGGGGGCAGTACTTCGCGAGGATGGAGGGGGCCAAGGGTTGATTTTTTTTGATGGGAGAGATAACGATGGCAGATTTGAAGGGAAGAGTTTCATTAACAATATCAGCTAACATGGGAGCAATGATGGAAGTTAGGCAGTCAGCAGTTAAGTAGGAACAGGGTAGTGGAGCAGGAAGTGAGCCTCATGGGCAAGATGAGTTTGGAGGGGGCATGAAGATTGGAGAGAATCTAGAGAAAGATGCAAGTTCAAAGCTAGGGCAGGGGAGAACTTAAGAGGAAATTTGAGCCAGGAAAAGGAGGAATCAGAAGAGGCAGTTGATCAGATGATATAAATAATAGTGACAAAGAAGTCTATGAGCTCCTCGCACTTGTTTTTGGAGATGAGGATGGAAGAGATGGAGAGAGTGTTTAAAGAAGATGGCTTGCAGTAGAGAACAGAAACTGGGGGTTATTGTTGCATTCCAGAGTGATCCTAAAACGCTGAGCAGTTTTGGCAGACAGCAGCAGGACCAGATAGTGCTATGTGGTCCAACCACTTATGGTGCTGGATGGTTAAACCAGTTTTCTGTTGTATCCATTCCCTTGGACTAACGGGACAAAAATGAGGGTCTTACAGGGGGAACCAGGGCATCAAAGGTGGAAGAGAAGTAAACTTGATCAGATTGGTAGCAGCAGAAATGTCGAGGTGAATGAAGGGCCACAGGCTAGACAGGTCTGATTTTGATAGTGCACTTGAAAGTAAATTGGGAGAGAGTTTCTTTTTTACAGGGGTGGACACAGGAGAGTGTGAGAGGAGGACCCTGGGACAGGCAGTCAGCAGCACCTAGAGGATCTAGTCTACCTAGAGGATCTAGCATCTTGTCTATACTCGAGCAGGAGTAAGGGTAAAATAAAAGCAAGTGTCCATATTCTATTTAGTTAAATCCTAGATGCTCCTGGTGGTCTGGATGGCCATATCTGCAGGAGGTGCCTCCAACTGGGGCAACTCGAGCTCTGGGTTTTGGAGCTTGAGCGGCAGCTGGGGGCACTACGGTGCATTCACAAGGCTCAGATGTTTGTGGATAGCACGTTTCAGGACGTGGTCACCTGCAGCTTAAGGATGTGCAAGCAGAGGGGGAATGGGTGACCGCCAGACAGAAGAAGGGGACCAGGCAGGTAGTGAGGGTATCCCCCCTGGTGCATCTCGATCGCAAACTGTTTTTTGGCCTTGGAAAATGGTGAGAATGACAGTTCCTCTGTGGAGGCCAACCAGAGCAAAGGCCATGGCACTGTGGGTGGTCCAACTGCTCGGGGCGAGGAAGAAGTGCAGAAGGTCAATAGTGGTAGGGGATTTGTTAGTGAGGGGAGTAGACAGGTGCTTCTGCAGCTGTAGATGTGACTCCGTATGTTGCCTCCTGGGTGCCAGAGTCAAGGATGTCAAGGAACGGCTACATGCAGGGCATTCTGAAGGGGGAGGGTGAACAGCCAGAGGTTGTGGTCCATGTTGGGACCAATGACATAGGAAGAAAGAGAAATGAGGTCCTGCAAGCAGACTTTAAGGAGCTAGGTAGGAAATTGAAAAGCAGGACTTCAAAGGTAGTAATCTCCGGATTACTCCCGGTGCTATGCAGCAGTGAGTATAGGAACAGAAGGATAGAGCAGATGAATGTGTGGCTGGAGAGATGGTGCAGGAGGGAGGGCTTTAGATTCCCGAGGCATTGGGACCGTTTCTGGGTGCGGTGGGACCTGTACAAGTTGGACGGGTTACAACTGAACAGGAACGGGACCAAGATCCTCGCGGGGAGGTTTGCTAATGCTGTTGGGGCAGATTTAAATTAAATTGGCAGTGGGATAGGATCCTGAGAAGTAGTGCAGAGGGGAGAGAAGCTGAGATGGAATTAGAAGTTAAAATGCTAGTAAGTGAGTCTGGAAGGCAGAGGAAACATAGACTAGATAAGAAAGAAGTGAGTTTAGCAAGGCTAAATAGAATATATTTCAATGCAAGGAGCCTGAGGAATAAGACAGATGAGCTGAGGACACAGCATGTGGGAGTATGATATCATAATTAAGACTGAGACTCGGCTAAAAGAAGGGCAGGATTGGCAGCTCAACATTCCTGGTTATAGGATATTCAGACGAGATAGCGGGGATTGAAGAGGAGGGTAGGGGGGTGGTTGCAATGTTGAACAAGGAATCAATTATAGCAGTGAGGAGGGATGATATTTTGGAAGGTTAATCAAATGAGGCCATATGGGTAGAAGTAAAAAACACAAATGGTGCAAACACGCTGTTGGGTGTGTTCTATAGGCCCCCAAACAGTTAGGGAGAGATAGAGGATCAAATATGTGATCAAATTTGTAAGAATAATAAGGCAGTAATAGTAGGGGATTTTAACTACCCAAATATTAACTGGGATAGTTCTAGTGTGCAAGGTAAGGAGGGAGCAGAATTCTTAAGTTGCATCCAGGAGAACTTTTTTAGCCAGTACGTAGAAAGCCCAATAAGGCAGGGGGCAGTTCTGGAAATGAGCCAGGGCAGGTGGAAGGTGTGTCAGTAGGGGAGCATTTTGGAGATAGTGACCATAACTCAGTTAGATTTAGAATCATTATGGAAAAGGATAAGGTTGGGCCAGGAATAAAAGTTCTAAACTGGGGAAAGGCTAATTTTACTAAGATGAGATACAATTTGGCCCAAGTGTACTGGGAGCAGCTACTTGCAGATAAAACTGTGCCAGAGCAGTGGAAGGCATTCAAGAAGGAAATAGTGAGAGTACAGAGCAAATATGTTCCCGTTAAGATAAAGGAGTGGGGGGAACCAAGTCTGGAGAACCCTTGATGTCAAGAGACATAAAGATTAGGATTAAAAAAAAAGAGAAGCTTATGGCAGACACCGAGGAGTATAAAAAGTGCAGGGGGAACCTTAAAAAGGAAATTAGGAAAGCTAAGAGAGTGCTTGAGAAAGCATTGGTGGGTAGAATAAAGGAAAACCCAAAGGGGTTTTTTAAATATATAAAGAGCAAGAGAATAACTGGGGAAAGAGTAGGGCTAATTAGGGACCATAGAGGTAATCTGTGTGTGGACCTAGAAAACATGGGGCAGAAATTTCCCCCCGTTGGGGGGAAAGTTTAGGAGCGGGTGCGTGGAGGGGCGCCTCCGATCAGCGCCCCCAATTGGGGATGTGCCACCATTTTACGTGGGCAGGCCAATTAAGGCCAGCCCAGTGTGACGTCCGCCAGGAAGCGCTATGCGCTCCCTGTGTGGGTGGCGGGGGTGGGGGGGTGGAGGGCAGGGGTGGATTTCCCTGAGCCAAGAGTGTGCTCTTTCACACATGCACATGAAAGAGCGCACTCATCTCCCTGAGGCTAAGTGCTGCCTCAGGGAGCTCGGCTCTACACTAAAAAATCTTAAAAATAGAAAAAAAAATTTCCCTGACATGTCCCCTCATGTGACACAGTCACATGAGTTGGGACATGTCCTTCATTTTCAAAGACACTTTTATTACATTCTTTAAAACCTACATGAAACCTCATCTGGCCCATGAGGTTTCATGCTTTTTCTAATGCCCGCCAGGGGTCCCGGCCTGCCCACCAACCTTAAGGTTGAACGGTCAGGTCCACTAATTATACTAATGAGTTTGTCAATGGCCTATATTGTCCATTGACAGGTCGGCAGGTGCACAGCTGATTCTGCTGAGCCTCCGCCTACCTGAAAATTGAAATGGGGCGGGGCAACCTCGGGAGTTCCGCCCGACGTCATCCCGCGTCATTTTACACGTCGGCGAGTGGGCCCCGCCCCCCCCCGCTCACCGACCGGGAAATCCAGGCCATGGGTACAGTCCTCAATGAATACTTTGCGTTGGTCTTCACAATGTTAAAGGACGACACAGGTGTAGACATCAGGGTGGAGGACTGTGAAATATTAGAGGAAATTAACATAGAGAGAGAAGAGCAGCTAGCGGGTTTAGTGACCTTAAAAGTGGATAAATCTGCAGGCCCAGATGAGATATATCCCAGGCTGTTGAGGGAGGCAAGGAAAGAGATATCAGGGGCCCTGGCAGTTATTTTCAAATCCTATCTGGCCACAGGTGAGGTGCCAGAGGACTGGAGGATTACTAATGTTGTCCCATTATTAAAAAAGGGAGGAAGGGATAGACCTTACAGGCCAGTTGGTCTAACCTCGGTAGTGGGGAAGTTACTAGAAAGAATTCTGAAGGACAGAATATATCTGCACTTGGAGAGACATGGATTAATCAGGGATAGTCAGCATAGATTTGTTAAGGGAAGGTCGTGTTTGACAAATTTGATTGAGTTTTTTGAGGGGGTAACCAGGAGTGTTGATGAGGGTAATGCATTTGATGTGGTCTACATGGACTTTAGCAAGGCTTTTGATTAAGTCCCTCATGGCAGACTGGTCAAGAAAGTAAAAGCCCATGGGATCCAACGCAAAGTGGCACGTTAGATCTAAAATTGGCTGAGAGGCAGGAAGCAAAGAGTGATGGTACAGGGATGTTTCTGTGACTGGAGGTCTGTTTCCAGGGGTGTTCTGCAGGGCTCGGTGCTTGGACCCTTGCTGTTTGTGGTGTGCATAAATTATTTGGATTTAAATGTAAGGGGTATGATCAAGAAGTTTGGGGATGACACAAAAATTGGCAGGGTGGTAAATAGTGAGGAGGATAGCTATAGACTGCAGGAGGATATCAATGGACTAGCCAGGTGGGCAGAGGAGTAGAAAATGGAAGTCAACCTGGAAAAGTGTGATGTAATGCATTTGGGGAGGGCCGGCAAGGCAAGAGATTACACTATGAATGGTAGGACTCTGGAAAGTACTGAAGATCAGACGGACCTTGGTGTGCATATCTACAGATCTCTGAAGGTAGCAGGGCAGATAGATAAGGTGGTTGAGAAAGCAAGAGTTGTAAATGGGGGAGAGATTGACTAGATTAGCTCCCAGAGAGCAGGTTAGGTGGGAAGATCGGCGCAAAAGTAGGATAGCATATGGGATACTTGGCTTTATTAGCCGAGGCATAGAATACAAGAGCAGGGAGGTTAAGCTGGAACTGTATAAAACACTGGTTAGGCTACAAGTAGGGAACTGCGAGCAGTCCTGGTCACCACATTATAGGAAAGATGTGATTGCACTGGAGAGGGTGCAGAGGAGATTTACCAAGGTGCTGCCTGGGTTGGAGGGTCTGAGCCATGAGGAAAGGTTGGATAGGCTGGGGTTGTTTTCTTTGGAACATTGAGGGTTGAGAGGGAACCTGATAAAGGTGTATAAGATTATGAGGGGCATAGATAAGGTGGATAGGAAGGCACTTTTTCCATTAGTAGAGGGGTCAATAACCAGGGGGCATAGACTTAAGGTAAGAGGTGGAAGGCTAAGGGGGGAGTTGAGGAGAAGTCTTTTCACCCAGAGGGTGGTGGGAGCCTGGAACTCACTGCCAGAAGGGATAGTTGAGTCAGAAACTCTCGTAACATTTAAGAAGTATTTAGGTATTCACTTGCGTTGCCGTAACCTCCAGGGCTATGGGCCAAGTGCTGGAAAATGGGATTAGTGTAGTCAGATCTTTGTTGATCGGCATGGACACGATGGGCCGAATGGCTTCCTTCTATGCTGAAAATGTCTATGAATCTATGAGAAGAAAGTTGAGTTGGAAGAGAGCAGGGGCTGCAGGTGGAGAGTGATACAAGAAAATATCAGAGATGGCCATATCTGTGATTAGTACAATGGGAGTAGTGAGACCATGTGACATGACAATGTCAAGGGAGTGGCCTTGAATATGCCTTAGGGAGTTTATAGGGGGAGAGAGATACGGGTGGATAGGAGGGCAGTGAACTCAGGAGATCGAGAATGGTGAGAAGTCAAAATAATTAAGAATAAGAAAGCACTCGGTGCAGAGGTTGAGGGAGGAAAGTAGTGAAAATATCTTGATGAGAAAATGTTTATGCTACTTGAGTTTGCGGTAGAGGATGAAGCTATAAAATTAAGTAAAATGGGAAGTATAAGGTGATAGGGATCCACTAGCAGAGTTCACAAGCCCAGCAGTGGGAAGGGTGAGTTGTAGATGGGGGAGAGATTGACTAGATTAGTTCCCAGAGAGCACTTTAGGTGGGAAGATCGGCGTGAGAGTAGGATAGCGCAGTTGGAGTTGCTGCTCATGAGGAGATAACACTGAGTGTCTTCATTGATCGTTCAGGAATGCCAAAAGAGGTACAAAGGGAAACTGTAGGCAACCAGACCATGTTAATGCCCTGATCTAAGAAATTCAGATATAACTTGAACTGGACAGGTGAATCTGTCCAGCCCCTAATTGCAGAGGTCCCAGGAAAATTAGTCATAAACTCCACTGCTTGTCTAGTACAGTAAAATTAATTTAGCTTTTTAGATTCTCCACAGGTTTCTTGACAATACAACTAGCAAGTTTATTTTCCAAACCTGCCAATGTGAATGCTAACCTCTCCTAAATCATACCTGGTATTTTTCACAGATGCTTCTCCATTTCATTGCTTATCAGGTTTATTTTTATTTTATGTGGTATTGTTGTAAAGCTACTTGTCTGTACATTAGTTAACGGGTCTAATTTTATCCACTTGTAAATATGGACAGTATTTTTATTATTACTATTATTATTTTATGCCCACCCCCATGGTTAGTTTGGAGGTGAGAAAGGCACTTAATTGGGCAGGATGCTGGCAGGTGGGGACCTGCCACCATCCTGCCTCCATTGTGATTATGTCCGTGGTGGGAAGACCCATGGACGGCCTTCCTGCCCACTGCCAATTGTTGCCCGTGATTGGGCAATTGTTGCCCATTTAAAGGCCTTATCCCACCACCACTGGTATTAAACCAGTGGCAGGCTTGTGGAGGAGATGGGGGGGCGGAGGGTGAGGGAAAGAGTGTCCCTGGTTCAAAGGTACTCAGTGCCTGCTCAAAGGGCCTGGCATTGGAAAGGGGGGATGAAAGCCCTTGCTGCTAACACCCTCCACCACCCTCCCCCCATACCTGCTCCTCCCTGAAACCCCTCCTGCCATCACTTACCTCTGGTCTGAGTCGCTCCACGATCCTGGTCCTCCAGTCCCCCAGTGGGAGTATTTCCCGCAGCAGCCACTGCCTCCCCAGTGTTGCTGCCAAGCCAAAGAGCTGCTGGCCTTTAATTGGTGGCAGCTCTCGATGGGAGGGACTTCCTGATCCTGTGGAAGGCCCACCAATGGCCTGTTAATTGCTTGGTTGGCTTGTATTTCAGTTGGCCTTCCGCAAAGGAGGCAATGCGGGTCTCTTGCCAGCTCTTCAGCTGGCGGCCAAGACTCCCATAGCCTCCATAAAACTCCCCCCATGTGTTTAAATCCCTCCATGGCCTTTCCCTCTATCTATGCGATCTCCTCCAGCCCTTCATACTCTGAAATTTCTGTACCTCTCCAACTCTGGTCTTTTGTGCATTCCCAATTTCCTTTGTACACCATTGGTAGCTGTGCCTTTAGCTGCCTAGGCTCCTAAGCTCTGGAATTCCCCCCACCTAAATATCTCAACTCTTTATTTCTCTTTCCTCCTTTAAGTTGCTCCTAAAGCCTATCTCTTTGGCCAAGTTTTTGGCCACTATCTCATGTGGTTCAGTGTTAAATTTTGACTGATAACACTCCTGTGAAGTATTTTGGGCAATGTTAGTATGTTAAAGGTGCTAGATAAATGCAAGTTGTTTATAACTGCCTTCCAATTTTGTGCAATCTCATCAGTATCCAATATATTTTTTTTATTTACTTGTAAATTTCCTCCCCTCTTTAGCACTCTAGGATGTATGTCATTTGGCCTAAGAGATTTGTTGGTTTTTGCCAAGTATCTCCACCTCACTGATTTCAAAAGATTTTATCATCCTCATTGTACACAATAATTTGAAAGCAGTCCTGTATTTTCCTTTCTGATGAAACTACTGATACTCCAGTGTTGTAGTACAAAAGTGTTGTACTGAAACCACAGTAATAGCTGTTATGGTCACCTTAAATCAGTTTGCACTTGTGTTGTCCTGTGGTCAAGTACTGGTTGACACAAATGTTACCATAAATACCTTCCTTTTGATTACCATTTTATTTGGTATAAAAGGTTAATTTATATCAAAATAAAAACAAGTAAGACAAAGACCCAGGTAATAAATTTGGAAAAAAGCTGATTTTAAGGGATGAGAATGGAAAACAAAATAAACTGGAAACATTTACTGATAAAGAAAGAAATAGAACAGATGTGGGAAACATTTAAAAGAATCACCAAAGAATCCAGGAAAAATATATCCTACTAAAAGCAAAAACAAACTATGGTGTCTGATAATGATATCATACACAATATATGGTGTAACATTACTGTATAAAGAAATAACAGCAAAATTGAAACAAAAAAAAAGCTATTGTGATGAACTCTGCAGTTTTTAAGAAGCTTGTTTTTTTTTGAGATTTTCCCCAGCCAAAGTGAAACTGAGCTAGTTTGCTGAGAAAGGGGTATAATTGGATTTTCTGGCTGTGATATCATTTCTGAGAAGTTAGACTCTGGTGAAGTTGCTATGGAAATGTAAACTAGATATCCAAAAAAGACAAATAGAAGCTAATTGCAGGTGTTTGTGCTGCAGAGGAACTTGCACAGAACTTCTGGTATTCGGGAGAATAAGCAAATCCGCCTAAGAAAATGGTCAGTTTTCTGTTAAAGAACATGAAAAATAGGAGCAGGAGTAGGCCATTCAGCCCTTTGAATCAACTCTGCCATTCAGTGACAACTCTGTTGATCTTCTACTTCAACACTCATTTTCCTGCTCTATCTTAAATCTCTTCATGTTTTTAATATGTAGAAATCTATCAATGTCAATCTTGAGCATACTCGATGACTGAGCCTCTCCAGCCCTCTGTGGCAGAGAATTCCAAAGATTCACCACCCTCTGAGTGAAGAAATTCCCCCTCCTCTCAGTCCTAAATGGCCTGCCCCTTATTCTGAGACTGTGTCCCCTGGTTCTAGACCCTCCAGCCATAGGAAACATCCTTCCTGCATTTACCCTGTTGATCCCTGCAAGAATTTTATATGTTTGAATGAGATCACCTCTCATTCTTCTAAACTCCAGAGAATAAAGGCCCAGTCTATTTAATCGTTCCTCTGAGGACAATTCCTACATCCCAGGAATTAGTTTGGTGAACTTTTGTAGCACTCCTTCTATGGCAAGTATATTTTTCCTTCAGTAAGGAGACCAAAACGACACACAATACTGTGTGTATTGACTGTAAGAAGAAGGTGCAGAGCTTCTGGACCTCTTGGTGAAGCAATTTGCAAGGTCATGTAAATAGCTCAAACACACTAAAGAGCTGAGTGTTTGTGCCTGAAGTGACCAGACCATGAACTAGGCTGTTGAAGTTTGGTTGAAAAGGAACTCTGGAAAGCTATGCCATCAGAGCTGTCATGTCCTAAAGGAGAAAGCAAATGCAGAAGTGCACCTTGTTGGTGGTAATCATATCCAGGGACCTTGAATGGAATAAGACTGCCAGTGAAAGTGACTTAAGGGCCAAATCCAGTGAATGAAAAAGTGAGAGATCCGTGTACAGGAGGCAGAGTTCAAAGAACTTTGAGACTGCATCTAGCTCCAGATTTCTGCTGGGATCAATGCTGTCAACTGTGTGAGAATTATTCTTGTTGTATTGGCTAGTTAAAGTGAAATTCATCATTTCTACTGAAATGTCATTTATCTGCTCATGCATGCTTAATTTCATGTTGATTTTGGGTTTGATTGTTAAAGTAAAAGTTGAAAGTGAAATCTTGTTCATTGGTTCCTTCAATTGGGGTTGCTTGGGATTTCTTTCTTTTAAGGTTATTGGTTTCCATGGGGATTGTAACACTATATGCTAAGTACATAGACCACAGTGTGGAGGGTGACAAAAAGGAATATGAAAAGGTTAGGAAAGAAGTCAAAAATAGTTAGGCAAAGTGAAACAACACAATTAAATTAGCAAGGCATAATACAAGAAATAGTGAAGTATTCTACAGAACATAAATAACAAAAGGAAAACCAGGAAAGGAACACACAAAATAAGTTCACAAGTAATGACAGCGAAATGGCAGAAATATTAAGACTTTGTCTCGGTATTTGCCAGGGACACTAAGACCACCACGGACATAACATTAGAAGAGATCATAAAAGATATAAAGCCATTTGCACTGTCTGAGAGTGTGGTGAGACAGGTTCAATTGAGGCATTCAAGAGGAAATTGGATTATTATCTGAAAAGGAAGACTGTGCAGGGGTGGGGGAGGGGAGAGAAGGCGAGGAGGTGGCACTAGTTGAATTTCTCCTTCGGAGAGCCAGCACAGAGATGGCGGGCCAGATGGTGGCTTCTTGTGCTGTAACCATTCTGTGATTTAAGATAGAAAGGTGGGGGGTGATCACTGAAACTGATCAGATGATGGGATTCTGACTTGGGTAAATTGCATCCATGCATATTAAACAAAGCTAGGGAAGAGATACTTAATGTTGCTGTTGGGGAAGATAATGGAATCCTTACTCAAAAAAGTAATAGAAAATATTTAGAAACGGAAAATATAATAAAGAGTAGTCAGCATGGATTTCAAACAAGAAGGTTATGCTTGACCAACTTGACTGAATTCTTTGAAGAAAAGAAAGGGTACTTAAGGGTAATGCTGGTGATGCCATTTATTTGGATTTCAAAAAGGCTTTTGAAAAGATACTGCATAGCAGCCACACATGCCTACACTGAGAACATGTGGATTCAGGGGACAGAATGAATAGCAAGCTGGCTATAAAACAGAAAACGCAGAGCAGGGGTTAAAAGTAGTCACTCAGATTTGCAAATGGTGGGAAATGGTGTTCCACAAGGACTGACGCAAGGACCATGATTGTTAATTATTTACATAAACAATTTGGTCTTGGGAATCGGAAGTACAATTTCAAACTTTGCAAATGGCACCAACTTGGAGGTAAAGTTAGTGCAGAGGAGAATTGAGCTAAAATACAGGAAGATATTAATAAACTTGTAGAATAGTGTGTAATTGGCAAATTAACTTCAACATATGTAAGAGTGAGGTGGTACAGTTTGGTAGAAGGGATAAGGAAAATCAAATGTTTAAATGGGATAGAGGACCAGAGAGATCTGGGGGTACTAATACACAAACCACCAAAAGTAGCCAAGTACATTAATAAGGCCATAAACGCCCCAAAGCACTGAAGTTAACTTCTAGCAGGATCAAATTAAAATGCAGAGAAGTTATGTTTAACTTCTCTAGAACTTGACTATACATGGAATACTGTGAAGAGTTGAAGTCTCCATATTATAAAAAAGATATAGAGGCACTGATGAAGGTACAAAAAAGATAGGCTGATACCAAGGCTGAGAGATTATACCTTTCTCTTTTTTCTCTTAAAACATGACTGAGGCATAACCTGATAGAGAACTTTAAGATTATGAAAGTGCTTGATAGGGTAGGTGTAGAGAAGATGTTCCCACTGTAGATGACCCCAGAACTAGGGGCCATAAATATAAGGTAGTCACTAATAAATCCAATTGGGAACCCAGGAGAAACTTCTTTATATAGAGAGGGTTAAAATGTGCAACTTGCTACCATAGGGAGCTGTTGAGACAAATAGCATTTAAGGGGAAGCTTGACAAAAGAAAGGAGACTCGTGGTGCATAAACACTAAATCAGAATCACACTCACAGAATTGTTACAGCACAGAAGGAGGCCATTTGGCCCCTCATGTCTGTGCGGGCTCTCTGAATCACCAACCTACCTATTACACACAATCACAGAATTGCCATGAGCCTGTTGGCTGAGTAGTCTGTTTCTGTCCTTTAAATGCTATATATGTGATCATTTTTTAAAAGCCCTTGATGATATAATTGAGTCATCCTATAATGAATGCCTGCACTTTGATTTTGCTGTGTGGTTTTTTCAATTTTCTTAACGCAATGAAAGTTTGAGGATTATGAACAACATTATTAAGTTTGATCTTTATTTCAGGCAGTTGAACACAGCTTGGAATTTCATCCTGGATTTTGAGATCCAAAAAATTGATTGCAGTATCAAAATTTCTTTTGATGTGCAATTTTAAAAGCTCAAGGAGAAGGTGTGCTGTGGACAACAATATCAGCTATGTTGGAGTGAAGAGTCTGCTGAGGTCTTGGAGGTAAGAATGCAACAGCACCATCTACCTTGGAAACTTGGAGGACTTAGTCAGAGGTGAATATAGTAGATTGGCATAATTGTGACAGAAAAGCATGGCAACCCAGAGAGGCACTATGGAAATAGCATGACAAGAAACTGTTGCAGAAAGTGTGCCGTAGAATCTCCATTAAGGGGAATTTTGTTCCAACGACATTTTCAATGTGAAATCCCATCCCTGAAATATTCCACAATAGGTTTTTGTATTTCTTACCTGTGAGGGTTCTTTCAAGTGTAGAAGTGAGTAAAGACTGATGCATTGTTCCTTTCCTATATGCAACACCTTCTGCCTAAGTGATGGGTTTATTGCAGGTGAGATTTGAGTCACTGCATCAATAACTTACTTACAGGGGAGAACCCATTTCCAACAATTGGACCTCCTCTCAATCCTGTCTCGGGTTTGGAATGCCAGTGCTGTCTAGAACCAATTCGAGGTTTGAATTGTTGAGAAGTATGAATATTGCTGTTATAAACATGTTACTTAACTTGGACTATTAACACAAAACTCTAGGATCTGGTTGTGAAATTTTAAAAGCCTTATGCAAGACGTGAGATTGGGGCAGATTTTTCTCTTTTGTACTTGGTCATTGGATAATTGCCTAGGTAGAAGTCGTACAGCAGGTGGATTTAAGAGAAACCAGCTCGAACTGCTGTCTCTCTGCCAGGAATAAAGTTCTTAATGCAGAGTTTTAGTTTTACAGATTTTAATACAGTACAGGATTTATCCACACACAGTGAAGTAAAGGCATACTTTAGTTATTTTGTGCGCATCAATAGTCAAAAATTCCACTTGCTGCATAAGTTTAATTTGAATATTAGAGCAGAAAACCCATTTTAGGATCTGCAAATATTCTGACACACATAAGGAGGAATTTTAACATGGCCAGTTTGGTCTGTTTGGTACAATTTGTGGGGGGTTGAGATGAAAATGACCACAAGATGGAACCCACTGACTTCCTGCTTTCAGTCTTTTAGAATAGTAGGGTCATAGAGCATTATGGCACAGAAGGAGCTCATTTTTCCATTTCACCATCAAATCCATGCTGGCTCTCTGTAGGACAAGCCACTCAGTCCCATTCATCTGCTCTAGACTGGTGGACCTGCAAGTTTATTTCCCTTAAGTGCCCATCCAATTTCCTTTAGAATCATTGATCATCTCTGCTTCCACCACCCTCATAATGCAGCAAGTTCCTGATCATTAGCACTCGCTGGGTAAAAAAGGAAAAGTTCTTACTCGTATCCCCCCTTATATCTTTTGGCCAAAATTTTAAAACTATGTTCCCTCGTCCTTATCCCACCAGCAAATGAGAACAGCTTTCCTTTGTCTATCTTATCTAGACCTGTAATAATCTTGTACACTTCTATCAAAGCTCTCCTTAACCTCCTTTTGCTCCAAGGTGAACAGCCCCAGCTTCTTCAATCTAACTTTGTAGCTAAAATCCCTCATCCTTGGGATCACTCGCACACATGTCCTCTGCTCCTTCAAGTCATTATATATAAAGATGATATTTAATGGGGAGCCATTCTGCATCCTGGACCACCTTTGGGAAACTTCCCCAGCAGTGGGAATGTGTTGGGGAGCTGTCTCCATGTGGCTCCCTGCTATTTCCCTGGCCTCCCCACCTCCAGGCCTGTCACCCTGGGGCCGGGAAAACTCTGCCCAAAGTTTCAGGTGAGAAAGAAACCTTGCATCGGAATGGGAAATAGTTAGAGACTTGACAGATTTTAAGGAATTGAGATGGAAGGGAAACGAGGGAGGGGAGGAAAGAACAAAAGGGATAGAATGGAAGGAGAGGTTGAACTATGAGGGATGATGGGAGAGGTCAAAAAGGGGTGGTAATGGGAAAAGAAAAGAAGCAAAATATGGGTTTAGAAGAATATTGATCTCACCCATTCTCCATCCTTCCAGAATCACAATGGGGTCCCCTTGACGTTAACTTCCAGCCCACCATCCATATTCAGCGGATCATCCTCCGCCATTTTTGCCACCATCAAACACACCTTTCCCCTCCTCTCCCCTTTCAGCCTTCCTAAAGGACTGTTCTCTCCATGACACCATGGTCCACTCCTCAAATCATCCCAAACACCACCTCCCCTTCTCACCTTACCTTTCTCCGATGCAACGTCAGCCCTTTTACCCCCTCCCTTCCTGCTATCCAGGGCCCCAAAGACTCCTTACAGGTGAAACAGCAATTTACCTGTACTCCTAATTCATATACAGTAATTGCTGCTGAGGATGTAGTTCCTCTACATTGGAGAAACTAAATGCAGACTGAATGACTGCTTTTTAAGAAACCTCCATTCAATCCGCAAGTGTGACTTTGAGCTTCTGGCGGTCTGTCATTTTAATTCTCCATCCTGCTCCCACTCTGTAATCTCTGTTCTTGGCTTCCTAAGCTTCATTGGAAAAGTTTATCAGAAGATGGAGGAACAGCACCTCATCTTTTGATTCGGCTCTTTACAGCATTCCTGACTTAACAGAATTCAACATGACCACTGCTGCCAGTTTTTTTGGGCAGCAGCAGCTGGCAATGGTTCTGTTATTCCCACTCATATCTCCTCTAGACCTGTTTATTTGCTTGTCCCATTATCTACCCCTTTTGCCTTACAATAACATCCCTTTAATCATTTAATCTTTCCTACCTTCCACTCTTTCACAGACCTTTCCTTTTGCTCTTTTCATCACCTCACCATCTATCCCTGCCTCTGTCCTTGCTTAAAACCTGTTACCTTTCTAACCTTTTCCAGTTCTGATCAAAGGTCATCGACCTGAAATGTTAATTTTGTTTCTCTGTCCACAGGGTGCTGCCTGAGCTGCTGAGTACTTCCGGCATTTTCTCTATATATCTCTTGGAGTTATAACTTACAACAGCCGAATCATTACCAACAGTTGGTGTCTGAAAAAAATGGGACAAGCGGAAAGAAGTAAGCGGTTTAACTTGGACAATTTCAGAGGACTGGAGGACATAAATACAAAATTCACATCTCAAACAAGTCTAGGGAGTGAAAAAATAAAAACAGAAAATGCTGGAAAAACTGTGGCCAGAATTTTATGTCCAGCGGGCGGGTGCGCGCATGGCCTGTCCGGCCGCGAAATAGCGCGAGATGACGTCAGGCGAGCATCCCGATGTCATCGCACACTCATGCGATATCGTGCTCGGTGTGCATGCGCGGCAGTCAGAAGCGCGCCTGCCAACAATTAAGTGGGCAATTAAACCCATTGAGGGGGCAGTTGAAAGTGATTTTTCGTGGCCCGTTCCACTTTTACGGTTGGTGGATGGGCCAGGCGGCCTTTACATTTTTGCTCAAACCTCGATCCAGGGTGGGATGAAATTTCCGTGAGGAAATAAAATAAAATGAGACATCATTTTTTATGAGGTATGCTTTCAGGTGCTTGATTGTGCTGCGTGGACGTATTAAGCAGCATTTTTGTTGTTTTGTTTATTCTGTGGAGATCTGCGGCTCCCTGAGGCAGCTGCCTGCCTACAGGGGGAGCTCACTGGAAATGCTCACCAGCACCTGCTGTGACTTTGGTGCCCGCCCTCTTCCCGCCTCCACCGGCAGTGCTGAGCCTTTCTCAGTGCGCGATTCATGCTGGCTGGCCGTTAATTGGTCAGCCAGTGTGAAACCACGGCTGGGGGCCCGTTTTCCGCCCACTCACAGGCCCACCGATTGTGCACGCCCGACGAGCAAAACATTCAGGACAGCAGGTCTGTGGAGAGAGAAACAGTGTTAATGTTTCGAGCGCAATATGACTCTTCTTTGGAACTGAAGAGAGGCAGGAATGTGATGGGTTAATTTGGGAAGGCACCAAACACAATGAGAGGCTTTGTCGGAAAAATGCAGACGTGAAATCGAGGTCTCTGAGAGAGTGCACAAACCTCCAAACAACTCGTCCACCCTATCCTTTAAGCACCATTTGATCTGCATGTGGCGGAGCCTGCAGAGCATGTATTAGATTTGTCAGCCATCTCGGAACCCAGTGAACCGGGGTGTAAGCAGGTCATCCTCAATCCTGAGGGACTTGCCAAGGCGAAGAAGTAGAGTGGATCAGCTCTTTATGTAGAGCTGCTGAAGAGCCTTTGCTGCCTGTTAGCATCATGATTGGTTGAATGGGTCAGGCCGTAGCACACCCCAATGTCACAAGTGTAGGACCTTTTACTTAAATGTTTTGATCAGTGTTTTAAACCATTCCACTGCATGCTGTGGATGCCAATGGTGGAGCCCAATCTAACGTGGCAGGTGGCACACTTTGATGTGGAATGAGCATGTGTGCACCACCTGGCACATTAGATGATAGGTGCCTATTTTATGCCTGGAAAACAGGCAGACACCTTATGTAAGTGAATGGGATTACAGCGTGGTATGTATGCACCGCAATTTGTGTTTAGAGCAAATCACTGCAGTAAATTCCAGGATGCTGAGGATGCCAATTTAAACCAGCTGAAACTGGAAAAAAAATTGCCTGTAAAAATATGCTGTGTGAGCTCAGCAGGAGGCAGATGTAGTTTGGAAAAAAATGCCATTCACAGTTTTGTTCCAGGAACTGATTAACAGAGCTCATTCACTGAAGACTTACTATATTGCTACAGTTAAGTGAGTCCTCACTTAAGTTTGCGGTTACATTCTTAAAATCACGACTTTAAGTGAAACGCATTTCAGTGAATCATTGACTCCTATGGGAAGCTATGGGAAAGCCAGGATTGGGTTCCTTTGTCATTTCTCATGCGGATAAACCAATGTACAAGTCGAGATACTGCACCATACATCCTAGCTGAAATAACTTGCAAAATAAAATACATCACTAAATATAAAAGAAATACAACATACAATACAATTTAAAATGTTTAAGAATTACAGTACACTCACCTACATTACAGAACTTTTAGATTGACCAGGCTCTATCGAGTGGCGGAACCTGGTCAGTGCAGGTAGCAGCTGAAGGCAGGGGCTATCTGTACTGACCAACTTCTGCCACTAGACGGAGCCCAGGACTTTAGCGCGAGTTCAGCTGCAGAGCCGGGGTGGAACAGCAAGAACAGACCCTGGGGACTAAGGTAGGAACAGAGGCCGGGAAGCAACACCAGAGCAGAGGCAAGGCTGGCAGCGGGAGGAAGAGGAACTGACGGTGACAGGGGAAGCGCTGCAGGAAAGGTCATGCAAGCAGACAGAAGAGGAAGGCTGTAGCAAGCGAGGTTAAAGTGAAACTGGCATGATTAAATGGATATATTGACAGTACTTTATTAACAACATTAAGGTGAAACATCATTAAGTGAGTCGACGTTAAGCTAGTACTTGCTGTATTCCAGTTTAATTCACTGCATGCAGACAACTGTGATAAAATTAATCCTGTTGCACGTACAAATTATGTCATAAAACGATTGTGCAGTTCTACTTCTTCAGGAGAACCCTTTTTGTGTTTTAAGCTGGTCAAAGATTATTTCCCCTGAATTTAAATGATCCCTGAAATCCCAGGACTGCTGAATGGTTCAGGGGCTAAAGCACATTGTTGGGGCAGAGTACAGAGAGCTTTGCTCTGCAGCTAACTGTGCACAGTAGGTCTCGTCAAGCCTGATACTGACACAAGGGGCGGAATCGTCCCAGATTTGCACTGTGTGTGGTAGCAGGTGGGTAGAACGACATTTTACCCACCGGCCGCGATGGCGGGTTTTCATGCCGTATCGGCCCAAATCCGCTGCATCACTTATGCATTCCCGAGAAACACACTGTTTCCATGGCGGGCATGGATTTAAAGACCAGCCGCTCGCACAAATCTGTGTTTCCAGCCCTCTGCTGGAAGATGTCCACGAAAGGCAAAAAGACTGCAGTGTCACTGGAATGCCATTTGGGTGCCGTGGAGACCCGCCGTGATGCCCTCTACCCCTGCTCTGGCTGCAGTAGCATCACCGCTCCAGCTTGGCAGGCGGTGGCAGTGGTGGTCAGTGCCAATGCTGCACAGAAGAGGTTGACCATCTAATGCAGATAGAGGGTGAATGATCTCATCCGAGCAGCCAGGATACGGCAACCATCTCGTCACTCTGAACTCTCACACTCAAGTCCATCACACATTCACTGGCATTTCACTCACTGCTAGCTTAAGTGACATCGCCACCCATTCTCTCACACACACCCTCACATGTCCATCTGGCCTCATCTCCTCTGGAGACTGCTTCCTCAGCCCTCATCACCTTGAAGCCACTTGCACAGATCAACATGTGCCCCCACACACACCCTGGGATACCCTCCTTTCCCAGTACAGCTCTCGTCCCGCAGCCTCTTCCCTTGTCTGAGGCCACTCCTCCCCCTTCCCCAAGCAAGACCTTGCCCTGCAGCCATTGAAAAGCCATCCATATATGGCTGGTCTGGCAGATAGAGACCTATCCGTCAGCCCCCCTAAAAGTGATGTGGTGCTGTCTGTGAAGCCTGGCATTGATGACTGCGAGTGCTGCCTGAAGCAAGGTAGGCAAACAAACCTTGAAGTCCCGAGTGAAGTGCAGCCTGCCAAGTGCACGTCGCTTATGTGCTGCTGTGAAACATTTTGGTGTGTTTTCCCACCGATGTGGGCGGACGATCCAGGGGGCTGGGGGATGAGTCCAGCGGGCTGACCTTATGATGATATGTCGATGTATTACAATGAGGTTCCTGACGTCCGATGGGGGAAACACGGCCCACCATTGGTGGGCTAAGCAGACGATTACAAACTGGTTTCACAATGTCATGAAACCGATCGCGCCATATTGTCCACTCACGTCACCGAACATGGCCGATGTAGGCGGGCACAGAAAATCCTGGTCACGATGCCCAAAATGACAAAATTTGACAAAGAAAGCGAGTGGGCAACAAGCTGGCAGATGAAATATAATGCAGGGAAGTGTGAAGCTCATAATTCTGGTCATAAGAATGGAAATGCAGAATATTCCTTTAAAAAGGCATGAAACTTGTAAATTTTATAAATCTCTCAGATTTTGTTATCAACAGCAACAACAACTTGTACAGCAGGGGGCGGGTTAACTCCATTGGCTAGATGGCTAGCGTGTGGATCAGGTATGCCAACAACATGATCTTCAAATCCCGTTTCGGCTGAGGTAGACTTGGGCCCTGCCTCCTCACCCCTACCCATAGTAAAAATAAATCACAGCTCTCAGTCATGGTTTGGTGAATAATCACCAAGGACCTGCCTTCAGGCACAGAACTCAAGAAGAAGGAGTGTAGTTAAACACCCCAAGTGATGTCAATTAAAAATGTCTTTGATAGTTAGGGCACTGAGCCATAGAAGGAGATGTCGGGACAGATTACCAAAAGCTTGTTCAAAGAGGAAGTTTTTAAGGCGCATCTTAAAAGGGAAGAAAGAGGCAGAGAAGTTTAGGGAGAGCATTTCAGAACTTGGAGTCAAGGCAACCGAAAGCAGAGCCGCCAGTGGTGGAGCAATTAAAAGCTGAGGGCCCGTGAGGCCAGAAATGGAGGAGTGCAAAGATCTCAGAGGCTTGTAGGGCTAGAATCACAGAATTGTTACAGCACAGAAAGAGGCCATTCGGTCCATCATGCCTGTGCCGGCTCTCCAAAGGAGCAATATACTTGATGCCACTCCCCTGCTTTCTCCCTGTAGCCCTGCACTTTCTTCCTTT
The DNA here is from genome assembly GCF_964194155.1 of Cetorhinus maximus. Taxonomy (NCBI): domain Eukaryota; kingdom Metazoa; phylum Chordata; class Chondrichthyes; order Lamniformes; family Cetorhinidae; genus Cetorhinus; species Cetorhinus maximus. The sequence goes on along the minus strand of NC_135885.1, from coordinate 32,394,914 downwards.
TCAGATAATAGTCCAATTCCCTTTGCCTCTATTAAACCTACATCCATCACATTCTCGGGCAGTGCAATCCAGATCCCAACCACTCACTGTATGAAAAAGTTTCTCCTCATGTCTCTGTTGTTTCTTTTACCAATTCCATTAAATCTGTGCCCTCTTGTTCTCGATCCTGACACCAGTGGGAGCAGTTTCTCCCCAACTACTCTGCCCGGGCCCCTCATGATTTTAAATACCTCTATCAAATTTCCTCTCGACTTTCACTTCTCCAATTAAAGAAAACAGTCCCAACCTCCCTAATCAATCTGTGAAGTTTCTCATCCCTGGAACCATACTTGTGAATCTTTTGCACTCTTGCTAATGCCTTTACATCTTTCCTAAAGGGAGGTTACACGGGTAAGGAGTGGTGAGGCTGTTGAGCGATTTGAAACTAAGGGTAAGGATTTTAAAATGGAGGCATTGTTGGACTGGGACCCAGGGTAGGCAAGCAAACATAGGAATGATGGGTGAATGAGATTTGGAGTGAGTTAAGGTACAGGAAACAGAATCTTGGAGGAGTACAATTTTAGGTAGGTTGCCAGGAGAGCAAGGCCAGAGTGGAGTGATGTTTCTTCTTTTTCAAGTTTTTGCTTTTCAGACAGAGCTGTTCAGTAATTCGGCCATTTAGATTCACTCTGGACAAACCCTTTATTTCTTTTCCAGAACCATTGCCGCTCCTTTTGTCTCTTCTTCCATTGCATCTTTGGTATTTAATCTCTACCACCCTCCACCCTATCCTAGACTTTGCATGGTAATGTGGCATGGTTTATTGAATAAACTAACTATACAAAGATACCTTTAGACACAGCAAAAGCTTTTAAAAGCCTAATTGGCATCTGGTGGCCAGGAATCCTGCGTCAGGCACTTCTGTGCTCCGACTTAATCAGAGGAGGTCCTCCCACCACAGGGAGGCGGAAGTGGGGGCTTTTTCGTGATTAAGTGGACCTGGCTGCCATCGTTCTGGCTGCAATGGGCTGCGTTAAATCCAGCCCAATGTTATCTCTGATTCACTGTGAGCAATGTGGCAGGATATCACGAGATACTTACATTCAGAGTATATTAATTCTTCCATCCAGAACAACACTACATTCCTTTCCTTGTTGCATCTAGTTGGTTCCATGGTTTGCATCATCTCTGCTTTGCTTGGCAGTCTATTCCAGGTTTTGATCATTCTCTATTTGAAGAAGAATGCAGTCCTAAAGTTGTATTTTGTTATTTAAACTGGTGTTTCCTTTTCCTGAACCTGTGCCCCCTTTCCCAACTTCCACAGTTTAGCTTAGAGTAATGTTCTTCATTAACCTTTCCCATGCCATTTATTATCTTAATACCCCCTATAAGATCACATCTCAATCACCTCATTTCCTGGTTGAAAAACCCAACTCTCCCCACCTTTCCTCATAATTCAGGCCCCCTGACATGAGGAATCAAGCTTGTTGCTGCTCTTCACACTGCTCCAGGACTTGAAAGTCTTGCATGTTTCTTGGTGACCAGAACTGAACACACATAGAATGAGAAAACTTAAACACTATTCAAATTTCTAGGAGTGGATTTATTGACCTACAGTACTCAATGCATGTCTATCAGGGTACTAGAAAAGCTTGATCAAAACCCTACTCTGACATATATTTGACTAGTGCCAGTATTTACTGAGGGGTACAGTAAAGAGTGCCATTATGAATTGGTGGGAAGGGTCAAACAATGCCAGCTCGAATTCAGTGGAATGGAGAAGAATGCTGGTATAAAGGGAGGGGTTGGATGAGAAGTACCTTTCTCTAACAAAGTAGAGAATTGGATAGATGTGGTGCCTCTGTAACTTGCAGCAGGGTGATGGGATGTGAGAGATTTGCTGGGAAAATCAAGTTTTGCCAGTCTTGTCTCATCTTCGTGAGAATCAGCCTGGCTCTTCTCTGGACAGCCTCCAAAAATTGAATGCCTGTTAATGAACTTGATTCACAGGTCAATTTTATAAGAATACAATAAAGGTTGCTTGATTATTTGCTGTAACTCGTATTCTGCAATATTGACTATGTAGCTCAGCATTCAGTTAGCTTTGTTGATTGCTGCTCTGCATTGATTGGACATATTTAGTGTTGCACCGTTTAAGACTCTTCTCTTTCAGCTTCAGCCTTAGCTAATGTGTGGTGTTGGTGGTGTTTGCGCACATGGTCAGAATCTGCATGTGCAATTTTAAAAACTGACATTGTCAATTCCAACACTGTCTCAGGACCATTCTAGCAATTTTATATATATCATGTGGAATTCTATGACATGGCTGCTCCAGAATTGTTTGCACGTAATTGCTAAACTAATGACTTAGTCAGCAAATTAATTACTGGATCAGCTACATCCTGACGACAAAGAGTCTGGGTATAGGGTGAGAGACCAAGGTATAATCTGAGACCGCATTGTATAACAACAAGAATAACAGCTTGTGTTTATACAGTGCAAGTAATAAAGCATCCTGAGGTGCTTCACAAGTGGCATTATATATAAATAAAAGACAGGACACTGAACCACAGATGATCAAAAGTTTGGTCAAAGAGGTAGGAATGTCTTAAAGGAGAAAGTAAGGTAGAAACGCAGAGAAGTGTAGGGAGGGAATTCCAGAGCTTAGGGCCCAGGTGGCTGAAGGCACACACACCAAGGGTGGAGCAATTAAAATTAGAGGTGCTCAGAAGGCCAGAATTAGGGAGTGCAGAGTACAGAGATTGGGAGGGGTGAGGTCATGGAGGGATTTGAAAACAAGGAAGGGAATTTTAAAATCATTCCATTACTTGACTAGGAGCCAATGTCGGGGCATGGGTGAACAGGACCCAGTATGAGTTAGGACATGGACAGCAAACCCTTCACTGTCACTGGGTCAAAATCCTGGAACTTCCTTTCTAACTGCACTAAGAGTTTCCACACCACATGGACTGCAACGGTTCAAGAAGGCAGCTCACTACCACCTTCTCAAGGGCAATTAGGGATGGGCAATAAATGCTGGCTCAGCCAGCAAAGCCCACGTCCCATGAACAAATATATAAAAAAGAATTGGACAAGTTCAGGCTTATGGAGGGTAGAATGTTGGAGGCTGGCCAGGAGTGAATCAGAATGGTCAAGACTAGGGCCTGAATTTTGCACTCGTTGGGCATGCGCGATCGGGGGGGCCAGGAGTGGACAGGAAAGCAAGGTAAAAACTCAGAGCCCATGATAAAAAGTGAACCCCAGGGTATAATGTGAGGTATAAGAGTATAGTGTAAGGGCCCGGGCATATGAAATCCCAGGGTATAGTGGGAGGGATCAGATTATGATGTAAGAGCACAGGATACTGGAAAGTATGAGACAAAGAAATGACACAGAACCAATTTTGCCTTTGACTTAAATTGTTGTTGGCTGAAGGATTGCTTAATTGATTTCCCTCCTATGGTACAACGTATGCCTGAAGCCAAGCTCCAGGATTCAATCCTAGATGTTTGCCTGGCATTGCTCCTTCACTTACATTGAACAAGTAGTGAGGAGGCTTTGTAATTCACGTGATATGTACAATATATCAACCAAACATTAGATGTAAGTGCTTCCAAAATGTCTGCATGGTTAGTTTTACAGTCAAAGTTGGTATAGTTTGTATCCCAGTATAGTAAATATGGAACTAGTTTGCCAAGAAATACGCACCTTCAGGAGAATTCTAATGCGCTGCTGATTAAACAAATTGATGCATTTAAAATTTGTTCATCCTTCACTGCTCTCCTGTTGCAACTGGAAGTTAAATTACAGCACTTTATTACCCAATGTTTTATATTTTACAAGGAGTTGTTAAAACGTCAAAGGTGATTTGCACACGGTGGACTAACAATATTCAACACGCACAGCAACAAAAGAACAAGATGAATAATTGAACACATTCTCTAGGCTTGGAACAAGCATATTCCTGGAGTAAGAGTTACGTAGAATAAGAATGAACAGAAAGTTATCTAAAACAATGGAATTTATTAGATTAGGATTATGCTTAATATTTTTCATATTTTTCTGATGTTCAACATACTCATTTGGGAAAAATTAAGACCATGGGCCATACAGTTTTTAAAGTTTGCTTAGGGTACATAGTCTGAGAACTTCTTGCATGCCCATGTTGCCGCCAATGTTTCCTTCTCAATTGTAGCGTATCTTTTTTCTGTGTCTGTGTGTGATCTTGAGGCATAATAAACAGGTCTACAATTACCATCTCTTTGTAACTGGAATTAAACTGCACCCAGACCTGTAGACATTGCATCTGCTGCTACTATCGTTGGTAGTTCTGGATCGTAGCGTGCTAAAACTTCAGGAGAAATTAGAAGATGTTTGATCATCTCAAAAGCATTTTGCTGGTCCACATTCAAGCAGCACTGTTGTCTCAACATCTGTCACAACAGATCATTGGTTTCTGCCAAATTTGTAGCAGCTTGCCTACTTGGTTGACCATTCCTAGCAAACCCTGTAGTTCTGTGATGTTCCTGGATTGTAGAAACTCTCCAATCACCTTTTTTTGCTGTGGGTCGGATGTTATTCCTGGGGCTTGCATGATGTGCCCTAAAAATTTAATCAAAGGATTTGCAAATTCACATCTCTCATTCAATGTCAAACCTGCATTCTGTAGAACTTTCAGGACTGCTCTCACTCTACAGTCATACTGTTCCCCCATGGAACCATGTGCAAGTATGTCGTCCATATGGCATATTATTCCTTCTATGCCTACTAAGGTCTGAGCCATTGTTCTGTGGAATATTTCTGGAGTAGATGCAATTCCTAATAGCAATACTGACTGAATGGTGTATAAAAGTGGTCAGCGATCTGGATTCTTTATCCAGAGGGAACTGCCAAAATCCACTGTTTGCGTCCGATTTGGTGAATAGAATACTCTTGGCTAGTTTGGCAAGGCTCTCATCCACTGAGGCCACCAGGTGGATCTCACATTCCACCAGTTTGTTTAGTTGAGTTAAATACACGCAGATTCTAATTGAGCCGTTTGGCTTTGAGATTGTGACCATTCTAGAACACCACTTTGTCATTATGGTTACTGGAGAGATAACCCACCCCCATGCTGTAACATTTGCTCAATTTCACCTAAGGAAGGGTGAGGGTGCACCCTCAAATGTAAAGAGGGAAATTGGTTTAGCATCAGCTCTTAACGTAACAGGGTATTCAGTCTTCAGTTTTCCCAAACCTGTAAATAATCTTGGAGATTCATTCATGAATGTGCTACTATAATGCATGTTAGCAACTTCATCAACTTTGTAGATTAGCTTCAGTTCTAAGCATGCCTTCCTGCATAATAATGATGTTTGTGGTTCTGTATGATGTACAAAGGTTTAATGATTTCTCTATCCTTGTATTTTAATTTTGCCAGGTACTGTCCAATGACTTTCAGTTTAGTCCCACTTGGACCTTGTAAATGGATGGTAGTTTGTACTGCCCTAATTAAAGTTAGATGTTCTCTCATTTGCAAGACATCTGATAGCTTCCATGCTTGTCCTATTGTAATGTGCTTAAGCTACTTTATTTCATCGGTAGGACTGAAACACCTGCCCCTGTGTCTAATTTAATTCTGTGGCGTGTCCATCCATTTCAACTTTAATGCTACAGTATTTATTTTCTGTTTCATATACTTCATGTACTTCATGTACTTCTCCTAGTTATTTCCTTTTTCTGTGGTTCTTCCACTTCTTGCATGTGGTTTGGCCTTAATACTTTTCTTTCTTTTTGCAGGCTATCTGCATTTTAGACCAGAAGACAATTTTAAATTGTCCTATTTTTCCACGGTTGTGGCACTCTGCTCGCCCTGCTGGGCATTCTTCCCTCATGTGCAGGCTTTGCCTGCCGCACCAAGAGCATTTCAAAGTGGCGGTTGGATTATTTTTTGCCCTTTCTCATGGGCCTCTGCTTTGATGTGCTTTCCCTCTTCTGGCCTACATACTGAACAGCCTCACTTATTAATTTCCACAGACCTCACCTTTCCCATAAACAAACACTCTATTTTATTTTCTGAGCTCAGTTTGCCTCGCGATTTGTACTGCCCTAATTAAAGTCGGATATTCTCTCATTTGCAAGAGATCTGATAGAGCTTCATCCAGGACCCCAACCACTATGTGATCTCGAATCAATTCATCCCTTAATGTTCCGTAGTCACAATTTTCTGCCATAGGTCATCGATGAATGAATCCATGCGTTCACCTGGTCTTTGTTTTTGCTTGTTAAATTTTGCCCAATCTATAATTAATTTTTGCGAACACTGAGAAATGAATCAAATGCCTGGAGGACTTAATTGTAAGAGCTTGAAAGCTCATCGACTCCCTGTCTCACTATTATATCATCGGCAATAGCTCCAGCTGCATGGAGTAATGTACTGACCTGATCATTCTGTTCCTGTTTGTGCAGACCAGAAGTGGTTCTATGGCTGGAAAACCTCTTTCTCTGGTTGTTCTACTGCTGAGCCTGTGAGCTTTCAGTGGTCTGGAATGGTTCTAGGAGTGGTAGTGTGGATTCCATGCTTATACCAAGCCCTGGAATTATTGCTACTGTACTGGTGTTGCTTCTTGATTCTGGCCTGTGATCACTGCGGTCAGACTCTGGATCTAGGTATCAGCTTGCATTTGCTGCACCTGCGATGTTCTGACATTCTGGTGAATCTTTGAATCTGTTCCTTTTGTCTTTCTTTTAAAGATCTCTTGGCTTGCCAGGTCTGTAGCTGCTTCTTGGAGTTTTTTCTGTGTCTTTTACCCATTGTTCACTGCCACCATATTTTGTCATGTATTCGCAGTCTAGGTGGAGTTTTTTGGGGCTTCTCTACTTTCCTTAAGTAAGCTACTCGAGACTGTAGTTTGTTAAAACCCATGATCATTGAGCTGTATGTAAATGTACATCTTAGGATCTCTGCATGAGGTTGGACTTCTCCTCCGTCCAGATCTCTGTTACTTAGTCACGTGATGTTACATCATCATTATATCAGCATTATGTGTTTCTGATATTAACCCTTTACAGTGTAACAAAGCCATACCATCATGGAAAATAAAAGCTAATTTAATTTTTTTTTACAGGAGCGGCGAATAATCCTCTTTAGATTTAGAGGAAATAAATGTGGAACATAAAAGGGGTAATTATCAACCTTGCTTCCTGGGTGACAGCCTAGTGAACCATTCACCTACCGTAGAACTCACCTGATTTAGTCCCACAATCGATCCACTCCCAGGCTGTTAATTCCTCCAATGAGTCTCAACGTTTAAATTCTGCAGTAACCCTAAATTACTATTGCTGTTGACTTAAAAACAGACCTGAAAACATTAGAGGCTTAAAATTCTAATCGGGGCCTGGGTGGATTATCAAACTGGGGACTGAAAAATTGGGGAGAGCAAGGGTGAGCTTGGATTCTGCTCCCTCATTTTCATCCAGCCATTTCCTGATGAGGGCATGTGGAATGCTTTGGAAGAGTTTTTGGAATACATGGAATTCTGTCCTTTAAATGGTCCCAGTATAGCACTCTTCATTTTCAAATTTGCATTAGACTCAGTGAGGCCTTGGGAATATCCCCGACCTTGCTAGAAGTAAGCTAATCAATCCTGATTGTTTTTAACAGCAGTTCATCTTAAGAGAAAGCTTACTCCCTCAAGATGCTGTTTGCCTGTTCATGGATGTGGACATTTAAAATTCCTTAACACTATTTGAAGAAGAGGAAGTTCTCTCTATCTATCAAAACAAATGAGCAACATTACTATTTGGGGAATTTAACTGTATGTAAATTGGCTGTCACACTACTGACTATAATTCAAAAGTAATGTCTGTGAAGCGCTTTGAATTGCTTCTCAGAGATATGGTAAGATACTAGTTAAATGTAAGTTTTTCTTTCTCATGGTTTTTGGCCACTAAAATAATCATTTCAGAAATCTTGCCCTGATATTTATAGGGAGGCAGGGTGAAGGGAAACCAGGAAATGTGGGTAATGTTAAAAATTGAAATTTATCAGCAGGACCTCGTTCACATGTTTTTCTTTTTTCCCCAGTTAACCATCACCCAGATTGATAGGCTGGCTTGTTGCCGGGTGTGAAGGCCTTCACCGGAAGGCTACAGACAGGAGGGAGAGATTGGGAGTGTGAGATTGGTGAGATCGCAGGTTGGAACTGAGATCGAAGGATGTGGGGAGATCACTGGGGTAGGGGGAAACGGCTTGAACATAGGGAGGGGAGCAGATTTGGTCTGGGGGGCTAAGGGCAAGGCACTCCCGTTCCTCCGGGACAAGAAACCATGTGTAAAAGGCACTTAATTGCTGTACATGGCCATTCTTAACTGCCTTTCTGAGCCCCTGAGGAACTCTTGTTGGAGATGTTAAAGCTAAAAGTCTTAAAATTTGAGAGAGACAGCCTCATTAACAAATTTAAATGACTGACCCACCTCTCAAGAGGCAGTAAATTCAGTAAATGAAGGTGGGTTTCAGAATTTTAACTCCCCTCATGACCCTCTCCCAACTGTTGTGGGAGGTGGGGAGGGATTAAAATTACTCCCCTTAAACCTGTTCCCAAAAACAACCAGCAGAAAATGTTCTGTCTCTGCCTTCTCAGAAAAGAGACCAAAGGTAACATATGAGGCTTGAGATTGGAATGGGCAACCTTAATGATGGATTACTGTGCTGTAGGACATGCATCGATGAAATGCATATGACCGTTTCTAACTGAACTTTCAGGTTTGGTCTTCATTAATCAATCTGCCCACACAGCAAGCTGCCTGCTGAGCGTCAAGGAGACAGAATTTCAAGCGTCTACACAGCTTTAAGAAGAGCTGCAGCAGCCTTGCAATGGAAGGTGGCATTGGAAGTTAACGCCAATTCTGAGACAGCAAAAAAAGCCTCTGTTGAAGTAATCTTGATGCATTGCTGCAGTGCTACTTGTAGATGGTACACACTGCGGTAATAGATGGAGTGGGCATTCAATACAATGACAGGAGTTGGTGACCAAGAAAACTGCTCTGTTCTATATGCTGTTGAACTCCTGAGTGTTGTGGTGGCTGCACCTATTGAAAATTCCCATACAGTTCTAATTTGAGCCGTGTGGACAGTAATGAGACTGGGAGGAATCAGAAGTAGAATCGTACCTTAATGTGCCCCATGTTTATCCTACTCTGATGCTCCAGTTCTGATGATGGATCATGGACCTGAAACATTGGGCAGGATATTGAGTTTGGTGAGCAGGGGGGCGGGTCCCGCTTGCCGACGCGTAAAATGACGCGGGATGACTTCAGGCAGAACTCCCAACGTCACCCCGCATCATTTAAAAACTAATTGAAGTAGTTAAAGGACCTGCCCGTCCAACCTTAATGTTGGCGGGGAGGCCGGGAGCACTGGCAGGCTTCAGAAAAAGCATGAAATCTTATCCATGGGCGGGATGAGGTTTCATGTGGGTTTTAAAAAATTTAATAAAAGTTGAATTAAAAGTGATGGACATGTCCCAACTCATGTGGCAGTGTCACATGAGGGGACATGTCAGGGAAATTTTATTTGTCTATATTTCACATTTTTAAATTTGGCGCTGACCTCCCTGAGGCAGCACTTAGCCTCAGGGAGATGAGTGTGCTCTTTCGCACGCATGTGCGAAAGAGCGCACTCCTGGCTTGGGGAATCCCCGCCCGCCCGCACAGGGAGCGCATAGCGCTTCCTGGTGGATGTCATGCTAGGCTGGCCTTAATTGGCCCGCCCACTTAAAATGGTTGTGCACCCCTGATCGGGGGCGCCGATCGGAGACGCGACTGCATGCGCCCGCTCCTGAACTTCCCCCTCCCGATGGGGAGAAAATTCTTCCCATTAAATCTGTTTTGCTCTCTGTAGATGCTGATGGCTCTGCAGAATATTTCCAGCAATTTTTGTTTTTATTTCGCCTTTCCAGCATCTGCAGAATTTTGCCTCTGTCCTATTACTGCAGTTACACAATTTATTTCACTAGCTTACTTAAGTTTATAGTTAATAGTGTGATGACCCTTGTGCTTTGAGGAAAAGCCACTATTTTCTATTTGTGTGATGTGCCTTTATGTCCAGCTGTCAAGGAACTGTTAAAGAGCTGTCCAGTTGTGAGACCTGTCAGAGTCATCCAAGAAGTGTCAAAGTTGTCAAGGAACTGTCCAAGGATACTAGCTGCATTGGCATGGAGGGCGTAAGGGCAAAGGGTGGTAGGTGGGTGACATGGGTTGGCATGAGTTGGCACTAAGTTGGCATGAGGCAATGGGGTGGGTAGAGGGGCACTAAGTTGTCAGGGGTTGGGAGGAGCAGGTTGGCATAGATGGGGCATAGGGAATGTGTGGGGGGGTGAGGGCTGGAGGGATGTTTTTTGTTTTATCATTATTTTTTATTTATTTAAACACAGTGCTGGAGGACAGGGGCAGGCCTTGTGGCCAGCAGCCTCCGCATTCATTCTGGGGTCGCCCACCGTGACTCCTGTCTCAGCCCCTAATCACCCCACCCCTGGACTGAAAATTTGACCTGCGGCAGCTATTTTTGAAGGTTGTGTTCGCCGTGCCGGGAAATCACCTGACTCGGTCAACCTGACCCGTGGATGAAAACCTGGGCCTGAGCTGGAAAGACTGTGAGATTGCAGGTGGTGTTACATTTGTGTGGGAAGCGATGTGAGTGCTTGTAACTGTATGAGGCATGTATTTGCATCGACAATTTAAAGTGAAATTTACCTTTTTATTTGAAATATCATTCGCCTATTAATTAATGTTTGAACTATATTGATTTGGGCTGGTTTGTTTCAGTAAAAGTGAAATCTTGTCCATCAGTTTTCTTTCTGTTGGCATCGTGGGGATTCCTTTCTTTTTAAAAGTTGTTGGTCTCCACAGGGATTTTAATAACAGTGACTTTAAAGATGTTGATAGTGCAGGACTTCTGGTGTCTCTGACAATCACAAACACCTTCTATTCCGTCAGGCATAGCTCTAGCACTGGAGGCTTTTCTGGTTGACACTCAGATTTCTTGATGCCAAACTCAGTTGATTGTTGCCTTAATACAAAGGATGGCGACTCCACTCTTTTTTTTGTTGTATTTAACTCTTGGATTCAAGCCACTTGGCTCTGGTAGAATGCGAACTGAGGCCTGAATTTGCACCCCCAGGTTGGGAGTGCAGAGTCTGGGCAATTTCTGACTTTGCAAACCCTACCCGGGGAAAAGATGCCCTGCAAATTTCGATTATTGGTGTGGGGTGGGTGCTGTGCTGAAACAGGAGTCATGGCGGGCAACCTTCGGAGGTTGCTGGGTGCAAAGGCGGGCTGGGCAGAAGGTCTGCCTTGGTGCCCCGGCACTACATCAAGATATCAAAAAATGAATAAAACAAAATACAGCCCTTTAGCCCTCATGCCTCACACCCACTTACCCACCCCATAAATTCCCCATGCCCCATCCATACCAACCCCTGCCACTTCATGCCCTCCACCCACCACCCTTTGCACTTACACCTACCATGCCAACACACCCAGTATCCACCATAGGCAGACCTCAGGACCCATGCTGAGATTAAATAACGTTCTTAAGTGTCTATTGATGAATTCACTATTTTAAAAAAATGCATTAGTTTAACTTCCTTCAATCCCTTATGAAAATAAGCATTTGTATTCATAGTCCCACTTCAAAGAGTTTATAAATACTTGGAGTTGTCAATCAAACTGTAAACTGACAGGCACCCCACTGTGATAATTATAGATTGTGAAACCAGTCATGCAGCACTAATCCTGTAATGATGGTCCTCAGGCTTATATCAACAGACAGAGTGAAATAGAAAGCACTGATTTTTTAAAACACTGTAGACAGTTTTGTTCTCATATTTAAAGGACAGGACATTTAAATGCCTTGACAGCTTGACTTTTTAATGCTGTAGACAGTTTTGTTCTAATATTTAAAGGACAGGGCATTTAAATTCCTTGACAGCTTGACAGTTCTTTCGACAGTTCTCTTGACAGTTCCAATGAGTTCACACACTTTTTATGCACTTTCATGTCAACTTCTAATAATCCCAAAGAGCACCTTACCCAAAAGTATCCTGGGACATATGCAAAAGGTTACTTTACCTCTCCAAAATGATACCCTACCTCTCCAAAGAGCTCCTGCAACTCTAGACCTTCTCCTACCAGGTGTAAAGTTCACAAGTCATATTCTGGACAACCCACTAGCCAAAATCAGATCCAACTGAGGCATTATTGCACTAGCTGCACACTTGGCGTTTAGCATGCCTCATGTCTCACCCTCTCACGCTGAGATATCATGGGCTGGATTTTACATGGAGACGTATCCCCTGCCCCCTCCTGACGGAAAAGTCGGTCTTGAGCCCACTGACTCAGAATCCAACTGCCCCACAGCGCAGCCTTAATTGATTCAGCATGTGACTTCCGCCTCTAGTCACATCCTAGAGAGCTGATTGACCAGCAGTTCTGTAGTGCCAGCAACACCAGGATGGAGCAGTGGCCGCTGCTGGGACTACGGGCAATCCCTGAGGGAAAAGTGTCACGGAGACCAGACTTCAGATAATTCTGGGAATTTGGACAGGCCACTGGCAGAGCCCAGAAAAGGGATGGGGGGTGGAGGCCAGGGTTTTACAGGCCAATGGGGTAAATGGTTAAATTTGGAGTACCATCTTAGGGTGTTGGGGGGGTGGAGGGGGAAGGGGGTCTGCCTCCAATACAGGGGAGGTACAGGGTGCAGGTACAGGGGACCCCATAACAGAGGTATCCTCCCCTTCCTGCCCGACAGCAGCCCATGCTGTGAAAGCTGCTGGGCTACCCATCTTGCCTTTGTCTTCCCATGCCGCACGTAAAGTAGTGGTGGAGGCGGAATGAGACAATAGACCCCTCAATAAACCCAAGGGCAGGTGGGCCGCCCACCGAAATATGGGAGACAGTTCGGGGGTGTGCGGGAAGGTGGTAGGAAGGCCACCCGTTTTATTTTCCGAGCCCACCTGCCTTCAAGTATGCCGAGCGGGTTTTGGGGGGCGGTGGGTGAAAATCCACTCCACATTTTATCAGTTACGTATAGTATAACTTCAATCTGAATTACATGCCAGTGATTCTTCCCTCTCTCTCTCTCTCTCTCTCTCTCCTGTTTCATAATCACATCTGTAGTGCAGATTTCTGCTTTATGTATGTGGTTTCCTTCAGAAGAAAACATTTTCTGTCTAGCCACCACTGACATCATTGCAGACTGCCATATGAAAACATTTTAGCTTTGTTTGATTTATCTGTTCAATGTCAGTTGCAACATATTCATCTATTCAAAGCTAAATAAGTGACGTCACTTATGTGCTGCTTAACTGTCAGGGTATGTGGGCATTGATTTCAAACATATGGCACACACTTTTTATTAGTGAAGTTACACATGAAGTGTAAAGAATGCACGATTTATATTAAAGGATTATATGAAAATGTAACAAAGGGCCATAAAACACAAATGATTATTGATGCTGATGCAATCGTGACATTTAAGACTGAAAGAAATAAGCTGTTAACCAGAGGGAATGGAATTAAAGTATAGCTCTGGTGGGGAAGTTAGCATCAAAGCATACATGAGGGCCAGGTTGCCATTTTTTTAATACCGAAATTTTTGATTCTCTGAATATGCTACTATTGAGAAATACCATAAGTGATTAGATTTTGTGGTTATTTCAGCTGTTTCTTTTAAAGAAAAACAGGCGATACAGGGATTACTAATGAAAATGAATTTGAAAAATCAAAATAAAAAATACTACAATTTTTAACAAATAAAACAAGACTTGAAGATCATTTTGAGGGAGGGTTTCATGTCTCTCATTGCAGCTATTCAGTCTCCATTCCTGCTGATCAGTGACTTGACAGGAAGCTAGTCACATTTGTTTATTCTTTCAAGGGATGTGAGTGTTGCTGGCTAGGCCAGCATGTGTTGTTCAACCCCAGTTGCCCTTAAGAAGATGGTGGTGAGCCACCTACTTGAACCACTGCAATCCATCTGGTAGAGGCTGTTAGGAAGAGTTCCAGGACTTTGATCCAGTGACAGTGAAGGAACAGTGATATCGTTCCAAGCCAGGATGGTGAGTGGCTTGGATGGGAACTTGCAGGTGGTGGTGTTCCCATGCATCTGCTGCCCTTGATCCTCTAGGTGGCGGTTACAGGTTTTGAAGGTGCTGTCGAAAGACGCTTGGTGAGTTCCTGCAGTGCATTTTGCATATGGACATGTTGCTTCTGCTGTGCATTGGTGGTGGAGAGGATGAACGTTTAAGGTAGTGGATGAGGTATCAATCAAGTGGGCTGCTTTCTCCTGGATGGGGTCAAGCTTCTGGAGTGTTGGTGGGAACTGCACTGATTCAGGCAAGTGAGAAGTATTCCATCACACTCATGACTTGTGCCTTGTAGATGGCGGGTAGACTTTGGGGACTGGGGAGGTGAGTTATTTGCTGCAGAATTCCCTGACCTGCTCTTGTAGCCACAGTATTTACATAGCTATATTCAGTTCAGTTTCTGGTCAATGGTAACCCCCAGGATGTTGATGGCTGATGATCACAATAAATCCTATCACAATGGTGGATGGAATTTTGTTGGGCCGACAGGGGTCTTGCCCACCAATCGGAGAACTGATGGGGAAGCCCTTGTCAGTTCTGTGGGTGAAGGCCCAACAGAATCAAGTGCCCCTCAGGCACTTAATTAGCTGCTTTCAAGCCACTCCTGTGACTGAGGCAATGTAAGTTCAGCCTGCTGAGAGCCTCTGGCCAGCAGTTCATTGTTGCCACCAGCACCAGCACATTGGCTGCTGGCAGCAATGCACCCATCTGAGGCCCAGGATTGCTAAGGGCACTCTAGCCAAAGACAAGCAAAGGCAAGATTCCCCCCCTATGTTTACCCACACCTAGGAGACTGACATAGGGCCTCTCCCACAATTAAGTGGGCCTGGCTGCCATGTTTCCTGCAGCAATGGCCTGCATAAAATTCAGCCCAATGGGTCAAGTAAGCCCTCTCACCAGTCCCTGCAGATATCTGCATGATCTGGTTTTTATTAGCTTTTTTTTGAAGTTGTTTACCAACTTATGCTAATGCTTTAAGTTAGTTAGTATGTCTCTGTGCAGAAATCACTATTTTTTTGTGGTGAATCAGCTTCACCAGTCTCTGTAATCCGTGAGGTTTCATTGTAATAGAGACAAAGATGCCTCGTTCTGTGTCCGTGGATTCTTAGAGGTAAATTTTCAACTTGTACACTGCACCCCACTGCCCACCACCCCCCCCCACCCAAACAAAGTTTGCCCATTACAGTACCAGCCAAAATGATGTTTTTACTGAGTTCAAAAACCACTGGATTCTAAAACAGGTGGCCTGCCTCCAATGCCAGTTTTATATCTGGCCGTCAAGTTCAAAATCCAATCCCTTAAACAGCCCAAGAAAAATATTTGTAGAGATAGATATAGGAATGAAAACATAGACCTTAGATCACCGAGCTGGGAAAGAGACTGAATTAATCTGAGTGCATCCCTTTAGCAAACAACAATGAAAAACTATGGCTCAATTTTCAAAAAAATATTAAACAGAATTCATAACGATTTTACAGTAAATTATGATAGAGGAAGAATATCTAATTATAAGCCAAAGTTATGTGTGAGAACTACTTCTTTGAACCACTTACCTATGGAATAGACTGCCACCTAGTGCATTGAGGTGAAGCATTCAAAATTAAACTAAACTCATTTGTAAATCCTGATTCAAGAAGAAGTGAAAGCTTATGGATTTGAGGTGGAGAAAAGTGGAGAAATGATCAGTCTGGATCCTTGAAGCAGTACTGAGTAGCAGAAAAAGCTGTTGGGCTGAAATCATATGGCTTGCATTAACATAGACCCTTTCAAAAGCTCGCAACACCCCAAAGTGCTTCACCACCAATTAAATACCTTTGAAGTGTAGTCTTGGTTATAATATAGAAAAAATACGGCAGCCAATTTGTGCACAGCAAGGTCCCACAAAGAGCGATATGATGAATGATGGGGTAAGTTGTTTTTGATGGTGTTGGTTGCGGGATAAATGTTGGGACTCTAGCAGAACGTCTCTGCTCTTCTTTAAAAGTGCAATGGGATCTTTTATGTCCGCCTGAGCAAACAGTCAGAAGGTTCATTTTAACACCTCATCCCAACAGACAGCATTTGACTATGAGCTCAGGTTTCTGGAGTGGTGTCTGAATGTACAAATCTTCCGAATCACAGTATTATCATTAAGCTGAGTTTGACTGTATAGCTGACTTTTAGGGGTAGAAATTGGACCTTGATGGACAAGGATTCATTTCAGGGACCAATACCCTGCGCCCCAAGGACACCTGAAAAACTTCCAACCCAAAAATGGGTTGGACTGTTTTGTCAGGGATCCCTGGCAGTAATGAGAACAGGCATAAGGCCCCTTGCACATGTAAGTGAGCGCCATTGCACTTGTCATCTTTAGGTCCCCATCCCTGCATAACATAAGGCAGCTTCTGGCATGGGCCCAGCACCTCTTCCTGTAAGAAGGTGGACTCTTTCCCCGAGATAAGATTCACACTGGGGCCTTTAAGTGTCTGGGGTATCAGGGAGCAATTTAAATATGTACCGGATTAGGGGCACAGTAAATATGTTCGTGCAAGGATTAGACATAATGTTAATATTTCACTGAGAATTAATGATTGGAATTTCTGGAACCTTTTGAAGGGTATATAGTGTGAACTAAACACAGCTTATGCACAATAAGTCCTGAGCTCTGAGCTTCTGTGCATGATGTCAGTTTTTTGGAATATCTTCTACATCAAGTGCACTTTTTAAACACGGCTTACTGGATAGCAATGAAGAGCAGGAGCCCTGTCTATTTTTTTTCTCCTTCCTACTACAGAAACAGTTGTAGCAAACTGCCACTGTTGGAGCTGGAGCTGGCTAATAACACAGACCATGAGTCAAAGCTAAGGAATGACTGGTCTTTCTGGTCCACTACCGTGGTCCGTGAGAAATAAAATGAGAATAAAACTGAATACTTCATAACTGTTTGCAAATTTACACATAGGGCAGAATCTTCCGGTCGGCATGTGGGGGCGGGCCCGACACGCTGATGCGCAAAACGACACGTGATGATGTCGGGCATGTGTTCCGACGCCATCGCGCTCCATTGTGATATTTCGTTTGGTGGGCGCACGGTGGAGTTGGCTGTGCGTCCACCAAAACGTCAATGGCCTATTAAGGCCATTAAGAGATCAATTAAAGTATTTAAGAACGTTGCCCGTCCAGCCTCAAGGTTGGCGGGCAGGCAAAAAGCCTGAACGGCCTTCGCATTTTTCAGGGAACCCCATCCATAGGCGGGATGAGGTTTCCTGAAGCTTTTATAAAATAAATAAAATTTCCCACCTTTACAAACGTGTCCCAACTTATGTGACACTGTCACATGAAGGGACATATTGAAATAAATTTTTACATAATTTATTAAACTCTTTTATTATCTACTCACTCTCTCTAAGGCAGCTCCATGCCTCAGGAAGATTTCTACGCTCTTTCATGCGCATGCACGAAAGAGCGTAGGCCCTGACTCCCCATCCACCCCTCCGCCTGCACAGGTGGCGCTGAGCTCTACCGGCCGCATTTTACGCTGAGCAGGCCTTAATTGGCCCACCCACGTAAAATGGCGCTGTGCCGCCGATCCCGTGATCGGCTCCACGCCTGCCCCAGCCCGCCCTCGCCCAGCTGGCCCGCCATGAGCACCAGACATCCCTAATGCACAAATTTCTGGAATGCTGGTTGTGTAGTATAGGTTTCTTTTTATTTCAATAGGTGCAAGGGTAGCCATTAAAATTGTTCTTTCTTAATGGGGATTTCCATTCTTTCTATTCTTGGAAACTAACCTAAAGCTGTTTGTTATTAAACAGTAATTGTAGTATTATGTATGTTCTTGAAATCTTTTATATTTTGTTAATAAATATTTTAATTTAATTTTTTTAAATTTCTAAAGGTCTTGGTGGACTTATTACTTCTGAATTCAGTGCATACATTTCATAATAAAAACAAATTGCAAAACGGTTGTGATAGTGCCAGTCCTGTGATCGGCTCTGCGCCTGCCCCAGCCAGCCCTCACCCAGCCCGCCTGCCACGAGCACCAGACATCCCTAATGCACAAATTTCTGGAATGCTGGTAGTGCTCAGCAGCGTTCATCCAGTGTTGGGATATCCAATGACTGGAGCTTTAAATCGCAAGCTAAGTATAAGAGATAACATCCAATGTGGCATGAAATCTTTAACCTTTACCTGATCATATAGATGGGACATTATCTTAGCAATAATCCAAAATAGAACACCTCTGACAATGCATCACTCTCCCAGTAAAATACAGAGTGTCAGCCCAGATCATGTGCTTATGTACTGGTGTTATGACATAGCAAATGATGTGTGTGCCAGGTGCACCAAATCCACGAGGGAAACTTGGTTGCACTATCACAATGGTTTTGCAATTTGTTTTTATTCTGAAATGTGTGTACTGAATTCAGAAGTAATAAGTTCACCAAGATCTTTAGAAATTTAAAAAATTAAATTAATATATTTATTAACAAAATATAAAAGATTTCAAGCACATATATAAGACTACAATTACTTACTACTATAACAACTCCTAAAATTCCTAATTAACCTGACCCCCAATTGCATTCCTTTTAAGGCAACCATCCAAAATAGATTTTAGATTTAAAACAAACTTAGCAAGTTAACACAATACCCTGGACAATGGAATTCCAAATGGCTTTTCCCCAACTTCAGTTTTGTTATATAGCAGACTTATGCACAAATGCTAAAGGCTTCATTAAGGCTATTTCACATACTCCTGTTAGATCTTACATGTCATTCTGACATAACCATTCATTCTCTATATATGTTTCTCTCTTTTTAATATGTAAATTCTGTTGTTCCATATGCCTTTGAAACAGTATCTTCCTCATAATATAAAAACTTTCATGTTGCCACTATATATTGTCACTAACCTTTGGAAAAAATAAACACATTCCTTAGCCTTGCTTTTCTGGCTAGTTGTAAACAGACTAAGATCCCTTTGAAATCCAAATGTCCCTTCATTTATCCAAAAATGCAAATTCCCTTTACAATTTATATGCTAAGCCAGCATTCATGTTTACTCATTAGCATGTCAAGCACTTATCTTCTTTTGATGATTTCAAACTTGCAGTCTACTTTACTACAAAATGTAGGGCAGAATATTCCCCCCATCAGGGGGGAAGTTGAAGAGCGGGTGCACAGAGGTGTACCTCCGATCGGTGATCGGTGCCCTCAATCGGGGATGTGTCACCATTTTACGTGGGTGGGCCAATTAAGGCCCGCCCCAGTGCGATGTCCGCATGGAAGCGCTATGCGCTCCCTGTGCGGGCGGTGGGGGGGGGGGGTTATCCCTCAGCTGGGAGTGCGCTTTTTCCCACATGCGCACAAAAGAGCGCACTCATCTCCCTGAGGCTAAGTGCTGCCTCAGGGAGTTCGGCCGTACATTAAAAAATCTTAAAAATAGAAAAAAAAAATTCCCTGACATGTCGTGTGACACTGTCACATGAGTTGGGACATTTCCATAACTTTTAAAAACACTTTAATTAAATATTTAAAAACCTACATGAAACCTCATCCGGCCCATGGATGAGGCTTCATGCTTTTTCTAATGCCTGCCAGGGCTCCTGGCCTGCCCGCTAACCTTAAGGTTGGATGGGCAGGTCCATTAATTACTTAAATGACTCTGTCAATGGCCTCAATTGGCTATTGACAGGTTGGCAGGTGCACAGCCGATTTTGCTGAGCCTCTGCCTACCTGAAAATTTAAATGGGGCGCGGTGACGTCGGGAGTTCCGCCCGACATCACCGCGCATCATTTTATGTGTCGGTGAGTGGGCCCCTTCCCCCGCTCGCCGATAGGAAAATCCTGGCCGTAATTAAATCACACTCTGACCCAACTATACTTAGCCCCATAAGCCTACTTCACAATAAACCACAATAATATAATGAATAGAATGTATTAGTTTCCTGACAGCTGGAATGAGGTTTGAAGCCACAATATGGATTCAGCAGTGAGAATGCTAACATTTATGTTAACACTATTATTTAATGGTTTTAGCTCTCCTATTACACAACTAACAGATTAAAAAAATCTTAAAAATTTGTATAAACTGAGTTAATCTACTCCAGCCTAAGCACTACTCATGCCCAAGGTTTCAGTTTCTTGACTCTATGTAAAGAAGGCAAAATCTGAAATGTTGCTTTAAAAATCCAAGCCATACAAAGTTTATAGTCTGATTTTAAATATTGTACATAATTAATTTTATACCAGGTTATGGAACAGAAAATGTCATCTGATTTTCATAACTCAGTGCAGCAATATGCTGGGGCTGATTTTAGTTTGATGCAGTAATTGGGAAGGCGGTGAGTGTTTTGATCATGCTACCAGCCTGAAAGTAGCAGCAAGTGGCCAACACTGCTTTGGTGACCAGACCTTATTAGCGCGCAGCAGATGAGTTGCGTGCCAAGGAGATCAATCACCAATGGACAGGTCAGTTGACAGAGTATGAGCCAGCGGTGGGGGATAGCGATTCGGGTGGAAGGAGTGGGCGACGCAGGGTCTTGCAGAGTTCCCACTCTCCCTGGTCCCACAAATTGAAAGTAAAATAAATCAGCCAATTTAAGAGCAGCCTGCAGTGTTTCCTTTAAAGATGGCAGCCACTTCTCCACACTAGGGTCCAAATGGCATGGCGTGCAGGATGGAAGCCCTGTCCATAGGTACATGAAAATCACATTGGATTCCTATCAAAGGTGTAGGGCTCCAATTTAAATATTTAAAGAATGCTATCATCTTCTGGCCAGCCCAAAAGTCAGGTGGGTACTTAACAGGATTAATTTTCTTCTTGTAATTGTTGTTTGCCTACCACCCCACTATCCCATGTAAATGAGTAATTGGCAAATAAAAATCAACACTACTGTGTTTATGGCTGAGATGTTCCAGTAGATTTAATACTTCTCTGGCAGACCTGAACAGATTTCTTTAATAATTTGCAAATTATTAGTGCACTTTACAAGGCGTTCTTTATGGGTACAAAGTCATCAAAATTAAACTTCGCAAACATGATGAAAATTTAAACAATACTCAGCAAGGAACTGTGGAATACAGAACTTCAATCACCCATTCTGCAGGATAGTATTGCAATGTAATAATCTTAGAGGAACTGTACCTTGGGAACTAAATATGGAAGAAAATGGAGTCAGATGGAACTAAATTGGACAATTTATTTACAACGGAACAAGTTATTTCCCAATGGCATACTTAATAGTGCATTAAATAAACGATCCCACAATACACTTATAGTTCCAAACTAGTCTAATACTACTACATCTGCAAACACTCAGACATAAATATTTAATACGCTGCTTGAGGTGTTGTGTGGTGCCCATGAGCCCTATGGAAAATCTGCTGTAATGTTCACTTTAATCCATGTGTATGTTACAATAAGTACAGAGTGCATTAATCTAGTATTTTAAATTTCCCTTCAGAAAATCCCTGCCATTTTAAACATCACTGTTTGGATCTTCCATGTTACAGACAGAGGGTAAGCAAAGTTATATTTTGATTAGCTTTTAGGAAATAATTCACTTGACACCTACCATAACAACAGAAAAATGTTCTAGCTGACAGTTATGCTTTTAACTCTTACGGAGACACACAATGAGATTCTATCATTTACTTTCATGAAATATGGTACTGCATATGTTTCAAAAGTTAAAATTGATTCAGGGACATCCTGAAATTTAAGTTGAAGACATTGGCCCCACTATAAATGGGGATCTTGGGAGGGCGCGGGTAAGGCTGAAATTGGCCAAAGAATCCAGCAGGATAGGGGAAGCCCTATAGAACTTAATGGCAGGGCCTCATTAGCATATTGTATGGTCATCTCCAAACTGTCAGACAGCCAAATGGACAGCAGGCTGCAGCCAGGACACTTACAGATGGTCCTCACACTGGGAAAAAGAGCATCAGCCCCAGTAGGTGAAAGATCAGTGGTGTGGGACTAATAGGATAGCTTTTCAAAAAGAGACAGCACAGGCACAAGGGATGGAATAGCTTCCTTTTTGTGTTGTATCATTCTCTGGTTCTATGGTTCTTTGTGTTGTAAAGGCAACTAGACACTTAAAAGATAATCACTGCAACAAAAGAACCAATGTTACAATTTTGAAAACTCAAAGAATATAGAGATTTACTATGCATTCTTACTTTTCTGAGCAGACATTAAATGATAACTCATTTTTCCTCAGTTTTGTTAGTGTTCTCATAGGAGTACAATTTTACTCACAGTGCCCCCTTGAAGCTCAGATAGCACACCACTAACATATAACCGAACAGTCAGTTAAAAACCCTGCAATAATGGTGCTGAACTATGTTAGCATCTTAATAGGCATTTACCTGCAGCAAGTAGGGTTAAATGCATTAGTTCAGCTGTGGATTGATTATTGAAGAAGGGAGAGGAGTATAGAAATGCCCTCTTTTGTAATGTTGCCATTCAGATTATTCTGGATAGCGTGAGAGAACAGAGAAATATACAGCAACCACATTCATTTAGTCCTGGCTTGCAATTGAAAAAAGCTGAGGAGGGACACTATTTTCCACTCACCATCTGGTACAATCCAAACCCACAGACCCACGAGGAGATGGTGGTGGAATAATGGTATTGTCACTGCAACCAGAGACCCCGGGTAATGCTCTGGGGACTTGGATTTGAATCTCAACACGGCAGATGGTGGAATTTGAATTCAAAAATATGGAATTAAAAGTCTAATGATAACCTGAATCCATTATTGATTGTCGTAAAAACCCCATCTGATTCACTAATGTCCTATAGGGAAGGAAATCTGTCATCCTTAAATGGTCTGGCCTACATGTGACTCCAGGCGGGAAGAGGTTTGGAACAGTGATTTTAAAAAAAAGATTATTTTTTAACCTCATTTTTAACATGTCCCTGCTCATGTGACAGAGTCACATGAGAGGACATGTTTTCCTTGGACAGAATTTTCTGCCTGTTGGGCGGGCAGAGCTGGAGCTGGCATGGGTGGGTGTGGACCTGATCGGTGCCCAGAATTGGGTCTGCGCCACCATTTTACGTGGGCGGGCCAATTAAGGCCCGCCCAGCATATTTGCCGACTCTCGTGGATAGTGGGAGTGTGTGGGGGGCGGCGGGTGTGCACAGACTGTCGGGTCCAATGGCGACCTGGCAGTCTGTTTAAAGAAAGGCCTGGCAGCCTCCTGTAGGCTGCTCACAATGGCCACTTCGAGGTCACACCACAGGGGATTGGCTGAGCACGGCGCGCTGGAGGGAAGGACAGAGGAGCAGGGCAGGCTGCAGGGTCTGCCAGAGGAACAGGCCAGGCTGCAGGGTAGGCCAGCAGGGGGCCAATGCACCCCTCGCTTTTCAGGTGAATGCCTTGCTGCCCTCCTCGAGGAGGTGGCAGCACTGCAGGAGGTGTTGGTCCTACAACATGACCAATCGTGCCTGGGAAGAGGTGGTGGAGGTGGTGAGCTCCTGCGACATGGCGCAGCACTGTAAGCGCTTCGACAATTTGTTATGCTCTGGAAGGGTGAGTACCATGTTGGCCTTGGGCATTTAACCCAGCAGGTAGCCTTAGCCTTTGAAGCCCCCCTCCCTCAAAGTCTTACTGTTGTGACTGCATTGAATCATGTTGGGCACTTTTCCTATGCTGGGTGGGCAAGCAGATAGTGCCCATGCTTAGATCAGCCTGAGTGGTTCATGAGGAGATGAGTTCTCCCCCACACCATGTGTTACTCTTAGTCGCACATGACTAGTCCGGGGGCAACCTGTAGGAGATGCAGCTGGGCGCATACTCAGAACTCCAATACATGCCCTATTCACGGTGATGAGATGGTGGAAGGGGAGCCTCAAGGTGTTGTGGCCAAGAACCATCTGCTGCCCTCAACACTGCATGTAGTTGTGCTTCCTTGGTATGGGAGCAAAGACCATGTGTTTCCTAAAGCAATGGATGCAGAATGTGTCCAAGGTGGCCGTTGGGAGGGGTTGGGAGCAGGCGTACCATCTTTGTGTGACTGATCAGCAGTAGCGGGGAGAGGAGGCACTGGAGGCCTGATATGGGACACTGTGGTTGGGGTATGGCGTGCGCATGCAGAGTCTATGCGCAAATTGCTGCAATAAATGTTGTTCTCTCTTTCTCAGGAGAAGAATTCTCATAATGCGTCGGAGCATTCGGTGACTGGAGGCGGCCATGCTCACCTCCTCATGTTAAGCCGCTTCGAACAGGAGGCCCTGGAGCTTGAGAGGTGCCATGCACCCAGGTTACCTGGTGTCAGTGAGGCTGGGGTGGAACGGCCAGGTATTTGAGGCCAGCAGTGAGATCCGCTATGTCCTCCCAACATCCATAGCACTGACAATTGTTTAATTTGTTATTGTTGCAACATTGCTCGGTCACAGAGTGATAGAGTCAGAGGTGTGGATCACAGAAAAATGTCCTTTGGCCCTTCGAGGATGTCAAACATGTTCCTAAGTCTCCTAATCCCATTTCCCAGCACTATGCCCATGGCCTTGTATGCCATGGCATCGCAACTGCACATCCAAATATATGTTAGGACAGTTTCTGTGTCCACCACCCTTTCAGGCAGTGCGTTTCACATTCCCAACACCTTCTGTGTGCAAAGGTTGCTCATCACATCCCCTGTCAACCTCATGCCCCTTACATTAATTATATGCCACCTGGTTACTGATCCCTCTGCCATGGGGAAAAGTTCCTTTCTGTTGACCCTATCTATGCCCCTCATAAGTTTATACACCTCAATCATGTCACCCCTCAATCTCCTCTGCTCCAGGGGAAATAACCCCAGTCTATGCTATGTCTCCTCATAAGTCAAACTCTCCAGCCCAGCATGCATCCTGGTCAACGACCTCTGCATTGTCTCCACGCCAATCACATCCCTCCCATGAAACACATTTCAGAACTGCACTCAGAACTATAGCTGTGGCCCAGGCAGCGTTTTCTGCACTTGGAACATTACCTGCCTGCTCCTATATTCTATGCCTCGGCTAATAAAGGCAAGTATGGCATTTATCTTCTTAAACACCTTATGTACCTGTCCTGCTACCTTAAGGGACCTGTCAACATGCCCAGCAAGGTCCCTCTGATCCTCATTATTTTCCACGGTCCTACCATTCATTGTGTATTCTCAAGCCTTGTTTGTCCTGCATGACCTCACACTTATCCACATTACATTCCACTTGGCATTCATCAGCCCATCTGACCAGCCTGTCTATATCTGCCTGTAATGTAAGGCTATCCTCCTCACTATTTACCACCTCACCAATGTTCATGTCCATTGGTTCTGGAAGGTTGAGCGCATAATGAGCCAGGGGGAAAGGGATGAAGTGTGTCGGTGTGTGCACGTTACCTGATCCATTTGAGCAGCATCAGAGCATGGCCGGCAGGAGGAACTGCAGATGTCCCCTCTCACACCTGAGGTCCCTCAAGTGTCACCTGTGTCACACCATTTCTGTGAGGCAGGCACCAGCTCAGATACAAGCACCTCGGTGGGCATTGCAACATCGGCTAGTGTCCCGGGGCACAGTGGAGAGGACACTTCACAATCGCTGGAGGAGCTGGCAGAGGCAGAGAGTGCCGATGGCGCCAGCAGTCGGAGGACTGGAGGGGATCAGGCACATGCTCAGTCGGTGCCTGATGATGTGCCTCTGGAGACGTCCGTGATGCAGCAGCTGCAGGAAATGCAGCCGGGTGTGCGGGAGCATCCGGGAGTGATACATGAGACTATGCTTTGCTTGGTGTCCGTGGTGGAGGAGTCCACACGGATGCAATGAGCCTCATGGCAAAGCGTCATGCTTCCTCCATGGAGAGAGTGGCGACTCTCGTGGAGAGACGCCTCCAGGAGGACAATCAGGTCCTCCTGGGGTTACGCTCGGACCTGCAAGCCCTCACAGCGCCAGTGGCCACAGCTGGTCAGTGCCAATGTGGGAGATGATGTGGGCTTCAAGCTTCCCAGCTCGTTGCCCATCCATCCACGGTGAGCAGGGAGGTCCGAGGCGACCTCACACCGGCACAGCAGCTGCCTGTCGTTTCTGTGGGCAGGATTTTTTGTTCGGGGTTGGGAATCTGACGTCCGAGCCATTTCCAGGCCCCAAACTGAGGTGCAAGCAGTCACAGGCGCCTGATTTCCCCAGCATTAGCTGTCAGTCATGGCCAAATGGGGGCGTGAGGGAAGTGCAAGATGGAGGAGGGATTTGTAAAGTCAGGGCCTGATTTAAACGCATGTTGGCAGCTGTAACTGTGGCAACCATTTTGATTTTCCACGGAACACAAGTTCAGCAGGAGGAGAGGCATAGGCCTGGCCGCCGGGGCGGGGTTGCCCCACAAAAGAAAGACTTGCAATTATGTATTTTCATGACTACCAGATGCCACAAAGCCCTTTATAGTAAATGAAGTAACCTTTTGAAGATTAGTCACTGTTGTAATGTAGGAAATGGTTCACAGATGCAGCTCATAAAGTTCTGTTGGAAGTCCTGAGTGAGAGAGAGGTCTTGTTTCCGTAGAGTGAAGGGAGAATCATAGAATCTTATGAGGTGCGTTGTTCACAGCTTACCTCTGTGACTATAACTGCCTAATAAAAGAGATGTGTTTAAACAGTGGGATGGATATTTCCATGAGTACGGCCACACCTCACAATCAAAAGGAGCGATGCAAGCCACATAGAGGAACTTCATTGAAGAATGCAAGCAATGATAATGTCTGCCGGACCTGCACTTACTATAGTTACCAATTCTGGATAAAGGCCGGGATTTTCCGGCCCCGTTGCAGGTAGGACCTGCCGTGGCCGAGGCAGTGCCCCAGCCAGGAGTCCATTGACTTGCGTGCGAGACCGGATGATCCCAGCGGCGGGCAGGTGCAGAGAATCCCGCCCATAAGCTTTATTCTATTAACCGCATTTTTTTTTTTATGCCAATTTCATAAGATTGCACAGGATTGTATAGGATAAATCGCACAGAAACAACAAATTTGGCCCAACCAGTCCAAGCCAGCGTTTATGCTCCACTTGATGATCCTCTTGTTTTCCTTATATAAATCTATCAACACAAACCCCTATTCCCTTCTCCATCATATGCTTGTCTAACCTCCCCTTAAATGCACTTCTACTAATGATTTCAACCACCAGTGTTAGTGAATTCCACATTCTCACCATTCTTTAGGTAAAGATGTTTCTTCTGAATTCTGTATTGGATTTCGCAGTCACCGCCTTATATTGATGGCCTCTACTTATACTCTTCCCCACAAGAGGAAACATTGGCTCAGATTTTTGCGGATTTGGGAAGACTCCGTGGGCCCACAAAAATGGAGGGCAATACTGCCATGCGGAAACCCTACCCCCATTCCTAGCAGATCCAATTGTTGCCAGTAGGGGAAAGGTGGGTTGGGTATGATTCATACATGAGGGTAACCTGAATTCAGCAGGGCCATTAGAACTCAGTGTGAATTCAAACAGATCACATTTTGGCTGTTGCAGGGGCCTTAACCTGCAGTGTGGGAATCATGATTTTATGCAGTAGACAAAACGCCCTTGATGGGCAACAAGGCCTGTATAACTGTCATGATGTGAAGTTATTTAAACCCTGAGCCCTTTAAAAATAAAAAAAAAGGCTGCAGGTGCCTGTGAGGGTTAAAAACTGTTTTAGTAGTTTCAATAGCTGTTTGTTGATATTTCCCTAAGGGTTCCTTATGAATGCTTGGCTGATTTACAGAAGCTACAGCAAGATTGGGGGGGGGTTCTGGGTTCACAGTTTGACAGGTTAAAGAGTCTATTAAATGGTTAGTTGTCCTTGATGTGGGTTATGAATAGAAGTTTCTTTGATTTTTAAGAGATTAAGATCTTGAGATTAAAAAAAAAGCTTTGAATGGGCTTTCATGAGTGGGAGTTTTTTTTAACTGTCAAGTCTGTATGGTGAATCTCTGTTAGATTTTTGGAACTTAATTTTATTTTATCTCCACATGGCTCCTGAGATCTGCCCAGGGAGGATACTGGGTAAGTTGGTATGAGTTGGCAAGGGTGTATAAAGGGTCATGGTAGATGGGGGAGGAGTTATCATGAGTTGACATGGGATATAAAGGGCCATAGGAGTGTAATGGGTGCATGAATTAACATGAGTTGTCATGAAGGGCATAAGCGGCCATAGAGTGTAGTAGGGGAATGAGGGAGTGTGAGGGGTGAGGGTTAGAGGGCCTAAAATCTTATAACATAACTAGGATGAAGTCCAAGAGAACTGAGACGTCCTTCTGAACAGCCCTCCTCAGTACTCACTCCCAGTGGCCACCTTCATTCAGTATCTAGGATCTGTGGGCCTGACTCTATCCTGCTTCCAACAACCACCCCACCACCTCCCGCATTCCCTCCCCCCCCACCCCTCCTCTTAGAGCGAGGATCCTGGCATTTAGGGGCCTTTTTTCTAAGGCAGTTTCTGAGAGTGGGAAATTTCCTGACTCAAGCTACCTGCATTGATAGCAAAAATCCGGACCATTCTCTATGTACCTGCTCTGTTGAAACCTTTCATAATTTTAAAGACCTCTATGAGAACACCCTGAAGCTTTCTTTCTTCAGACTAAAGACACCCAGCCTGACCTCCTTTCCTGATTTTTATACTCTCGCATTTCTGGTATCAGCCCTGTAAGCCTTCTCTGCAAAGTCACCAGTCCGTCCCTGTCCTTTACCTCACCTGGGCTCGCACCTTCCAAGAAATAAGCAAACTCCCTTCTGAAATGTGTTACCTCATACTTATCTGTGTTGAATTTCATTTGTCAATTATTTGCCCATTCTACAAGTTGATTAATGTCCTCTTGTAATTTGTTGCAATCCTCCTCAGTACTGACTGTCTCCCTCAATTTGATCTCATCTCCAAATTTAGAAACTGTGGGCAGAATTTTCTGGACGGGCAGGGAGCCGATCCCCGCTGGAGAAGTGGGCCCTGCTGCCATTTTAAGTGGGCAGGCCAATTAAGGCCCGCCCAGCGTGACGCCCGGCAGGAAGCGCTATGCGCTTCCTGTGCGGGCGGGGTGGGGGGGGGGGGGGATTCCCCAAATGCGAGAGTGCACTTTTCGCGCATACGCACGAAAGAGCGCACATCTCCCTGAGGCTAAGTACTGCCTCAGGGAGATCGCTGACAGTTGTGAAAACATTAAACATAGAAAAGAA
Organism: Cetorhinus maximus; assembly: GCF_964194155.1. Lineage (NCBI taxonomy): Eukaryota > Metazoa > Chordata > Chondrichthyes > Lamniformes > Cetorhinidae > Cetorhinus > Cetorhinus maximus. The sequence continues at coordinate 32,365,653 of NC_135885.1, read as the reverse complement.
AATCCTTAACATGTCCCCCTCATGTGACAATTTCACTAAAACTTTATTAAACTTTTAAGATCCCTACATGAAACCTCATCCCGCTGGTGGAAGAGGTTTCATGTTTTTTTCTATTCCCCGCCAGGGCTCCTGGCCTGCCCACCAACCTTAAGGTTGGACGGGCAGGTCCTTTAATTGTTTTAATGATCCTGTCAATGGCCTCAATTGACCATTGACAGGTCGGTAGGCCCGCAGCTGATTTTGCTGCGCCCCCGCCTTCCTGAAGATTTAAATAGGGTGGGATGACATCCGGGGTTCCGCCCAGCATCATCCCGTGTCATTTGCGCGTTGGTGAGCGGGCCCCACCCCCTGCTCGCCGACGGCAAAATTCAGTCCTGTGTTTTTGATTCCAAAGTCCAAATCATTCATGTAAATTGTGAACAGCAGTGGTCCCAGCACTGAACCTTGCGGAACACCACTTCCCACCTTCTGTCACTCTAAATAACTATCCTTTACTCCCACTCTCTGCTTTCTGCCTTGAAGTCAGCTAGCAATCAGTTCTGCTGCTTGTCGTCTGACTCCACGTTCTCTGATCTTATTCATTAGTCCATGAAGGAGCACTTTACTGAAGACCTTTTGAAATTCCAGATAAATTACATCTACTGCATTACCATTGTCTACTCACAGTCACCTCCTCAAAAAATTAAGGTTGGTCAAGTACCATTTTCCCTTTTGAAATTCATGTTAACTATTCATTATTGTGCTTCTCATTTCTAGATGTTCTTCCAGTCTCTCCATAAATGGGGTTTCCATTATTTTCCTACCTCCAATGTTAATCTGACCAGTCTATAATTCTCTCATCCACTTTTCCTGCCTCTTCTGTCCAACTAATATCAGGGTAGTTGAAATCTCCCATGATTATTATTCTATGGCCAGGGTTTTTAGGATGGTGGGGTTTCCTGTACTGTTCCCCTCCGATACTGTCTGTCCCACTGTGATTTCCAGCTTCAAATGAGCATGAATTGGCTCCCATCTTAGAGAGCTGCCGGTCAATCTGATAGGGATTGCATGCAGTCCCTTGTGCCTAAATCCAGGGATTCCAGAAAAAGGTAAGTTTTGGCTGTGTCAGGGCGGGGAGGGTATGAGAGGCCTGGCGGGTGGTGGACAGTGGGGGATTAAGCTGTTGGAGGAGAGGCCGGGGGTGGGGGGGGTTCGAGGGAGGTCCAGCAGTTACTGGACCTTAAGTGAGGGGGGGGTGCTGTCCTGAAGTTAAAAGGGGGATTCTGATGAAGGCACCCCCCACCCCTTCATTCCAAGGCTTAAATATGATTATTTTACGGCTTCCCCCATAACCCAGAACTCCTCCCGCCAGCCTAAAAATTGAGGGAACCGGCCCTTAAGTGGTCAATAATTGGCCACGTAAGGGCCTCAATTGGAGCAAGGGCGGGCGTCGCTTCCGAGGCCTCGCCTGCCCCAGTGTAAAAGTGCTGAGAGGTCGGAGTGGGTGGGAACCCGGGTGGGTGAGAACCCAGTGGAAAACCCATCAGTGCTATTTCATGCTCAACAACAACGCCACCCACCCCGCCCCCTCCACCCACCGCCCCTCCACCACCACCCCCCCGACAAACCCGCCGGCTTGGGGAGCGTAAAGTTCAGGCCTGTGTTCTTTACTCAATTTCCTAATTTGCCTGTATATTTCTGCTTCCATCCCGCTTCCAATAGGCGTTCTGTAGACACTTTTTCAATCATTCCTGGGATGTGGGCATCGCTGGCTAGGTCAGCATTTATTGCCCATCTCTAATTGCTCTTGAGAAGGTGTTGGTGAGCTGCCTCCTTGAACAGCTGCAGCCCATGTGCTGTAGGCACACCCACAGTGCTGTTAGGGAGAGAGTTCCAGAATCCACTTATTCGTGTGATTGATTTTTAAAAATGATCTTTTATCTCTATTCATATGGATTCTATCTTTGTCTTGCTGACAACTGCCTCCCTTTTTCCTACTGCCCTTGTCCCTAACAGGTACAACAATTACACCTGCCCTTCTTCCCTCTCTACTTTTTGGATATATGTTATACTCTGCAATGTTTAATTTCCAGTCCTGATTTTTCTGTAGCCATGTCACAATAATCCCTGCTATGTCTGGTTCCTCCCAATGCATGATTTCCTCCAGCTCCCCTGTTTATTACAGACAGTGTGTGCATTGCTGTACAGATATTTTCACTCATTTTTAATAAGATTCCCTCTCAATTTATATTTAACCAGCTTTTTAGACTCTTGTTCTATAACTCTATTCATTCCTTCGCCATCAATGTCCTCCCTTACTTCATTTTTTTCTATGCTCTCTTTTATGGAGCTTTTTTTTTGAATTCCGGGTGTTTTAATGAGCACTTGAAAGCTGTCATGTCTGTTCACAAAAGTTTTATTAATCTTTTTCACTGCTGGAGTTTGAGCCTTTTTTGCTTTTAAGATGTTCCTTCCAGACGACTTTCCATTCAGCTGTCTGACTTGCTCTGCACTGTGATACCCACAGAGAAAATCTCTTTAGCTCACTGCATTACTTCTGACCACCATTTAATCTGCTTATACCATCATTGGTAAACTGGAACACTTACAATTTCTGACATACTTTGGGCTGGATTTTGCAGTCAGTGGTGAAGAAATGGCACCCCCTGTTCATTATGTTTAATCTTGCCCAGAGACATTCTGTGGGTTTGGCACTGGAGCTTGCTGGGATTAGAAAGCCATTTTGGTGCAGCAACTTTGCAGGGGATCTGGGATCTACTGAACAGGGAAAGCAACTGTGTTTCTCTTAAATAATCCGAGCAGCACAGAGAGAGCCTGAACCAGGAAATGTCAGTTCATATTTAATTCAGTGTCAAAACATAGATGGAAAGTGAAACAAGAGAGGAAGAAAGAATGGATTAAGAAAGATAAAGTAAAAGGTTTTGTTTATTTTTCAACTCTCCAACAAGCATTAAAAACGTAAGAAATGAGTCTCCACACTTATAGAAATAAAAGTACCAGAGCGGTGTTTGGCAGTGTTGCGACCAGGATGGGAGGAGTGCATAGTTTATCGAGCCCCATTACTCCACAGCTCACACCGTTAGTTTAAATGTTTAATTCACTTACCAAAATTACTAATTATTTACCTTCACTACTGTTAGACCCAGAATAAAAGAAACTTTAACCAGGCTTCTTTCAATAAACTCAAAATGATTGATTTATTATAAAACAAAATGCCTTTTTTAAAACCAGTTGCAATAATTGGTTAAACGCACAATTTGTAATCTGGAAGTGTGACCTTTTAAAATTCCCCAGCACATGCATACGCACACACAGACAAAGGACAAACAAACACTCTGCAGAAATGGGCGGTTGAAGAAAAAGCTTTATTAGAAGGATAAAGTTCGCAGGGTTTTGGTGCTGTAGATTTAGTGCTCCCTCATGTGAGGATGGGTCACTAGTCCCCAGTCGAAGTCTGGAAGTTCCCACCAACAGGGCTTCAGTGTGGGGGAAAATAGAGCCAGATCAATCCTTCTCGCATCAGCCTCTCATGTTTCCAAATACAAACAAGTTCTGCTGAGATGAGGATTCCTAGCTGGATACTGATAATCACACTGGGTGGAATCATCCCAGATTAGCACTAAATGTGGTAGTGGGTGGGTAAAACGACATTTTACCTGCTGGCCAGACGGCAGGTTATCACCCGCCACATTATTTATGCACTCCCGGGAAACAGACTGTTTCCATGGCGAGTGGGCTCTCATTCACCCACCTGCCATCACCTCGCCACTTCATCACACCAGGCGCCATATTTAAAGTCCTGCTGTGTGCACACACCTCAGTGCTTCCAGACTGCTGCAAAGAAGACATGGCCCTGAAAGGCAAAAAGACTGCAGCAGTGCACCACTGGAACACCTTTTGGATGCCGTGGAGCCCCACTGGGATGTCCTCTACCTCCCCACTGGCCGCAGGATGGGCAGCAACCTCACTAATCTGGCTTGGGAGGCGGCAGCGGTGGTCAGCACCAACGCCCTTCAAGAGAGGACAGCCACCCAGTGCCGCAAGAGGATGAATGATCTCTTCCATTCCGCCAGCGTAAGTCACTCTTCTCATCACTCTCAACTCACACACTCACAAAACCATCACAGATCCACAGGGCCCTCACTCACTGCCGGTTCAAGGAACATCACCATTCACTGCCTCACACTCACCATCATTGTCCTCACCCTGTCCATGGGACCACTCACCGCCCACACAGGCCAGGCATACTTATCACCTGGCCTGGCAGGCATCCTGCTTATGCTTTCTCCATCTCTATTCATGCAGGACAAGCTGGCACACAACAAGAGGGAGAGGTCGCAGACCGGTGGCGGAATGCCTGAAATCAAAGTTCTCACGGACTTTGAAAACATCCAGCTGGCCGACGAGGATCTGGACCGGTCCTGTGCTGATGGTGAGGTCGGCGCTGCTCTACCAAGTGAGGGTCCAGCAGTGCAACATCCATCAGACAACCATGCCATGAGTGATGTGTCCTCTTTCACAGGCCACTGCCATGCACTAATTATAAGACCATAAGACATAGGAGCAGAAATTAGGCCATTCGGCCCATCAAGTCTGCTCCGCCATTCAATCATGGCTGATAAGTTTCTCAACCCCATTTTCCCGCCTTCTCCCCGTAACCTTTGATCCCCTTACCAATCAAGAGCCTATCTATCTCGGTCTTAAATACACTCAATGACCTGGCCTCCACAGCCTTCTGTGGCAACGAATTCCATAGATTCACCACTCTCTGGCTAAAGAAGTTTCTCCTCATCTCTGTTCTAAAAGGTCTTCCCTTTACTCTGAGGCTGTGCCCTCGGGTCCTAGTCTCTCCTACTAATGGAAACGTCTTTCCCACATCCGCTCTATCCAGGCCTTTCAGTATTCTGTAAGTTTCAATCAGATCCCCCCTCATCCTTCTAAACTCCATCGAGTACAGACCCAGAGTCCTCAAACATTCCTCATATGTTAAGCCTTTCATTACTGGGATCTCCCCTTGCTTCCGCAGGCACATCTGGGATACAGCCAACGGAGTCCATAACCAGGGCCTCCAATCAAGCCCGGGCGAACCTCTGAAGAGGAATCTGGAGGCACCCTCCTTGAAGTCCTGTCACAGCGCTCACCCACACCCTCCACCAGCGCAGAGACACACACCTTAGTGGGACCTAGCTTTAGAATAGCCCCGGAATCACAATCTGGTGAGTACATCGCACTTTCTGATCCACAGCAGGCGGCGGCAGGGACTTCCCTGGCATCCAGCACTTGGAGGGCTGTTGGAGGCCAGAAATTTGCTGAGTCTGATTCGGATGATGAGCCTGCAAAGGGAAGCTCGGGAACATCAGGAAGGGGTGTCCACTGCACTCCTCAGATTGCAAGTCACAATGGAGGAGTCCATCCGCCTTCAGACTGAGGTGATAGTGCCGGCATGCCATTGCACCGAGGTCAGCACTGGTAGGATGGTGGCTGCCATGGAGACCTTGGTCCAGGACTTCGCTCCTGCACTGCTGCATGGGCTCAACTTCTCAATTTCACTCCAGCTACCTCTGCTCCTCAAGGAGTCAGCCTGGTGACCCCGGGCACCTATAGAGAGGACGATCAACAGGTGCACACTCCGGGCCCATCCAATCAGGTGACTCCAAGAGTGTCCGGCCTAGCTGACTCCCCTCATCCTGTGATCTCAGCAGCTGCAGCTCCACAGGCTGAGGAGGGTGCAACTGCTGCGAAGCGGGACCCCGAAAGCAGGCTGGGGCCCTCCAAGTCTTGGCCTTCCAGAGGATGCCTGCCAAGGTCATCACAGATGGGGTGTCATAGTCAGCAGGCTGCTTCCACCTCTGCTGTGGATGTCCGGGGAGCATCAAGACGTAGCGGCAGGGTTAGGGAAATTAAGGAGAGTTAGTTGCACAGCCTGGGCACAGGCGTTGATCACTTGTGTATAATGTTCACTATTGTCAATAAACTCCCAAGAATGTCTCCCTGCCTATGGCTCCTTCTTCTGATGAGCAGTGTTCGTGTCACTCAGATGTGAAACCTTTTTGCTCAAGATAAAGGCAGGCGTCTCAGTTCAGGGCCTCTTCCCTGTGTTCTGTGCGGCCTTCAGACCACAGTGATGGTCCGGCCTCACACTCCCTGGAAACATTACTGATTCCTGCACTTCAGCGGTGCTTGTCATTGCTGCCAGAATGTAGTGGGCAGGCGTCACAGAGTTCTGTCATTCTCTCTGTGTGCTCTCAGCACCTTTGAGGAGGGGCTGGCCCCCATCTCTTCAGCATCTATGAGCATTGAGGTGTGCTCCTGAAGGGCTGAGGTGCTGAAGGTGGACACAGCATCAGATGCTTCTAAAGTTTCATGAGCCTGAGGTGACCCTGATCATGGAGCGCAAGCGAGCTGCCCTTGGCCAGGCAGGAGTCAGACATTCTCAGAGGCTGTGTGAAGATCTATGGAGTGTCCTCACTGCATGTCGTCATTATCCTACTGCAATCGAGCTACTATTAGGGCCTCTGCTGCATCTCCATGACAGGAGCATTCTCACAGAGGGTATTTGCACTGCTATAAGCAAGACTGGAGTCAAATGTTCACAGATGCGATGCGAGGATCTATGGTGTCACCTCACTGCATGTTGTCATCATCTTGCACCAATCTAGCAGCTATGGGGGCCTCTCGAGTGTGCCTGCCTCATTTAGCCAGTGCAAGGGCCTCATCCCTGTTATCATCGCCTCTGAGGACCCCCTCACCCTCATCCCCGTCAGCATCCGCCTCATCGGAGGAGGCCTCCAGCTACTCCATCTCTTCCTCAGCCAGCTTGTCTCCCTGTTGGGAGTGCCAGGTTGTGAAGGGTACAGCAGACGATGACGATGCGTGACACCCTCTGCGGACTGTATTGCAGGGTCCACCAGATCAGTCCAGGCACCGGAACCTCATCTTCATGATGGCCTGCTCCACCAAGTTCTGAGCTGCAGCATGAGCTGCATTGTACCGTCGCTCTGCTGCTGTCTGAGGCCACTGCCAGTCTGCCAGCTACTGCAGGATTTGGCGCCATAGGGACATGGAGGCATGCACTGCTAGTAGCCGTGAAAATGACTGCGGTGCTCGATTTCTATGCCAGTGTCTCCTTTCAGGGCTCCACAGGTAACCTCTGGGATCTCGTGAGCCTCCACCCACAAATGCATCCATGAAGTGACAGATGCCATCTTTGCGAGGGCACGCAACTTTGCGCATTTGGGTGTCATCAGCCATGGCCTTATCCCTGAAGAGCTATTCCTGCAGTTTCTGTGGACCCTGGAAGACTCCAGGGATCTGTGACCAGCTTAGGATGTAGGCATCGTGCACATTCCCTGGAAACCGTGCGCACACCAGCAGGATGCATTTCTGGTGGTTGAGCACCAGCTGCAAATTCCGCAAATGGAACCCTTTGCAGTTGATGTAGTTCACCTTGTGTTGCAATGGAGGTCTGAGAGCCACATGAGTGCAGTCAACCGCACCCTGCACCTGTGGGAAACCCGAGATCTGGGCAAATCCAATTGCTCTTGCATTCTGGTTGTCTTGGTCCCGAGTGAAATCCACAAAGTTGTGTGCCCTTGCGAAGCTGGCATCTGTCAACTCATGGGTGCATTTGTGGGCGGAGGCTTGTGAGATCCCACAGAGGTCACCTGTGGAGCCTTGAAAGGAGCCACTGGCGTAGAAATTGAGCGCCTTGGTCACTTTCATGACCACTGGCAGTGAATGCCCTCCATGTCCTCATGGCGCCAAATCCTGCAGTAGCTGGCAGAGGTGACCGATCAGTACCCTAGACATGTGCAGTCTTTGCCGACACTGGTTCTCGGTCATCTGCAGGAATGACACGTGGCATCAACAGACCCTGGGTGTCTCTAAGCGCTGACCAGCGATGGCTCGCTGTGGCTCTTCGACGTCATGTGTGGGAGCCCCAGCCGCCACTTCTTCCTGAGGTTGCTGCTCCTACCTCTGTGCAGCCAGGAGCCTCTTTTGCTTTCTCCTCCATTGTCTTCACTCTCTGTATGATATCAGGCATACAGCTAGTTCACCAGACTCCATGATCCTGATGTAGTCCTCCTGCAGGACAGAAGAGAGAGACATGTGGTTAGCATGCGTGTACTAAGAACCTGTCCTGGTTAAATGTGAAGGCTCCTTAACGATTCCCGGAGAATGCTGGCCACCACTTGGATGGCCAGAGATTACTGCGCTGCATGGCTGCCCGAAACCCCACCCACCTCTGTCCCACTCCACCTGACCGATTGGCGCAGGTTTGCCCGTTGGAATGCATGCTGTACTCTCAGCTCAGGTGTAGGCATTCTCCTAACTTGTGCTGCATGGCTGCACTGCTACCTTGAACCATGGGGGAACCTGGCCTAAACCAGGATGCTGACATTGCAAAGGGCTGTGAGCGTCTCCAGCAGTGACTGCTCCATGGTCAGCTTTAGCGAGGAGATTATACAATGTGTTCAGTCATCCAACTGTTCTGCCGTTCACTGAAATGCTCATGACTTTGCAGTCTGTGCCAGGGGTGGGAGTTGGAGTGGGGGGGGCGGGGGGGGGGGGGGTGTGTGTGTGTGTGAAAAGCTCTGGAGCACTTGGTGGCACTTTGGTGCCTCTGCGTTGCTTGAGTGGGCAGATAAGCTAGAAGCCCGACCGCAATCATATCAATGTGGCAGTGCCTGAACTGTCAGTTGCAGAGGAATGGTCAATTTATATAGGCTTCCCTAATGCGTGGCCACTTCCCTCGCCCACACTACCCCAACCCCGAATGCTTGTGCACTATATTCAACGGCAGGCCCTTCCCCACCACCTTCCCATAAGTCACCTCAACGGCCGGGCTGCCCTTAGCCCCGACCCCCCAGCGCCCCTTAAGCTTGAAGTCCAACAGGCGACCATGGTGAGCGCTGCACAACGTTACTATGTACTCACCTCCGAGGTCCCCTCAAAGTGTACATCGCTTATGTGCTGTTGTGAAGCACGTTGGCATGCTTTCCCGCCGATGTGGATGGACGATCGTGGGGAGGGAGAACGATTCCAGCAGGCTGGCCTGATAAAAATATTCTGATGTATTACAATGAGGCTCCCGACATCCGATGGTGGGAAACGCAGCCTGCCATCGGCGGGCTGAGTGGATGATCGCGAACTGGTTTCCCGCTGTCGTAAAACCTATCGCATCATATCGTCTGCTCACACCACCAATCACGCCCGACGCCAGCAGGCATGGAAAATCCCACCCTCAGTCATTCACTCCTCATTTTCTTGACTTCCAGATAATTCTACGAAAAATGCATTCATGATAATGCATCAGCCATTATATTATCCTTCCCAGCAATATGAACAATCTTTAAGTTATAAGGCTGTATTAACAAGCTACATCGGAACAGTCTGCCATTTCCACAAAGACCTAGGGATTATGGTCAGTCTAAACTAGTCTTTCTTTACAGCCATGATGGATATAGATCTCAAAATATTTAAGAGCCAGTGACAATACCAGGGTTTCTTTTTCTACCATAGAGTATCTCTTTTGATGCCGATTTAATATTTTAGAACAGTACCTTACTGGCTTCTCTATGCCCGTTTCTTCATCTTGCAGTAAGACCGCACCCACCCCCAAGTCACTAGCATCGATTGCCACCTGGAAGGGTTTAGCAGAATTAGGGCGTCTAACGCTGGTTCATTAGACCACAAAAGGTGTCTGGCATTCTCTTGGGATTATCACCTTTTCCTATCTGTACCTTGCTTGTCCTGCTTTCTACCCTTAATTAGCACATTCCTTAGATAATATCATTACCTTCAACACCTCTTTGTCCTTTTGTCTATGACATCTTTTGGCTATCTCCACCTATCACTGGCCCTCTATCCAGCTCTATCCCCGCCCCACCCCCCCCCCCCCCCGCCCCCTTAAACCAGCTTATATTTCACCTCTTTTCTATTTTTACTTAGTTCTGTTGAAGAGTCATACGGACTCGAAACGTTAACTGTGTTCTCTCCGCAGATGCTGCCAGACCTGCTGAGTTTTTCCAGGTATTTTTATTTTTGTTTTGGATTTCCAGCATCCGCAGTTTTTTGCTTTTATGCTTTCACCTTTTCCTTCTTTTGTAACAAATCCATTAGTGGAGCAGCTATTGTGCTGAATTTTGTCACAAACATACGATTGAAGCCACACATCCCGAAAAATCTCATGATTTCCAGTTTAATTTTAGGGACAGGAAATTCCATCAAAGCCTTTACTTTTGCTGTTGTTGGCAACACTTGCACCTGCCTTAAGATATGCCCGAGATAAGTTACTCATGATTTCGCGAACTCACACTTGTCAAGGTTTATTACTAGATCTGTCAACCGTAATTGTTTAAATAGGGCTTCCAATTGTTTTAAATGATCTTTCTGAGTGTTGCTATAAATCAATACATCATTCAACTAAACTACACAGTTAGGAACGCTAGTTACAACTTGATTCATTAGCCTTTGAAAAGTGGCTGGAGCATGTTTTGGCCTCAATAGCATTAGTCTGCATTGGTATAGCTCATTCAGCATTACAAAAAGCTGATATCTCCTTAGCTCATGATGTTAAAGGTACTTGCCAGTATCTCTTCAATAAATCTATCTTAGAAATGTGGCACTGCCAATCCTGTCAATACAATCTTTTAAATGAAGGATTGGGCAGGAATCTGTTTTGTTACTGCATTAACCTTTCTATAGTCTATGCAGAATCTGATTGACCCATCCGGTTTAGGCACTAACACTACTGGAGGACATCAACTGTTTTGACTAAGTTCAATTAGGCGATTTTCTGACATATATTGAATTTCTGCTTTCACTTGAGCTTGTTTCTGTCGACTTAAATGATAAGCATGATATTTTATAGAGGAAGTTCCCCTACATCCACATCATGCCAGGCTAAAGTTGTACACCCTGGTTTATCCCTATGGAATCCTTTAAATTCCGTAAGTAACTTCACTAAATCTCCTCATTGTCTTGCCTCTAAGTATGAAAATATGGTCTAACTGTCCTAATATTTCAGTGTTAGTGAACTGGATAGTAGGAGGTTCAATTTGTGAACTGTCTAAGTCTCCTTCTGCCTCACTCTCAACGTCTGTTCCGTCCTCCACTATGCCTACAACCTGATATACCTGCTCCTTCTTATCTTCCCCTCCACGATGGTATTGTTTTAACATATTGATTTGACACGTCCGATTCTTTTTCCTGTGATCTGGGATGTCTATCAAATAATTTACTTTACCAACACTCTTAATTACCTAGTATGGACCACTGAATTGTGCTTTCAGAGGTTCTCCCTGTAAAGGCAATAACGCTAACACTTCATCCCCTGGTTGTAATATTCGAGTGGCAGTTTGCTTATCTGCCTATTCCTTCATCTTTGTCTGAGAAACTTTTAAGATGTTCTTGAGCCACTTGAGCTGTTCCTGGGACAAGGTCACATAACTTAGAGGATTCGTCCCTCTGTCCTAAAAACTTTTCTTCGATCGATTTCAGAGGACCTCTTACCTCATGTCCATAAATTAATTCAAAAGGACTAAAACCTGTAGATTCATTTGATGAATTTCACATAGCAAATAAAAGAAACTCCAATCCTTTGTCTCAATAATGGGGATATTCATGACATTATGCCCTAATCATTATTTTGAGGGTTTGATGGTACCTTTCTAAAGCTCCCTGTGTTTGTGGTTGATATGCTGTGGACTTTAACAGTTTTATACCCAAACTACTCATTATGTTTCGAAAAATCTTAGACATAAAATTGGAAACTTGGTCCAACTGGATCTCTACCGGTAATCCATATCGAGTAAAAATTGAGCTAACTTCTCTACCATTACTTTAGCTGTAATTGTTCTTAAAAGGATGGCCTCTGGAAATCAAGTTGTCATATTTGTAATAGTAATAGTATTTGTAATAGTAATAGTAAGGTGGTGTCCTGCTTTCATTTTTGGTAATGGCCCCACACAGTCTACTAACACCCTACTGAATGATTCCTCGAAAACTGGTATGGGAATTAAAGGTGCCGGTTTGATTGTAGGTTGTGGTTTTTCCACCACCTGGCACGTATGGCACATTTTACAGAACTGCACCACATCCTTATGAAGACCTGGCCAGTAAAACTGTTGGTTTATCTGCACTTGAGTTTTCTATATCCCTACATGTCCTGCCATTGGAATTTCATGTGCTATCTGTAATATCTCTTTGCAATATTTGGGTGGTACCACTACCTGATGAACAACCGTCCACTCTTCATCTGCAGGTCTGTGAGGGGGTCTCCACTTCCTCATTAGCATCCCATTTTTAATATAATAACATTCTGGAACTTCAACTTCAGCTTCAGTTTGGGCTGATTGTGCTATCTTACTTAACTCTGGATCAGCTTGTTCAGCCTCAACTAGAGAAAATTTACTAAACATCTCTTTCGGATTATCTAAGTCTTTAAAGAAAGTTTCAGCCAGCCAAATATCTGTCTTTGGTATCACTTTGAGCTCCAATGATGGGCTTTGCTTAGCCATTGCTCCGGTCATCACACACAAAGGAAAAATTCCTGGAACCATTTCCTGTAATCGCCCTGTCTCTTTAACCTCACTTGGGCTTTCCATAATTATGGGAGAAGCTTTGCTCCGGCTAAATCTTTTCTCTGGACTAAGTCAACACCATCTACCGGTAACTTCTGAACAACCCCTACCATCACTGTCCTAGGCATTAGGTCACACGCCAAATGCACTCGGTACAAAGGTACGGGCATATACTCCCCGCCAAACTTTGGCTTTTAATGCGTTTCCTGGTGGAAAACGTATGCCTTTCCCCAGCAAGTGTTTGACTGGCTCCTATATCTTTTATATGAATATAGGTTTAGCTGTCTTATTTGAGGAAAAAGGGGTTACTTTGCCTCATGACAGAAAATCTTTATAACTCTCATCGATCTTATTCACCTCCCCTGAACTCACATCAGTTTTCACACTCGGTTTCACAGCTGTAGTTAACACTACAACTTGATCTGTTGTATTTTCAATCAGAACTCCTTTTCCTGAATTGTCCTTACATACCCCAATAAGTCCCATGGATTTCCTGCTCAAATTCCAGCAATCTGCATGAACGTGTCCCACCTTGTTACAATGGAAACACTTAGGCCTTTGAATATCACTTCCAACCTCAGCACCTTTCTTCCTGGTCTGAGGAGGAATTTCCAGGGCATTCTTAACTGCCCCATCTCTTACCTTGCTACTTGCCTCCCTTTCACCTTCCCACCTTCTATCCTTCTCGGGTTTGTGGGGGTGATGCAAAAAGGGTTCTGATATATGGACCAGCTCATAATCATCAGCCATCTCTGCTGCCTCTCTAGCTGTTGCTACCCTTTGGTCTTCAACATGAGTTCTAACTACTGGAGGAAGCGAATTTTAAAATTCTTCCAGCAGAATTATTTCCCTAAGATACATTGTATCTACCATTAATACCCGTATCCATGGGTCAAAATTACTTTGCTTTACCCTGTCAAATTCAATATAGATCTACCCAGGCTGTTTCCTTATGTTTTGACATTTCTGCCTGCATGCCTCAGGGACCAACTCATATGCACTAAGAATAGCGTTTTTACTCCATCATAATACACAGAAACCTCTTCTGAAAGTGATGCATATACCTCATGAGCTCTACCCATCAATCTACCCTGTAGGAGCAATGTCCAGATTTCTTTTGGCCGCTTCATTTGCTTAGCTACCTTCTCAAGTGAAATAAAGAATGCCTCTGCATCAGGTCAACAGCATCATCACCCTGCGAACTTTATAAAAAATTTTCTGCAACCACCCATCTCTGCAGAGACCTTATTTGTTTGTCCTTTTTGTGTGTGTGTGTGCGTGCATACATGTGTGTGGGTGTGGAGGGGTTGTACAAATTTGAACATCTCTCCAACTGGGCTTAGTGTTGGGGGTAGTTTTCTCATCATCAGAACTTCCCCCAGCACTTGAGGCCTCTTTTCTAAATTCAAGCTTTTTGGGCTGGTATTCCCTTTCTAGTTCCTTCTCTCTTTCCTCCCTTGCTAACTTCTCTCTCTGGAGGTCAAGTTTTTGCATTCCTATTTCTCTTTATGTCCCTTTTTCCTCCAATTCAAGTTTTTCATGTCCTTTCCTTTTTCATGTTTAAGTTTCTCCATTTCTATTTTGTGTTCAAGCTGCTTCCTTTGTAACTGAATCCTAGCTAACTCAATTGACTCACCCCCTGGAGAACGTGATCTCTCTGGTATCCCTTCCAATTTCAAATGCTGCGCTATTTTCTCAACTATGTTTGCTTTCCTTGCCCCTACTGTTAATTCTAACTGCAACTTCTCTGCCAACCCTGTTAGCTTAGTCTTGGTTACTTTATGTAAAGCAGTCAGGGTTAAATCTTCCACCTCCAGAAAAGCCTTAGCAACTTCCAAAGCTATTTTGGTTTACTAATGTATAAAAAACATGATATCTGTCTTTTTATCCTTTACCAGTTATTATTATTTCCTGCCCAATCTCCTGTTATCTGCATTTGAAAATCCTGTGAGAGCCCCCAATCTGTGCTATGACTGGGATGGGAGGAGTGCACAATTTATCTAGCCCCATTACTCCACAGGTCATAGCATTAGTTTAAATGTTTCATTCACTTTCCAAAAAGTCTAATTATTTATCTTCACTACTATTAGAGCCAAAATAAAAGAAACTTTAACCAGGTTTCTTTCAATAAACTCAGAATGATTGACTTGTTATAAAACAAACTTCATTTTTAAAATTAGTTACAAGAATTGGTTAACACACAATTTGTAATCTGAAAGTGTAACTATCTATCCATTTGAAAATTCCCCAGCACACCCACACACATGTATGCACACACACACACACAAAAAGGACAAACAAATAAGGTCTCTGCAGAGATGGGTGGTTGAAGAAATTTTTTAATAAAGTTCGCAGGGTGATGATGCTGTTGACCTGGTGCTCCCTCATATGAGGATGGGTCACTAGTCCCAGTTGATGTCTGGAGGTTCCCACCATTGGAGCTTCAGCGTGGAGGAAAATAGAGCTGGATCAACCCTTCTCATCTCAGCCTCTTGGGTTTTCAAACATGGACAAGTTCAGCTGAGATAAGGATTCCTAGCTGGATACTGGTAATCACAATGTTTCAAACATGAAAAGGAAGGCACGAGCTGGCAGATTTTCCTCTTCTCTGTTCATTCTCAGCTGAGTTCAAACAACAAGCTCAAAACATAAAGCTCCTCCGCCATGATTTCCAGTAAATCGCCAAGGCCTTTGCCTTTAAAGCAGTTTTTTTTCCATTAATTAAACTGATTGCAGTTCAAATAAACAAATAGCTCTCCTCCACAATTGCCATGCTGATCACTTAGCTAATCTCATGTGATTTCTTGGAAAAGTCATGCTTGCTCCATTCCAAGATGAACTTACAATCTTTTTTTAAAAAAGAACTCCAGGTCAGCTCCCAGGTGTCCAAATAATGAAATGTCCTTCCAATTTTTAAAAGAAATATAGTGCTTGATGGCATAGTTCTAACAGCAGTAATTAAGACTTAATCAAACAGTTTAAAACTTGCTTACACTGGAATGGGCAAGTGCTAATTTTCTCTGGTGGATTTATTGGATATATATCATGTAGGCACTCCAACTTCACAGTCATCCATGTGTTTCAACGCCGAGTCTCTTGGTGAAATCCTGCTCCTGGAGAATCTGGCCAACTTGGACAGTAATGTACTGACTGACTTATGTGTTTAACTGCACTGCATGGCCACCAGATAGATTTGTTGTCTAATTTCCACTTTAATAATGGTGAGTGCTGGCAGCCTCACTATTATTTCTACCTCAAATCCCGGCCAATATAAATAATATGGATTTGCTTATCAATCCTCTCAGGTCAGTGAATGTCAGTGGCTTGCAAAATAAGACAGTTATGTTCCTGCTTTTGTTAGTTGTGCAATTTTGGTAGAAAATGTAGGCAGCATTCATCTATGTTAAGTGCCACTCTAAGGGTTCTAGCACTTTATGAAAGCATAGTGATACGTGAGAAAAGGTCATTTCGCTGTTTAAGACACTGTTAAGGTAAGGGTGGGTGGGTGGTGGGGGTGATGGGGTGGGGTGGGGTTGGGGGGGTGGAGTGGGTGGGTGACGGGGGTGGGGGTTTGAGCACTAGTGAAGGCAGGTTTGAGTTGGGCTTGCTGCCTCCAGAGGCAATTCTGAGATGGCTATGGAGGCAGGCAAGTGCCAAGGTGGGTTGGTTCAAAGGCCTGCCTCGGTTCTCTGAGGGCAGCATTTTCCCCCTGTCGGGCATGGGGGGGTTGTGTAGGAGCGGGCGTGAATGGGCGGGTTCCCGATCGGTGCCCCAGGTCGGGGGTGCGCTGCCATTTTTTGTGGGTGGGCCAATTAAGGCCTGCCCAACGTGACATCCGCCCGGAAGCCCTATGCACTCCCTGTACGGGCAGGGGGGATTCCCTGAGCCGGGAGTGTGCTCTTTCGCACATGCGTGTGGAAGAGTGTACAGATCTCCCTGAGGCAGTAGTTTGCCTCAGGGAGATTGACAAAACTGTGTAAAACAGATTAAAGAATAGAAAAACTTTTACTGACATGTCCCCTCATGTCACATGAACTGGGACGTGTCCAAAACTTTTATTTGAAGAGTATGTTAAGATTTTAAAACCCTGATGAAATCTCATCCCGCCCATGGATGAGGTTTCATGTTTTTTCTGAAGGCCCCCTGGGCTCTTCGCCTGCCTGCTAACCTTAAGGTTGGATGGGCAGGGCCATTAAGTATTTTAAGTACCTCACTAATGACCTTAAATTGTCGTTGACAGGTTGGCGGGCGTGCAGCTGACTCCGCTGTGGGCCTGCTGAACTGAAAATCTAAATGACACGGGGTGATGTCAGGATGTACACCCAACATCACCCCGCGTCATTTTACGTGTCGGCGAGCGGGCCCCACCCCTGCTCATCGACTGGAGAATGCTGCCCTGAGACTTTGACCCAGTTTTATAAAAGGCTGCTAGGTCTTCTATCCTTCAAAGTCACCCCCCAACCACCGACCCCATGTCCCCTCATGCCCTCATGCCCCCATGTCTCTTCCATGCCATCTCATACCCCCATGCCACCTTCATAGCCACTCACCCAGTATCCACTAAAGGCAGACCTTAGGAGCCATGTGGAGATGAAAAAAAAATCCTTGCAATCTAAGAGAGCTCTCAGTCATACACACTTGATACAGAAAAAAACTGTCATTCAAGAAAACCCATTAAAAGATTTTAAATCTCCTCAAATGGTAAATCTGTTATAAAGACAAATAGACTTCTGTTCAATCACCACATCAAAGACAGCTAATCCTTTAATAGCCTATTACTGTCAATCGAAGTGTGAACTAAGCTCTATGTGCTGAGATAAGTGATTTTTATGCTTTTCAAACTCAGCCAAGCATTATGGCTTAGCCATAATAACAGCTCTTGGGAAATATCAACAGTGAAGACTATTAAAACTGCCTGTAACAGATGGTAAGGGCACTTTTTACAGCTATATTAGATGACCTGCTAATCAATACACGCCAGCAGTGGGTGTTTTTTTAAAAAAACTCTAACTGACAGCTGTAGCCTGTGTTTCCTTTTGTTTTTGAAGGGCTGGGGCTTTAAATAACTTCCAATCATATCACTTAAACATACCTCATCTGCCCTTCAAGAGTATTCATGCCTCCTCCATAAATTTGTGATTCGACAATTCAGGTTATGACCCTTGAAACAGTGAAATCGGTCTGTTTGTACTCGGAACTAATTTCAAATGGCCTTGCTGAGTTTGCGTTTCCAGCCTATGTGATTCATGCCCCGCCCCCTTTCCCTGCCAGCAAAAATGGGATCTGTTGGAAATGGGGCGCCATTTTTAAAAGCCTCTGGAGTAGGCTTAGTTCTGAGAAAATTCAGCTCTAATTCAGGCTTCAGTGCACTTGCTGCAGCACAATCAGCTCCCTAGGTACAATAGAATAACAGGCCATTAGAAGAATTGGTGCCAGACCCGGTGAGAGGGGTACCATCTGGTCCAGGGATAGTCAACCATTCATGCCTCACAATAAATGACAGCGAAGTCACCACTATCCTCAACCTTTATGCCAGAGGGACCTTTTTGGCTCCCACATGGAACATCTCAGCAATTAACCACTTTGCCATGCATCAGTCTATCAAGGATGTAATTAAAATCTGGATACATTTCTACATTTCAGCAATGAGCAGCAGTTGTAAGAGCAACTAAAGTTTTTCCAAACTGCTGTACTTCCTAATTAAAAGAGCTTAATTGAATAGCTTGAAACCACTCGTGTGCCCACTAACAAACCTGTGGTATTCCTAAATGGGAAGGGTTATTATTTCTTTAGGATCCAAATGATATACAGCCTCTGTGGGAAAATAATACACCTTATTAGAACTAGCCAGGTTTGTCCTGGGAAGCGAAAGTGCCTAGTTCTCTTTGACACCAAGTACTTCCTTATATCTGACACAAGAGATGTCTACAAATTAATTCTATTTTTATCAATTAATGCTGACACATTTCTCCCTCTTTCCCCCTTCTCCCAATTTGGTTGCCATGCTTGTCTTTCCTCCCCATCTAGTTCACATTGGCATTCTTCTTCTACATGTAGTTTATGCTTATGCTCTCATATTTCCTGCTGTACCCAAATTGAATGATCTACAAATTAGAATGGCCTAGAATTTAGTTGGTCCAATGCCAATTTTCCAATGCTGTGAAGAAGAGTCATACGGACTCGAAATGTTAACTCTGTCTTTCTCTCCATGGATGCTGTCAGACCTGCTGAGTTTTTCCAGCATTTTCTGTTTTCGTGCCAATTTTACGGGTGTCTTCTGAGAGCAATCCACCTGGAACCTCACTGAGGAGCAATGTCTCAGGCATGTTTGTTTCACAAAGGTGGCTATTCCAACTTATGAGCCCTGCTGCAACAACTTGAGCCTCATACCAGACTATGGCTGTCAAGGTGACTATAGCCCTTAGCTTTTATGCGACAGGCTCCTTCCTGTCTGCAGCAGATGACATCAGTGATATCTCTTGGTTTGCTGTTTACCATCGTATCAGGGGGGTCACTGGGTTTCTGGAGCTAGAACCTACTGTTAACTATCAACCCTGTGCTCTGTCCCTCAATGCCTCAATTTTAAAATTCTCAATCTCGCTCACTTAGGATGCAAATCATTCTGTGGCCTTGCACCTTCCTATCTCTATTATGTTTTTCAGTTCTACAGTTCGGTCTGCATTCCTCCAACCCTGGCCTCTTGTGCATTCACCTCTTTCTTCACCTTAGCATTCGTAGCTGTAGCTTCAGCCATTTGGGCCTTAATCGCCTGAATTTCCTTCTTAAGTGTCTCTGTTTCTTTGCCTCTCTCACTACCTTTAAGACGTTCTTTAAACCCTATCTCTTAGACCAAGCCTCTCGTCACTGATCCTAATGTCTCCTTTTTTGGTTCAGTGTCAATTTTTGCCTGAATGCGCTTTTGTGAAGTGCCTTGAAGACACTATATAAATGCATGTTTCTGTTAGTGGCCCAAATTTTGTGGTAGTAATGACAGAGTATCTGTTAGCATTTTCCCTCATAACTCCTCTAAAACTGAAAACAATTTCTGGAGTCCACATATGCATAACTAAAAGTGGAAATCTAAAAGTTGCTCTCAGTGATTCTATGCTTCCCCGTAGGATGCACTGTTGAAATCCCCCAGATTGCAAAAAATTAGAAATCATTGAACTTGCCCATTTGACATTATTATTCACATTTTTAAGAAACCCTTGAAAAAGTTGTTGAATGTTTAATGAGGTGAAAATGGGCTTTTAGCAGCATACTAAACTCATAGTTACTGATGAAAACCCTCTCCAGCCCTGAAACTCTGCTTTTATATTTGTGGAATGTCAAATTATGATAAAAACACTTTTATAAAATATCATACATAGGCTTATGGTAGTTCAGCCTTTAACCCCATGTGTGTCTTCTAATCATTTATTTGCTCTCTTTTAAATTTAAATAAAAGCAAAGGATAATCAGTACATTTTATTTTTTCGCTTCCTGTCTGTGCAAATACTTCAGTGTGATTGGCTGCTTTTCCTGCTTGATGATATCACTATTGCTTGGGATCCCCTTGGCTTGACACCAGATTTAAACTGATGTCAGTTGTTGCTAAATCTTTGTTGGCAGCTTACTTTGAGGTCAATGGCGTGCGCCATTGCTTCACCACTGACTGTGGAACTCAGGCCATTGTTGCTAGTTGGAGGGCAAGCTTTTGTCCTTCCTTAGCCACAGAGCCCCGAGAACTTCGTGGGGCTTCCATTTAAAAGATGGGTGCTATCTGAGTACCAACCTTTTCTCTAAGTACATATAAAGAAAAAGAAGACAAATGTAGGTCCCTTACAATCTGAAATGGGAGAATTTATTATAGAGAACAAGAAAATGGCAAAGCAATTAACCAACTACTTCAGCTCTGCCTTCATGGAGGAAGACACAGATAACTTCCCAGGAATACTAGGGAACCATGGGTCTGGTGAGAAGGAGGAGTTGAAGGAAATTAGTATTACTAAAACAATCATGCTGGAGACATCAATGGGACTGAAAGCCAATAAACCCCCAGGGCCCGATAATTTACACCCCAGGGTACTAAAGGAGGTGGCCATGGGAATAGTGGATGTGTTGGTTGTCCCATTCTAAAATTTTGTAGATCCTGGAACAGTCCTGGAAGATTGGAGGGTGGAAAATATAACCCCACTATTTAAAAAAGGAGGGAGGGAGAAAACAGCGAAGTACAGACCAGTTAGCCTGACATTAGTAGTAGAGAAAATGCTAGAGTCTCTTAGATAGATGTGATAACAGGACACTTAGAAAATATCAATGGGATTAAACAAAGTTAACATGGAGTTATGAAAGTAAAGTTTTTTGAGGATGTAACTAGCAGAATAGATAAGGGAGAACCAGCAGGTGTAGAATATTTGGATTTTGATAAAGTCCCACAAAAGAGGTTAGTGTTTAAAATTATTGGGGGTAACATATTGATGTGGATTGAGAATTGGTTAGACAGGAAGTGGAGCGTAGGAATAAATGGGTCTTTTTCAGAGTTGCAGGTAGTGACTAGTGAAGTACCGTATGGTGCCCCAGCTATTCACAATATATATCAATGATTTTGATGGGAACCAGGTGTAATATTTCCAAGTTTACTGACGACATGAAACTTGATGGGAATGTGAGCGATTAGGGCAATGTTAAGAGGCTTCAAGGTGATTTAGAAGGTTGAGTGAGTGGGCAATTACATGGCAGATGCAGTATAATGCGGATAAATGTGAAGTTATTCACTTTGTTAGGAAAAAACAGAATGGCAGAGTATTATTTAAGTGGTGCTGGATTGGGAAATGTTGATGTACAAAGGGATCTGGGTGCCCTTGTACACCAAACACTGAAAGCAAGCATGAAGGTGCAGCAATCAGTTAGGAAGGCAAATGGTATGTTGGCCTTCATTGCAAGAGGACTTGAGTACTGGAGCAAGGATGTCTTACTGCAGCTGTACAGAGTCTTGGTGAGACCACACCTGGACTATTATGTGCAGTTTTGGTCTCCTTACCTAAGAAAGTATATACATGCCACAGAGGGAGTGCAGCTAAGGTTCACCAGACTGATTCCTGGGATGGCAGGATTATTGTATGAAGAGAGTTTGGGTCAAGTAGGCCTGTATTCACTGGAATTTGGAATAATGAGAGGGGATCTCATAGAGACATATAAAATTCTGACAGGGATGATGTTTCCTCTGGTTGTGGGGGTCTAGAACAAGGGGTTACAGTCTCAGGATAGACGATTTAGAATTAAGATGAGGAGAAACTTCTTCAGTCAGAGGGTGGTGAACATATGGAATATATTTAAGAAGGAAATAGATTTCTGGATTCTGAAGTGGGGAGAGCACAGGATTGATAGAGGATCAGCCGTGATCATATTGAATGGCAGAGCAGGACTCAAAGGGCTGAGTGACCTACTCCTGTGTTTCTCATTAAAGCCAGCCTTTTGGGTGTAGTGGTGGCTGTATCTTGTTTTTTTAGTATTAATTATCACTGGCTAAGCCAGCATTTATCACCCATCCCTAATTGGCCTCATTCAGAGGGCATTTTAAGAGTCAACCACATTGCCTTGGGTTTGTAGGCCAGGTCAGGTAAGGACAGAAGATTTTCTTCCCTAAAGGGGCATTACTGAACTAGATGGGTTTTTATGACAATCAGCAATGGTTTCATGATTTTGCTTTAGTGAATTTAAATTTCATCATCTGTCATAGTGGGATTCAAACCCAGGTCTCTAGAATACTAGTCTAGAGACAATACCATTATGCCACCACCTCCCCTTGTAGCCAAACACAACTGTTTCACAGAACTAAAGACCTGCACGGAGCATGTTGCAATTCTTGAAGCAGTTGAATCAGATTGTGGCAATGAATTGGCATGATGGTTGCTTGCCATGTGCACTCAAGTCTGCAGCCACAGATCAATGATCATGTGAGCAATTCAGAATCAGCAGGAGGTAGCAAGTGAGGAAACACTAATTTTTCTGCTGGTGCTGCTGCTTGTAGCTACTCCTACCAGTAGATCTGGTGGCATGGTACGTCACATTCGTCTGTCTTGCGCATCCTCACATATCCACTGTAGCTAGTCAGCAACTACTTTGTTAAACTAATTTTTCAGGGCAGAAAAATCAGAATGTGTCACTCTGGCTACTCTACAAACATTGACCACCAGATGGTGTCAGTGTGCTAAATATTTTACAGTTATGTTAATCAAAGGAAAGAGAGGGAAAAACTTAACATTTATATAGGGTCTTTCGGAAGCTCAGGATGGCAGAAAGCACTTTACAGCTACTGAAATATTTTCAAAGTGTAGACATAGTTGTAATATTGGTAAACGTGGCCGTAAATTTGCGTGGTTTCACTAACACCAATGAAGTAAAGACAAGGATTTTGCATTTCCTCCTCCTATTTCTTCCCTGCATATTCTGGTCCTCAGGGGCTCAGGAGCTCACCATCAGACTTCTACATCTCTTTGTTTTGCCTGCCCTACCTCTTTGAGTTGTTTGTCAATAACCTGGATAAAGACATTGACTACATTGTCTACAAGTTTACAGATGACATGAAAGTCTGTACTTGTGTCAGAGCCCTTGGGAAGAAGAAAAGGGCACAGTCTGATCTAAAGTTTAGGAGGGAATGAATCGACATCTGGAAGCTGACATTTTGCGTTGATATATGTAGTGTGTTGTATTTTGGTAAGGATGAGGGTTGATGACAGTGCAGAGAGAGAGACAGAACAGGATGGAGGATACAATAGGAGTGAAGGAATAGCAGAAAGGGAAAGGGATAGGGGACAAGATGAGTTATGGAGCTGCATGAGCAGCTACCAGGCAAGCAGGTGGGGCACCGCGTCCTTCACGTTGCTTTCTATCACTGCCCTGCATCTTAGTCAGATTCCTTGCCCCACAAGTGACCTTCCAACCTATGGCTGTAATGATTGGCAACCTACTCCATAGAATCATAGAAAAATTATGATGCAGGAAGAGACCATTGAGCTCATCGTTTCTGCACCAGCCAAAAAGAGAAAAAAAGAACTAGCCGCTCATTTTAATCCCACTTTCTGTAGCCTTGTAGGTTACAGCACCTCAGATGCAGATCCAGGTATCTTTTAAATGAGTTGAGTGTTTCAGCTTCAACCGCCAACTTAGGCAGTGAATTCCAGACTCCCACCACCCTCTGGGTGAAAAGGTTTTTCCTCATGTCCCCTCTAATCGTGCTACCAATCGCTTTGAACTTATGCCCCCTGATAATCGCTAGGGGAAACAAGTCTTTCCTGTCTACCCTATCTAGGCCCCTCATAATTTTGTACACTTCAATTAGCTCGCTCCCTTAGCATCCTTTGTTCTAAGGAAAACGACCCTATCCTATCGAACTCTCCTCATAACTGCAATTTTCAAGGTCTGGCAACATTCTTGTAAATCTCCTCTGCACTCTCTCCAGAGCAATTATGTCCTTCCCGTAATGTGGTGACCAGAACTGTGCACAAAATTCCAGCTGTGGCCTAACCAGCATTTATACAGTTCCATCATTACACCCCTGCTTTTGTATTCAATACCTCGCCCAATAAAGGAAAGCATTCGATATACTTTCTTGACCAACTTGCCCGCCTGTCCTGCCACCTTCAAGGACCTGTGGACATGCACTCCAAGGTCCCTCACTTCCTCAACCCCTCTCAATTACTTCCCGTTTATTGAGTATTCCCTGGCTTTGTTTACCCTCTCCAAATACATTACCTCATACTTTTCTGGATTGAATTCCATTTGCCACTTCTCCACCCTTTCAACAAAACCATTGATATCATCCTGGAGTCAACAGCTATCCTCATCACTATCAACAAAACTACACGGCCAATTTTTGTGTCATCTGCAAATTTCCCAATCATGCCTCCCACATTTAAGTCTAAATCATTAATATATACAACAAACAGCAAGGGCCCCAACACTGAACCCTCTGGAACACCACTGGAAACCGTTTTCCATTTGCAAAAACATCCAACGACCATTACCTTTTGTTCCCTATCACTGAACCAACTTTGGATCCAACTTGCCACCTTCCCCTGTATCCCATGAGATCTCACTTTACTGATCAGTCTGTCATGTGGGACCTTGTCAAATGCCTTACTGAAATCCATGTAGACAACATCCACTGCACTAGCCTCATCGATCCTCTTTGCTACTTCCTCAAAAAATTCTATTAAGTTAGTAAGACACGATCTTCCCCTAACAAAACCATGCTGACTATCCCTGATCAATCCGTGCCTTTCTAAGTAACAGTTTATCTTGTCTCTCAGAATTGTTTCCAAAAATTTGCCCACCACCGAAGTCAGACTGACCGGCCTATGATTTTCTGGCTTATCCCTCACATCCTTTTTAAATAATGGTACAATGTTCGCAGACCTCCAGTCCTCTGGGACCTCGCCTGTATCTAGTGAGGATTGCCGCTAAAAAATTTGGCGCCTACCCAGTTGCCAACCCCTACCTGCCAGTGCATAATGAAGTGTACAACTCTTCCCACACCATGTTCCCCTCCACTTAGCTCCTGAAAGGAAAAAAGGAACAGAAAACACAGAGAAGCAGAGGAGAAGAGAAGGAGAATAAAAAGAAATTGTGAGAGAAGGAGGAGAAAGAGAGATTGAAGCAGAACAGGAAAGCCACAGAGTCAGCAATGTAAAGATGCCAGCAGAGCACTGGTAAGAAAAATGCTAGGGTCAAGTTTAGCTTAACCTGCTCATTGGGAAACTGACGGGGATCATGCAGGTGCTGGTTTTACGCCTGCTCAGTTTTACTCTACATTATAGTCAAGTTCTGGGTATAAAACTGACATTCCAACCAATTCCATGGGCAGGATTTTACGGGTGTGGGGGGGCAGGGGGGATGGTGGGGGTGGCTCCTGCTCCACTGCCTGAAGAGTCAGAGGGGAACGCATCCCTGCTGATGCCATCTGTCCTGCAGCCATTTAACTAACTGGCTAGAGGCGAGATTCCTGCCCCTCGCTAGGGAGGAAGACCCTCCTCAGAGAGTTACCAGCCAATCCGATTGGCCGGCAGCTCTGTAGTTCCAGCAAAGCCACTGGGGGTCTCACTGTGGGGATGGGAGGGGAGGCGCGTGGGAGGGTGGTTTGGGGGAGAAGGAGTGGGGGCTCCTGATGGCAGGGCCAGATGGAGAAGGAGCACCCGGGGAGTTGGGGGGTGGGGGGGTGGTGTGGGTTGTGGGGAGCAGACCTTGGGAGGGTGGTGCCTGATGTGGAAAGGGGGCTAGTGAAGGAGATGCACCCCCCTCCCCCGCAACCCCCACTTCCCGCCCGAGGCCCACCATCCTTGACGTCCTCCCACTAGCCTCAAAGTAGAGGCCGGCTGGGAAGCAGCTTTTAAGTGCCGTCAATTGGGCCGAGGGCGGGCTATTTTTCAAACCTGCCGGTCGGGGACTGTAAATTCTGCCCCATGGGTTCCTACTTGGTGAGTGAGGATTGAATTACCCCCAATGTTTCCGCTGACTTGCCATGAACAATGCCATGGAGTATTCGCCATCATATATGGATTATATTTGAATGTTCATGAAATTCTTTCCAAGAAGTCACAACAGCAATGCTGAAAGCCATTTAAAAATGCATGTCATTCAGCCAAATTTCAGATCATAGTCATTCATAAAGTTCAATGTGGTTGAACAGTCAGAGTTTATCCACTTTGGACCTGAGAAAGACAAATTGGAATTTTTTTTGATGCCAAAGACTAGGAGCTATAGAGCAGTGAATGTATTTGGGTGTCCAGCTACACAAACCATTAATAGCTAGTGCATAGGTACAAAAAGCAATCAAAAAGGACAATGGAATTTTGACCTCTATCTCCAGGGGTTTGGAATTCAAAAATAACAGTGATGGTTCAATTTAATTTGTCACACCCAATCTAGACTACTGCCTTCAGTTTTAGGCAGGCAATATAGGAAATATATATTGATCCTCACACTGCAGGTTCACCAGAATAATATCAAGGCTTAAAGATACAAATTATGATGATACAAGAACACAGGAAATAGGAGCAGAAGTAGATCATATGGCTTATCAAGCCTGCTCTGCCATTCAGTACGATCATGGGCTGATTTTGGGCTTCAACTCCATTTTCTTGCCCACTCCCCATGGCCCTTAATTCCCTGAGGTACCAAAAATCTGAATATCCCAGCCTTAAATGTATCTAATGATGAAGCATCCACAACTCTTTGGGGTAGAGAATTCCAAAGATTCACAACCCTTTGAGTGAAGTAATTACTCAAGTGAAATGATCGACAGTGATATCAAGTGGCAGGTACTCAACAATAATTTGCTCACTGAATCTTAGTTTGGGTTCAGCAAGGGCCATTCAAGTCCTGACTTCATTATAGCCTTGGTCCAAACATGTACAAAAGACGTTAAACCCAAGAGGTGAGGTTAGAGTGACTGCCCTTGACATCAAGGCAGCATTTGACCAAGTGTAGCACCAAGGAGCCCTAGAAACATTGAAGTCAATGGGAGTCAGGGGGAAAACTCTCCATTGGTTGCAGTTATACCTAGCACAAAAGAAGATGGTTGTGGCTGTTGGAGGCCAATCATCTCAGTCCCATGATATTTCTGCAGGAATTCCTCAAGGTAGTGCCCTAGATAATGTCCAACCATCTTCACTTGCATCATTAATGATCTCCCCCCTCATAAATACAGAATTTGGGATGTTTTCTGATAATTACACAATGTTTAGTACCATTTGCAACTCTCAGATACTGAAGCAGTGTGTGTCCATATGCAGCAAAATCTGGGCAGCATTCAGGCTTGGGCTGATAAGTAGCAAGAAACACAAGTGCCAGGCAATGACCATCTCCAACAAGAGGGAATTTAGACATCTTCCCTTGACATTCAATGCCATCACTGAATCACCCATTATCAACAGCCTGGGGGTTACCATTGTCCAAAAACTGGACTGGACCAACCATATAAATATTGTGGCTACAAGAGCAGGCCAGAGGCTAGGAATCCTGCGGTGTGTAACTCACCTCCTGTCTCCTCAAAGTCTGTTCGCAACCTACAAGACACAAGTCAGAAGTGTGATGGAATACTCTTCACATGTCTGGATGAGTGCAGCTGCAACAAGACTCAAGAAGCTCGACATCACCCAGGACAAAGTAACCCGCTTGACCCACCCCATCTACCACCTTAAACATTCCCTCACTTCACCACAGACGTGCAGTGTCAGCAGTGTGTACCATCTACATTGCAGCAACTCACCAAGGCACCTTTAATGGCATCTTCCAAACCCTCGACCGCTATCAACTAGAAGGACAGGGGCAGCAGATGCATGGGAACACCACACCCTGCAAGTTCCCCTTAAGTCACACACCATCCTGACTTGGAAATATATCGCCGTTCCTTCACTGTAGCTGGATAAAAATCTTGGAACTCCCTCCCTAACAGTGCTGTGGGTGTACTTACACCACATGGACTGCAGAGGTTCAAGATGGTGGCTCACCACCACTTTCTCAAGGGCATTTAGGGATGGGCAACAAATGCTGGCTTTGCCAACGACACCCACATGCCACGAAAGAATAAAAAATCCCCTCATTGAACCAGGGTTGATGCCCTGGCCTGATGTTCATGGTAGAGTAAGGGATATACTGGGCCTGTGGTTACAGATTGTGGCTGAATACAATTCTGCTGCTGCTGAAGGCCCACTGTGCCACGTTAATGCCCGTTTTAAGGCATCAGATCCGTTCAGGGTTGCCTCTGCTCTTGCTGTATTCTCGGGCCACTGCTGCTCATTTTTTTTGCTGAGTATGAGTGCTAAGAACTGTGATGGCCTCCTGCTGCCTGATATGCAGCTGGTCCTGTCAGGTTTGAGCAGACTCCAGACTGGGCCTATGCAGAATTAAAATCTCCTAGGCCTCACACTGCTGAGGTTGGGACAGTTGGCCATCCACCTCGGTCCCGCCTGAACGACTACCACCTCAAGTTAAACCAGGGCTTTAAAGTCCAATAGTTTCAGATAATGATAGGAAATGAATCAGTAATTTGAAACATTTTGCTAGGTTTAATGTATGAAATAACTGAAGGGGGCCTTTGAGGGGAAAAGAAGATGAGATGCTGGATTGGATTCAGGAGTAGCAACTCCGGCCAACATTCTGCTCCCTATCCCAGCAGCATTGAGTGCAACCATAGAACCCTAATTATTGCTTTGACTGAGATCAGCAACAGCACCTTACCCTAGCCTAGGACTCCATGCAGAAGAATGGTCTACAAGTTAGAGATAACCACTGAACAGGAAAAGGAATAGTTTTAACGGCAGGTGTCTGAAAGCAAAATAAAATGAAGTGCTTCATAACAACAAAAACGATTTTGAGTTACATAGTGCCTAAATGTATAATGTTCCAAGGTGCTTCACATGAGCATAATCAAACCAAACTTGACCCCGAGTCAATGAAAAGGACATTAATGTAGGTGACCAAATAAGTGGTCACATAGGTAAGGATCTTCTTAAAGGCGGAGAGAGAGAGGTGGACAAGTGAAAAGATTTGGGGAGAATTTCAGAGCTTCAGGCTTAGACCACTGAAGGCTTGGGGCAGAATTGTCTGAGCTTGTTGGCGTTGGGCGTCAGGGCGGGCAGGGGGGCAATTTGGCATGAGGGTCTGAAATCGGTTTTACACTAGCGGGATCATCTGATGGTGTCCGCCATGGCAGAACACGAGTCCCACTGGAGGCCGGCGTGAATCCGATTTGCATCCCGGTAATGGGACGCAAAGTAAGGCCTGACTGGAATTGTTCCCCCACACCCGATTTACTGTTACGCCAGTGGGAAAACGCGCTGGCCCAGAACATGTCTGAGCAAGTGTGATGTGCAGAGGGCAGGACTTACCGTTACAGCCTTGTTCATAATGGGGACATCCGGGGAGCAGAAGATTCTGGAGCCCTATGGCTACCAGGCCCTGGAGGAACATGTGCATCGCATGCTGGGTGGATCCTCATGCACATGGGTCCGCCACGAAGCAGCTCTCGGAAGGTAGGAGGTCTCCATTGATGCTTCGCGTCTGCTTTGGAACTTCAAGGTCTTGGTCATGGGCTGTTATGGATGATTGGCGAGGTGGGCGAGAGGAAGGTCCATCCGTGAGAGGGAGAGCAAGGTGTACCGGGGGTGGATGGGAGAGGGAAGGTCTAGGTTTGACTGGGAGAGGAAGATGTACCGGGCCTGGGGGAGGAGGGCAGTGAGGTTGTAGGGGAGTGGTCAAAGGTGTCAAGGAGGGTGAGAGTGGGAGGAGGGGGGTGAAGGTGTCAGGGGGCTGAGGTTGGGATGGCGTAAGAAGGAGTAAGGGGGAATGTCCAGGTGAATGTACAAGAAAGGGGTCTGTGGAATCAATGACTGCCTCCTGAGGAGTGAACTGAGGGTGTGGTAGGAGGGAATGGTGAGTATTAGAGGGAGCAGAGGGAGCTGATAGGTTGGGACGGTGTGTCGCTAGTGGTAGAAGGGACGGCGAAAGTGGTTGGTGGGACCTGGAGGCAGCTGAGGGTGGGAAGGAGGAGGTTGGGAGGACAATGTGGATAGGGGTGGGATTCTCAGGAAGGTAGGGAATGTGCAGATTCACCTGGACATCCTGGAAAAACAAGGGTTTTTGTTGGTAGGTATCAGTGGTGAGTTGGAAGCTGATGTCAGGGGGGTCAACAGTGAAGGGGGAAAGGGCATGGGTGACTGGGGGGAGGGAAAGGATGGGGGAGCTGATGATGAACTTGACAAGCACAATTTCACAGAAATCGAAAGTGGGCGGAGCCTCGTATTGGACGGGCACAGGTGCTGCATGGGAGGGGGATCAGTGGGTGGGCGGAGATGCAGGTCAGCTCAGATAGACAACTGAAAGAGAACCCCAGCAGGCAGCATTGAAAATGCTCAGGACAGTGAGATGTGTGTGATGGAGGAAAGCTCTGTGTTTGTGGGAGAGTGCTTGCACGAGGCTCCAAAAGGCCCTGCCACACACACACTTCTCCCTCCAGAATCACTCGTGGTCCAGCTGAACTGTGTGCAGCTGAACTGCTGGCTGTGGGGTTGGGTGGAGGAGGGTGGGGGGGGTCTGGTTTGCAGTGGGAGGACTCGCAAAGCCTGTAAATGAAGGTGAAAGACAACATTGCACATTATTCTGTGAAACTGAATATATTTCAGATTATAAAGTGACAGAATGTGTTTACCCGTGAAACCAATTGTGATCAGAAATTCTTAACTTTTCTAGGCTTAACACTTCTTCTAGGTGCTGCCCTGACATCCGCAGCAGGGGTGGAGACAGCCTGTGCAATGGTTGGTCTTGTTGCCTCTGATGACTTAGGCATGCATCCTCTGGACAGCCGAGAACTGAGGGCCCCGGCTTGCTTTGGCTGTCCTCCTGTGGGCCAGATGCTCCCTCTTCGGTGACAGAGGACGAGTTTGAGGGCATCACAGGCAAGGGGGACTTGGAGGGAGCAGACAGCCCCTGAGATTCCAGAGTGGATGACCCAGGGGTGTCCAGCTGCGGCTCCTCTTCCCTTTGGGTGCCCAAGGGCCCCAGCCTGACTGCTTGAGGGGAAGGAGTACCTGGAGGGATGCCAAGGTGCCCCGTTTTTCTCTCTCATGTTGCCATTGCAAGAACTTGCCTGTGGCTACCGCGATGGAGTGCTAGTCTGTGTACATCTCCGCGTTCTGCTGGACTAGGGTCTCCATAGCGTCTGCCATCCTTCCCATGGAGACCTCCATGTGCACATATGCGGGGACCACTTCATCAGAGAGCAGGTGGATGCGCTTCTCTGACTCGTGTGCCACTCTGTTGAGGGCATCCAACAGCTCTGCGTGATGTTCCTCCACCTTCTGCTGACTCTCCATGATGAGTTGGAAGGTGGAATCCAGAGGCTTGTCCTCTGACTCCAACCTCACGGATGCCTCTTCCCCAGCAGTCCTCCAAGTGCCGGGGAGCTCGCCTGAACCTGCCTCCTTCTGCTGTGGATATGTGTCCGTGTGGTGACCACCAGATTGTGAACCCAAGCCTGCTCTAGATCTAGGTCCCAACAAGGTGTGTGCCTCTGTGCTGGTGGAGGGTGTTGGTAAGCACTGTGATGGGAGGAGTTCTGAGAGACTGCCTGCTGAGGATGTCAGTCACTTGGCAGAGCTCCCTGTGAACCAAAGTAGAGATAATTAGTGCATGGCAGCAGAGTCAAAAGCAGGAGAGAGAGCACTCACAGTGGCGTTGAGAGACGGATGACATGGTGCAGGATCTGTGTTCGCCACCGACCTCACCGTTGCTGCTGGCATAGTTCACATCCTCACCAGTCAGCGCGATGGCAGGCTCTTCAAAGTGAGTGAGGGGCCTAATGTGGGTCACTATATCCTGGGTCTGGGACCTCTTCCCGCTGTTGAGAGCCAGCATCTCCTGCATGAAAACAGATGGAGAGAGTGTGAGCAGGACACATGGCACTGCGTGGAATGTTTGTGTGGTGAGTAGAGCCATGGAAGGGATGAGGACGCGAGCTCCAGAGGATATGAGGCTGATGTTAATTGATGAGCGAATGAGATGTGAACATCACAAAACCAATTATCAGACACTGAAGGCTGAACACACAAGGTTGCAGGATGAATACACAAAAGCTCAGCATGAATTAAAACGGCTACACATGGATAAACAAAGCACCCAGGAGAAAATCCAACTTCTGCTAGCTGAAATGCATGGGGAATGGGATGGGATGGAGATGTGAGGGTGTGTATAAGAGTTAGTGGTATTGTCCCTTGAGGTGTGAGATCCCTGTGGATGCGTGATGGGTTTGTGAGTGTGTGAGTTGAGAGTGATGAGGTGGTTGACTTACCCTGGTGGAGCGGATGAGAGGATTCATCCTCTTCCTGCACTGGATGGCTGTCTTCCTCTGTGCTCTGGTGGCACTGACCGAGGCTGCCAACTCCTCCCAGCCCAGATTGGTGACTCTGGTGGACCTCCTGTGGCCAGACCAGGGGTAAAGGACATCGAAGCAATCTTCCACTGCGTCCAGCAGGTGCCCCAGAGAGGCATCACTAAATTTAGGGACTGCTGCTTCCTTTGATTTTGGGGCCATCTGTCACCTGGAGCAGTCCTGGTCTGTAGACATAAAGTAGGCTGCGCTCTGGTGCACTTTAAATATGGTGCCCGGAGTGAGGAAGCACTGATGTCATGGCGTGGTGGGCAAATCTGAGCCCACCCATCAACGATCCGGAGAGTTTCCCATGAATGCATTATTATTGAAGTGGGGGATAAGCTGGGAATGGTACGATATGGCGCGAAATTGTGGCTGGCAGGCAAAACGACTTTTTTCACGCCTGCCACTGCACTTAGTGCAAATCTGGGATTTCTGCCCTTAGCCTCCAATGGTGGGTGAAGGGAATGGGGAATGCACAAGAATCTAGTGTTGGAAGAGTGCAGATTTCTCAGGGGGTTGTAGGGCTGGTGAAGTTTATAGAGATCGGAAGGGGTGAGGCCATTCTGGGGAATTTGAACACAAGTATGGGAATTTTAAAATCAATATGTTGTTGGGCTTGGAGCCAGTAGATCAGTGAGAACAGGTGTATTGGGCGAATGTGACTTGGTGCAAGTTAGGATATGACCAGCAGAATTTTGCATGAGGTCAAGTTTCTGGAGGATGAAAGGTGGGAGGCTGGCCAGGAGAGAATTGGAATATTTGAATCTGAAGGTAACAAAAGTTTGGATGAGAGTTGCAGCATTAGCTGGGCTGAAGCAGGGGTGGAGATGAGAAATTTTAGAGTCTGTTAGTTGATTGAGTAGGGAACAGGGAGCTAGTGGAGCTTGTCAAGGGCAAGGATTATGAACATACAGGACTGGTGATGGCACAAGTAGTGCATTTGGAAGTCATATCTTCAGTAACTTTGGAGATGCCTGGCCACCAGACTGAATTCCAGGCCCGAGCCCTGCATTTGCTGATACCTAGGTGCCCTTGGTATAACCATTGGAGAATGTCTACCCTGAGGACCCTGGGAATGATAATTCGATCATCATAGACTAACAAATTATCGAGAAGACTAAGGTGAAGATGCTATTCAAAGTACTGCCTCAGAATACAATTGCTAGGAACATATGCAGGCTATCGAGTAATACAGTGCTCCCATATCTGTGCACACTCAGTAGCAACTTTCTGGGCTGCTTGAATTTCTTCTAGTTTCTAGGTGGTCGCTGGGAGGAACTTGGTGGACAAGGAGACGTAGGACTCCATTTCCTTTCCAAAGTGTACATTGTTCTGTGCAGGTTTCTCCACAGGGATGCAGGAGGAAGCGTCAGCTGTGGTATGGTGATTACCTTAGACATATTCGGTAGTGGCGTCAAACCTCATCAGTCATAGTCGAAACCTTCGAATTCGGGATGGCATCTTCACTAATTCTATTGTGTTAAATAGGGTGACTAATAGCTTATGATCTGTCTGAGTCATAACTTGAATCTCAGAACGTAATCCAGAAACTTTTTGCAAGTCCAGGTGACTGCCAGGGCCTCTTTTACAATGACAGCATACTGCTGCTCTGTATTTGTCAGTGTCCTAGAGGCATAATATACCGGTCTGTGGGAGCTGAAATGCTGAATTTGGAACATTATGACCCCTAGGCCAATGGACA
The DNA here is from genome assembly GCF_964194155.1 of Cetorhinus maximus. Classification (NCBI taxonomy): domain Eukaryota; kingdom Metazoa; phylum Chordata; class Chondrichthyes; order Lamniformes; family Cetorhinidae; genus Cetorhinus; species Cetorhinus maximus. The sequence continues at coordinate 32,331,455 of NC_135885.1, read as the reverse complement.
ATGCATCAGCCATGACTATGGTGGGCAGGTCTGGGTCATAATGGGCCAGTGTTTCTGTGCACATGAGCATATCTGTGATTGTGTCCAATGCCCTCTGTTGTGCTCATCCCTGTACCAGGCCTGGTCCTGTTTCAGGAGTTGTCCTAGCGGTTCATTGATGTTTGCAAGATTGGGCAGGAACTTCTACAACTGGTTGACCATGCCCATAAAATGTTGAAGCTCTGTAACATTAAGGGGCGGTGGAAAATCCTTCATGGCTGTGGTTTTCTGGAGATGCCAGATGTGTGAACAATATAGCCTAAAAATTTGATAGTGGGTTTAGAGAGCTCACATTTATGATTGAGTGTGAGGCCTGTAAGTGTTGTAACACGGTTCTCACCCTGGTGTCATGCTCCAAAGTGGTGGATCCATGAATGAGAATATCATCCAATATGACAGATGACTCCTTCCAGCCCTTCCAAAATGCCAGTCATGGTCCGCTGAAAGTTCTTGGGAGTTGAGGCAATTCCAAATGGTAGACAATTGAAACAATACTTCCAGAAGGAGTGATAAATATTGTTAGCAGTTTGGATTCCTGGAACAATAGGAGCTGCCAGAAGCCGCTGTTTGCATCCAATATATTGAAAATTGAGCTCCTTGCGAGAATCGCCAAGTTGTCGTCGATAGATGCCATAGGGTGGATCACCCTTTTAGCTGCCGTTTTCAACTGTGTGAGGTCCACACAAATTCGTAGTGAGCCATTATGCTTGTGTACAGGCACATAGAAACATAGGAACATAGAAATTAGGAGCAGGAGCAGGCCATTCGGCACTTCAAGCCTGTTCCGCCATTCAATGTGATCATGGCTGATCCTCTATCTCAACACCATATTCCCGCTTTCTCTCCATATCCTTTGATGCCCCTAATATCCAAAAAATTATCAATTTCTTTCTTGAATATACTCAGTGACCCGGCCTGCACAGCCTTCTGTGGTAGAGAATTCCACAGGTTGGCCACCCTCTGAGTGAAGAAATTTTTCCTCATCTCAGTCCTAAATGGCCTACCCCGTATCTTGAGACTGTGGCTTCTGGTTCTAGACTCCCCAGCCAGGGGAAGCATCCTCCCTGCATCCAGCCTGTCTAGCCCTGTTAGAATTTTATACATTTCAATCAGATCCCCTCTCATTCTTTTAAACTCTAGTGAATATAGGCCTAGTTGAACCAATCTCTCCTCATACAACGGTACTGCCATCCCTGGTATCAGCCTGGTGAACCTTTGCTGCATTCCCTCTATGGCAAGTATATCTTTTCTTAGGTAGGGAGACCAAAACTGCACGCAACACTCCAGGTGTGGTCTCACAAAGGCCTTGTATAACTGCAGTAAGACATCCCTACTTCTGAACTCAAATCCTCTTGCAATGAAGGCCAACATACCATTTGCCTTCCTAATTGCTTGCTGCACCTGCCTGTTTACTTTCATTGACCAGTGTACAAGGACACCCAGATCCCTTTGTACATCCACATTTCCCAATGTATCACCATTTAAATAATACTCTGCCTTTCTGTTTTCTACACCATAGTGTATAACTTCACAATTATCCACGTTATACTGCACCTGCCATGTGTTTGCCCACACACACAACTTGTCTAAATCACCCTGAAGCCTCCTTGCATCCTCCTCACAACTCACAACCCCACCCAGTTTTGTGTCGTCAACAAACTTGGAAATATTGCACTCGGTTTCCTTATCCAAGTCGTTTATATATATCATGAATAGCTGGGGCCCAAGCATTGATCCCTGCGGTACACCACTAGTCACTGCCTGCCATCCGGAAAAAGGCCCATTTATTGCCACTCTCTGTTTCTGGTCTGTCAACCAATTCTCAATCCATGCCAGTATATTACCCCCGATCCCATGTGCATAAGTTTTACCCACTAGCCTCTTATGTGGGACCTTATCAAAAGCCTTCTTGAGATCCAAATACACCACATCCACTGGTTCTCCCTTATGTATTCTACGAGTTACATCCTCAAAAAACTCCAGTAGATTAGTTAAGCATGATTTCCCTTTCATAAACTTTGTCTAATCCCATTAATGCTTTCCATGTGTTCTGTTACCACATCTTTTATAACAGACTCTAGCATTTTCCCCATTATCTATGTTAGGCTAACTGGTTTGTAATTCTCGGTTTTTTCTCTCTCTCCTTTTTTAAATAGTGGGGTTACATTTGCCACCCTCCAATCTGTAGGAGCTGCTCCAGTGTCTATAGAATTTTGGAAGATGACCACCAATGCATCCAATATTTCCAGGGCCACTTCCTTTAGTACTCTGGGATGTAGATTATCAGGCCCTGGGGATTTTTCAGCCTTTAACCCCATTAAATTCTCTAGCGCCATTCCTTTACTAATACTGATTTTCTTCAATTCCTCCCTAACATTTCTGGGAAATTATTTGTGTCCTCTTTTGTGAAGACAAAACCAAAATATGTGTTCAATTCTTCTGCCATTTCTTTGTTCCCCATTATAATTTCTCCCGTTTCTGATTGTAAGGGACCTACATTTGTCTTTGCTAATCTTTCTCTCTTCACATATTTATAGAAGCCTTTACAGCCGTTTTTATGTTCCCTGCAAGTTTACTCCCATACTCCATTTCCCCCTTCTTGGTCAACCTTTTTGTCCACTTTTGCTGAATTCTAAACTGCTCCCAATCCTCAGGCTTGCTGCTTTTTCTGGCAATTTTATATGTCTCCTCTTTGGATCTAACACTATCCCTAATTTCTTTTGTAATCCATGGTTGAGCCACCTTTCCTGTTTCCTCAGGCACCATCCCTGAGCGCCAACGAGTGGGTTGTGTTACTTGTGACATCACCCCCTGGCGTAGCATGGATTCCATCTCAATTATCTCACCTTTTCCAGGTTGTCCCTAGTTGCTCAGCTTCTCCACCTTGTAAATAGGTTGCAAACCTGAGCAGGCTGTCCGGCTCAGTAACGAACACTCCTAAATTTGGAAAATGAAGAATTTCTGTAATTTCTCTTCCTTCGTAATGAAGTGGGGCAGTCATTGCCCTTGCAGCTTCAGTGGGATTCCCCCCAGACCTTGGAGCGAATGGTAGGCGGCTGGAGAAACTCAGGATCCAGACATTGTACTGGATCAGAAAGAATTGCCCCTGCTCCCATAACTAATTTAAAATTGACCATGATATCTGCACTCCAAAAATTCCCCTTGGACTTTGCAACCTCGTCCAGGAAAGGCACTTCTTGTTCGTCGGTATCTTCTATTTTTTGGATACTGTTTGACCGGACTGGTCTCTCTGTAAATTTTTAAAACTTTCTGCTGCAACATACTGCTTTCAAATGGCCCTGCCTCCTGCAGGAATGACACTCTGCATTTATGACGGGACAGTCTTTGCACTGATGGGGCTTTTCCGTGCCACAACAGGAGCACTGGATAATGGTCGGTGACCTCTCCATTCCGCATCTGCTTTTTAGTGGGTGCCCTGGTACCTGTATTGGTCACAAACTGGATTGAGTCAGTGCTCTGACTCCACAAAGGTTCTCTATCACCCCAGATTAAAACTCGTTTCTGATTCTGTAGCTCACCCTGCCTCAATAATTGCACTGCCTTGGACAATGTTAGATCATCCCTGGACTGCAGAGAACCATGTAAGGCCTCATCAAGCATTCCCACCACAATGCGGTCACGGATGAGTTCATCCTTCACACTTGCAACTATCAGCCAAGCAATGGAGGTCATTTATGAAAAGGTCAATACTTTAATACTTTCCTTGGATTCCTGAATGCACCTGTTAAACCGTGTCCAGTCCATAATAGTGTTCCTCCAAAGACTGGAATACGAATCGATGGCCTTAATAACTTCTTCATAGGTTGCTGCGCCCGCATTAACACCCTGTCTTATTAAAACATTGTCTGTGTTGCTGGAATAGAGGAGTGTAATGACCTGTTCTTTATCACGCTTCTACACTCACCCCAAAACAGTCCTATACCTGTTGAATCTGAAGTCAGTTTTGCCAGCGTGCTTATTGATGGGGCCCTTCTGTGTGGTCGAAGGATTCAGGTAAAGGGAGGACCTTAATTACCTGTTACTTTTAGCTGACTGTTTTGGCACTCTGCAATTGCTGTTTCCTCTGGTTCTCAGCCGCAATTACCCCCTGGCTGCCTTGTATTTGATGGCTTTTACTCCTGCCTTCGTCAGGGATCTGTGCTATTCAGTAGGTTTACCGCTGCCACCATGAAGTACCATCGTAAATGGTCCCAGAGTGTGTTCAACATAGACTGCTGAAAAAGAGGCCTCTAGGAACTTTCAAACATATAGTAACTATATACAACTATGCAGAGGAATGGATAAGCACAAGGCTGCTTCCAGAATCATCTCTCTCACTGACCTCTGGTCAAGCATGATCAAATATCACTGATGATTTATATTAGCTACTAGCACAATAGCTATTAACCATTTATACTGCAACTTTCCCATTTAACTTTGTATCATTAGCAAACTTTGATTCATTACACTTGGTCCCTTCATCTAAGTCCTTCATATAGATTGTAAATAGCTGAGGCCCCAGCACTGATCTTGGCAGTATCACATTATTTACAGCCTTCTAAACTTAAAATAACCTGTTTCTTCCTACCCTGTTTTTTGTCAATGAACGAATCCTCAGTCCACATTAACATATTTCTCCAATTGCCTGACCTCTTATCTTGCGCAACAGCCTTTTATGTGGCACCTTGTCAAATGCCTTTTGAAAATCCAAATATACCTCATTCACTCATTCTAGTTTATCGACACTGCTAGTTACATCCTCAAGGGACTTGAATGGATCATACTGATGCTGTCCAATTATGTAATGATTTATCTAAATGACTTGTTAACACCTCCTTATGGATTCCAGCATTTTCTTGACAACTAATGTCAGGCTAACTTGCCTGTAGTTCCCTGCTTTCATTCACCCCTTTCTTGAATAGCGATGTTAAAAATGTGCTACTTTGCAATCTATTGGAACCATTCCAGAATCTAGGGAATTTTGGATGACTGCAACAAATGCATCCACTATCTCTGCAGCCACCACTTTTAAAACTCTAGGATGTAGGCCATCAGGTCCAGGTGATTTGTCAGCTTTTAGTCCCATTACTTTCTCCAGTACTTTTACTTTACTAATATTAATTACTTTAAGTTCCTCATTTTCAAGTGTTTCCTTGGTTCCCCGCCATGTATGGTATGTTTTTGCACGCTTTACTCTGAAGACAGGTACAAAATATTGATTTAACATCTCTGCCATTTCCTATTCCCAATTATAATTTTTCCTGTCTCAGCCTTTAAGGGACCCAGGATTATTTTTGCTACTCTTTACGTACTTGTAAAAGCTCTTCCTGTCTGTTTTTATACTTCTTGCTGGTTCACTCTTATTTTCTCGAATGACTGAGTTGTTGGTGCAGCTACTTATGTGTGACATGGGTTGGTTTTCCTTGTGTATTGCAGGATCTGAGAGATCTGTAACCTATTAGAATTAATTAAATCCTAGCCGAGGGAGATAAGGGAATAGCACTGATTGGAGATCTGGGAGAGGCAGCAAAAAAAACCAGTAAAAATCTACACAATTGTATTTTCCTTGGCTGCTGGAATGTGGACTATAAATTTCCCATTAAATACAGGGATCTCATTGTGCTGAGCTCACTAACTGATTGATTCTGCCATTAACAACTGAAGCTAAATTGCTTAAGATTGACTTAAAACAAATAGATTTTTCATACCAGTATTCACTGAAAATACTGCAAGTTTCAGGACTGAAAGCTGTTTTTGTATTTTTATTGATTTCTCCTTACTTGGTCCGGACTTTTTACCTCCTCACATCTGCTTTCAGCTCAGAACCTCTCGGAGGCTCAAAGTTTTGGAGTCCATCATGATTTCTGGTGCCAAACCCATACTCCCAGAGTTCTTACAGGAGGCTGTAATATTAATGCCTACACTGCTGGAAGCAAGGGCAATCTGTTTCTGCAATGATCCAAGAGCAACCGTGGGAAGAGATGTCTACATGATTAATGCAATCTCTTGTGGAAGTTCCTAACCACATAAATTTCCTTATAAAGTATATTCTGAAAGCAGACACTTGAAAGATTCAGGATGAGAAAATATTCCATACTTAGTAGCTGCAAGTCTAATATCTGACATATTACTTTGGGTGGAATTTTCTGTGCCTGCTGGTGTTGGGCGTGTTCGGCGGTGTGAGTGGATAACATAGCGAGAAGGCCAAAAATGGGTTTCACGACGTCGTGAAATCAGTTTGCAATCGTCCACTCTGCCCGTCAATAGTGGGCGGCCTTTCCCGCCATTGGACATCTGGAACCTCGTTGTAATACATCTGCACATCGTTATAAGCCCAGCCCGCCGGAATCACCCCCCACATTGGATCGGCTGAGCATGTCGGCTTGATTGCACGCCAATGTGTTTTACAACAGCACATACAAGGCGTACACTTGTAGGGCTGCACTCTAAGGGGAACTCAGAGGTGCGTGCACAGTGACATTGCACGGCACTCGCAAGGGACACCTGTTGGACTTCAATGTGGAGGCGTGTTGGGGGGCGGGCAAGGGCTGACCTGTGGTTGAGGCGACTTGGGGACAGGGTAAGGTCTGCTCTGCAGTCGATGTTAGTGCGCAAGCACCAGTGGGGTCAGTTGGGGGGTGAGGGGGGGGGGTGGGGTGGGGGTGTGGGAGAGGGAAGTGACCACGCATTAGGGAAACTTGTATAAAGTGACTGTTCTTCTGCAGCTGAGACAGTTCAGATGCAGCCACTTTGACATGCTTGGAGTCGGGCCTCTAGCTTATCTGCCCACTCAAGCAGTGCAGAGGCATCAAAGTGCCACCAAGTGCTCCAGAGCTTTTCACCTCTTGGGCACAGACTGCAAACTAATAGGTGTTTTAGTGGACTGCAGAACAGCTGGACGACTACACAGGTTGTACAATCTCATTGCGAAAACTGGCCATGAAGCAGTCACTGGTGGAGGTGCTCACAGCCCCTTGCAATGTCATCATTCCGGTTTGGACCAATCTCCCCTATGATTCAAGCTAACAGTGCAGCCTTGCAGCGCAGGTTAGGAGAATGCCTGTGCCTGAGCTGAGAGCACAGCATGCGGTCCAGTGGGCAAAGCTGCTGCCAATCAGTCAGGTGGAGTGGGGTGTAAGTGGGTGGGGTTTTGGGCAGCCATGCAGTGCACTAAACTCTGGCCTTCCAAGTGTCTAGTGTCTCCCTCTTTCATCTGGCAGGAGGAGGGCATCAGGAGCATGGAGCCTGGTGAACTAGCTGTATGCCTCATACAGAGTACAGAAAATGGAGATGATGGAGAAGAGAGCGACAGAGGCGCCTGGCTGCACAGAGGGAGGAGCAGTACCCTCAGAACGAAGAGGCGGCTGGGGCTCCCACACACGCAGCTAAAGAGCCACAGTGAGCCATTGCTGGTTGGCACCTAGCTAGAGCCAGGGTTTACAGACCGTTCCTGCAGGTGACCAAGAACCGGTGGCACCGAAGACTGCACATGTCTGGTCGGTCACATCTGCTGCAGGATTTGGCATCACTGGGCCAAGGAGGGCATCCACTGCCCGTGGCCGTGAAAGTGACCATGATGCTCAATTTTTATGCCAGTGGCTCCTTTCAGGGCTCCACAGGTGAACTTTGTGGGCTATTGCAAGCCTCTACCCACAAATGCATCTATGAGGTCACAGACACAACCTTCAGGAGGGCACACAACTTTATGCATTTCACCTGGGACCAGGAAAGCCAGGATGCAAGAGTGATTGGATTTACCCAGATCCTAGGTTTCCTACAGGTACAGGGTGCCATCAACTGCACACATGTGGCGCTCAGACCTCTGTCTCAACACGCAGTCAACTATGTCAACCTTGAGGTGTCATGAAACTATTAAGGTATGTGATTGAAAATTATTTTTCCTTTAAAATAGAGGGTTAGTCTGTGGGTGTGTCTTAATGGGATTAAAGCCAGCTAGCCTGGGTGCTTTGATGTATACTAGTTTTGAGATGGAAGAGAGGTAGAGTGCATTTGCATTTTGTTGAATAGAGCATTCAAGAAGTGGATGAATTCTGGCACCTAGCTAGCAGAGACCAAGCAATGTTTATATTACTAATAAAATTGCTACTATGAAAGGGGTTTTATTGTTAGAAGAGGTGGAGCTCAAAGGGGCTGGTGATACAATGAGAATTTACATTCAATGAGCTGTGTTGGGTATAACAGACTGCAGTTTTGTGTGTGCAGGGCAGAGGCAATGTAAGATCAAAGTAGCTGTAAGCCTACAACTGTCTTCACAGGAACCAAAGTGAAAGGAACCTCATTTTGAATTTGTAAGGTGAAAATACTTTGCCTGGTGTTTGCTCAAAGTCTATGGGTTGCTGTTGCCTTAATGGAGATTAGCCTGGGAATTTGTTAAAAGTTATAATAGTAGCCATGTGTATATGTTTAATGTGTTATAGCTTAATAAAATGTTTCATTTAGTTTAATATAAAACCTCTCTAGAACTGGTGGTCTAATTCTTGAATCTAAAGCCGCATTTCAAACATACAAAAATAAAAATGTAGTTTATGACAGTTGTTTAAAGTTTCCCTCTGGGATTTTTAAATAACTCAGCTTTACCAGCTGTTGGGTCATAAAAAAGGGCTTCCATTCGCTAAATGTGCAGCTCGTGTGCGACCACCACAAACGCATCTTGCAGGTCTGCTCTCGGTGTCCAGGGAGTCCACGACTCCTACATTCTCAGTCGGTCACAGCTCTCTGACGTCTTCAGAGTTCTCAGAAGCTGCAAGAATGGCTCCTTGGGGACAAGGGCTACCCGCAGAGAACGTGGCTGATGACACCCCTGCGGAGGCCTCAGACTGCAGCAGAGCAAAGGTGCAATGAGGCTCATGCTGCAACTCACACCTTGGTGGAGCAGACCAGTGGGATGCTGAAAATAAGGTTCCAGTGGCTGGACCGGTCTGGTGGAGCCCCGCAATATAGTCCACAAAGGGTGTCACGCATCGTCATCGCTTGCTGCGCCCTTTACAACTTGGCGCTGAGGAGGAGATGGAGGATCTGGAGGTCTCCCCCAATGAGGAGGATGACAACGGGGAAGAGGGTTAGGAGATCCTTGAAGGCAATGATGATGATAATGAGGCCATTACGCTGGCTGGATGAGGCAGACGTGCTCAGGAGGCCCTCATGGCTGCTGACGACATACAGTTAGGAGACACCATAGATCCTCACATTACACCTATGAACGTTTCACTCTGGTCTGGCTCATGGCAGGGCACATACCCCCTGTGAGAATGCTCCTGTCATGGAGATGCAGCAGAAGCCCTAATAGTCGCTTGATTGCAGGAGGATGATGCTGACATGCAGTGAGAACACTCCACAGATCTTCACATAGCCTCTGTGACTGTCTGACTCCTGTCTGGCTGAGGGCAGCTCGCTTGCGCTCTGTGAGCAGGATCATATCATGGAGACGCAGCTGTGAAACTTTAAAAGCACTTGATCCTTTGTCAGCCTTCAGCACCTGGGCCCTTCAGGAGCACAGTGTCACTGGTCACAGATGCTGATGAGATGGGAGCCAGCCCCACCTTAAAGGTGCTGAGAGCACACAGAGAGAATGACTGAACTTGGTGATGCCTGCCCACAACATTCTGGCAGCAATGAAAAGCACCATTGAGGTGCAGGCATCAGTAATATGTCCAGGGAGTGTGAGACCGGCCCATCACTTTGGCCTGAAGGCTGCACAAAGCGCAGGGAAGAGGCCTTGGACTGAGACACCTGCCTTTATCTTGTGCAGGAACCAAGGTTTCACATCAGAGTGACAGGAGAACTGCTCATCAGGTAGGAAGCATTCTTAGGAGTTTATTTACAATAGTGAACATTATGTACAAGTGATTAACACCCATGCCCAGGCTGTGCAACTAATTCTTCTTAACCATCCTAACCCTGCCACTACATGTTGGTGGTCCCTGGACATCCATGATGGAGGTGGAGACAACCTGCTGACTACTACGCCCTGTCTGTGATGACCTTGGCAGGCATCTTCAGGAGGGCCAAAACCTGGAGGGCTCCAGCCTGCTTTCGGGGTCCTGTTGTGTGGCAGCAGCACCCTCCTCGGCCTGTGGAGCTGGAGCTGCTGGGGTCACAGGAAGAGGGGATTCAGATGGGTCAGACACTCCCAGAATCACTTGTGTGTGCACCTGCTAATCCTCCTCCCTATGGGTGCCCGAGGGCCCCTGGCTGACTCCTTGAGGAGAAGGGCGGCTGGAGTGAGATCAAGTTGCCTGCACCCCTCTCACGCACACACTATTGAAGGCCAACAATGGCATCAGCAATGGATTTGAGCCTGTGCAGCAGTGCAGCAGCGATGACCTGGACCAAGGTCTCCATGGCGACTGCCATCCTACCAGCGTTGACCTTGGTGCGTTGGCATGTTGGCGCTATCACCACAGCCTGAAGGTGGACAGACTCCTCCATTGTGCCTTGAAATCTGAGGAGTACAGTGGACATCCCTTTCTGATGTTCCCAAGCTTGCCTTTGCAGCTCCAGCAACTGTGACATGACTGAGTCCAGAGGCTCGTCATCTGACTCGGACTCAGCAGATTTCTGGCCTCCCGCAGTCCTCCGAGTGCCAGAAATCTGGGAAGTCCCTGCCACTGCCCTGTGGATCAGACAGTGTGATGTGCTCACCAGATTGTGATCCTGAGGTTACTCCAAGGCTAGGTCCCACCGAGGTGTTTGTCTCTGCGCTGGTGGAGGGTGTGGGTGAGCGCTGTGACGGGTCTTCGGGGAGGGTTTCAGGGGATTCCTCTTCTGATCTTCCCTCGGAGCTTAATTGGAGGCCCTGGGTTGAAAACTCCCTTAACAGTTTCCCAGATGTGCCTGTGAAAGCAAGGAGAGATGATTAGTGCATGGCAGTGGCCTGTGAAAGAGGACACATCACTCACAGCATGGTTGTCTGATGGATGTTGCACTGCTGGATCCTCACTAGGTAGAGCAGCGCCGACCTCACCATCAGCACAGGAATGGTCCAGATCCTCGTCGGCCAGCTGGATGGCTCTCTTTTCAAAGTCCGTGAGGACCTTGATTTCAGGCATTCCTCCACCGGTCTGCGACCTCTTCCTGTTGTTGCGTGCCAGCCTGTCCTGCATGAATAGAGATGGAGAGATTGTAAGTAGATGCTTGCCAGGTCAGATGATAAGCATGCCTGGCATGTATGGATGGTGAATGGTCCCACGGAGGGGATAAGGACAATGAAGGTGTGTGTGAGAGAGTGAATGGTGATGCCCCTTGAACTGGTAGTGAGTGTGATACCTGTGGATGTGTGATGGGTTTGTGAGTTGAGAGTGATGAGAAGAGTGACTTACTGTGGTGGAACAGAGGAAATCATTCACCCTTTTTTGGCACTGGGTGGCTGTCCTCTTTTGAAGGGTGTTGGCGCTGACCACTTCCACCACCTCCCATGCCAGATTAGTGATATTGCTGCCCATCCTGTGGATAGAGGGGGTGTAGAGGACATCACGGCAAGCCTCCACTGTGTCCAAAATGCGCTTAAGGGACATGCCATTAAACTGAGGGGCTACAGTCTTCTTGCTTTTTGAGGCCATGTCTTCCTTGCAGCAGTCTTGGGCTGGGAGCACTGAGAGGTGTGCGCGTGGCTGCATTTTAAATATGGCACCTGGCATGATGAAGCGGCAAGGTGATGGCGGGTGAATGTTAGCCCGCCCACCATCGAAACGGCATGTTTCCCAGGAATGCATAATTAATGAGGCAGGATTGGGACGATAGGGTGTGAAAAGCTGCCATTGTGGCCGGCGAATAAAATGTTTTTCCCGCCCGCTGCCGCACTTAGTGCAAGTCTGCGACAATTTTGTCCTTTGCCTATTCATACATCAATGTGTATAATTTGCTTCTATTATTTCAATGTTGCCTATGCACTTTAGCTGTATTTATTAGTGTATGATATATCTGTTTGTCATATCTATCATCATATCATAGGGAGACATTTTAATCTGATTGGGGGCGGGGGAGGAGGTTGAAGTGGCTGAAAATGTGATTGTGTCCAGATGTTGATTCCAACACATTAACTTTCAGGTTTAAGGTGGACACCTGGAGAAGCAGGTTAGCAACTTAGATATGTTAATCTTTTAATTTTAGTAATATTTCAAATTGCGCTCAAAGTTAATGGTGCATCCATGGATTCCCTGAAACTTGACATTGAAACCAAGGCGATTAGAGAATGGCAATTCGTGGATCTCATTAAAAGTCAGGCTGTTAAGTGGCAATTAAAATTCACACCACCCAAGTGCCAGGCAACGACTATTTCCAAGTAGAGAGAATCTCACTACATCTGTTTGTCTTTCATTGGGATTACCATTGCTGAATTTCCACCATCAACATCCTGGAGTTACCATTGATCAGACACTTAACTGGAGGAACCATATACATATTGTGGTTACAAGATCAGGTCAGTGGGTGGGAAGTTTGAAGTGAGTAACTCCCTCAGGTCTGTCCCACTCTCTACAAGGCTCAGGACTGCAGGGTGATGGTATACATTTTACTTGCCTGTGTTATGGCACAGCTGATGGTAAATGCTGAGCGGCTCAAATCCCAAAGGGAAACTTGAAACAACTGCCACAACTGTTTTGCAATTTGTATATTTATTTCGAGATGCGTGTCTTGAATTCAGTAGTAATAAGTCCACCGAGTCTTATTGTTTTTTCACAAAACTACATTAAAATAATTTCTTCTATTAATAAATGTTTAAGCACATACATAGGTTTACAAATTACTGCTTTGATAACTCCCAGCTCCCCTGATTAATCTAACTCCCAGTTACATCTCTGTTAAGGCAACAGTAAAACGCCATAGGCCTGAATTTTTGGCTCAGCAAGCGGGGACGGGGCCCACTCGTTGAGGTGTAAAATGACGCGTGGTGATGTTGGGTGGGCATCCTGATGTCACTGCGCGTCATTTAGATTTTCAGTTTGGCGGGCGCGCAGCCGAGTCAGCTGTGCACCCGCCGAACTTTCAAAGGCCTATTAAGGCCATTTAAAAATCAAATAAGTAATAAACTGAGCTGCCTGTCCAACATTAAGGTTGGCGGGCAGGCAAAAAGCCCAGGCGGCGTTTGCATTTTTCATGGAACCTCATCCACGGACGGGATGATAAATAAGGATTTATAAATTTAATACATTTTTCCATTAATGTCCATTGACATGTCCCAGCTCATGTGACACTGTCACATGAAGGAACATGTCCTAAAATGTAATCTTTTTTTAAATTTTTGAATCTTAAACTAATCTCCTTGAGGCATGAATGAAAAGCCCTGACTCAGGGAATTCCCCCCCTGCCCGCGCAGGGAGCGCACAGCGCTTCCAGGTGCACGTCACACTGGGTGGGCCTTAATTGGCCCGCCCATGTAAAATGGCAGTGCAGACCTGATCGGGGCGCTGATCGGGTTCATGCCCACCCCTGCACAATCCCCCAAAAGGGGGGAAAATTCTCCCCATAGATTTAAACAGACCCAGACAAAGCACATACCCCAGACAGTCGAATTCAAAGGGAGTTTTTCTCAGCTTTGGTTCTTTGTAGGCAGCAGCTTGAGGCTTAGGTGCTGGAGGCTTTTCACACTTGTGTCAGATCTTAAAATGCTTTCCCTTGCTCACAGCCTTCTCTCCTTTATACATATTTTCACCTTTGAATGCAAATTCCCATTGTTTCACAATGTCTTTGGACTTTACCTCTCTAATAATACGACAGCTCCCCAAAATGGAAAACCCCAACTTAACCTGATCCACGACAGGACCTTAAATTTGTAAAATGACCCCTTGGTACATAATTTACCAAGTTTCTGAATAGCCTTACACAGGGATAGATTCTTTGGCCAGTCACGTTGATGTCCCTTCCTCCGTAGTCTTCAGTGGTTGATTAATCCGCTCTGGCTGCAGCCCTGAATCCTGGAAGCAATGTCCCTTTAAGCCAAATTTCTGTCTCCAATCCAGCCATTTGAGACTTTCTTCAGATGTTCTCAAATCAAGAGTCTGGAAAATGTGAGTCCTTATCAATTCAACTCACAGGCGCTGCAAGGCTTTGTAGACTTTGCCATATTCAAGTTGTTTACACATCTTTTGATGGTGTCTCCCAACTGAAATTAAACAGGTTGTATGCCCATCAGTCAAACTCCATCTCTTGATTCCACACTATAGTTGACCACCCATGTGTAAGGCTATTCATTATCCTGGCTTCTAGTTCAAGGGTCATAGAATGCAGTAAGAAAAAGGACTTCATATAAAGAAGAGACAACGTTTATTTTAGTAGTCTAGCTTGAAGAGCGAAAACAAAGATGCAGACCAAATATCAACTGTGAATGGGCAGTATGAAAAACAAGGTCTTGGGAAAACATGTCTACGGTTATTAATATTGCCACTGATTACTATTGATTAATTAATCAAAGTGCAATCACACCTAGGTTAAAATCAGTGTCGACAATGTAAGATTCAATAAAGATCCACTTAAAAATCAAAAGTGAAGCAGAAATAAAATTACAAAAATGAGTGATTGCCAGCTGTTGACCTACACTTGACTCAATGATAAATACCAAAGTTACATCTAAGAATGAAATCCAGGTTAGATTAGCTACAGAAAGAGCGTGACTAGTGACTTAGGTAATGTTTGGAAACATGAAGCTGAAAACACATCTGGTACAGTCGCTAGTGTGCAGTGTTGCACATTATGGCTGTGAGAGTTGGACTCTGAAGAAAGAGAGTGAGAGGAGGCTGATAGATTTTGAAATGTGGGTATGGTGAATAATGTTCAGAATCAGCTGGGTGGACAGAAAGACAAATGAGTGGGTTAGATCAACAGTAAAAGTTCGGGAATCAAAAGGATTGCTAAGTGCAGTTAGAGAGAAAAAGATAGCTAAGTATGGATATTGGAAACAAAGACCCAACAGCCTTGTTCTGGCAACAATTGAAAGAGAAATTGAGGGTAAAAACATAAGAGGAAGAAGAAAAATTGGTTGGATGGATAACATTGAGACTTGAAGAAAGGCAGAGAAGAAGCAAAATGATGCCAATGCCCCCACTAAGGCTATGGTGACAACAAACAGACATTATTCTAGCACTTGTTCAGAGCTCCAAGTGTGAAAATGGAAGAATGGCATATAGAAACATAGAAAATAGAAGCAGGAGTAGGTCATTTGTCCCTTCAAGCCAGCTCCACCATTCAATATGATCATGGCTGATTCTCTATCTCAACGCCATACTCCCGCTCTCTCCCCATACCCGTTGACCTCATTAGAGTCTAGAAATCTACTTCCTTCTTAAATATATTCAGTGACTTGGTCTTCCCAGCCCTCTGTAGTTCACCACCATCTGAGTGAAGAAGTTTCTCCTCATCTCAGTCCTAAATGGTTTACCCTGTATCTTGAGATTGTAATTCCTTGTTCCTGATCCCCCAAGACAGCATTCAGTCTGTCTAGCCCTGTCAGAATTTTATATGTTTTAATGAGATCCCCTCTCATTCTTCTAGTGAATACAGGCCTAGTTGGTCCAAAGTCTTCTCATACAACAATCCTGCCATCCTGCACTCAGTCTGGTGAACCTTCGCTGCACTCCCTCTATGCAAGTATATCCTTTCTTAGGTAAAGAGACCAAAGCTGCACACAATTCTCCAGGTGTGGTCTCACCAAAGTCCTGTACAGCTTCAGTAAGACATCCTTGCTCCTGTACTCATGTCCTCTAGCAATGAATGCCAATATACCATTTGTCTTTTTAGCTGCTTGCTGTACCTACATGCTTGCTTTCAGCGATTGGTAAGGACACCCAGGTCCTTTTGTTCATCAACATTTCCCAGTCTATCACCATTTAAGTAATACTCTGTCATTCTGTTTTTCCTATCAAAGTAGACAACTTCAACTTATCCACGTTATACTGCATCTGCCATGTATTTTCCAACTCACTCAATTTGTCTAAATCGCCTTGAAGCCCCTTAAAATCCTCCTCGCCACTCACATTCCCACCAAGTTTTGTGTCATCAGGAAACTTGGAAATATTACAAAGAACAAAGAACAAAGAAAAGTACAGCACAGGAACAGGCCCTTCAGCCCTCCAAGCCTGCGCCGATCATATTGCCTGTCAAACTAAAACATTTTGCACTTCCGGGGTCTGTATCCCTCTATTCCCATCCTATTCATGTATTTGTCAAGCTGCCTCTTAAACACCACTATCGTACCACTTCCTCTGGCAGCGAATTCCAGACACATTTGGTTCCCTCATCCAAATCATTGATATATATTGGAAATACCTGGGGCCCAAGCACTAATCCCTGCAGTACGCCACTAATCACTGCCTGCCATTCTGAAAATGACCCATTTATTCCTACTCTGTTTCCTATCTGCTAACCAATTATCAATCCATGCCAATATATTACCCCCAATCCCATGTGCTTTAATTTTGCATACTAGCTTCTTATGTGGGACTTCATCAAAAGCTTTCTGAAAATACAAATACATCACATCCATTGTTCTCCTTATCTATTCTGCTAGTTACATCCTCAAAAAACTCCATTGGGTTTGTCAAATATGATTTCCCTTTCATAAATCTATGTTGACTTTGTCTAATCCCGTTGATGTTTCTAAGTGTCCAGTTAGCACATCCTTTATAATAGACTCTAGCATTTTCCCTACCATTGATGTTAGGCTAACCGGTCTGTAATTCTTTGTTTTTTCTCCTCCCTCCTTTTTTAAATAGTGGGATTACATTTGCCACTCTCCAATTTGCTGGGTCTGTTCCAGAATCTACAGAATTTTGGAAGGTGACAGCCAACACATCCACTATTTCAATGGCCACCTCCTTTAGTACCCTGGGATGTAGATTATCAGGCGTTGGGGATTTATCAGCTTTCTCCATTCGTTTCTCCAGCACTATTTTTTTTAGTAATACTAATTTCCTTCAATTTCTCCCTCTCACTGGACCCCTGGTTCCCTAGTATTCCTGGCAAGTTATTTGTGTCTTCCTCTGTGAAGACAGAACTAAAGTAGTTGTTCAATTGCTCAGCCATTTTCTTGTTCTCTATTATAAATTTTCCTGTTTTGTACTGTAAGGGACCTACATTTGTCTCCACCAATTTTTTTTCTTCTTACATACTTATGGAAGCTTTTACAGTCTCCTTTTATGTTCCTTGCAAGTTTACTCTCATACCCTGTTTTCCCCTTCTTAATCAATCTCTTGGTCCTCCTTTTCTGAATTCTAAACTGCGCCCAATCCTCAGGCTTGCTTCTTTTTTGCTAACAAATGTACATGACTCCACTTTGGATCTAATACTATCTTAATTTCTCTTGTTAACCATGGTTGGGCCACTTTTCCTGTTGTTCTTTTGTGCCAGAAAGGAATATATAACTGTTGCAATGCATACTTTCGCTCCTTAAATATTAGCCATTGCCTATCCACTGTCATGCCTTTTAATGAAGTTCTCCAATCTATTTTGGCCAACTCACACCTCATACCTTTGTAGTTTGCCTTTGTTTAGAATTAGGACCCTAGTTTCAGATTGGACTACTTCACTTTCCAACCTAAGGAAGAATTCTATCATGTTATGGTCACTTTGCCCTAAAGGACCCCACACAACAAGATTATTAATTAATTCCTTCTCAATGCACAAAACCAAATCTAAGATAACCTGTTCCCCAGTTGGTTCCTTGATGTAGTGGTCTAAAAAACTATCTTGTACACATTCCAGGGATTCATCTGCCACAGTATTATTGCTAATTTAGTTTGCCCAGTCTATGTGTAGATTAAAGCCATCCATGATTACTGTAGCACCCTTGTTACATGCACCTCTAATTTTCTGTTTATTACCATCCTTTACCTTACCACTGCTGTTTGGAGGCCTACAGACAACTCCCACTAATGTTTTCCGCCCCTTGTTTCTTCTTAGCTCCACTCAGACCGATTCTACATCCAGATTTTCTGAGCCAACATCCTCCCTCACTATTGCACTGATTCATCCTTAACTAACTATGCCACACCACCTCCTTCTCCTTTTTGCCTGTCCTTCCTAAATATCAAATATGCTTGGATATTCTGTTCCCAGCCTTGATCACCCTGCAGCCATGTCTCTATAATCGCAATCATATCGTACCTGTTTACATCTATTTGCACTGTTAAGTTGTCTATCTTACTGTGAATGCTCCATGCATTCAGATACAGTGCCTTTAGACTTGTCTTTTTACACATGTTTTCTACTATGGCCCTATTTGATGCTAGGCTCTGTTGCCTCTGCCTTCCACTTTTGCTTTTTACTTTTCTGTCTTTCATTTCTATCTTTGTTTTCCTTTCTTGTGTCTCCCCTTTCAGGTTCCCATCCCCCTGCCACTCTACTTTACACCCTCCCCCACTGTACTCGCGAATACCCCTGTGAGGATATTGATCCAGGTCCTGCTGGGGTGCAACCTGTTCAGCTTCTACAGGTCCCACCTTCCCCAGAATCGGTCCCAATTCCTCAAGAATCTAAATCCTTCCCTCCTACACCACCTCTCCAGCCATGTATTCATCCAGTCTATTCTCTTATTTCTGACCTCGCTAGCTTGTGGCATTGGGAGTAATCCTGAGATTATTACCTTTGAGGTCCTGTTTTTTAAATTTATTTCATGGCTCCCTATATTCTGCTTGCAGGACCTCATCCCTCTTTTTACCTATTTCGTTGGTAACAATATGGGCATAACCTCTGACTGTTCATACTCCCCCTTCAGAATGTCCTGCAATCGCTCAATGACATCCTTGACCCTGGCACCAGGGAGGTAACATACCATTTTGGTGTCATGTATGTGGCCTATTTTATTCTCCCCCTTCTGTGCAGCTGAGCCACTTGTGGTGCCACAAACTTGGCTCTCGCTGCATTCCCGAGAAACCATCTCCCCCAGCAGTATCCAAAACAGAAAATCTGTTGGAGAGGGAGATGGACCCAGGGGACTCCTGCACTACCTGCCTACTGCCCTTACTTTGTCTGGCGGTCACCCATTCCCTTTCTGCCTCTGTACTTTTTACTTGCGGTGTGACCACCTCACTGCACGTGCTATCCACGGTGATCTCAGCCCTGTGGATGCTCCACAGTGACCCCAGCCGCTGTTCCAGATCTGAAACGCAGATTTCTAGTAGCTGCAGCTGGAGACACTTCTTGCACACACGGTCACCATGGACACTGGAAGTATCCCTGACTTCCCACATTGCACAGGAGGAGCATTCCATGTGACTGAGCTGCCCTGCCGTGACTTCCCTTAAATTACACCCTTTACTTTTAATTCCTCTAGTTTAGAGACTATTAAGGACAGTAGAAATACTCACCAAGTCCTACTTACCAAGGCCGCTGCTCTTCTTTGAGGAAAGGTAGAAAATGAAAGGATCACCTCCTTCTCTCTTCAGCAAAGTCCCTCACTCACCAAACTCCAACTGAAGCAATCAAATGCAGCCCAAGACAGCACTCCAGCGCAGACAAGGCAGCACTGTAGATGGCCTGCTTTTATGCTCCCTGACCCTAACTTCTGAAAACCTGTTTTAAATCTGGACTAAAACTCACCTCCCAACCCAAAGAGCAACTTTTAGTTAATTGCTTAATTAAAGAAAGACTGGAGTCTAGATAGAAATTAATTCTTAAATTAATTTAACCCTTAAAGCACCCTCACTCACCAAACTTCAACTGAAACATTCAACTGCAGCCCAAGACAGCACTCCAGCGCAGACAAGGCAACACTGTAGATGGCCTGCTTTTATGCTTCCTGAATCTAGCTTCTGAAAATCTGTCTAAACTAGTCTAAGCAAAAAGGTTCCCACTGCAGTAGTGTAGACATTGCTGAAAGGTGGAGGACAAAGGAAGATTGCACTGTTATGCTCTCTGGTGAAGTGCAACATTTATGTCTGAATGTGGAATTTTGTTGTGAAACTTTGCTTACTATCCAGGGGCTCCAAAGAGTGAAAACATCTGCAGACCAGGCAAGATCAGCTAAAAATAGTTTACCCACCATTGCCTTTTATTAAATAAATTAGTATTATATGCATGCTATAAGGCACTTCCTCTCAATCAGATTAATTTACAGCCCTTTAGATGCCAATTCTGCATGTTCCTTCTGTAACAGGTTACAAACTGCAACTGTAAATTAACTTGAAGCTCAAAGAGCTTTTGAGTAAATCTAGTTGTGTGATGCATATACATATACACACACCCTCAGTAGACTTCCTGGTGGGCAGTTGGGTACTCCTGGCAGGTGTAAATTTATACTTTTAGAGGAAGTGGCCCATCAGAGAATGGAGCAGAAATGCATGGGAAGGCAGCCCCATAATACCCAGCCTTTGAATACATTTGGAAAAATTGTTCTGAAAGATGGAGAGGGTGAATTTGGAGGACTCCTCTGACCAAACTCTTACATTCTTTCTTCTCTGTCTGCAGGCAATTGCCTATGTCAAGTCACACATAATTAAAGCCTAACATGTATCACTTTCCAATTTCTATAGCTGTCTGACAAGAATTAGCTACAGATCCCAGTTTCTCCCTCGAAGCCATTTAGTGTCATTTGGAATCATCAGCATAAGTTCACCCATTTGTAGGGGGACTTAGATCAGTTTGAGGGAGTACTGCATTGATCACAGAGCATGAATGAATGGCAGTGACAGTGAAGGAGCAGGAACCTACTGGGTTCTTTTCCCAGTTGCCAAACCCATGATGTACACCCCAGAGGGCAGAAGGATGTTCCTTTCTGAACACTGAATCATTTGAGTGCTGAACAGGCTCGAGGGACTATTTGGCTTACTCCTGTTCCTACTCCCATTCTTGGCACCCCATCCACCACCTCCAAAATGCATTCCCTCCACCACTGGCAGCAGTGTGTACCATCTACAAGGTGCACTGCAGCAACTCAACAAGGCTCCTTTGACAGCACCTTCCAAATCCCGTGACCAGTACCACCTAGAAGAACAAGGCCAGCAGATACATGGGAACACCACCACCTGGAACTTTCCCTCCAACTCACACAACATCCTGACTTGGAAATATATCGCCGTTCCTTCACTGTCGCTGGGTCAAAATCCTGGAACTCCCTCCCTAACAGCACTGTGGGTTTACCTACACAACATGGACTGTAGCCATTCAAGAAGACTGCTCACCACCACCCTCTCAAGGGCAATTAGGAATGGGCAATAAAATGCTGGCCTAGCTGGCAACGCCCACGTCCCATAAAAGAAAAAAAAAATGTTCCAATGAGCGTGCAAAGTACTCTGTAAGGATTGGCTCTTTGAGCCATCTCAAAATGAGAAAAAAATGTGGGACTATTTCAGTGTTAGACACCATGCCGCCTGCTACAGGACTACCTCACTATCCAGCACTGAGGCACTATTGCTTAAATAAAAATGTAAAATGTTAGAAATACTGAACAGGGACATGTGGAGACTGAACAAAGTTAACATTTCAGGTCAATGACCTTCCATCAGAAATGGAAAAGATTAGAGATGGAACGGAGTGTAAGCAAATACAGAGGCAGGGAGAGTGGGGAGGGAAGGAAAGAGCAGAAGCTGATGCCTGTGTTAGGGAGGGAGGTAGGACAGATTAAATGGCAAAAGGGATGGTGGTGCAAGACAAAAGGGGATGGTATTAGAACAAATGAGTAACAAAAGATAGATGAGGTGTAAAGGGCAATGGTAGAATATTTATCAACAGCTGCTGTCCGAAAATATAGGGATGGTGGCTATATCTGAAGTGATTGAATTCCGGTGGGTTGTAGAGATGACATGCTGTTTCTTGAACTTCTGTTGAGCTTCATTAAAACAATGTTGGAGGACAATGACAGAGTGGTCAAAGAGGGAGTGAGGTGGAGAATTAAAATGACATGCAACCAGAGGCTCAGGGTCATGCTCACAGACTGAACTAGGTTCTGCAAGACAATCACCCAATCTGAATTTGGTTTTCCCAGTGTAGAGGAGACTGCATTGTCAGCAGAGAATTAAGTATGGTAAATTGGAATGGCTTCAAGTAAATCACTGTTTCATTATTGCTTGCATGTGACCCAGCAGCAATCCATCTTACCTCTAGCGTAAGACCTTGAAGGAGCACAAGATTCAGACGTAGAACACGTACATTATCACAAAGGAGAAACACAGGGATTAGAAACATTGAATGAAATGATTGCAGGACAATTATTTGCTTTCCTGTTTTTCTACTTTGCCCAGAGGTTTTCTGTGGCAAATTCTGTCTTGTATTTGTTAAAGCATAATACAGTGGCACTGGGCCACTTTCAAAACAATCCTCAGCATTAACTTCTCATTGACTTGCCAAACCATACTAGCTGTAGCCTGTCGTAAGATGAATTGGAGCTACTTGTGGTGGAGTAAATGTTTACACTAAACAGGAGTCACTCAACAGATCCCCGAATCATACTGGCAGCATTTGGCTCACTGACTGGAACACCTATCCCATAACATGTGTTTGCATGACATATGAAAAAGAAAATGAGGGATGATTCTTCAAAACTGAATCTGAGCCAAAACCAGAAAAGGCAAAGAAATAAAATAAAAGATTCAAACTTAAACATTTAAATTGGAGTTGCTTATTTTGAAATAAATTGAAATGTTCTTGGTAAGATTTAAATTTTACACTCTGGTTTTATTAGATTTATAATTATGTTTCTTTTGGACAGCCAACACTGTATTGAAGTGAAAATATCATTTGTTTCCTCTCTGGTTTTGGAAATACTGCTGCATCTGTGCTGGGCTATCAATCTAATTTTTAAATTTAAGCTACATATGTTACTGAAATTTTCTATGAAGGGGTCCATGTTTGGGAGGTGACTTTGGGCAGAAACATTGGAATTTATAGCCTAAAATCTCAAAGGGTCTGCTGCGTTTCATAATTCCTGGCAGTAATAAATGCAGTAATAAAGATTCACCAAGTTGCTGTAGTTGCACTAAATGCCCTTTTTGCTAACTGAAACCTGAAAACTCCAGAGGTCATAGTCAAATAAATTGGCCTTGATTTGTTGAGCATTACCGCCTATTTTATTAGGCAACCAGTCAGAATATGACAAAATTATAGAAAAATAAATAGATAGTCGTTCGGTAGTACAGGACTTGAGTATTGCTGAAAAAAGAGACATGTCTAAGCTTTTCATGTTGCACTCATCAGGACACTCGCAAGATTGCCAATATAAGGAGGAAAACAAAAATTTATACTGCATGTGAAGAGAGTGCTGATCGAGAGTCAAGTGTCATTGCCATGGAGAATGCATCACTGATGGTGACTGACAGTTAACTGCCAAGCAGTGTTTGAAATTTAAACCAGGCAGCTTGACCCTGATTGGTCAAGATATTGCCCTGAGGAATGAGTCAACGAATGGCTGGTCAATTATTTTGTTTAGATGAAACAGATGCAATGTGTGTACATGTTCTTTCTGTCTGTATTAATATATGTAGCTTCCAGTACACGCAAATACACCACGTTGCGAGCCCAACTGACTATCTTAAATTGGTTGTCAGCGTAATTCTTAGCACACTGGATTATTTAGCAAATGTTGTCCAATCGCTTGGCAATTAACTGTCAATCACCATCAGTGATGCATTCTCCATCAGTGATGCAAGTGGCAACGCCACTTGCCAACTGATCAATACTCTCTTCACATACAGTATGAATTGTTGTTTTCCCCTTAGATTGGTATTCTTGAGAGTGTCCTGGTGAGTGCAAGATGATAAGTTTAGACATGTCTCTTTTTTCAGCAAAATAAAGAAAGTGTAACTGATAAAGGCAGGGAAAAACAGAAATAAATCCTTTTTAGTTTATCAATTACTTAGAAATTAATAACAATTCTTATTGAAGAAGTGCATTTTCTTTTTAAAACAGTATTTGAAATAATTTATTTTTTCAAAAATGTATATTTGAAACTTTTACTTTTACATGGTGCTCTGAGCCTGCACCTCACGGAAACATACAGCATTAACAATGTCTGTATCACTTGATTGCGGGCGGGAAGTCCCAAAGTGGTTGGCCATTTTCATTGTATCAATGACACAGGATGGCAGTCTTATTTTTGAAGCATGGAAATTTGGACGGATTTTGTTTCTGCTGGAATGGCTGTGTCTTTTGCCTTGCTATGGCAGTGTCTCTGATAATTGACTGGCTCAGGAAAAACTGTAGCTGCCCCCCACCTGATGCATCGAATAACTTTGAGGTATGTGTTTGCAAGCATCAGCTGATGCTGTAAAAAATGCTTTAACATAGTGTCTGCAGAAGTTTTGAAGAGCTATTATTTAGCAAAAAGGGAATTCTTTTGCAGCACTTCTTGTGTTATAACTCAAAGTGAACTGACCTTGCCTCAAAAAACCTTAAAGGCTTGTGTGATCACTGGAATGTCACACCCATAAATGCTCCACTCCCCTCTCCCTGGCCATAGTAAAAGATTCTAAGTTAAAGTCCTTGGATTCCAAATAGGCAAATCCTTGTTCCTTGGCTTAGTTGTTGAGGAAGGAGTGAATAGTGAAGCCGTTTTTGACGAGGATGTGACATGTGAGATATTAGCCCTTCTCCCTCCAAGAGACAAATCTTATGAAGTTCTCAGTGAGGACCTCTGCTCCAAAGAGGCTGTAAGAGAGCTCTGTCAATCTCAGTATGAAATCCTACAGCCAAGAGCATCTGTGTCTTGGCATCTCTACTCGTGGTTATGAAAGTTAATTACACACTCAATGTTTATGTCACTAGTTCATTTCTGTCACAGGAGATCTGTATAATGTTATCCAGGGTACAGCTGGAGTTGACACGCTTCTCAGGAGAGTTGGAGAATTCATCCAGTTTGGCATGGCAGCAAGGCAATGCTATGATACGGCCATATAGCTTTATAATTGTTGGGTTCCTCAAAATGCATGGTCTAAAAGACATTACTCATGTATCAATGCAAGCTCCTACATTTAACAGCTTCAACTTCTTAACATAAAGCACTATCACTCACTAAATAACCAGACTGGGTGTGACCTGGGTCAAAGAAAATTTTCCATTAATGCCAGATTTGCTGGAAGTTGCCAAGATGCCTTTGTCTTCCCTTGGCTTTGCAAGGAAGGTAGACAAGTGACTGATTGCGTGTGGGTAACACGGTGTATTCTTTGATGTAGTTGATAATGACTTCTCCACGTGTGGCAAGATCATCAGCTGAGGGGAGCTGTGAGGCATTTGCCCCTACTGAGAGATGGTGGAGAGAGCCAAGGGGCTGCTTTCACCGTCTTGAGAGTTAATGACAGTTTAGTTTTATGTTGCCCTACACGACTTCTTCCTCCGAACAGACTTGGACATGAAGGTTTCTGCAACAGCTGCTTTGGAGATAGAGGAGCATTGGATAAATCATCAGGAAAACCCACAGCCACCATCCTCCATATGGTATGTGGAACACCTTTTTCCTTCCATGGCTATGCTGCAATCTCTCTCTGCTTTCCAGGAATGTCCGAAGTTCATCATTTAAAATTTTATGCTCTTCTTTTCCCCATCTTTCCAACATCTCCCTTTCTTCAGGCCCCTCTACCTGTTCCTTCAGTGGAATATGTTCTTCAAAAGTGCCTCACAAGTCAGCTATTGCAGCTATCTGACAGTAAATATAGTCTTGCAAAATGTTTTATACTTCTCTGCTGTTCCCCACCCGTTTCTGAAATCGTCAGCTACTCTAAGCTTGTTAATGGCTGCACTTTAAACTTGAAGCTCCTCTCTCACATTGCAGTACTTCAATGTTACATGGGAGAACATTTAGCTAACACCAATGTATATTTCAATAAGATGGCCCCAGGGGTCAGCACTGGAATGGATCAGTTGCCAGAAATCCTGGCTCAACTGCAAAATACTAAAGCAAATTGATCTGTGAAAATTTGAGATCATTATGTTTATTACTAAAACAAAAAAGACAATCTAAAAATCTGGGAAATCTGAATTAAAACAGAAAATGCTGCAAACAGACAGCAGGTCAGTTAGCATCTGTAAAGAGAATAGGCATGAGTATTGACATTTTGTGTGTGCCCCTTTTATTAGATCTGAAGCCTTTAAGCTAAACAGGCAGTTTAGTATTTGGAAAAAAAAGGTGTGATAAATTCAATGGAAGGAAGGAGAGAATGTGTTGAATGGTCTACAAATTTCTTAATAAAAGACTGTTAGATGACATAAAAGACCACCAGTTCTATTTAGTTTGAACCAATAAGTAGCATTGGCCACAAAATAATCAAGTGTCCCCATTAAAAAGGAGGGCACCATTAATGGAACTGGCTCATGGGCCCGAATGTTTCAGGTGGCAGGCAGGCTCGGTGGGAATGGGCCAGAGCGGTTGTGGAGCTGATCGCCACCCGCGATTAGCTCTGCGTCGCGCTGCCATTTTATACAGGCAGGCCAATTAAGGCCTGCCCAGCATAAGATGCGGGTGGTAGCGCTACCTGTGCGGGTGGGGGGAGAAGAGGGAATCGGAGCCAGCGAAAGCACTACAATCTCCCTGAGGCACGGAGCTGCCTCAGGGAAATTGAAGGGCTTCTGAAATTATTAAATAAAAGGTTCAAAAATATATTTAAACATGTCCCCTCATGTGACTGTATCACATGATATGGGACATGTTTTTATACTGAATTTTTAAAAATTTATTTAATAAAAGCTTGAGGAAACCTCATCCCGCTTGTGGATGAGGTTTTCTAAAAAATGTGAAGGCTGCTTGGCCTTTTCCCCTGCCTGCCAACCTTAAGATTGGACGGCTAACGTTTACAACAACCTTAATTAGATCCTTAATGGCCTTAACAGGCCATTTACACATCAGCGGGCGTGCAGCCCACTCAGGCACATGCCCGCTGAACGAAATATCGCAACTCAGCGCGATGATGTCGGGACACATGCCCGACGTCATCACGCGTCATTTTACACGTCAGCATGTCGGGGCTGCCCCCACATGCCGACTGAAAAATCCTGCCCATGAGAAACTAAAATATACATGTGACCTTAGAATATTTTTCTATTTTGATAATTGATGGAAACCAATATGTCCTATGGCACAAATCAGCTGTGAAATAAGTTTCAGGTGCATCTCAGAGTAAAGTGCTGGAATCAGGTCCCCATTTGATTGAAAACAGAAAATGTTGGAAATACTCATCAGGCTGGGCAGCGTTTGCGGAGAGAGAAACTGAGTTAACGGGCAGAATTTTTAGCCCATGATTTTTCCCAGAGGTGGGATGGGGGTAGCATCAGGGCTCCCTGTCTACAGGTAGCAAGTAACAAATTAAGGCTTTTTAAAGAACCGGCAAAGCCAATTGTCAGGGGCTGACTGGAATTTCCCTCTTTCTATTTCAGCCTCCTGCTTCTTCAGTGCTGGAGGGACCCCTATTGGCCTTCCAACTTCGAGGAACTTCCCTAAGGATGGCATTAATTAGCTAATTCAGGGAAAATCACAGCCGGGGACTAATCCCCACACAGTGCAGGCTTCTGACATCCCCATTTACCTGTTGGGAAAATCCTGCCCAATGTTTCAAGATGATGACCTTTGATCAGGCCCAGTCTGATTATTCAAGGATGCACCAAAGCTAAGCATTACTGAGGCTGGCTTCCGGTGAAGTGTCTTACACCACTTGGGCTAAAAGATCACCAGTGAAGTAATGCAGAAATGTGAAAAGGTAAATGAATTGCAAAAGGTGGAGCCTGAAAAGAGGAATCAAACGCAACCAAAAGTGTGAGAGGTTAGAGAAAAATAAAGAGAGGCAAGCTGCAAATGCATTGAAGTTAAGGTTGAAGTTAAAGCAGATTTTCTGTACTTTTTTAAGCTTTTGTTTACGTGGGTTTTTCTAATTTTCATTAAATGAGGAATTTTATCCAGAAATGAAGTCAATAAATTTCTTCTTACTAGTAATGTTCTTGCAATGTAGTGTGAAAAAGCAAATACTATAACCAATGCAAATCCAAATATCTAGGTAGCTCTTAGCCAAGAGTTTACTCAATAGAAATGAAAGCGGAGCCAAATATGTGTCCCTTGTCCTTTAAGGACTACATTTAAATGTACTGCTAATGATTGCTGATGCAAAATGGAATCATAATTTATATTGCAATAAATAGGAATGAGATCAATTTTTATTAATAAAACACAAAACTCATTCTATTTGTTATGCAAATAGTTTTATAAAAATTGAATTATGAAATCACATGCCATTGAGGTTGTTGCATTGGACTGAATTCAATAGTGAAGATTTTCCTATCAGCTGTGGTGTGTTAATGGGCGTTATTTGCAGAGACTCAAAGAACATGTTTGCACAGTTGTTTTTTGCAACAATTTAACTATAATTTTAAAGTGGAAATCAGGCGGTTGGGGCGGAATCTTCGGTTTGGCGAGCAGGGAGGGCGGGGCCCGCTCGCCGACGCGTAAAATGACGCGGGGTGACGTTGGGCGTGTGTCCCGACGTCACCCGGTGTCATTTAGATTTTCCGATCGACGGGCGTGCAGCTGAATCAGCTGCACGCCCGTCAAACTGTTAAAGACCTATTAAGGCCATTAATAAAGTAATTAACATGATTAATAGACATGCCCATCCAACCTTTACCCAGCTCAGGGGACCCACCCCCCCCCACCCCCCCCTCGCCCGCACAGGGAGCACATAGCGCTTCCTGGCGGACGTTACGCTGGGCGGGCCTTAATTGGCCCGCCCATGTAAAATGGCGGCAAGCCCCCAACTGGGGTTGCCGATCAGGAACCCGCCAGCTCGCTCCTGCTCCCGCACATCCCCCCCCCCCGACGGGGGGGAATGTTGTTCTTGGTTTCAGTTTGAATTTAGCTGAACAGCAGGAGTTTGAATTGCATTTCTGAACCTTTGTTTGCTTAGCACTCTCGACAATGAGCCATGTGATCAGATGCTCTGACACAAAGAAGTGTATAAAATGGAATCCTTGAGAATCAGCAGAAGGAAATTTTATGTATAGCAAAGACAAACACAATCACAATGTTAAGTGCCATTGAATCAATTACTGGATGATTATCGTTATCCAACATCTTAATTGAGGCAGAAAAGACGCCCATATTAAAATGGAAAAAGAGCTTGTATTGATTTATTTACTTCAGAAGATGATTGAAACTGCATAAAGGAAATTAATAGAGATTTTAATTTTTTGCTGTTGCAGTTGAATATTGCTGATAGGTATCCCTTACCGTTTAAATCTTACAAATAATTAAGCTTAAAAAACTCAATATAAATACCTCTATTCTTACATGTAAATTTCTCCCCACATCACTGTTTGAAAGCAGAGAAGTACAAGACAGGAGGTCGTCTTTGGGCATCATGCTTGTGTCAGCACTTTGCTAGAGCAAGCTAAATATTATCTCTATATCTTGCCTTTTCTCCATTACTTTGTATCTGTGCCTTGAGAGCCCAGCTTTGGACTGCACCGTCTTGATATGATTATCAACAGTCTGGGCTGGGTGGCTGAGAGGGAACAGCAAGGGCACTGGCGGAGTGACAGTAGTGGAAGCACAAATGTTAAGAAACCACAGGTTCATGCACCATGGAGCCAAGGCCTCTCCCCAGGCCAGCAACTCAGCAATCAGCTGGGGAACAGAGTATTGGAATGCTGTGAGAGTCTGCATGCCCCTTCCAGCAGGTATATTATTATGGCACAGCCGATGGTAAAGGCTGAGCTTTTCAAATCTGAGTGAGAAACTTGAAACAACTGTCATAACCCATTTTGCAATTTGTACGTTTTGAGATGCAGGCTTTGAGTTCAGTAGTAATAAGACCGCCGAATCTCAAGAGGTTTTTATAAAACAAAATTAAACCTTTATTAATACAAGATTGTAGGCAAAATTACTACTATCATTACCACAAAAATCCCCTAATTAATCTGACTCCTATTTACACCTCCTTTAAGGCAATAGTAAAACACAGATTTAAACAGACCCCTGGCAAGCACACTCTGGACAGTCGCATACAAAATGAGTTTCTTTCATCTCTGGGTCCTTGCAACAGCGGCTTGAGACTTACAGGCTGGAGGCTTTAGATCTTAGGGCAGAATTTTGCCCTTGATGGGCGGGCGGGCCCCACCGACGCGGCAGCGGGCGGGCAGCCGATTGCCCTCACCGAAATGGGCACCGTCGCCATATTAAGTGGGTGGGCCAATTAAGGCGGGCCCAGCGGGCCACCCGACAGGAAGCGCTATGCACTTCCTGTGCGGGTGGGGGAGGGGATTCCCCAATTGTCAGAGTGCACTCTTTCACACATGCACGCGAAAGAGCGCACATCTCCCTGAAACTAAGTTCTGCCTCAGGGAGAGCACTGAAAGTTTTTGAAAGTTTAAAAATAGAAAAATACAAAAAATCATTAACATATCCCTCTCATGTGACAATGTCACACGAGATAGGCATGTTAATAAATATCAAATAAACTTTATCAAACTTTTTTAAAACCGACATGAAACGTCATCCCGCCGGTGGATAAGGTTTCATGTTTTATCTATTTGCCGCTGGGGCTCCTGGCCTGCCCGCCAACCTTAAGGTTGGACGGGCAGTGCCTTTAATTGTTTTAACTACCCTGTCAATGGCCTCAATTGGCCATTGACAGGTCGGCGGGCGGACAGCTGATCGCGCTGTCCCCCCGCCTTCCTGAATATTTAAAGGGGCTGGATGACGTCGAGGGTTCCCCCCGATGTCATCCTGTGGAAAAATTCTGCCCTTAGAATCCCTTCTCTTTTACCAACAGCTTTCTCTTGCTTTATACATATTTTCCTCTTTGAATGCAAATTCTCATTGTATCACTAGGTTTTTTGAACTTTACCACTTCTAACAATAAAATCCGTTCATAACACCAAAAAAAGTAAACACATTGTTTGGCTTCTTCTAGCTAGGTGTAATATTTCACCCATTCTTTTGAATAGTTTGTTTAAAAATGCAAATTTCCCCCTTTTACACTTCATTTTGTAACTTCGCTATGTTTACCTAATTACCATTTCAAACCTACTTCTCTACTGTACATCAAAACCTCTAGACCTCTAGGCTTTAATCCACTTAAGACACACACACATAGACACAGACACCACGAGAACTCTATTTTAAAATAGTTTCCAATAACATTATAGATATTATTATATCTTCTTGACAATATTCACAGCCATGATGGTAACAGTCTGAGTCTGCATGGCACCAATTGGGCTAGCATAGCAACCAGCAGAGATCCCATGACCTCAATCTGGGCTTGCACTACAGCACTCAGACATTGGGTGACTTCTGTCTGTGCTACAATGGAAGCTGAGACAGTGGCCATCCAATGTTGCATCATGGCTGGTTCCACAAGTGCTGCCATGGAATTGTCCACCACTTCCAAGTTGGAAAGGATGGACTCCAAGATTTGCATAGTGTCCTGTGCCATGTGGCCAATGGCATGGGTTCAATCCCTGTACCAGCTGTGATAGTTCATGAAGGCCTGCCTCCTTGCCTGGCCCCGTGCTTGATGTAGAGTGGTGGCCCTTGAGTTATATAACAGAGAAATGCTTATGGTCTCTCTTGGACTATGGCTAATTACCTAATTACCTTTCTTCATCAGACCTCTGCTCTTCTCATCCTTCATTGACAGGTACCAGCATGGTCATTCTTGTGCATCCGAAAGGATAAATTCAGGAGGGGAGGGTTGGCAATGAGGGAAGGGTAGGTGGGTGGAAAGTGAGAGGTCCATGGTCACACCATTTGCAGCTTATACTTCATACTAAATTGTAGGATGAGGGTGCAAAGGGGGATTTGAGGAGGTGCATGCTCATTGTCTGATTGGCCCACATCTGCTCTTATTTCTTATAAGGCAGGAACATAACACCATCCTGAATGGTTTTAGCAATACTGTTGCAACAACCTCAGTGGCTGCTGCACCAATAGTTCAGAGGATTGTCTCATCTCAGGAGATGCAGCTGTGCCTATCCCCTGCTGGCTTTTTGTTGCTCCTTCCAATTATGTGCCACCATGTCCTGCAAGAATATGTCAGTATCTATGTTGCAATGTGTTTGTGTGATGTGCCCGTCATAGTAGAATAGTTGGAAGTATGTGGAAGCCGTAAGGTGTGGGTGTGAGGTTTAGAGTGGTGATAGATGTGTGAAGGTGAGGTGGTGAATATGAATGTTAGGGATGAGACTTGATTGCTAGAGGTTGCTAATGGGGATGTGGTCCTTTGAGTAGAGTGTGAGGTTGGTGGTGCAGTGGGTAGGAGATGGCAATGAAAGATGCATTCACTGACATTGCTCACTCATGCGAGATCATTGAACTTTTTCCAGCACTGCAGTCAAGCTTGCATGGTGAGCAAATGGCTTGGGCCCTATTTACAAGGTTGCCGACAAGGCCAATCTTATAGCGTGTGGAACTGTACAGATTGATGCTGAAATAGCACTCATCAAAGGCACCCTGCAGGATAATGGCTACCCTGATTGGATCATTTCACGCTGTATATCATGCAAACTCGTGGACAGGAGTAATGTGGTATACGAATTTCAGTGTCAATGTGAATAAAAAGGTTATGTAGGCCGTACGTTGAAAAGACTGGCAGATAGTAACATATAGCATGTCCCAGCTACTGTTCACAATGAGCAGGGTGCAGACCGTACCCAATGAGA
The DNA here is from genome assembly GCF_964194155.1 of Cetorhinus maximus. Classification (NCBI taxonomy): domain Eukaryota; kingdom Metazoa; phylum Chordata; class Chondrichthyes; order Lamniformes; family Cetorhinidae; genus Cetorhinus; species Cetorhinus maximus. The sequence goes on along the minus strand of NC_135885.1, from coordinate 32,298,836 downwards.
CCATGCTTGCAAAACCCAAAGCACAGTGTCCAACATTAAATGTGATTCTGCAATTGGACAACATTTGTTAAATAATCCTCTGTGTGTTAAGAATTACGCTGACAACCAATTTAGGATTGGCAGTCAGGCTCACAATGTGGGGCATTTGTGTGTACTGGAAGCTACATATATTAATCCACAGTGCCCTGTTCTTTGCAAACTGAAAGAACATGTACAAGCATTGCGCCTGTTTCAGCTAAACAAAATAAGTGGCAGCCATTCGCTGACTCATTCCTCAGGGCAATCAGGGTCAAGCTGCCTGGTTTAAATTTCAAACAATGCTTGGCAGTTAACTGTCAGTCAGCATCAGTGGTGCATTCTCCATGGCAACTTGCCAATCAATCAGCACTCTCTTCACACACAATATAAATTGTTGTTTTCCCCTTACATTGGTATTCTTGCAAAGTGTCCTGATGATTGCAAGACGAAAAGCTTCAACATGTCTCTTTTTTCAGCAATACTCAAAGTTCTGTACTACCAAACAACTATTTAATCTGCTCCTTGCTATAAAAATAAATGTATCCATGTTGTTGGTGCAAAAATTTAACAACCATGTAGCAAAACACTGTTCCTATGAACTGGAGAAGCAAGAACTATGCTTTGAATTTGTACAGTTCAAATGAAGTAATGGCAGCTGTATACAATTCCCGTGTTTATTTACTGATGTACAAAAGCACCAAAAAGCTTGTTCATAAAATGCTAATTCTGTACATCAAGTATCAAGATCAGAACAATGTCAACCATAAGGCTATGTTTGCTGGCATTATTTAGTTAAGTGCATGGAATGCTTGGAACAAGCTATTCTTCATGGACCACAACCTGCACCCACAGAGAATGATGATGCTGACTTCCAATGGTGCATCTGTCATGCTAGGTAGGTATAATGGTTTAGCTGCCCAACACACTAAGTAGATCAACACCATGTTACCCAGAGAGAAGATCTGGGATATCGATAATGCTTAGAAATATGTACCAATAGTGAAAGAAGTGAAAACTCTAGTGTAAACTATGTTTGCAATATTAGCAGATCATCTAGTGAGAAAGCTAAGTTTGAGGAGTTGGCCAACATTTTTGTAGCTGATGCACTATCACTGAGATCTTTGAATGAACTGTGCTGGTTATCACATAAATTTGACGTAAATGCACTTTTGAGAACTTAAAACGTGCTTGGTAGACTACTGCACAAAGGCAAACAATGATAATAATGATCCCATAGTGAAGCACTGTCTCAAAAAGCTTACAGGTCCCATATCGTATTGCACTAACTGTGCTAGATGATGATTTGGGGGAATTGTCTGAATTGTGCGCAATTTTCAAAGAAGTTTCCTCAGTATTACTGAAGCCTATGATTGTGCAAAGGTCAAAATTGAAAAAAATGCATGCCCAGAGAAAAACTGGAGTGAGAAAGTGAAACAAAAAGGCATCTCTCACCCCTGCTGTCAATTTGCTGTTTCATTACAAGACTGTGAACATTTAGATGCTTGGTTTCTGCAGAATGAGCCACACAAATTTACTGTATTCAGTTTTGAAGCACTGATTTCTGCCAAATTTGATTATGGCACAGAAAACTTAAGTAAACTTGCTCACACATACTACGTGTCCTTAAATCTACAAATGCAAACCAATGGATCAATAACCGATTTCACCTGCATACAGTACAGAGACGATTAATTTATCATTGCAGAAAAAAAGAAACTGGTTGCAATTCGTTCATTTGCTGGAATGGTAACTTAGGCTCTGAAAGAAGAACAGTTTACAGATTTGGCTAGATTAGTTGACCTACTTAGCACCTTTCAAGTCTCCAGTGCTGATTGTAGGTGTGGCTTCTGAATCAGTTCAAAATCAAAAGTCTCGTATTGGACTGCAAGCTATCCATCTTAAAATCCTACCTCGAGCAAGCAAAGATGTTAATCTTAACAGAATTTTCCATCAATGGAAAAGAGAGGTAAACAGATGGGAGAAATATCCAGGATGTTGGATAAGTTGCATTCAGTAATTGTCAACCTTATTTACTTGCATTGTTGCATATATCCTTTAAGTGGTCAATGTTATTGTTATTTTACAATGTAGCCTACCCATGGACAAAAAAGTAGCATTCAGAGGTGTTTGTAGCCTGCTCAGTACAAATAAAATTTAAAGGGAATATTACTTAAGGATGGACAATAAGGGCTGTATTGTGAGTGTTGCCCCCATTTCAAGAACATTAAGATAATTTCTTACCACTTAAATTTTAAACAATAGCCTTTTGTGCAGAGCTTTTCCAAAAAAGCAAGGCATACTGTGCCAGGGGCACTTGGCAAGTCAGTTCCTCCAAAGCCAAGGGAGTTGGTCAGAATCTTTCCTTCTGAGTTCATGTTGGCTGCTGTTAATAATTTTTCATTGTATTAAGAAGAGCCTAGAAACTATTCAAACTAAGAAATATTCCATGGTGTCAGAAATGGTGCCAGAGAAAGGAACAAAAGAGGAAGAATCACAGTAAGTAAAAAATAGATGAAAAATCAATGACTAAAATGCAAAATTGCCAGCTTTACCTAGAATAGGAAATTTGAAATTCTATTTGTCATAGTTGAAGAAGAAAGAGAATTGTGGAGAAAGCTTATGTTGCATGCCACACTGTCAGATTGTCAGCTTGGGAAGACATATATAAAATGTTCCAAAACAAACTGTGCCAGACATTTCATACTACAGAGCTGGCAAAATTGAGTACACAAGCCACTTGAGAAATTTTATGTTAAATAATCAATTTAATAACATTCTCTTGTTTATTTATGAAACCGTTGTAAGTTGTAAAAGTCCCTTAAACTCACTTTGAAATTTAACAGCTGAAAAGTCTTTACTTATCATTTAATGCAAATTTTAAAACCCAACTTATTTACTTGTAATTCCAACTTCACCATAGCCCCTCATTACAAATGCATGCATCTAGCTCCTTTACCTTTCATCTCTCAGTTCCCGCAGGCAAGTTGTCTTTACTAACCTTCCCCTAGTTTAATTACCCATAGATGCACACACACACCTACATACACAGCCTTCTTTACAGAATACCACCATATTCCCAAAAATATTTAAAAAGATAACATCCATCTTCACACTTACCTGTTAGGGTAATGGTTAGACTGGATTACGCATCAATATTTCCCTGGAGTTATGAATACTTCCCTTGTTCAATTATTGAGTTACTGAGTTCAAATGAAATCAGTTCTTTCAGCACCATGCACATCAGCTTGAAGTGATTTCAAGTCAAAAGAGTTTCCCCTATAGGACAACTTGTTAGACAATTGACAAATGAAGGTTGGAGCAACATCTTTTATAGGTATGATGTCAGCTTTCACATGTATGGTTACCACACCTAGTTTTATCTTTCTGTTACCGTCTCCCTTTATGGCTCTCATTTAATTGACCATCTGCTTAGCCAATCTAGTCATCAACGTCCTTCCTTCAACTCAATATTGGCAAGACAAAAGGCATCCTGTTTAGCTTCCTTAAAGAATGATGCACCTTAGCATCTTATTACGTCCTTCTCTCTGGTTGCTCTATCAGACTGAGCTGGTGATACGTAGTCTTGGCAGCCATTTTGAATCTGAGTGAAGCTTCGAACCCAACATCCACTTTACGGGTAAGCCTGCCCATTTCTACATCCACAACACCAAAATTATCTCTTACTCCCACAGCCACTGAAGCGCTTACCTATGTGTCCAGACTTGATTATCCCAAGCTCTGTCCTTCACAAGTTGCAACTTGCCCGGAACTGCTGGCCACATGCTGTACTGCCAAACCTCCTGTTCCCTTATCATCATAATGCTCACTGACCTTCCCTGACTCCCTATTCTCCTACACATTGATTTGTAAACTCTTATCCTCATTTAGAGACCTTTCTAAAGACTAGACCTTTCTTACCTCTGCTACCTGGTTCCTCAATAGTGTTCTTGCTTCTGCCCTCTGCACTTCTTACCCTGGCCTTCTTTCCAAACCCTTTCTCAGCAGCACTCATTAGCCACAGAGCTTTCAGCCATTCAACACTGCATTTTGGAACCTGTCTCTCTTATACCCCACTGCTTGCTGCACCACTGCCTTAAAACGCATTTAATTTAACCTTGCCTTTAGCCACCACCACAATACATCTCTCACAACTGCTCAGCATTGGTTTATTTTAATTTCTGTTCACCACTTTAGGATTGTTAACTATGTAAGTTCAAGTTAGAATCATGGAGCGGTTTCAGGTTCTAAGAAGGTCAGTCAGTCTGTAACAAAAAGCAGAAAATGCTGGAAAAACTCAGCAGCTCTGACAGCATCTGTGGAGAGAGAAACAGAGTGGATGTTTCGAGTCCGTACGACACTTCTTCATCCAGTCTGTTGTGTCCATGTCAGCTCAAGACCAACTCGGCTAGTCGCATTACCCTGCCCTTTCCCAAAGCCCTGCATATTTTTTCTCTTCAGGTTCTTATCTGATTCCCTTTTGAAGTCCACAAGTGAATCTGCATCCAACACATTCTCAGGCAATGCATTCCAGATCCTAACCATTGACTGTGTGAAAACATTTTCCCTCATGTCGACTTTGGTTCCTTTGCCATTCACCTTATGTTGGCGTCCACTGGTTCTCGACCCATCCGCCAATGAGAACAGTTTCTCCCTATCTGTTCTGGGCAGAACCCTCATGATTTTGAACATCTCGACAACCTTCTCTTGAAAGATAACAACCCCAGCTTTTCCAATCTCTCCATGTAACTTGAAACCTCTCAGCCCTGGAACCACTTTCATAAACCTTTTCTACATCCTCTTTAAGCCTTCACATCCTTCCTAAAGTGTGGTGCTCAGAATTAGACATATTACTCCAATTGACAATGAATTTATGTTTTATAAAGGTTCATCATAACTCCCTTGCTGTTGTACTCAATGCTAGGACCCTATATGCCTTTTTAACCACTTTCTCAACCTGCCACCTTCAACAGTTTGTACCCAGGTGTTTCTGCTCCTGCACTCGCTTTAGAACTATGCCCATTATTTCATATCCACTCTCTTCATTCTTCCTACCAAAATGTATCACTTCACACTTCTCTGCATTAAATTTCATCTGCCATGTGTCTACCCATTCCACTAGCCTATTCATATCCTCTAAGCCCATCACTTGTTAATTGTATAAATTAAGGTTTAAGTGTGTACAGGTGGAGGACACTCACTGGATATTGACTTGTGCACATGCAAAGGGACAGCTGGGTGCATCATCACCCCCGGAAATGACATTTTGATTTGATCTTGTAGGTTTCCTTTCACGTTTTTGTTTTAGTTACAGTGCCCCGGCAGAGATTGTCACTCTCCCCACCCCACCCCTGCTTTGATATTTAGTTTAATTTATTGAATTTGTTTCTAAAAAAAAAGTCTATAAATAGGGGATCAGCCCCAGGAACAACATTTTAATTTAATTAGTTAAGTTTCATCTCAAAGTTTTATTTTTGTTATAGTGCCCCATCAGGGGCTGTCACCCATCTTAATTGTTAATTTATTTTACTGATTATTGTTTTTCTCAAAAGACCATACAAAGGGACACCTTCATAGCCAAGTGGCCTTGGAGAGGGAGCATGCAGTGTCCACAGGTACACTCGAGGCCTTCCGCGACCGATGGGCGCCCTGAGTCCTGGGGTGCATCATCAACCTAGCGAAAATATTTTGGTTTAATTGGTTAAGTTTCCTTTCACGGTTTTGTTTTAGTTACAGTGCCCCAGTAAGGGCTGTCATCCCCTCTCATTTACTAATTTTAGTTTAATTAATGCTTTTTTTTTTGTTTTACTTAGAAGAGTACAAATAGGGGATGTGTCCCACCAGGCGCTGTCACTCCCTCTCATTTACAGATTTTTGTTTAGTTTATTGATTTTTGTTTTACCTCAAAAAAAACATACGAAGGGACACCACTGGTGGCCAGTTAGCTCAGGCGGTTAGAGTGTGATGCATACAATGACAAGGTTGTGGTTTGGTCCCGGTACTGGCCAGTGTGCCTGGTCCAAAAGAAATCATATTACAAAGAGACATTTATTGACACTGGCGGCAGGATTTTCCGCACCTGCCCACCGCCCCCGCCGCAAGTCAATGGACTTCTGGCTGGGGCACCGCCTCACCCGTGGCAGGTCCCACCCGCGGCAGGGCCGGAAAATCCCGGCCTGGGGATTTGTTGTTGAATTAGGAGTTATACATCTGTAATGTCTCACTTGATGAATAGATCTGAAACTGAGTAAAGATTAACTCCTGGGGAAAAATTTTCCCTTGGCCGGGGGTGGGGGCGGGGAAGTGCAGGAGCGGGTGCAGGCAGGCGCACCTCCGATCGGCGCCCCCGATTGGGGGTGCGCCGCCATTTTACGTGGGCGGGCCAATTAAGGCCCGCCCAGCGTGACGTCCGCTATGTGCTCCCTGTGCGGGCGGGGCGGGGGGGGTTCCCTCAGCTGGGAGTGCGCTCTTTCGTGCATGCACGCAAAGGAGTGCACAGATCTCCCTGCGGCTAAGTGCTGCCTCAGGGAGATCGGCTCCAAATTTAAAAATGTTAAAGAAACGATTTCAAAATTTCCCTGACATGTCCCCTCATGTGACACTGTCACATGAGTTGGGATATGTTCATCACTTTTACTGAAACCTTTATTAAATATTTAAAAACCCTCATGAAACCTCATCCCGCCCGTGGATAAGGTTTCATGCTTTTTTTTTAAAGCCCGCCAGAGCTCCCAGCCTCCCTGCCAACCCTAAGGTTGGATGGGCAGGTCCATTAATAATGTTAAGCACTTAATAAATGGCCTCAATAGGCCATTGACAGGTCGGCGGGCACACAGCTGATTTGGCTGCACTCCCGCCAACGTGAAAATGGAAATGACGCGGGGTGACATCAGGAGTTCCACCCAACGTCATCCCGCTTCGGCGAGCGGGCCCCGCCCCTGCTCGCCAACCGGAAGATCCTCCCCCTGGTCTCCTCCTTCATCAACTGGTTATAAGAAGTTTAGTGTCACTATCTTCATCACAGTACTTCCAATTAGTCTGAAAAATAACAGTTCACCAATATTCTGCTTGCTGCCACTCAGCCAACTTTATATCCACGCTGCCATTATCCCTTTTATTCCATGGGATTTAACATTGCTGACAAAGCTGATTATTTGTCCTGGATTGTCATTTCTAAAACCTTTCCAACCATTGAGGTTAACCTGACTAACCTGTAGTTTTTGCTGTTTTTCTTATCATGTGCAACATATGTGGATAATTTTATTTTTGCAAATTTTCCTTAAGTTAGCAATGAATACTGGAGTCCTTGTGTCTGAACAGTAGTAATTCTCTGGAGTCTTGACAGCCTGAAATTCTGGTCAGGCCCATCATTGGAAAGCAGGCAGATTGCGTGCCTGTGGATGGAATTTTGGGAGAAACTTGATTTTTTGCTGACTTTCAGCTGGTATTATTTAAGCCAAAGCTTGTTGCCCACATCAAGGAGGTATTTCTGGGGGAGTTCCTGCACTATCCCAGGAATTACGCTCAGTGCGTTCTTACAATAACTCAGCACAACTCTTGCCAGCTGAGAACTGGCATGATCCCATTGAAGCCTTCTGAATCACACAAACTTTTATCGAGATAGATCATTGATTGCAGAGGGAACCAATTAACCTAAATTTCTTACACTGAGGTAACTTTTGGAACTGCGGAGCATTTCAACATTTTTAGCCTTTGACCACTGAGACAGCCTTGGTTGCACCTCCGTGTGACATTCAGTCATCCACCCTTTCAAGTGTATGGCCTTGCTTAGCTATATAGATCTTTCTGTCCTCACAGTTTGGGAGGGGGTTCTGCAGTTTCAGGTTAGGGCTAGCTCCGCCACATTTGGCAGAGTGGGCAGGTTAAAATTTTGGCTCCACACTTGTTTAAAGTACAGACCTTTATAATACTTTTAACATTCACTTAATTAAAAGACTGGCTGTAGGGGGCCTCATTGATATGTTTTAAACTAGTTGTGCTGATGGGAATAATAATCATATAAAATGGATGTGAAATAATAACATTTATTACAGTTGCCATTTTATTTTAATCTAATTTAATACATAAAAAGTTCTGACCCGGTGTTTGTCGTTGATCATTTACTAGTTTGCATTCTTGTTAAAAATTGTCTCATTAGGTCCTTCAGTTTTTGAACTATGCCAGTGTGCTCTGTAAGATATTCTGTGTGACGTGCAGAACAGGTCTGATTGATTTATCCTCTCATTCTCCGTCCATGGGTGGTTTAACTTAAGTATTTATTATTTGATAACAAAAGCTTATATTAAATAGAGCCTTTAAGATAATAAAACGTCCCAATGCTTCATAGGAGCATTCTAAAATAAGATGATACTGAATCACATATGATGATATTAGCTCAGGTGATCAAAAGCTTGGTGTAAGAGCTAGTTTGTAAAGCAGGCTTGTCCAACCATTTCACTTGGGAGCCCACGTTAAAATTCTTTCTCACTCAAGGAAATTTTGGAAAGATGAGGTTTGGCACAACATTAAACATGGATTTCAAAATAAAGTTGAGGTACGAAGAAAAGAAACAACTTGCTGAGCAAAAATAATGCAATGTCAAAGCAATAAACTGATAATTAAAAAAAGTAATTAGTAAAGATCAACATTAGAGTGTGAGAGGGAGTCTGTGTGTCTGGCTCACTCCTAATCTCTCGCTGCTCACTCATTCTCACGCTCTGTGCGAGTGGGTGTGATCATGTGTTGGTGGGTGAGGGTGAGTGGGAATCCTGAGACTGTGAGCCAGACACACACATACTCCCACTCACTCACTGTCTCCCCACACCCCACACTCTCTCTCCCACAGCCCCGGCAGCGAGTCCCTTCATCATCATCATTCCCGCCTGCACCTCCACATCAAGCCTCTTCCAGCCCGGCAGCGTCTTCCTTCCCCACCTGGCCTGGCCCGCCCGTCCGCCTCTTCCTCCCCTTCCTGGCCTGGCCTGGCAGCGAGCCTCTCCCTCCCCCACCTAGCCCTGCATCTAGCCTCTGTGTTCCCCTCTTTTTCCAGAGCACATTCACTGCTGTCAGTGTTGCTGCTGCTCCAATTGCAGACTGCTTCTCTCCCATAAATGTGGGAGAGGAACGGCCTGTGATTGGAGCAGCAGTTTCTTTCAGAATGTTCCACTCCGCTGACCAGCATTTTGAAAACTACCTCCAGGGGGCAGCTTGGGGGGCTTTGTGGTCCACATCCTGCCTGCCGGCCATGCCTGTTTTAAGGAGTATCTTAAAGGGGCAAAGTCAGGTAGCGAGGCGGAGAGGTGTAGGAGGTGAATCCAGAGCACAGGGCCAAGGCAACTGAAGGCATGGCCACTAATGGTGGAGCGATTAAAATCAGGGATGCTCAAGGGTCCAGGATTACATGAGTACAGACATCGTGGAGGGTTGTGGGGCTTGAGGAGATTACAGAGATGGGGGAGGGGTGAGGACTTGAGGGATTTCAAAGCAAGGATGAGAACCTTAAAATCAAGACTTTGCTTGACGGGGAGTCAACGCAGGCCAACGAGCACATGAGGTAATAGGTGAATGGGACTTGGTGCAAGTTAAGACATTGGAAGCTGAGTAGAATGTGGGAGACCAGCCAAACATGCATGGAATAGTCAAGTCTAGCGGTAACTAGGGCATGAATGATGGTTTCAGCAGCAGACGACTGAGACAGGGGCAAAGCTGGGCATGTTACAGAGGTGGAATTAGGCAGTCTTAAATGATGGTGCAAATATCATAAGCTCTTCACATCGTCAACTGTGACACCAAAATTGTGAACAGACTGTTTTGGTCTGAGACTGTTGCTGGGGAGAGGGATGGAATCGGTAGCTAGGGGACAGAGAATTGGAGTAGGGACTGAAAATGATGGCTTCAATCGTCCCAATGTTTAACTGGAGGAAATTTCTGCTCATCCAGTACTGGATGCCAGAGGAGTGGTCTGGTAATTTAGCAACAGTGGAGTTGTCGAGAGAGGTGGTGGTGAGGTAGAGCTGGGTGTTGTCAGTGTACATGTGAAAACTGACACTTGTGCTTTTGGATGATGTCATTGAGTAGCAGCATGTAGATCAGAAATAGCAGGGGCCGAGGATAGATCCTCGGAGGACACCAGAGCTAATTGTGCGGAAGCAGGAAGAGAATCCATTGCAAGTGATTCTCTGGCTATGATTAGAGAGGTAAGACTGAAAGCAGACAAGGCCAGTCCTACACAGCTGGACGACAGTGGAGTGGGGTTGGAGGGGTTGGTGGTCAACTGTGTCAAAAGCTGCAGACGTTTTGACAAAAATGAGGTGGGAAAGCTTACCATTGCCACAGTCAGATAGGGGCAGAATTTTATGTCCCGCGGGCGGGCGTGCACTTGACCTGATTGGGCGTAAAATTGTGCGAAATGATGTTGGGCGAGCATCCCGACATCATTGTGTACTTGCATGATATTTTGCTCGGAGTGTGCACGCTAAAGCCGGAAGCGCGCCTACCGGCAATTAAGGGGGCAATTAAGCCCAAACCGCGCAATTATCTCTGATTTTTCGTGGCCCGTACGACCCCACGGCTGGCGGACGGGTGAATCGGCCAGGCGGCGTTTACATTTTTCTTCAAACCTCATCCAAGGGCGGGATGACATCTCGGTTATGAAATAAAATAAAAACAAATATCCGTGGACAGCATTTTTATGAGGTATATTTTCAGGTGTTTGATTGTGATGCATGGGCGTTTTTTTTTCAGCTTTTTAAACCTTTATTTAATCATTTGCAGGTCAGCAGCTCCCTGAGGCAGCTGTCTGTCTTCAGGGAGCTCTCTCTCAGCGCTCACCCACGCCGGTGGTGATGTCGTCGCCTGTCCTCTTCCTGCCCCCCCACCCCGGCAGTGCCGAGCTTTTCAGTGCGGGTTTCATGCTGGCTGACCAGCCAGCGTGAAATCACGGTTAAAGGCCGATTGCGGTTAGCAGTACATTTCACAACCAGTCCCGGCCCCACCAATTGCGCATATCCACCAAAGGTAAAATTCCGGTCATAGGAAGTAATTTGTGACTTTAATAAGTGCTCTTTCAGTGCTGTGCCAGGGGCAGAAACCTGACTGAAGAGTTTCAAACATGGGGCTTCTGGGAAAGAATGGAAACGGATTTGCAACATCAAATTCAAGGACTTGAGAGGAAAGGGAGATCTGAGATAGGATGATAGTTTGCAAGGACGATGGGGTCAAATTTTGGCTTTGAGGACCAGGATGATGATGGCAGATTTAAAGAAGAGTGGAACAGAACCAGTTTTATCTCTGTTTTTATTTTTGTTTTTATCTTTTAGTTCTGGGAAGAGGGAACTGATGATAAAATTGACTAACATTGGAGCCAGTAGGGGAAGTTGTGTGGTCAGCAGTTCACTGGAAATTGGGCTGAGGGAATAAGGAGGTGGGAGTCATGGACAAGATAAGATCGGAGAGAAGCTAGAGAAGGATGAGTTCAGGGTTAGGGTAGTGGGGACCTTTAGATGAAGTTTGGCTGGGGAATAATGGAATGGAGGGACAAGGCAGAGGCAGCTGATTGGATAGTCTTAATCTAGGTGACAAAGAATCCATGAGCTCCTTGCACTTACTGTTGGAGGTGAAAGTGGGGGATAGGGAAAGGGGTTTAAGAAAATAGTTTGCAGTAGAGAAAAAAAGGCAAGGTATTATCTTTGCATTCCGGAATGACCCTGGAATAGAGAGTAGTATTAGCGGACAAGAACTGGATCCTTTGGTGATTTATATGGTCCAACTAGACCCAGTGATGCCTGGATAAACCACTTGGCTGACATATCCTTTCAAGTCTTCGTCCATTGGACTTTTGGAAGGGGAGGTGAGAGCCCATTCCAGTGAAGTGTGATTTTAACCCCATGTCTTACTCAGTCCACTGCACCATTCTTTAATACACCAAGTCACTGTGTGAGCAAGTCCTCCTGTAATATTGCTGAGCATTACTATTTCTCAACAGATGGCCAATTGTAATGACACTCTGTTGTGGCTGTAGTTTTTACCTGTGACTGTAACACCCTGACCCCTCCACACTTTTAAAGCAGGTTTGTGTAAACCACAGGTAATGTATTTAAAAGAGAAAAGTATTTTATGAAGTCAATCCGTCAAGCACAACAGCAGGCAAAAGAATGCAATACAGTAGCTCAGCTATATAGAAAAGCAGGAGTGCTCCTCTGGGCCTTGCTTAGGCCTCCCCTGTTGCAAACTGATAACTTGTCCACTTTGGCAGGAAGAATAGGAAAGCAGTGTATTATATAAATGGAAAGAGATTGCAGAACCGTGCGGTACCGAGGGATCTGGGTGTCCTGGTACATGAATCACAAAAGTATGCAGTGGAGGCGATGGTGTAGTGGTATTGTTGCTGGACTAGTAGTCCAGAGACCTGGGTTTAAATCCTGTCATGGCCGATGGTAGAATTTGAATTCAAAAAAAGTCTAATGATAACTATGAAACTGTTGTCGATTGTCATAAAAACTCATCTGGTTCACTAATGTCCCTTAGTGAAAAAAATCTGCTTACATGTGATTCCAGACCTGTGGTTGACTCTTAAATGCCCTCTGAACAAGGGCAATTAAGGATGGGCAATAAGTGTTGGCCTAGCCAGTGATGCCCACATTCATGGATATGAATGAATAAAAAACAGTTACAGCGACTGATTAGGAAGACAGATGGAATGTTGTAATTTATTGTAAGGGGAGTGGAATATAAAAGTAGGGAAATTTTACTGCAGCTGTGCAGGGCATTGGCGAGACCACACCTGGAATACTGTGTACAGTTTTGGTCTCCTTACTTAAGAAAGGATATAAATGTGTTAGATGCAGTTCAAAGCAGGTTTACTTGACTGATTCCCAGAATGAAGGGCTTATCTTATGAGGAAAGGTTGGACAGGTTGGGCCTGTATCTCTTGGAGTTTAGAAGAATGAGAGGTGATCTTATTGAAACATAGGGGAGAAATTTCCCCATGTCGGGCGGACCGAGCAGGAGTGGGCGTGGGTGGGCACGGACCCGATCGCCGCCCGTGATCGGGTCCGCGCTGCCATTTTACATGGACGGGACAATTAAGGCCCACCTAGCATAATGCGCGACTCCCGGGGATAGCGGGGGTGGGCGGGTGGCGGTGGGAGTGCACTGACCGCCGGGTCCAATGGCAATCTGGCGGCCTGTTTAAAGGAAGCACTGGCAGCCTTTGCAAGGCTGCTCACAATGGCAAGTGGAAAGGCTCACAAGAGGGCATCTGGTGAGCAGGCCAGTCCGGAGGGCAGGGCACCGGGGCAGTGTGCCCCTTGTTTCTTGGATGAGTGCCTAACTGCCCTCCTGGAGGAGGTGGCAGCACAGCGGGAGGTCCTGCTTCCGAGGGACAGGAGGCGGAGGCAGAGGCTCCCCCCACCTGACCAAACGTGCCTGGGGAGAGGTGGCCAAGAGTGTGAGCTCCCATGATGTGGTGCGATGCACATGGGTCCAGTGCCGCAAGAGATTCAACAACTTCCTGGCTCGGGAAGGGTGAGTACCGTTTTGGCTGAGGTCACTTAATGCAGCCGTCAGCCTTTCCCCCCAAGGTGTACCCCCACCCCCCAACATCTCAGTGCAGTTACAACATTGAATCCTTCACAGCATGTTTCCCTCGTTAAGTGGGCCAGCAGATATTGCCCATGACTAGTTCACCCTGAGAGGTTAGTGCTGGGATGGGTTCTGCACCCGCAGCATGTGTGACACTGACACCCAGAGTATAGATTCGGGGGCAAACTCAAGGATCTGCACCCAGGCAGAGTGCTGGAACTGCAAAGCATGTCAAAGTTAAGGTGCTAACATGCTGGGAGGGGAGATTCCAGGTGGTGGGGCACCAATCCGTCTGCTGGCCTTGGTGTTCCACATGCTTGTGCCTCCTTGTTTTACAAGGTTACATCTTGTGCTGCCAAATGTGGCGGAGGCAGCATTTGGACAAGGGGGGGTCAGCCCGGGCTTCTTTGCGGCAGCTGTGGGGTGACGAATCACTGGAGCCCTGCGATGTCCCACTCTGGCTGGGGTGGCAGGGATGCGATGGGAATCCAGGTACAGGCTGGACTAATCAATGCTCTTCTCTCCTTTTCAGGGGAAGACTGCACACAATTCCGCCAAGCTAGAGGAGTCCACGTGGAGCATCACCGATGCAATGAGACTTGTGGCCGAGCACCATGCTTCCTCCATGGAGGGAGTGGCGACTCTCGTGGAGAGGCTCCTCCAGGAGACCAATTAGGGCCTCTTGGGGTTGTGCACGGACCTGCAAGCCCTCACAGTGGCATTGACCTCAGCTGATCAGTGCCAGTGTGGGAGCTGGTTTGGGCACCAAGTATCCCAGCTCGGTGCCCATCCATCCACAGTGAGCAAGGAGGTCCGAAGTGACCTCACGTCGGCACAGCAGCTGCCTGTCACCTCTGCGGGCTGCTCAGGGCGCAGCAGCTCCTCCGCCCATCTGCCAGTGACCGTGGCATCCGATGAGGCTGCGGCAACTGGGGAGATGCCAGCTGCGGAACTGGCCGCTCCCTCCCAGGCGGGGCCATCAAAGGCTCCACAGGCCAGAGGACGGCTGCCAAGGTCATCGAGGCCAACAGGACAGCACAGTGAGCAGGCTGTCAGCATAGTGAGCAGGCTACCCTGGCAGCAGGATAGTGACATCTTCTGCGGCCCCTTCTGCCTTGGACTTCCTGTTGGCTCTGTGCCCCTTTTGCCTGCACCTTTCCTCCCAAAGATGGCTCCCCTGGAGGCTGAATGTGGACTCCTGGCCTCCTCCCCCTTCTGGCCCTCCCTTCCTCCTCAGAGGAGCTGCCTCCAGTGGATAGCACAACACCCATTCCCTGGCTAAGGGAAGGCTTCCTGAAGCTTGCAGGCCCCAGAAATGATCTTTACTGTAGAGTGCTGACCAGAAGGCTGTTACTCCTTTCTAAGCAGCTGGTATGAGTTTTGAAGTATTCCTGCTCACACAAGCAAGTATCAGTAACTTTCACAATTAAATATTTAACAGATACCACTGTGACCCCACTCATCCCTCTTATCCCGCCCGTGGATGAGGTTAATACAAATATGTCCTACCCGCCTGCCCGTTGCGCCTGTGCAACGTCCTGAAGATCGCATGGGCCCCAAAAAATTGCAGACAATTGCTGCCTCAAGGGCCTTAACTAGCTGATTAACTAATGGCGGGCGCACATCCGAGAACATCGTGCCCATCTAAATATCGCGATGGCGCGCGGTGATGTCGGGACACTCACACGATGTCGCCGCGCGTCATTTTACGTGTCGGCATGCGGGGCCCACCCCCGCACACCAGCGAGAAAATTCTGGCCACAATATCCTGAGGGGACTTGACAGGGTCGATGCAGAGGGGATGTCTTCCCTTGTGGAAAAACTAGAACTAGAGAGAACAGTTGAGGCCACAATCAGACCAGCCATGATCTTATCAAATTGTAGGGCAGGCTTGAGGGGCCAAATGGCCTACCCCTGCCCCTAACTCGTATCTTTTAACGTTCATATAACTCTACTCACCTTTCTCCTGAGGGACTGCAGAGAGATAGCCTAACCTGCCTCTCACCTGTCGGAATAGGTGGGAAGTTGACCTGACGGATTTAACGCAGGCCTGCAAGTTAAAACAGCCAGGACTAATTTCTGAAGCTTTTGGTGAGTTTCTAATGTATACCACTGCCCACCTATCAAAACTGGCCTGGAGTTAACATTGGGGCAATTTTCCAACAATGTACATTATACCAATTGGCATTGAAATCATAGCAAATTAAACTTAGCAAGTAAAGTGTACATAGTTGGTCAAATAAAGGAGACTTAAGCTATTAGAGTCCATTTTTGTACCCATAATCCTGTTTGACATAGGACTTAGGAGCGGGAGTAGGTCATTCGGCCTTTCGAGCCTGGCTGATCTGATTGTGGTCTCAATTTCACCCTCCTGTCTGACCCCCCTTTGATTCCTTTGTCCACCAAAGATCTAACACGACTTTGAATAATTTCAATGACCCATGGAATAGAGTGTATTTAAAAAAAAACCATGTTAGCTCTCCCCTGTTTTCTGATCCGACTTCCAAAAGTGCTTCTAATGGCAGAAAATATTGATGTTAAAATTATTGCAATTGAACAGTTTTCAGACTTTTGTAATATTTTCCAAGTCTTTATTCCCCCTGAAATGCATTGCTTTAGATTTGGATGAGTAAAACATAAAGTCATGTGAGATAATTCTATTTCTGCAACTGATATGACCTTAAGTTATACACTCAGTAATTATACACAAAAAGCAATGACTTAGATAAGACTGATAATTGTTTCTTAGATAGTTAGGAAACTGATTTATGTTTTATTTTCCTAAAGCTGCCAGAAAGGCAGTGAAATCTGGATAACAGCTTTGCTAGAAACTTAAGATTTATGTTTTTTTAATATATTGTTGTCTGGGCTAAAGCTGTGTGTACATCCCCTCAGATTCCCAGGTGTAGGGCTGAATTTTACAACCCCCTGGGTAACGGGGAGACACATAAAATACGAGGGGTGGCTAGTTCACCACCACCTTGTCTCTCATAATACAGTGGATGGACGGGGGTGCCAAACTTGGCAGCCTGTCTGCCATATTTGGATAAATAATTAAGGGTCTATTGAGCTTGTTTACATACACAGTTGGTGTGAGTAGGCAGGCAAGAGTGGGCAGCTTGTTCTTTCAAAAAGGTTTTTAAAAGGGCGGGAAGGAAAGGGGTACTATCTTCGGGGTGTGCCTTTGGGCTTTGGGGGGCTCCCTGAAGATGGTACCCCTCCTTCCTTCTACCTGCACTGTAAAACCCACATCCCCACCCCCTTGCCACTCCTCCCTAAGTGTTCGATCCCTCCCAGCTCACTGCCTCTGACTTACCCGAGTCTGGGATCCAGTGGGTTCTTCATCCAGGGTCTGCTTGGACTCCCATCAGTGCCCCCTTGTAAAATCCAGCCCACAATTGCGCCACTGAGAAAGTTCTGGAGTCACAGGTCTAAAGGATCTTTTGGGAGATTTTATCAGAAAGCCAAGTCATCATTTTGGATTTCAATCCATTCATAGCTTTGGTGATTTCCTGGAGACTTATGGAGAAACATGATTCTGGTTGATACATGGGGTAGAATTTTCCTGGACCTGGGGTGAAAGCTTTAAGGTGAAGAAGGGGCTGGGGAAATAGTGGGGACCCACGTTGGGGTAGCTTTCCGATGTATTCCTGGCAACGGGGAAATGGATCGGCTGCCCACTGAACAGAGGTGGGCTGCCAATTAGCATATTTAAGGCCCCAATTAGGAATGATTTAGATGGCCCACTGACATCCCACTGGCCATGGAGCACCCCACCCCCACAACAATTGTTTAAACATGGGGCAGAATTTTTTGCTGAGCGGGTGGGCAGGCATGTGCCTGACATGCTTGAGCGTAAAATAAAGTGTGATGACGTCGGGCGAGTATCCTGACATCATCGCACACTCACGCGATATTTCCGTCGGTGGGCACGCGCTGAACTTGGAAGCATGCCCGCCGACAATTAAGCCCAATTAACAGTGCAATTAATGAAGATTTTTCATTGCTCATCCAATGTTACGGTTGGCGGGTTGGTGAAATGGTCAGGCGGCCTTTGTATTTTTCAGGAAAACTCATCCACGGATGGGTTGAGGTTCCCGTGATAAATTAAGAATAATTTTCTTATTCTTATAAGAATTTTCATTACCTACATTTTCAGGTGACTAATTATGCAGATTGGACGCTTTTTTCTGGTTTCTGTGACCTTTATTTTAGGCGGCTCAGGCCTTTAGCTCACTGAGGCAGATCTCTGCCTTCAGGGAACTTTCTGTGTGTTCTCCCCCATGCCCGAGCTGACATCAGCGTTCGCCCTCCTCCTGCCCCCACCCTGGCAGCACTGAGCTTTTCAGCACGTTTTTCACGCTGGCTGGCCGTTAATTGGTCAGCATTCAGCTAACTTCAGCTGCTCTTCCAATAGAGCCCTGAAGCTCTGCTTAAGGCTGGGAAATTTGGAATTTAGACAGTAAATTTCAGTTAAATGCTAAATACAAACAAAATTCAATTTTTAAAAAGAGATTAACACTCCCTTACTCACCCAAAGCACTAGCAATCGTTGCTAAGTCACTCTGAAATGTCTGCTTATATATCCTTCTCAAACTAAGGAGTTTGCTGACCCCAGTTACAGAAAAACTGGTTTAAGCCGCCTTCCTTAATTAGTTAACTTCATCTTAAACTGCTGTCAATCTCTAGCACCACGACAGGATGTGGTGTATTAGTCCCATGACTCTGTAGTCAGTCTACAAGTAGAAGCAGTAGGAGTCAGATGCATATATTTAGTTTCCTCATTAACTATGTTTATAGAGACTTACCTTCAAATAGAGAACTCACATTATTGTTTTCATCAAACCTTGTCATGTGACATGTTTATCGAAGAAAATAACAGGTGCCCTCGAGGCTTCCAACCTGCCTCAGTGGCGTTCAACTCCCCCAATAGCGCTTCCGAGGCTTCAGAGCTACCAGTTCTCTGATTGAGCCAGCAGCATCTGGAGCCCGCCAACTCTCCTTACCTGGAACATCCTCATACCGATCTGGATCCTGGCAAGTGCAGGCTCGAGACCCCCTTTTGATCCAGAAGTCGGGGTCCTGAAGCCTGTGGGAAAATTCAGCCCATTTAGTTTCTAGGGGTGGAATCGACCCAGATTTGCACTAAGTGTGGTAGCGAGTGTGAGAAAAGATGCTTTACCTGCCTGCTGCAACAACAGGTTTTCGCTCTGTATTGTCACCTTCTGGCCTCATTAGTTATGCAGCTACAGGAACCACGCTGTCTTGCTGGCGAGTGGCTCTGATTTGCCCACCATGCTGTTACCTCACTGCTTCCTCACACCAGGTGCCATATTTAAACTGTTTCCATGAGCACAGTTCTCAATGCTTGCAGCCCAGGACTACTCCAGTGAAGACATAGCCCCGAAAGCTGAGAAGAGTGCAGCCCCCCTGATTCAGTGACGCATCCATGGGATGCCTTCTGGACACCATGGAGACCCACCGCGATGTCCTCTACCACCGTTCTGGTCACCCCCCCTAGGACCATCAGTGTCACCACTTCGGCTTTGGAGGTAGTGGCAGTGGTGGTCAGTGCCAACGCTGCACACAAGAGGTCAGCCAACCAGTGCAGAAAATGAATGAATGACCTCATCCATGTCATCAGGTAAGTCAACCATCTCATCACTTTAAACTCACGTACCCACAAGGCCATCAGTCATTTACTGGCATCTCACTTGCTGCCAGCTCAAGGAACATCGCCACTCACTCCCTCAAACATACCATCTCCATCTGGGCTCATCTCCTCTGGAGACTGCCTCCTCAAGCCTCACCATCTTGAGGCCATTTGCACAGATCGACATATGCCCCTGCACACACCCTGGGATACCCTTTCTTCAGTTCAGCCCTTGCCCTGCAGCCTCTTCCCTTGCTTGAGGCCACTTCTCCTGCTTCCCCAAGCAAGCCCTAGCCCTGCAGCCGTTGAAAATCCACCCCCACCTTGCGGCCGGTCTGGTAGGTAGAGTCCTGCCCGTAGGCCTCCCTAAAAGTGATGTGGTGCCACCTGCGAAGCCTGGTGCTGATGACTGCAAGTGCTGCCTGAAGCAAGGTAGGAAAACAAACCTCAAAGTCCTGAGCGAAATGCAGGTCGCCAGGTGCACGTCGCTTATGTACAGTTGTGAAACATGTCGGCGTGTAATCACGCTGATGTGCCTGGATGAGCCAACATGGGGGGGACTGATTCCAGCGAGCAGGCCTTATCATGAGATGCTAAAGCACTGAAGTTAGGGTCCCAACGTGTGGCGGCGGGAAACGCAACCTGCCATTGACAGGTGGAGCGGACGATCAAAACTGGTTTCACGACAGTGTTCATCAGCGTAAAGCTGATTTTTGGCCGTCTCACCATATTTTCCGCTCTCGCCTGCCATGACGTCCAACACCAACAGGACTGGACAATTCCACCCTAGGTCTTAAGTTCTGGAATTTGCCCCCAAACCTCTTCGTCTCTTTTTTTTAAGATACTGCTTCAAACCTAGCACTTTGATAAAGAACTTGATCACTATTGCATTCACCTGTTCAGTGTTTAGTGTGTGTCTGTTGACTGTTCCCTGTGCTGTTAGTCAAGCCTGTGGGTGTGGTTAAAGAGAAACTGAAAAGAAGTTTGTGACTGCCCATGTTAAAAGCTTTTGTAATTAAGTCCTGTTCGTACTTAGAACCTGTTATGTGTCATCTCTGCACAACTCTGAGGTATAAAACACAATAATCACCTGAACTAATGTCTCCTTCTTTGGTTCAGTGGCAGTTTCTATTTGATAACACCCCTGTGAAGCACCTTGGGATGTTTTACTGTGTTAAAGGTGCTTCATATAAATGCAAGTTACTGTTGTTGAAAATCTAAGCCCCCTTCTACTCTTTGGAAATGAAGAAAGGCCTTGCAAAGAACCTCAAAGAAATGAGCAAAAACTCTGTTAATACACTTCTTGTGGAAAGGCATCCTCCCTAACTGAAATGAGAACGCGTTCTTACTCCTATTTACAGTGCGGGAACCCTGTGATGTGGCCAGTCTTGTCTCCTGCTCATAATCCTTTGTAAATTCTAACAATCTAACTCAATAACAGACAGCCTAACTCACTGAGGAAATGGAAAGTATTACTGCTGGATGTTGTTTAGCAGACCCACCAAACTCTGCATGTTCAGTGGAAAACTCTTTGTCTCTTCTGCTTTCGGATGATGTGTTCCTGGGCAGTAATTGCTGATGATGACCTTGCTTTCTCTCAAGGGGCTTCAAATGAATAGGGAAAAACGCTACTGAAGGGTATGGCTCTCCCATTTATTCATTGTGATAGTGAAAGCCTCTTCTTACAGGTATAGTTTTAATGGAGTCCTTTTACTACTGTTAGGAGTTTGGAATCGCCCCATATCTTACACGCCAGATGCTTTCTTTCATTCATTTTATGGTGAGGAGCAAGAAAAACACTTTCAAATACCACATTCAGGCTGGCTGTAATTGTAAGAAAGTGAAATAATAAATAAGTAAAGAGAAAATATGGGAGCGGGATGGAGATAAATGTCAAGGATGCTTTTATTAGAGAACAGAATAATCCCTGGATCCTTTGAAACATGATTTATGTAAAGCCATGTGGAGATTAGTGTACCACATTGGGTCCAATTGGCTCAGTGGAAACACTCTCAGCTTGGAGTCAGAAAGCTGTGGATCCGAGCTCCGCTCAAGGAACTTGAGCACGTAATCTAGATTCATATTTGTGTACAGCGGGAATTCTTGAAGCTGTTGAATAAGGTTATGTTGGCGTAGTGGTTTCATGCTACTGGGCTAATAATTCAGAGGTTGAAGCCAACAATTTGGAGAATGAGCTAAATCCTAACACAGCAATTTAAGACTTTGAATTCAGTCTAAAAAAATCTTGACATTAGAAGCTGCTATCAGCAATAGGGACAATGAAACTTTTGGATTGGTGTTAAAGTCTTGACTGGTTCACTAATATCTTTTAGGGAAACAAATCTGCTGTCTTTATCTTGCCTGGCCGATATGTGATTTCAGTCCCACATGGTTGACTCTTAACTGTCTTCTGAAATGCTTCTCACTTCCATACATTATACTACATCTGCCACTTGTTGCCCACTCACTTAACCTGACTATATCTCTTTGCAGCCTCTCCATGTCCTCCCCACAGCTTACCTTCCTACCTAGCTTTGTATCATCAGCAAACCTAGACACATTGCTCTCTGTCTCTTCATCTAAGTCATTAATATAGATGGTAAATAGCTGAGGCCCCAGCACTGACCCTCGTGACACTCCACTATTCACTGCCTTCCAACTTGAAAATGCTCAGTTTATGTCCACTCTCTGTTTCTTGTCTGCTCATGAATCCTCTATCCATGCTAATGAATTACTTATTAACTCCATGATCTCTTATCATACCTATTAACCTTTTGTGTGGCACCTTATCGAATGCCTTTTGGAAATCCAGGTATACTATATCTACTGGTTCCCTTTATCTACCCTACTAGTTACATCCTCAAAAACCTCTAATAAATTTGTCAAACGGAATTTCCCTTTAGTAGAGCTATGTCGTCTTGTTCTAATCATAAGTGCATTGTTAAGACTTCCTTAATAATAGATTCCAGCATTTTCCCAAGGGCTGATGTTAAGCTGACTGGCCTGTAGTTTACTGTTTTCTCTCTCCCTCCTTTCTTGAAAGGCAGTGTAACATTTTTCACCTTCCACAGTGCTGTTAGGGAGGGAGTTCCAGGATTTTGACCCAGCGACAGTGAAGGAACGGCGATATATTTCCAAGTCGGGATGGTGTTTGACTTGGAGGGGAACTTGCAGCTTTTCCAGTGCATCTATTGCCCTTGTCCTTCTAGGTGGCACTGGTTGCGGGTTTGGAATAATAACATAATAACATAACATAATAATAATATAATTAGATTTAACAATTGAAGTATTTTTGTGTTTCTTGATATCTTAATTAAAGCTTTTACTTCAAGGTCTCAGGCTGCTTCAAAAGCACTGAACTCACAACTTTCAACCACATCTGTGCTTTGAGCATCAACAGAATTTTCCAACATGCAATATATGCATCAACAGCCTTTCAGAGGTCAAGGGGCATGTCCTCTCATCCTGTATGCGTTCTGTTGCTTTTTCCAAATGGCATTGTTAGAAACTGGAGCCTGAATTCTCAAAGCTTTACTTCAAGCAAGTGAAAACATTCTTTAACAATTGCTGCTAACTGCTCAGGCAAACAACACCAGCGATCAGCAGCACCTGTAAACAGGAGCAGCCATAACCAAAAACACCTTTGATCGTGGCTCCTTTGTTAATGTACTAAAGAAGACAAAAACATTGGCCCAAATTTCTGGGAACCCCTATTTCCAACCCTGATCAGTCAAAAATGTACCCACTTACCTTCTTTTGATTTTTCTGGTCAATCTTCCAATGGAGACTCCTTTTGAACTCAGTCAGTGCTGGAAATCTCGGAGACATCAGAGAAGGGAATCTACGCAGAAGCCATGCCCCCTTTTTGTGACACTAGGTGCCGTATTCTGGTAAGCGTTCACTAACATACTGAAGTGCTTGGGAACATTTAAACAGCTTTTCAGTGTGTTAGTAAATGAGTGTTGTAGAGTGGATGAGGTAAGTGGGTAGAGGGGTAGGGTGGATGAGTTAAGTGGGTAAAGGGGTAGGATGGGTGAAGTAAGTGGGTAAGAGGGTATGGTGGCAGTTGGGCAGGGTGGCAGCCAGGTAGCCTGTTGATCAGGTCAGATCATGTTGGGGGGGCGGTGGCCAGGGGAGGGTTGGAGACGGGGAGGTGGGTGGGAGTCAGGGATGTCAGTCGTATAGTTACCCAGGAGTTAGACTAGGATTTTTCTGTCTAACATTTCCTGGGTAACTATTCAGGCAAGTAAGTCAAACTCATCTAAAGTCCCAGACTCTAACTCAGAGTTGGAGACTATTTTGGAGAGTTCCGGGGCAGTGGAATTGCTATTGGAAGTTCAAACATCCAGGGCAATTCCCACAGTCAGCGCGTTGAGACTTTCAAGCAGTCCCAGAGTGCATCTTGGGGATACGTCCGGTCTCCAATGATCCAGAGACCGGAAGATTTGGGCCAATATTTATCAAGAATGGATTTCTCATTTAGTCATTCTTCTCTTTAGTTATCTAGTTTATACAAAAACTTGAAAGTCGTACAAAGGATGATCTTTTGAGTCTTTACAATGTAATTTTTAGTTATGGAAATTCATGTTGATTAAATATTTTATAATTAAACAAACTTGTTAAATATGCACAAAGCACTTTCTGCATCTGTATTCCTGGTTTTTACTGGGAGTTCATATGTGGAAAGTGTGCACCCTCAGCCTTACATTTCGTTGCCCAGTAATTTTATGGTGTTAAGAATTTGCCATCAAATACTTTAAAGTGTGAATATAAATACAGGAACTTTGGACCAGTGTTGACATTGTGTGGAAGTTTCAGAAGGAATGAGCTGTACTGATGGAGTGAACAAGTGAGAGAAAAAACCCAGAAAACTTGTTAAGTGGCTAGAGGTAAAAGAATAAGCTGAGAATGTGAAATAAAAAGCAGGGGCTGAATAATACGTTCCCAGATCGAGAGCATTCGCTGCTTCGCAGCACATAATATGGGGCGTGGTGACATCAGGCGCCGTTTATGACATCGTCACACTGGTTTGCAATAATACATTATGTGGGTGGGTCAAAAAGTCAGAAACCCACCTGCATTATTTAGATTGCATTGAGAAGGCAATTAAGGTCATTAACGACCCAATTCACAACTATAATATGTTCAGAAGGCAAAAATATGCCTTCAGTCTGAGAATCAAAACAGGTGGGCAATCTGTTTCTTAACAGGCAAGCTTGTTGGGGCGAGTTTTAAAACTGCAGCTGAGACCAGAGTTTCAGTTCTGCAGTTAACACTTTATTGACTGCAGAGACTGCTCACGTGAATGAGGAAAGGAAACTATTGGATATTGTTTCATCAGGAGAACTCTCCCCTGATTCAGAGGGCTTTTTGTTGATTATTCCCCTGACCATTTCCCAGGGTTGTAAAGTCTCAGAAAGATGGGCATCGTGGTCTCAGTTGGAAACACAACCTCCATTGAGGAGGAGAGAAGGGTTAGGAGGAGGAGAAGGGTGAAAAGAAGAGAACATAGGGAGGCTCTGGGTGCTGTGATTTTTCAGGAAGGGGGCAGAGTAGCGGCAGATCCCGAGGGTCAGGAGGAACCCAGAAACCCTCAGTGGAGGTGTAGATAATCTTATGCTGCCCCAAGAGTATACAGGTAGAGATTTAGTGCAGGAGAAGACTCAGGTTTTCAAGAGCCAATAGGGCATCACTTTGTGAGATACTCACAGGAGAGATCGCATCCAACTGCATTGGGGGCCACCTGATTCCTGTCGCATTGAAGGTGACAGTGACGCTGAACTTTGTTGTAACAGGCTCATTCCAGGCAGCTTGTGGAGACCTTAGTGGGATAACACAGCCTGCTGCACACTATTGCATCAAGGTGTTCACAGATGCAAACTTCCGAAGGACTGGGAATTAGATCTCATTCACGCAGGATGTCCACAGTCAAATGGATAAAGCCCGAGGATTTGCAGCAATTGCAGGTTTCTCTAGGGTGCAGGGCACCATTGACTACATGCACATATCCATTAAGGTTCCTGATGGACAGCCCTGCACCTTAATCAACAGGAAGGGATTGCACTTGATCAATGTCTAGCTGGTGTGCAACCATAATCGGTGGATCATGCAGGTATGTGCCAGGTACCCGGGCAGCAGTCAGGACTTATACTTCCTTAAGAACTCACAGATTCCAGACCTTTTCACTGGCCCAGATTTCCTGGACGGATGGCTACAAGGTGATAAGGGCTATCCACTGAAAAGATGGCTAATGAAGCCCTGGGAGGGTGTCCAGATCTGATGCAGAGAGGAGGTACAATGAGAGCCATGTTAGCACCAGGGCCATAGTGGAGCAGACCATCAATATCCTAAAGATCTGGAGATACATTGCAGTACTCCCCCTCACGTGTGTCCCTGATGATCGTGGTTTGCTTTGCACTCCATAATGTCGCCATCCAAAGAGGAGATACCCTAAAGGAAGAGCACATGTCAGATGAGGGCAAGCCCCTGACGAGGAGGGCGATGATGAGTTGAGAAACCATGGCCATACTTCTGCTGATGACCCCGGCCATGATTGAGTGGGTGGGTGTGACAGCAGGGATGCCTTCGGCAAAGGTTTCTATAGAGTGTCTTGCCGCTGCTACAGAAGGGATCTGATGAAATCTTGGCCCTCCTTTTCCCAGTTGCAATGAGAGAGTCCTGTATCCCTTATATCCAAACATTCACCATCACTCCACATGAGAACACGATTCCTCCTGCCCTCCCTCAACCTTTTATTTCTTTCCTAAACCTCCAAGCACCAGTCACACAGCATTTAATAAGAACATCATCACAAGGAAACATGAGATTTTTGCTTATCCACAAGCTTGAAAAGTCTAACATCAATGAATAAAAGCCTTACCCATGTGCCCCTATTTGTGACTAATGTGGATATTTACTAACACATTTATGAGTGCTCCAGTGCAGTGCTCCCCCCTTACTTGCAGCTGCACTGAAGAGAGGCGTCTGATCTGCCACTTCCCTTGCCTTGGATGACTTTGGCAGGCATCCTCTGTGCGGCTGTGGTCATGAGCGGCCGAACACTCCGGGAGACTCTTGCCGAGACACGTGAGTCTTCAGTCACCGCCGCAATGGTTGAGGCCTGTGTCAATGGTTGTTGGAAGGGGGAGATGCTGCCCCCATCGAAAGTGCCATGAGAGGAACTTCCAGATAGTGGAAGTTGCTGCTCACCCTGTGCCACTAGGACCAGTTGGTCCTCCTTGCCAACTGGAAAGGTTCCAGGAGCTGGGTGGGCGACCCAGTTCCCAATTCCCCAGTCGCCCTGGGTCTGATCCTCTGTGCTCAGAGCCAGGCCGATGGCATACAGGTTAGAGAGCATCCCGCCAGTTGCGTCTGCGATGTGCTTCGTTTGCACCAGGACAGTCACCAGTCTGTTTATGGGGGAAGCTTGGTGCTCTGAAAAGTGGGTGATCGCAGTGCTCATGGCCTCAATGGACACCTCCACAGTCCGGGTCGAAGCATGCAACCCCTCTATGGTACCTACCAAATCTTCACAGGCCTCGCGCTGAACATCCAGCATCTGCTGCCTTATGGACAACCCCAGAGACTCACCATCTGACTCAGAATCAGTCTCTGGATCACCCGAGGCACTCCTCCGACTGTCCAAGGTCTGCTCCACCACACCATCCAGCAGCTACGTGTGCGAATGTGAAGTGCCCTCACCAGTGTGCATGACCCCTGTCCAACGCACGAAACCCTGCCAAAATGCCACTATCTGCAATGGTGCTGGATGCAGAGAGATGATGTGAAGCTGCATTATCCGAGGGTCCTCCTTGGAGGAGGGGGTTTCCTGGGTGCCTTCTGGTGCAGCTTGCGCTGAAGAGACCTCTCCTCTAACAGAGAGAAATCAGTAAGAGGGTAGTTGGGTATCCAATGACTTGACACATCAGCACTATCACATGATGTACATCAACCATTTCATGGTCCAACATGAGTGATTAAATGCTGCAGACACAATGAACCGTTGAACGGTGATCTGAAGCTTGAGACCATAAAGCTTGTCAAGGTTCCATTGTGTGAATTCTATTCACCAGACACATTGCATAACCCTTAACCTCCATTAAACCACCACTAGCCATCCCCTCTTATCAACCAGTTTCATACTTTGGCCATCTCACCAGAACCAGGCCTTCCTCCAATTTTGCCACTGCTTATATCCCTGGATGAGTTGGGCTCCAACAGGCCCACTCTTGATCCTCACAAGGAGTCAGGACCTCCAGATTGTATAGACTCCTGCCTGTACAGGCTCTCTCTTGGCCATTGTGGGCTCACTTCTCCTGAAAAGATTTGACACAGGGATTTCATCAAAAAATTCAAACTATCATATAGTAAGCACCTAACCCATTATCAGATCAATGCGTGCCAATCTGAAGTCTATTTCCATGCGTCATAAGGTGATCCTGCCAACCACCTGTATAACTAGACTATTGTTTGAAATTCACAATGGCATGGTATAGGGTAGCTGTGTCCTTGTGGAATCATGCTACTTTTGATGAACAGCTGACCTCAATTACCTCGTGAATTTGCTGGTGAGACCTTTACCACACTGGACCAAGGTTGCTCATACTGATGCCGTATTCACCCTGGCTGACTTCATGAGGTCATTGAGCCTTTTGTGGCATGGGAACAAGTCCTTCTCACCATGCCAGTACTGTTGATCTCTTCAGTCACCCCCTCCCACACAGCACAAGTCTGACTGGACTTCTTCCCCTTGCCAGCACTTGGAATGAGCTGGTCACGTCAATCATACACTGCACGTAGGAGGGCACAAAGGGCGGCCTCACTGAACCTGGGGATATCTTTGCGTCGTCTGGAACCCCTCTTCCCTTGTTCCGACAGTGCCGACATCTATGTATTGAAATATGAAATAAATGTACAACTTCCCAATGCCACAAGGTGGGAGACTTGCCGATTTTTAAAATTTCTGCCACCTATGAAGATTGACATGGTTTGCAGAGATTAGCTAAAATTTAAATTCACTTACCTGGACAGACTGGAAAATGCACAAGTTTTCTCCATGTATAGTAGATCCACTCGATTGATCATCTGATGGGTCACCTGACATTGTCCTGTTCCCAGGGGCTCTTTAAACTGCTGGCTGTGACCTTGTTCCAAGTCACTGCCTGCAGCTTCAGAGAATGGACATCCTGCCCTCCAGCACTCATTGGGTGGGATGATGTCTGTAGCCTACCCTTGCCGCTAATTGGGGGCAATTAATGTATTGTCGGGTGTGCTCCAATGGCGGACCCGGACGTCAAAATGCTGCTGATGTCCAATTGTAGAACCCAGCGCTGGTGTGCAACAGTAATATTCATCCCCAGAAATATAAATTGCAGAGATGAGTTTCACAAAATCAACAGATTTAGAAAGAAAGGGGGGAAAAGCAGCATAAACAGACCATTATTGAAAAGGGTAATACAGTAAAATGGATAAAATGATACCTATAAACCATTGCTGCAAAAGCAATTTGCATTTGTTTATTGCTATATAGTTTGGTGCTTTGGTTATTTGACGCACTGACATACTGAGGTACATGATTTGATAAATTTCATGTAAATTTATTTGACCTTGAGTGTCAGCTGTGGTTTAGATGGTAGCACTCCTGCCTTTTAGTCAGAAGGCTGTAGGTTCCAAGTCCTGCTCTAGGACTTGAGCATTCAAATCAAGACTGATAGTGAAGTGTAGTATTGAGATAGTGCCGCGTTGTTGGATCTGCTGCTTTCAGATGAGATGTTAAACCAGGGCTCTGATTTCCCTTTTAGGTGGATGTAAAAGATCCCATGATGCTATTTTGAAGAAGAGCAGGGGAGTTATTCCCCAGTGTCCTGGCCAATATTTATCCTTCAACCAATATCACAAAAACACATTATTTGGTCATAATCACATTGCTGCTTGTGGGAGTTTGTGGTGCACAATTGGCTGATGGTTTTCCTACAACAGTGACTTCAAAAGCAATTCATTGGCTGTAAATTGCTTTGGGACATCCGGAGGCCATGAAAAGTACAGTAGAAATGCAAATCTCTTTTCTCTTTTATTGCAATACACGTTTGGAAATTCAGATAAACATAGAGCTTGGCAAATAGGCTTGACAGCTTTGAAGAATTGTCCCTTTTGAATATTAAAGCACATTTTGGCCCTGGAGCTGTATGTGAAACAGTGAGATTGAGTATCTTTTATTGGAAAAAGTATGCTTATACAGGTGTAATTATAGAAGTAAATCAAAATGTTCTAAAGGGGAGGCAGCCTCCTCGTGTAATACAATATTCAGCAATATTCACTTATAACTGTGTGACAGAATGGAAGCTTTGGATCCAAGTCTGTGATTTTTTGTATTGTACGTTTGCCAAACTTTCTTCATCCAAAAACAAGAGAGATGACTTGTGAGGTGGAATATGAATGAGATCATTAGACAAACAGCCAGATCCATCTGACTAAGTAACACTGATAGGTAGTATTGGATGACAGAGTGGGATACTTAGGGCTGTAGAAAGCTTGTGTTCACAAAGAACCCTAAAACACTCTTTTACACAAAGATATTTCCCACTCTCGCCTGGAACATCAGGACAGGGGATTCCTAGAACTGTGTCAATATTTGCAGGGTTCCTTGCAGCTTGGCTAATACTTCCAGAAATCATCAAGAAAAATTGAAAACTAATAGGTTAGACGATGTGTTGGTTCCAAAGTCAAGCATATTGTAAAGTTTGCAATATTGTATTTTATTGACATTTATGTAGAAATTCCGAGCAGAGCCTCACTAGATGAGTATGAGTCAGAGAATCAGGGCCATGGTACTATAACTCCAGGTCGAATTTGGCCGACCACCTGTTTCCTGTTTATTCCGTGTAAACATTTGCTTAGGTGAGAACTGCAGAATGCAGCTGATCTCCTTTCTGGTGGATGAATAAAGGCACAAAGCACCCGGATGTATTTGATAAACAACCTCCTATCTCATGCCGCTTGTAAACAAAAGTAAATCTGATAAACAATGATGTATTCTTTGCCTCTTTTCTTAGGGTTATTAAGAAAACTTTCAATGTAGCTGTTGGTGATTTATCTCTGTCTGGTTTTGGCCATGCCAGTGATTTTTACAAGGTTGACAGATTATTATATTGGGCAGGTGGAATATACTTTCTTCTGTAATTGTGGTAGCAGCTCACTTGCTGATACTGGTGTCTCATACAGAGCATCAAGGGCCTCTCTTATACAACAGTGGCCGACAACCTGCGAGATTTTGCAGATGTCGCCTGCTCTAGCTTGGAAGCAGCACAACATGAAGAAGCTCATGGCCACGTCACCTGTACAGCCATTAGCAATGTCATCCTCACCCTGCTCAGAGACTGCCAACCTGCCTGGCAGATTTCAGTCAGTATCTCATTAGTGATGCAGAGATGTCACATACAGGGCAGAATTTTGCCCTTGATGGGTGGGCGGGCCCCACCGACTCAGCGGCGGGTGGGCAGCCAATCGCTGCTGCTGAAATGGGCCCTGCCACCATTTTAAGTGGGCGGGCCAATTAAGGCCTGCCCAGCGTGTTGCACGACGGGAAGCGCTATGCACTTCCTGTGCAGGGGGTGGGTGGGGGGGGGGGAGGGATTCCCCAACTGTCAGAGTGTGCTCTTTCACGCATGCGCACGAAAGAGTGCACATCTCCCTGAGGCTAAGTGCTGCCCCAGGGAGATCGCTGAAACTCTGTGAAACTCTAAAAATAGAAAAATTAAAAAATCATTAACATGTCCCCCTCTTGTGAAAATGTCACACTTGATGGGACATGTTAGTGAAGAACACAATACTTTATTAAAACTTTTAAACCTGATATCAAACCTCATCCCGCCTCATCCATCAAACCTCATCCCGCCACTGGATGAGGTTTGTAAAAAAATTACTTACCTGCCTGCCCGTTGGGCCCGTGCGGCGACCCGAAGTTTGCACGGGCCCCTCAAAATCCTGGTCGATTGGTGAGTTAATGGCCTTAACAAGGCCTTTAATTAATGGCGGGCACGCGTCCCACTGCATAGTGCGCCCGCCGACCGAAATATCGCGATGCCGCGCGCTGACATTGGGACGCTCGAGCGACATCAGCGCACGACATTTTAAGCGCTGGTGTGTGGGCTCCACCAGCCGCACTCCAGCCAGAAGATTCTGCCCACAGTGTTCCTGGCTGGGGTTGATGTAGGAGAATTGCTGCTTGAAGACCCTGGGTGGATTTGGCCTTCCATTGAGAACCCTTCTCCCCTTCTGCCCTCTTCAGTTCTTTATTTCCCCAGTAACTGAGCCCCAAATAAGCATTTAAACAAAACAAAAAGAACCAAAAAATACATATTTCATTGGATTTATTCATCAGGTTACCTTTTAATGTTTTCGTCAAAGTTTTTTTACTGAAGGCAATTTGAGCATATATTGTGTACCTAATATTCCAGGATAAATAAGTTCCATTTATTTAGCTGTACAGGTGACATTTTTAAGCTTGCAGCAATTTTTGTTCAATTTTGAAGACATATTTTAAGAAGAACTAATTCCGAAAGCTTTACTTGGTGAAAGTTTATATTGAGTGCTTTTTATTAAACAGAGAAACTGTATGTATCTGTGTGTGTGTTTTGTCTATCTCAGAGAGTGCAAAAGAAAATAAAGTGCAGTGGTTACCCATCTGTTGTAGCTTTTGATTTCTGTTCCATAAACTTCAGGAAACATATTAAGCTGAGAAAGAGAGAGATAGAGGCAGACAGATGCAGTAGGAGACAAGCAAAACTTGTTTTTCTCATTCTAATTTGATTTATTTTTAAGAAATTTGAAAAGAAAAAAATCTCTTTGGAAGAAACAGATCAGATGATTGGGTAGACGGAGGAAGAGGTGAAGAGGGGAAAAGTTAAAGCTGAGGGAAGGCTTTTTCAGACCTGTTTTCACTCTTGCCTTATATACTCAATTTTCCCTCCTCTGCCCCTAGGATGTGATGAGCCACAAGTTCATTTCTAATAGCCAAACCTTCAGGGTCTTTACAGCAACAACCAAAGGAAATGTAAATCTACAAAAATCCAAATTATCGGAGTTGCCTCAGAGGTTCCCAATAGTGGAATTACATTGCTATTTTTGCTCCACACTGAAACTTTGTGCTTAATTAAATTATTGTTATTCTTTTGAATGTATCTTCATGACTACATTGACCCTTCCCAATTAAAAGCTAAATTACTGAGTCAATGTATTTCACTTAAGAGACTTTTCTTATGACTCTGGGTACTTTTATCCATCTATGTTCAGTTTAATGCTGTGGGTCTGTGATGTAGCTGAAATTTCTCCAACTTCATCATAGTATTTCACAATGAACTACAGTACTGTATTTGCTTTATGATCAGATGGGGGATACTTCAACACACAATCAATCTGAATAGGTTCAAGCACAATCTCTAGCATGAAGGTCAAATACGCTATGCCTTGTGTTCTGCTGCTTAATTGCAATTTTAAGTTCCTATGTAAAATAATTTCAAAGAATGTCTTTCCTAATGGTTAGTCTCTAAAACATATGTCTAATATTTCAAAGGTCTAATATATAGAGCAAACTACAGAATGAGAAGTTGTATGTCTCTATTTGTCATACTCTCTGAATAGGATGAAAAATTGTGCAATCCATACTACAAGAAGTAATATCAGACTTCAAACAGTCGGAAAGATATTTTGCAGCATTCAATTATAAACTGTTATTAAGTGCCACTTGCAATATTTTATGTGACTGATATTTTCAGGTAAAATAATTTTGGTAAAATGGACTGCTCTATTTTTAAAAATAAAACATATTTTATCCTTTTTTTTTTAAAGGTATTCCTTTGCCACTCTTTAGGTTTGTCTGTTCTATGTGTTCCGACAGCTCAAAGAATGGGCAGCTGATCTATTTCCATCCCTGGCAATGTGGTTCTGATCCAACTGCTTGGAGGTGCATGAAGAAAGCATGGGTTAGCTTCTTCGCCAATAATTTACTCTGTTGCTCTGCAGAAGTATGATCTGGTGGCTTGGACACTTGATTGGTTTTGTTGCTTGGCAACTTTTACTGATGGCACAACTGAACACAGGAAATAGCCACGTGTGGAAGCATACTTGGAGCATTCTTGTCCCTCCACTCTGGCTCTCCTTTTATGAATTTAAGTTTCACTTAATAGTGCAAGTGACATTTCACTAGTTTAGCACCATTGTGGCATTTAGAAAAGTAAATAGCAGCAGGATTTGAAGCACAATTGAGAACATTCAACTTGTTTTGCTCACATTACACTATGATAATTTAATGCAGCGACAACAGAGTTTGTAGTTGATAAGATATGGAGCACAGATCAAAGTTAAAAATTGAAATAAAATTCTTGAGTTGGACATTATCATATGCCATGTTTCTCCATGGGGGTATTCAATGGGTTACTACCAGGTTCATGTATATAATCACAGTAATATGCTGGAGAAACTCACTGAAAAATGGCAGGGACCCATTTGCAGCAGCTCTGCAACAGCACTGAAATTTTCTTGCCTTGCAAGAGGCAGAATGGTGGAGACCTGGTGCTTGTAAAGTAAAATCCATTCAGGACAGGGCATGGGAGGTGCACAAAGAGGAGGGACCAGTTGCGGTGGTGGTTTGGGCATAGAACTAGGTCTACTGGCACTGTATGATGCTAGAACATGGTATTCGCGGTGAGATGATGCATGCTGGCCTCCACGTCGTGAGTGAACCCACCAGAGGGATCTGGACAAGGCAACTGACCTGGGTTACACCCTCCAACCCCCAGACACCCCAAAAATTATTTTTGGATCAGCCCTGTGCAGGGATCTGAAGAAGACATAGCTGGTCTTGGGAGTGGCCTGAGTGAACCCATTTAATATTGAACAGGTACTAGATTTTCCATTAAATAAGGCAGGATGGTGCAGACCAGATCTCCTCTTGCTGATCCCAAAAGTTCTGGTAGGGATATTGCTGGAGGACATCAGCAGGCATGATCCTGAAGGCTGGGATTGTGGCCTGTAGATACT
Source organism: Cetorhinus maximus (assembly GCF_964194155.1). Lineage (NCBI taxonomy): Eukaryota > Metazoa > Chordata > Chondrichthyes > Lamniformes > Cetorhinidae > Cetorhinus > Cetorhinus maximus. The sequence goes on along the minus strand of NC_135885.1, from coordinate 32,264,551 downwards.
TGTAGCTGTTCCTCCCCGCTACACCTAACAACATAGCTACAAATGTGGTGGAAGATGTATATACCCTCATTTATCTGTGACTTTGATGGTAACCTGCAACACATCATTTATTCACAAACAGATTGAGCATCATTATGCCAAGTTTCGCACCTAAATTTATACTGTGTCAATCTTTAATATTGTTGGAACAGGTTTAGAAAACAATAATTAAATGTCAAGAAACAGCAGTTTTCTTCTAGCTTGAACACAATAGGCTAGATTTTTCTTTGTTTTGCCACTGATTTTCTGGTGTACTTAGGGCAGATAATGGAGCATTTGTGGGTGAGATTTGTTTAGATCGGTTCAGTCTGCACTGACACCATGGTTCCTCTGAGCCCGTGCCCTGCAACACTGGCCTGCAAGGAATGAGTACAGATGTTGCTGAGTCTTTGGAGGTATTTAGGCTGCTTGCTTACGGCCTCCTCCAGTCATTCTTCTGGGACAGCAGCTTCACTCAGTTGAAAGTCACTTTAGGCCTGGCCACTGCTCAACCTTATCTCACTCAGAGATTTACTATGAGCAGTAGATTAGAAGCATGAGGAAGCAAGGTAGCTAGCTTAAAGGGTAGACACGGGGTGGAAGCTAATGCCTCCCCTGGTGGTGGGTTTGGAGGCAGGGGGGCATTTAACTGAGTGGGAGGGTGCAGAGTGGGGACCATGCCACCTTTATCCCACATTGGCCCGATTAACTTCGGGGCAGGAATGCTTTTTCAGTCCGTTCTGGAGTTTTATTTGGAGCTGGTGTACATGGTCACTGCCTTTGTACCTTCCGACACGGCGTGCTTGGCCAGCTCCCCGGGCAGCAGCAGGCGCACGGCGGTCTGGATCTCCCGGGAGCTGGTGGTGCTGCGCTTGTTGTAATGGGCCTCACCCACAATGCGCTCCAAAATATAGTTTCCGAATGAGTTCATGATGCTCATGGCCTTGGAGGAAATGCCGGTGTCGGGGTGAACCTGCTTCATCACTTTGTAGATGTAGATGGAGTAACTCTCCTTCCTCGACCTTCGCCGCTTCTTGCCACCTTTTGCTGCTGGTGTCTTTAAGGCTTTCTTGGCTCCCTTCTTGGAAGCTCCCTGCCTGGATGCTAATTGAGGCCCTTAAGTGGGTAATTAATGCTCACTTAAGAGCCTCATCCTGCCACTGCTGGTATTCAACCAGCAGCAGGCTAGGCGACTTGCCACACAGGAAGCCCAAAAAGCAAATCCTGTCGGCTTTGCTAGTGGGCTGCTAGGAGAATCCTTCATTCAAAGGCACTCAGTGCCTGATTGAGGGACCCAGCATTGGGAAGGGAGGGCCTACTGAGAGCTCCCCCTCTGCCCTTTCTTCTGATCCCCTATCACCCCTCTTAGCCAGCAACCCCCAACCTGTGACTCTTACTCTGCCCTTACTTGTGGCCTGGGCCCCTCATTGATCTTAGGCCCCTGGTGGATGCATCACCAGCAGCAACCATTGCTCCCAATGGCACTGAAGGGCAATGCAGAGCTGCTGGCCTCTGATTGATAGCTTGAAAACAACAGGAATTTGCACCATCATGAGTAAGACACCTGTAATTCATATTTAACATCTACCAACTGCCAGTTCTTACCTGGAGCAGATGGGGATTAAGGGAAAGGGGGATGAAATCTACATTCTGATTCTCTTAATGATTCCTGTTATTGGTTCATCCAAATCTTAGTGTAAGAAATTAAGACATATATAATTTGTGCAACACCAAGTTTTCGTTTTTAGTTGTCATAGTGAAGGATGTATCTGTTTACAATATCAACTTAAAAAGGAAGATTGTCCTGGATTTGCTAAAACTAAAATTCTCTTTTTTTTTATCATTCGTTCATGGGATGTGGGTGTTGCTAGCTCAGCTGGCATTTATTGTTCAGAGGGCATTTAAGAGTCAACCACATTGCTGTGGGTCTGGAGTCACATCTAGGCCAGACCAAGTAAGGATGATGGATTTCCTTCCCTAATGCACATTAGTGAGCTGGATGGGTTTTTATGACAATCAGAAATGGTTTCACAGTCATCATTAGACTTTTAATTCCAGATTCTTATTGGATTCAAATTCCACCATCTGCTGTGGTAGGATTCAAACCCAGGTCCCCAGAGCATTACCCTGGGTTTCTGGATTACTAGTTTAGTGATAATACCACTATGCCACTGCCATGCAACACAGGAATTACACAGCGTGTCTATCCCTGTTCATTGGAGCAGATATATTGAAGAAACCTTTCCAAATGCACATGTGCTGCACCTGTGAAAACAATTTATTTGTAACCTTTTGCACATTTAATGTGTTGAGTCATAGAATTGTTTTTACAAACAACTTCTGCACATTTGGTATCCATTATTGTGGAAGCCAGCAGCTTTGGCGAATGAACAGGGCTAGGCCTAATTTCGATGCCATGCAGTTATCTGACAATGAAGCTGATACCCCAAAAAATTAAAAAAGTTGTAGGATACAATCAGTAAAGCAACATCTTAATTGTGCATTGAAACTGAATGACTATTTAGAAAGTTAAAGATTTTTAGTTCATCTTCCTATATTTTATTTTTTTCTCAATTAACAGTTGATTACTTAGTCGCAGTTGAATGCATTTCCAACAACTTTGAGAGATTAAAATGCCATACATGTTGAATACCCAGAATTAACCCAAATACTAACTAGCAAAAGCATCAATTTAGCAGCATTCCAGTTCAGATAAACTGTGAACTTTGTTCAATCTGCTGGCTGTTATTCATCCTAGTGTTTCCTGAATAACACGAACTTAAAAAACATAGCATAACAAGGAGGTGGTCAGTGAGTCAATGTGAATTAACACTTTTTTTAACATTCAGTCATTGTGGTTTATTTTTTAGAAAACAGGAATCTCTGGTGTGCGTGCTTCTTATGCCATTGCTCAGCAAGAACATTTACTGTTTTGGTGCTTAGCACACTTTTAAACAACTTATTGCATCTGTGTAAACAATAATATAATTTCTGCAATGTGCAAACCCTTGGGTACTGTCTCTTACACAACAGAAGTTTATAAATAGGGTCAGAAAAGTCAAGTCTGCAGACATATCCATGGACACAGCCAATGTCCTTGTTTGCTGACCTGCTTGAAAAGCACGCTTGATCGATTTGTTAAGGAACATTCCCCAGCAAGTTTATCCCATCCAGGTGACCCGGCTGAGGTTTGAAGACTGGCTCACTATGGGAACCCAAGCTGCTTTTCCACTGTTCTTTTCAGCAGGGCTATAAATCCCCACTGAGCATAAATATTCTTAACCTGTTAGTTCCTCAAGGCCTTGAACTGGCATCATCGTCATCGTCGGCTGTCCCTTGATTTGAGGATGACATCTACTCAGGGTTGTGAGTTTCTGCCTTGGTTTTCTGTGTGACTGAGCAGGCCAATTCTCGACCCACATATCTTTGGGAACATGAAGCAGGATGCCCAATGAAATAGTGGGGTCCGGAGGGCAGGATTTCCTTCCTTTTCTTTCTATCTCCACCGCCGCTCTGCCTCATCATTAAAACATTTGGACTCAAAGCAGGATGCAGCTTGATGGACAAGTTGTCACCATTTTGAACAATTGGTAGCAAGCTCCTTCCAATCATTAACGTCAATTCTGCAGTGCTTCAAGGAGAGTTTCAGAATATCTTTGTAGCATTTTCTTTGTCCTCCCCAGAACGCTGGCCATTTGACAGTTGAGAAAACAGGACCTGAAGGGGGAGAAGCTTTTCATCCATCTGGACACAGTGTCCGGTCCATCGTAGTTGATTTTGCAGGGTTTTGTCTGAATGTTTGTGGAGCTGGCTCTAAGAAGGACACTAGCGTTTGTTCAACGGCCCTCCTGTTAAATCTGGAGGATGTGGCGGAGGCATTGCTGATGGAATTTCTCTAACGCTCATATAGTCCAGGTCTCACTGCAGTACAGGAGCATGGTGACGGCAACTATTCTGTACACTAGAACTTTTGTTGACTTAGGAAGGTCTTTGTTGTCAAACACCCATTGCCAGGGCTTGTAGAAGGCTGAGCTGGTGCAACTGATCTGGTGTTGGATATCTTCATCAATGGTGGCCCTTTGAGTGAGGTAGTTGACAATGTATGGGAGGGGCTCAACATATTCCAGAGTCTCTCCTTCAACATATATGGGAAGTGGAATATTTGACTGGCCAGTCTGGGTTGATATATGAGTTTTGTTTTGGCCACATTCAAGGACAGTCTATGGTGGTCAGTTCAGTTTTGGCACGGAGGTGACTGAGTTCAAAGAATTCTCCATCTAGATGGTATTTAATACTCACACCAGAGGGCAGTTGATCCTTGACGAGCTGAATAGTCACTCTCAGGTAGATTGTAAAGTATGGGGACTATCAAACAGCTTTGCTTGACACTGGTCTAGATTTTAAAGGCATCTGTTTCAGATCTCCTACTCAAGGCAGCTGTAGTCATATCATCATGAAGCAGTTGCAGGATTCTGTTGAAGTTTTTTGGACATCCAAGTCTTTGGAGCACAATCCGCTGAATCTAGTGATTTATTGAGTCAAATACTTTGGTCAGTTTGATGAATGCAATGAAGAGTTCCTGATATTGTTCTTGAAATTTTTCTTGAATTTGTCTGGCAACAAAGATCATGTCAGAAGTTCCTCTGGAAGGTCTAAAGCCACATTGTGTCCCCTGGGAGGATTTCCTCAGCTACAGGAAGTAGGCAATTCAGGAGAATGTGTGTCAGGATTTTCCCTGCTGTTACATGTTTAAAGACAGCAGTGCTTTCTTAGTGTCTTCTCAGTGAGAGGTCCTTATTGAACTGATTGTAAGATGGCAGCTTACAGAGCTCCCCTCATGGCAGAGGTCACATGACTACAGAAAGCCAGACAGGACATGTAGTACAGTTGCATTTCAAAACCCAAACATGCCCCTTTTCAAAAGAAACAAAGGATCCAAATATCCCCTTTTCCTAATGAGCAGAAGACACATTTGCATGCACGATCATGTGTAACTGTGAGTTACCTAGATAACCCACTACACACCCACTGTTCTCATGCATTAACAACTGTTTGTTTTACTAGTCAGTCTCTGCACCTGCATTTCATACATAGTCTTTAAACTGTGTAGGTCTCTTGATGGTATGCGTGCATGTTGTCATTGGCTGTTCATCTGGGTAATGTTCCTTGTCCGGAGAGTGTTGTTTCCGTGGCACTTGTTGCCCTGGTAACTGTTGCTGTTCCATTGCCGTTGTTGGGGATCCACGGACCTCTGGGATTGATGGTAGTTATGTACCTTTTCCCTGACTGGCTGATTGCTGTGAAGGAACAGCTTTGCTAGTTGTGCGTATATGCCTGTGGTTGCGCCGGTATATTTTGTCAATCATTTCCACCGTGCACGGTCAAGGTGACAACTTCTCTAATCATGTGCTACATAGCCACGTGGGTTGTCTCTTGTTGACAGCACTGAAGATTATACTCTGACAGGCTTTCCAATGCTCAGCTCTAACAATGATTTGACAGTTTTGTCAAAATGAAATTTGGTTTTCCACTGTTTCATCTTGATTTTTTTCACTCAAGCCTGTTAATACTTCTGATTTCGGTAGACTTTTTGCTATTGGAAGAGTAGTTTGTGTGTGGCGTGACATTAGTCTTTGGACTGGATTACTTTCTATACCTTCAGTTGGCATGTTTCTCCACTCGAAGGTTGCCTTCTATACGTTAGTGCTAGATTTGTTGATTTCTTGGTCATTCCTTTGACGATTTTCACTGCCGCCTCAACTTTCCATTCAACTGGGGATAGTGGGGAGATGATGTGTAGTGTTTAATTTTCCAATCCTTTGTGATGCAGTTGAATTCTTCACTCGTGAACTGAGGGCTGTTGTCAATTATCCCAATGTTTGGAATGCCATTATGACCGAAGTGTGCTTTCAGGTATTCTGCTGTTTCTCCTGTCAATGTTGAAGTCAGCTGGTCTAACCCCCAGTACTCAGAGTAGGGTCAACAGTGATAAAATAATCAGTTCCTGCTGGAGGGAAGAGGTCCACTTCCAGCTTCATCCATGGTCTATTTGGGATGTCATGCATCATCAATGGCTCTCCAGCTTGTTTAGCTTGGTACTCGTTACAAGCACCACACTGGCCTATGTGGTATTTAATTTCATTGCTCATGTTTGGCAAGTAGAGCACTTCTCTTGCTTTTCTCAGACTCGATTCAATTCCTTGATAGCTTGCATGGATGCGCTTCAGCATCTCTCCTCTCATCTCTTTAAGGATGATGACTCCATTTCTTTTGTACAAGATGCAATCTTGGGTAATCAATTCATTTTAGTAGGTGCAGTATGCTCTTGTGACCACAGGGGTGTCCTTGATGCTCTCAGGCCATCCTTTCATCACTACCTCTCGTAGAACTTGGAGAGTTACATCGTAGTGGGTAGTTTGCTTGACCTGAGCAAGGCGCTTCTCTATCAGATTCAATGGGCAGAATATTCCGTGCCCGCTGGTGTCAGGCATGTTTGGCAGCGTGAACGGACAATATGGCAAGAAGGCCAAAAATCAGTTTCATGACGTCGTGAAATCAGTTTGCAATCGTCTGCTCTGCCCGTCAATGGCAGGACGTGTTTCCTGCCATCAGGTGTTGGGAACCTCATTGTAATACATCTGCATACCATTATAAGCCCAGCTCGCTGGAATCATGCCCCCACACTGGATCATCCTGGCATATCGGCATGATTGCACACTGATGTGTTTCACAACTGTACGTAAGAGATGGGCATCTGGCACGCTGCACTTTGCTCCAGACATTGAGGTTTGTTTGCCTACCTTGTTTCAGACAGCATTCACAGTCATTAGTGCCAGGCTTCACAGACAGCACCACAGCACTTTTAAGGAGGCTTTGGGGCTCTACCTACCAGACCAGTCATAAGGCGGGGGTGGATTCTCAATGGCTACAGGGCTAGGGCTTGCTTGGGGAAGGGGGGTACAAGTGGCCTCAGGCAAGGGAAGAGGGCTGAGGAGGCAGTCTCCAGAGGACATGGGGCCAGATGGAGATGTGAGGGTGTGTGTGAGAGAGTGAGTGGTGACGTCCCTTGAGCTGGCAGTGAGTGAGATGCCAATGAACATGTGATGGGCTTGTGAGTGTGTGAATTCAGAGTGATGAGATGGTTGCCTTAGCCTGGTGGCATGGATGAGATCAACCATCCTCTATCTGCATTGGATGGCCAACCTCTTCTCTGCAGCATTAGCACTGATTACCACTGCCATCGCCTACCAAGCTGGAACGGTAATGTTGTTGCCCCTCCTGTGACCACAGCTAGGGTAGAGGACATCATGGTGGGCCTCCACGGTGTCCAAAAGGCGCTTGAGGGCCACATCACTAAACCGGGGGCTGCAGTCTTTTGACTTTCGGGGCCATGTCTTCTTTGCAGCAATCCTAGGCTGGAAGCACTGAGAGGTATGTGTGCGCCTGCACTTTTAAATATGGCACCCGGCGTGATGAAGTAGTGAGGTGATGGTGTGGCGGGCAAATTGGCTGCCATCAAAACAGCGAGTTTCCCAGGAATGCATGATTAACGAGGCAGGATTGGGACAAAATGGCGTGAAAAGACGCCATTGCAGCCAGCGAGTAAAACATCCTTTATTACCTCCTGCTACTGCACTTGGTGCAAATCTGGGATGATTCCGCCCAATATTTCTGCTGAGTTGATGACTTCCAGGTCATGTCAAGCTGCTGTTCACTTTGAATCTCTGTTGGCACATTTAGAGTTATCAGCCCAAGCTTTTGACTTGCTCCAGCTCTGATGAGTGGTTGTTGCATTCCATCTATGATCTGGAACTCTAAATCTTTCTTCTTGCCATTGCATTGGGCTCTCAGACTAATTTGTCCTCTCGGTATGAGTATCATATAGCCTCAACCTTACTTTTTAGTGCTTCAGTTTTGGATCACCATCTTGAACCATTTTGCACAGAGGCCTGTGAAGGTCATTATGTTGCTTGACATACCCGTGTCTATCTAACACTTCTTGTTTGCTTGATACTCTCCTTTGTAACAGTCACAAACCATTTGTCACTTATAGACTTGGTGGAACCAACCTGTTGTATCATGTATAGTTCTTCATCAGATTCTTCTGCTGATATCTCTCCAGTATAGGCTTGTTTTGCTTCTTTCTAGACAAACACTTGTGTGCGAAATTATTCTGCTTCCTGCAGTTAAAATACTGCTTTCCCCATGCTGGGCAATTCTTCTTTTCCTTGAAATGCTGTCGTCTGCAGTATTTGCATCCTGCCCTTTGTCTGTGATTGTTATGCTCTTTCGATCTGGAATGTTTCACAGCACAATGTTCTGCCATACACATGCTCTAGCTGATGTTTTACAAGCTCTGCATTTCCACACACATCTATCGCTTTCCTGAGCGTGAGTTTCTCCTCTTTAAGTAGACTTGCTCTCACTGAGGGGTCTCATAGGCCTAAAACTATTCAATCTTTAATCAGATTATCTTTTAACTGCCCAAATTCACATGATTCTGCAAGCTGTGTTACTGTAGTCACATACTGACTAATGGTTTCCTGTTCACCTTAATCTCTAGTTTTAAATACATATCGTTCATATGTAACGTTCATGGCTTTGAGGTTCAAAGCATTCGTTCAAGGCTTTCAAAATCTCTGCCATCTATTTTCTTTGTTCGTCATTAGATTTACACTTGTAGCAGTCCCTCCCCAGCAGTGTTAGAAGTGTAGCTACTCTTTTGGTTCCGGTTTGTTAATTAAGTCTGTTGCAACTTAATAGTTTTGCTATTGGAAGTGGAAAAACTGCAAGTTCTGCCACGTATCAGCTTTCATTTCTACTGGAGCTGGGATTGGAAAGTTTAGTGCCACGTTTGCTCACCCAATGTTTTACTTTCAGCCTTTGGTATGTGTTTGTTTTTCCTTATCCTTTTTTTTTAGCAGCTTTTAGCATATTTCAGCATTTCTGAGTGCCTTTCTGAGCTGTCTTCTATGCAGAATTTCCAGGATTTCAAAACTCTATTTTATCTCCACTTCCTGACACCATGTTTTGTGTTTAAAGTCAGCAGTGCTTTCTCAGTGGGAGGTCTTTATTGAACTTATTGTAAGATGGCAGCTTACAGAGCTTCCCTCGTGGCAGAGGTCATTTGACTACAGCAAGCTAGATAGGTTATGTAGTACTGTTGCATTTCAAAACTTCAACACCTGCTATGGACAAGAAAGAAATACCTTGATACTTTCCACAGTATGATTCATCTCCCTTCTTGAAGATATTTATAATTGTCACATTCCTGAAGCCGGGGGTGGGGGTAGGGGGAGAGGGGGTTCTTTTTCCTCCCAGATCTGAAGGAAACTTTGACCTGAGCAACAGTCCACCAGCTTTGAAGACCTCAGCTGGAATGCAATCAGGGCTGCAGGCTTTGTTGTTTTTCATCTGTTTGATTGCTTGTTGCAGCACTCCTATCAGTGGTGGTTCACCCCAGATTCTACCACAGAGTACAGGGAGATAGCCTGGAGAATATCAGCTGCCATTGTGGATTCATGGTTGAGGAGCTTCTGGAAATGTTTTCCATCCTTAAGAGAAGAAACACTATCCTGTGAGCAAAGGGGATTTTGTCCATGTGGCCTTGGTCTATAGATTGCCTTGATGGTCAGAATATTGATGGATCTCTTGGGCTTTCTCTCCCCACCACATGTCGCTTATCTTCTGGATTTGTCTTTGGGTGTCAGCCTTGAACTGTTGGAATGCTGCCTTCTTGACTTACGACTTTGCTTTGTTCTGTCAGGCAATGAAGGCTGCTCACTTTTGTTTCAGGAGGCCACATATTTCAGCATTGCTTCTGTCGAACCAGTCCTGGTGACAGCGATGCTCGATCCCAATGGTCTGGACACAGGAGTCTAGTGCAGCTGACTTTATTTGATCCCATTGTTCTAGAGTTGATTTGGATGGGTGAAGATTTTCCAGATTGGTTGTGAACTTTGCTTGGAATTCTTTTCTTCATTCCGGCTGCTTTAGGGTTGAGGCATTGATCTTCTTCCTATTGGACTTTTGGTTGATGTGGTGTCTTGGTGCTAGCTAGATATTCATCAACGATCAAACGAGTCAATGATCTGTCCAGCTGGCATCAGTTTCCCACATGGATTGAATGATACAGACACCACTTAGATCTTTGACTTGAACAATGACATAATCCAGGAGGTGCCAGTGCCTTGCTCTAGGCTGTCTCCATATGGTTTTGTATTTGACCTTCTAGAAGAAGAGTGTGTTTGTTATAATGAGGCCATGCTGAGCACACCTTGTCAGCTGCAGGACAACATTTGCATTCTCATGCTATCTTTCCCAATGGTTCTTCTCCAGACACTGGAATAACGGCCAACCCTGGCAATCAAGTCCACCAGAAGGATGATCTCTCCTTCCTTTGGGATGGCAGTGAGGACTTTGTGAAGATCAGAGTTGAACTTTTCTTTAATAACTTTGTTGGAGTTAATGGACAGAGCATAAGCACTGATGACGGTGGCATATTGATTACTGAGTTGTGGTGAAGGGGCATGAGCCTTTCATTTATACAACTGGCGAGTTCTGACAGTGCATCCAAGCTCCTATTCTGGATGGCAATACCAACTCCGTAGACACGAGGGTTACTATCAGCCTTACCTTTCCAGTAGAAGGTGTATCCCCCTGCTTGTTCCTTGAGCTGTCCCTCCCCAGGAAGGCGGGACTCACAATTTTTTGTAAAGATGCAACTGGAGCAGTATCCCATTGGAATTAGATTACGCCACATTGTTCAGTTCCTCGATTGGGGATTATCCCGCTTTCTCCTTGGTTCGACATTGAATTTCAGGATCCAGATTTTGAAATCTGTTGGAACAACTTAAAAAGCAGCTTAAGGTTCAAGCTAATCTTTTTTGAAAGAAGAGTGGGACATTTTGCTATGCTGAAGGCACTATATACATGCAAGTTGATGTTGGAATGGTTGCTAAGTTCTAAAATCCATTTTTAACATTTAGGGCAGAATTTTGCCCTCATCGGGCGGGCTTGACAGGGTGGGCGGGAGCGATCGGGAAGCCGACTGCCACCCACGATCGGGACTGGACCACGATTTCACGCTGGTGGGCCCGCCCAGCGTGAAACACGTGCTTCAGCGCTCAGTGCTACCTGCGCGGGGGGTAGGGGGGGAAGGGAGGGAGGGGGGGAGGAGGGCAAATGCGCAAGTTCATGCAGGAAAAGCTCCCAGAGGCGCAGAGCTGCCTCAGGTATCTGAAAGGTATAAAAAATTAAAACTAAAGCATTTTAAGATGTTAAAAAAACATGTCCCCTCATGTGACTCTGTCACATGAGCAGGGACATGTTAGAAATTAATATGAAAAGTTTTAATTTTTTTAATGACGGACCGAAACCTCATCCCGCCTTTGGATGAGGTTTCGCAAAAAATGCAAAGCCCACTTGGCCTTTTCGCCTGCCTGCCAACCATAAGGTTGGACAAGCAGTGAAAAATTAAATTCAATTTAATCGTTAATGGCCTGAATAGGCCTTTTAATTGTCGGCAGGTGTGCTGCTGACTTCCATGCGTGCCCGCCGACTGAAATAACATGTGAGTGCGCGATGACGTTGGGACGCTTGCCTGATGTCATCACGCGTAATTTTATGCTTGTTTGCGTTGGGCGTACATCTGGCCGACGAGTGAAAAATTCTGCCCTTAGTTGTAATAGTGCTTCTTAAGAGCTGTATTTGGCTAGTTTAATTGTGGGTACTTTTTGACACTAACAAATAATTCAGTCAGATTCTACTTGTGTATTGGTGACTTTCAGATCTGTGTCTTTTTAAAACTGCACATTTTTTAAAAAGTCAGTCTTAGAAATGCCATTGCAGATGCTAAAGGAAAACTTGTGAATTGGGTGATTTCCTGTGGAAGAAGGTCATCCTTGGAACAGAGCAGACTTCTCCAGTGATATAGAGCAGAAATACAGATTTCTGATAAATTACACTGCCAATAGTACAATTGTAACAACACTGCAGGATTAAAATGATTGTCATGGGTTTGGCTATTGTCTGTTTGACTACCCATCTGTTTACTGCCATGTCTCTATGTATGTATCCATTTATTTATCTAATTCTATCCCTCCATCTCTCCTTCTTTCTCCATCTGTTTATCTTAATCACAACAATAACTTAAATTGATATAGTGCCTTTAATGTGATAAAATACCCCAAGGCGTTTCACAGAAGTGTTATCAAGCAAAATTCGACACTGAGCCGCATAAAGAAAAAGTGGCTGGGATTTTCTGGCCCTGTCACAGGCAGCGCCCCAGCCAGAGGCCTAATGACTTATGGCGGGACCGGATGATCTTGGTAGCGGCCGAGTGCGGAAAATCCAGCCCAGTGGGGCAAATGACCAAAAGCTTGGTTCAGGAGGTAGATCTTAACCAGCGTATTAAAGGAGGAGGGAGAATTAGTGAGGCGGACAGGCTTATGGAGGAAATTCTAGAGCTTAGCGCCTTGTTATTAGTTATAGGACATCAAACAAGAATTACCTCATAATAAATTCACTCTTGGCTTTCATTAGCTGACACCAGTTACAGATTAAGCATCAATAGTTTCTTATATAATTCAGTGGCGCATCAAGTATTACAGCATAAATGCATTTAAAGTGAAGCTAGATAAGTGCATGAGTAAGAAAGGAATAGAAGGATCTGCTGATAGGGTTAGATGAGGTAGAGTGCAAAGATGTTCATGTAGAGTATAAACATTGGCATAGACCTGTTGGGCTGAATGGTCTGTTTATATGCTATATGTTCTATGTAATTCTATGTAAGTTTAATACTCATGCACCTGAGTTATCAGGTATATTTTAGAATGTGAAGATATTATTGGCAAGGGTAATCAAGGACCCGGATGCATCTCTAAGGGTTATGAAAAGAGAAGAAGTGATGTTTTCTGTTTGGAGGCTACATTGTAAAGATCTGCTTAGGATCCCCTACTCTTTACTCGATAATGATACTAAATACTACCTACTTAATCTGCTGTTAAATCCAAATGTGTACAATTGTGTAAAAGCATACTTGCAATAGGTTATATAAAAATGATCAGGGATCAGGAATGACCTATTGCAGAGGTGGCCTTTCACTGGAGCAGCCTGACTGGCTCATCATCACGTGCAATTTGCAAGGGTTGCATGTCCCAAACACGTCGCTTGGGGAAGAGTCCATCAAAGGTTTACTATAATTACACTGGGAATGAAAGGTTGTTATGAAGAATGACTGCAAGGCTGGAGTTTTTCTCATAAGCTGGATATAATAGAGGTTTCCAAAATTATGTATGTTTTTGAGGGAGGATGAAAGATTGTTTTCACTGTTTAATGAATTGTTCACTTAGGGACATGTAATCAGAAATAGAACAAGAAGAAGAAAGGGGGAAGTTGAATGAAATGTATTTACACAGGGGGTTATTTTGTTCAATCATCAATAAGAATTGAGGCAGAGACAGTGGCGTCAGTTAAAATGTAACCTGAAAGTGTTGAAAATGAAAATTATAAAGGGATTTGGTGAGAGAACAAAGAAAAATGATTAGAGTAGATGACTCTTGTTGAAGACCTAGCACAGATATGGGTACAATGGACAAAATGTCTTCTTTCATTTTAGAAGTGCTATACTTCAACACTGAAAGCTACCATTAATTCACTCAACACTACAACTTTCAGAAGTACTTTCCTTTCCCTATTTTTATCTAATTTCTTATTCTATCCCATGTCCACACCTGGAGTATTGTGTGCAGTTTTGGACTCCTTACCTAAGGATAGATATACTTGATATAGAGGGAGTGCATCAGACTGATCCATAGGATGGTAGGATTGTCCTAAGAGAAGAGATTGAGGGGGCAGGGGCTATATTCTTTTGAGTTTAGAAGAATGAGAGGTGATCTCATTGAAACATACAATTTTTTGCTGGATAGATGGAAGAAAGATGTTTCCCCTGGCTGTGGAGGGGGTGGGGGTGGGGGGAGGAGGTGTAGAAATAGGGGACACAGTCTCAGAATAAGAGGTAGACCATTTAGTATTGAGATGAAGATGAAGTTCTTCACTAAGAGGGTGGTGAATCTTTGGAATTCTCTACCCCGGAAAGCTGTGGAAACTCAGTTGTTGAGTATATTCAAGACTGAGATTGATAGATTTCTGGTTATTAAAGATATCAAGGCATATGGGGATAGTGCTGGAAAATGACATTGTGGTAGAAGATCACTATGATCTAGTTGAATGGCAGAGCAGGCTTGAGGGGCTGAACCGCCTACTCCTGCTCATATTTCCTTTGTTCCTATGCTCATATTTGCACATCAGTTTTATTAGTCATCTCTCATGTGGGCTCTTATCAAAGGTCACTGAAATTCCAAGTAAAGTAATCATAGAAAATTCCACTGCTTCCTCAATTTGTAATGAGAATCTACTTTATTTCCTGCAGAGTAAATTGCACATTGAATGTGTGCACAGCCAAAGCAACAAATTCTTTGCTGATCATCACCCTGGATAAAAAGTAGAAATGGGATTAAAAATTGTAGAGATAATCAAATAATCAAATACCTCAAGATCACAGTGGTTATTGGTTATGGAATGGAATTGCCATCTGTGGTTAGCAGCTTGCCAGGGTTAAATTTGGGTTGTGGGAATTGACCGATATTTTGGAGTCTTGCTGTATTAGCTTTGAAGTTAGGAAAAAATTATGCAGAACTTTTGCTCAAGGGATTGATTAGGTTAGAGTTCATGAAAAGAGTAGACTGCTTGGTCAGTCATACAGCCATCTCCCGTTCTGTGATTTAACATTTGCTACAGTTAAGTGGAATAATTGCTACTTGGAGTTGAAGGAAATTATGTAATCTAGCCCATCAGTTCAGATGACATCACAATGTAAGCATCCAACTTCAGAAATTAGATTAAGATTCTGATTTTCTCCTTGGAGTCTTACTTTTCAGAGGTTATGGACAGGAGAGAGAGAAACTGAATTTCTTTATGCTCTTCCCTGCGTGTCTGTAAGCAGAGGTGTTTTAAATTATTTTTTAAGTAGGCTGTGGCGTGTGCCCCCAAACCCTCAGTTTGTGAGATCCAATTTAATAATGACTTGCAGCAAACTCAAATTATGATCAACTCAGAAGGTTAGTTTATTCACGTTCAAATCCGGGGTTGAAGTGTACACAACCTCAGATACACATACGCACTCACACTAAGGGGGGATAGAAAAGAGGAAGATTTACAACTATGGGCAATAACAGTCAAAGAACCACAGAAATGAATATTAGTTCACGTGATTTCCAGGGTCCGAGAAGTCAAAGTCCAGAGGGGGTTTCCTTTATGGTGGAGTTCAATTCAGATGAGTTTCTGGTTGGAAACAACACGAAAATCCTTGAAACGAATGATGCTGCAGCACAATGGGCTTTGTGCTTAGCCTGCTTGGCAGGTGATGAGAAGAGACTTTTAAAACCAAACAGACTTTGAGGAGCTGAGAGATGGTGGCCAGTTGTTTGGTCAGCTGGGAGTTGCTGGAAATCTTTACAGTTGGTGTTAAAGCAGAAGTCTGAGCTGTGAGGCTATAAATGTAATATTAAAATGATTCAAAAGACTAGAAGCATAGGGTCATGTGACGTGGCCCATTAATGAGTTAATTGCAGCCTTGCAAACAGTTTCTGTGCTTCCGACTAAAAGCTATCGTTTCCCTTAGGAGCGAAATGGTGGCTGTTAACACTTCTTCAGGTATAATTAGTCTTGATGACTCTGTCTTTGTTACCATCCCACCTGAGGGAGTTAGTTGGTCTGTTAGTCGTCTAGTTTTGTGACTAAAATCGGGTCTGGCAATGGGTGTGAGATTCCACAAGGATGGGAGTGGAACTCTTTTGTTCTTGTTGTCTCTATTGGAATCTTCCAGAACAGATGGCCAATCTTGTGAGTCATGTGTCCTGGAGCAGCCATTCTGCGGTTCAGCAGAAATCCATTTTAAAATAGCAAAAAAAAAAATAAACTTTTGATAGATGCAGTTTTGATTTATTTTCATGTCTTATTGACAGAACACAAGAGATGAGCAGCAGATTATATGATATAGATGAAAGATTGATCTAACTAAACCAAACCTGAAACCTGATTAGTTAGTTCGGATGTACAGATCTGTGCAACTGTGACCATCCTTTAAAAATGCAAGGGTGCGTACATAAGTAGCAACTTGACTGCAGAAATTTGCCTACTGGGAATTTTAAATAAATCATTAGAATGTGGGTGTCACTGCCATTCCAGCATTCATTGCCCATCCCTAATTGTCCTTGTGAAGATGGTGGTGAACCGCTGCAGTCCATGTGGTGCAGGTACACCCACTGTGCTGTTAGGTAGGCAGTTCCAGTATTATGACCCAGTGACAGTGAAGGAACGGTGATATAGTTCCAAGTCAGGATGGTGAGTGGCTTGGAGGGGAACATGCAGGTGGTGGTGTTCCCACGTTTGCAGCCCATGTGCTTCTAGGTGGTAGAGATCGCAGGTTCAGAAGGTGTCATTGAAGGAGCCTTGGTGAGTTGCTGCAGTGCATCTTGAAGGTGGTATACACTAGTGTCGCTGTGCATTAGTGGTGTATGGGACGCTGATCAGGGGGCACCGTTTCCTGGGTGGTGTTGAGAATCTTGAGTGTTGTTGGAGCTGCACTCATCCAAGCAAATGGAGGGTATTTCATCACAATCTGATTTGTGCCTTGTAGATGGTGGACAGGCTTTGGGGAGTCAGGAGGCGAGTTACTCACTGCAGAATTCCTGGCCCCTGACCTGCTCTTGTCGCAACGTGTTTATATGGCTGGTCCAGTTCAGTTCTTAGTCAATGCTGACAACCAGGGTGTTTATGGTTGGGGATTCAGTGATGGTAATGCCTTGAATGTCAAGGGGAAATGGCTAGATGCTCTCTTGTTGGAGATGGTCATTGCCTAGCCCTTGTGTGGCATGAATCAGCCCTAGCTTGAATATTGTCCACGCTTTGCTGCGTGCAAGGATGGACTACTTCCAAATTTGAGGAGTTGTGTGTAACTCAAAATAAGAGGTTGTGTTATCCAGGCTGGTCTTTTGGTTCAAGCTGGTTTATTTTCAAGATAATTTTTCAGTGCTACTGACTTCCAAGTAACTTCCACACAGTGTCCCAGCTGTATCTTTTTATTCTATTTAGATGGGATAATCAATGCCCATCATCTGTTTAGCTAGCAATTGTTTTTTAACAAGGTGATTGCCATATTAACAGATTCTCCTCTCCTTTTTAAATTAAAACTAAAAAAAACTTAAATCATGTATTTCAACATCTATAATTCCCTAATTTCTTTTACCACATTATATATATATAAAAAAAATTATAATTTTTTTTTCATATCATTATAAGATAAGACATTCCTCTTCCAACACATTTAATAATTTCTTAGAGCAGGCACTTCTTTTCATAAAACAGCCTGATAGTTGGTGACTTGTGTCAACCCATTTTATCTTAGAGATCTCTAACGTTTCTTTTATGCTAGCCAGGTCTATTCTTAGCCTTTCTTCAGTGACACTTTTCATGGGATGAATGTTGTCCCAAAGAGACCAGTTATCAACATTAAATTCTATGGCCAAACTTTTCCCACATTGCCCCCTTATATAATATTTCTGTCAGTATATTGGATAAGTAAACCCCCATATCTAAAGCTTCTACCAAGGCTAGCAGTTCAGCAGCTAAGCTGCTTTCCCCAACACTTTTTATTTTCTTGGCCTCCCAAGCCAGTGGGCAACATTTATCGTTCTTTCCCACCAAGAATACGATAAACCCTGCTGTGCTAGAGTACCCATCTGGAAGATTGGCATGTGAAGCATTACTAAAAATGACCAACCTCATATCTTCTGGATCACCCCAAGACTGGAAACTTGAGCACCCACCTCTCAGAATTTAATTTTAAGTGTTTTATTTGCTCTCAGAACGTGCTCAACTGTAGCATGTTTCATCCTGGTACTCAGCTCCAACGCATCATAACTAGCATCAGGCCTTGTCCGGGTGCACAACCAGTTCAACTGCCCAATTAAACTTCTCAACTTTTCCATTTCTTCCTTGGTAGCAGGATCCTCTTTTTGTGAGGATCTACCATGCGTTATTGGGACATAATTAACACTTTCTAGATAAGATTGTTGATTCAAATGTCACTCCTAACTTGCTCTGCTTAACGTCTAAACCTATGTACTTAAAGGCCCCTGAAGCCTGACTTCTGACCTGGAACTCCTTCTTTATCTTCTCAACTACCCATTGTTCAAATTCTACAGCCTCCCCACAGAAAATCAGCAACAAGCATGATAAAGATTCCAGCTAGTTTCTCCTTATGGTACCAGTAGAACATTACAGGGTCTGCTTTTAACTGATTGCAACCTGTTTTCAACAGCACAGACCTCACTGAAAAATGCCAAACTCTTGATGCATCATTCAACCCATAAACACGCTTGTTCAATTTCCATAGCTGTCCTTCTACATCCTCGGCTTCTTTGGGTGGTTTCAAAAAATCTTCCCTTTGAAACTTCTCCCCCTGTAAAAACTCAGCCTTTATATCAATCCATTTGCACTCCCAGGAATAGGTTGACAAAACAGCTAAAAAATCTTCAAACTCACTTTCCCCACAGTAGGCAAGTCCACCCTGACATCCTGATCTCCTAGCCTCTCTTCAAAGCCTCGAGCTACTAATTTTGCTTTGGCCTTACATATGCCATTTGGGAGCACCTTTTATGTACAGATCCATCTGTGAGATAAAGCTAGCTGTCCTTGGTCAGGTATTTCAGAATATACCCCAAACTCCTTCCAACTTTCTAACTCTTTCCCTTTGGCTTCCCTTATCAGCTTACTTTCCAATTTATTAGCAGCTATGAGAATTTCTCGGTCATAAGGACTTCTACTTCTATTGAGATTCCTAGCTTGCTCTCTAGTCCTCCTTGTTAAGCTACAGCCTCTACTCACATTCCTCTCCCTTTCTGGACTGCTACAATATGATCGTTCTCCCATGTGAACAGAACTCAGTCCATATGTCCGTGATTTTTTCTAGGATCCCGACCACTTTCTGGTCTACTGTCAGAACTCATACTGCGCTTTCTGGGTTTTCACATCTTTACCTTGGTTTGCCAATCGATAGGTCTTGTCTCCTGTCCTTTATCTTGCATATTTAGCCAATGTTTGTATTTACCAGTGTCCTTCCCTGCCCTCCCTATGATAGTGGCATCCCTCCATACACTGGTCCCTCCTGGCATGTATGTTATCTTTGTTCCTACTTTGGGTAGTTGCCCTTTTGGATGAATAGCGTTGCCCTGTACCCTAGTATTACTTTGTTCATAGCCAGTCAACTCAGTATCTGCCGTCGTTTGCTCCTCATACACACACACACACATTGGGTGGTTATGTGACGTGCATGTTGCCTCCTCGCATTCTATGTCCTGTTCAGAACCTGTAAAGGTATAGTCTGTACCAATTAACCGTGAAGAATGTACTCTAACAGTTTGATTGCCGTGTTGCACAATTACTACTTTCCCATCACTCCCTATTAGCTTGCCAGGTCCTTTCCACTCTTTCTGGCTTTCCCTTTTAAAATATACCATGTATCCTTGTCTAAACTGTGTTCCTGATGGTCTTATGCGGTGCCATAGGGCCCGCCAAATTTTCTTCAAAACCTCAGCTTTAATAAAAGCTTTTCTGCCCACATGCAAAGCGCTCAGATGAGCAGAAAAGGTGGAATTAATGCTAGTCCTTTCTAGAGCAGGTGGAGCATCTGACAACACTGAAGGTAACTTTGGATTTCTTCCGTACATGATATGGACTGTACCCCCCAAACATTTGCAGAGAGTTCTTTGCATGCACCACCTATGTTAACACTGTTTGTAATTTAAAATATTAGCTGATCAGCCAGATTGTATGTAACGTCATCTATTACTGCCTAGTTTCTTTCACAAAGACCATTACTAAACGACCTCTCAGCTGCAGTGTGCATAACTATGATGTTTGAATTTTTGCACATATCTTGAAATTCCTCACTGGTGAATTCCCCACCATTATCTGTGAGGAACTTTGTTGGTGTTCCTTATCCTGTTCCTACCCATTTCTCCATGACCTTATCGACAATGGTCCTTTTGTCTTTACTATGTATCACAGTGGATAGGCTAAATCTGGTTGCCATATCTATGAAGTGTAGTAAAAAAAATACCCCTATCCTTGTCCCAAACTTTCAGGTCCATGGCTGCTGCATCATTAAACTCCCTGGTTAGTGCCAAGCTCACAACAGGATGTGGCGGTATCTTGCGATATTTAAGGCAAATTTCACACTGAGCAGTGATTTGTTCAGTAAGGTCATCATATCCTTTACTGACCACTCCTGCATCTTAAAGTAGAGTCTTCAGTTTCTGTGGCACCGGATGTGCAAACTGTCTATGTAATTTCCAAATGAACTCCTTTTTGTCCACCAAATTATTATCCTCAGCAGTTAAAAAAACTTCATGAAATTTTTGATGAGAAATCTCTGGTTTCCTTAGTGGCAAGCAGTAATGGCCTGACCGAGTAAAATGTAGATCCACATTTTTTCCAAACAGGACTGCTCTATCATTCTTCATATCTAGTGTCATCTGAACCTTCTTCATTGTAGATTGACGCAACAATAGCAGTATCTCACTAGAAACCACATCAGTATTGATAAACAGATTGATCCTTGCTATCTTACAAGGCAGGACCACCCGTTTGGAGGATGTTAATGTATTGTCATCTCTGAAACTGAAGCAGGTAGAGCTTTCATACTCCTTGACCTTCCGTTGGTCTGCCTCATCGAGAGGCTCCAGATAACAGTCAAGCCAGTCCATGCCGCACACCGTAGAAGTACAACCACTGTCTAGAACTGCACAGTTAAAGGAATTTACTATCAAGATACTCATCACCAGATTCAAACTCTCAGTGATCAGTACAATTCCATCATGGCAGTCACCATCATCATTTTCAGTTTCAGATGAATCCATCTTGTGGGTCATTTCAAAAATGCGATTCCTTCGCTGTGGGCAGTTCATCACGTAATGATACTGGGAATCACACCAAAAACACCGATTAGCCATTCCCCGCGCATTTTCTGGGTTTAAACGCCTACAGCCACCATCCTAGACATGCTTTTCCTCTGCACTCTCAAATTGGCTAGGGTTACAACAATTTTCAGACCCCGTGTCATTAACCCCATCTTTGTATTAGAATCTTCATCTAATATTTGGTTGACCTTGAAATTCAGCCACCATTGAATCCTCTATCATTTGTTTCACAGCATAGTTTAAATTTGCTAAGAAAGTGGCAGGGAATGACCGTTTCTCCAGAAATTTTTTCACGGCAGCAGTCATTTGATCTAGGAGAGGTGCTTTCCTCTGGAATTGAACCCCTGTTAGCACTAAAAGACTATCAACGTGAGAAATATGAGCACAGTCCAGTAATTTAAATGCCAATACTGATTCCTGAATTTCAAGTTCAAATCTCTGTAGTCTTCTGCACAATTTATCAAAATCCATGATATATTCTTCCATGGACTGATCATCTGATTTCCTAAACCTATCAAAGATTGTCCAAGCTTCATACACTTCCAATAACTCATCCTTTTTGTAAAACTTATCCAAAAATTGTAACAGAAGGTTCAAACCCTCATGATCCAAATCATCTACTTTCAACTCTGAAAATACTTTACTCCTTACCTTACTTTTGGCTGGTAATGATAGCGCCAAAGCCATACCTTGGCTTCTTCCAGGATATGGAAGTAACCCAGGTCCACATTTCAACTTTAGCCTTCCATTTCTGATAAGGTTCAGAGTCAGAAAAAATTGCTGGATATTCAAAGCTTGGGATTTTGCACCGTCCTTCTGCCATTCCATAACTTAAATTGTCAGCAACAGCACACTTCTTTTCCCCCAGAGGATTGAGACATATACAGCAATCAATCAGCAAATCTCAAAGTTCATCCTCTATTACCATGTTACTCACAATAAGAGGTTGTGGTGGAAGAATTAATCCAGCTGGTCTTTTGGTTCAAGCTGGTTTATTTTCAAGACAACTCCTCATTTCTACTGACTTCCAAGTAGCTTCCACACAAAGTGTTCAAGCTGTATCTCTTTATTCTATTTAGATGAGATAATCAATGTCCATCACCTGTTTAACTAGCAATTGTTTTTTAACAAGGTTAAAAACCACATTAACATTGAGAATGGTACTGAATACTGTGCAATCATCAGCGAACATTACCCTGACCTTATGATGGAGAGAAAGTCATTGATAAAGTAGCTGAAGATGGTTGGGCCTAGGACACTACCTTGAGGTGCTCCTGCAGCAATGTGCTGGGATTGAGATGATTGGCCTCCAACAACCACAACCCATCTTCCTTTGTGCTAGGTATGAGTCCAACCAGTGGAGAGTTTTCCTTCTGATTTCCACTGATTTCAATTTTGCCAGGGCTCCAAATGCTGCCTTATTGTCAAGGGAAATCACTCTCACCTCCGAAACACCTTTGGAATTCAGCTCTTCTTCCCCTGTTTGGACCAAGGCTGTAATGAGTTTTGGAGCTGAATGGCTCTGATGGGCCCCAAACTGAGCGTCAGTGAGCAGGCTGTTGTTGAGTACCATTGTCAATGACACCTTCCATCGCTTTTCCAATGATTGAGAGTAGGCTGAATGGATGGTAATTGGCTGGATTGGGTTTGTCCTGCTTATTGTGGACATCCCTGGGTAATTTTCCATATTGTTGTGTAGATGCCAGTGTTGTAGCTGTACTGGAATGGCTTGGCTAAGGACCTGGTTAGTTCTGGAGCACAAGTCTTTGGTACAAAGACTGTGAATCTTTGTAATTCTCTACCCCAGAGGGTTGGGATGCTCCATCATTGACTATATTTAAGGATGAGATAGACAGAGTATTGTTCTTTCAGGGAATGATGAAAATGGGGAGCAGGCGAGAAAGTGGATTTGAAGGTAAAGATCATCCATGATCATATTGAATATTGAAGCAGGCTCTCCACAGATGCTGGTGTATTCCTAAGCCTACTCCTATTTATTATGTTCTTATGTACTATAGCTGGATGTTGTCAGGGTCCATAGCCTTTGCTGCATTCATTGCCTTCACCCTTTTCTTGATATCATGTGAAGTGAATCAAATTGTCTGAAGGCTGGCAACCGTAATGGTGAGATTTTTAGGAGGAAGCCAAAATGGATCATCCACTTGGCATTTCTGGCTGAAGATGATTACAAATGCTTCAGCTTTTGTTGCATTACTTGATTTCTTTACCCAAATTCACCAATTACACATACACGATTGGTAAACTATCACATTAGGTTCTTTTATTTGAAGGCTAGTACTAATATATACAAATTACAAGAGAGCTCAAAAAACACATCTAACCTAGGGATTCAACACAGGTCACATGCTGTTTTACATCATTGCTTCAGCAATGATACATGTACACTACATGCATATTCTCTTAAGGGGATGTTGCGATATCACTTTTTTCCCCCAAAGATAAACATAATACCCAGTAAGAGAAAATGCACAGTATTTACAGTATCCAGCAACACAATAGGGTGGATGCAAAAAAAATTTACATAAAAGATAGATCTCCATACATCATTTAAAATTGTAAGAGTGTCCTTAACATATAGGTGGTTTACTAATTCTCCCAAATTTTATGATGGTAGAACTTTTCTGAGTTTAGACTCATCACTTTGGTGATCTTGACTTGTAGGTGCATTGGCATCCTGTGTATCATCTTTGTGCTGATTGTTTTCAAAGTGGTCTTCCACAATTTCACTGAGTTCAACTTGGGATGTGTTCTTGACACTATTGAAGTGTGAGACACAGATGAACAATTCACTTAGCTGGCTTCTGTTACTCTTTAACGTTGCCGCATTCTGTGTTGTCACATCACAGAATCTAGGTCCACTGCTTACTTTGAATGCTTCTGTGGGAAACTAGGGTTCCGAGTGGGGTGTCTGACCCATACTTTTTGTCCTATGCCCAGTCTAGTCAGTTCTGCACCTGAATGTTGGTCATGTACAGTCTTCACCCTCCTTTGTTTTTCAGTCTGTTTCTCCTGTATTCCTGAGAATTTGGACAGGTGATGGCTTGGCAAGTTTATCCTAACCTGCCTCCCAAAACATGACTTCCATTAGTGAAGGTAAGCCCAAGTCAAAAGGTGTTGCCCTCAAGTACAACATGGCAATATAGAAGTTTTAAAGCAAAACACTGTACTGCAGATGCTGGAGATCTGAAACAAAAACAAAGAGCTGGAAAAACTCAGCAGGTCAGCAGCATCTGTGGAGAGCGAAACAGAGTTAATAATTTGAGTTCAATGGCTCTTCTTCGGAAATTTTGGGACTTGTGTTCTGAAGAAAAGTCATATTGGACTCAAAGTTTACTCTGTTTCTCTCTCCATAGATGCTGCCCGACGTGCTGAGTTTTCCCAGCATTTTCTTTGTTTTTATTTAATATTTTAATATGGAAGTCCTGTTTTTTTTCTCTGTACTTCACACTGAATGCCTTTATGGTACAGACCATTTGCTTGGCAAGACCATTAGATCTGGGATATGTGATGAGGCTGTCATATGGTTTATGCCCCATTTGGCACATGGTCCTAAGATTTGCCAATATGTTGTGGCTCATTTTCTGCTACAATCTCCTCAGAGTGTACCCAACCAAACTGAATATTGTGCTCATTGAACCAGTCACAGATGCACTTGAGGTACTGGAAACTTGGAAGATGAATCAGAAACTAGGAGAAAATCGTCACCACGGACAGGGAATAAATCTGTTGCAATTTTGGACCAAGGATGCAATAGGACCTTGTGTTGGTGTGGTTGGTGGCGTTGGCATGCTTTGCACATCCTCACTGCCTTTTTGATATTGCTGTTGATCCCTGGTCAGTTCACAGTTTCCGTTGCCAGGCATCTCATCAGCTCCATGCCCATATGTCCTTGATACAACTCTGACAATATGTCCTGGCGAAGAGCTTCAAATACGAGTAAATCCTTTCCTTTGAAAAAT
Source organism: Cetorhinus maximus (assembly GCF_964194155.1). Lineage (NCBI taxonomy): Eukaryota > Metazoa > Chordata > Chondrichthyes > Lamniformes > Cetorhinidae > Cetorhinus > Cetorhinus maximus. The sequence continues at coordinate 32,239,512 of NC_135885.1, read as the reverse complement.
CACACCCCTTGAAATACCTAGTTTGTCTCTATAATGGCCAAAAACACCTCAGGGTGTCTGGCACTTCTTATATCGTATCAGGCCATCCTTCTACAGTGACTGTCCACAGTGCCTTCAGTAATGTATCTTTCGCTGTCTCCTCCTGAGGTTGGTTGCACTTGTATTGACCAAAGCTCATCAGACTGACATTGAGCATACCCTCTACTTCGATGTCTATGCTGTCTACTTGTAGGTCTAGCAAAACATCAGCAGTTTTTTCAGTTTTGGTAACCTGCTCAGTGTGTCTGAAGTAACCATTTTTCTACCTGGTTTATAATGGACTTTTCAGTCATATCCCTGTTCTTTTATCAGAACTGTAGTCTAGGTGGTGCACTCATCGATGGCTTGCTCCAAATCATTTCTAATGGTTTGTGATCAGCTTCCATAATGGTGAAATCTTGTGATCCCAAATATCGGAGCAAATGTCTGACACTCTTATGTTTGAATTATTAGAATGCGCTTGTGATAGACTTTTGTAGCCAAATACAGTCGGTTTTCCAGCTTGCATAATGCTGCTCTGAACCCTTTAGGAGACTGTCAACCTCTAAGAACATCTCCTTTCTTGGGTCGTAATGTTGTAAAACACATGTCTCTTTTGGCAATACCTGTTTAAGTGATTCAAACATGTGCTGATGGTCCTTCTGCCATACATATGGAACATCCTTCTTTAACAAATCTCTAAGTGCCCTTTTGACAAAATTGGATACATATGGCACTATGAAGTTGAATAACCTCAGGCAAGTCCTCTCGGTCCTGGGGAGTAGGCATATGTTGTACATATTCGGATTTACCTGGGTCAGAATGAATCCTGGAACTTGAATAAATAGAGCTGAAAAAATTAATATGACTCACATTCACATGCATTTCTTGCTGTTGAAGACAAACCCTTCATGATGAGATGTTGCCATTAGTGAGTATAAATTTAGGTCATGCTGTTCTTTCATTTTGCTCATTGCCATAATATCATCGGCAATGCACACCCACCCAGGAACGTTCTCTGTAATTCTGTCCACGCTGGAACATATCCTCACTTTTGGATAAATCAAAAAGTAACCTCTGGAAGCAGTATCTTCTGAATGGTGTCTTGAGAGGTAGTGATCTCTTGTGATCCCTCTGCCAAATGAACCAACCAATGCCCATGTTAGGCATCCAGTTCGGAGAAAAACTTTGCTCCTGTGAATTTGGGATTCAATTCTTCCAATGTTGGGATCTTGTGTGGGCATCTCTTTAGAGTGAGATTTAGATGTCTTGGGTCTAAGCAAACTCGATTTGTGCCATATTTTATTCAGCATGCACGTGATAGAGCTGTGACAGGCACATGGTGGATAATGTCGTTACAGTCCATCTCATCCAACTCACTCCTTAGCTTCTCTTATGTGCACACTACACTTTCTAGGAGTGTTGATTGATGTGATTGATCTTCTCTTAGGTGTAATACAGCATCACAGTACAGCTCACCTCTGAAATCTCCTATAGTGTCAAATCTGTCTGGGTATATCTGTTGAAGGTCGTGGACTGACTTAATGTGATTATTTGTGGCTTCTTCTGCCATGATTGGTGCATTGATGATCTTGTGTATGGTCACAATGTTGAGTTCTGTACATGGTGGTATCACTGCTACTGCCAGTTTACTTGTGTCCACCAGGTAGAATACTTGTAATGTCCATGCAGACTTGTCCTAGCTGCATTTCAATGTCAATGTACCATTGCAATAGATGGGTGACCCATTGGACTTTGGACAGTGAGGAGAGTGGAGGTAAGATATTACACCTCCTACAATTGCATGGGAAGGTGCTGTGAGAAGGGGGATGAGGGGGATAGGGGAGTGGACCAGCGTGCCCTGGAGGGAATGGCCCCTTTGCTGATAGGAGTGTGGAGGGGATGATGTGTTTGGTGATGGCATCATGCTGGAGGTGGCGGAAATGATGGAGAATGATCCTTTGAATACGGAGGTTGGTGGGGTAGAAGGTGAGGACAAGTGGGACCTGTTTGTTGTTCTGGGAGGGAAGGGAAGAGGTGAGGGCAAATGTGCGGGAAATGGGTTGGACACAGTTGAGGGCCCTGTCAACTTGTCTACATTGGGGAGACCAAACAGTCTGGGTGCTCTCTTTGCAGAACACCTTCACTCAGTCCACAAGGATGACCCAGACCTTCCTGTTGCTTGCCATTTCAATTCACCATCTTGCTCTCATGGTCACATTTCTGTCCTTGGCCTCCTGCAATGTTCCAGTGAAGCCCAACGCAAACTGAAGGAATAACACTTCATCTTTCGATTACACACTTTACAGCCTTCTGGACTCAAGATTGAGTTCAACAACTTCAGCCCATGAACTCTGTCCTCTATTTTGAATTTTATTTTTCTCCAAGTGCCAGTTTGTATCTTGTTTTCATGTTTTTGCTCTCAGACAGAGCTGACCGTTATTCTGCTATTAAAACCTGCTCTGGACCAAAGCTTTGTTTCTTTACTACTACCATTACCACTCCCTTTGCCTTTTTTTCCATTACATCCTTGGTATTAAATCTTCCTACCCTCTAACCTATCCCTCACTTTCTCTTTTTGTCCACCTACCCCTTCCCACTTTTTCAACAGTATAAAATCCATCACAGTTCTACCTCTCCATTTCTGAAGAAGAGTCATACTGGACTTGAAACATTAACTTTGTTATTCTCCCCACAGATGCTCTTGGACCTGCTGAGTTTTTCCATCACTTTCTGTTTTTATTTAAGATCTCCATCATCTGCAGTATTTTGCTTCTATGTTCGGGAGTCAACCTAGCTCAGTGAGCACAGGGGTAATGGGTGAATGGAACTTAGTGCAAGTTCGGTTATGGACGGCATAATTTTGGATAAAGCTCAAACTTATGGAGAATGCAAGATGTGAGACTGGCCAAGAGAGCATTGGAATAGTCAAGTCCAGAGGTGACAAAGGCTTGAAATGAGAATTTCAGCACCTGAGTTGAGGCAGAGGCAAAGCGAGGCAATGTAATCTAGGTGGAAGAAGGTGCTCTTGGTGATGGAATGGATATGTGGCTGGCAGGTCAAATACTTCGGGTCAAGGTTGTGAACAGTCTGGTTCAGCTTCAGGCTGTTGCTGGGGAGAACGTTGGGGTCGGTGGCTAGGGAACGGAATTTGTGGTGGCGACCAAAGACAATGGGCTGGCTTTTCATCCTGGGTTTAGGAAACATTCATGGCAGTTCTAAACTTCACCAATCCAATCCTGGTACCTCCTCTCATACCTGCCATATCTTCGTCTCATACGGACAAGGCTTGGGTCTGCTACCTTCCTAGGCAGGCGCAAGGCAACTTCAGAGGAGTGCGGGGGTTGAGGTGGGCTGGTTAGATGGCCCAGCTTGGATTTTGGGGATATCGGGCTAACTCTCCACATTATTCCTATGCCCCCTAACCCTTACCCTAACCCTTCACCCTCTCAACCTCCAGTGCTCTGCACATGCTCCCTCCATGCCCCCATACCCCCAACCCAACTCATATCCTCATGCCCCATCATGTCTCTCATTCCTCTTCCATGCTCTCTCATATTTCCCATGAACCTTTATGCCCCCTCATATTACCCTGCCCCTACCACCACCCCCCCACCCCAAGCCACTCACCCAGTATCCACTGTGGACAGCCCTCAGGAGCAATGTAATAGCAATGGGTAGCCTTTGCAAAGGACTTGAAAAATGGACTCTAACAATAAAACTGTCAATCAAACATACATGCTACACAGCAACAAAAAATCCCCAGACCCATTGAAAGAAAGTAAAATCCCCTCAAGTGGTCATTAAGTTATGACATCAAAAAAACATCTATTTAGAAATCAAAGACTGATAATCCTATTATAACCTCTTAACCCTGTCAATTAAACCATACCTTCAGTCCCATCAACTGTATGAACAACCCCCTGCAGAGCTAAGTGCTTAATTAGGTTTTGAAACTCAACCAAGCATTCATAATGGACTTGGCTGTCAAAACAAACCATTACAGCTCCAGACAGTGGAGCCTATTTAAACTAAAAGTCCAGAATTTTTTTCTACTTCAAAGCAGATGTCAATCAAAGGAATGGAACAGGTGGCTGTTCCTTTTCTACGTTTAAGCAGCAAGCCAATATTTTTCTAAAGGTAAAGAACTCTGGACATTAAAATCACTGTTCAGATAATGATAGGAGGGTTCCTAGGACTTCAGTTCCAATGGGAAATGTATTCTAATGCATCTCAACACTTATACAATGCTGGTCAACGTAATGGTAAATTTATCATTGCAGGACAGAGCTCCATGATCTATCACTGCAGTAAAAACACATCTAACTTCTAAGACATCATCTAAACACTATCAATATCCTGGGGAGTTACCATTGACCAGGAACTGAACTGGATTAGTCATATAAATACTGTGGCTACAAGAGCAGGTCAGAGGCTAGGAATCGTGTGATGAGTAACTGGCCTCCTGACGTCCCACAGCCTGTCCACCATCTACAAGGCACTAGTCAGGAGTATGATCGAATACTCCCCACTTTCTTGGATGAGTGCAGCTCCTACAACACTGAAGAAGCTGGACACCGTCCAGGACTAAGCAGTCCGCTTGATTGGCACATCCACAAACATTCACTCCCTCCACCACTGACGCACAGTAGCAGCAGTGTGCACCATCTGCAAGATGCATTGCAGGAATTCACCAAGACTCCTTAGACAGCACCTTCCAAACCCACAACCACTACCACCTAGAAGGACAAGGGCAGCAGATACATGGGAACACTGCCAACTGGAAGTTCCCTTCCAAGTCACTCACCATCCTGACTTGAAAATATATCGCTATTCCTTCACTGTCGCTGGGTCAAAATCCTGGAACTCTCTCCTAACAGCACTATGGGTGTACCTACACCACATAGACTGCAGTGGTTCAAGAAGGCAGCTCACCACCACCTTCTCAAGGGGAACTAGGGATTGGCAATAATTGCTGGCCCAGCTAGCGAAGCCCATATCCCATGAATGAATAAAAAAAATAATGAATTTGTCAAAATATTTAGCACTTACCTGTCAGAATGTTGGTGGGCTCCCCCAAGGTCCCAAACTCTCTTACCTGGCAGGTTTTCCAATGGCCTCCGAAACCTACCTGACCTTATGAAATACTTGGAACATGAAATGCAAATTTCCCCATGCCTGCCAATGGCAACCCTGCTATCACAGGCTGTGCATCTGGGGTCACAACCCAAATCTACCCCAAACCTCTTCCTGTCTATGGGAAGTTTGTGTGGGTCTCTTTTTGAAGGGGAAATTCAAATTTCTTGTCCCGCAGCCTCAAATTTGTCAATTCCAGTACCCATTCCTGACCTTTTTGGTATAAGAATATCTGGCCCAATGGATTTGGTCTTTGAACTATTTAGTTGGAAAGTATTTCTCAACTTCATCCTTGCTTATTTTGGCACCATTCAGGAAGTACGACAATGTTGATTTTCTTTTTATGTGCAGGGCTTCCTTCTTGTCCAATTCAGATTTTATTTGCATATTTTGTCCAAGCTATTTTGTACTTCCTGAACCACCAGAATTAATGACTCCTCTTGGCTCAAACTTCTACAAAACTTCGAGTTTGCATCAGGCCTCCAAAGTTAAACAGCTGAAGATAGCGACCCCAATACTGATCCAGGACATCCTGTTCATTACTTTCAAATCCTATCCAAGAGTAACTCCTTTGATGAGTCCCCATTGTCATCTGCTCTTCATCCAATTTCATATCCGTTCCCAAGATTTACATAATGATTTATCTAATAACCTTTCATATGGAATTTTGTCAAGTAACTTCAAGGGCAGAATTTTACATCCCGTGGACGGGCAGGCACCCGACCCGATTGGGTGTAAAATCGTGCGAGATGATGTCGGGCGAGTGTCCTGAGGTCATTGTGCACTCACGTGATATTTCATTTGGTGGGCATGCAAAAGTCTGAAGTGAGACAATTAAGAGGGTAATTAAGCCCACTAACGACAATTGACTACGAATTTTCGTGGTCCGTCCAACCTTCCGGTTGGCGGATGGGTGAATCGGACAGGCGGCCTTTATGTTTGCCGTGAAACCTCATCAAAGGACATGATGAGATCTCCGTCATGAAATAAAATAAAAAGTAAATACCTGTGGACAGCATTTTTATGAGGTATATTTTCAGGTGCTTGATTGTGATGCACGGACATTTTTTGCAGCTTTTTAAAAACCTTTATTTAATCATTTGAAGGACTGTAGCTCCCTTAGGCAGCTGTCTGCCTTCAGCTCTCTCGCAGCGTTCACACACGCCGACAGTCATGTCATCGCCCGCCCTCTTCCCGCCCCACCCCACCCCAGCGCTGAGCATTTCAGCGCGTGTTTCACACTGGCTGGCTAATCAATGGGGTCTGTTTCCCGGCTGCTCCAGGGCCCACTGATCGTTTGCACCCACCAGGGGTAAAATTGAGGTCTAAAAGTCTAGTTTGCCAAATATTAACTGTTAGAAAGAGGTTTGCTATTAGTGATTCTCTGGAGGGAGGATGATAGTGAAGGATATCCATTGAATGGTGATCTTGTATATTCTCTCAGATTTTGGTTTTATTAAGTGTAGAAATACATAGCCTTACAGCTATATTTACATAGGTTATGATCTTTATAGAACGAGAATTTTTCAGCACAGCTGTGTGGATCAGACTGCATTGATCGTTAACATTTATCTCAGTCCTTATTGGTTGTTGGTTTGATTTTACAAAGTGAAAACCTGGTCTTTGTGTGTCTTATCGGAGTTGAGCTTAATTCACTGGGTGGAATTGTTCACTCCAGTTGATGGCGGGTGTGCTTGGCGGTGTGAGTGGGCAATATGGCCGGAAGGCCAAAAATCGGTTTCACAATGTTGTGAAACCATTTTGCAATTGTCTGCTCAATGGCAGGCTGCGTTTCCCCCTGCTGCACCTCAGGAACTTCATTGTAATACATCTAAATATCATTATGAGTCTAGCTCGCTGTAATCATACCCCCACGCTGGATCATCTGATCACGTCAACGTGTTTCACAACAGCATTTATAAAGCGCGCACCTGGTGAGCTGCACCTTGAGGGGAACTCGGAGGTGAGTGCACAGTAACGTTGCACAGTATGCACGAGGGTTGTCAGTTGGAACTCAAGGCTGAAGTGGGGGAATTCAGGCGAGGACACAGGCAAGTTGAGTTTTCCTGGCTGGCTGACAGCACAGTGTCGGGGCAAGGGTTGTCCCCTGGCTTGGGCAAGTTGAGGGGGACAAGGGCTGCACTGCAGTTGAGGCGAGTTTTGGTGAGGGCAAGGGCTGCACAGCGTTTCAGGTGGGTTGGGCTGGTGGGGGGGGGTGGGGTGAGGTGGGCAAAAGTTGATGCGAGTTGGAAAGGGCAAGGGCTGCACATTGGTTGATGTTAGTGCACAAGCACGTGCGGGGTAGGGAAGTGGCCACACATTAGGGAAACCTTGTATAAAAAGTGACCATTACTCCGCAGCTGAGACAGTTCAGGCGCAGCCACATTGACATGGTTGGAGTTGGGCCTCTAGCTTATCTGCCCTCTTAAGCAATGCAGAAGCATCAAAGTGCCACCAAGTGCTCCAGAGCTTTTCACCCCTCAGGCACAGACTGCAAACTAATGCAGAACAGTTAGATGACTGGGCACATTGTACAATCTCCTTGCGGAAACTGGCCATGGAGCAGTCACTGGTGGAGGCACTCACAGCCCCTTGTAATGTCATCATTCAGGTTTGGACCAGTCTCCCCTATGGTTCAAATCTAACAGTGCAGTTTAGGAGAATGGCTGTGCCTGAGCTGAGAGCACAGCATGCAGTCCAGTGGCTGAAACTGCTGCCAATTGGTCAGGTGGAGTGGGGCAGAGGAGGGGTGGGGGGCAGATCTTGGGCAGCCACCCAGCACACTAGACTTTGGCCATCGAAGTGGTGGCTGGCATTCTCTGGGATACGTTAAGGGGCCTTCAGACTTAACCAAGACAGGTTCCTAGTATACCCATGCTAATCCTGGTGTGTGTCTCTCACTCATTCTGCAGGAGGAGTGCATCAGGAGCATGGTGAACTAGCTGTATGCCTTGTGGCATACAGAGGAGTGGAGATGAAGAAGAGAGCGACGAGGTGCCTGGTTGCGCAGAGGGAGGAGCAGCACCCTCAGGAAGAAGGGGCGGCTGGGGCTCCCGTGCACACCTCTGAAGAGCCACAGTGAACGGTCGCTGGTCAGCACCTAGCTAGACCCAGGTTCTATAGATGGCACTTGTCATTCCTGCAGATGACCGAGAGCCAGTGTCGCTGAAGACTGTGCATGTCCAAGGAACTGACTGGTCACATCTGCCACCTGATGCAAAATTTAGTGCCACTGGGACATGGAGGGCATCTACTGACAGTGGCTGTGAAAGTGACAGCGGTGCTCAATTTTTACGCTAGTGGCTCCTTCCAGGGCTCCACTGGTGACCTCTATGGGATGTTGCAAGTCTCCACACACAAGTGCATCCAGGAGGTTACAGACACCATATTTGCAAAGGCACACAACTTCGTGCATTTTGCCCCAGATCAGGAAAGACAAGAAGCAAGAGCACTGGGTTTTGCACAGGTGCAGGGTGCCACTGACTGCACTCACCTGGCACTTAGATCTCCGTTGCAGCAAGCAGTCAACTACGTCCACTTGCTGAATGTTCAGCTGGTCTGCAACCACAGCAAACGCATCCTGCAGGTCTGCGCTCAATTCCCTGAGAGTGTCTATGACTCCTACGTTCTCAGTGGGTCTCAGAGCCCTAATGTATTCAAGGGTCCACAGAGGCTGCAGGGTTGGCTCCTTGGGGACAAGGGCAGCCACAGAGGACGTGGCTAATGACACCCTTGCGGCAGCCTCAGACTGCAGCAGAGAGAAGGTACAATGAGGCTCATGCTGCAACTCACATTTTGGTGGAGCAAACCATTGGGATATTGAAGATGACATTCCGGTGCTTGGACCAGTCTGATGGAACCCTGCAATACAGTCCAGAGAGGGAGTCACACATCGTCGTTGCCTGCTGCGCCCTTCACAACCTGGTGCTGGAAAGGGAGGAGGAGCTACTTGAGGAGCAGATGGAGGAGCTGCACGTGGAGGAGGACATCGACCGGGAAGAGGGTGCGGAGGTCCTCGAAGGGGAGGATGACGGTGATGAGGCAGTTGCGTTGTCCAGACGATGTAGGCGTGCTCAGGAGGCCCTCATCATCGCTAGATTCATGGGAGGATGATGACGAAATGCAGTGAGGAGACTCCATAGATCCTCACATTGCATTTGTGAACGTTTGACTCCAGTCTGGCTGATGGCAGCGCACATAACATCAATGATAAAGCTTCTGTCATGGAGATGCAGAGGATGCCCATAGTCCCTACATCCAGGAAGATGACAATATGCAGTAGGAACACTCCATAGATTCTCATATAGCTTATGTGAACATCTGACTCCTGTCTTGCTGAAGGGAGCTCGCTTGGTCTCTGTGAACAGAGTCATATCATGCAGATGTAGCAGGGAAAACTTAACTTCTCCTGATCTTATGGCATCCTTCAGGATCTGAACCCTTCATGACCACAGTGTCACCGGACGCAGATGCTGATGAGACGGGGGCCAGCTGCACCTCATAGGTGCTGAGAGCACACAGAGAATGACGATATCTGTGCTGCCAGCTGGAGTACTGTGTGCAGTTCTGGTTGCCACATTACAGGAAGGATGTGATTGCACTGGAGCGGGTGCAGAGGAGATTCACCAGGATGTTGCCTGGGATGAAACATTTAAGTTATGAAGAGAGGTTGGATAGGCTTGGGTTGTTTTTGTTGGAGCAGAGAAGACTGACGGGTGACCTGATCGAGGTGTACAAGATTATGAGGGGCATGGGCAGGGTGGATAGGGAGCAGCTGTTCCCCTTAGTTGAAAGGTCAGTCACGGGGAGACAAGTTCAAGGTGAGGGGCAGGAGGGTTTTGGCGGGGGGGGGGGGGGGGGGGGGGGGGGGGGTGTGGGGGGGGGGGGGGGGGGGGGGTACAGCGGGTGTGGGGGCGGGGGGTGGTGGGGGGGTGGGGAAGAGGCTGTGAGGAAAAACCTTTTTACCCAGAGGGTGGTGACAGTCTGGAATGCACTGCCTGGGAGGGTGGTGGAGGCGGGTTGCCTCACATCCTTTAAAAAAGTACCTGGATAACCCCTGGGACATCATAACATTCAAGGCTATGGGCCAAGTGCTGGTAAATGGGATTAGGTAAGTAGGTCAGGTGTTTCGCACATGTCAGTGCAGACTCAATAGACTGAAGGGTCTCTTCTGCACTGTGTGATTCTGAAAGATCATAATCATTGAGGTTCTGCTTTTCAATTTAGTACCTAGCTTCTCTCTAGGCAGAATCTAGTTCTATCTATATCATTGGTACCTACATGGACCACAACAACAGGATCCTTCCCCTCCCATTGCAAGTTCCTCTCCAGCCCTGAGCAAATGTCCCAAACCCTGGCACTGGGCAGGCAACACAGCCTTCTGGACTCTCACTCTGCTGCAGAGAACAGCATCGATCTCCCTTACTATACTGTCACCTGCTCCCACTACATTCCTTTTTGCTCTCCCCCACTTGAATAGCTTTCTGTACCATGATGCCATGGTCAGTTTGCTCACCCACCCTGCAGTCCCCACTCTCATCCAAACAAGCAGAGAGAACCTCAAACCTATTGGACAATAGCAGTGGTTCACACTCCTGCCCTCTGGGTTCCCTTACCTGCCTCACTTGCATCACACCCTCCTGCCCCTGACCACCAACCAAATCAGAAGGCCCTATCTTAAGTGGTGTGACTGCCCCCTAGTAAAAAAACATCCAGGTAACTTTCCCCCTCCCTGATGTGTCTGCAGCTCAGCCACCAACCCAATGATTCTGAGCCCAAACTCCTCAAGTTACAAACACTTACTGCAGAAGTGTTTGCTCTGGATCTCAATCTTATCCAGGAGCTCCCATGTGCTGCAGCCTTGACACATCACCTGCCCTGCCACCCTTAATGCATTTTAAATAATTACATTATTCAATTAATTATATTTCTTAACTTTACCACCAATTTGTATATTATTTTAAACCTTAAGAATAGAATAGACCCAAAGCACTCACCAGATAATCACCAAACAGCTAGCTCCTTTCCCTGTAGTACAGCATGTACCAATTCTTACAGGGTGAGAAAGCTAGAAAAAGAAAACAAATGTTTGCTCCCTTGCCAAACCTCCCCACTCCCAAACACCAAGCCTGCACTTGGTTTCCTCAGCCGCATTAAACAGGTCTGTATTTGTAGCCAACTGAACTGGGTCTAGTGTAACCAGATGCAAGCAGTTAGCTAATTAACTACTCAGCTCTTGCAGCAGAGAGTGATTTTACCCTGTCTAAGCTGCAAGGAAAAAAAATAACTTAGGCTGCTTACACGGTACTTTCCAGTTACTGCTAATTACAGACTAGATTAGATATTAAGATCAAAATTTAATAACATAATTAACACTTTAAATTCCCCCCTCACCAAATTCCAAGTTTGCACTCAGTTTCCTCAGCTGCACGCCATTTGATTAATCTTAAACTTGCAATTTAGTCCATGTTCCTCCTGTTTTTCTTTCCATAACGAAAGATTTCCAATTGTGCTTTGACCAGATTCCATCTCCCATGTTGTGTACCCTATCAAAACCTTTCCTCCTATATAGAAAGGAGTTAGCTGTGGCTCAGTTGGTAGCACACTTGACTCTGAATCCCAAGGTTCTTGGTTCAAGTCACATTCCAGGGTTTCAGAATAAAAGATCAATGCTGAGAGAATGCTGCAATGTCAGAGATGCTATCTTTTGGATGAAACGTTAGCTGATGTCCTATTTACCTGCTCATGTGGATTCAGAGGATCCCATGGCACTATTTTGAAGAAGAGCAGGGAAATTATCCCCAGAGCCTTGACCAATATTTACCCCTCAATCAGTATCACAAACAAAACTCAGATTATCTGGCCATTATCACATTGCTGTTTGTGGGAATTTACTCTGTGCAAATTAGTTGCCGTGTTTCCTACATTACAAGAGTGGCTACAATTCTAAAAAAGGTACTTTGTTGGTTGTAAAGAGTTTTGGGAAATTTGGTGGTCGTCAAACGTGCAATATAAATGCAAGCCTCTCTTTCGTTTCACTCCAGAGTCTTCAAGATCGCTTTATCCACAGTGTTTGCAACACTCAATGCGCTCTCAGTGTTGCCAGGTATCATTACTCATCCTTTATCAAAGCATATCTTTAAGATTTGTTGCCCTTACTGTCACTGACAATTGTTGCCAGCTACATGTCTGCAAAATTTCATATCCCTGAAAAGGTATACAACATTCCCTTTCCAAATCTGTGGAAATATATATAGTACCTCATTCTTGCCTTGAAAATCTCTTTCTCATCATCTGGTTTCATCCTGAAAAGTCAGCTTCAAATACCCTTATGCAAATCCTGAACTGGAGATTCCCTCATCTTTTGCTCTTTGAAACCTATTATTACCTGCTGTAGAATAATTGCTGTTCTGTTCCTTTAATCTGCTTCACCTACTTAAATGCTGTAACATTTCACACTATCACCCAAACCCCCACCTCCTCAAAAGTGAATTTTCAGTAGAGACTGTCAAACATGTGGAAGCCTATCCTCTAATACTAAAATGAACCTGAGTCAGGAAAATGTCGTGCGGTCAGAGCATGATTGCACTATAGCAGGTGGAGGTGCAATGCAATAGCAAACCTGCCAAGGAAGATAATTGATACCTAAAGCCATGTGAAAGTAGGCTTTGCCTTTTTAAACAAACAAAACACTGAATTACAACCTGAAAATTGGAAGTGGGAGTCCCCAAGGGCACTTGCAAACTCCAGTCCTGGATCCTGGACTGCTCCAAGTGTTTCCTGTGGTATTGTTTGGGGTGAAGACTCATACCCACAATAAGTAAGATCATTGATATGTAGGTGAGGCTGAGGGTGGGAATTCTGAATGTTTCTGGCCTGACAGGACCTGATGTAAGTTTGGAGGTCTTTACACTATGTGAGATGTACCAGGCTAATGAAGAGTGGAAATTGCAGCGTGTGAGGCCCAACAAAGATTGTGACCTGGACCCCAAAGAAGCAGTAAGAGGAAATTCATAAAAATAAACACTTGCAGTGCGCACCTCTAGGCAAAGGAGCTGCAGGGGGGGGGGTGGGGTGGGCGCTTGCAGAGGCTGGCATTCCTGAAGGGTCTGACATCTGCCTTCTCTCAGCCTGGCCAACAAAACTGCCTTTTGTAGCTTCCTGAGGCATGCAGGCATAGGACATACTCCTCTTTAGGCTTGAGCCCCGTGCAAATAAGGTGACCTCCCAATGACCCATCATACTCTGACAGGGTCAGTGATGGAGGTCACTGATGAACATGCTCCCGCTGTCAGTGCTGGAACTATGTTGTGGAGATTTAACGACTCAGTGAATGCTTTGAACTACTTCAATTGCTGACAGTCAAAAGCTCACACTTCCCAAACAGGGTTGATATCTTGCTTCAAAATTGGCCTGGAATGTGATTGTTTACAAATCTGCTTCAGTTTCAGTTTTACTGAATCACGAAATGGGCTTCAACATTCATCAGAAATGTGTGCATCATACTAAACACCAGCAGTTAAAGTCATCAACCCAGCACTCTCAGTAGTTTTTGTTTTCTGTTACAATACACTTCTTAAATCGTTATAGCAGAAATCAAATTTCAGAAAAGAATGATTTGTTTACTGAGAATTTTGACACTGTCTTGGCTCTGTGACTTGTAGCATGTTGGTGGTGAACAGCAAAGGTCAGTGGAAACTCACAGTAAACAAAGTGTGCTTGTAGTTTTAACCTCTGTGTCATAAGAACAAATCTGTTAACTTGATAGCATTTCAAATTTATTTTGGGGTAAATGGTAAACTTTGAGCTTGTAGTCAAAGGAGGAAGCTATATTTCTGCCGTGAAGGTCTATAGGTTGCAATTCCAGCCACAAATCTCAGTTGCTGTGCAGCACTGACCCTTCCATAGTCTCCTTGCCCCATGTAATTACAATATTCTGAAGCTGCCTGTTGTGAGGAAGGGGGGGGGGGGGGGTGGTGGGTGGGGCGAGGGTGGCGGTGGAGCTGTTGCAGTTGCTGTTGTCTAGTCCTTCCCAGTGAGACCCACTTGTGTTTATCTGGAGGCTGGAAAGCCTTGACTCAGCCACCCAGCTTCCCGGAATAAATTAAGCCAGTAGTGAGCTGGAGAAGTGGGACCCTCGGAGTAGGGAGTCTATCTCTCAGGGATGCCCCTTGATGGCACTGGCCTTGTAACAGACGGCTGGAGGGTCTGTCCCTTAAACCATTGATTAGGACATACCGGGAAATAGTGCAGTGCCTGCAGAGCCATGTGTGTGCTATTTGTTATGTTTTGTACTCCAGAGGCTGAAGAAACTAGATTCTCAATTTCTGTGTGTGTGTGTGAAGCATTTATTCATTGATGGCTGTGAGCAGACTGAGCATGTGCAGCAGCTGCTTTCTGTTTACATTCTAGAGGACTGCGCCCCCTAGCTTGGCTGTCAGTACTGTGAGCAGTCTCACAAACACCGTACAGTGGATGGGAATCCTTCTGTGCTGACAAAGCCGTGTGCCCACTTCTCTCTCTTCCCTCTGGTTAGGGAGAAGGCAATGAAGTCCCCTTTCCTTGTGTACTGGCCACTGTGGCCTCCTTGAGGCAGCGATGCATGGTGAACTTCGAGATGTTGATGACGTTGCCAGTTCCTGCTTGGAAGGATTCTGAGGCGTGCAAACTGAAGGCCATGGTGTTCTTGCCCTGCTCTGCAGCTTCACGTCCAGTAGAAGGAGGTGGCACACTTAAATGACCATCTCCTTGGAGAATCATAGCCACCTGGCCAGAATTTTCCTGACCCCCCCCCCCGACCCCAGTGGTGGGTTTCCCCGTGGCGGGGCCAGCGAGCCATTGAAATGCCCATTCACATTGGCAGGACTGGAAGATCCCGCTGGCGTGAGTGGCTGGAAAATTCCTGCCACTGCTCCTAGCTGAGGTGGAGGTAGGAGAAAAGGCTTCCTGAAAATCATAGGTGGGTACTGACTTCCATTAAGAGCCTCTTCCTCCTACCTCTGCACACAGCTTCTCCTCTCTGCTGCCTGTGTTCTGTCTCCCTGCCGTGCTGCACCCAAGCGGAACTGCAACCATAGCCCCCAAGTCTTTTGCTCGAGACCTTCAAACTCCATTGAGCTCTTTGCAAAAGTTCAGCAGCCTCCTGACTTCAACAACACAGGACACACTTTCTTGGCTCTGTGACTTGTAGCATGTTGGTGGTGAACAGCAAAGGTCAGTGGAAACTCACAGTAAGCAAAATATACTTGTAGTTTTAACCACTGTGTCATACGTGAAGAACAAATCTGTTTACTTGATAGCATTTCAAATTTATTTTGGGGTAAATGGTAAACTTTGAGCTTGTAGTCAAAGGAGGAAGCTATATTTCTGCTGTGAAGGTCTATAGGTTGTAATTCCGGCCAAAAATCTCAGTTGCTGTGCAGCACTGACCCTTCCATGGTCTCCTTGCCCCATGTAATTACAATATTCTGAAGCTGCCTGTTGTGGGGGTGGGGGTGGGGGGAGTGCGGGCAGGGGATGGTGGTGTGAGAGTTGTTGCAGTTGTTGTTGTCTAGCCCTCCCCAGTGTGACCCACTTGTGTCTATCTGGAGGCAGCGCCTTATCTGAAGTTCCCATGCTGATCCTTTTAACTCACAGCAGTGAGGGGCTGGCGTGGGGGTGCTGGGGGCCTGGGCAGTGGGCTGGTGGCAGTTGGGGATGTCCCTGGTACAGCTGGAAGTGTTTAAGATGAAGCATTAACAGGGCTTGTATGATCCAAAATGGGCAGACTGGGCACCAAATCAGCATTAGACACTGACTGATGTCACAATCCGCGCTCTCTGCATTCTTCCAGTGCCGCATGGCATACCCATGCTCTCACCCTTCCAAGCATCAGATGTGGATCAACCACCATTTTCAGCCCTTCCAGTCCCCTGTAGCACCAACACCAGAGGTGCTACAGAGCCCGACTTCGTGACTTAATGTCAGATTGCAAGAGGGAGCAAGGTGGATGAGTAAAGATACCTTTAAAAACTCAGTAAAAGGTGTGCTAATTACATAGAGTAATTTCATGAGCTCACGCTATCAGAGAATCATAGAATTGTTACAGCACAGAAGGAGGTCATTTGGCCCGTCGTGTCCATGTTGGATCTCTGCAAGAGCAACTCAGCTCTTGGTGAGGAGCTTTGCCTGCCTGCAATGGAAATGGTTGTAAAATTATTGCAAGTGTGTGAGTGAATTTTTGACTTGTGTTGTGAGCCTTCTCACCAACAAGATGGATTCAAAGTGACTTCATTTTATAGTATAGAATGGTGCAACCTGGGCAATGAAGTCTGGGAAGTGGCATGAAGAGAAGTGGAATCTGTCAGGTGCATGAACCATCTAACTTAGGAAAGAAAGAAAGTGCATTTATATGGTGTCTTTCTTTCACAACCTCAGGACATCCAAAGTGAGATACTTTGAAAGTGTTCTCACTGTTGTGTAGCCAAAGGTGGCAGCCGATTTATACACAGAAAAGCCCTACAGACTGCCAAGAGATAATTGGCCAGATTATCTGTTTTAAATAGTTGTTTGGAAGTTCAGAATTTGGGTATTGCTGAAAAAAGAGACATGTTGAAGCTTTTCATCTTGCACTCATCAAGACACCACAAGAATACCATTGTAAGCGGAAAACAATAATTTATACTGTATGTGAAGAGAGTGCAGATTTGTTGGCAAGTGGACTCTGATTGGTAGAGGCATTGCCATGGAGAATGCACCAGTTATGGTGACGGACAGTTAACTGCCAAGCATTGTTTGAAATTTAAACCAAGCAGTTTGACCCTGATTAGATAAGGCATTGCCCTGAGGAATGTGCGTACATGTTCTTTCTGTCTGCAAATTGCAGACAGAAAGAACATGTACACACATTGCACCTGTTTCAGCTAAACAAAATAAGTGACAGCCACTCGCTGACTCATTCCTCAGGGCAATGCCTTGACCAATCAGGGTCAAGCTACCTCGTTAAGTTTCAAACAACGCTTGGCAGTTAATTGTCAGTCACCGTCACTGGTACATTCTCCATGGCAATGCCTCTACCAATCAGAGTCCACCTGGCAACCAATCAGCACTTTTTTCATATACAGTATAAATTGTTGTTTTCCCCTTATATTGGTATTCATGAGAAGTGTCCTGATGAGTGCAAGACAAAAAGCTTCAACATGTCTCTTTTTTCAGCAATACTCATCTGTTTAGTGGAGGGATAAAAATTGATTAGGAGACAAGGCTTCTTCTGACAGTGTCACAGGGTCACTACATCGACCTGAGAGGGTAGAAAGCATCATAACTTGGCACCTACAACAGTACAGCACTTCAATATCATCTGTAGAAGCTCAAGTATTTGGAGTGGGGCCTGAACAGTGAACACACAATCTACCTCAGAGGCAAGAGTGCTACTCTTGAGCCAAGGCTGACATCATAGCAAAAGTGGTGTGATGATTAATGTCAAAATGCTGATGTGCTAAAAGGTCCCCCTATACATTGACTGCCAGTATGAAATACTGATGAACAGTTTGTATGATGCCAAATTTCTAAGCAGCTCTCATGATGCCTTTGTTTTATTCCAGGCTTTCAGCCCATCAGATCATAGTGAAGAGCTGGCCCCTGGGAAAGTGGTAGCACACAAGGCTGCCTTGTGAAGAAGTTTATCAGCTGCTAGAGGTGAGGCAGCTACTAATTTGGGTTCTTTTCCAGAAAAATCCTTGTCTTCCCATTCCAAAGACAAGGCCCTAATTTTAACTCCTCTGCTGTTGCATGTGCTAGACCCAGGCTATTTTAACTTATTGCCCCGGTCCACTTTCTGCCCAAAATGGACTGTAGGCAGCTACCAGCCTGCGGACAATCAGGCAGCCATGTGGCAAGCTGGTGGGGTTAGGAGAAAGGGTTTTGGGAGGATCCTGCAGAATTGAAGGTTGGTGGAGATCTGAACACAGGACACCTAAACTTTCCTTCTGGGGACCATAGGTGCACTTCTGCAGGAGGAGAGAGGGAACCTTTTCCCCCTATGGTGGTGGTGAAGTGGGAGGGGTGGTCAGAAATCACCCCCGGCTCCCCCTCACCCCCACCCTCCAAATGACACCTGCACTAGCAGTAGAAAGAAGTTCAGGAAATCAATACTAAGGGCCCAGTTTTCTGGTATGAGGCAGGAATCGGACAGAACCTGAATTGTGTTCCCACCTCTGACTCCATGCTGTTGGGAGCGCTATTTTGTTTCCCCCGGGCCTTAATTGGCAGAGCTGAGGGAGGTTTCTGTTTGTGCCGCTTGGTGGCCATTTTGTTTGGCCATTTTGTTTGGCCTCCATTCCCATCCGATTCAGGACAGGAAAATTCTGGCCTAGGAGTTTAGATCTCAGGACACGGCTGCGGCATAGAACAAGTTTCAAAGACCTCACCAGAGCTGTCAATATAAGAACCATGGGCTGGATTTTCCAGCCCTTTAGGGATGGACTGAGAAATGGCATGGGAACGCAACAGGTGGCATGTCCATCATCTTCCCATTGCCGTGCCGTCTTGCCAGGGGTGGAAAAGGTGGCAGATGTCTGCTCATCCTCCCACGTAAGTGGCTAATTAACAGCCTTTTTCCACCTCTGCTAGCATTTTACCAGTGGTGGAGGAGGTGGTGGGGGGGAGAGGGGGGTGGGGGGACTGGGAGGCTCTACTCTGATGTCCTCCAGGCAGGCTCTGTGGGGAATGGAGTTCTCTTGGTTTCCTGTGGACTCTTTGGTCCTCAGAAGGACCTCTCCAGGTGGTAATGGCAGCTTCCGAGGGCAACTGTGCCTCCTGCCTTCAGCAACCCCCACCTCCTCACTGGAGCCCTCCTGACAGGCCTTAGTGCCTCCAGACACCGCTTACCTGACTTTGCGGGCGCATGGACACTGATTTCTCTCATTCTCCAGGTGCAGCTCCCGCTGCCCCGACACTTCCCCTGGAGGGATTTCCCCTCTGCTCCTTGGCTCCCCGAATATTTTATTTTTAATATGTTTACCTGGAGGCACCACAAGGCCTCTGCATTTCTCAGCAGCGACCACCTCTCCCAGTGGCCCTGCTTACTGATTTCAGAGCTGCTGACCCTCATTGGGCGGCAGTGTCAGAAGCTTGTCCGGCATTCTTAATTGGACAGTGGGCCTGCGGGTAGCCAAGTAGGAGTCTGCCTGCATTAAAATCACTGAGCCAATCCTGCTGCCGGCAAGTGTGGGTTTGGAACCTGTTTTCCACCCTGATGTCAGGGTCTTGAAGCCAGCAGTAAAATTCAGGCCCATGGGTTATCACACCTTTTAGTTGTAAAATGTTGTGTGTAGCTCAGTAGGTCTCATGAAGAGATTTTGCGTCTTGTATAGTTTAACAGTAAGTGTTTATTACCTACTAGTAACTATATACATATATAATTTTTTAAAAATTCATTCATGGGATGCGGGCTTCGCTGGCTGGGCCAGCATTTATTGTCCATCCCGAATTTCCCTTGAGAAGTTGGTGGTGAGCTGCCTTCTTGAGCTGCTGTAGTCCGTGTGGTGTAGGTACACCCACAGTGCTGTTAGGAAGGGAGTTCCAGTATTTTGACCCAGCGACAGCAACAGGCGATATATTTCCAAGTCAGGATGGTGAGTTACTTGGAGCGGAACTTCCAGGCGGTGATATTCCCATCTATATGCTGCCCTTGTCCTTCTAGATGGTAGTGGTCGTGGGTTTGGAAGGTACTGTCTAAGGAGCCTTGGTGAATTCCTGCAGTGCATCTCGTAGATGGTACACTGCTGCTACTGTGCATCGGTGGTGGAGGGAGTGAATGTTTG
The DNA here is from genome assembly GCF_964194155.1 of Cetorhinus maximus. NCBI lineage: Eukaryota > Metazoa > Chordata > Chondrichthyes > Lamniformes > Cetorhinidae > Cetorhinus > Cetorhinus maximus. The sequence goes on along the minus strand of NC_135885.1, from coordinate 32,219,557 downwards.
TGGATGTGGTGCCAATCAAGCGGGCTGCTTTGGACCGTATCCAGTTTCTTTAGTGTTGTAGGAGCTGCACTCATCCAGGCAAGTGGGGAGTATTCCACCACACTTACACATATAATGTATAAGGTCTAAGCTAGGGGCTGTTTCCATGCTTGCCTCTACTCTAAAGACATCTCTGCCCAGTACAAGACTGCCCTCTAGACTCAGGTCATGTGTTCCTTTACATCACATCGTGGGTTGTACTGTACCCAGCCCCACATTAACACTTTCTGTGTCAGACCCTTATACTACACTTTGCCTCCTCTTAATGCCAGAAACTGGTGCACATGGGACATTGGGAAGAGGAAAATTGGCTGTTTTTGGGTTGGGTTGGGTTGCTTTTAAGTACTATTCTTTCTGGTAATTTATTATTCCTGTGAATCGTGGTATGAAATGATTCTGCATGAATTTCCTCTTTCTAATATGTTACTATTTAATTAGTTTTTCAAACCTATCAATTGTGAACAACATGCCTGGATTAAATTCCATCAATCCCCTTCATGATTTAAAAAAAATAGCACAGGTCCCCTTGAATATGCCAATCTTTCTTAACTTTTTATTATAGCACAGATTCCTTAGGCAATCCTAGTTGCTTACTGAGCACCTTCTAACACAGGGATGGGCATCTGGCATGCCTTGAAATAAATGCTTCTCTTTCTGGAATGAAATACGACTCTTTGAAGATTCTCGTGGAAGAATGGTTGAATCAAAAATAATGGCACCTGAGGCTACACAGTGTTCACTTATTTAACTTACTGTTGTTTAACCTTTTCTGAGATGTGAGAGGTACAATTATCTTTACTTCAGAAGCTTTTTGAGTGTGGCAGTGGTGGAGTGGGCTGCAGTGGGCTGAGATCAGGCCTGGGGCCAGTGTGTTGCAGGTAACATCATGATGGAACAACTCAGTCCAGGGCTGTAAAACTGCAGCAGCATGCCCTTATGAACAGTATTTAATAATTTCTGTTGTAGTCATTCCCATAGTCTCCAGGGCTATTCATAAGCCCATTGAGCGGGTATTATCTGCTTTAACTGTGAGTACATTCTTTTGTCACTATTCTGTTAGGATCTTTTGTAAGGATTTTCTGTAAATTTCTAATCTCTAGTTTTGCTTGAGGCCTGTTAATTTTATACTTTGCCTCGATTTGCATAGTTAAGTAGTCTGCTTGCATCTACATTTTCCATGCCTTCCATGAGTCCTGCCTTTCTCAGCCTTTTCTCCAGTGAAACAAGTTGAGTTTTGTTAATTAAAAAAATGTATCTATTACCTCACTTAACCCTTCCTACTGCACCAATATCTTTTTGAAGATAGTGATAACGTAAAAACAGTCAAAGATTTATCCTTTTGCCTTTTTGTTAATTGCACATGTTTCCTTTTCCAATGTACATTACTTTCCATGGTACATTTATATCTACCTTAAATTCATCTGTCTTAATTTTATTAATTCACATAATTTTTTAAGCTCGCTTTAATGCTCACAACCTGCAGACATGGTCGTGACATTTTAAAATTTTTATTTATTCGTTCACGGGATGTGGGCGCCACTGTCTAGGCCAGCATTTATTGTCTATCCCTAGTTTCCCTTGTTCAGAGGGCATTTAAGATCAACCACGTTAGCAGATAGTTGACCAGGGCCAGAATCTTCGGGTCGGCGTGCAGGGGCAGGCCCCGCTCGCTGCTACGTAAAATGATGCGCGGTGACGTCGGTGTGTGTCCCAACGTCACCGCACGTCATTCAGATCTTTAGTTTGGCGGGCATGCATTAGAGTCGGCTGTGTGCCCGCCGAACTGTCAAAGGCCTATTAAGGCCATTTAAAGACTAATTAAAATAATTAACGGAGCTGCCTGTCCAACCTTAAGGTTGGTGGGCGTGCGAAGAGCCCAGGTGGCCTTCGCATTTATCATGAAACCTCATCCATGGGCTGGATGAGGTTTCATGAAGGATTTATAATTTCAATACATTTTTTAATTAAAATTCGTTGACATGTCCCAGCTCACGTGACACTGTCACATGAGGGGACATGTCTGAAATCTTTTTCTTCTCTTTATTTAAATTTTTCAGAATATAATTAAACTCCCTGAGGCAACTCCATGCCTCAGGGAGATTTCTGTGCGAGCACAGGCCCCAACTCAGCCTCCTCCCCCCGCCTGTACAGGGAGTGCTCAGCGCTTCCGGGCGTCATGCTGGGTGGGCCTTAATTGTCCCGCCCATATAAAATGGCGGCGCCCGCTCTCACTCAGCCCCCCGCCGACAGGGAGAAAATTCTCCATCAGGTGATATGTTCTTTTATAACCATGAAGCGTTACGAAATGCAATGCATAAACATACTATTATCCAGATGAGGTTACTGACTCTGGCTACTGATGATTGAATGAGTTAAATTACTTTTAATTGCATGCACTGAAGGCCAGTCCTGGGTTTGACAAAACTGAGATGGAGGATCTGGAATAAAAGCAAAATACTGTGGATGCTGGAAATCTGAAATAAAAACAGAAAATGGTGGGAAATCCAGCTTTTTTGAATTTTATTATTGGGGGATCTGGTGCTTAGCAGCATGGTGGTGGGTTTTGCAGCACTGGGAAGAGATATTGGAGTTAGGGACAAGCTCTGGGGTTTAGGAGTATTTTGCTTCCTCTCTGATGGCAGAGGACGAGGTTGAGGAGTGTCACAGGCAAAAGAGGACTCGGAGGGAGAGGTCAGCCTCTGAGATTTCTGAGTGCATGACCCAGGGCGCCCGGCTGCCGCTCCTCCTCCCTTTGGGCGCTCGAGGACCCCGGCCTGACTCCTTGAGGGGCAGGAGCACCTGGAAGGACATCAAGGCGCTCCATTTCCCTCTTGCGTTGCCACTGCAGGAACTCACCCATAGCTACTGCAATGGAGTGCAGGTCTGCACATCTCTGCATTCTGCTGGACCAGGGTCTCCATGGCATCCACCATCCTCCTCAAGGAGACCACCATACATGCACATGTGGGCACTACTTCATCAGAGAGCTGGCGGATGCACTCCGACTCACATGCCAATCTGTTGATGGCTTCCAACAGCCCTGTGTGATGTTTCCCCCGCCTTCTGCTGACCCTCCACGATGGGTTCAAAGGCCAAATCCAGAGACTCATCGTCTGACTGGGCCCTCACAGATGCCTCTTCCCCAACAGCCCTCCGAGTGTCGGGGAGCTCTCATGAACCTGCCACCTCCTGCTGTGGACAGATGTTTGTGTGGTGACCACCAGATTATGAACCCAAGCCTGTTCTGGATCTAGGTCCCACCGAGGTGTGTGTCTCTGCATTGGTGGAGGGCGTGGGTAAGCGCTGTGACAGATCTTCCTGGCTGCTTATTTCCAGCTCTTCAATGAAAGAGGTGTCCTCTTGGCTGGAGGTGAGGACCTGGATGGAGCTGAGGGACTGGCTGGCTGAGGGCATTTGTCACTTGGCGAGCTCCCTCTGAACCAAAGTAGAGATAATTAGTGCATGGCAGCAGAGTCAAAAGCAGGAGAGAGAGAATGCTCACAGTTGTGTTGAGAGAGGGATGATGTTGTGCAGTGTTCACCGCTGACCTCACCGTCACCACAGGCAAGGTCTAAGCCCTCACCAGTCAGCGCGATGGCGTGCTCTGTAATGTGAGTATGGTGTCTAATGTGGGCCACTGCACCCCTATCTGGGACCTCTCCCTGCTGTTGTCAGCCAGCTTCTCCTGCATGAAAACAGATGGAGAGGGCGTGAGCAGGACGCATAGCACTGCGTGGAATGTTTGTGTGGTGAGCGCAGTTGTGGATGGGATGAGGACACGAGCCCCAGAGGATATGAGCCTGATGGAGATGTGAGGGTGTGTGTGAGAGTTAGTGGTGTTGTCCCTTGAGGTGTGAGATCCCGGTGGATATGTGATGGGCTTGTGAGTGTGTGAGTTGAGAGTGATGAGAAGAGTAAGTTACCCTGGCGGAATGGATGAGACCATTCATCCTCTTTCTGCACTGGATGGCTTTCCATTTTTGCAGGGCATTGGCACTGACGATACTTTGCGAAAACCCACCATTGTGGCTGGCGGGTAAATCGACTTTTTCCCCGCCCACTACCGCATTTAGTGCAAATCGGGAACCATTCCGCCCAATGAGTCAAATGGCTTCTTCCTGCAATGTAAAAATTCTGTGATTTTGTGAAAATCTTCATGCTTTGGCTCTTTGTATATAAGTGGAAGTTTTGGAGAATTGTGGCAAGAACTGTGAGGGACTTCCGGAAGGCATAGGCTGGGATTTTCCAGCCCCGCCGTGGCAGGGAATGTAGCGGCCCAGCCAAAAGTCCATTGACTTTCGGCAGAACCGGAAAACCCCAGCGGCGGGTGACGCCGGAAAATCCCGCCCATAGACAGTGAAATAGGCTAATCCTATAGCTCCTGTCTGCTAAGTGCTCCTTTCAGAGATAAAAGTTCATATGCAGGGAGAAATGTGGATATTCCACATAACTGTAGGGCTAGACTTCTGATCTGTAGCGCATCCAACTGTTCGTGCATCAGGACTGATCCAATGAGTTAGACCTTGGGTAGGAGGAAAGAGCCATTAGAAACTCATGGATCTTGACATTATAACCCCTTTTTACAAAAGTCAGTGCAGTGATGGAGGGAAATGTGGTCCCTTTCCACTAGCTGGACTCGATAGTATAAGCCCAATTCCCTAATCCTTATAACATTGCAATTCCACCAAGTATTGTTCTACTATTTCACTTTTGAGATAAGGAAGCCAGTTTTAATAATGCAAGAACAAGGAGCTGTTCCTATGCATTTGTTGACCATAGGGCACCATAGAAAAGTGAGGTTCAGCATATCCATAGACAACTCTCCAGCCTGAGTGTAAAGTAGAAGATGGACTTTACTCTCTGGAAATGGAGCATGAATCAAACATGAAGAACGAATACTGCTGAGGTTGGTTTCTCCGATTGTGAGCTAGGAATGTACACATCACATAAAATAGACATTTCTCTTCTTACAGTAGAATCATAGAATGGTTACAGTGTAGAAGGAGGCCATTTATGCCATCGTGTCCATGCTGTTTCTCTGCAAGAGCAGCCCCTGCCCTTTCCTCATATCCCTGCAAATTTTTTCGCTTCAATTCCCTTTTGAAAGGCAAGATAATATTTTTCTCCAATACCCTTTTAGGCAGTGCACGCCAGATCCGAAACACCCACTGGGTGAAAAATCTTTTCCTCACATCACCTTTAGTTCTTTTGTCACCTTAAATTGGTACCCTCAGATTCTCAATGCTTCTACCAATGGGAACAGTTTCTCTCTATCTACTCTGCCTAGGCTCCTCATGATTTTGGATACCTCTATAAAATCTCCTCTCAACCTGCTCTTCTCAAACATGAACAACCCTAGCTTCCCCAATCTATCCATGTAACTGAAGTTCCTCATCCCTGGAACCAGTCTCATGAAATCTTTTCAGCATCCTCTCCAAAACCTTCACATTGTGCGTAAAATGCGATGCCCGGAATTGGACACAGTGGGCGGAATCTGTTGAAGCTTCCAGGAGCAGGAAATGAGACAGGCGGGGGGCACTTAAATGTGCGGGAGGTGAAATATCAGCTTCCCGACGGCAGGATGAAATGTGGGAAGTAAGTTGGCGGCGGATTAAAGCAGATTGTGATTCCCGATGGCAAGCGGCAGGAACATATTTTTAATGCATTAGCAAGTCATACATACTCATTAAACACATGGTCACCAGGCTAAATTGTACTTTTGCGATTAAGTCGGCAGCAAATGAGATACACGCGCCTTCAGGCTGACAACTGGTTAAAGACGGAATGCAGCAGGTGAGATATTCTTCCTGGTGGATTTGGAGTGACTAGGAGCTGGGTTTCTTGTATGGGGGAGTTTGTTGGACTAGGGAAGAGGAGGCTGAGCTGTTGCATTGAACTTGGGTGATGGTCTAGTGAGACTGGGGCCTGACGGATGGAGGGAGGTCAGGTCATAGCAGTCCTCAGAAGAGCCGTGGGGGGAGAGAGAGAGGAAGCTGGATGACAGAGGGAATGACAATCTCTCCTGAAGGCAGCACAATCTAATAGAGGGGAGATCAAGGATGATTGAAGGCAGGTCAATGATAGAGGGAGGGGCAAGGATGACAGGTGGTGGTTCGAGGGTGACGAAGGACAGCTCGAGGTTGTCAGACAGTTGATCAAAGGTGATGACGGGCTGCTTGAGGGCCACAGTAGGCCATCAGTTATGGGGTATGGAGGAAGGGTCGAGAGTGATGGAGGGAAGGTCAAAGGTGACTGATGGAGGATGCAGGGTGACGGCTTGTTGTTCCTAGGATCCAAGGGTGGCAGGTGGGGAGTGGGTGGCAGCAGCTTCAATTGAAAATCCTCCCCTCTGACAGACAGAATAATGCTGCTGGCTTGCAGAAAGTGGATGCCTGTCCGGATGCCATTTAAGTGTGAAGCCCGGATCTTAGATGACCAGGCTTCCTGCCTAGCCCCCTGCATAATTGGCTGGGCCCCACGACTGTGCATAGCTAATTGACTGGTCACTACGTGATTGCATGGCCAGTGTCCCCCTTCCGAGCGTTAGCCTTGCTCATTTCTGATCTTGCCATCAGGACACTCGCCACTGCAGCAAGATTCCACCCAATATTTCAGTGCTTTATAAGGATTCATCATTACTTCCTTGCTTAAGTTATGAACTTCCACTTTGTATTGCATTTTCTTTATTGGAAAAGCATGTTTTTCTGAAATACCACCCTTAAAATAACTTACGCAATTGCTGCTGAGTAATCAGCTTCTCCTCTTTTGGCTCTTGTAAGAAATGGTGTCTTTAAGAATATTATAGAATTGTAATACAATATACCATTGTATTTTAAGCCCTTAGCAGAGGGTTGTGGTTTCTGTTCTGTCTCTCTTCAGAGAAAAAAAACTTTCTTAGCAGCCAGGGCCTGAGGCAAAACAAAGATATACACAATCCAGAATTGATAGCAGGGAGTCTTCTTGTGCCTTGAGTATCCTTTTATCTATGGGTGTCTGGTAAGGGTTAGCAAGTGACCCTCAGCATGAGGTAAACTAAAAAGCGACCTCAAGCTAAGTGAAGGACAGGGGTAAGGTGACCATCCTGACGTTTTGGGTACCTGTTCAGTGTTCATTGGTTAGAAAAGCTCAAACAAATGGCTGACAAGGGCCATTAGCCTCTAGAAATGAAGTATAATAATGAGCGTTTGAGACAGAGGGAAGTACTTGTCAGGTGGTAGTCTTCGTCAGGCAGCCATCTTCTTCAGATGCAAGGTGGACCAGGAAAGAGTGAGGAGGCCAGGGGAAGAGTTCCCCGACACCTCGGCTAGAGAGCAGAATGCTGCCATCACAAGCTACTAAGATCAACACACTGTGCCAACTATCCGTTCGCCGTCTGGGATCAGTGAACCTCTCTCAACTGTCGGGGGCCTTATACTTTTCCTGTTTATTTAGCTAATGCATAATATCTAAACTGTTGCTTCTTGATAAGCTTAATAAACCACCTTAATATTATTTGCAAATACTTGTCTGCCTACCTTAGGTATATGTGACTCCTGAACCCAAAATCTTACACACTGCATTAAAGATATTAGGAAGAAGCCAGTGAAGTAGTGATTGTTTTTCCAGATGCACACATCTGTTAGTTATCGCTGGGCTATTACAATGTAATTTGATCGAGACAGTTTCAGCATGGTCAGTACCTGTCAGAGACCATGGGGGAGATATTTAACTCATGACCGACATTTAATGCCAATGGGCACTGGGACTCTGAATTTTTGTGTAGCGATCTTTAATGCCTAAAATCTGCCAGAAGTATCCCCAATACCATGCTGGTGGGATGTAACTGAACCATGTTCATTAAAATAGCCTGGGATTCCCACTGCAGATCCTGGACTGATGTCCCATGTGCCTCATTGCCTTAACACTTATGGTTGTAACTATCTTAAAAGGTGCATTGATTATAGTGACAGAGTTTCACAATAGTAAGACTTAAACATATTTAGTTCATAATCAATAACAATATGGCTATTTGCACATGCTGCCAACTATGGATCAAATACCTTTGCTTAACTTGGCACTTGTTCACATTACCTGCCTGGAGCCAAAGTGGGAGAGGAAGGGAGAGATGCCAGCATTCCTTTAAATCTATCCCAATTAGACTCCCAGCCTTTAAACTGTTATTGCTCAAAGCTTTCACCACAGGAAGTGGGCCAGAGTCCATCTGCATCCTAGACCATTCCGAGGCCAATCCTCCCACACCAGTGATGACTACACATGAGTCTGATATGTGAATAAGTGACCATATCCAGTATATAAGCCAATTTTTTTTATGTAACAGTGGCTGTTCCAAGGATTGTGGTGAGCTTCTCACACTATGATGCAGGCTTCTGTTCTGTCCAAAAGTTAACTTTTTTCTAATACAATCTTTGAAATAACTTTTTAATGTCCAGTAATCTGCAACAATATTCTCTGCCCAACAATCATTTGTCATTTTCTGATTGTCCATTTGCCTGCCATTTGGATCTTGTTACTCATTGCAGCAGGTTTAAGCATTTATATAATTACCCTGTGTAGTGTCATTGTAAACGTGTTTGTGAAGATTTTGGCTCCTAAGTGGCTTACTAAATATGGCAGGCAGAATACATGTGCATATATTAGTACAGGAGCTTCCACTGGTAGCAGGAGCACATGTTGCAGCATCTTGAGTAAAGAATAATGGATTTAAATCAAGGTCCTGTGCTCCAGACACTTTATTCCATTTTTGATTGCTTCAATATTTCATTTGCTGTTTACAATAATAATACAATATACAACACGAAAAGCGAGGAGCTGATAGACTACATTCTCACTGGGGTTGAAGCCATCGGATCAGCTGCCTCTGCCATGTCCCTCCCTTCCACTAGCCCACTGGGCCAAACTTCCTTTAAAGATCCTCTTCTCTCACCCTTAATTCACATCTTTGTCTAGTTTGTGAGATCTGTCTCCTGCTCTCTCCAACCTATTCCCACTAAACAGCTGATCATCCAACTTCCCCTCCTGGTCAGCTGATTTTGTTAGCAGTTTTCTCTCTCCAGGTGTTGCCTCTCTCCTCTAAATCTACTGTCATCACTCCCCTCCTTTAAAAAACAACCCTTAACTCCACTGTCCTTGCAAACAAACGCCCCATCTCCAACTTTCCTTTCCTCGCTGAATGTGTTGTCACCTCCCAAATCCATGCCCGTCTTTCATAAAGCTCCATGTTTGTTTAAATCCCTCATCTGAAGCCAGCAAAATTCTAAGGCTTTATCCCCATCATCCCTTGCAAGTGGAAAGATGCCAATCACAATCATATCCAGAGAATCACTTGCAGTGGTTCCTGCAGTTACCTCAGGCATCCTCCAAGGCTCTAGCCTTGGTCTCCTCTTATTTCCCATCTACATGCTGCCCCTTAGCAAAATCATCCTAAAACACAGTGTTAGTTTTCACAGGTAAGATGACGACACCCAGCTCAACCTCACCACTGTGGTAAAATGGAGTGCAATGTACCTTTAAGAGAATGTAGTTAGTTGACCGTGTGACTGTATTGACCAATTGTTGCACAGTTCAGGCTTCTTGGGTAACTGTAAGTCTAGAGCTGGGGGTGATTGAAGAAGCACATGTGGTGTTCATGCTCTGTTCTTAGTTCCAATAAACTACCAGTGTTTGTTCAGTTAATCGGTCTCTCTGCCTGTATTGTTTCAAGCACCAACTAATGTGTTAATATCAAGGGTGCAGCTAACTTTCGCCAGACAAAGTGAACCTGATAACCAAAAACATAAAAACCACCAGCTGAACTCCCCCCACTGTTGCTAAAGTATCAGACTGCTTATCTGACAGCACGTCCAGGATGGACAGATATTCCCTCCAATTAACTATTGCGAAGGCCGAAGTAATTGTTTTCAGCCCCTACTCCAAGCTTCATCCCCCAGTCACTGACTCCAACTCTTTCCCTGGCAACAGCCTGTGATTAAGCCAGTGTGTTCATAACTTTGGTGTCACATATTTGACCTTGTGATGAGCTTCCAACCTCACATTTGTGCCATTGCTAAGACTGCGTATTCCCACTTCCGTAACATTGCTCAGCCCTGCCCCTGTCTCAGCTCATCTGCTGCTGAAACCCTCATCCATACATTTGTTACCTCTAGACTTGACTATTTCATGCACTCCTGGCTGGGCTCCCACAGTCTACCCTTTGTAAACTTGAGGTCATCCAAAGTTCTGCTGTGTCTTAACTGGAACCAAGTCAATTCGCCTATCATCCCTGTGCCCTGTGCTCACTAACCTACATTGGCACCCCGTGAAGCAAAGTCTTGATTTTAAAATTCTCATCCTTGTTTTCAAATCCCTCCATGGTCTCACCCCTCCCTGTCTCAAATCTCCTCCAACCCCACAACCCTCAGATATCTGAGCTCATCTAATTCTGGCCTCTTGAGCATCCCTGATTATAATCGCTCCACCATAGGTGGCTGCGTCTTCAGTTACCTAGGCCCTAAGCTCTGGAATTCTCTCCCTGCACCTCTTCCCCTCCTGGCCTCCGTTCCTGTCTTTAAGATGATCCTTAAAATTTATCTCTCTGGCCACACCTTTGGTCAACTGACCTGATGTTTCCTTATGTGGTTTGGTGCTCCTGGTAAGCACCTGGTTTATTATGAAAAAGCTGCTATATAAATAAGTTGTCGTATAACATGGCGCTAACTGGATGGAAGGCTTCCTCAGCAGCACTATTTAAAGGCATCATGTCGTACTTGCAGGTTAGTTGCTTCTTTAATATTGGTGACTACAGCATGACTTTGAGGCAAGTTATGATGTATTGTAGCTCTCTGGAAAGCTCACTTTGACTGTAGCAAGAGATGTTTGACAGCTCTTGTGCTGCTCTTTGCTCTTTATTTCACAAATAGCCTGACTGCCATTATAGGTGGTCTCGCCCTTTGAGGCTGGAGGTTGTGACAAGGCAGGTACCAAAGAGCGGAAGATGGTGCCAGAGGAGACGAGAGGATCAGTCATTGAATAGGAGCGTTATCCACAGAGGGTCTTCAGTGAACGTCCCTACCTTATCGACTGTCACTGAGCTATGTCACCTGCTGCAGCCACAACTGCAGCATCAAATCAACCCAAGGCAGGGGCAACTTTTATGTCACAGGTTTACTTTATGCTGCAGTAGGTGGCATCAGCAACATCTCACAGTTCACAATACCCAGATGTAGCAGGGAGGTCAGCCAGGCTCTCTACACTAAGAGAAATATTTACATTTCCTTTTGAATTAATGGAACAAAGCAGGAGGAGAGAGCACTTAAGTTTCACATGCAAGACAGGCTTCCCCACAGTGCAGGTTGTCATTCCTATCAGCACCCATCTTTATCAATTGAAAGGGATTTCACTCCCTCAATACACAGCTGGTTTGTGATCACAGGCAGGCATCAATGACCTTGATGCAGTGGTGTACGCATTTCTGACTGATCCAGCAAATGCCACCAATGGTGGCTTAAAATGAGCGTTCATATGAAACTTCAATGTGGTGGTGATGCTGACCCCAACAAGCCAAACTGTTTTTGTGCTGGAGGTAGTCTGATCACACTACAGTGGACAACTCAATGGCTGCGTTCCTGCTGGGTCGTGGATGTCAAAGAGGCAAATCTCTTCCTGTCTGCCGAAATAGTCATGCTTCGGTGACATCATGTATGTTCTGGTTCACCTGTGGACGCCTTTCTGGTGCCTCAGGTGCACATGCGTCTGGGACATTCCTCACTCTGCACCAATTCTTCTTTTCCAAATTCAGGATAACCAAGATAAAAGCAAAATACTGCGGATGCTGGAAACCTGAAACAAAAACAAAAACTGCTGGGAAAACTCAGCAGGTCTGACAGCATCTGTGGAAAGAAAGACAGAGTTAACGTTTTGAGTCGGTATGACTCCTCTGAAGAGCCATATGGACTCGAAACGTTTCCAGCATTTTTTGTTTTTGTTTCAGGATACCCAAGGCTTACAGCTGAAGGTGACATGGCTGCAGCTGGAACGCTGCTGTATGAGGTTTGCATCGGAGGAGAGTTGCTATGCAGAAAATCAGCAATAAGCAGCAGAAAATAAAATACACTAGCTCTAGTGAACAGTGTAATGTTGGTCAAAGCAAAGTCAATAGGAGAAATGCAACTCTCATAAAGGTGGAACCATAGTTTGACATGCTGGCATTCTGGATCAAATAGGATCCAGGCCAGGCTCCCCACTGCCTGTTTTCTTTGTGTATTCACCAGCTGAGAAGCTGTGCTGCAGAGCTCCACAGGGAACTTGTGACAACTATTAGAATGCAATTGGAAAATTTTGCCAAGTTCGATGAAGCCAACGCATAGACGTAATGCTGCCTTAAAAACTGATCCTCTCACGCAACGGGGAAATTTAATATCAAATACGCTGAGGCCAAGCTGCCCTTGTGTGATCTCTGAGTTCAGCATCAATATTTACTGGATTAATCTGATCCTTAACCTTAGTAACCATCTTAAAGAAGCCCGGTGGGTTTGCAAGGCTTTACTTCTAAAACTGCTGACTGCTCCTGGTACCTGTTCTCTATAAAGCATTGCTTAATCAACAACAACTTTTATTTGTGTAGCACCTTCAATGTTGTAAAACATTGTAAGGCACTTCAAACGAACATTCCCAGATAAAAATTGGCATCCTAAGCCAAAGAAGCAGATATTGGGGCAGATGACCAAGCATAGGTCGAAAGAGGTATGTTTTAATCAGAAGGACAGAAAGATGGAAAAGCATGGAAGTTTGGAAGGGTATTCTAGAGCTTAGAGTCTAGACAGTGAATGTGAGTAATTTAAACCCCCTCCAAGACAAATGGGGCAGGTAGGGCAGATGGTGAAGCCCGTCACAATAAACTGCAAACATGTGCCCCTCTGGTTTAACTGCAGTGGGATCAGCTGAATAACCCTCTCGACAAAAAGTGGATCGGTAATTATAATATTTAAATGAGGCTCTGCGTCACAAATCTTGGGAGCTATTTAACAGCTGTGGGTTGAGTTTCTCAAGTTTCAGGGAAACCCAGCAGTTTAAAGAAGGCGGAGTTGCCAGATCCACCAGATAAGTAATTTTCCAGCACTGCTTGTGGGTCAGAAGGAGCAAGAGTGTATCATGCATGGCGCTTGATGAAAGCCTGCCACTGTTATCAGGACCCTAGCAAACTTCCATGCTTTTCCATCTTTGTGTTCTTCTGATTAAAACATACCTCTTTGGCCACATGCCTGGTCTTCTGCCCCAATACCTGCTTCTTTGGCTTGATGTCAATTTTTATGTTCATTTGAAGTGTCTTTGGATGTTTTACTACATTAAAGGTGCTACATAAATGCAAGTTGCCCCTCTTATTCAATCCCCCCTAACTGTCTCTCCTCCTCCCCTCACCATCTCTGCCACCTTCATGTCTCTCTATTTGCCCGCTGGCTCTCTTCTCCTGATTCCTTGTAACCCCCACCATCTTTCTTCCCCCCACCATCTCTCTTCCCCCCTTTATTGCCCACTCTTTCCCTACCATCGCCTGCTCTCTCCTTCCCCAAATTCTTGTTCTTTCCCTGTCTGTGACTTTTCACTCTCTTCCTCCTCTCTGACCTCCCACTCTCCTCCTCCTTGACATTCCACTCTCTCTCTCCCTGACCTCTCACCCTCTCCCTCTCTCTGACCTCTTGCGCTCTCCCCCTCCCAGTGCTCTCACTCCCTCCCTTCCTTGACCTCTTGCTTCCTCCCTTCCCTCACCTCACACTTCCTCCCCCCAACACTCGACCTGGCTGACTGCCTGGCAGGAAACAAGAGTAACAAAATTCTAATGAGGTCCTGCTGTTAAATACAGTGGGCCTGCACCTTCCCTGTACTTTTTCTGGATTTTCAGGTGACCCACTCCCTCCCTTGCCTCCCTGTAAACATGAGGGCTACAAATCAGACAGTACCATGCTTGGAATTGTAAGCAGTCTCCAGGGAGTAACTAAGGCTTGCAATGGATTGTAATCTAAAAAAGTTGCCTTGATGGCTTAGCTCCCTGAAGTATCAAAAATACCTTCGATTTTTTTCTGCAGAACTTCCAGCAGTGCAATTTCATCTGAAAATTAGGAAAACCACATATGGCTTTAGCCCACTCATTCGTAAGAAACCACAAACTCTTTAATTTTTATACGTTCAGATGCAATCTTATGGTTCCAGCAAACTTTCTGAGCTGAAAAACAATTGCACTGCCTGACAGTCTTGTTGGAAAGCTACAGTAACACATATCTATAAACTCAGTCATCTCTCATCTGCTTTCTATATCTTGAGACACCCGTGACTCTCAGGAGCTTGTTCAGCTTAATTTTGAAAGGCTGTAATGAATCCATACTTATCACATGTTTAGATAATCTACTGAAGAAATCAATAACTCCCTTTGAAAATAAATATGTCCTGGCATCTAGCCTAATTCATGCTTTTATATATTATATTCACGTTCCTTGGTTCCGCCATCCAGACCGAGCTATTTATGTCGAAAGAATCGAATCCCTTCAATTTAAAAATTTCAATCACATTGGCTTAAAGTTGATAATTCTCCAATGACAAACACTGCAAGTCCTAGAACCTTCTCTGAAAGCAAGGAGCCAACAATCTAGATATCATTCTCATTGCCCTTCTCTTGTCCTTCTCCAGGGCCTCAAAATCTCTGACACACGAGGAGAAGAACCCTAGATATGGTCTTTTAAATGGAGTCACACCAAGGCCTTGTTTAAGCTGGCTGTATACCCTCTGACCTTCCCCTCTCTGATGCTGAACGTTCAACACTCAGCAAAGGACTCAGTTTCATACCCTTATGCCCTCACCTCAATGAATTCTGGGCTCGGCACAATGCTGAACTCTTCTTCCGCTGCCTTCGTCCCCATGTTCACTTCTTTAGGCAGGAGTCCTCTCCCCGTTCATTGGATCCTTTCACCCGCCTCTAATATTCTCCCTCCACCTGGATCCCTCCCTCTGGATTTTTACCTGCTCTTGATCTTTTCATTGAGAACTGTTGGCGTAACATCAGTCATCTCAATTTCTCTGCTCCTCTCACCCACTCTAACCTGTCTCTTTCTGAACTTGCCGCACTCCGTTCCCTCAGGTCCAACCTTGACTTTGCCATCAAACCCGCTGACAAGGGTGGTGCTGTTGTTGTCTGGCGCACTGACCTCTACCTCACAGAGGCTGAGCATCAACTTGCAGACACTTTCTCCTACCTCCCCCTGGACCATGATCCCACCACTGAATATCAAGCCATTGTTTCCAGGACTGTCGCTGACCTCATCTCCTCTGGAGATCTTCCCTCCACAGCTTCCAACCTCATAGTCTCCTAACCTCGACGGCCCGCTTCTACCTCCTACCCAAAATCCACAAACAGGACTGTCCTGGCAGACCAATCGTGTCAGCCTGTTCTTGTCCCATGGAACTCATTTCTTGCTATCTTAACTCCATTTTCTCTCCCCTTGTCCAGTCTCTTCCTACCTACATCTGCGATTCCTCTCACGCCCTACATCATATCAACAATTTCCAGTTCCCTGGCCCCTACCGCCTCCTCTTCACCATGGATGTCCAATGCCTCTACACCTCCATCCCCCACTGGGATGGTCTGAGGGCTCTCCGCTTCTTCCTCGAACAGAGGCCCGAACAATCCCCATCCAACACTATTCTCCTCCGTCTGGCTGAACTTGTTCTCTCACTGAACAATTTCTCCTTAAACTGGTCTCACTTCCTCCAAATAAAAGGTGTGGCTATGGGTACCCGCATGGGCCCCAGTTATGCCTGTCTCTTTATGGGGTATGTGGAACATTCCTTGTTCCAGTCCTACTCCGGCCCCCTCCCACAACTCTTTCTCTGATACATCAATGACTGCTTCAGTGCCGCTTCATGCTCTTGTCTGGATCTGGAAAAATTTATTAATTTTGCTTCCAATTTCCACCCCTCCATCATTTTCACATGGTCCATCACTGACACTTCCCTTCCCTTCCTTGACCTCTCAGTCTCAATTTCTGGTGATAGACTGTCCACCAATATTCATTACAAGCCTACTGACTCCCACAGCTACCTTGACTACAGCTCCTCACACCCTGCTTCTTGTAAGGACTCCATCCCATTCTCTCAGTTCCTTCGCCTCCGTCGCATCTGTTCTGATGATGCCATTTTCAAAAACAGTTCCTCTGACATGTCTTCCTTCTTCCTTAACTGAGGTTTTCCACCCATGGTGGTTGACAGGACCCTCAACCGTGTCTGGCCCATCTCCCGCGCATCCGCCCTCACACCTTCCTCTCCCTCCCAGAACCATGATAGGGTCCCCCTTGTCATCACTTATCACCCCACCAGCCTCCGCATTCAAAGGAACATCCTCCACCATTTCCGCCAACTCCAACATGATGCCACCACAAAACATATCTTCCCTTCACCCCCCCCCGGTGGTATTTCACATGGATCGTTCTCTCTTGGACATCCTGGTCCCCTCCTCCATCATCCCCTACACCTCAACCCCCTCCCATGGAAATTTCCCATGCAACGGCAGAAGATACAACACCTGCCCCTTTACTTCCCCTCTCCTCACCGTCCAAGGGCCCAAACACTCCTTTCAAGTGAAGCAGCATTTCACTTGCACTTCCCTCAATTTCGTCTACTGTATTCGCTGCTCCCAATGCAGTTTCCCCTACATTGGAGAGACCAAATGCAGACTGGGTGACAGCTTTGTGGAACACCTTCGGTCTGTCTGCAAGCATGACCCAGACCTCCTTGTTGCTTGCCATTTCAACACAGCACCCTGCTCTCATGCCCACATGTCCGTCCTTGGCCTGCTGCAATGTTCCAGTGAAGCTCAAACTGGAGGAACAGCACCTTATCTTCCGACTAGGTACTTTACAGCCTTCCGGACTGAATATTGAGTTCAACAACTTTAGATCATGAACTCTCTCCTTCATCCCCACCCCCTTTCCTATCCCCCTTTTTCCAATAATTTATATAGATTTTTCTTTTCCCACCTATTTCCATTATTTTTAAATGTATTTCCATCCATTGTTTTATCTCTACCTTTTAGCCTATTTCGATCCCTTCCCCCCACCCCACCCCCACTAGGGCTATCTGTACCTTGCTTGTCCTGCTTTCTACCCTTAATGTCCCCATTAGCACATTCCTTAGATAATATCACCACCTTCAACACCTCTTTATCCTTTTGTCTATGATATCTTTTGGCTATCTCCACCTATCACTGGCCCTCTATCCAGCTCTACCTGTCTGACCCCCCCTTAAACCAGCTTATATTTCACCTCTCTTCTATTTTTCCTTAGTTCTGATGAAGAGTCATTGGGACTCGAAACGTTAACTGTGCTCCTCTCTGCAGATGCTGTCAGACCTACTGAGTTTTTCCAGGTATTTTTGTTTTTGTTCCTTGTTTAAGCTATTATTTTTCTACCATTATTGTTACAGTTTCCATGGGGATTTATAAACCAAAAGAACCAGTTTACCAAATGACCCTCAAATGAAGAAATCACCAAACAAGATTTCACTTATGTAACTTTTACTTTAACATGAATCAGAATAACATAAATTAACCATAGATTAACAGGCAAATCATAGTCAATGCGAATTACAGGTTATACATGGAGTAGCAGATAACACAAAGGCAGATCTCACAGATCTTCTAGGCTGTACTTCCTAGCCTGTATGGCACCAATTTTAGCCACAAAATTCCTTCAAGATGTGATCTTCCTTGGGCAGAATTCCGATCCTGTTCCTTCAAGGACTTTGCAAATTATCCTAGGCAGCAATTTCCGCGTAACTGGGTTCAGCCTGTACAACCTTCTACACGATAGCCACTTCTTTTTGGAACCTTCTCAACTCTCAGCTCCTCATTGGTTATGGTAGCATGGATCTACCAGAACCGCCTTTACCCTTTCATGGTAAGGCTGATTATGGGCATTCAATCACCCGGAAGTGAAAGAAACAGTGGTAGCAGTCCAAAATGTACTGTCCAACCCGGCTTGCTGATCGCTCCCCTTCTCCATTTCTTCTCTTTTCCTCTTTGTCTATCTGCCATGTACCTCCCGTATTTTAACATCCTTAAGTTGACACTGCTTTGGGATCAGGGATCGCGAGGATACAAGGACCAGTATTTTATATCATCCGAAAATTATAATTGATCCCTTTACAATTGATACAAACTCATAATAGTCCCTTTCAAGTATTTTTAAAAACACTTACAGATTCCCCAAACATTTTAAAGTAATTTTCCTTACAGTTACTGCTTTTGTGTCAAAGGCCATCACATTTCCCGCCCCCCGCCACCCCCACCCCCCAACACTGCCTTTACCATGGTCCAAATAGAATACCACCTCCCCTCCAACAACAACCCCGCCCCCTGCAACCAACTACTTAAAAATTTCAGCATTGTAAACATTTTCCTCCTTTTTGTCACATTTCACTAGTAAACATTCTGTCTTGACAACATTATAGGGCTCAACTTGTAACAAAATCTATCAAATGTGAAAATTAAGATTTAAAGTCTAGCCTGTGTGAGTCCTTAGAGTATCACCTTTCCTGCAAATAGGAGTGTATTTTATTATTGGTTAATTCACTCTCCAGTCTCCGCAAACCATCTCCTTTCCCATTTTGCAGTTTTCCCCATGTCTTTGGTTGAAAGATTGCACCTTAACTTTTGGGTTCCTCATGTTGCTTTTTAAAGTCTGTATTGGACTTTGTATAGTCAGGGCTGGATTGGCATTTGTGAGAGGTCCAAAGGTTTTACAGTTTGTTTGAGCTGGCTAATTTTGTCAAGGGCAACATTGCTGATTGCTAGCAATCCATCTGGCGTTTGGGCACTGGCAGCTGTGAGTTGGAACTCAAAGATAAATTCTTTGTTTATATTGCTTCTTAGCCTTTGGATTCAGCAATTTCCTTTGTTCTTTTTTAAAGCCAGACACTAAATTGTCATTGGGATTTTCACTTTTAAAAACAGACGCTGAATCATTTTGTTAGGTTTTTATCCTCTGGTCTCTTTGTTCTCATGTGTCTGCATTTTTTTTAATGTTCAGAGCTTTGAAAAAAATTTCAATCAACCAAACATCTGAATTTTTCTTCGCATCAATTGAATTCACCTCATCATGTTTAAATTCAGGATCACTTTTAATTCTAAGTTCTTCTCCATGATTTAACCCTTCGATTTTCTTTTCCAGGAGATTCAGGTTTAACATAGGTGTAACACAGGTTTAGCAGTGTCTCCTTTTGTGCAAGCAGTTCATTTTTCTGTTGAGTAAAATCCCCTTTAGCTGCTTCAAAAACTTAATTGAGATTATGTCGATGCTGAGCTAAGAAAGTTTAATACACCTTTTTATTCAGTTCACAAATTTTGTTTCTTTTCCTGCCACTGATTTTGAGACTTATCTAATTTTATTCTAGCAAGAGCCACTGTCTCCTTTTTTAACGTTTTAATTTACGTTCAAGATCACACACCCTTCTTCACAGCTTTATAGTGTCAGCAGTGGATTCAGCTTTTCCACTCTCTTTAAAAGTCTGTTTTCCCCTTGTTTATCATTAGCGTTGAGGCTGAGATTATTGGCCTCAAACAATCATAACCACTTTTCTTTGCGTCAGGTATGGCTTCAGTGACTGGAGAGCTTTCCCTTTGATTCTAACTGATCTAAAGCTGACATGTGTGAGCCATAGCTCAGTTGGTAGTATCCTGACTCTAAGATTGTGGGTTTAAGACCCACTCCAATGACTTGAGCACGTGATCTGAACAGACACTTCAGAGCATTACTGAGGGAGTGCTGTACTGTCAGAGGTGCCATCTTTCAGATGATACATTAAACTGAAGCCATCTGTCCATATGGATGCAAAACATCTTATGGCACTACATAGGTTGAAGGAGAGCAGGGACCTTCTCCCAGGAATACTTGCCAATATTAATCCCTCAACCAACATCACAAAACATACTATTCTCATCAGGGGTGAAATTGGGATTTGTAGCTGCCATTTTTGGGGCACTCGAAGCCCCTTAAGTGTTGCAAGTGTTATCCTCACTGTTTTTGCTCTCACACTTCCAAAGGGAAGTCCACCTAATGCTACCGTATAAAAGAGCGGTGGCCAGCAGTATAAAGAGAGGGCAGATTTTGATGCCAAGCAATGTATAATGATTTAATGCAAGCACTGCCTACCACTTTGGAGCTGCATATTCCAGTCAAAATCCTCCCTTAATGCCCCATATGTGGTTAACGGCATGAAAGACATCCCACCAGCATTATTTAAAGAGATCATCAACTACTTACAGGTTGGTTGCTGAATTATTTTTTTCTGGCTGAAGCTGCAATTCTGTGTTTTATGTGCTTATCTACACTTGCTGCAGTAGTCTACAGGGAGTGACCTGGCTGGTGACAGCTCAACCCAGCCCAGCTTCCTCGACAGTCATAGGCCCCTGCCATCACCTGAGCCTGAAAAAAGCTGCAGGTGAATTAAGTTTCCACTTTTATTTTGAGTATTATTAATTTGAAGTGTTTTTTTCTTGTGACTTAAAGACTTGTGTGAAAACCAGTTGCTTCCAGACATGGGAGGCCTAGTAGGCCTTTCTCATTAAGCATTTGACATTAAGCATGACTGGGAGAATGAATAGAGACCACACAGAGGATGTCAAGCTGCTAGAAGGAGAAGAAAGGGGAGAAGGGCTTGCAGCAGGTGGCTATATCCACAGACACACTTTAGGGAGCAGATCTGTTAGATAACAGATTGCTCGAGTACCATGACATCTGGAAGCCCCTTTGTAGATGGCTCTTGGGAAGCAGTTTGAGCTTCCATGGCAAAAACCTGAGATGGCATGAGAGCAGGTTGAGATTCCACTGAAGTTGATGAATGTTGCTTGTGTTGCATTGGAAGCTGAGACATCAGCCATTAGAAAAAAAATCATGGTTGGGTCCACATGTTTGCTGTTGAGGTTGCCACCCATTCCAACTTGGAAAGAATGGGCTCCAAATTCTGTGCAAAACCCTGGTACAAATTGGCATTGAATATAAGTTTTCCATCAGACTTTTCAGTTTCCAAATGTTTGGGTGTGTACACCCATCATTGTTTTTCCACAACCTGACCTACCTGAGTGCCCTACAGAAGAGATATTGTGCAACCTCAATGAACTGGTATTTGAGGTACTTTGCCTCTGCCCTGTCTACAGTGCACTTGTGTCCAGTGTCTCACCACATGCAGTTTCTGCCCCATCTTGCCCTCTGAATTCCGTGCAGTGCCTGTATCTAAGCTAGAGTCAGTGACTCTGCAATTGAATGATGGCGTGTCTTCATCTTCACTGTCTTCTTGCTCTTCCTCCACTGATTAGACAGGTTGCAGTTATTGGGTATCTGGAAGGAAAAAGAGACAAGGGCAGGATTGTGGTAAAGGGAGGGGAGAAAGTAAGAAGTCTTTGCTTACGTCATCTGCAGCTTCTCAGTCAGAAGAAATTGTGGGATGAGAGAAGGATGTGGATATCCACATCTTCAATTACATCAGCCCCGCCAGTGACTTTGGCCTGAAAAATAACTTTTCCCATAGTAGCCAGCACTACTTCCTCCAGGTCGGTTAGAACATCCAGATGCATCTCTTCTTCTCCAGTTAGTTCCTGATGCCTCTGATTATGTGTTACCTTCTCCTGCAAGAGAGAAGAAAGTGTGCCAGTGAATGTCATGTTTGTGTGATATGTTTGTCATGGTTGAAAAGCTGCTAGTATGTACAAAATATGAAATGTGGGTAGGAGACTAATAGGGCTAAGTGCATGAGAGTAATGTGAAACATACCAATATTAGGTATAAGTCCTAATTGATAGATATTTGGTAGGTACCATGTATTTATGCTCACATAAAAGTCGATATCATGTAAAAGTCAACCCCATGATTTTTGGTCTAAAAACCCGTCGTATTTCATATACCTCATGTAAAAATCAATCCTACTTTCTCAGGGATGGAAGCCAAAAATTTCAGAATCAAAATATAATCTCTGCAATCGCTTCAAAAACCTCAATTCATTAATCATTAAAAAGTTACACTTACCAGGTTTCCTCCAGTTCCAACTTGTCAATTATGACAGGGAGAATGGAGATTGATTTTGATTTTTAGGGAGAAAAACAAACAGATCATAAAAGGGTAATAATCAGAGCACATGGAAATTGGATGTAGGGACCAGCATCCTGAGCAAACTTTAAATAAATGAATGCCTTGGTTGTTGTAGCTTCAATTATTTTCCTTAGCCTTCCGGGAGAGGGGAGGGGAACATCAGGCCTTGTCAATTAGGCCCTTGCAAATGAAGTGTGAAATCCCCCTGCACCAAGACCTAGGTCAAGGGCTGGCAGCCATCAGCGGGACATTTTCCAATGCTGTGGCCCTCCCCTTTCCTTTCCTTCCCCTGGCCTCCGAGCAGCATTGAAACTGCAGGCTCCAGTCAACGCTGCTGCTACCTCTCCTGGGATGTGGGGGTGGGGGAGGCTCCTTGATAAAAATACAGAGAGGGAGACAATAAAATGGCTGGTGTGGGCACCGCTTACTACATTACCTTGTGGATTCTTTTGAGAGCCATGCTAGGTGTGCCAGGTGGGTGCATTTTAGCTGAAATTAGCCACTCAAAACATTATCTGTGTAAAGGTCAACCCCTTAACTTTTTTGCCTAAAAAATTGGTCTTGAAAATTGGACTTTTACGTGTGTATATAAAGTAAGTAACTGAAATCTGGTGAATTGAGCAGTGTCTGAGGCTAGTGATGCAGTTGGTAGGATATGGCATTTGACATGCATTCACTGACCTTGATCCTTAAAATCCCAGCTATGTTCTTCAGCTATAGTCTGGCATTGACCTCCTCCACTATCTTTTGGCACTGCCTTCTGGACATTTGGCTGGAGGGCCTCTGGCCTTCCTGAGGTACAGTTCATCTCTTGTCCATTCCACCTCTTCATCAATACCTTCAGTGACTGTGCTCTCCCATGGTCAGCCATCATTAATTGTCGCACAGCACACTATTTCCTATAACTCCAGCACCTCCTGCAACCACAATGCACCTTCTTTTTAAGAGGTGTAGCTTCAATTACTGCTGGGAACTCATAATATTGGATCCCCCTGCTGTTGTGTGCAGCCAATAAATAGCACACATAGTGATGGATGCATGAATTATGGTAATGCACCACCCTTTATAAGGTGCAGTCCTACCTTCATCCTGGGTCATTGCATTACCTTCAGACAACTTTTAGTGCACAACTTGGAATTTCACCCACAGAAAACTTCTGTTCCTGAAATTGTGCCTGCCTCTTTAAAGCATCTTGCAGTAATGTGTATCTACCCTGCCTCCTAGCACATTGCCTAATCTGCACTGGATAAATAAGCGGACTTCGCAAACACTTCCAAGGTCTACTCCACATCTGGGCATGTTGACAAAAATGAGGTTTGGGGAAGGAATCTGCAACTGGATGCAACTGCTCTACACTAACATCAGTAGCGCAGTTTCAATCAATGGGTGGGAATCAGAAAGCTTTCCAATTAAATCTGGAGTCAGGCTGGGCTGCCCTCTCTCCCCTGTCCTGTTTGCTTGTTGCATAGACCCCTTTGCTGAGTCCATCAGGAAGGATCTGGGCATAAGAGGAGTGATGATCCCAGGCAGTGGAGGCACTCAGGTCAAAGCCTCTCTGTACATGGACGATGTCGCTGTCTCCTGCTCAGATCCACTGTCAGTGCGCAGACCAATCAACATCTGCGACCAGTTTGAACTGGCCTCGGGAACCAAGGTAAATCATGGCAAGAGCGAGGCTATGTTCTTTGGGGACTGGGCTGACCGATCCTTTGCTCCCTTTCACCGTCAGATCTGACGGCCTGAAGGTGCTGGGGATATGGTTTGGAGGGTCTGGGGCATGTGTTAGAAACTGGAAGGAGCGAGCGGCTATGGTGGAAAGAAAACTGGGCATGTGGGAGCAATGCTCCCTCTCCATTGCGGGTAAGAACCTGGTCATCAAGTGTGAGGCACTCTCGGTGTTGCTGTATGTGGTGCAGGTCTGGCCCATTCCTCACTCCTGCACGATGGCGATCACCCGAGCCATCCTTTGCTTTATCTGGAGGTTGAAAATGGATCGTGTCTGCAGGGACGCAATGTACAAGCCTCTAGATAAAGTGGGAAAAAACGTGCCCAAGATTGCCCTCATCCTGTGTGTGGCTGCATCAAGCTGTGCGTAGACCTTTAGTACGCAAACACCAAGTGTCACTACGTGCTGAGGTTCTATCTCTCCTCGACGTTGTGAAGGATGAGTCTGGCCATGCTGCCGCGGAACACTCCAAGTAGTTGGACCGTGCCATACCGCCTGTCCCTCGTGGAAAAAATTATGCAGAGAAACACCTTTGACAACAAATCCATCAGGCAGTGGTCAGCACGTAACGTCCTAGAGGCCCTGAGGGAAAAGGAGACGGTCGACCCTGTCGGATGGTTCCTCGAGCAGACTGTCAAAGTCATTTGGCAGAATGCCTCATCGCCAGAACTTTCCAACAAGCGCCAAGATGTAGCTTAGCTGGTGGTGAGAAAGGCCCTCCCCGTCAGATCCTTCCTACACGCCAGGAGTCTCACCCCCTCTACACGTTGCCCTCAAGGTGACTGTGGTGGGGAAGAGACCGTTGTCCACCTCCTTGTGGAATGTGCCTTTGCAAAGAAGGTCTGGAAAGAGATGCAGTGGTTTCTGTCGAGGTTCATCCTGAGCAGTTCTGTGACACAGGACTCTGTGCTCTACGGGCTGTTCCCAGGGACACACACTGAGACAAACATCAACTGCAGCTGGAGGACCATCAACTCGGTGAAAGACACTCTTTGGTCTGCCCGAAACTTGTTGGTCTTCCAGTGTAAAGAGTTGTCCCCGACTGAGTGTTGCAGACTGGCACATTCAAAGGTCCAGGACTACGTGCTGAGGGACGCACTAAAGCTTGGGGCAGCCACCGCAAAGGTGCAATGGGGAAAGGTCGCTGTCTAAGACCTTTCTGCCCATAGTGCACTGAGGGGCTGGGAATTGTATAGGCCCCTCGGGCTGTATGACTCAGAATGAATGTATGTAGTGAATGCTAAATGTATCGTAGTTGTATTGAAGCACCTCAGAGTGCAACATGATGTATGCCGATAACTCCAATCCCATTGCACTGTCTGACTGCCTGTAATGACCATATTGAAATGACTGTAACATTCATTGATTGTATTGAAGCACCTTGTGATCCATGTGTAAAAGTTGAATCTGATTGCACTTTTTGTGATGGCCATTTAGAAATGCTTTGTAATATTCTTTCAGATATTTTATGAATAAAGTATATCTTCCAAAACAAAACAAAAACAAAGTACACCTGGGCATATTGCACTGCACACTTAGCACTAAATTGTCTCTGCAGTCTGCAACCTCATTGCTAGCTTGGCTCGTTTATAGGAACTTTGAATCAGAAAGTTTTGGGATTAAGGCTGATACAGAATCACAGAATTTTCTCAGTGCAGAAAGAGGCCATTCAGCCCATCGAGTCTGCACTGGCTCTCTGAAAGAATACTCTACCTAGTCCCACTCCCCTGCCTTATCTGCATAATCCTGCACATTCTCTCTTTTCAGATAACAATCCAATTCACTTTTGAATACCCTTTTGAATTCCTTTTTGATCGAACCTGCCTCCACCACTCCCTCTGGAAGTTCGTTCCAGACTCCAACCAACTTCTGGGTAAAAAAAATTTCCTCACACACCACTTTTACTCCTTTTGCCAATTATTTTCAACCTGTGCCTTCTAGTTCTTGATGCTTTCTTAAGTGGGAACAGTTTCTCACTATTTACCCTGTCCATACCTCTCAGGATCTTGAATACCTTCATCAAGCCTCCTCTCAGCCTTCTTTTCGCCAAGGAAAACAGTCCTAACCTCTCCAATCTATCCTCATAGCTACAGTTCTTCATCCCTGGAATAATTCTTGTGAATCTCCTCTGTACTTTCTCCTATGCCTTCACATCCTTCCTCAAGTATGGTGTCCAGAAATGGATGCGGTACTCCAGCTAAGGCCTAACTAGTGTCTTATATAAGTTCAACATGACCTCCTTACTTTTGTATTCAATGCCCCTATTAATAAAGCCTAAGATACTATATGCTTTATTAACTGGTCTCACAACATGCTCTGCCATCTTTAATGGCTTATGTACATAAACACCGAGGTCCCTCTGTTCCTGCACCTCCTTTAGAGTTTCCCTCTTTATATACTATCACACCATACTCTTCTTGCAAAAATGAATCACTTCTCTACACTGAACTTCATCTGCCACTTGTCTGTCCAATCCACTAACATGCCTATGTCCTTTTGAAG
The DNA here is from genome assembly GCF_964194155.1 of Cetorhinus maximus. Taxonomy (NCBI): domain Eukaryota; kingdom Metazoa; phylum Chordata; class Chondrichthyes; order Lamniformes; family Cetorhinidae; genus Cetorhinus; species Cetorhinus maximus. Next base: position 32,193,190 of record NC_135885.1, on the reverse strand, counting down.
TTCAATACTATCCTCATCACAGTTGACAACATTTCCAATCTTCGTATCACCTGCAAATTTTGAAATCATGCGCTGCACGCCACAGTTTAGGTCATTATATATAAGGGAGAGCAAGCGTCCCAATACTGACCCTTGGGGAACTCCACCATAAGCCTTCCTTCAACCTGAGAAACAACCATTTATCACTACTCTCTGTTTCCTGTCACTCAGCTAATTTCTTAACCAAGTGCCTACTTTCCCTTTTATTCCTTGAGCTAGAATTTTGCTCACAAGTCTTTTGTGTGGCACTGTTTCAAATGCCTTTTGGAAATCCATATACACCACATTAACAGTGTTACCCTTATCAACCTTCTTTGTTACCTCCTCAAAAACTCCAGCAAGTTAGTTAAACATGATTTTCCCTTAATGAATCCATGCTGGCTTTCCTTAATTATCCTGCACTTGTCTAAGCAATTATTGATTTTGTCCAGAACTATAGTTTCCTGAAGTTTCCCTATCACTGAAGTCAAACTGACTGGTCTGTAGTTGCCAGCATGAACCTTGCACCACTTTTTGAACAAGGGAGTAACATTCATAATTCTCCGGCCATCTGCCACCACCCTTATGTCTAAAGAAGACTGGAATATTATTACTAGTGCCTCTGAAATTTCTACTCTCACTTCCCTCAGTATCCTTGGATGCATCTCATCCACTGCTGGTGCCTCATCTATTTTAAGTAAAGATAGCCTTTCTAACACTTCCTCCTTCTCAATTGTAAATTCTTCGAGTGTACCAGTTACCTGCACTCTCACTTCAGCCTGGCTAGAATATTCTTCCTTTGTAAAGGCAGATGCAAAGAACTCATTTAATAACGTCACTATTTCTCCTGCCTCCATGTACAAGTCCTCTTTTTTTTATCCCTAATCAGCCCTACTCTTTCTTTGACCACCCTTTTATTGTTTATATGCTTATAGAAGACCTTGGAATTCCCTTTTTTGTTAACTGCCAGTCTCTTTGCATGCTCTCTCCTTGCTTTTCTTATTAGATTTTTTCACTTCCCCTCTGGTCCTTCTATAGTCAGCCTGTTTCTCCATTGTATTTTCTACCTGACATCTGCTGTACATGCACTTCTTCCTGTTCATCTTCACCTCTATCTCTCTCATCAACCAGGGTGCTCTGGATTTATTTGCCCTACCTTTCCCCTTCAGTGGAATATACCTTGACATTGTTTGCAATACTTTTTCTTTGAAGGTGGCCTATTTTCTGCCATTTGATTCCAACTCACTCGACTCAGATGCATTCTCATCCCATCAAAGTTGGCTTTCCCCCAGTTAATTATCCTTGCTCTGGATTGTTCCTTGTTCTTTTCCATGATTAACCTAAACCTTATGATGCAATGGTCACTGTCTCCTAAATGCTTTCTCACTGATATTTGACCCACTTGGGCCAACTCATTCCCCAGAACCAGGTCCAAAAGTATCTGCTCTCTCATCGGAAACATACTGCTGCAGAAAATTATCTTGAACACATTGCAGGAACTCTTGCCCCTCTTGTCCCTTTGCACTATTCCTATCCCAGTCTACATTTGCATACTTGAAGCCCCCCATTATAATTACACTATAATTCTTCCATCTCTATATAATTTCTTTGCAAATTTGTTTCTCAACATCCCTTCCACTAGTTGGTGGTCCATATACTACACCGATTAATGTTATTGCACCTTTTTAATTCCTTCCTCTAGCCAGAGCAATTCCGTCCTTGACCCCTCTGGAACATCATCTCTCTCCAGTACTGTAGTGCCATCTTTAACCAATATTGCCACTCCTCCTCCCTTTTTTTTCTTTCCTGTCCCTCCTAAACACCTTGCATCCAGGAATATTTAACACCCAGTCCTGCCCTCCTTTGAGCCAGGTCTCTGTTATAGCAATGATATCATAGTTCCATTTGTCAACCTGTGCCTGTAGTTCACCAATCTTATTAACCACATTCTGTGCATTCACATTCATGCACATTAACCCTGATTTAGACTTTTTTACTTTCCCCCTTATTCTGACTAATGACTTACTTAGAGTAATGCCAATTCAATCAAACTCTCCATGTATTTTTATCCACCTTGATGCAACTCTCTGACATATCCTTATTATCAGTTGATATTTCTCTTCTTCCCATTGCCAGTTTTTATCTTCTCTACTCTGAATTTCCCCCCAGGTTCCCAACCTCTGCCAATCTAGTTTAAACCCTCCCCAACAGCACTAGTAAGCCTCCCTGCGAGGACACTAGTCCCAGTCCTGTTAAGATGTAACCTGCCCTTCTTGTACAGGTCCCACCTGTCCCAGAACTGGTCCCAATTCCTCAGAAATCCAAAGCCCTCCCTCCTATTCCATTTCTCCAGCCACGTGTTGAACTGTTCAATCTTCTTATTCTTATGCTCACTAGCACGTGGCACTGGAAGTAATTCTGAGATTACTGCTCTTGAGGCCCAGTTTTTTAATCCCCTCCCTAATTCCCTAAAATCTGCTTTCAGGACCTCATCCCTTTTCCTGCCTATGTCATTGGTCGTAATGTGGACCACGACCTCTAGCTGCTCACCATCCCCCAAAAGAATGTCCTGCAGCTGCTCTGTGACGTCCTTGACACTGGCACCGGGGAGGCAACGTACCATCCTGAGCCATGTCTGCGGCCGCAGAAATACCTGTTTGCTCCTCTAACTATGGAATCCCGTACTACTATAGCATTTCCATTCTTCCTCCTACCCTCTTGTGCAGCTGAGCCACCTGTGATGCCATGAACCTGGCTCTTGCTACAGTCCTCTGAGGAACCATCTCGCTCACCAGTATCCAAAATGAAAAAGCGGTTAGAGAGTGAGATAGCCTCAGGGGATTCCTGCACTACCTGCCTGTTTCTCTTAGATACTCTGGTGGTCACCCATTCCGTCTCTGCCTGTGTACTTCTTAGCTGCAGAGTGACCACCTCTCTAAACGTGCTATCCACGTAATCCTCAGCCTTGCGGATGCACCACAGTGACTCCATACTTAGCAACCAATTAACTTACGGGACTCTTGTGATGTCACTTTTAGATTTAATGTGTAAACTCCTGGCTGTTTCTCTCTCCTCTGCTTTATGGGCTCTTTCTTTCCAAACTCCTGCTGCTTTATGGGCTTCCCCTGTTGCAAAATAACAGCCAGCTATCGGATGCTGAGGAAAGGTAGAAATCGAACTGGGACCTGAGAGGATGTAACCCAACTAGTGCATTGCTAATGAAGTTCGGCTTCATTGGAGATGCTATGCCTCAGAGTCATTAAACCAAGGCTATTTGATGAAATACCTGTTAAAGATTGTTGGCCTCTCATGCAGAAAAGGGTGTTCCCTTGGTGCCTTGATCCCATATCTCCTCAGCTCCACTAAAAACAGATTCCTGATCATTATTGGCTGTTTGTGGAATTCTGCTGTTTGCTTCTATAACAACAGTGAGCGCACTTCAAAGTTGTTCACTATATATACGATGTGATTTAGGATTTCCTGAGAGATGTGATCAAGTGCTACGCATTCAAAACCTTTCTGCAGACAGTAATACAGTGAAAGCGGAGGGAGAATCTGATTTGGCTACACTTACTGTAGAGTTAAAAGGGGGCAGTTTCAGGGGGCAGTTAAGAGTTAATCACGTTGCTAGGGGTCTGGAGTCACATGTAGGCCAGACCAGATAAGGACAGCAGATATCGTTTCCTAAGGGGGCATTAGTGAATCAGTAGGATTTTACAATCGTTAGTGATGGTTTAATGGTCAACCATTACTGGGACACCAAGCTTTATATTCCAGATCTGTTAATTGAATTACCACCAGCTGCCATGGTGGGGTGTGTGAACCCGTGGGCAGGATTTTTAGTTCGGCGGGCGGGTGCGATTGGCTGACCCGGAAGCGGCCGGGGAACAGGCCACTGACCGCGATTGGCCCCTGGCTGCAATTTCACGCTGGCTGGCTGTTAATTGGCGCTGAAATGCTCAGCGCTGCCGAGGTGGGGCGGGAGGAGGGCGGGTGCTAATGTAAGCGCCAGTGCAGGGGAACATGGAATGAAAGTTCCCTAAAGGCAGAGAGCTGCCTCAGGGAGTTGAAGAATTTAAAGGCGATCAATAAAGATTTTAAAACCCAGAAAAAAACGTTCACGCATCAAAATCAGTCACCTGAACATATAGATGATGAAAATTCTGTCCAAATATTTTTATTCTTTTTAAATTTAATAATGGAAACCTCATCCCGTCCTGAGATGAGGTTTCATCAAAAATGATGATAGATGGCAGATTCGCCCATCCGCCAGCTGTAAGGTTGAACGGACCATGAAAAAGCAGGAACAATTGGAACTTTGATGGGCATAATTGCCCTCTTAAATGCCCTTAATTGTCAGCAGGCACGCTTCCAACTTTTGCGCGTGCCCGCCAACTGAGCGCCGGTTGATGTTGGGACACTCGCCCGATGTTATCACGTGAAATTTTACGCTCGAGTGGGTCGGGTGCATGCCCGCACACCGAGCTAAAAATTCTGCCCCATGTCCCCAGAGCGTTAACCTGGACTTCTGGGTCTAGTCACATTGCCACTAATCAACCATAGCCCCTTCCAAAGCCTCTAATAGCAGATAGTTAAATCCTCTATGTAGCAATTTTCTTTTATGTGAGAAGAATTGAGCAATTTTTTAATTGCAGGAACCAATTCCAATACTTACAGCAAATAAACACCCTCTTTTGGCCCTCAGTATTTAATATAAAGCAAGATGGCAGTTTTAATCATTGCAGCTCATGTTCATTTGACCCGTTATTGGAAGTTTAAATAGTCTTCATAAGGTATTAGTTCCTGAGATTTCACACTATGCCATTTATAGAACCATACCAAAGAAAGGGGCTTAATGCAATTTTTAAATGACAGTACTATCTGTAGTCTAAACTAACTATAATGATCCAGTGAAATCAATTTTATGCTATTTCTTCCTTTGAATTTTTATTTTGGCTTTTTTTTCCTTTGCCAGAGTTGCAAGGGAACTATTGTGGCTGACTTGGCCCCATAATAATGCATGGTAAATGGAATTTGGCAAAGTTGGTGGCTCTATCAAATAATTTTAATACCCAAGGTTTAATCATTAGGGTTATATTGTGGATGAAGTCCAGATTCAGATGCTTTGTTCTTCAGAACTGTTATCCAGTTGCTGAAGGAAGCTGGTTATTACAATGCTACCTGTTTTACTGCATTTTACCCTGATAATGGGTGGAATTTCATGTAGGTGACCGGCATCTCGCCCGCTGGCTGGAGTGCTGGCGAGAGACCTCTGTCACATCTTTACGGGAAGGTCCGACCCATTAAGTGCTGCTCAGGCACTTAACTGGGCAGTGGCGGGCCTTCCCCAGGATCAAGGACCCCAGGGACGGAGGTCCGTCCTGCCGAGGGCTGCCAGCCAATCCATAGGCTGTCAGCTATTCATTGCTACTACCTGAAGTCCTGGACCGTTGAGGGACCCAGGCCATAGGTGAATGATGGCAGAAGGGAGAGTGCAGGGAGGGAGCCCATGGTGTGGGGTGGGAGGGGGGAGTGGGGGCGGGGTGGGGAGGGGAGCTGGATTCAGCAGCAAGGCAGGGGGTGTCTGTCAGTGGGCAGCCCTCTTCCTGATAGCAGGTCCATCAATCAGGCACTGAATGCCTTTAAGTGAGGGACCCCACTGGAAGCCCGCCTGCAAGCAACCCCCAATAGGGTTTGATTTTTAGGCTTCCCGCGTGGCGACCCCCCTGGTTGCCACTGGCACTAATTGCCCACTTGGGGGAGGGCATTAAATTGTGCCAATATGCCTAAAATAAACAAATCCCTTGCAACAATATGTGATTATAAACCAGTCTGCCCGCAACCTCGGTGTCATATTTGACCCAGGAATGAGCTTCTGGCCACATACCCGTGCCACCGCTAAGACCGACTATTTCCACTTACGGGACATTGTGCAACTTTGCTCCTTTTGTCAGTTCACCTGCTGCTGAAACTCTCATTTTTGTCTTTGTTACTTCTAGGCTTGACTATTCGAATGCACTCCTAGCTGGTCTCACACATTCTACCCTCCGCATCAAAAACTCTGTCGCCCTTGTCGTAAGTCACGCCAAGTCCCATTAACCTAGCACCTCTCTGTTCACTGACTGACACTGGCTCCGGGTCAAGCAAAATCTTAAGCTTAAAATTCCCATCCTTGTTTTCAAATGCCTCCATTGTCTCACCCCTCCTCATCTCTTTAGCCTCCTCCAGCCCCACAATACTCCGAGATACCTGTGTTCATCAGATTCTGGCCTCTTCAGCATCCCTGATTTTAATCGTCCCGCCTTTGGTGCTTGTGCCTTCGATGCCTAGGCCCTAAGCAATGGAATGCAACACCTCGCCACCCCTCTTTCACTTTCCTCTTTCAAGACGCTCCTTAAAACCTATCTCTTTCATAAAGCTTTTGGTCACCTGACCTAACATCTCCTTATGTGGTTCAGTGTCACATTTTGTTTTCTAATACTCCCATGAAGTGCCCTCGGACATTTTATTGCATTAAAGGTGCTATATAAATATAAGTTGTTATTGTTATCCACCTTAACTCCTGTCAAACATCTAAATTTCGTGGAGGTTCCCCTGATTCCTGCCATCACTCCAGAGGGATAGAGACTCCCAGGGAAACAGCGTCAATAGTTAAAAATAGCTGTTTGTGACATTTCACTCAAGGTTCTACAACTCCAGCGGGAGACTAGGGATCAGCCAATATGACTTTCAAGGCAGCATCTTTGTTTCTTCCTTTCATAAATAATGGGGAAGGGTTTCTGCTGTGGGTACAATTAGAAAATTATGACCAAAGTGCTTTCAAAATACATTGATGCTGGATCGCTTACACTTCAATTTTCTGCTAAAACATAATCGCAACATCACAAAGGTAAAATCTTTTATGAACCAGCACCATTGGTCAATTTAATAGAATGTAATGTTCTTTTTCAGCTTGCTGCATTTAAGAAAGGCTATTATTACAGCTGGAAATGGTTTTATCACAAAAACAAAGCATTTTTATTAGGATTTCTAGTTGTCCACTTGTGAGCAACCTAATATTAAATCTATATTGCACCATTTACACCATCATTGGTGAATGCTAAATTAAATATTTTTGGATATGTAAAAGCTTTGAAAATGTGCCCAATTGTGCACAATTGGAAACTGGGGATGCGGCCAGTTTTATGGTCTTGGCCTAATCTTGGTGAATTCAATCTTAAACCTGTGCACAAATTCAAGGAAAACCCTAAAGGAAGTGAGTGTGGAGTTGAGACCACAGTCAAATCAGCCATGACTTTATCGAATGGCAGAACAGGCTTGATGGGCCGAATGATCTACTCCTTTTCCTATGTTCCTATGTTCCTAAGTGGTTTTGGGCTTAACTCACCTATGTTTAAAACTTGCCTTTAAAATTCCCAGATCTTTTTTCACTTGTCCAGCCAAAAATGCTGGGATCTGGATGCAAAACTACTGGAAGGAAGCAGATCTTCTACCTTGCGATATTTTTGAGTACGGCAAAATTTGTTCAATAAATGGAACCCTTCTGTGCTTAACTTTTACATCCAGTAAAAGAACCTCCAGGTCAGGTATGGAGTGAGCTACAGGCAGAATACTGTTCTCAGTACCTTGCCCCAGCAATATGCTTTAAGCTTAGTCTTAACCAAGAGAGAATCATCCCTCTTCCATTTTGTCATGACATTGCTATCCCCCACACCAGCCACTTTATTGCCTCTGTGATGGTCTGTTGTAGGGTGGCTGAGTTCTAATAGTGATAGAGTTGACCTGCAGACACTTCTTGGGTGGAAGAATAAAGAGCAGGATTTTCCCCTCGTTGGACAGGCCCAGGAGCGATCACGAAACCGACTGCTGCCTGTGATACCGACCACAGCCCATGATCGGGCCCCTACATCGATCTTACGCTGGTTGGCCAATTAACGCCCAGGGTAGGGGCGGGAGGAGGGCGAGCACAGAAGTTCGCGCAAAGTGCAATGAAAGCTCCCTCAGGCACAGAGCTGCCTCAGGGAGCTGAAGATTTAAAAAATCAGAAATTAAAAACAGCAATGTTAAAAACAGGTCCCCTCATGTGACTCTGTCACATGAGCAGGGATATGTTATAAATGAAATTTTAAAGTTTTTATTTAATTTTTAATTGATGTTGGAAACCTCATCCCGCCTGTGGATGAGGTTTCCTTAAAAATCCAAAGGCTGCTTGGCCTTTTCGTCTGCCTGCCAACCGTAAGGTTGGACGGGCAGTGAAAAATTTCTTTCAATTATAACTTTAATGGCCTTAATAGGCCTGTTAGCTGTCAGTGGGCGCGTTGCCAACTCCCTCGTGTGCCCGCTGACTCAAATATTGCACGATGATGCCGGGACGCTCACCCGACGTCATCGCATGTCATTTTATGCTTGAGCTGGTCGGGCACGTGTCCACCCACTCAGCGCAAATTTCTGTCCTAAGTTTATGTACAATATACTCAGCAGCAACTACACGTTTGCTTTCAACTCCAACTCTATCTCTACACTGACTGCTGAGGTAGCCCGCGCTATTCTTCTATTGGTTACTACCGATCATATGATCTCTCCTAACAAGTATTGTTCTTAAAGGTACATTACACACTAAATAAAACTATAATTATTACATGACCCAGGGAAAAGAAATATATTGGGGTGATGGTCCCTTTAAGAACTAGATTTGTCTGGAAAATGATATCCTTTTACAGAAGTGAGTAGATTCCTGTGTGTGGTTCTGTTTTTCAAGCAGTTTAGTTTAGAAGAAACTGACTGGAGGGAATTCCTAGTTCAAGCAAGGGGAGGCGGTGGCCTAGTGGTATTGTCACTGGACTTGTAATCCAGAGACCCAGGATAATGCTCTGGGGACCAGGGTTTTTGAATCCCACCATGGCAGAGAGTGGAATTTGAATTCAATTAATTAAAAAATCTGGAATTAGAAGTCTAATGATGACCATGAAACCATTATCAATTATTGTAAAAACCCATCTGGTTCACTAATGGCCTTTAGGGAAGGAAATCTGCTGTCCTTACTTGGTCTGGCCTGCATGTGACTCCAGATCGAGAGCAATGCCTCTGAAATGGCCTAGTAAGCCACTCAGTTGTATCAAACCGCTAGAAAGTCAATAAGGAATGAAACCAGACAGAGCACCTGGCATTAACCTAGGCACTGGAAAGGACAATGGCAAACTCAGCTCTGTCAAACCTGCAAAGTCCTTCTTACTAACATCAGGGGGGCTTGTGTGTGGTAATTATGGTTTTATTTAGTGTGTAATATACATTAAGAATAATACTTGTTAAGGAAGATCACATGATCTTTAGTACCCAATAGGAGAGTAGCGCGGGCTATCTCTGTAGTTAGTAGCCTGTGGTGTAGAGATAGAGTTTGAAGTGAAAGCACACGTGTAGTTGCTGCTGAGTATCTTTGTAAATAAACTAAAAGTTTCCACCTAACAAGTGTCTGCTGATCAACTCTATCAATTGTACCAACCTTCCCGCCTCTCACAACATTGTGCCAAAATTGGGAAAACTGTCCCACAGACTAGTCAAGCAACAGCCTAACATAGTCATACTCACGGAACCATACCTTACAGATAATGTCCCAGGCACCACCATCACCATTCCTGCGTATGTCCTGCCCCACCTGCAGCCAACAGAGGTGGCGGCACAGTGGTATATAGTCAGGAGGAAGTTGCACTGGGAGTCCTGAACATCGATTACGGACCCCATGAAATCTCATGGCACCAGGTCAAACATGGGTAAGGGAACCTCCTGCTGTTTACCATGTACTGTACACCATGTTCACCACCCCCAACCCCCAACGCAGCTCATGAATCAGTATTCTTCCATGTTGATCACCACTTGGAGGAAGCACTGGCAAGGGTGCAGAATGTACTCTGGGTGGAGGATTTCAATATTCATCACCGAGAGTGGCTCAGTAGCACCACTACTGACCAAGCTGGCTGAGTCCTAAATGACATAGCTGCTAGACTGGGTCTGTGGCAGGTGGTGAGGGAACCAACAAGAGGGACAATCATACTTGACCTCATCCTCACCAACCTGCCTTCCGCAGATACATCTGTCCATAACAGTATCGGTAGGAGTGACCACCACACAGTCCTTGTGGAGACGAAGCCCCACCTTCAAGTTGAGGATACCCTCCATTGTGTTATATGACACTATCACCGTGCTAAATGGGATAGATTTCAAACAGATTGAGCAACTCAATAGTGGGCAACCATGAGGTGCTGTGGGACATCAGAAACAGCAGAATTTTACTCCACCACAATCTGTAACCTCATGGCCCGGCATATCCCCCACTCTACCATTACCACCAAGCGAGATTATCAACCCTGGTTCAATAAAAAGTGCAGGAGGGCATGCCAGGAGCAACACCAGGCATACCTAAAAATGAGGTATCAGCCTGGTGAAGCTGCAATACAGCATAAGCAGCAACATGCCAACCAGCATAAGCAGCATGTGATAGACAGAACTAAGTGATCCCACAACCAATGGATCAGATTTAAGCTCTGCAGTCCTGCCACATACAGCAGTGAATGGTGGTGGAAAATTAAACAACTCACTGGAGGAGGAGACGCCACAAATATCCCCATCCACAATGATGGGGGAGCCCAGCACATCAGTGCAAAAGATAAGGTTGAAGCATTCATAACAATCTTCCGCCAGAAGTGCCATGTGGATGATCCATCTCAAACTCCTCCAGTGGTCCCCGGCACCACAGCTGCCTGTCTTCAGCCAATTCAATTCACTCCACAAGATATTAAGAAGAAGCTGGAGGCACTGGATACTACAAAGCCTCTAGACCCTGACAATATTCCAGCAATAGTACTGAAGACTCATGCTCCAGAACTTGCCATGCCCCTAGCCAAGCTGTTCTAGTGCAGCTACAACACTAGCATCTACCGGCAATGTGGAAAATTGCCCAGGTATTTCCTGTACACTAAAAGCAGGACAAAAACAACCTGGCCAATTACTGCCCCATCAGTCTGCTCTCAATCATCAGTAAAGTGATGGAAAGGGTCATCAACAGTGCTATCAAGCGGCATTTGCTTATCAATAACCTGCTCATTGACGCTCAGTTTGGGTTCCGCCAGGGTCACTCAGCTCCTGACCTCATTACAGCCTTGGTTCAAACATGGACAAAAGAGCTGAACTCCAGAGGTGAAACGAGTGACCGCCCTTGACATCAAGGCAGCATTAGACAGAGTGTGGCATCAAGGAGCCCTAGCAAAACTGGAGCCAATGAGAATTGGGAGGAAACTCTCCACTGGTTGGAGTCATACCTAGCACAAAGGAAGATGGTTGTGGTTGTTGGAAGTCAGTCATCTCAGTTCCAGGACATTACTGCAGGAGTTCCTCAGGGTAGTGTCCTAGGCCCAATCATCTTCAGCTGCTTTATCAAGGACCTTCTTTCTATCATAAGCTCAGAAGTGGGGATGTTCACTGATGATTGCACAATGTTCAGCACCTTTTGTGACTCCTCAAATATTGAAGCAGTCCATGTCCAAATGCAGTAAGATCTGGACAAATTCCAGGCTCAGGCTGACAAATGCCAGGCAATGACCATCCCCAATAAGAGATAATCTAACAATCGCCCCTTGACATTCAATGACATTACCATCACTGAATCCCACAATATCAACATCGTGGGGGTTACCATTGACCAGAAACTGAACTGGATTGGCCGTGTAAAAACTGTGGCTAGAAGAGTAGGTCAGAGGCTAGGACTTCTGCATCAAATAACTCACCTCCTGAGTCCCCAAAGCCTGTTCACCCTCTGCAAGGCACAAGTCAGGAGTGTGATGGAATACGCTCCACTTGCCTGGATGAGTGCAGCTCCAGCAACACTCAAGGAGTTTGACACCATCCAGGACAAATCAGCCTGCTTGATTGGCACCCCTTCCACAAACATTTGCTCCTTCCACCACGGATGCACAGTGACAGCAGTATGTAGCATCTACAAGATGCACTGCATGATCTCACCAAGGCTCCTTAGAAAGCACCTTCCAAACCCGTGACCTTTACCATCTAGAAGCACAGGGAGGCAGATGCATGGGAACCTGCAAGTTCCCGTCCAAACAATACACCATCCTGACTTGGAAATGTATCACGATTCCTTCACTGTTGCTGGGTGAAAATCCCGGAACTCCCTCCGTAACAGCATTGTGGATGCACATATACCTCACAAACTGCAGCGGTTCAAGAAGGCAGCTCACCACTACCTTCTCAAGGGCAATTTGGGATGGGCAATAAATGCTGGCCTAGCTAGCAATGCCTAGATCACATGAATGAATAAAAATACGCACAATTGATTTGGCATTCTGTGTGCTGGTTAAGAGGGTTTAAGACCTTTGATAACTGAAGGACTCTGCTAACGGTGAGTTGGACCTCTGAGATAGCCAAGTTGAGAAGAGAAAGAGAGTTCCTAGATGTAAGATTCTAGATTTAAATAACATTATTACCAGGAGAGTTCTGACCCGAGGTGGCTTTGCTAACGATGCCTGTGATGAACTGGGAGTCTACAATTATGGGACAGCTGGAGGAGATTTAAAGGGACAACTTTGCTGGAAGTAAGTGGAGGGCCAAATAAATCTCAGACCTTGTACAAATCTTTGAAACAGCAGTCAGACCAGTGGTTATTCTTCAAATTTCTGATGATTAGCTGATTTGAGTTTTTTGGGAGGTTTAAGTCAAATGGGTGCTAGGGGAAAGTTGAGTTGAGATGTTCAGTTTAGAGTATAAGTAACTGTGTTCATTGTACTTCTGATGTCTTTAAGGTAAATGACTATTTAAGATAGAGTGTAGCTATTAGCATTTATGCTCTTTGATTTTTGTGTAGTAAAATCCTTTGTGACATAATTCTTTTAGTAAATAACTGGGTTTTTGGATTTTCAAACAAAAAATATAATAAGATGATGCTGGTCTCTATGGAGATCATAACATCTCTCTGGGTGTGATTGCTATTCCAGTGTAATTGCAATAGTGTCAGGTTGTCGTCTGATGTATTCTGTGTGTCAGCGACCTCTAGGATTGGGTTGAAATTCCCTCAAATTCATTTCCCAAATTCAATTGACACCGAAACTGATTTTTTAATACATCTCAATACTATCCAAATACAATTTGATGGCATGACAGGCCAGTTTCTGTCCAAGAGGAATGGATGTTGATCAGCTGGACTGCTTTTTTATCTTTGATTTTTCTGAATGCTGAACATTCCTATGTTCTCTCCCACCCAATAGGTTTTACTCCTGCAATAACAAAACTTGGAGAGAAAGGTTCAGTGAAGGTGCTTAACCTGACAGCTACCTTCTCCAAAAGCTAAATGTACTTGGAGAACATTTAATAACAATTTACATTTAATAGCTTCACTGAGCATATTTTACTGATATATTGCTATATCCAGGAATAAGTACTGCCTTTGTGAACTAGATTCAAATCCTTGGCTGTCAAATTTGATTTTGCAGTGTCTGATATTTTTGGTGTTATGCTTGTCCTTCTACCTCCAAAATGGTGTCTGTGTGTGCAGAGTGTCTGCCGGAAGTATGTAGAGTAGGCAGATTGTGATGTCAATCAGCGTTACATGCCTGTCCTTATGGAGCTTGAACCTCCAGCTAACTCCTAGCTGAGCAGGGTTCAACAGCTGAGAGGACCCCCCAACCAGCACTATATAAAAGGATCATCAACTGCTTTCAGTTTAATTGCTGATTGATTTCTGACTGACTCTTGCTGTGATTGTCGAAGTGTTTGGTTGTTTAAATTGAAGGGAACAGGGGATGGTGTGGCAAGTGCTGAAGGACTTTATGCTGACTTCAAAGTTTACATACATACGATGTAAAGCACAGAAACAGGCCACTCAGTCCAACCAGTTGATACTGGTGTTTATGCTTCACATGAGCCTCCTCCCTTTTTTCCTCATTTAAATCTACCAACTTACCCCTTTATTCTTTTCTCCCTCTAATGCATGTCCAGCTTTCCCTTCAATGGGTCTACACTGCTTGTTTCAACCACTCCTTGTTTCACGAGTTCCACATTATCAACATCTTTGGGTAAAGTTTCTTCTGAATTCCTTAATAGATTTCTTGGTACCTATTTTATATTGATGGTCTTTGGTAATGCTCTTCCTCACAAGAGGAAACATTCTTTATGCATCTGCTCTATCAAAACCTTTAATGATTTTAAAGATCTCTATTAGGTCACCCCTCGGCCTTTTTTCAATAAAAAAGAATTCTGCACAAACACTTGCTCCCAGACATAGGTGCAATAACTTGCATCCCTATTGGCCTACAGATTGACAGGGAGAATGAGCAGAGATGACATAGAGTAGGACAAGCTGCCGGAAGAAGGAGGAGGAGATGGTGGAGAAGAGCTCTCACTGTGAGATCATATCTGCCCAGGGTGATCAGTGAACAATTCTCTTATCTAAAACTTAGTAAGCAACAGTGTGATAGATGTCTCCACTTCGCTAAGGAGGTCCTCACTGAAATCTTACACCTACTGCAACATCAGAGCAGGCTGGGAATAGTATTACTGGTGGCTGTGAAAGTGACCATGGCCATGAGCTTTTATGCATCTGGCTCCTTCCAGGCTGAAGCAGGTGATATTTGCAACATTTCCCAGTTTGCCATCCATTGTTTCATAAGGGAGGCACTGAGGTTCACTATTCCAAGAGTGCTGAATACAATTCATTCCCTCTTGCTAGAGAGAAGCAGGCAGCGCGTGAATGAGGCTTTGCATGGATTGCAGACTTTACCATGGTGTAGGGGGTCATTAACTGTACACACATTGCCTTGCAGGCACTGAATTCACAAATCTGGGTAGATGTGCTTTTACCTGCAGTTGTGGGAAGAGCAATACCATTGGATGGGTAAGTCTGCCTCTTCGTTCATTTTAGAATGGATATAGCTCTGGCATATCTGACATATTCTCTGAATTTCCACTGGGGCTGGAGCTGCTGGCACAGAATGGAATGGCTAATCAGTGCTGCATTACCCAAACTGTCTGCACACTAACTGATACACAAGATGTGACGATAGCGACACAGGCGCCAAGCAATAGCATTCAAATTCAGGAACTTCTCCTGATCCTAGATATTTTAGTGGAGGTTCTTAGTAGGCCCTCCCCAACTCATGCATCAGGGATGTAAGTTCACAGATGTTGGACTTCTATCTTTAGGTGGGACAAAAAAGAAGCCTTACTTAAATCAGTAATTAGATGTTGAGGATGGTTGAGAAGGAACCGAGCACCGTGCAGAAAGTAAAGGAAATAGTTAAAAAAAGCGCTGATGCTTTTTAAGTAGACAAAGCACCAGATCTGGACAATATCCATGCACGTGTGTTTTGAAGGAAATGAAAATAGAAATTGGAGAGGTTTTAAATAACATTTTAAAAAATGCTTCATATTCAGGAAAAACCATTGAGGCTTGGAAAATGACCAGCACAAATAAATGCAGCATTTTAAAAAATAGTCAGCTGACATAACTGAAATCATTAAGGAAAGATCTCCAGCAGAAAAGCTAAGAAAGGAGAAAGGGTTCTCCCTGATACTTTCCTCCTTTATTGTCTGGTGATTCTTTGAAATAATTTAAATGGATGTAGTGAGAGAATTCTTTTGAAGAATCTTTATATTTCTAATGATATTCAACACCTGTGTGTTTTCCTCCCCAGTGAACACTTCCAAGGAGTAATCATTAGTAATGCAATGGTTTTCCATTCATCTTTACTTATACCACCACTTCTTTTCTCCAGAGTGTTAACTTCCTCCACAGGCATCCTTTTAATGTTTTATCACTGTGAATAATCTCTATTACCATGCCCCCCTCTAGTGCACTTTTTGCATCTTAATGTTGTTAACCTCTTTTAGCATTTCCTGTATTCCTCAAAAAGTAACACGGAGGTAGAAAGTAAACCAAAAGAGTCCAAGTACTGAGGGGGTGGGAGCGGGTCAAAATTTCATGGTCCTTGCTGATGGACTGTGGTGGAATTTGGGGGTGGTCCTGGAAAAGCCAAAACCCTGCCACTTTTTCACCATCACAGATTTCCACAAATTTGGAGAGGGTCACATGGCGGCATATATGGGAGATGTTTGTGAGGGCTAGTACCCTTGATACCTACCAAGCTGCACACCAAAGTCAGAAGGAGTGTAGGCACAGGAGGCCAATGTCCCACAACTTTCCAACTCTCACTTATGGCTCCAAGTAGCTGGTTGTGCATACCAGTGGCTAGACCCTGGGGTCTCAACTCAGCAGTCGTGTAAAACCAAGCAAGGGGCCCATCAGCTTTGGCTAGTGTGGTGTGGTAACGTCACTCCTTTTAAGTGGATGAAGACTGGGAACGGTGGCTGAGGCAGAAGATCCTAACAAGTTAGTAAGACAATGGCTCAGAAGGTGGAGTTCAGCAAGGTGTGTGACACACCCAGGGGCATTGTCATGCCGCTTAGTAAGGCAAGTGGCCAGTCAACTGTGAAGATTCTGGGATCTCACATAGTGTAAGCCTCTTAGTCATGAAATATGACAGCAGATCTCCTAGCAGGAGTAGCTACAAGCAGGACAGGACAGGAGAGTATAGGGCACATAGTGAATGGAAATATTTATTGCCACACAAATGAGGGAAATATGTAAATTAGTAGCAATACTGGGTGCAAGGGACGCTTGTGTGTCATTGACCTCCAGCACAGTTAATGTCCTGGAAAGGAGATTTGGGCTAAAAATTGGATAGTTACAATTTTCATGCTTGGGAATTCCCATGGACGATTATCCCACATCTGGTTGAGCTGCCTTAGGCAGCAAACAAGTCTCATGCTGTCTGTTCATTAGTACGATTGTGGTGTGCAGCCCAATGCTGAATGCATTGCTGACTGGTTACACACGCAATAAAGGATCCAGGTGTGTGCATGTCTAGTACAGGTCATGGGTAGGCTGAGCTCCTTAAAGGCAGCCTGCACCTCTTAAAGGGGAGGTGCACTCAAGCAGCAGCAGTTGGTGGAACTGTCTCCAAAAGTGACACTCAGAATGAATAATGTAAAGCAATGGAGCAGCAGACTAAAGAGAGGGCTCCCAAATTCTCTGATGAGGTATTGAAGACCTTCCTCGTGAAAGTAGAAAGTAGGAGTGAGAACATGTTTAACCAGGGAGCCAGGAGGTTCTCTAGGCACATGCTATGAAAGCAATGAGAGGAGATGGCCACAGAGATCAATTCAAGGAACGTGTCTCTGAGGATCTGGTGGCAAGGCCTCAAAAGTTCAATGACCTGACATGGGTGTTCAAGATCAGTGAATGCATCTTAAATCCCATCTCCTATCCACTGAACCACCAACCTCACACGCTGCTCAATGCAGCACACCCCCATCACTCACCTACCAGCAATCTCTAGCAATCAAGACTCATGTCTAACATTCAGATATTCCACCAAACCCTCACACACTTACCACTGCTGCAAGCTTACACCTACATCTCACAGCTCCCACATACTTCCAGCTATTCAGCTATGGCAGGCAGAGCAGCCAAACACCTTGCAGCACAATCACCGGCACTCTTTCCTCTGTGTGAGCTGTGGTTCAGTTAGTAGTATGCTTGCTCCTGAGTCAGGAAAGTTGTGGGTTCAAGTCCCACTCTAGCACATGAATGTGATGACCTATGCTGGCACTCCAGTGTGGTACTGAGGGAGTGTTGCACCGGCAGAGGTGCTGTCTCTTAGATGTGATGTTAAACCCTTGCCTTCTCAGATGGGTGCAAAAGATCCCATGGTGCTGCTTTGAAGAGGAGCGGGGGAAATATCCTTGGTGTCCATAATATTCATCCCTCAATTAATATTGTAAAAACAGATTATCTGACCATTATCACATTGCTCTTTTGGGAGTTTGCTGCGCGCAAATTGTCTGTTGCATTTCCTACATCAAAACAGTGACTATGCTTCAAAAGTACTTCATTGGCTGCAAAGTGTTTTGGGTGATCCAGCAGCCGTGAAGCACGCTATATAAATGTAAGTCTTTCTTTTCTTTATCTTTTGCAGAACAAGGTCACAGATAACTGGAGGCAGCAGCAGAGTTCCAGTGAGGGACAGGCCCACCTGCATCCTCTGACCTGCTTGGAGGCAATGGTGCTGCGAATTATTGGGCCTGCAGGACTCAGACCATTGCTACCAATGAGCCGAGGACATCCACAATGACAGTATGTTCCTGCCTTATGTACCTTCTCAAATCCAACTTCACCCTCATTTTGATTGCTGTCATGAAGCACAAGCTGCAGATGCCGTGACCTTGGACCTTTTGGTTTCTATTTAATCCTCTTCCCTCACCTCAACCCTCCCCTTCTGCATTTATGCTTCCACACACCCAAGACTTACTTCCTGGCCAGCCAGTGCAGCCTTACCAAAAGAACTGTCATTTCATTTGATATGGGGTAATATAGAGTCAGATCGGCATGTGGTCATTTAGCAGGCACAGATGAACTACGGCAAGGCCAGGAGGAAAGGAGAGCGTATGTGCCAGCTTCCTGGAGGACGAGGTTGCAGATGAGCTTTGCTATGGAGAACTCAGATGTGGACTTTGATGGAGCTGCGTAAAGGCAAAGGCTAAAAACAAAAAGCTAAAAGCTACTGCGGATGCTGGAAATCCAAAACAAAAACAGAATTACCTGGAAAAACTCAGCAGGTCTGGCAGCATCGGCGGAGAAGAAATCAGTTAACGTTTCGAGCCTTCATGGCCCTTCGGCAGAACTGTTCTGCCGAAGGGCCATGAAGGCAAAGGCTGTTGGGTATGTACACAGAGATGCTTGGTGCATTGGCAGGCCTGCCACAGAGCCTGTTGTCACTGTCAAAGACCATGGAGGAGTTTGGTGCAAATGTGGCAAAGGGCTTCATGCAGATCTGAATGGTGCAGGGCAATAGCACAATATGGAAAATAACAAATTGTGGCCTGTTTTACATTCTGCCCGTTTCCCTTTTCTGTTGGAATGAAAGAAACAGAAAACCAGGCAGAGTAGAAAATGGGCTTCTAATTCACAAATGCCCATTTTTCAGCACCTCCCAAGACAAATTTATGGCCCATAATTTTCCATCCATTAAGGTGAACGGAAATAATTTTGTTTGCTTCTGAGTGCCAGAACAGCATTCTGATCCCTAAGAAATTAGGAACAAATAGTTAATTCAGGCAATAATGTTTCACATAAGGATAATAGACACATGCAATAAGTTACCAGGTAAGGCCATTGAAACAAAAAATAAACATCAGTTCAAGAATCAACTCGATGTGTTTCCAAAGAAATAAGTTGGCTTTAGTGAGAACGCAGGAAAGTGGAACTGAGATAAATCAAATAAAAGCAGGTTTATTGAGCCAAATATTCTCTTCCTGTTCATAAAATTTCTTCCACTTTTTTCCAAATGACTTGTGAACTATAAATGAAATCTCTTGACTATCGTGCTGTGGCTCTCCCTTTATAATTTATATTCTACATGGAAAAAAATAAACAACAAATCTAATTTGAAGTAAATTACTCATAAATCTAACCTCATGTAGAACTGAATCCCTCAGAAGGTTAAAATTCAACCCCGATCTGCATTTGTTGAAGGCTCTAAGATTGTTGGTGGTGTGCTGGCAGAACATCCCTGGAAAGAAAGAGTTTGAAACATGACCAGGACTTAAAAAATGGTTTCTGTGATGGTTCATTGTTGCTGTGACTCCTATGTCAGTGAACAAGATGTGCTAAACATTACACTAAAAAGAAAAGTACCATTGTCATTTCTGCATTTCTTCTCATTCAATTCACCATGAAGCAATTAGTTGTGATAAATTTTATTTTAGTTCGCTATTTAGATTAGAAGCTTATTTTGTGATTGTTTTACTTCTGTTATTCTTTATATGATGAACAAGATGCATTACAAAATTCTTTAACTTTTCAGGCACCACTTTCAGCTCTCATAATGACTCATGCTTCATGTATATAGTTAGAGGTAATTTTTCAGTCTGTACACCTTTGGGTCGATACCGCGCACAGCCAAAAACTGCCCCATAAGATTAGTATGCCTGCAGGAAGTGTTTTGCATGAACAATAGTAGCTGACCTTGCTGGATGTGGTGAGGTCAGCCTATTTAAGGAATTATTCCATCTCCTTGCACATTTCTCATTGGTGAAGGGAGTGCTATAAATGTTTGTGAGTGCAGAACAAGAACAGGAGTAGCTCTTAAAGAACAAGGGTTGTGACAGAACTGCCCCATTTGTTGAGATTTCAGATGTTTTTATAGAGGAATTGTGAGGGAGGAAGGTTGCAACACATGGGGTAGAGTGGAACCCTCATCTATGACCTTGTATGTTGAGAGAGTGAATGCTGTCTCCCAGGTCCCAAGTCCTAGGTTTTGGGAGCAGGAAGGGAGAATTCACTAGCATGAGGAAAAGTGTCAGTGTAAGGTTGTCTACAAGTTAATAATTGAAATTAGATCTATGCCACCAAGTATTATGCTCTCAGAAAGCACAGTATCGATAATGCATCAAGGAAAGCTGAGAGTTTGCACACTGAACCTTCTACCATTGTAAAACTGTAGCTTGAACTTTGTGGCTGGCATAGTGAAAGGCATCTAACTTAATATATAACTGTTGCACATTGTGACATCAAGTAAAAATACCAATATGGACTTCTTGCATGTTGCATAGATCTCTATTTACACAAGATGAGAGGTAATCTGTCACTTTGTGACTCATGTTTACATCCTAACACTGAACGTTCATGTTTTCTTCTGTTTTTAAAGGAGGCTGCACATGGCATAAAAAGAGGAATTTGGCTGGTGACAACGCTGCCAACTTATGTTGCTTGACCTGCCATGAGGTGACATCTGTTGAAAACTTGGGATTGAAGTCTTCAGAAGGCCTAGACAATGCTTGATGGCTTGATGCCAGCTCAACAAAGCAAATATTCTTTTCAACTTCGTTTTGTTTCCCATCAATTTCACTCACTCAGCAATGTGCAGATGCATCTACCTAGCAGCACCATGACACTGAATGTTTGGACATGGTCCTGCATACAGAACCCTTTCAAGCATGAAGTGTACTAGCACATGTTCCCTCTCTATTAGTACAACTCAAGGTGGTGTTTCTGCCAGCAGAGATGAACAGGGAATTGGCCCCTGTCATGAACACGGAGATAACAACTCAGATATATCAACTTGCTGCAATCAAAAAGAGAGGGGCAGGAGGGGACACCGGGAGAAGCAAACAGCATGGGTGAAGAGTAGGAAGTTGAGGTGGCAAGAGAGGTAATTAGATGAACAGATGTTAAATATTCCTCTGCTACATGAGTGATGGATTCTTATCTTGTGGATTTGCCTATGGAGGAGAGCTTGTTAATGAGAATTCCACCAGTCCTTTGTGATCCAAGCTCCCTGCAAGGTATGTTGGAGACTTTACAGATGTGCAGCACTGACATCTGAGATAAGATTATGGAAGCTGCATGTCACCATCAATAGTGAGTGTCAATACTGTGGCGATCTTCAGGAGAGCTATCCAAGGTGTAGATACAGATTTCCTCACAAATATGACTGCAAAATATATTGAGATCAGTAGCTCCAATTCATAGGAGGTGACCACTTCTTTGCATGGCTAGTTAATTGGATTGAGAAAACAGTGACCGCCTGGTTTCACACTCTTAAGATTGCATGAGGGCCACTGTCATCTGCCAACATTGCTCTATCTGCAGCTATGAAGCTGACAATTGGACTGTATGTTTACTGGCACATCTTTGTATGTAAAGGATTAGCAACAGAATCACGCAAGCTGACTTGAAATGATATGATGAGTTTTGCTAATGTAATACTAATAATTTGTTGTTATATTGTAATAATATCACCTTTTATCCTCTGTTAATTAAATAGAGAAGTAGGATAGTTAAATTGTAATGTCTTAAAATAACTTTGATGGTACAATTTTACAGCAATGCAAAGATCGTTGAACTTTCAAACTGAACTTTACAGCCTGTCAGGTTTGATATGTTTGTGTGAAGTAATCATAAGAGAGAATGTTTTAATTGGACAAACTATTTCAAGTCTTGCTGGTGTTTGTTATTCTCAAACTTGAGGAAACTAGTCACTGATGTACAGTGCAGAGCCGCTATTTGCCCCCAAGAACTGAAAATCTGTGTAAGGTATTTTTTTAAATTAAAATTTATTTAGTGTGGTCAGTGTTGTGGGGAAGAATCAAAGACAAGTTATGGCTAACAGATTCACATGGTTTAACAACAATCAAATAGAACAGGAAAGAAATATGTGTTTGCACAACAAAAATAAGGAGATCTGGAGGGCATTCCAGGATTTTGACCCTGCTACAGTGAAGGAATGACAATATAGTTCCAAGTCAGGATGATGTGTGAATTGGAGGGGAGCATGGATGTGATAGTTTTCCCATGCGTCCGCTGCCCTTGTTCTTAGGTACAAAGATCTGCCAGTAAACATTGAGCCCAGTTGTCACCTTCATAGCTGCAGATAGAGCAATGTTGGCAGCTGACAGTGGCCCTCATGCAGCAGCAGGAAATCTTAAGGAGTGTGAAACCAGGCGGTCACTGTACTCTCAAGCCAATTCACTAGCCATGTAAAGAAGTGGTCACCTCCTATAAACTGGAGCTACTGATCTCAATATATTTTGCTGTTGTATTTGTGAGGAAATCTGTATTTATACCTTGGATAGCTCTCCTGAAGATCGCCACAGTATTGACACACACTATTGATGGTGACATGCAGCTTCCATAATCTTATCTTAGATGTCAGTGCTGCACATCTGTAATGTCTCCAACATACCTTGCAGGGAGCTTGGATTGCAAAGTACTGATCGTAGATTTGAAAGGTGCTGTTAAAGGATGCCCGGAAAATTGCTGCAGTGCACCTTGTATATAGTACACACTGCTGATGCTGTGTGATGTTGGTGGAGGGAATGAATGTTTAAGGTGGTGGGTGGGGTGCCAATGATGCGGGCTGTTTTTTGCTTGCTGATGTCAAGCTTCTTGAGTGTTGTTGGAGTGGCACTCATCCAGGCAAATGGAGAGCCACTCCTGACTTGTGCCTTGTAGATGGTGGACAGGCTTTAGAGTGTCAGGAGGTGAGTTACTCATCTCAGAATTCCCAGCCTCTGACCTGCTGTTGTAGCCACAGTATTTATATAGCTGATCCAGTTCAGCGTCTGGTCAATGGTAACCCCCAGGATGTTGATGGTGGGGGTCTGAAGGATTTTAATGCTGCTGATTGTCAGCGGGAGAAGTTTGGAATTCCCCAATCATCATTGACAGGTGTAGCTGTAAGTATTATTATGCAACCGTATATTATTATGACTGTTAGGTTTTAGAAGACAGTTATGTTTCAAAATGTCTCTTTTGATGCAGGATAAGATGGAATGTTGTGGAGCGGGGGATGTGATCTCCTACTAATCCTGCCTGGAGGCAAGCCCAGTTCGACTGTATGTGACTTATACTAATTCTGCTCAGAGACAGAAACCCAACATGAAGCTTATTCAAAGCCAGATGTGAGCTTTAATACCTGGACACAAAGGAAGAAGCAGCTGAACTTTTTGCAGACTTCCAGGCTCATAGGACGCAATTTTGTAGTTGCAGCGAGTGTCCTGACGGCAGGGCCGGAAGTGAATGGGGCTTCCACACAGAGGCAGGACAGCTGGCCATGCGCAATCGTGCTATGGCCAGCCAATTAGCTATGGCCAGCCAATTAGCTATGCAAAGTCGAGAGACCAAGACATTTGTGCAGTTGTGCTGGGCAAGAAGTTGCCAACTCCACCATTACCTATCACCCCTGGTGGCCCTCATGATGGTATCAAGCAGTGTAAATGTGTGAGTGGGGAGGAATGCCAGGCAGGAGTTTGGGTTCTAGGCCTCAGCACCAAAGGGAACATGTGGACTGAATATGTGGGAATCAGTTCATGCTGTGAAGTTGTACCAGTTGCAGGAGAGTGTGTGTGGAACACTTAATAGGGAGGTGACATCAGCTGTCATAGGCCTGCATGCTCTGAAAGGGGTTTGCTGTCCACTGAGATGATCAATTCTTCTGTCTGCCTGCAGGACAGAAGATCACATAATGTCAAGGAGCACTCAAAGATTAGTGGCGGTGTCTCTGCCTGTGCATATTGACCCCTGCAGAGGAGGAGGTGGTCGAACTGGCCGGGGAGCAGGGAAGATGCTCACATGGAACCTTGTTGAGGCAACAAGGATCTAGGCCGCTGGCTGGACAGTCGACAAGGGCCTTGTAAGTGCCTCTTTTCGGGAAGACCTGCTGCATCTTGTTCCACTCAGGAACTTGACAGTAGTGGTGGACCTTCCAAAGGATCAAGGACCCTGGGGGCAGAAGTTCCACCTGCTGAGAGCTGCCAGCCATTCAGAGACTGGCAGCTGTACTGAATGACGGAGCTGCCAGGAAGGTCCTGGAGCACAGCTACCTGTGCGACACCCACCCGATGCCTAGGATCATCGCTGGACCCAGGTCAGAGGCGAGTGATGGCGGGATAGGGGTCACAGGGTGGGGAGTTGCGGGGGATCCTTATCAATTTAAAGTGTGGAGAGCCTATCCAATACCCCTCTCTTATTAATTTTAAAGCCGCCAAGTGTCTGAATCACCTCCTCTTTTCCAATGACCTGCACAGCATCTTCTTCCTTGGTAAAGACAGATGCAAAGTATTCATTTAATACCTCAGCTATTCCCCCTGCCTCCAAGTGTAAACCTCCATTTTGGTCCCTAATTGGTCCCACTCCTCCTTTTACCACCCTTTTACTATTAAGATGGCTATAGAAGATTTTTGGATTGCCTTTTAAGTTAGCTGCTTTTTCATACATTCTCTTTACTTTTCTTATTTGATTTTTCACTTTCCCTCTGAACCTTCTATTTCAGTCTGGTTCTCGGTTGTATTATTCATCTGACATCTGTTATTAGCACATTTTTTTCTTCTTCATCTTAATCTCTAACTCTTTCATCACCCAGAGAGCTCTGGATTTGTTTGCCCTACCTCACTGTTTCATGGGAATATTTCTTGACTATGTCCGAACTATCTTCTCTTTAAAGGCTATCCATTGTTCAGTGACCATTTTGCCTGCCTACCTTTGATTCCAATTTATTTGGCCCAGATCCATTCTTACCCCATTGATAACCCCAAGCTAATCCTTTGAGATCCATTATAGGTCCTTGCAGTCAGGAGACACATTGGTCACTGTCTGTAGCAAGCCAGAACTCCACCTCTGAAGACGATGAGACACAACACTCAGAGGATGCACTGTCACATTATTCTTCTACACCCTCCACCAACGCAGAGACAGTCAATTAAACTCAGGGTCACCACCTGGTGAACACATCACGGATATGTCACAGAAGCTGATGGAGGATGAGACAGCCGAGGTCCCCGACAGTTTGAGGACCGCTGGAGACCAGGCCCATGCTGACCCCTATGCTGAGGATGGGACTCTGGAAACAGCCAAAAGAAACCTGCTGGAGATGCAGAGACAGGCAGCAGAACAACAGGCAGAGATGTCAAAGGCTGTCACGGGGCAGCTGCAGGACATTCTTCTGGGGGAAGGTGGTCAGTCAGAGATCATGGTCCACTTTGGTACCAATGATTTAGGTAGGAAAGGGGATGAGATCCTAAAAGCAGCTTTCAGGGAGCTAGGAAGGAGGTTGAAAAGCAGGACCTCAGGATTACTCCCAGTCCCACGTGCAAGTGAGTATAGAAATAGGAGAATTGAGCAATTGAACATGTGGCTGGAAAGCTGGTTTAGGAGGGAGGGCATCAGATTTCTGTGGCATTGGGACCAGTCCTGGAGAAAGTGGGACCTGTACAAGCCGGATATTCTACACCTGAACAGGACTGGGATGAATATCCTCGCAGGGAGATTTGCTGGTGCTGTTGAGGGGGGTTTAAACTAGATTGGCAGGGGGATGGGAACTGAGGGCAAATTTTGAGCAAGGAAAGGGAGATGGAGAATCAGTGAGTGACTCTGAATGACAGAGGAAGCACGGGTTAAAAAGTGTACAGCACAGGAATTTGGCAGTGTTAACAGGTGTAGGTATAAATGCAAGGAGTATAGCAAATAAAGCCAATGAGCTGAGGGCACAGATAAATACATGGCAGCATGATATCACCGCTATAATGGAAACTTGGCTTAAGGAGGGTCAAAAATGGCAGCTCAACATCCCTGGATATAGAGTTTTCAGGAAGGATAGAGGGATAAAAAAGGTGGTGGTGTAGCATTATAGGTTAAAGAAACAATTACTGCTCTGAGGAGGGATAGTATACCAAATGAAGCACCAAATGAGGCCATATGGATTGAGCTCAGAAATAAAAAGGGGGCAGCCACATTGCTAGGAGTGTACTATAGACCCCCAAATAGTAGAAAGGAGTTAGAAGAGCAAATATGTAGGCACATTTCTAGGTGCTAAAAACAATAAGGCAACAATCATTGGGGACTTCAACTACCCTAATGTCAATTGGGATACAAACAGTGTGAAGTGCACAGAGGGCAGAAAATTCTTGAACTGCATTCAAGAGAACTTTTTTAGCCAGCGCGTAACAAGCCCAATGAGAGGTGGCGCAATCCTAGATTTAGTCTTAGGAAATGAAATTGGGCGAGTGGATGAAGTAGTAGTGGGGGACCATTTTGAAGATAGACCACAATACTGTTAGAATTAGCATCACTATGGAAAAGGACAAAGACAGAACACGAGTAAAATTTCCAAATTGGGGAAAGACAAATTTTACAAAGCTGAGAGGTGAAATGGCGAAAGTGGACTGGATACAGCTACTAGAAGGGAAAAGAGTGTCAAATCAGTGGGAGGTATTAAAAAATGAGTTTCTACGGGCACAATGAAGACATGTCCCCACAAAGAAAAATCTAGAGCCCCATGGTTATCCAGAAACATGTAGGGTAAAATAAAACAGAAGAAGAAAGCCTGGGACAGTCACAAAAAGCTTAATACTGTAGAAAGCCTTGAGGAGTATGGAAAGTACAGGAGTGAAGTAAAAAAGGAAATTAGGATAGCAAAGAGAGAATACTAAAAATAATAGCAGGTAAAATCAAAGAGAACCCAAAGAAGTTTTACCAGTACATTAAGAGCAAGAGAATAACTAACAAAAGGGTAGGGCCTATCAGAGATGAACATGGTAACTTGTGCGTTGATGCTGAAGATGTGGGCCGGGATGAGTACTTTGTCTCTGTCTTCACTAAGGAGAGGGATGATGCAGACATTCTAGTTAAGGAGGAGGAGTGTGAAATATTAAATGCAATTAGAGAGGAAGTACTGAAAGGATTGGCATCCTTGAAGGTGGATAGATCATCAGGGCTAGATGGACTGTATCCCAGGCTGTTAAAGGAAGCCAGGGAGGAAAAAATGGTTGCTCTGAGGATCATTTTCCAATCTTCACTGGCTACAGGTGGTTTACCAGAGGATTGGAGGTCTGCGAACATTGTACCAATATTTAAAAAGGGTGCGAGGGATAGGCCAGAAAATTATAGGCCGGTCAGTCTGACTTTGGTGGTGGGCAAATTATTGGAATCAATTCTGGGAGACAGGATAAACTGTCACTTAGAAAGGCACAGATTGATCAGGGATATTCAGCATGGCTTTATTAGGGGTAGATCGTGTCTTACTAACGTAATAGAATTTTTTGAGTAAGTAACAAGGAGGATCGATGAGGATAGTGCAGTGGATGTTATCTACATGGATTTTAGTAAGGCATTTGACAAGGTCCCACATGGCAGACTGGTCATAAAAGTGAGATCTCAAGGGATACAGGGAAAGGTGGAGAGTTGGATCCAAGATTGGTTCAGCAACAGGATGGATGTTTTTTGTGAGTGTAAAATGGTTTCCAGTGGCGTTCCACAGGGTTCAGTGTTGGGACCGTTATTGTTTGTTGTATATATTAATGATCTGGACTTAAATGTGGGAGGCATGATTGGGAAATTTGCAGATTGTATTGACAGAGCTGGTGGTAAATGCTGAGTTGTTCAAATCCCAAAGGGAAACTTGAAACAACTGCCACAACTTGTTTTGTAGTTTATAAATTTCGAGATGCGTACCTTGAATTCAGTAATAGTAAGACCACCAAGTCTTATAGGTTTTACAAAACTGGATTAAACATTTATTAATAATAGAAATGACTTTTAAATACATACATAGATCTACAAATTACTGCTATGACAACTTCTAAATTCCCTAATCAATCTAACTCCCAGTAAGGCAACAGTAAGGCACAGATTTTAAAAGACCCAGGCAAAGAAACAGGATACCCAGAACAAGTCGAAGTCCAAATGAATTTTCTTAACTTCAGTACTTTGGAGACAGCAGCTTGAGGCATAGATGCTGAAGACTTTTTCACATTTGTAAGATCTTAAAATGCCTTCCCTTACAAACAGTCTTCGCTCCTTTATACGTATCTTCCTCTTTGAATGCAAATATCCATTGTTTCACTGTGTCTTTGGACTTTACCTCCCTGATAATAAAAACCTCTCATAGCATTAAGTTTTACTAATAATCTTTGGGAAAAATAAACACACTGGGCAGAATTTTACATTTGGCGTGCGGCCATGCGCCTGACACGCCTGAATGTAATATGATACGCGATGACGTAGGGCGTGCATCCCGATGCCATCACTCACTCGCGCGATATTTCGTTCCATGGGCACGCGCGGAGTTGGCTTCCTGCCCGCCGATAATCGAAAGGCCTATTAAGGTCATTAATGAGCTAATTAAGATCAAATTAACGCTGCCCAACCAACCTTACGGTTGGCAGGCAGGCGAAAAGGCCAAGCGGTCTTTACATTTTTTAGGAAAACTCATCCACGAGTGGGATGAGGTTTCCTAAAACAAATAAACATTAACTGAAAACTTTATTTTTGAATTAAAAACATGTCCCAGCCCGTGTGATAGAGTCACATGAGGGGACATGCTTTTTAAAATTTTTACTGTCTTTAATAATTTTTTTAAAAAGCGCTTCAATCTCCCTGAGGCATTGAAGCGCTCTTTCGCACACATGCACGAACTGCACGCCAGACCCGCTCTCCCTCCTCCCCCCCGCCCGCACAGGTAGTGCTGAGCGCTGCTGCCCGCAATCCACGCAGGGCGGGCCTTAATTGTCCTGCCCATGTGAAATTACAGAGCAGAGTCGATCGTGGGCAGCGGTCGGCTTCCCGACTGCCCCCGCCCACTCCTGCTGAGTCCGCCCGACAAGGGAAAAATCCTGCCCACTGTTTCTAAATTTCACCTGGCTAGTTGACGCATTTCACTCCCTCTTTTGAAAACAATCTAGCCTGTTTTTTTTAAAAATGCAAAGGTTCCCTTGACACCTATGTTTCTAAACTTCCCCATGTTTACCTAATTAACATTTGAAATCCAATTTCTCTTCTTACATCAAAGCACCCAGACTAATTCACTTAAGCCTAACACACACACACACATCCACACAGACACACAGACACACATGGACACATAGACACATCCCACTCTTAATCTATTTTACAATAAATTCCAATAATATTATGACAATTGTTACATCTTCCTGACTTAGATGACACAAAAATTGGCTGTGTAGTTGATAGCGAAGGGGATAGCCATTGTCTTCAGAATGATATCAAAATGAACAGTTGCAAACCTGGGCCAGGATTTTGCCCTCGTTGGGTGGGCTCAGCGGGGGCGGGCAGGAGAGGTCGGGAAGCTGACTGCCATCAGCGATCGGGGCCGGACTGCAATTTCACACTGCTGGGCCAATTAAGGCGCGTCCAGTGTGAAATAGGTGCTGCAGCGCTCAGCGCTGCCTGTATGGGGAGGAGGAGGGTAAACGGGGAACTTCGCACAGGCATGCAGGAAAAGCTCCCGACCATAGAGCTGCCTCAGGGAGATGAAGATATAAAAAATTAAAAATAAAGCATTTTAAGATGTTAAAAAACACGGCCCCTCATGTGACCCTTTAGGGAAGGAAACCTGCCATCCTTACCTGGTCTGGCCTACATGTGACTCCATACCCACAGCAATGTGGTGCACTCTTAAATGTGCTCTGAACAAGGGCAATTAGGGATGGGCAATAAATACTGTCCTAGCCAGTGACACCCACATCCCATGAATGAATAAAACAAAAAGATGGGGTGAGGCACCTCAACCTCATTCCAGACCCCCCTTCCCCTCCCCTTGAGGCAGGGAGGTGCCATTGTGCACAGGCAAGGAGGAGGGTTGCCAGCAATCCACCTCGGTGGCGCCAATTCAGAGCAGTGAGCTACCGCTCCTTCTCCCCTCTGCCAGTGTGCTATCAGTAGCTGAGGCCGAGGAGGGTGCAACTGCATCTATGAAGGAGGCACTCAGCATGCCAGAGTCCTCTAGGTCTCGGACCACCAGAGGACAGCTGCCAGTGTCATCTCAGGCATCAGGGCAGAGCCCTCAGCAGGCTGCCACCACCTCAGCGGTGTGGATGCACTGTGGTGTAGTGATAGAAAATGTAATCACAAAATCCTTCTAATTGCAGAAAGGTGGCACAGGTAATGGTCTAATTTATGCTGTTTGTTGCCAATATCATGATGCAATGAATTCTATGGTATTATGTAAAGTGTTTGATAAAATTTGGATTTATAAACAAAACAGGGCCAGAGATGAGGTCTTAATAAAGCCCAGTGGTGCTCAGGAATGATAAAATCTATTTTCTTGGTGCTGCCTTGTAAACATGAAGGGGGATGTCTTCCTTTGTTTGATACTTGTGGTGAAACTATAAATTCCAGTATAATGGCTGTGCTTACAAATTATGTACATATGGTAAACAGAGGAAATAATTGCCAGACTATCTGTCTTTAACACAAGAGTGAAGCGTTCTAACAAGACATGGATGTTAAGTTGGGCAGGATTTTTTTGGATGGCGGGGGTCCTTGCCCTGCCACCCAAAGAGTCGGTGGGGAGTGCATCCCTGTCCATTATGGCAGCCCAGCAGCGATTTAACACTCCAAGAAGTGTTAATTGGCTGTTGACAGGACTTCTGCCCCTCACTCAGGCGAAGACCAGCCTCAGAGAGCTGCCGGCTAATTTGATTAGCCAACAGCTCTGTCATCCCAACAGTGCCAGTTGCAGCAGTGGTCAGGAGTACAAGCAGTCCCCAGATTTTTTTTATTCATTCAGGGAACGTGGGCTTTGCTGGCTGGGGACAGCATTTATTGCCCATCCCTAGTTGCCCTTGAGAAGGTGGTGGTGAGCTGCCTTCTTGAACCGCTGCAGTCCATGTGGTGTAGGTACACCCACAGCGCTGTTAGGAAGGGAGTTCCAGGATTTTGACCCGGCCACAATGAAGGAACGGCAATATATTTCCAAGTCAGGATGGTGAGTGACTTGGAGGGGAACTTCCAGGTGCTGGTGTCCCCATCTACCTGCTGCCCTTGTCCTTCTAGATGGTAGTGGTTGTGAGTTTGGACGGTGCTGTCGATGGAGCCTTGATGAATTCCTGCAGTGCATCTTGTAGATGGTACACACTGCTGCTACTGTGCGTCGGTGCTGGAGGGAGTGAATGTTTGTGGATGTGGTGCCAATCAAACGGGCTGCTTTGTGCTGAATGGTGTCAAGCTCCTTGAGTGTTGTGGGAGCTGCACTCATCCAGGCAAATGGGGAGTATTCCATCACACTTCTGACTTGTGCCTTGTAGATGGTGGACAGGCTTTGGGGAGTCAGGAGGCGAGTTACTCGTCACAGGATTCCTAACCTCTGACCTGCTCTTGTAGCCACATTATTTATATGGCTAGTCCAGTTCAGTTTCTGGTCAATGTTAACCCCCGGAATATTGATAGTTGGGGATTCGGTGATGGTGATGCCATTGAACGTCAAGGGGCGATGGTTAGATTCTCTCTTTTTGGAGATGATCATTGCCTGGCACTTGTATGACATGAATGTTACTTTCCACTTGTCATACAAGCCTGGATATTGTCCATGTCTTGCTGCATTTGGATCTGCACTGCTCCAGTAGCTGAGGAGTTGTGAATGGTGCTGAACATTGTGCAATCATCAGCGAACATCCACACTTCTGACCTTATGATGGAAGTAAGGTCATTGATGAAGCAGCTGAAGATGGTTGTGCTTAAGACACTACCCTGAGGAACTCCTGCAATGTTGTCCTGGAGCTGAGATGACTGACCTTAAACAAGCACAACCATCTTGCTTTGTGCTAGGTATGACTCCAACCAGTGGAGAGTTTTCGCCCTGATTCCCATTGACTCCAGTTTTGCTAAGGCTCCTTGATGCCACACTCTGTCAAATGCGGCCTTGATATCAAGGACAGTCACTCTCACCTCACCTCACCTCAGGAGGTCAGCTCTTTTGTCCATGTTTGAACCAAGACTGTAATGAGGTCAGGAGTTGAGTGGCCCTGGTGGAACCCAAACTGGGCGTCAGTCAGCAGGTTATTGTTAAGCAAGTGCGGATGCATGGACAGATGCCTCCCTGGTATGCAGGTTAGTGAGGACGAGGTCAAGTATATCTTTCCCTCTTGTGGTTCCCTCACCACTTGCCGCAGACCCAGTCTAGCAGTTATGTCCTTTAGGACTCGGCATGCTCGGTCAGCAGTGGTGCTACCGAGCCACTCTTGGTGATGGATATTTAAGTCCCACACCCAGAGTACATTCTACACCCTTGCCACTCTCAGTGGTTCCTCCCAGTGGTGTTCAACATGGAGGAGCACTGATTCATCAGCTGAGGGAGGGCTCCCCAAACTTCATGCCCGAATCCTGAGCACCAAGCAAAGTGACCTGCCAATCATCTCCCCTCTCCCTAAGCTCCTTCCACCAGCCTCAAAATTCAGGAATTTTATGCACCCACCCCCCCGCCCCCAACCTGCAAACCCACTGGCATGAGCCTGTAAAATTCTGCTTGTCCATTCAATGCTTTAAATTTTCACCTTTACTTCTAATAAGAAACCAAAATTACTTCTACAAATAACTCAAATTAGTTTAACTTTGGTGATGGCAAAGCTTCTCGAAATGATAATCCCGGGACAAAATTAACAGCCACTAGCTCAAATGTGGATTAATTAAAGAAAGCCAGCAGTTAAGGGCAAATTGTGTTTAATTAACTTAATTGAGTTTTAAGATGAAATAACAGAGGGTTGATTGAGGTAATGTGGTTGAAATGGTGCACATGGAATTCCAAAAGGCATTTGATTAAGTGCTAGGTTTGTCAGCAAAGTTAAAGCCCATGGAATAAAAAGGATAGTGGCAGCAGGGATACAAATGATCTGGGTGCCTTAGTGCATGAATCGCATGTATGCAAGTAATTAGGAAATCTAATAGAATGTTATTGTTTATTGCGAGGGGAATTGAATACAGAAGTAGGGAGGTTATACTTCAGTTGCACAGGGCACTGGTGAGACCACATCTGGAGTGCTGTGTACAGTATTGGTCTCCTTATTTAAGGAAAGATGTAAATGCGTTAGAAGCATTCCGGAGAAGGTTTACTAGTTTAATACCAGGAATGGGCGGGATGTCTTATAAGGAAAGCTTGGACAGGCTAGGCTTGTATCCACAGGAGTTTAGAAGAATGAGAGGTGACTTGATTGAAACCTTTAAGATCCTGAGGGGTCTTGAGTAGATGTGGAGAGGATGTTTCCTCTTGTGGGAGTACCTAGGACCGTCACCGTTTAAAAATAAGGGGTCGCTTATTTAAGACTGAGATGAGGAGAAAATTGTTGACGCTACCGTGTGAAAAGAGCAAGTTTCTTCTGACATAAGCTATTTCTCCACAAGCTACTTTTATATCCTTAACTCTTTTGACTTCATATAGTTTTCCAAATCTGTAGCAAAATTTTACTGTAATTTTTTTAACAGAAGAATTAGGCATAAGACTGTTATACATTCATCATGGTTCTGGCTGTCACAAGCAGCAACACTTTCTTACCCTAGGAAAAATTTTCCAGTTGGTGAGCGGGGATGGGGCCCACTTGCCGATGCATAAAATGATGCGCGGTGACGTAGGGTGGGTGCCCTGACGCCAACGTGCGTCATGTTGATTTTCAATTCGGCAGGCACACAGCCGACTTAGCTGCGTGCCTGCCAAACTGTCAAAGGCCTATTAAGGCCTGTTAAAAACTAATTAAAACAGTTAAATGAGCTGCCCATCCAACCTTAAGGTTGGCGGGCAGGCGAAGAGCCCAGGCGGCCTTCACATTTTTCGTGAAACCTCATCCACGGGCGGGATGAGGTTTCATGAAGGATTTTAACATTCAACAAAAACTATTTTAAAAATTCATTGAAATGTCCCAGCTCATGTGACACTGTCACATGAGGGGACATGTTTTAAAAGTTTTTTTCCTTTATTTAAATTTTCAAATATCAAACTGATCTCCCTGAGGCACCTCTGTGCTGCGCCTCAGGGAGATTTCTGCGCCCTTTCACGCACATGCGCGAAGGAGTGCAGGCCTGGACTCGGGGAATACCCCCCCTCCCCGCCCCCCCCCCCTGTCTGCACAGGGAGCGCTCAGCGCTTCTGGGTGCGCGTCACGCTGGGCGGGCCTTAATTGGCCCACCCACACAAAATGGTGGCATGGACCCAATCAGTGTTGCCAATCGGGTTCGTGCTCGCTCCCGCCCGCCCCCACACAACCTCCCCGACGTGGGGAATATTCAGCCCCTTGAGTCGCAGGACACGCAGCATGTAAAAGCTTTCTGGGCTGGTTTAGGTGATATGGTATGAATTTCCCCGGTAGATGAAAGTCCAGTTGCCCTCGCAGTGACGCTCGCTCCTAGACTTTCGCCTCCTTATCAGTTCTCCCGGTCTCTCCTCAGCACCGGCGGAAAAACAGGCAGAAAAACAGTACACGTGAGCACCGTGTGCGTTTGCGCCGATTTATGCTACATGTCATCATACTGTGAACACAATCAGATCACCATTTTCAATGAATGGAATGGCTGCCCAGAGAGATTCTGTATGAATTATGAGCATTGTTTGCTTGAAATATCATTTTAAAGTCTCCTGGATTGTTTTTATTAGGCGACGGGAGGCTGATGGTGAACCCAGTAGTCTCCCGGCCATTCTGGGAGGGTTGGCAACCCTAACCCCACCACCTTCTCCCCTGTACTCCGATTAAGTCCCCGACAGGAAGGCCAGTGGATGGGCGACCCACCCTGCCACCAGTTGAGGCCCTTAGTGAGCAATTAATGCTCATATAAGGGCCTTACCCTGTCGCCCCGGTGGCAGTCTGGGGGCTTACCAAATCCGTGTGGGGTTGCTTATGGACTCCCGGGTGGTGGGGAGAGTGGGAGGTGGGGTTGGGAGGGGTGCGGTTTCTCATTAATAAGCATTCAGAAGGCATTAGAGAGGATGCAAAGAAGATTTACAAGAATGGTTCCAGGAATTAGAAACTTCAGTTATGTGGATAGATTGGCAAAGCAAGGCCTGTGGAGGTTTGATAGAGGTGTTCAAAATCATGAAAGTACTGGACAGAGTAGATAGGAACAGTTTTCGTTGGCAGAAGGCTCAAGAGCCAGAGGCCACCCCAAAGCCAAAAGAACCTGAAGCAACATGAGGAATTATCTGATGAGAAAAAAATTGCAGGGTTACAGGGTAAAGGCAGGAGAGTGGGATTAGGTGAGTCGGTTTTACAGAGAGCCAGCATTGACATGACAGACTGAATGGCCTCCGCCTGTGGTGAACCATTCTATGATTCTATGCTATGGGTGATAACAGGCTGCAGAGAATAGAGTGGGATAAGGTCATGGAGGGATTTATGATGAGGGCAAGGATCTTGCACTAAATATGATGGGAGATGGGGAGCCATTGAATCCAGTACAAAAAGAGACTACTTGGCCTATTGTGCCTGCAATGATTCTCCAAAGGAGATACCCACTTCGTCCCATTCCTGCCATGTGTCCTTTCCTCATATGCTTTTGATTTTTTTCACGAACTATTATGGATTCTGCTTCCACCATCGATTCTGATCGACTGTTTCATGTCTTAACAGTTTTCCACATAAAAGAAAATACAATAACCTCTCTCTTCATTCTTTAGGTGATTATCATAAATTTATGCCCTTTTGTTACTGACAGCTACCAGTGGAAAAAGTTTTCCAGAAACAGTGAAGTGGGAAATCTGTTCTGCAGGCCTGGAGGCAGCGATGATGTGAAGGATAATAACCCAAGTTGACATTTGCTTGGTGGGGCAACATCAGCTCCAAGTGTCTCGTTCCAGTTCCCAGCTGTGCGATCTTTGCATAGAGTATCTGCAGCTCCTTCACTGGGACCTCCTGTCCTCCATCTGTTTGTATGGCTGTAGACAATTTTGGTTTGCAATACCAGAATGGAAACAGCACCCTTGTGTCGCTCTGGGATCTCTCCCTGTAATTTGCAAATTACGTTTTCTCATTGACGTGATTAAAGCAAGATACTGCGGATGCTGGAAATCTGCAATAAAAACAAAAGATGCTGGAAAAATTCAGCAGGTCTGGCAGTATCTGTGGAGGGAGGAGTTAACCTTTCAAGTCCGTATGACTCAGCGCTGAAGAAGAGTCATATGGATTCAAAATGTTAACTTTGTTTCTCTCTCCACAGTTGCTGCTGACTTTTTCCAGTATTTTTTGTTTTTGTTGCTTTGTCCTGTTTGTGGGTGATGTTTAAAGATCAACTATGCAAGAGAGTCTTGCCCTCCAGTGCCAATGGACCATGCAGCTTCTGCAGAATGATGGTGTGTAACACGAAGGGAACAATAGATTGTGGCACATTTGCAGCTGCCCTACAGCTAATACAGCTAATAGCCAGTTATTGGGACCATGTCTTGCATGAAAGAAGAATATACAGACATGCTGAAGTGAGTACATTGTTATTTTGGCACTTCTGATACAACAGACCTCCAGTTGTTCACAGTCTGCCTGACCTGAGACATAGCATTCAGTCTGAGCAATTCCTTCAAAAGTAGTTTGAGTATTTGGCTTCAAGGGAGACTTGCTTTCTGTCTGTGCTACACACGCTGACTTATCAACACCCCAGAAGCTTCAAGCTGGAATCTTGTTATCTTCCCCATGGGCATTTTGTCAAAAAAGCCTAAAACTCTTCCAGCTCTGAAGTCCTGCCATCTGCATCCTCTTTATTGGCTACTGTAAATATTTACTCAATGCTGGCTAGCCTACTTTCCCTATTGGCAGTCAATTAGCATTTAGGCCTTGCTCCTTCTGCATGTTTTCATTGAATGACTGATGGTGTTACCCATTTGCAAAATAATGTTAATATTTAAAAAACATACCCAAAAATTAGAAGGAACGTTCTTGAGAACAAATGTATCCCACATTTGCCTTCATGCATACTCCTGCAGCATAGTCACAAGATTAACAAACAAGGTAAATTAAGTAAACTTGAGATTAGAGCTCATGTTAAAGGCAAATATTTATTGACCTAACTAAATACCATAGTGTATTAATTTTAAATCAGTTTGGGGGAAATTTTACGGCCACTCCTGCCAGTGGGATCTTCTGGTCCCGGTGAAGCCAATGAGCTTTTGAACAGCTTGCCCTGCCCCCCCACTGTGACAGGGCTGAAAAATTCCAGCCTTTGTTTCTGATTTGAATTTTTTTTTAAATTCAATTAAAAATATTGTCAGATGTTAGGCTGGGATTTATTTCTGAAATTTTCGCTACTGAAACATGGATAAGCAGGTTGGATTTTATAGGGTCCTCATGGCCCAGGCATCCCTGGCTGAAAAAAGTAGTTGGGGGAGCCTGCCCATGTTCCTGATGGCTGCCCCCTGCCATTTTAACACTGGAAGCAGCATTAATTGCTTTAAGGTGAGACTTCCACCCCTATCTTGGGATGAAGTTCTACCCTGCGGGCTAGTCGGGTTCCCAGCCAGGGGGTAGCGGTTCCGCCATGTCGAGGAGCCCAGGTAAGTCCAGGGTCGGGGGCTCTCAGCGAGGGAGGTGGGGGTTGGGCCCAGCCTCGAGAGGGCAGGGAGAATTCTAAAGAGGGGGATGACCTTGCAGGGGTTGTCTCCGATAAGCCCAGGGGGCCATCAAAGGAGGTTTCCCCTTCACCATTGCCTGACACCAGCTTGTACAGGTAAAGCTTTCGGGCTTCCCGCAGGCGTGATTCTCCCCCCACCCCCCACCAGGATAAAATACCAGTGGGGACAGACGCCTTCTCCTCCTCCCATAAAATTTCAGACAGGCCTGTGGGGATGGGGGTGGGGAGAGGGTGAATGTCACCTGCTGAACTTTACCTGACCCTGGCCTTCAACTTCAAACCCACTGGCAAGGTGGGCGTAACACCCAGGCAAGCTCAATTGCTGGTATTTCTGAAATGGGTTCTTGTATACAGGTGTTATCAACAATTCCATCATTATTTCTCTGAAATGTGCGTATCTCAACAAGTTGGTGACATTGTTAACATTTCCCCCGCCTTTGAAAATCTAATGTATTCAGAGGAGGGTAAGGCAATGCATGCAGCTCTTTTCATTCAAGGTCACACTAATGAGCAGTTTTCAAGCAGACCTGTGCCTCCCATCACCCAAAATTTATATCTTTGTATATTCTTTGAACGAAAGCAGCAAGTCACAAAGAGGCAGACAGAAATTCCATCCTTTACAAAGCTCTTTGGAAATTCCCAGAAGAGGAAAGTATGTGTAACTGTGGAGGTTCTGCATCCTCCTGCTGGGAGACTAATGAAAACTCTTAACAATTTTGGGATCTGTTATTTTCAAAATCTGAAACTGATTTATTCTTACTGGAATGTTTTTTTTTCAATTTCTTCCAAAAAAGAAATCACTTTGAGCGATAATCCATCAAATGATTTTGGCTCTTGCAAAGGATGATATTTAGCTGAGCAGAAGGGTCACGCCCAGGTTAGTCAAAACGCAACAGACATAAGGCCTTGATGTTTTGACCTAGAAATTGGCCCACGCCGTTCCTTGGCTGCAGAGGTTGAGGTTTGTAACCTGTCCATGCCCGTTGGGTTGGAGGTAGACAACATCCAAACTGGATGCGGCCGTCGCATTCACCTGATTGTAGTGCTGGAGTGAGCATCTCCCATGCAGAGAGTTGAATAGTATGTGGCAATAGCATGTGGTGCAATAGCCGTCTGTTCTTCAAGGCAGCTTGTCCCTCTTAAAGGGAAGTTGTACTGAATTACAGGAGGCTGCAATTGTAAACAAGGAAAATGGAACACCACGGCACTAATTAGAGGTCATTGGGAGGTAGTCAGTCATCCTTTTGCTTGGCAATGGTCATAACGTGCCAGTTATGTGGTGGAAATGATACTTGACATTTGTCAGCCTCAGTCTGATTGTGGTGCAAGTTCAGTCAAATCCATCTTTTCCAAAAGTCCATGTCTGAAACCCTCCAGTTAGATTTTTGTCCCACCATTGCACCAAAAGCACTATCTAGTGATTATCACATTGCTGCTTATGAGAGCTTGTGTTGCACAAATTGGCCGCCATGTTTTCTACATTACAAGAGTGACTACACTTCAAAAATACTCGATTGGTTGTGAATTGTTTTGGGATGTCCAGCTGTCATGAAAGGCCCTTTTTTTTCGTCAAAGCCACAAATGATATCCTATTGACATGTGACAGAGGTAAACTACCCCACTTTAACCTTTTCAACCTGTCTGCAGCCTTAGTCACAGTTGATCGCACCATCCTCCTCCAATGCCTCTTCACCATTCTTCAACTGAGTGGGTCTGCGCTCGCCTGGTTCCATTTTTCATATCGATCCAGTCATGTTCAGAGAATCACCTGCAGTGATTTCTGTTCCTGCTCCTGCACCATTACCTCTGTCCCTGGTCCCCTCCTATTCTCACCTACATGCTGCCTAACGGCGACATCATCCAAAAGCATAGAATCATTTCCCAGAATACACTCAGCTTGACCTCACCACCACCTCGCTTGACCTCTCCACTGCCTTAATTTATCAGATTGTTTGTCTGACACCCAGAACTGGATGAAGAGAAATTGCCCCCAAATAAATGTTGGGAAGCCATTTGGTCACCACTGCAAATTCCATTCCCTAGCCACTGATCCCATCCCTCTCTCTGGCAACTGTCTGAGGCTAAACCAAACTGTTGCCAAACTTGGTGCCATGTTTGCCCCCAATATGAGCTTCCAACCACATATCTACATCATTACTAAGACTGCCTATTTCTACCCCTGGAAAGTACCTGACTGCCCATCATCCATGAAATCCTCATCCATGCCTTTATTTCCTCTAGACTTGACTATTTCAATGCACTCCTGTCCTGCCTCCCATGTTCTACCTTCCATAAAGTTGAGGTCATCTAAAATTCTGCTACCTGTGTCCTAGCTCACATGGTCATCACTCTTCAAACCTGTGCTCGCTGACCTATATTGGCTTGTTTTTAAGCAACACCTTGGCCAGAATTTTGCATTCCGAGGTTGGGCACGTGCCCGACCCGAACGCACATAAAATTGTGTGAAAAGATGTTGGGCATGCGTCCCGACGTCATCATGCTCGCGTACAATATTGAGGTTGGGGGTCGCATGCGGGAGTCGGAGCAGCTGACAATTAAAGGACCAATTAAGGCCATTAAAAGCCATTTGACCGTGATTTTACATTGCCTGTGCGATTTTTAACTCGTCACTTGGGCAAAACGGGTGAGTGGAATTCATGTTTTTATCCTTTCTTCTTCCATGGCAGGGATAAAAGGTCCCCTGAGCAGCAGCACTTCCCCTGTCATTGCCAGTCCTTTGCTGTGTGAGTACGGAGAGTTGTCCTGGAGTTTCTTTGCATCTCGTTCGATTGTCCAGCTTGACTTTCAGCATCTCAGGTCCTCATCTTCCCTGGGAGGTTCCCCTTAGCATTGCAGCACAGTCCTCCTTCATTTTCAAGGCACTGCTCCTCTGCATCCCATCTAATGGGGATAATGTATTCAGCCAGTGAAACCTCCTCGGAAGAGAGGGGCAGGAGGGAGGGGAGGCCAGGTGGGCGCGGGCAGCATCCCAGGGACAGACCTTAAAGAGGAGAAGCATGGACTCAGTTAGTGCAGGGCCAACAGGAAGGCCAAGGCAAGAGGGCACACTGAAGATGCCACTACCCAGCATCTACAGTGTTCAGGCAGCGCTCCAACTACCTCCATATGTCCAAGGTCCAGTGCCGCAGGAATCTCTGCCTCTCCAGGGACACAGTGACAGCAATATGTCACATGATAGGTCTGGATGGACACCCCATGCCGGTGGCTTTGAAGGTCACAGTGGCCCTCAACTTCTAAGCCTCCGTTTGT
The DNA here is from genome assembly GCF_964194155.1 of Cetorhinus maximus. Lineage (NCBI taxonomy): Eukaryota > Metazoa > Chordata > Chondrichthyes > Lamniformes > Cetorhinidae > Cetorhinus > Cetorhinus maximus. The sequence continues at coordinate 32,151,954 of NC_135885.1, read as the reverse complement.
TTTCAGGGCTCAGTGGGGGATCTGTGAGGCATTTCTGAATCAGCTGCACACAGTTGTGTCAAGCTCATGACTGATGCTCTCTTTAGACATGTCCGCACTTTCATCCACTTCCGGGCAGACGAGGTGAGCCAGGCAGAGAGAGCACAAGGCTTTGCTGCGATGGCTGGGTTCCCATGTGCCCAGGGCGTAATAGATGCACTCACGTGGCCATCAGGTGAGCCAAGAGCTTTCGTAAACAGAAAGAGGTTCCACCCAATGAATGTTCAGGTCATCTGTGACCATAAGACACAGATTCTCAAAGTTTGTGCCCGTTACCCTGGGAGCTCACACAATGCTTGCATCTTGTGGCACCCACAGGCACCAAGGCTGTTTCTGGCTCCTGCATGAGTGGATGGATGGCTCCTGGGTGACAAGGGTTATCCCTTGAAGAGGTGGCTGATGACCCCACTCTGTCACCCAAGCACTGAGGCCGAAGAGAGATAGAACAGGAGTCATGCCTCCACTAGGGCAGTGGTGGAGAGGATCATCGGGCTGCTGAAGATGCACTCCAGATGCCTGGACTGGTCAGGGGGAGCATTGCAGTATCCTCCAGAGCGTGACTCCCTCATAGTCATCGCATGCTTTGCCCTGCACAACCTGGTTCTGTCAAGGGGGGACCCACTGGAGGCTGAGGAAAGTGAAGCAGCTCCACAGGCCAGGGAAGATGGCTCAAATGATGGCTCAGAGGAAGAGCTTGGGGAAGTGCAGGGTGAGGACCTCGAGGCAGGGGACAGGAACCCCTGTGGAGGCAGGGACACCAGGGATTCTTTGATCCAGCGAACTTTCTGCTAGCCATCCAAAGCATCGATGCCTCATCAAGCCAATGGCACTGTCTCCTTTGCTAACAATCAATAAAAGATAACCCAACATTTTAAGCAGACACCTATTCATACCATCCAACCCACTCTGCCCATTTAAGTCAAATAAATGTTTATGGTGCATAACATGAACAAACAAAGAGCAAAGTGTCCATCCCTAACACAAGAATCAAAAAAATTAATGCAAAAAATGTCATCCGTGACATGCCTCTGCTGTGCTCAAGGTGCCTTCAACTTACGTCTGCGAGTGCTGCGTTTTGGTGCTCCCCCCCTTGGAGACAGGGGCATTGGAGGTAGCCTGATGCTGACTCTGCTGTCCTGGTGCCCTGGTGACCTTGGTGGTCATCCTCTGGACGCAGAAGCCTGAGCAGGCTCTGCCTGAGAGGGTGCATCCAGCCCCATAGCTGGGCACTCCTCAGTCATCGCAGTATCATCAGATGCAGCGGCCACTGGCAGAGTGGTGGAGCAGCTGGTGCCCTCGTCCAGAGTGCCCTGAGGGGAGCCCACAGGCAGCTTATCTGCCAGCATGAGGTGTGTTTGCACATCCCTGCTCACCATTGATGGACAGGGACCTAGCAGGGAGACAAGGTGCCTCATCCATCTGTCACACTGGCAGTGACCTCCTGAGGACATTGCCTGTGTGAGGGCTTGCAGGTCTCTGTGCAACCCCAGGAACTCCTGAGTCTGCTCCTGAAGCTGCCTCTCCATGTGAGTCACCACTCTCTCTATGGAGGAGCCTGTGCGCTCGGTGTTAAGGGTCAATGCAGAACTCATGCTCCACATAGACTCTTCCATGACAGAGACCATGGCACGCATACGCTCAAAGATCTCCACCAGTTCTCCCTGCGCATCCAGCTGGACATCCAGTATCTGCCATCCGATGGACGACTCCAGAGGCTCATCATCTGCCTGGGACGCAGCATGGTCCTGGTCTTCGGCTGTGTTCCCACTGTCAGCTCCCTGGGACCCCTTGGCCTCTGCCAGCTCCTCATGTGAATGTGATGTGCCCTACCGCTGTACATTACCAGTGGAGCCGAATACCTAATGCCCACCGACGTGTGAGTATCTGCGCTGGTGCCTGGTTCAGAGAGACAGTGTGATGCTGATGCACGTGTTCTGTTTTCCTCACAGCTCAAAGGGGAGTCCTCAGGGTCGCCAGCGGTTCCTGTGGATGACGCATCTGCGGGAGGAAGGTATAAGGTCAGTACATTCAATCATCATAGTCACTATGCATGCTAGCCGGGCTGAGGAGACAGTAGAGACCTGCTGCATGGTGCCACCTGCATTGGAGCTTCAGTGTGTTCTCTGGCTATGACAGTTGTGTTTCTGATGAGAGGAGCCCATTATGTTTCCAGTACCCACCGCACACGCATCTGTCACCTACACTCTTACCTTCATCCGAGACCCCCGGCCTCATCACAACCAGAGGAGTGAGCTGGCCGTTGGCATTCAAGCTCCAGTGCATCGCTCTTGTGCTTCAGGAGGAAGCACAATTTTGGCACTCCTCCGCCTGTTCTGCGGCACTCTGCTGCGCTATGACTCCTCTTCTCCTGACAAGGAAAAATATCCGCATTATTGCTCCGTCTTCCTGAAGGTCCTTTCCTGCTTCCCACCTGCCCTCCTACCTGAGCATTAGGCGGGCCATGTCACTGTGGCACATCTCACCCTGCAATGCACTGAGATCAGTCGTGCTGGCATCCCAGCCTTGACAGGGCAGGCTTAAGTGCCAGTTGGCATACGCATTCTTAGACTCTTGAACGTTCCAAGAAATGGGCGCCCAACTAAAGTTTTCCGCACAGGTCCATGCCATTTCTGCACTTGCCCTTGCTGACCACAGCAGATCATTGACTCTTTTGCGTCACTGAAGCCACGTGTGGTGCATCACACCCTGGCCACTGACCTGGGCGGCGACCTCTGTTCAGGCCTTCTTGGTCAGGTGGGGAGGCCTTCTCTTTCCATTCCTGGGAATTAATATATGCCGCCTGGCACTGACCTCCTCGACCAGCACTCCCAGGCACTCATCTGAGAAATAGGGGACAGAGTGCCCACCCAAACCTGCCCTCCTGCCTTCCATGGCTGCCAGGTTCTGAGGCCATGTCTGCACACCAGGACATTTGTTGGATTGCTTACAAACAGCTCTCTCAGCCTCCCCCATAATTCCCGGCGCCTTCAGAGGGTTGCCTCTCCCATTTTTGAGCATACTGCCGGGTCCCCATTGGACCTGGCACCCGCCGCGTTCCTGCCCCCGTACACGGAAAACTCATCCGGCGGTCGCATTTCACGCTGAGTAGGCCTTAGTTGGCCATCCAGCGTATGATCGCATTCATAGCGCGATCTCGGCTAGGAGCGGGTTTTACATCTGCTTCCGGCGCACCCCGAGGGTAAAATTCAGGCCCTTGATTTTAACGTCCTTCTGTGGTCTCACCCTTCCTTATCTCTGTAATCTTCCCTGCCTTCCAGCCTTTCGAGATGCCTGTGATCATCCAATACTGGCCTCCTGAGCACCACTGATCTTAATGGCTCCACCATTGGTGGCCAAGCCTTCAGCAGATAAAGGCCCTAAGCTTTGAAATTCTCTTCCTAACTCTGACTCTCTACCTCTCTTTCCTCCTTTAGTCATTCCTTAAACCCTGCCCCATTGACCAAGCTTTTGGCCATCTTCCCTCATATCTTCTGATGTAGCTCAATGTCAAATTTTGTTTGATAACTCTCCTCCTGTGAAACACCAAAAATATTGCTATGCTAAAGGCCCTTAAAAAAGTGCAAGTTGTTGTTGTTTTGTCATTGCTGCTGGATGGCATGGGATGGCATTACTGGAAGACTTGTGAATGGACCTGAACACTGAAGTTTTCAGCAGACTGCCCGCTCCTTACCTTATATTGGAGAGAAGGTCAGTGGTGAAACACTTAAAGACGTTTGGGCCAAAGACACTGCCCTGTGGAAAACCTGCACCTACAACAATTGTTCACAAGTAACCACAGCCACTTTCCTGTGTATTATGTATGAATGCATTCATCAGAGGATTTTTGAGTTGACTCTTGTTGATGTCACGTTTGTTAGGGCTGATAGATTCCATACTGGGTCAAATATTGCCTCGATGTTGGGTTGGTTACTCTCTTCTCACTGCCGTTCAGATCTTGTGTCCATGTATGGATTGAGGACTGTGTTGTGGTTTGGTCAGCAATAGCTGATAAGGGAGTTCTGAGGTTTGCTCAGGGATAACAGTTGCTGAAAGTGATACCTGCAGCCTGAATTTTGTATTATTACGATTTTGGTAGAGACCAGTGACTTTTTTTTTTAAAGTAGAGAAATCCAAAATCCCAGTTATTTGCAAAAATAATGAAGGCACAAGATTCCACTGTTTTAAAAAGAATAATTTTCACTCTGCAACAGTCAAACAAAGCAAACACTAAACACTACCTTAATTAAGCACCTATACTATAAAATCCAAGTCAACATTAGTTAAACATGGATTAACAGGCAATTTATGGTTGATTGTAAACTATAAATTACACCTTAAATGATAGATACAACTAAGACAGATTTTACGAATTGGATCAGTGGTCCACTCAACATATCGGTCATCAAAATCAGTCACAAAATCTTTCAAAACTCTGTCTTCCTCCTGACGAATTTCAGCTCCTCTTCTTCTAGGATGTAGCCTGACCCCCAGCCAACAGAAGTGCACAACCAGCCCAAGTTCCATGGGTATGGCTTTCACCAAAAATGGCACGTGTCTGCAGAACCTCCTGTACTTGGTCCGGATGGTGTAGATCCATCAATGTTATCTTCAAGTAACAGAAACAGCTGCAGCAACTGTGTATTTGTTGATTGTCAACTCCTGGATATAGCCTCTGTACTCTTTAACCTGCCTGTACTGCAACACTCTACACTTCAACTTCTCCAATTCAGCTTGGATGGCTCTGCATCCCTTTTTGTACACTCAACAGTTTGAGTCTCCCCAGAAGTTTTGGGTTCCAATCTCAGTTTCAGTTTTCTTTTCCTTCAGTTCACTTTTCAGTTTCCCTTTCTGGTTTCTGTTTTCAGTTAGGACCTGTCTCAAAAAATGCAAGCTTTGGAATGACAGATTCCATCACAATATATATTCTTTTATGTCTAAGCTTTTTGTGACTACCTTGAATGAGTTACAGAGAAACAAGAGGTCGTTGCTGAATTTCTTCATCATGCCAGCATTCAATGGTACATTTACTATATTAACGGTACTATATAAATACAAGTTTTTATTATATGCTACATATCCCTGCTTTGGTTAGGAGGCTGGTGAGTTATACTTGCCAGTATACCGCTTGGGAAGATTCCTTGTTACCTGCTGTCTGTTTACTGAGGGCTCATATCCATGTATGCCTGCTATTTAATGATCCTTTAGTGACTACCTTCTTTGTGTAAATTGGAGCATTTTTGACATCAAGTTAGCTCCAAGATAACTCACCTGCCAATGAGAGATTAGAACTGAATTCTCAGCAGCAAAATGAATGAACAAGACTGACTTGCAATACCTCACACTATTTTGCTTGGCCTGCTAGCCTGGTTTACAAATGGGACTCGGAAAAGTATACTTCCACTAAAGACTGAGGTTCCTCTAGTTTGGTTCCAAAATCTTTGTAAACTAATGAAGCTAATTTCCTTCTTTAACACTTGGATATACAGCATCGCGCAGTTGTATGGAAAATGAGTCAGACTTTGCTACAGTGTGGCCCTTCCTGTCTAATTTTCCTCTTTGTGCTCCACCAAGACAGTACAAGCACTAAAGCTCCCAATATTATATTCAGCCAGAGTTGCTTTCCTCAGTCATTGGCCATATTGAAGCCCTGGTCCAACTTTACATGCTCAGCAAGTTGAAGATATTATTAGTTTAACAACGATGTTTATTTCATTCCATAAGTGCATGTACAAAATGTAAATGTTCACAAAATAACCATAATTAACTATATTTTATTAATTTAGTTTAGTATGGAAATTAACCAGCGCTGCTTGATATGACACAAATTTCAGCAGTATTGTTCCGGATTTTCTTATTTAATGTTCTTGCAGAAAAAATTCCGACAGTGGTGTTCACGAGACTTCACAGTTAACCCTGTTGAAAAGTAACTTGCCAGGGGTGGAGTTAGTTCACTTTGGCTTTGCCTGCAGAACTGAAAAATTGTTGCTTATTTTGGCTCGTGAGCTGATGAAAATAATGATTTGCTAGCCAAAAGTGGAAGAGCTTCATGTACAAGAGAAAAATTGACCAATGGCTCCCTGCTTTTGGGTTTCACATAGGCCAGAATCTTCGGGTCGGCGTGCGGGGGCAGGCCCTGCTCGTCGACATGTAAAATGGCGCGCGATGGCGTCGGGCATGCGTTCCGACATCACCGTGCGTCATTCAGACCTTCAGTTTGGCGGGTGCGCACCGGAGTTGGCTGTGCGCCCGCTGAACTGTCAAAGGCCTATTAAGGCCATTTAAAAACTAATTAAAATAATTAACGGAGCTGCCCATCCAACCTTAAGGTTGGCGGGCTGGCGAAGAGCCCAGGCGGCCTTCGTATTTATCATGAAACCTCATCCACAGGTGGGATGAGGTTTCATGAAGGATTTACCATTCAAATAAATTTATTTATTAAAATTCATTGACATGTCCCAGCTCATGTGACACTCACTTGAGGGGACATGTCTGAAAATTTTTTTTTCTCTTTACTTAAATTTTTGAAAATGTAATGAAAAGCAGCTCCGTACCTCAGGGAGATTTCTGTGCTCTTTCGCGCGCATGCACGAAAGATCGCAGGCCCCGGCTCAGCTTACTACCCCCCACACCCCCCGGCCCACACAGGGAGTGCTCAGCGCTTCCGGGTGCGCGTCACGCTGGGTGGGCCTTAATTGGCTCGCCCATGTAAAATGGTGGAGCGTGCAGCCGATCGTGGGCGGCGAATGGCTGCGCGTCCACCCGCGCCCACTCGCGCTCAGCCACCCCCCCCCCCGACGGGGAGAAAATTCTCCCTTAAAATGGGTCACATTAGCGGAACCCTGCACAGGTTGGTTGAACTTGTAGCAAAATGTTTACTGATGCTTTGTGCTGGTAAGTTGCACTGTTACTGGTTATAACTACATCACTATACCTGTACACACTTAATGATCCTTAACTGTGGCTCTTGTCAGAGGGTAAGCATTCCTTATCCAGCCTGTAGAAGATTCATTGATGTGCGTTTCTCAGTTTGGTTTAGAATATTTAGATATTCTGAATGATTATCTGTCCGTGCCAGGTTACTGTCTGACAAAAAGAGAAGCACACAGGCTCAGCATTTAACACTTGCATGCTGGGTAGTATTAAAAGATCCCTCACAATGTGCTTCAGCCCTAGGGTGAAATCATCCACACTTGCTGGCAGTGGGTGTGCTGGGGGAGGTGATAGCATAGTGGTATTGTTGCTGGATGAGTAACCCAGGGACCCAGGGTAATGCGCTGGAGACCCGGGTTCGAATTCTGCCTCGGCAGATGGTGGAATTTTAATTCAATAAAAACCTGGAATTAAAAGTCTAATGATGACCATGAAGCCATTGTCGACTGTTGTAAAAACCCATCTGATTCACTAATGCCCTTTAGGGAAAGAAATCTGTGTCCTCACCTGGTCTGGTCTACGTGTGACTCCAGACACACAGCAATGTGGTTGACTCTTACATGCCCTCAAGCCACTCAGTTGTATCAAACTGCTACAAAGCGTCAAAAAAGGAATGAAACCAGATGGATCACCTGACATTGACCTAGGTACCGGAAATGACAGCGACAAGCTCAGCCCTGTCGACCCTGCAAAATCCTCCTTACTAACATCTGGGGGCTAGTGCCAAAATTGGGAGAGCTGTCTCACAAACAAGTCATGCAACAGCCTGACATAGCCATCTTCACAGATTAATATCTCACAGATAATGCCCCAGACACCACCATCACCATCCCTGGGTATGTCCTTTCCCAGGACAGACCAAGCAGAGGTGGCGGCACAGTGGTATACAATTGGGAGGGAGTTGCCCTAGGAGTCGTCAACATCGACTCCAGACCCCATGAAGTTTCATGGCATCAGGTCAAACACGGGCAAGGAACTCCTGCTGTTTACCACGTACTGCCTTCCCTCAGCTGATGAGTCAATGCTCCTCCATGTTTAACACCACTTGGAGGAAGCACTGAGGGTGGCAAGGGCACAGAATGTACTCGGGATGGGGGACTTCAATGTCCATCACCAAGAGTGGCTTTGTAGGCACCACTGCTGGCTGAGTCCTAAAGGACAAAGCTGCTAGACTGGGTCTGTGGCTGGTGGTGAGGGAATCTGCAAGAGGGAAAAACATATTTGACCTCATCCTCGCCAAACTGCCTGCTGCAAATGCATCTGTCCATGACAGTATTGGTAGGAGTGACCACCGCACAGTCTTTGTGGAGATGAAATCTGCCTTCGCAGTGAGGATACCCTCCATCGTGTTGTGTGGTACTACCACCATGCTAAATGGAATAGATTTCAAACAGATCTAGCAACTCAAGACTGGGCACCCATGAGGCACTGTGGACCATCAGCAGCAGCAGAATTGTACTTGAACACAATTTGTAACCTCATGGCCTGGCATATCCCCCACTCTACCATTGCCATTAAGCCAGGGGATCAACCCTGGTTCAATGAAGTGTGCAGGAGGGCATACCAGAAGCAGCACCAGGCTTACCTAAAAATGAGGTGTCAACCTGGTGAAGCTATAACACAGGGCTACTTGCATGTCAAACAGCATAAGCAGCAAGTGATAGACAGAGCTTAGCGATTCTGCAACCAACGGACGAGAGCTAAGCTCCGCAGTCCTGCCATAATTCAGTCGTGAATGGTGGTGGACAATTAAACAACTCACTGGAATAGGAGGCTCCACAAATATCCCCATCTTCAATGATGGGGGAGGCCAACACATCAGTGCAAAAGATAAGGCTGAAGCATTTAGTGCAAACTTCAGCCAGAAGTGCCGAGTGGATGATCCATCTTGGCCTCTTCCAGAGGTCCCCAGCATCACAGATGCCATTTCTTCAGCCAATTCAATTCACTCCACGTGATATCAAGAAACAGATGAAGGCACTGTTTAATGCAAAGGCTATGGGCCCTGACAATACTCTGGCAATAGTACTGAAGACTTGTACTCCAGAACTTGCCACGCCCCTAGCCAAGCTATTCCAGTACAGCTACAACACTGGCATCTACCTGGCTTTGTGGAAAATTGCCCAGGTATGTCCTCTACACAAAAAGCAGGACAATTCCAACCCAGCCAATTACCACCCCATCAGTCTACTCTCGATCATCAGTGAAGTGGTGGAAGAGGTCATCAACAGTGCTATCAAGCAGCATTTGCTTAGCAATAACCTGCTCACTGACGCTCAGTTTGGGTTCTGCCAGGGCCACTCAGCTCCTGACCTCATTACAGCCTTGGTTCAAACATTGACAAAAGAGCTGAACTCCCAAGGTGAAGTGAGAGTGACTGCCGTTGACATCAAGGCCGCATTTGACTGAGTGTGGCATCAAGGAGCCCTAGCAAAACTGGAGTCAATGGGAACCAGGGGGAAAAATCTTCGCTGGTTGGAGTCATACCTAGCACAAAGGAAGATGGTTGTGGTTTTTGGAGGTCAGTCATCTCAGCTCCAGGACGTAACCGCTGGAGTTCCTCAGGGTTGTGTCCTAAGCACAACCATCTTCAGCTACTTCATCAATGTCCAGGTGAACATGCAAGGGAAAGGTCTGATGAGTCCATGATTGCCTCCTAGGGAGCAAACTGAGGGCGGGCGTGGAACGAGTGAATGGCGAGAATGACCGAGGGCAGAGTTAGGTGGTAGGGTGGGAGGGTGAGGGTTCAACAGTAGAGGTAGAAGGGATGGCGAGGGTGGTTGGTGGGTAGTTGGAGGCAGACACGGAACTTGGGGATGGGAAGGAGGAGGCTGGGGAGGCGAATGTGGATGGGGGTGGAATTTTCGGGAAGGAAGGGAACGCACACGTTCACCTGGACATCTGCTAAGGAAAAGAGTTGTGGCTGGTAGGTAATGGAGGGGAGTTGGAAGATAATGCCAGGGGGTCAACAGTGACCAGGGAAAGGAAATAGGTGACTAGGGAGGGGAAAAGATGGGGGAGCTAAAGAAAAAGCAAATCAGACCATGCTGTCTAAATCGAAAGTGAAAAGACAGTCATGGTGGGCAAGATCAGGTGCTGCAAGGGAGTGTGATCATTGGGTGGGCAGAGACGGTCAGCTCAGATGGACAACTGAAAGCAAACCCCAGCAGGCAGCTTTCAAAATGCTCAGGACATTGAGATGTGTGTGATTCGTGAAGGATCCGGGTGTGGGAGAGCGCATGCATGAGGCTCTGAAAGGCCCAGACATGTACACACACACTTCTCCCTCCAGATTCACTTGTTAGCCAGCTGCTCCCTCTGCAGTGGCAGAGGGCGAGGTTGAGGGGCTCAGAGGGAAAGGACAGCGTCTGAGATTCCTGAGTGGATAACCCAGAGGTGTCCAGCTGCCGCTCCTCCACCCTTCGGGTGCCCAGGGCCTGATTCCTTGAGGGGAAGGAGCAACTGGGGGCATGTTGAGATACCCCGTTTCCCTCTCGTGTTGCCATTGCAGAAACTCACCCATGGCTCTCGCGATGGAGTATAGGTCTAGGTCCCACCAAGGTGTGTGTCTCTGCGCTGGTGGAGGTTGTGGGTAAGCGCTGTGATGGGTCTTCCAGGCTGCTTATTTCCAGCTTTTCAAAGGAGGAGGCGTCCTCTTGGCAGGTGGTAAGGACCTGGATGGAGCTGAGGGACAGGCTGGCTGCCTGTCGCTGTGTTGGTCGCTTGGCAGAGCTCCCTGTGAATCAAAATCAAGTGCATGACAGCAGAGTCAAAAGCAGGATAGAGAGCACTCACATTTACATTGAGAGAGGGGTGATGTGGTGTAGGATCTTCACGTGGGTGTTTGCTGCTGACCTCGCCATCACTGCAGGCACAGTCCATGTCCTCACCAGTCAGCATCATGGCACACTCCTCAAAGTGAGTGAGGAGCCTAATATGGGCCACTCCAGCCCCAGTCTAGGACCTCTCCTTGCTGATGTGGAAACAGATGGAGAGAGTGTGAGCAGGGCACGTGGCACTGCATGGACTGTTTTTGTGATGAGCAGAGCCATGGACAGGATGACGACGTGAGCTCGAGAGGATATGAGCCTGATGGAGATGTCAGGGTGTGTGTGAGAGTTAGTGGTGTTGTCCCTTGTGGTGCAAGATCCCAATGGATGGGTTTGTGAGTGTGTGAGTTGAGAGTGATGAGAAGATTGACTTACCCTGGTGGAATGAATGAGATAATTCATCCCATAGCAGAACTGGGTGGCTGTGCTCTTTTGCAGGGCATTGACGCTGACCACCACTGTCACCGTCTCCCGTGCTGGATTGGTGATGTAGCTGCTCATCCTGCGGCCAGAGTGGGGGTAGAGGAGATCACGGCAGGCCTCCACGGTCCAAAATGCGCTGAAGGGACGTGTCACTGAAGCGGGAGGCTGCAGTCTTTTTGCCTTTTGGAGCCATCCTGTTTTCTGTGCCATTGTCCTGGGCAGGAGCACTGAGAGCTGTGTGCGCGGCTGCATTTTAAATGTGGCGCACGGCGTGATGAAACAGTGAGGTGATGGCGTGGTGGGCGGATGAGAGCATGCCCGCCATGGAAATGGCGTGTTTCCCGGGAATGCATAATTAATGCAGCGGGTTTGGGACGATCCGGCATGAAAAGCCTCCACTGCAGCCATGGGTAAAACATCGTTTTGCCCACCCGCTACTGCACTTAGTGCAAATATAGGACGGTTCCGCCCCTAATCTAAAAAAAAAATCCCTGCTGGATAATTTTTTGTTGTCAACATCAATCATTCTGTGATCTTTATGAATGAGATTGCCACTTTATGCTGAATTAAGCGTGATTTTGTGATCCATGCAGCGTTGCCAACACTCATTGAGCTGCAGGTGTTTGCACTGATTTTTCTTGTGTGTTTTCTGAGATTGTTACCGTAACGCTGGCAGGAGTTACCGAGAACCTGCTGGGCAGGGACTCAGTTGCTCCAGATTCCCACCCGGGATTTCCTAATCTGCCTAATAAGGAAATCCACTTATATAAGGCTAATGTTAATGGAGCAGCCCCAAGGACTTAAAATGCTGGGAATTCCAATTTGCCACTCAGTAATTAACTGACAAGAGAGATGAGGCATTCTGGCCTCTACACGAGTGCAAGTGATATAGAGTGCAAAATGAATATAGGCCCCCTAGAGAATGAGGCTGGGGAAATAATAAGCAGGAACCAGTAAAGGAAATGGCAGAGGAGTTGAATAAATACCTTGCTTCAGTCTCCATGGTAGAAGATACTAATATCATTCCAAAAATACTAAATAATCAAGGGGCAAAAGGGGAGGAGGAAATAAATATAATAATTATCACTAGAGAAAAAGTATTAGGGAAACTAATGGGGCTATAGGCCAATAAGTACAGGGACCTGATGGGTTGCATCATCGATATTAAAGGAAGTAGCTACAGAGATAGTAGATGCATTGGTAGTAATCACAGAATCACAGAATCACAGTGCAGAAGAGGCCCTTCAGCTCATCGAGTCTGCACCGACACGTGAGAAACACCTGACCTACTTACCTAATCCCATTTACCAGCACTTGGCCCATAGCCTTGAATCTTATGATGTGCCAAGTGCTCATCCAGATACTTTTTAAAGGATGTGAGGCAACCCACCTCCACCACCCTCCCAGGCAATGCATTCCAGACCGTCACCACCCTCTGGGTAAAAAAGTTTTTCCTCACATCCCCCCTAAACATCCTGCCCCTCACCTTTAACTTATGCCCACTTGTGACTGACCCTTCAACTAAGGAGAACAGCTGCTCCCTATCCACCCTGTCCATGCCCCTCATTATCTTGTACACCTCGATCAGGTCGCCCCTCAGTCTTCTCTGTTCAAACGAAAACAACCCAAGTCTATCCAACCTCTCTTCATAACTTAAATGTTTCATCCCAGGCAACATCCTAGTGAATCTCCTCTGCAACCCCTCCAGTGCAATCACATCCTTCCTATAATGTGGCGACCAGAACTGCACATAGTACTCCAGCTGTGGCCTCACCAAGGTTCTATACAACTCCAACATGACCACCCTACTTTTGTAATCTATGCCTCAATTGATAAAGGCAAGTGTCCCATATGCCTTTTTCACCACCCCACTAATGTGCCCCTCCACCTTCAGAGATCTATGGACACACACGCCAAGGTCCCTTTGTTCCTCAGAACTTCCTAGTGCCATGCCATTCATTGAATACTTCCTTGTCAAATTACCCCTTCCAAAGTGTATCACCTCACACTTTTCAGGGTTAAATTCCATCTGCCACTTCTCTGCCCATTTGACCATCCCGTCTATATCTTCCTGTAGCCCAAGACACTCAACCTCAATGTTAACTTCCAAGAATCCTTAGATTCTGGAAAAGTCCCAGAGGATTGAAGAACAGCCAATGTTAAAAAAGGGAGGGAGACAAAAAACAGGTAACTATAGGCCAGTTAGCTTAACATCTGTCATTGGGAAAATGTTGGAGCCTATTATAAAGGATGTAATAGCAGAGCATTTAGAAATACACAACCTAATCAAGCAGAGTCAGCATGGCTTCATGAAGGGGAAATCATGCCTAACAAATTTATTAGAAATCTTTGAGGAGGTAACAAGCAGGATAGATAAAGGGGAACCAGTAGATGTAATATATTTGGATTTCCAAAAGGTGTTCAATAAGGCTACTTAATAACATAAGAGCCCGTGGTGTTGGGGATAGAGGATTGGCTAACTAATAGAAGACAGAGAGTTGGGATAAGGGGGACATTTTAGCAACCTGTAACTAGTGGAGTGCCACAGGGATCAGTGCTGGGGCCTCAATTATTTACAATATATATTAATGACTTATATGAGGGAAGTGAATGCACGATTGCTAAGTTTGTGGATGACACAAAAATAGGTGGGAAGGCAAGTGGTGAGGATGACACAAGGAATCTACAGAGGGAGATAGACAAGTTAAGTGAGTGGGCAAAAACTTAGCGGACGGAATATAATGTGGGAAAGTGTGAGGTTATGGACTTTGGCAGGAAGAACAGAGGAGCTGAATATTATTTAAATGGAGAAAGATTGCAGAAGGCTGCAGCACAGAGGGATTTGGGATTCCTTGTGCATGAATCTCAGAAGGTTAGCATACAAGTTCAACAGGCATTAGGGAAGGCAAATGGAATGTTGGCCTTTATTTCAAAGGGAATGGAGTATAAAGTCTTGCTAAAACTATACAAGGCACTAGTTAGACCACACCTAGAATACTGTGAACAATTTTGGTCCCCTTATCTAAGGAAAAATATAATGGCATTGGAGGTAGTCCAGAGAAGGCTCGCTAGGTTAATTCAGGTATGGAGGGATTTTCTTAGGAGGAGAGATTGAGTAGATTGGGCCTGTACTCATTGGAGTTTAGAAGAATGAGAGGCAACCTTATAGAAACACATAAGATTCTTAGGGGGCTTGATAGGGTAGATGCTGAGAGGTTGTTTCCCCTTGTGGGAGAGTCTAGGGCTAGAGGGCATAATCTCAGAGTAAGGGGGCATCCATTTAAAACAGAGATGAGGAGGAATTTCTTCTCGCAGAGGGTAGTCAATCTGTGGAATTCTTTACCTACTTCTGCTCCTATGTCTTATGGTCCTGCACAGAACAAAAGTTGCTACAAAAGTTTTTAAATCTTCTTCAGGGAATGATGGGAAATCTTTATGAAAATAATTGATTGCTGTGAGATCTACAAAGTGTGTCGATTTCCGCAGAAGTTAGGAATTTTCTTCATCTAAAGATATCCAATAAACTAGAAAAGATGCTGAAGAATGAATGTGCCAGAAGAGGACATAGCAAGTGGCCTCACCTGGAAAAACAGTGTGGCAGTACAGTTAGTGAGCATCAACAAAATGGTCATGTTATCACCTGTGGAGCCATCCAGCACTATGCCTTCATAGAAGTGAAGAAAGTATTCCAGATTCGAGGACAGTCCATGTGCACATGATTCATGAAAAGGCAAAACCGAGTTCTCCGTAGAGACTGGTTGTTAAATATATTGAAGGCTGAGGAAAACAGATTTTTAATCAGTAAGGAAATCAAGGGTTATGGGAAAAAGGCAGGAAAGTGGAATTGAGGATTATGAGAGCAGCCATGATCTCACTGAATGGCGGAGCAGACTCGATGAGCCAAATGGCCTACTTCTGCTCCTATGTCTTATGGTCCTGCACAGAACAAAAGTTGCTACAAAAGTTTTTAAATCCTCTTCAGGGAATGATGGGCAATCTTTATGAAAATAATTGATCGCTGTGAGATCTACAAAGTGTGTGGATTTCCTGGCATACCCAAGGAGTGCCTCATCACCCCAGAATTTCCTGTGCTACATTACAAAGTCGGGTCAGGGAAGTGCTCATGTCCCTTCAGCTCCCACCAGTGTCATTTGTTATACCAACCAAAAGGAATAGAAACCCAGAAATTCTGCCCCAGTTTTATTCCCCCTCTGCTTGATTCATGCCCTAATTCTACCCCTAGTGCTTATAATTTCTGTCCTCTTCTTTTTCTGAAAGCATCAAAATGTTGCAGTTTCTTTTAAATCCTTATCATTACTTTGAATATTTTAGAAAAAAAAAGCTAAAGCTTGCAGAAGATCAGCTCATTTATATAAACTGATGGGCACCCTGCCACTTGGTACACATCCCTGGTGCCTGCTATGGTGTAAATCTACAGAATTACCAGTATTTTATAATTTTATCTGAATTTAGAACCCACTTATCTTGGAAGGGGTGGGGTTTGAGGGGGCGTTGGGGTGGGGGAGGGAATGGGGGAAGCGTTATGGGTCTTTATGGGGGCAGGACAAAGGGCCAGTGGGCACTAAATTTTCTTGCTGCATGGGCAAGTGAGCATCAGGCTTGTGTCCTTAATGGTGGACATAGTCTGGCCCAATACAGATGTGGTATCATCCTGCTGACTTGGCAAGCTGATGGAGTTGACCTTTAAGGGAATTGGTGTTCGCTATCACAGTGAATCTTTCCTTTTCTTTGCTCATGTGTTACAAAGGCAACTTTAACATATAGAAAGCAACGTTTCAATTTCCCACATGTAGTTCAAAAGTTTTTTAAAAACTTTACAGATTTCTGGACTTGCCATAGTGGAGCCAAATGGGAACACATAAACTCATTGTAAGCAGGATTGTACAACTAACAGAAACAGAAGATTATTATCTCATCTGGACTACATTGATATCTAAGTATCAGATGTGAAATGCTAAACTGTCTATCATAAGGCTCTGTTCTGTTCTCTACCACATGATGGTGTAAATATCAGCCCTCAGCAACATGTATACATTTGGTTTCAGTAACTCATGGAATATTTGATTTGTTCAGCAAATCAGGAGAAAGTCATTTTCTGCTGGATTGGCTAATACAGAAAAAATCATTTTTCCATAAACTATTTCATAGCTGTGGTTTTATTCTAAATAGATCAAGATACATGGGTTCTAAATTCAGATGACGTTATAAAGTACTAGTAATTCTGTAGATTTACACCACAGCGGGCACCTGGGATGTGTGCCAAGTGGCATGGTGCCCATCAGTTTATATAAGTGAGATGACCTTCTGCAAACTTTAGTTTTTCTCAAATATTTGAAGTAATGATAAGGATTTAAGAGAAACTATATCATTTTGATTTTTTCAGAAAAAGAGGAGGGCAGAAATTAGGGGTTAGAATTAGGGCATGAATCTGGCAGAGGGGGAATGAAACTGAGGCAGAATTTCTGGGTTCCTGTTCCTTTTGGTTCGTGTAACAAATGACACTGGTGGGAGCGGAAAGGACATGCGCACTTGCTTGACCCAACTTTGTAATGTAGCACAGGAAGTTTTGGGGCGATGACGCATTTCCTGGGTATCCCAGGAATTCCACACACTTTGTAGATCTCACAGCAATCAATTATTTTCATAAAGATTTCCCTCTGCTCCCTGAAGGGGATTTTAAAACTTTTGTAACAACTTTTGTTTGGTGCATCTTGAACCTGGGTGAATCTTTCCACCACCACCCCCCTGCCTCTGTTAAATCACCACAGGTGCTGTATGCACCCAAAATATTTAATGACCCTGTAAACTGGGATTTGGGATGTGGTGAGCATCAGTATAAGGCAGTGGACGGTAGTCGCACACATGATGCTTCACTTCTTCAAGTGTTTGCAGAATTTCTAACCTGAGAAACCTAAAAGGCAGAAATTTGAATCCCATGCTGATTTTTTTTCAGTGAACACTGAGAAGTCAAGTAAACGCTTATGGTTGATATCTACGTGAATCAGTGAGACAAAAAGTTGGAAAGATCTCTTCCTCAATTGGCCGCAACTGTTCAAACTGCCACGCTTTTGGAATGAACCAATTATTTTGAATGTTTTCTCATTCTAACCAGGATGATATTTCAGATCACTTCAAGTTATATCTGTAGGAGATGTTTGATACCATCGCCACATCACTTTCCTGGCAGGGAGCAGATCCCGTTTTG
Source organism: Cetorhinus maximus (assembly GCF_964194155.1). NCBI lineage: Eukaryota > Metazoa > Chordata > Chondrichthyes > Lamniformes > Cetorhinidae > Cetorhinus > Cetorhinus maximus. Next base: position 32,134,506 of record NC_135885.1, on the reverse strand, counting down.
ACACTGGCCAGCAGTTGGAACATTTCCAGAGCTGTAATCAAAAGTACAGCTATTCAAAAGTAATCCTATACTGTGAAACTAGCCTGAACAAGTGGTATAATGATGCACTTTGTTTACAGTTGGAAATAAGAGCTGAATTAGTGAAAAAATATCTGAGATTCATTCCTTAATGTTTATCATGAAGCAAATGTTTTAAATTTAAGCTTCTTCAGTGCAAGTTTTCTTTATATTCTAGATGCAGAACTCCTGCCAAAGTCGGCGCCAGCTGAGTCCACAATCCAATTTGTGGCAGTGAATTAACATGACTGAATGTCTGCTGCTTGTCCGATCATTTGTCTCTCAGCTACTTATAAAGCAGGCACCGGCTTTCATTCTGGATCTTCCTCCTATTGTGAAATGGAACTGCAAAAAATCACCAAGTGATTTAAAAGCCTGGGCAGGTCTTGACCCTTTTTACTGATGTTTGCTTTCTTTCTTACTGTGCTTTTACGTGTTTAAAGGGTCTACCTCCTGGGTAATAACAGAAAGGGAGATTTCAGTTCATCAATTACTTATGACAGAGGATGTCTAAGGAGTTTGCAAAAGTCAGAGGAGAAGAGGGGCCTCCTCCTTTTCCTGACAGAGTACTGGAAGTAATGCTGCAGGGACTTGATGTAAAATAGGATCATCATGTTTTACTCAAAGAGGCATCCCCCTTGGAGAATGGCTGTTCATGCTGTTTGGATGCGAAGGCAGAGCAAGTTTGCATCTTGAAGAAGTTCTCCAACATATTTGTCTGCTGGTGATTCCAGTGGTGAAGAACTGTAGCTGTGAGAATAGATTGGAGAGGTTGGGATTCATCTCCTTGGAGAAAGGAAGGCTGAGAGGAGACTTGATAGAGGTATTCAAGATCCTGGGGGGTATGGACAGGGTAAATAGTGAGAAACTGTTCCCACTCAAGAGAGCATCAAGAACTAGAGGACACAGATTCAAAATAATTGGCAAAAAGAGTAAATGTGAGTGAGATTTTTCATCCAGAGGGTGGCTGGAGTCTGGATTGAACTTCCTGAAAGGGTGGTGGAGGCAGGTTCATTTGAGGTATTCAAAAGGGAATTGGATGGCTACCTGAAAAGAGAGAATGTGTAAGGTTACTGGGATAAGGCAGGGGAATGGGACTAGGTGGAATGCTCTTTCAGAAGAGCCAGTGCAGACTCGATGGGCTGAATGGCCTCCTTCTGCACTGAAAAGATTCTGTGTTATCTCTTTCCACTGTTCTGCTACAGTGTAGCAACAGCACACACATTCTCCCCAACCAGCTTGGAACTCACGGGCCATTTCTTACTCTTTAGCAAACTCTCTGTCAAACATAATTGTACTGCAATCCAAATTCATGCATGGCATACCTTTTGCATATGAAGAAAATCTATCATGATAGTGAGTAGAGCCATGAACCACCACTTGCTTTTATGTATGTTCCAGGGTTTTTGCTTTGAGAGGCTACAGTGTTTACCCACAAAGTTCAGGGAACAGTCAGTACTTCAACATGTAGGAAAAAGAATCTCATAATGGTACAGACAAACAACTTGCAGGGGCACACCCAACTCCAAGACCAGAATCCTTTTCGAGGAATTAACTCTTGAATGTGTGGAGTGGAGAGGGACATGCAGATTCAATCTATATCTCCAGACTGATACACTCCTATGAAACTTTCATTAACTCAAAGGTTCTGAGAATTGGAAACACACAATATGTGAGTAGAATGTATTGTGGGCCGTGTCTTGTTGATAGCAATACAAATTTCTTCCCATTGGGTTTGCAAAGAATGCTTGAGAAGAGGATCTGAAGTTGAGATGGTATTTACCTCACACATTTGCAGCAAGTATTAGCTCAGGAAAACCCATGTTGAGGAAATTAGATGCGGCTAATGGCAGCCTTCCAGTTTGTAAGATGATGGCTTGCACCATGGTGGTCAGCTCTGAGTTAAGCATTGCCCGGTGTGGCTCATGAGCACCACTCTGGCATGACAGTCTTTGCCGTATTTGCTGCTGAGGAAGACAGTGGGCTGAGATGTGCACAATTCGCTGGCCTCTGTTATCTCTGGGCCCTCTTCTCGGTCAGCTGAGCCTTTTGTTTCTGCTCACCTCCTCCAATGCCCTTCCATCCAGTCAGCCTCCAAAGGTCACAGCCATCAGTGACTGTCTCCCAGTTGTTAGTGTTAATGTCCGCCATCTTCATATTTCACTTGCAGGTGTCCTTGTAGTGGAGGTATGGACGCACAGTCACCTAGTGGCCAGTTCACCATACAGAAGGTCTTTGGGTATATGGCTATCATCCACGTGGCCAAGCCAATGCAGACACCGTTGAATCAGCAATGAGTGTACATTGATGGGCTTAGCATGTTCCAGGACCTCTGAGTTGGTGATCTTGTCCTGCCAAGAGATGTGGAGGATACACCTGAGACAGCGAAGGTGGAAACTGTTCAGCCTTTTCTCCAGCCTAACATATATTGTCTAGGTCTCATTACCATAGAGAAATGTGCTGAGGATGCAGGCTTGGCAGACTCGCAGTTTGGTGTTCTCAGTCAGGTTGCTATTGTTTCATACTCTTTTACTCAGCTTGGACATGACCCCTGCAGCTTTTGTGATGTGTGTGTTGATTTCAGCATCAAACAAATATTCCATCCTTTTAAAACACGTGGAAAGATAAGCCTAGCAACTACAATCAGTTTAACCATGGTGGTGGGAATGAAATGATAATTCTGGACAAAATTAATAGGGCAAATGCAAGTTAATTAAGGAAAGCTTGCACAGATTTGTTAAGGACAAATTGTGGTTAACTAGCTTGCTTGAGTTTTTTGATGAGGTAACAGAAAGGGTTGATGAGGGTAATGCTATTGATGTGGTGTACGTGAAATAAAAAAAATTGATAAAGTGTCTTACAACAGTCTTGTAAGCAAAGTTAGAGCTCATGGAATAAAAGGGACAGTAGCAATATAAATAAAAGATTGGCTGAGTGACAGGAAACAAAAAGTAATGGTGAACAGTTGTTTCTCAGGTTGGAGGAAGGTTTATAGTGCGGTTCTCCAGGGATCAGTGTTAGGACCCCTGCTTTTCCTGATATAAATAAATCACCTGGACATTCACGTACAGGGTACAATTTCAAAATTTGTGGTGATATGAAACTTGGAAGAACCGTGAACCCTGAGGAAGATAGTATCGAACTTCAAAGGGACATGGAAAGGTTGATAGAATGGACAGACAAGTGGCAGATGAAGTTTAATGCAAAGAAGTGTGAAGTGATTCATTTTGGTAGGAAGAACACAGAGGGACAATATAAAGTAATGGCTACAACTCTAAAGGGAGTATACGATCAGAGGGATCTGCAGTATATGTGCATAAATCGTTGAGGGGGGCCGTACAGGTTGAGAAAGCAGTTAATAAAGTGTACAGCATCCTGGACTTCATCAATAGGGATAAAGAATACAAAAGCAAGGAAGTTATGTTAAACCTAAATGAAACACTGCCTCAAGAGGAGTATTGTATCCAATTCTGTGCACCACACTTAGGAAGGATGTGAAGGAATTAGAGAGGGTGCAGAAAAGATTCATGAGAATGGTTCCAGGGTTGAGGAACTTCAGTTACATGGAAAGATAGGAGAAGTTGGGACTGCTTTCCTTAGAGAAGAGAAGGTTGAGAGGAGATTTGATAGGGGTATTCAAAATCATGAGGGGTCTTGACAGTAGATAAGGAGAAACTGTTCTCATTTGTGGAAAGATCGAAAACCAGAGAACACAGATTTAGAGTAATTTGTAAGTGAAGCAATGTTGACATGAGGAAAAAGTTTTTCACGTAGCGAGTAGGATCTGGAATGCACTGCCTGAGAGTGTGGTGGAGGCTTTCAAAAGGGAATGGGATAATTATCTGTAAAGGAGAAAATTGCAGGTCTCAAGGAAAAGGCAGGGGGGGTTGTACTAGGTAAATTGCTCTTTCAGATGGTCAGCACCGACACAATGGGCCGAATGGCCTCCATCTGTCTTGTAACTATCCTATGATTCTATAAGTGACAGATTGCTGGTGATTGTGGAGCCTAGATATGTGCAGCTATCAACAATGTCCAGTGTCACATTGGCTGGAATTTTCCGGCCCTGTTGGCTTCGGGCATCATGGTGGGCGGGGCGGGATAATATGGCCCGTGATATCCTGGACACACTTGTGTGTGGAGGCTTGCGAGATTCTGCACAGGTCACCTGTGGAGCCCTGGAAGGAGCCACTGGTGTAAAAATTGAGCGCCACTGTCACTTTCACGGCCACGGGCAGTGTATGGCCTCCATGTCCCTGAGGCGCCAAATCCTGCAGCAAGTGCCATATGTGACCGACCAGCTCCTTAGACATGCGCATTCTTCAGCAACACTGGCTCTCAGTCATCTGCAGGAATGACAAGTGTCACCTGGTCTAGCAAGGCGCCTACGAGCTCACTGTGGATTTTCAGCTGTGTGCACAGCAGGTCCTGCTGCCCCTTCATCTTGAAGGAAGCATTAAGGGGCCATCATACTTAACCAGGACAGGTTCTTAGTGCACCCATGCTAACCACATGTCTCTCTCTTTCATCCTGCAGGAGGAGTACATCAGGATATGGAGCCTGCTGTATTAACTGTATGCCTGATGGCCTACAGAGCCACCTGTAGTCTTGAGCATACTCAACGGCTGGGATTTTCCGGCCCCATTGCGGGCGGGACCCCGCTTTTAGAAGCATCTGATGCTTTGTCCTGTGAAAGAGGACACACCACTCATGGCATGGTTGCCTGATGGATGTTGCACTGCTGAATCCTCATGTGGTAGAGCAGCACTGACCTCACAGAACCGGTCAAGATCCTCGCTGGCCAGCTGGATGGCCCTGTTTTCAGAGTCCATGAGGACCTTGATTTCAGGCATTCTGCCACCGGTGTGCAACCTCTCTCTCTTGTTGTGTGCTGGCCTGTGTGGGTGTTGAGTGGTCCCATGGACGGGATGAAGACAATGACGGTGAGTGTGAATGTGTGAATGGTGATGTCTCTTGAGCCGGCTGTGAGTGCGGGCCCTGTGGATGTGTGATGGGTTTGTGAGTGTGCGAGTTGAGTGATGAGATGAGTGACTTACCCTGGCGGAACGGAGGAGATCATTCATCCTCTTGTGGCACTGCGTGGCTGTCCTCATTTACAGGGCGTTGGTGCTGACCACCACTGCCACCGCCTCCCAAGCCGGGTTCGTGCAGTTGCTGCCCATCCTGCAGCCAAAGTGGGGGTAGAGGACATCACGGCGGGCCTCCATGGAATCCAAAAGTTACTTGAGAGACATGTCACTGAACCTGGGGGCTGCAGTCTTCTTCCGTTTCAGGGCCATGTCTTCCATGCAGCAGTGGTGCCCTGGAAACACTGAAATGTGGCTGGACTTTAAACATGGCACCTGGCATGATGCAGCAGCAGGGTGATGGTGGGCGGGCAAATGAGACCCTGCCTGCCATGGAAACGGTATGTTTCCCGGGAGTGCATAAATAATGAGGTGGATTTGAGACATTATGGCGTGAAAAGCCACTGGCCGCGATGGCGGATAAATCGCCGTTTTACCCGCCTGCTACCCCACCTAATGCAAATCTGGGAAAATTCCACCCATAGATTTTAAAAGACCCAGGCAAAGAAACATGATACCCTGAGCAATCCAATTCAAAGTGAGTTTTCTTAACTTCAGTTTGTTGTAGACAGCAGCTTAAGGCATAGATGCTGAAGGCTTTTCACACTTGTTAGATCTTAAAATGCCTACCCTTACACACACCCTTCTCTCCTTTATACATATTTTCCCCTTTGAATGCAAATTCCCATTGTTTCACTATGTCTTCGGACTTTACGTTTCTAATAATAAAATTCTCTCATAGTACCAAGTTTACTAGTAGCCTTTGGGAAAATTAAACACACTGTTTCTTAAGTTCCCCTGGCTAAATGTATTTTTACTCCCTCTCTTTGAACCATTTCAGTCTGGTTTATTTAAAATGCAAACATTCCCTTTACCTCTTACATTTTAATGCTAACTTATCTTCTAATACATCAAAGGCTTCAGACCAGCTGCCTTTTATTCAGTTAAATCACACATGCACAAACATAGACACAGGCCCCACTATTACTCTGCTTAACAATAAATTCCAATAAAATTATGACAGTTATATCTTCCTGACAATTCCATGAGGATGATAACAACAAGCTGCGAGGACACTCCATAGATCTTCACACTGCCTCTGTGAATGTTTGACTCCTGTCTGGCTGAGGGCATCTCGCTTGCATTCTGTAATCAGGGTCATATCATGGAGACGCAGCTGTGTGCCTAATCCTTTATCAGCCTTCAGTCCCCGACCCCTTCAGGAGCACAGCATCACCGGTCGCAGATGCTAAAGAGATGGGGGCCAGCTTCACCTCAAAACTGCTGAGGGCGCACAGAGAGAATGACGGAACTGTGAGGCCTGCCCACGACGCTCTGGCAGTAATGACAAGCACCATAGAGGTATGGGCATCACTGATTTATCCTGTGAGTGTGAAGCCAGACCATCACTTTGGTCTGAAGCGTTACACACTTCACAGGGAAGAGGCCCTGGACTGAGACACGTCTGAGTGACACAAACACAGATCAATATAAAAAGGAGCCATAGGCAAGGAGACATTCTTGGGGAGTTTATTTACAATCGTGAACATTATGCACAATTGATAAACACCCTTGCCCGGGCTGTGCAACGATGTCTTCTTAACCTTCCTAATCCTGTCTTGGTGCTCCACCGACATCCACAGCGGAGGTGGAGGCAGCCTGCTGACTGCTATGCCTGCTTTGTGATGACCTTGGCAGGTGTCCTCTGGAGGGCCGAGACCTGGAAGGCTCAAGCCTGCTTTCGGGGGCCGGCTGTGTGGCAGTAGCACCCTCCACGGCCTGTGAAGCTGCAGAGGTCACAGGAAGAGGGGATTCGGATGGGCCGGACACTCCTGGAGTCAGCGGGATGGATGGCTCTGGGGGGTGCGTCAGCTGATCCTCCTCCCTATGGGTGTCTGAGGTCCCCTGGCTGACCTCTTGAGGAGAAGGAGAAGCTGGAGTGAGATTGAGCTGCCCCGCACCCCTGTTGCGTTGACACTGTTGGAGGTAAACTGTGGAGTCAGTGATGGAGTTCAGCTGCGCAGCAGTGCAGGACTGATGTCCTGGACCAAGGTCTCCATGGTGGTTGCTGTCCTGCCAGAGTTGACCTCGGTACGTTGACATGCTGGTGCTATTATGTGAGCCTAAAGGCGGACAGACGCCTCCGTCGTCCCTTGCAATCTGAGGAGTACAGTGGACAACCCTCCCTGATGTTACCGAGCTTGTCTTTGCAGCTCCAGCAACTGAGGTATAACTGAGTCCAGAGGTTCCTCATCTGACTTGGACACTGCAGATTTCTGGCCTCCAGCAGTCTCCCGAGTGCCAAAAAACTGGGAAGTCCCTGCCGCCGCCTGCTGTGGATCAGACAGTGCGATATGCTCACCAGGTTGTGAGCCTGAGGCTACTCTAGAACTAGGCCCCACCGAGGTGTGTGCCTCTGCACCGGTGGAGGGTGTTGGTGAGCATTGTGACAGGTCTTCAATGAGGGTGTGATCAGATTCTTCTTCCAAGGTGTCTTCGGAAGAAGGGGCTTGAGTTGAGGACCATGGCAGGGGACTGAGGAACAGGGGAACTGACTCACAGTTGTCTGTTGTCTGATGGATGTTGCACTGCTGGATCCACACTTGGTTTTTTTATTTGTTCATGAGATGTGGGCATCGCTGGCTAGGCCAGCATTTATTGCCCATCTCCAATTGTCTTGTATCTCAGGTGAGTAAGGCTGAACAGCCTTCCGTCAGTTCTGGTACATACGTAGACCACTGTAGATGACCTGAAGGCATATGACAGCAGCAAAGAGAATGTGCCATAGAGTGTTGATACCAGAACACAACCCTGTTTAACCCCACTGAAGATCTCAGAGGGTTCCAATGTAGCCCCTTCATAGCTGATAGCTTATCCATCACGTTGTCATGGAAAGGGGAGATCACATTGAGCAGCTTCAGCAGGTAGCCAATTTTCACCAGCAGCTTAAATAGATCACCTCTGCCCTCATGGTTGAATATCTTGGTGAGATCGATGAAGGCAATTTATACTGGTCTCCTTTGTTCACGGCATTTCTCTTGTGGCCGCTGGACTGAGGAGATCATGCCAATTGGAGATCTCTCAGTTCTGAAACCACACTGGGATTCAGGATAGATGTGTTTAGTCAGGATCTGAAGTCTGATAAGGACAACACAGGCAAATACTTTTCCCACGATGCTCAACAGGATGATGCCTCTTTAGTTGTGTAAGGGGTTCCATTCCCTTCCTCCTTACAGTGAGTCTTGGACCCCGGAATTACAAGAACAAAATATATGCACTAAACAGGTTTTGGTTCAACTGTAAACTCGTTAGTTTATTAAACCAACAAAACACCAGTGCAAGCCCCTTTCTGATTTGACTGAACCTTACAATCACCCACATGGGTGGTCGATACCGGTGTTGAGTGTAGGCCTGGATCTGGAGCTGACTGGTCCCTGTCCTTCTTCACCTGACTGCAGTGCCCACGCTTCAATGCTCTCCTTATTTATAGTGTCCCAGTCACACTGTCACACACCTGGGCCTCAGGCATAGATTCAGTTAACAGTCTTCTGGATCACCTGGTCTTTCATCCTCTCTATCTTGGTCTTTCAATCTCCTGAGCTTTGCAAAACTGCAAGGTCAAAGACAATTCCTTATCTCCTGCCCTGCTGTTTACACAACAGAGGATAAGGTGATTTTCCTCACAGTGATGGGCATTTAGCTCATAGCGTTGTTCCAATGTTAATGCTTCTTCCATTGTTGCCAGGAATTGATGGTGATTCATAATTGCAGTTAACTAATGGCATTGTCCAGTTGTTAATGTTCTCCAAACTGATCATGAGTCAGGGTTTCAGTTAATTCTCGGGGCAGGATTTTCCCTTTGTCGGGCGGGCGCAGCAATCGGGCCCCGACTGTGATTTCACGCTGGTGGGCCAATTAAGGTCTGCCCAGCGTGAAACACAGCTCCGCATTGGCCAGGGAGGGCCATATGGGGGTGGGGGCCTCTTGGCCGCCCAGTCCAATGGTGACCTGGCGGTAGGTTTAAAAGCGGACCAGGCAGCCCATGGAAGGCTGCCTTGGAGGACGTTCCCTGAGCTGGCACTATGGACCTGAGGGCAGCTGGATATGGCAGGCGGGAGGGCAGGTCGGGTGGGCACTCGGTCCCACGCTTTTATGATGAGTGCCTCGCTGTCCTCCTGGAGGAGGTGGCTGCCAGGAGGGACTACCTGTCCCCTGGGATGGGAGGAGGAGGCTACCACACCTCACCAAGAGGTCTGGCTCCACACCCTCAGCGTTCTCCTCATTGTGCACATCTTCGGACTCACTACTGGACTCATCATCTGTGGCCTGTGCAGCTGCCTCAGGATCCTTTTCCTCCAGTGAGTTCCCCCTTGCCAGTGCCAGATTGTGGAGAGCACAGCATGCAACCACGATCAGTGACATCCACTCTGGGGGGGTATTGTAGTGCTCCCCCTGAACAGTCCCAGGCATCAGAAGCACACCTTGAGAAGACCTATGGTCCTCTCTACCACCACCCTTGTGGAGGCATGACTCGTATTGTAATGCTTCTCTGCCTCTGTTCTTGGGTGGCAGAGAGGCATCATGAGCCGCCTGTTCAATGGATAGCCCTTGTCACCCAGCAGCCATCCATCCAGTTGGGCACCTGGGAGTGCCTCAGGATGTAAGCGCCATGGGAGCTGTCAGGAAACCTTGCTCAGGCTTGTAGGATCTGCATCCTGTGATCACACACTATCTGCACGTTCATGGAGTGAAAACCCTTCCTGTTGACAAAGGCACCGGGCTCACCTGCTGGCGCCTTGATGGCCACATGTGTGCAGTCGACGGCATCCTGGGCGCGGGGGAACCCAGCAATTGCTGCTAAGTCTCTGGCTCGCTCAGCCTGGCTGGCTTCGCCTGTACGGTAAAGAATAAAGATCAGTACCTGCCTGAACAGAGCTTCTGTCACCAGCTTGACGCAACTGACTTCAGCGCTCGCTCTCCTCCCGCCCCCACCCCGGCAGCACTGAGCCTTTCAGTGCACCTTTCACGCTGGCCGGCCGTTAACTGGCCAGCCAGCGTGAAACCACGGCCGGGGGCCGATCGTGGTCGAGCGTCCATTCCCTGGCTGCTCCCGGGCCCGTCGATCGCATGCGCCCACCGAACTCAAAATCCTGCCCTGTGTGTTTTCCGGGGGAGTGAGTGTTCTGAACAGCTTTGCTAAACTCCTCCAAAGTGGCTTCAAGCAGCTCTTCTGCGACAGGCAGGATTTCTGTGGTGTCTAGAGCTTCCTCGGTCACAGTTTTCTCCCTAAAGTACAACTCAAGGTAATGTTCCATCCATTTCTCTGACTGTTTACTGCTGTCAGTGATGATCTCCCCTGCCTTATTTTTCAGTGGGGCTGTCATCTTTGCTGATGGACCTGTTGTCTTTTTGACCCCTTCATACATACCCCTGGCATTCCCTGTGTTAAAGGACATCTGGATATTCTGTCAAAATTATAACCAGTAATTATTGGCACAACACCGAGCAGTCTGTTAGACTTTGTTCTGAACGGCTCTTAACGCATTCAGAGCCTTCTCATTTGTGTGTCTCTTGTAATTAAAGCGAGTTTGAGTCTTTTAATCTCAAGGATTAGATGCAGAGGTAAAGATGGAAGCTTCAGATGAAACTCATAGCTTGAGTGATGAATAACAATTCCATTGGTTGTAGATAAGTTGGAAAGGGTTGGCCAGTGGCCCTGCTGCAGGAAACCTTGAAATGATGATGTGACATCCAGCATCCACCCACAAAAGAATACTTCCTGAGTACCATTAAATAACTGAGTTTGTAACGCAGCCTGCAAAGTGCAATAGCTAGCATGGAGGAGAACACTATCGAGATTTGTACAGTATTATTTGAATGTCTTACAGGACTATATTCTGCTTTGGAGAATGTGGCACCTCCAGCAACATCGGAAGTAAGGTCACCCTACCACCACAAACTAAAGTCCAATGCACAACTATGAGCTCTCTAAGAGAATATAATATCTGATATTATAAACATCTTAGGTTTCATGTCAATTCCAACTATTTTCACCACGTTGGGAAATTATCCTGACAACACCCTGACTTGGGGCTTCAGTAACCTTGAGTGGAATTGTCCGTGCCTGCTGGCGTCGGGTGTGCTCGGTAGTCTAAGTGGACATTATGGCGAGAAGGCCAAAAATCGGTTTCACGACGTCATGAAACCAGTTTGCGATCGTCCACTCAGCCCGTCAATGGTGGGCCGCGTTCCCCGCTTTTGGGGACCTCATTGTAATACATCAGCATAGCATTATATGGCCAGCCTGTCAGACTCATCTATCTCCGCTGACTCGTCCGCCCACATCGGCGGGAAAACACGCCTTTGTTTTCAGTGCTGCTGTCAACTGTGACAACACCTTGACAAGTGTGACATGCAGAAGTCAGGACTTACTGCCAGGGCCTTGTTCACATCGCGGACATCCAAGAAGCAGAAGATGTTGGTGCCCGACAGCAATGGGATCCTGGAGGGACGTCCATAACATGCTGGGTTCTCATGGACATGGCTCTGCTGCGAGGCAGCTCACGGGAGTTGGAAAGTCGCCGTTGACGCTCACAACAGATGACAGTCGAGGGAATGGGAGGGGATGGTCTGGGATCGACTGGGAGAAGAAGAGGTGTCGGGGGGGTTGAGGTTGGGAGGGTGGTACTGAAGGTGTCAGGAGGGGAGGTTGGGGGGGAGGAAGTATGGGGGAGGAGGGGGTAACGGAGGAGAAGGTGGCAACTGGGGAAGTAGGTAGCTGTGGAAGGTGGAAGGGAAAGAGTTTAGAGGGGGGAAAGAGTACAGGGAGAGGAAGGAGTGCGGACAGCGCAGGGAGTCCGGGGGACGAAGGAGTATGAAGAGGAGAAGGAGTCTGGGGGGAGGGAGGAGTGTGAAGAGAGGAGGGAGTAAGGGTGGAGGAAGAAGTATTGGTGGAGGAAGCAGTCAGGAAGGGGGACATAATAAAGCTGGAGGAAGAAGTGAGGGTGCCTGAGGGAGTCAGGAAGGGGGGAGGAGTAAGACTGGAGGAAGAAGTCAAGCTGGAGGAAGAGGTAAGGCTGGAGGAAAGAGTTGGGGGTGGGGGAAAGACGAAGGGTGGCGTAACAGGTAAGGGTGTCTGAGGGAGTCAGGAAGGGGGAGGGACTGAGCAGGGGGTCGTCTGGGCGGGTGAGAGGACTAAGAGGGGAGAAGGGTTTTCGGGTGGAAGAGGTTCCAGGGGGGAAGAGGTCCAGAGGGCGTAAAGAGTTCTGGGGCGGAAGGGGTCCTGAGGAGGGAAGACGTTCCAGCGGAGAAGGGGTGGGGACAGGGGGACGTCCAGGTGAATGTGTAAGGGAGGGGTCTGATGGGTCCATGATTGCCTCCCAGGGACAGGACTGAGGGTGGGCGTGGAATGAGGGGACGGTGAGAATGACCGAGGGCAGAGTGAGGTGGTAGGGTGGGAGGGTGAGGGTTCGATGGTAGCAGTAGAAGGGGTGGCGAGGGTGGTTCATGGGGACTTGGAGGTAGACACAAACCCTGGGGGTGAGAAGGAGGAGGCCAGGGAGGTGAATGTGGATGGGGATGGGATTTTCGGGAAGGAAGGGAACATGCACGTTCACCTGGACATTCCCAAAGGAAAAGGGTTATAGCTGGTAGGTCATGGAGGGGAGGTGGAAGCTAATATAGGGGTGTCAACTGTGATGGCGGACAGGAAATGGGTGACTGGGAGAGGGGAAAAGACGGGGGAGCTGACGACAAAGCAAATCCAGTCCATGTTGTCCAAATCAAAAGTGAACCCACAGTCATGGTGGGTGAGATCAGGTGCTGCATGGGAGTGTGACCATTGGGCGGGCAGAGATGTAGGTCAGCTCAGATAGACAACTGAAAGAGAACACCAGCAGGCAGCATTGAAAATACTCAAGACAGTGAGATGACTGTGATAGAGGAAGGATCCGCGTGTGTGGGAGAGAGCTTGCATGAGGCTCCAAAAGGCCCTGCCACACACACACACTTCTCTCTCCAGAATCACTCGTTTGCCAACTGCTCCCTCTGCGGTGACAGAGGACGAGGTTGAGGGGCTCACAGGCAAAGGGGACTCGGAGGGAGTGGACAGCCTCGGAGATTCCTGAGTGGAGGACCCAGGGGTGTCCAGCTGCTGCTCCTCCTCCCTTTGGCTCTGGCCTGTCTTCTTGAAGGGAAGGAACACCTGGAGGGGCATCGAGGTGCCCTGTTTACCTCTCGCATTGCCACTGCAGGAACTCACCCAAGGCTCCTGTGATGGAGTGCAGGTCAGCACACATCTCCATGTTCTGCTGGACCAGGTTCTCCATGGCGTCCGCCATCCTCCCCATGAGCCCCCCATATGTGCACATGTGGGCACCATTTCATCAGAGAGCAGGCAGATGCATTCCTCTGACTCTGAGCCTCTCTGAGAACTTCCAACAGCTCTGTGTGATGTTCCCACACCTTCTGCTGACTCTCCGGAATGAGTTAGAAGGCTAAATCCAGAGTCTCGTCATCTGACTCAGACTTCACAGATGCCTGATGCCCAGCAGTCCTCCGAGTGCCAGGGAGCTCAGCTGAACTTGCCTCCTCTTGCTGCAAACAAGTGTCCACAAGGTGACCACCAGATTTTGAATCCGAGCCTGCTCTAGATCTAGATCCCACCAAGGTGTGTGTCTCTGCGCTGATGTAGGGTGTGGGTAAGTGCTATGATTGGTCTTCCAGGCTGCTTATTTCCAACTCTTCAATGGAGGAGGCGTCCTTTCAGCTGGATGTGAGAACATGGATGGAGCTGAGGGATTGGCTGGCTGAGGGTGTTGGTCGCTTGGCACAGCTCCCTGTGAGCCACAGTAGAGATAAGCAGCGCATGGCAGCAGAGTCAAAAGCAGGAGAGAGAGAACTCACGTTTGCATTGAGAGAGGGATGATGCGATGCAGGATCCTCATGAGGGTGTTCGCTGCCGGCCTCATCATCACCAGAGGCACGATCCATGTCCTCACCAGTCAGCACAATGGCACACTCCTCAAAGTGAGCGAGGGGCTGAATGTGGGCCACTCCACCCCGAGTTTGGGACTTTTTCCTGCTGAAAACAGATGTAGAGAGTGTGAGCAGGACACATGGCACTGCATGGAATGTTTATGTGGTGAGTGGACAGTTTGAGGACGTGAGCTCGAGAGGGTATGAGCCTGATGGAGATGTAAAAGTGTGTATGAAAGTTGGTGTGTTGTCCCTTGAGATGTGAGATCCCTGTGGATGTGTGATGGGTTTGTGAGTGCAAGTCGAGAGTGATGAGAAGAGTGAATTATCCTGGTGCAACGGATGTGGCCATTGTTACAAATGTATGATAATTTTCATAATATTTTTCTGGTTTATTCTGAAGTAGGTTTATGGGGGTGAGTATAGTTGGTTCTGTCTGTGTGATTAAATTACATTTGGAGTTAGATAGACTGCAAGCTTGGAATTATCAAAAGAAGCGAGGTGTAGAAATATACTTGAAATGCGAATGAGTAAACATAGATGTTGTCTTAGCATGAAAGGTGTGAAGGGAATTTGCATTTTTAGATAAGTGAAGGGATTGTTTGGATTCCAAAGGGATGTTTGTCTGTTTATAACTAGCTAGATAAGCAAAGCTAAGGAGTGTGTTTATTTTTCCCAAAGGTTACTGACAATATTGGCAACATGAAAGTTTTTATATTATGGGAACAGTACGGTTGCAAAGACATATGGAACAATAGAATTTACATATTAAAGAGAGAGAAACACATATAAAGGAGAATGAAAGGCTATATGAGGTGGGGGCCATGTAAGATCTAATAGGAGTGTGTGAAACAGCCTTCAAGAAGCCTCCAGGCATTTCTGCATAAGTCAGCTGTGTCCAGTCAACTGAAGTTGGAGAAAGCCATTTGGAATTCCACTGTCCAGTGGGTACTGTGATAACTTGCTGGGTTTTCTTTTTAATCTAAAGTCTGTTTTGGACTGTTGCCTTACAGGGTGTAACTGGGAGTTAGGTTAATTAGGAATTTTAGGAGTTGTTATAGTATTAAGTAATTGTAGTCTTATGTATGTGCTTACAATCTTTTATTTTGTTAAAATTTTTTTAATTCAATTTTTAAAATCTCTAAATGTCTTGGTGGACTCATTACTTCTGAATTCAGTGCACACATCTTCTCATAATAAATACAAATTGCAAAACCACTGTGAGAGTGGGACCAAGTTTCCCTTGTGGATTTGGTCCACCTGGCACACATCATCTGCCACGTCATAACACCATTTATCCTGTAGTGGCACTGGGTGGCTGTCCTCTTTTGCAGGTTGTTGGTGCTGACCACCGCTGCCACTGCCTCCCATGCTAGATTGGTGATGCTGCTGCCACTCCTGCAGCAAGAGCAGGGGTAGAGGACATCATGGCCTCCATGGTGTCCAAATTTCCCAGGTGTGTCCTGTACACAAAAAGTGGGACAAATCCAACCCGGCCAATTACCGCCTCATCAGTCTACTCCCAAGCATCAGTAAAGTAATGGAAGGAGACATCAACAGTGCACTTGTTTAGCAATAACCTGCTTCCTGACTTCCAGTTTGGGTTCTGCCAGGGCCACTTAGCTCCTCACCTCATTACAGCCTTGGTTCAAACATGGACAAAAGAGCTGAACTCCCGAGGTGAGGTGACAGTAGCTGCCCTTGACATCAAGGCCACATTTGACCGAGTGTGGCATTAAGGAGCCCGAGCAAAACTGGAGTCAATGAAAATCAGGGGAAAACTCTCCGCTGGTTGGGGTCATACCTAACACAAAGGAAGATGGTTGTGGTTGTTGGAGGTCAGTCATCTCAGCTCCAGGACATCACTGCAGGAGTTCTTCAGGGTAATGTCCTAGGCCCAACCATCTTCAGCTGCTTCATCAATGATCTTCCTTTTGTGTACAAGACATACCTAGGAAATTTTCCACATAGCTGGGTAGATGCCACTGTTGTAGCTGTACTGGAACAGCTTGGCTAGGGGCGTGGCAAGTTATGGAGCACAAGTCTTCAGTATTATTGCTGGAATATTGTGAGGGCCCATAGCCTTTGCACTGTCCAGTGTCTTCAGCTTTTCCTTGATATCATATGGAGTGAATCGAATTGGCTGAAGACTGGCATCTGTGATGATGGGGACCTCCGGAGGAGGCCAAGATGGATCATCCACTCGGCACTTCTGGCTGAAGATTGTAGCAAATGCTTCAGCCTTATCTTTTGCACTGGTGTGCTGCACTCTCCCATCATTGATGGTGGGGATATTTATGGACCCTCCTCCTCCAGTGAGTTGTTTAATTGTCCACCACCATTCATGACTGAATGTGGCAAGACTGCAGAGTTAGATCTGATCCATTGCTTGTGGGATTGCTTAGCTCTGTCTATCACTTGCTGCTTATGCATTTGTCATGCAAGTAGTCCTGTGTTATAGCTTCACCGGGTTGATACCACATTTTTAGGTATGCCTTGTGGTGCTCCTGGCTTGTCCTCCTGCACACTTCATTGAATCAGGGTTGATCCCCTGGCTTGATAGTAATGGTAGAGTAGGGGATATGCCAGGCCATGAGGTTACAGATTGTGTTGAGTACCGTTCTGCTGCTGCTGATGGTCCACAGCGCCTCATGGATGCCCAGTCTTGAGTTGCTAGATCTGTTTGAAATCTATCCCATTTAGCATGGTGGTAGTGCCACACAACACGATGAAGGGTATCCTCAATATGAAGGCGGTACTTCATCACCACAATGGCTGTCCGGTGGTTACTTCTACCAATACTGTCATGGACAGAGGCCATGGCAGGCAGGTTGTTGAGGATGAGATACGAGTATGTTTTTCCCTCTTTTTGTTTCCCTTACCACTGGCCACAGACCCAGTCTAGCAGCTAGGTCATTTAGGACTCAGCCAGTAGTGGTGCTACTGAGCCACTCTTGGTAATGGACATTGAAGTCCCCCACCCAGAATACATTCTGTGACCTTGCCACCTTCAGTGCTTCCTCCAAGTGGTGTTCAACATGGAAGAGCACTGATTCATCAGCTGAGGAAGGGCGATACATGATAATCAGCAGGAGGTTTCCTTGCCCCATGTTTGACCTGATGCCATGAAACAATGGAGTCGATGTTGAGGACTCCCAGGGCAACTCCCTCCTGGCTGTATGTCACTGTGCCGCCACCTCTGCTGGGTCTGTCCTGCCGGTGGGACAGGACATACTGAGGGATGGTGCTGGTGATGTCTGGGACCTTATCTGTAAGATATGATTCCATGAGGATGATTATGTCAGTTTGTTGCTTGACTAGTCTGTGAGACAGCTCTCCCAATTTTGGCACGAGCCTCCAGATGTTATTTAAGGAGGACTTTGCAGGGTCAACAGGGCTGAGTTTGGCATTTCTGGTGCCTAGGTCATTGCCTGGTGGTCTGTCTGGTTTCATTCCTTTTTTGAGACTTTGTAGCAGTTTGATACAACTGATTGGGTTGCTAGACCATTTTAGGGGACATTTAAGAATCAACCACATTGCTGTGGATCTGGGATCACATGCAGGCCAGACCAGGTGAGGAGCGCAGATTTTCTTCCCTAAAGGATATTAGAGAACCAGATGGGTTTTTACATCAAAAAAAATATCAACAATGGTTTCATGGTCATCATTAGTCTTTTAAGTTCCAATTATTAAATTCAATTTCCCTCATCTGCTGTAGCAGGATTCAAACCCAGGTCCTGAGAGCATTACCCTGGGTCTCTGAATTACTAGTCCAGCAACAATACCACTACACCATCACCTCCACCTTTCCATCATAAGGCCAGAATGGGGATGCTCACTGATGATTGCACAATGTTCAGCACCATTCGCTACTCCTCAGATACTGAAGCAGTCCATGCCCAAATAAAGCAAGACCTGGACAACATCCAGGCTTGGGCTGACAAGTGGCAAGTAACGTTCATGCCACACAAGTGCCAGGCAATGACCATCCCTAACAAGAGAAAATCTAACCATCACCCCTTGACATTCAATGGCATTACCATCACTGAATCCCCCACTATCAACATCCTGGGGTTACCATTGATCAGAAACTGAACTGGATTAGTCATGTAAATACTTTGGCTACAAGAGCAGGTCAGAGGCTAGGAATCTTGTGATGAGTAACTCACCTCCTGACTCCCCAAAGCCTGTCCACTATCTACAAGGCACAAGTCAGGAGTGTGATGGAATAGTCCCCACTTGCCTGGATGAGTGCAACTCCCACAACACACAAGAAGCTTGACACCGTCCACGAAAAAGCAGTCCGCTTGATTGGCACCACATCCACAAACATTCACTCCCTCCACCACCGACGCACAGTAGCAGCAGTGTGTACCATCTACAAGATGCACTGCAGGAATTCACCAAGGCTCCTTAGACAGCACCTTCCAAACCCACAACCATTGCTATCTAGAAGGATAAGGGCAGCAGATAGGTGGGAACACCACCACCTGGAAGTTCCCCTCCAAATCACTCACCATCCCCTGACTTGGAAATATATCGCCGTTCCTTCACTGTCGCTAGGTCCAAATACTGGAAATCCCTTCCTAACATCACTGTGGGTGTACCTACACCACATGGATTGCAGCAGTTCAAGAAGGCAGTTCACCACCACCTTCTCATGGGAAAACCAGGGATGGGCAATTAATGCTGGCCCAGCCAGTGAAGCCCACATCTCGTGAATGAATGGAACAAAAGGTGCTCAAGGGATGTGGCAATAAACCTGGGGACTGCAGTCTTTTTGCCTATTGGGGCCTCCTTTCTTTGTGCAGCAGTCATGGGCTGGAAGCACTGAGAGGTGTGCATGTGGCTAGACTTTAAATATGGTGCCCGGTGTGGTGAAGCGGTGAGGTGATGGCGTGACGGGTGAATGAGAGCCTACCCGCCATGGAAATAGCGTGTTTCCCGGGATTGTATTGTGCCCGGGGGGCAAAACATTGTTTTACCTGCCCTCTACTGAACTTAGTGACAATCTGGGATGATTCTGCCCCTTATTGTGGCCTTGTATTCTACCTCCATTCAAATGAGAGAATGTGCTAAATGAGTGTCCAGCAGCATAAGATATGGCAAAGTTCTCAGAGATGTCCAGTAGTCAGCCACCACATTGTTTTCTTTCACAAGGAAAGCATATAGATCAGAACATTAAATTAAGTAGCAGAAGACACTGTGGGGACTGGTTAGCTGAGTTGACTAGCGTGTGGTTCTTCCTGTTCCAGCTGACTAAGACTTGTAACTTCCCTCCTTGACCTGTCCCTGAGAGTGGAAAGGAATGACAAAACCACCACTGACAAAGAAAAACCGCTGAGGGAAAATGGCTTAGGATGAATCATCATCAGACAATGAGGCAAAAGCCTGTCTTTGGGAGAGCACACATAATGTGTCAGAATCCGTACATTGAGATCCTAAATTACTGTTTATCCTAATATGTTTGGATTTCCTTTCAGAATATTTAGGAAAATTGAAATGAGTCAGAGTTGCGTAGTTCTTGTGGCTTTGGCTAATTGCAGCGTGAATAATAACAGAGTTTTTGTAATTCATAATTAATTGATCCATGTTAAGCAAGGCTTTATCCACTCACGCTGATTTATTGGTGTGACAGGCAACATCAAAGGTCTTAGATACAAACGACTCTGCAACTCAGATACAATGTTAAACCAAAGCCCTTTTACTCTATTAATAAAATATGAATATTAATTAATATTAATAAATTATCCCATGGCACAATTCAACAAAGAGCAGAGGATTTCTCCCAGTGGCCTAGCCAATATATACCCATCAAACAACAGCACCAAAACAGATTAATCAGCCATTTATTTCATTGCTGCTTGTGGGGACTTTGCTGTGCACCATTCATTAGCTGCTCTGATTTCATACATGTCAAAGAGTAATTCAATGGATCTGAAGAGCTCTATCTTCTGAGGACATTATGTGGAGTGATGGAAGTACAAATTCTATTACTTATTGGTTATCACAGATTGAATCAGATCTTCTACCCATAGATAAAGGTTTCTCCTAACTTGCACCTTCAATTGAAACCATAAGGGTTTTATGGCCATTTTCTGTGTTCTCTGTTTTTTAATTCTTTCATGGATATGCAAGGACAGCATTTATTGGCCATTCCTAATTGCCCTTGAGAACATTGTGGTGAGTCACCTTCTTGAACAGCTGCAGTCTATACAATGTAGGTACACCAAAAGTGTAGTTAGGTAGGGAGTTCCAGGATTTTGAATCAATGACAGTGGAGGAGCAGGGATATAATTCCAAGTTAGGAAGGTGTGTGACTGGGAGCAGAACTTGCAGGTGGCAGTGTTCCCAAGAGCATGACTGCACTTGTCCTTCTAGCTGGTAGAGGTCACGGGTTAGGACGATGCAGTCGAAGGACCCTTGGCAAGTTGCTTCAGTGCATCTTGTAAATGGTACACACGGCTGTCACTGTGGCTTCGGTGGTGGAGGGAATGAATATTTAAGGTGGTGGATGGGGTGCCAATCAAGTGAGCTGCTTTTTCATGGTTGGTGTTGAGTGTTGCTGGAGCTGCACTCATCCAGGCAAGCGGAGAGTATTTCATTAGACTTCTGGCTTGTGCTTTGTAAATGGTGGACAGGCTTTGGAGAGTCAGGAAGTGAGTTACTCACTGCAGCTTTCCCAATCTCTGACTTGCTCTTGAAGCCTGCCACCCACATCCTTACCCAATGGCTTGGGTATTTAGCACAGGCTGACTTTCCTAACAACTTTATTGAGAACTGTCAAGTATCAAGCAGAATGTATAAGCACCATTTGACAATCGCCTTGAGGTCTTTATTTGGTAATTTACAGGAATGCCAGTTGCAAAGTTTTGCTGTATTGACACTATTACTTCAAAGAATTTCAAGCAGAAAACAATTTTGTTTGAACAAGAAAGTTTGAAATTCACTTTCTCAGGCTAAACAAATTGTGCCAAGAATTCTAAAACACCACCTTCTATCCAATTAACTACATACTGATATCAGCTTGCCTCCATAATGAAATGCAGTATTGGCTAGAAAATGAAAATCCTTTGGTAAATGGAGAAGGCCAAATAACTAATAGGATAGGGAATCTATCTCTCTAATAAATTCTATTTAAAAAAAAAATTCCATCACCAATAAGGACATAATGAAGTAATCCATATCCAAATGCAGCCAGACCTGGATAACATCGAGACTTGGGATCATAAATGGCAAACAACATTCATGCCGCACAAATGCCAGGCAATGACCCTCTCCAACATGCTGAATCCCCCAACTATCAACACCCTAGGGGTTACCGTTAACCAGAAACTGAACTGGACCAGCCATATAAATACTATAGCTACAAGACCAGGTATGAGGCTGGTATTCTGCAGAGACTAACTCCCCAAAGCCTGTCCATCATCTTTTTTTTATTCATTCTTGGGATGTGGGCTTCGTTGGCTGGGCCAGCATTTATTGCCCATCTCGAGTTGCCTTTGAGAAGGTGGTGGTGAGCTGCCTTCTTGAACTGCTGCAATCCATGCATCTACAACAGACACAAATTCGGAGTGTGATGGAATACTCTCCACATGCCTAGATGAGTGCAGCTCCAACAACACTCAAGAAGCTCGACACCATCCAGGATAAAGCAGCCTGTTTGGTTGATACCCCATCCATCGCCTTAAACATTCACTGCCTTCACCACCGACGCACAGTGGCAGCAGTGTGTACCATTTACAAGATGCACTGCAGCAACTCACCAGGGCTCCTTTGACAGTGCCTTATGAAACCAGCGACCTTTACCACCTAGAAGGTCAATGGCAGCAGATACATGGGAATACCACCACCTACAAGTTCCTCTCCAAACCACACACCATCCTGGCTTGGAATTATATCGCTGTTCCTTCACTGTCGCTGGGTCAAAATCCTGGAATTCCCTTCCTAACATTACAGTGAGTGTACCTACACCACATGGACTGTAGTGATTCAAGAAAGTGGCTCACCAACACCTTCTCAAGGGCAATTAGGAATGGGCAATAAATGTTGCCTTTGCTAGCAATGCCAACATCCTGTGAAATTATAATAAAATTTTTTAAAAAAAGTTCTTTATATATACAGCTTCCCCTCGTGAGGAGTTACATCAGTGAGTCAGAAGTAGAAATCTGCGAGGTGCTATAACCTGTGGGTCAGATTCCAAAAACTGATAGGATCAATCAAATTGTTTTCCTTCATCACACTCAATCTAAATAATAATAAGATCACAAGCCACATGTCTATCGATAATTTGAACACTGGTGCATAAATTACTATATCCTATTCCTGGCAAAGGCAAATCTTTCTAGCCATACCAATCAGCCATCATGACCCACGTTTATTATACATAGCAACTAAAGTAAGTCTTCGCCCTGTTTGAGGAAATGTCACCTGAAATTCAAGGTTAGTATTAAAGTTTTAATTGAAGTGGAACAATCTAATTAACCAAATCAAAATTAGGCATAATTGAGAACCATTAAAACAAAACCGATAGGTTTTTGAAGCTTTATTTGAGGAAATTGCTGGTTCTAGGCTTATTTATTATATTTTTCAAGGTGTGATGAGAAGGAAAAACAAATTGTGACAGTTTTTGGTGCCTGAAACGTTGCAACTTAAATATCACGAAGCAAGAGCAACTCTCTGTTTGACTAATGGACAACAGAAAACAAGAAAGACCATTGCTGAAACCCTGCATGCCATTTCTCATGTCAAATGAGCCCAAAACTATTTCAGAGAAATAATGAGGATAACGCATTGAAGGCAGACCTGGGTTACGACAGATCAATATATCTTTAGCAATGCTGTCATAGTTCATTGATACACATACAACTGACAAACTGGGGACATTACAGCCAGACATGATCCTGACAGTCACAAAGGGCAGTTTCAACAGCAGTCACTGGATGATAATTAGGAGTGGAAAGCCTAATTCATTTTCCGTTCTTAAGTCTTGAAACATTTGTACGTGGCTGTTACTTCCTTAGCAACTTGCTGAGCCTCCTTTGATAGCACCTTCCAAACCCGCAACCTCTACCACCTAGAAGGACGAGAGCAGCAGACGCATGGGAACACCACCACCTGCAAGTTCCCCTCCAAGCAACTCACCACTCTGACTTGGAAATATATTGCCATTCCTTCACTGTTGCTGGGTCAAAATCCTAGAACTCACTCCCGAACAGCACTGTGGGTGTACCTACATCACATGGACTGCAGCGGTTTAGGAAGGCAGCTCACCACCACCTTCTCAAGGGCAACATGGGATGGGCAATAAATGCTGGTCTTGCCAGCGACATTCACATTCCATGAACAAAGGGAAAAAATGCTAAGGTAAATTAACTCAGCAGAGACTGAGAATCAAATCTGTCTTCATCCAGATCTCCAAGGCTTGGATCAACACTGAGAAATAAAATTAAGCAACAGGATCACTGGGAGATAGTCCCAATAATTATTAATCCGCCTTTTCTTCCTAATTTGTTAATGAACTAACTAATCTGCATACACTGTAGGCAGTGCAGAAAGGGTGAACCTAATTATTACCTAACTTAAGGGATCTAAACTGTTAAGAGAAGTTGAAGAGGATGGAATTGTTTATTATGCAGGGCAATCTCAGACAGGTACCGTTGAAGTATTCAAAGTTGCTAAGGGAATAGATAAATTGAACCTTGGCAATACATTTGAGATTGCCACCATCTGTAAAACCACATACTTCGTACTGAGGGAGCATGTATCATGAGCTGTGTTAACTGCTGAAAGAAGTAAATAGTGTGAGAAAAGGTGACAATTTGGAAAAATTATTGAAAGAGTTGGCGTTTGATAAAAACAGCCTGGAGGTGGGGAGGCAGTGGGGTTTTAAAACTATAAATGCCATGGCATTCTTGTATCTTCATGTTGACTCCAAGACCACAGAGACCTTCTGACACCGGTGAAAGATTCACTGCCAGACTTCTTCTGGCAACCCTGTGTTTCAGTGCCCATTGGTCACACTATGAGGAAAGTAAGGTCAGAATTAATCTCTACTCCGAATCCAGAGCCTGAACCTGCACCTCCTCTGGGTAACAAGACCAATTACCATCTCAATTTCTTGGCTCCCCTCACTCTCTCTAACCTGTCTATCTTTGAACTGGCATCACTGCTTTCTTTCATGTCCAACCCCAGCATTGTCATCAAACCTGCTGACAAGGTGGTGCCATTGCTGTCTGGCATCCTGATCTCTAGTTAGCAAAGGCTGAATTACCACGACTCTGCATTGTATCCAAGACTGTCACTGACCTCAGATCCTCACAAGATCTTCCCGCCAACAGTATAGTCCCCCAAACCTGAACAACCTGCTTCTACAGCCTTCCCAACATCCATAAACAGGGCTTCCTTGGTCGACCCATTGTTTCAGTATGTTCTTGCCCTACTAAAACTGTTTTCCTATCTCAACTCTTTTTTTTCTCCCGTTGTCTGGTCTCTTCTTATCTACATCTGCGACTCTTCTAATGCCCCACATCATGTCAACAGATTCCAGCTTCTTGGCTCTAACAGTCTTCTCCTCACCATGGATGTTGAATCCCTCTACACCTTCACCTCCTGCTAGGATGGTTTGAGAGCTCTCCGCTTCTTCCTCGAACAGAGGCCCAACCAATCCCCATCCACCATCACGTTCCTCCACCTGACTGAACTTGTTCTTACACTGAACAACTTCTCTTTCAACTCCACTCCCTCCCTCCAAGTAAAAGCTATTGCTATAGATACCTGCATGGGCCCTAGCTATGCCCTGTCTTTTTGTGGGATAGGTGGAACATTTATTGTTCCAATCCCACAGGCACCCTCCCTCATCTCTTCGCCTGATACATTGAGGACTCTATCAGTGCCCCTTCCTGCTTTCGCCCTGAACTGGAAGATTTCATTGATTTTGTTTCAATTTTCACCCTTCTCTTACTCTCACCTGAGCCAACTCTGACTCATCCCTTTCCTTCCTTGACTTCTCTGTTTCCCTTTCTGGGGATAGGGTATCAACTAATATTCACTACCAGCTCACAGGCTCCCACAGCTACCTTGGTTACACTTCATCACGTCCTGCTTCCTGTTGGGACTCTATTCTATTCTCCCAATTTCTCTGTCTGCAATGTGTCTGCTCAGACGTTGCAACCATCCATACCAATGTTTCCGATATGTTTTCCTTTTTCCTCAGCCAAGGACTCCCCCCTCCAGCATGGTTGATAGGGCCCTCCACCATGTCTAATCTATTTAATGCACTTCTGCTCTCAACCCTTCTCCTCCCTCCCAGAACCATGATAGAGTTCATTTTGTTCTCACCTTCTGCCTTACCAGCCTTTGTATTCAATAGCTCATCCAGCATGATGCCATCAGCAGATACATCTTCCCCTATCCTGCCCTTTCAGCCTTCCATAGGGGTTGTTTGCTTTGCGACACCCTGGTCCATTCCTCAGCTACCCCCAACACCCCCTCCCTTTCCTACAGCACCTTTCCATGCAATGCAAGGGAAGCAACATCAGCCCTTTCATCTCCTTCCTTCTCGCCATCCAAGTCCCTAAACACTCCTTCCAAGTGAAACAGTGATTTACTTGTACTTCTTCCAATTTAGAATACTGTAATTCAGAATACTCACCATGGGGTCTCGTCTACATTCGGGAAACCAAACGCAGGCTGTGTGGCAGCTTTGCGGGACACCTCTGTTCAGTTCTCAAGCGTGACCCTGAACTTCCTGTTGCTTATCATTTTAATTCTCCACCTTGCTCCAACACTGACCTTTCTGTCCTTGACCTGCTACAGTGTTCAGGTGAAGCTCAATGCCAACTTGTGCACCAACCCCTCATTTTTCGATGTGGCACTCTACAGCCTTCAGACTCAACCCTGAGTTCAACAATTTTGATCATAACCTTTGCCTCCATTTTGTTCCCTGTTTTATTTTGCTGGTTTGTTTTTTTTCCTCTGGTTTCTCTGTTTATTCCTTTACTTTGCCACTATCCAAATGCTGTGAAGAGTGAAGGAACAAAGAAATAGCTGAACATAATTAGGAAAATTCAGAGAGACTGGATAGGACACATCTTAAGAGGAAATAGATGCACTTGTAAGATATGTTACGGAGGGAACTTTTCAAGGAAAAAGCGGAAGGGAAGGAAGAGAAAATTAATGTTGGACGGCTTGAAAATTGAGGGAAGTTACTGGCAAAGAAGAAACTGGCACAGGTTAGAGAGATATGGAAAGGCTGCAGTGAGCCAATGATCTGCCTTCGGGCAGAGCGCACATGATGAGGGTGACCATGAAACCTTTGTCATTTAATCTCTTCTGCCTTCCAACCTATCACATTTCTATCTTTCCTTAGTTCTGATGAAGAATCATCGACCTGAAATGTTAACTCTGTTTCTCGCCACAGATGCTGCCTAACCTGCTGAGTATTTCCAGCATTTTCTATTTTTATTTCAGATTTCCAGCATCTGCAGTACTTTATTTTTGTTCCAATTACATTCCGTGGACAGAGTGTTGGAAATCTATGTAACAGAAAGTATAACACAGAATCAAGTCAATTAGGCCATCAGGTCATCTCGAAGATGATCCTTCACATGAGCAGTAGCCTGAATCAATATAAATATATCACATTCCCATATCCCTTTATTCCCCTTTCCTCCAAGCGCTTATTGATTCAGCATCCTGATGAGTCCATTTTGTTCTTCACTTCATCCGGGAACTGAACATTTTCAATGACACGATCAGTAATTACTTATCATTTGTATAGTTTCTTTTTAATACCAATAGCCTAAGATTAAAGGGAAATCCGCTTAGATCATCCAGCTTTTGCATTAAAATTAATGGAGGCTAATGTGTGGAAATCAGGAAGTTGCTCTTTGAGTTGTTCCACTCATCCAGGAGTTATGCTATACAAGTATCTGGTCGAGAGACTCATCATTCAAACATATGGAATGTGTTGCCCACTAGTTACCAACTAAATGCATGGGAAAAAGTTAAGGCATGCCCATTCTAATCTGAGTAGATTTTTATTAGTGTGATGAGTCTTAACTATTGCCCAGCAACCTCTGAAATTGAAAATGAATTTCTTTCAAATTTTAATTATTGTTGGAGATTTAATTTTTTAAAGAATTTTTCTTTCTGCCTCTTTTATCTCTCTTAGTCCCATTGTTCTTTTGCCCTCTTAGTTTCACTTTATGTATGTGATTGGGCATTGAATTAAACATTCTAACTGACGCTTCCTGGTTCAGACTATGTGCTCTTCATATTAAGAATTTTTGATTGGTTAAGAAAATAGACAGTTATTCTCGCTGGTCCCAGATCCTCTGTAGAGGGCACCATGCTGAAATGGTTTTCTAATACCTGCAAGTTCCAGTTCAAAAACCCGCAGAAAGTCTGTGGGCAAGAGTGACTTTAATTGGTACAGTGTATTCCTGGCTGACAGCAAAACCCTGGCCGTTAACACACTTGCTAACAAGATGGAAATAATTGCAGATGGCAGCTGCCTAAGTAATGCCACCCATAAATTAATAGCTGGAGCTTTTCTAGTTCCTTGTTTAAAAACCACCGCATTTGTATAAACTGTTGTTATTTTTTCCCTTGTGCATGCTACAAATTAAAACTGTTTTTCATTATAGAAAGCAATCCTTTGTGCCAAGAATACAGTGCTACTAACTCAGATACAACTGAAAGTGCTTGGATCCATACTGTTGCTTATAGTGGATTATGTGACTCTCTGCACCATAAATGTGTCATAAATCATTTATGGATAATATTCTGCACTTATGTGATACATAAAAGTAAAATAGCTGACAAACTGTTTTCCAGTCATCAAGTTCAGCAAACATTGATTTATTTTGTCCTGGAATTTTAGAAATCATAGCGGTTAAGTACATGGGAGAATCTTTTGTTCAAAACCATTTTGATTGAATAGCTGAGGACATGGGAACTCTGACATCTGGAGATCCTGCTCCTAAATCCAAAACCCCTCTTTTCCTGCTAGTCTTAGAAGGAGCCTATTTGAAAGACCTTGCTATGTGAAACCTCAAACAGTATTCATTAGCTGTGATGAGCTTTGAGAAGTCCCGAGGACATGAAAAATGCTATGCTAGTTCTTTCCTTCCTTAGTTATGATTGGCACTTGTTCATATTATTTAAAACAATTGAACCTGGAAAATCAGACATGTTCAACCAAGGTCAGGTTGGAGTATTTACATAAAACATATTGCCAGACTTACACACCAGAGGTGCCAGGGAGAAACATGGGCCCACAGTGAGAAATTTGGACAAAACATAGGTCAGGCCACAGTTAAAATACGGGACTAAGACCTCACGCCATATATTTTTATATAATTTTATAGATATGCTTGTTGATATTTTTAAATATTTAAAACTGAACACAGCTTAAAATGGCTGAAACTATGCCTGTGACCCCTGAGCAAAAGAAGCCCCTTGGCAGTTTTAGGAAAGCTCAAACCTCGTTATCCCTGAGGAGCCACCAATGACGCCCTGTGGACTGTACAGCCCAACTTCAAAGAGAGCTAATAAAAAGACCATTAGCATTTAATAACCTCGGCTGGCCAGAAGGAGATGGATTATCTGCTAAGACAAAGACCCCACAACTTTCCTTTCAATTCCTAATGACTGAGACATTTAACAGTCTTTGGAATCCAGACGATGGATGCACATCCTTTTCAAAGAGGTTGGAGAGATGGGAATCCTGTAACATGGGCCTCTGGCTTGTGGAACAAATAATATTGCTTAGTTGAACTGAAAAGCTCAGTCTGCTGTTTACCATCTAACTAGTAGCCTCACAAACAAGGAGCTCTGCCCAGGTGGAATGCCTGACCCCCATCTACACTGCTTCTTCTGGAAATTCTGTGCCACCTACAAGACTGATTTATCTCTGCATGCCCAGACTTAGCGTGTGAAGTTACCACCACCAGAAAAGTGAATTATCCAGCATCAGTTTTCAACCCACTGACCTCTGTGAAGGAATACCTCATTGGACATTGTTTCTGGGCTCTGGAACCAAAGTGAAACAATGGCCTGGATTTTCTGGTCCCACCCACAACAGGAATCATTATGGATGGGATGGAAAATTTGATGAATTAGTCAAAGGTCCATTGACTTTGGGCAGGAATTTCCGGTCCTGCAGCTGGCGGGACTAGAAAATCCCAGCCAACATTTATTTTCTCGGTGGTCTCTCTACTGTAAGACCTTCTTTTCTCTATCCCTCTCTTTACTGTCTGGGTGTGGAGGTGATGTTGCAACCCTCATTTCATGTTTTGAGTGTGTATAAATAAACTAACCCTTTGAGTTCATCCTATCTCAAGTTTGCTGTGGGGTAATTAACAGAAAATTGGATCACGCAAAAATGGGAACTATGTCACCGCTTATAAAGAGGGAAACAAATTAAAACACTTTTCTGTTTATGGACGGGTGGTGAGTGGTGAGATTAGTGCTGTTTAAATTAACCCCCTTCCTGTCCCTAACATAATAGACTTGAAGAGCACATATGCAGGCTAGTGGAATGGTAAGTGAAACTCAATGCAGTAAAGTGTGAGGCAATATATTTTGGTGGGAAGAATGAGGTGAGACAATATATGGTAAATGGTACTGTCCTGGCCAGAAGACAGGAAGGACAAAAAAATATATATATATCTGCGTCAACCTGGCTACTTTATAAAATTATTATTTTTATTTTTAAAAAATGGATAAGGCTTTACCCTGACTAGCCCTGACTCATCAGAAATCAGTAGGGACCTTGTTATCTTTAAAGAGGTGCTAATTTCCACTGTGACGGCCAACAATCACACTACAAAGAAATGTACCAACCCTCTGTGCATTTCTAAGGCAGGGTTCCGGCTAACGGAGACAGTATGTCTGCAAAGGACAAAAGGGACCCCGGCTCCTCAATTAAAAACCTCAAGAGTCCAAACCTGGGAAAATAAATCTTTTGTCCAACACTCAGGGGGAGAAGTGGGAGGTGTGTCACATGACCTCCCCCAAGCTGCTAGAATCTGTAATGTTGCCATGTGGAACTGAACCCAGGCAGTCTACCACTTTACCATCTAGCAGGTGGCAATGGAAAGATCTCAGTCCAGATGAAGTCCCTAGCCCTCATCTGCACTGTGAGCTACTGAAACATTGGAACTTCTACATCTGTGCCTTCAAGACTAATTCATCTCTATGTGCCTTCTCCCATCAGGGAAGTCCTCACTTCTGGAAAGTCGGATCACCCTGCAGCTGTTTCAGCCTGCTAACCTCTGAAGGAATACACCACTGAACTTTTGATTCTGGACTCTGGACTCACGTGAAACCATAACTCTTACTTTTATCGTAGTCTTGCCCTGTATCTCTTTCTTTCCCTTAAACCTCTTTCATTGCAGATGCAAAAAGGGGCAAATGTTCTGAAACCCCTTCCCTGCGTTTTGTGTGTGTGTAGAATAAACCAACCTTCTTCTTCTACCTTATCTCAAGTTTGCTGTGGGGTTATTAATAGAGGTTTGGAACACTCCAAACTGAAAGGTTGGGAGAAAATACCACCACTTATAAAATCAAAACCAGCTTTCTGTTTTTGGACGGGTATTGAGAGAAGAAATCAGGGCTATTTAAATTAATCTCCCTCTGGTCCATAACAGCACAATTTTAAAAGAGCTGCAAGAAAAGAGAAACTGGGGCCAGAGTTTTATGCCTCACGGGCGGGTGTGCGTATGGCCCAAACAGACGTGAAATAGCATGAGGCAACATTGGGTAAGTATCCCAACGTCATCTCACACGTGAGCAATCTCCAGGTCGACGGGCGCATGCGACTGTTGGAGTCGCGCCCGCCAACAATTAAAGGGCCACTTAAGGCCGTTAAAAATGCAATTGATCCTAATTTTACGTTGCTCGTGCAATTTCACGCATGTCGCAAGGGCAAAACAGGCAGGCGGGCAGCCCACTTTTAACGAAACCTCATCCAAGGGGTGGATAAAAAGGGTCCGCAGCATTGCCATTCTGAGTAGTGAGGAGTTTAGGAGGTAGTTTGCTGCTGGTTGCTTATTTGAACTTGACAACTTCATCTTGTTCTGAACTTCAGCCTTAGCATTTCTATGCTTCATTTCAGGACTCATTGGTGTCTCCAAGGCCCCCAGAGGATTTTGACTGTGTGGACCCTTCCAAGCACCAGACAGCCTTCTGTTAATGGGGGTTGTGGTCTCCGCTGGTGGCACCTCCGCTGAGGAGGAAGAGAAGGGCAGAAGGGAGAAGAGGCCAGCTATCTTAATGCAGCTTCCAGGGGAGCGACCTGTGGGAGTAAAGGTGCAGGCACAAGGGGTGGAGGGCCAGCAGGTAGTCCAAGGTGGAAGGGGCCGCAGAAGACGCCACTATCCTGCTGCCAGGGTTTACAGGCAGCAATGCAGCTACCTCAACATGTTTGAGGTGCAGTGCCGAAAGAGGCTCCCCATCTCCAGGGGGACAATGACCACCATTTTTCAGATGATTGGGCAAGAGATCACTTCCAGCTGTATGGGTGGGCACCCCATGCCAGTGGCTCTGAAGGTCACAGTGGCCCTCAACTTCTATGCCTCTGGTTCTTTCCAGGGGTCAGTGGGGGATCTTTGTGGGGTGTCCCACTTAGCTGTCCACAATTAATTTCTGTATGGATGAGGCCAGCCAGGCTGAGTGACCCAGAGGCTTTGCAGCGAGTGCTGGGTTCCACTGCATCCAGGGTGTGATCAACTGCACTCATGTGGCCATCAAGGTGCCAGCGGGTCAGCTGGGTGCCTTTGTCAAAAGGAAGGGCTTCCAATTGATGAATGTCCAGATAGTTTGTGAGCACAAGACGCAGATTCTGCAAGTCTGTGCAAGCTCCTGGCAGCTCCCATGGCGGTTACGTCCTCAGACACTCCCAGGTGCCATGAACGTTCACTGCTCCAGCTCAACTGGATAGATGGCTGCTGGGTGACAAGGGCTATCCATTGAAAAGGTGGCTCATGACGCCTCTCCACCACCCAAGAAAAGAGGCAGAGTAGCATTATAATAAAAGTCATGTCTTCACAAGGGTGGTGATAGTGAGGGCCATAGGTCTTCTGAAGATGCACTTCCAATGCCTGGACCATTCAGGGAGAGCACCACAATACCCTGCAGAATGGGAGTCACAGATAGTTGTTGCATTATCCACAATCTGGCTCTGGAAAGGGGGGACCCACTGCAGGAAGAGGATCTTGAGGGACAGACCACAGAGGATGAATCCAGTGGTGAGCCAGGAGGAGACCAGTGAGGAGAGCGGTGAGGGTGTGGAGGCAGACCTCTGGATCCTTCAGGGAGGCAGGGGCACCAGGGATGCCTTGATCCAACGCTCCTTCAGCTAGGCTGCCAAAGATCTGCTTCCACCTCATGCCAGGGACACCTCATCCCGGATATCTGAAATGATCCTTTCCTTTGAACCCAAAGTCCACTCAGTGCTTATGCAATGAAATTTAGAGCCACTCACGTTCAGCTTGACATACTGGCGTGCCCTGCACCTAAAAATCAAGTGAAGCATACTCAGGCCATTAAGACAAATGCAAAATTTATACCATGTTGGCACTCACATCAAATGAATATAGCTATATATGGTGTTAATGGTCACACCAGTAAACATATTAACAAAACATGGCAGAACAGGCATTCTAGCCGACAATCTAATGCCCACTGTGGTGCTGGTATCTGCGCTGGTGCCTGATTCAGAGAGGGGATGTGACACAGGTGCATCTAAAGCCTAGTGGTCCTTTGGCATCACGGGTGGCTCTTCGGGGTCCAGTGTTCGAGGCCGAGCTGGCAATTCTAGGGGAGAACAATGACATTTCATTAGATTAAGTAATCACACTGTCACTGTGAATGTGAGGCACCTTGGTGAGACAATGGAGATCTGCATCATGGTGCCATTGTCTTTCAATGGTCAATGGGGACTCCAGGTTTAAGGCTCCCATTAATGATGAGACTACACAAGAATGTTTGCACAATCTGACACTCTCACCTCTGTGCACTGCACTCTTACCTTCGTCAGAGACCATTGCCTCTCCATGACTGGTTGACCGAGGTGGGTGGCGGCCCTCCAGCTCCGAGGTACCCATCTCATATCTTATCAGAATGAGGTGGTTTGGGGGGCCTCTACCAGTTTTTTCTTTCGTTGGCGTTATGACTTCTCTTCTCCTGAAATGACAGAGGAGCATTGATTTGTCCATTCTCTACATGCAGTGCCATCACAGCCTGGCAAACCCCGCCCCCCCGGGACACCTTGCAGGACAATCTCAGTCATGGCCCTTGGCCTGCAAGGCACTCAGGCCAAGCAGCCAAGGCTCACCCCCTTGGCCAGCTCCGGTGCCAGTGATAGTTGGCATTCAGACTCTAACACCCCTGCGTTCCACGGGTGGATGTTCAGCCTTTAACACTTCTCCACACTGATCCATGCTAACGCAGAACTCACCCTTGCTGAGCGTAGCAGGTTGTTGAACCTTTTGCGGCACTGTGCCCGTGTGTGCAGCACAACGTCATGGCCACTGACCACAGCTGCCACCTCCTCCCAGGCTTTCTTGGTCAGGTGTGGTGGCCTCCTCCTGCCATCCTTGGGTACAAGTGTCCCACCTGACACCAACCTCCTTCACAAGGGCCGTGAGGCACTCACCGGAGAAACGGGGGGCTGAGTGCCCACCCGACCTGCCCTTCTGTCTGACATTTCCAGCCACTGGTGAGGCCATTGTTTGAGTGAAATGGTCTCCTGGCTAGGCCCCAAAGACTCTCCCCTGGCAGCCTTCAGGGAGCTGCCTTTGCCGGTTTTAATGTGTCCGTTGGATCGCCATTGTACCCGGCGTCTGACAGGCTTCTGATCCCGCCTGGCCCTTCCTGGCCATCGAGAGGATGTGTTTCACGCTGGGCAGATCTTAACTGGCCACCCGGTGTGAAATCGCATTTGCAACACGACAGCGGTTGGGAGTGGATTCCACATTGGCTTCCACCGACTAAGCGTACACACCAAGTGTGAAATTCAGGCCTGGGGATATTTGTGTACATATCTTTAACAGTATCAGAACAGGCTACATAAAAAATTAATAAAGCTTCTGGGATCCTGGGCTTTATAAATAGAGGAATAAGGCTGGGTTTCCCACTGGGTTTGGGATCCTAATGTTGGGATCAAATGGGGGTCCCAAGCCCTCATTTATCAGCTGCGCGACCGGTCTTCACAGTAGCAGCCTCCTGATTGGCTGCCTTTGTACTCGCCATCTTATTAAGGACAATGGGTGAGCTTTCGATACTACCAGCCCATTCAGAGGGCCAATAGCTCTGTGGTTTCTGCAGCCCCATCAGGACAGGTGGGCACTGCTGAGGGCTGGCCGGAGACTGCAAGGGCATCTCAACATGTGTGGAAGGTTAAATTAAAAAGGGGAATCCCCCCTCAGTGCATTGTTTGGGCTGCGTGTGCTGACTTTCCTGCTGGTGGTCCCTTCTTTGGGGCATGGAGCCTTAAGCACCGATGACCCTAATACCCCGGTCTACCACAGGGAGGCCACCTCCATTGAGCTTCTGCATGTGGCAGGGGCATCAATCTAACGCCAGCAAACTGCTGGAGGGTCAGCAAAAACAGACTTAATTGGATCCATAATTATCTCAATTGGCTGCCCACTTGCATGGTATGGGCAACTGATCTGAGTCCACGTCTACCCTTGAGAAACTTTGCTGCAGTGGGAATGCATTGGGTAGCTATCTTGAAATGGTTCTCCGCTATTTTTCCCACTGCCACCCCCCCCACCCACCTTCAAGCCTGCCATCACAGAGCCAGTAAAATTCAGTCCATAGACTACAAGAGTCAGGAAGTTTTGCTAAATCTATATAAAACACTACTTTGGCCCCAGCTGGAATATTCTGTCCAATTTTTTGTACCACACTTTGGGAAGGATGGGAAGGCTTTGGAGATTTGACAGAGGTGTTTAAAATCAAGAAAGTTTTAGATAAAGTAAATAAAGAGACTCCTTTTCCTATTGCTGAAGGGCATTGAAGGCAAAGATTTAAGGCGAGTGATCAAAGAACCAGAGGAACATGACGAAAGTACTTTTTATTCAACAAGTGGTTTGGATTTGGAATGCACAGCCTGATAGAGGGTACAGATTCAATGTTAGCTTTCAAAAGGGAATTGCATTTGTAGAGGAAAAGTTGCACGGATATGGCAAAAATACAGGTGAGTTGAACTAACTGGATTGTCCTTCAAACGAGCAGGCCCAATTGGCTGCATGAGCACCTTCTGTTCTTTGTTAGTCTAGGGTTCCATGAAGATACTTTAGTTGTGAAGTGAGATTGGGATACTGGTTTTACGAGCATTTGAAGTAGCGTAAGCTAAGAAGAGTTTGTTCAAAAAGGGCGGAAAGGATAATCTGCCTGGTGGGCCAGTTTGTTTAACTCTGGTTGTGGGAAAATTCTTGGAATCAATTCTGAGTATAAATCTTTTTAGAACGCATAGATTAATCAAGGAAAGTTCAGCATGGATTTGTTACGAAAGGTCATGCTGATTAATTTGACTGTATCTTTGAGGAGGTGGTTAAGTAGAGTTGATGAGGGCAGTGTGGTGAATATGGTCTACAAGAATTTTAGCAAGGCTTTTGGCTAGGTCCCACATGGCAGGCTGGTCAAAAAAATAAAAGCCTTGGGATCCCAGGGAGAGTTGCAAATTAGATCCAACATTGGCTGAATGTTAGTTAGCGAAGGATAATGGTTGATGGGTGTTGTTATGACCGATTCAGTTGGTACAGCCAAGTTATTTAAAAATCCCAGAGGGAAGCTTTAAACAACTGTCATAACCTATAATTTTAAGTGTTATATTTGTGAGGCGACTCTAAATTCAGGAATCAGACCACCAGTTCTCAAGGCTTTACATTAAACTAAATGAAACATTTTATTAATTTGCACAGGTTAAATATATATCTGTATATATATATATACACACACATGGCTACAAATTACTACTATCATAATTTTAACAAATTCCCAAACTAATCCCCATTAAGACAACAGCACCCATAGACTTAACCAAACACCAGACAAAGTATTTTCACCTTACAAATTCAAAATTAGGTTCTTTTCAATTTGGTTCCTGTGGAGCCAGTTGGAGGCTTACAGCTGCCTTTTGATCTCACATTGCCTCTGCCCTGAACACACAAACTGCTGAAGTTATACCTACCACCCCCATTGAATGTAAATTCTCATTGTATCATCAACCTTTGAACTAAACCTCTCTCACAATAAAACCCCTTTCATAGTACCAATTTTATTAGTAATATAAACATATTGCTTGGTAGCTGCTAGAAAGGTGTCAGTTTTCACCCCACCACTTGAATGCTGTATTCAAAAAATGCTAATGCACTCTACTTCTCTGTTTACATCTCAAAACTAGTACATATCAAAGCACCCAGACTAGCTGGCTTTAATCTAATATAAGACACACTCACAAACTAAACCTCTACTTTAAAATAAAAATATTTTCCAATAATATTATATACATTAATAGCTTCATGACAGGTGTTTTGTGACTGGAAGACTGTTACCAGTGGGGGCTCCACAGGACTCAGTGCTCAGTCCCTTGCTTTTTGTCATTTATATTCATGCTTTAAACTCAAATGTAGCTGGCATGATAATAAGGTTTGCAGGTCATACAAAAATTATCTATGTGGTTGACAGTGAGGAGACTGCAGCAAGATATAGATGGTATGGTCAGTTGGACAGAAAAGTGGAAAATGGCATTCAATCTGGAGGTGTGTGAGGCAATGCATTTTGTAAGGCATGACAAAGTGCAGGAATAGACAATAAATGGGAAGATACTGAATAGTGTGGAGGAATAACAGACCTTGGAGTGCATGTTCACAGATCTAGGTAGCAGGACAGGGTGACAAGATGGTTAAGAAAGCATATATCATGCTTTCCTTTATTAGATGAGGCTAATAAGAGCAGGGAAGTTATGCTAGGGATGCATACAACACTAGTTAGACCACAGCTTGAGTAGTGAGTACAGTCCTGGTCCTTACAGGAAAGATGTGATTGCATTGGAGAGGGTGCAAAGGAGATTTGTACGGATGTTGCCATGAGTGGAAAATTTTAGAAGAAAGCTTGGGACAGAGGAGGCTGAGGGGTGGCTTAAGTGAGGAGTATAATGTTATGAGGGGCATTGATAAAGTAAAAAGGGACAATCTATTTACCTTTGTAGCTGGGTCACAAAATTCGTGCCACACAAGTGTCAGACAATGACCATCTCCTACAAGGGAGAATTTAACCAATGTCCCTTAACATTCAATGGCAATCCCCCAGCCTGTCAACAACCTAGGGGTTACCATTGACCAGAAATTGAATTGGACTAGCCATATAAATACTATGCCTCCAAAAGCAGGTCAGAGGCTAAGAATTCAGTGGTGAGTAACTCACCTCCTGACTCCCCAAAGCCTGTCCACCATCCACAATGCACAAGTCAGGAGTGTGATGGAATACTCTCCACTTGCCTGGATGAATGCAGCTCCAACAACACTCAAGAAACTTGACACCATCCAGGGCAAAGCAGCCCATTTGATTGGCACCCCATCCACAAACATTCACTCCCTCCACCACCGATGCACAGTGGCAGCAGTGTGTAGCAGCTACAAGATGCACTGCAGGAATTCACCATGGCTCCTGAGACAGCACCTTCCAAACCCACAACTGCTACCATCTAGAAGGACAAGAGCAGCAGATACATGGGAACACCACCACCTGGAACTTCCACTCCAAGCCACACACCACCCTGCCTTGGAAATAAATCACTGTTCCTTCACTGTCACTGGGTCAAAATCCTTCCTAACAGCACTGTGGGTGTACCTGTACCTGTGGGACTGCAGTGGTTCAAGAAGGCAGCTCACCATCACCTACACAAGGGCACTTAGGAATGGGCAATAAATGCTGGTCTATCCAGTGATGCCCACAACCCGTGAATGAATTAACAAAAAATAGTAAGCACTGATTTGATGTAAGTGGTCGATGGATTATAGGGGAGTTGAGGGAACATTTTTTCACCCAGGGGTTGGTAGGACCTGAAACTCACCGGCTGAAGAGGTGGCAGAGGCAGAAACGTTCACCACATTGAAAAAGTACCTGGATGTCCATTTGTAGATCCGTGACCTGCAGGGCTATGCCCCTATTGCTGTAAGATGAGATGAGGTTGGGTGGCACAATTAGGACACGATGAGCTGAATGGTTTCCCTCTTTGTTGTAAATTTTCTATGATTTCTATAATTATGAAGGGTTTAGATAAGGTCAATACGATAAAACTTGCTTTGAGTGGGGAGTTAGTGATAAGATGCCATCAGGTTAAATTAAGAATGTAATGAGAGATTTTAAGAGAAATTTCTTTGTACAAACTTGTTAAAACACGTTGGGGATAATTCAGGCTGAGACCACTCAATCAATGATTTGAGCTTGAATTCAGGGTTTTCTTAGATTCTTAGAGGTTTAATGATATTTCAGTGATTTTAAAGTGATTCCCATTGTTATTGAGCAGCTCCTGTGAACTGTACATAGTGAGCACTGGATGAGTGGCTACGGAGGATACACAGGAGGAGGAGGCTTAGAGGTGACATGGGGAAATGTGAGGGGGCATGGGGTGGGTGAGGGGTGAGGTTTAGGGGGCCTTTAAATGATGTTGGGAACTGGGCTGCTGAGTTGGAAAACCAGCCAGCCTCTGCAGCTCACAAAACCCACTGCAAACCCAACCCATGCGTGAAGAGACGAAAATACCTTGTAAAGTCACAGATGCCTCAGGTGTGCATTTTGTGAGCCGTGAAAGTGAACAAATCAGGTTTTCTCAAGCCCAGGCAAAAATTTGGCCCCCGAACTCAGCCCTTAACCTTAACATGACGATTACAGACTTGTAAGGAAGGACATCCTTTCATACAATTACATTTTTTCTCTCAGTTATATTTAGCTCTAAGATCACTGCTGATTGTTATCCCTTTCATTGAATGATAGAAAAATAAATGGTTTTCTCACCCCTACATGAACAGGCAAAGTAGCCTAAAGGAGGGCAAAATCAGGCGCGCAATCCAGGTCGGATTTACTTATTTTCAAAAATCAATTCATCAAATAAAAATTAAATAGCCACAGGGGAAACTTCCAATAGGATAAAGCTTTGAAATCTTTCCCTTACTCCTCAGGTAATGTAGTAAAATTTCGGTGAATTCCTCTGGCATCAAAGAAAACATTGGGCAGGGTTTCGCCCTTGGTGGGGGTGCTCGGTGGAGGTGGTCGGGAAGCCGATCGCTGCATGGATAGCGAGCGGCTGCCTGTGCGGGCTGGGGGAGGAGGGAGAGCAGGCCTGGCGCGCAGTTCGTGCATGCATGCGAAAGATTGCTTCCATCTCCGAGGCACGGAGCTGCCTCAGGGAGATTGAAGGCACTTTTTAGAAAAATTAATAAAGACAGTAATAAAACATGTCCCCTCACGTGGCTTTGTCACATGAGATGAGGCACATTTTTAATTGCAAAATAAAGTTTTTATTTAATGTGTATTAGCTTTAGGAAATCTCATCTCACTTGTAGATGAGGTTTCCTATCAAATGTAAAGGTCGCTTGGCCTTTTTGCCTGCTCGCTAACCGTTAGGTTGAACGGGCAGCATAAATTTCAAGTTAATGAGGTTGTTAATGGACTTAATGGGCCCTTTAATTATTGGTGGGTGTGCAGCCGACTCCGGCGCACGCCCACTGAATGAAATATCGCGTGAGTGTGCGATGGCGTCAGGACTCACGCCCGACGTCATCGCGCATCATTTTACGCTCGGGCGTGTCAGGTGCGCGCCCGCACGCCGAGCGTAACATTCCCTCTATTATCTAATTCATTTAATGAACTTTGATGAAGATCTGAACTGTTAACCCTACCCTCTTTTCTCGGCAGATAACTGATCTGCGGAGTATATGCAGCATTTTCTGACTTTATTTCAGATTGCTAGAATTTGCAGAACTTTTCTTTTTAGTTTATTTCTTAGTGCCAACCAGTTGTGTTCTGTATCTAAGAATTCCACAATCTCAGTAAAACATCCATAATACCCCACAGAGTAACTAATTATATATAATGTAATAACATTCAGTCTGGTCCTTAACCGCATTCTTACTCTGCTATTTTGCTTTAAGATGTTCATGCACAAACCTGCATTTATTCACAGGTGCATCCTATTTTTCTACCAGTTGGTGGGAAAAGAAGATTCTTCAAATATTAGGTCTCATTTCAGGCTTATCAAATTTGCACTGACAGCTCCAGTTCTGCAAGCGCAGATTAAATTAAATGTTCTAACTCCTGAAACGCCAACTGTTGAAACTGAAGGGGTATATTGACCAAGTAAATGCATCTTGGGAGGCCTCAGATATATGGAGAGGGGGCAGCAAATAGCATTCAATGTAGATACTTTGACTGCCTGGCAACATGCCTTGTGGAACTGTTTAGAAGAATGATAGAAATTAGCTCCTGAGAGGCTCTGGGTGGCAGCTCATTGGGCTTTCAAGGCCTAATTACTAACATAATGTTTGCCCTCCTATTGATCGGTGGGCACTCAGAGCTAGCATGCAGCACATGCATGGCAGGAGTCTACCCATTATTGTACAGCCTCATCCCAGCAGTCCGGATATTGTTCTCAGAGTTTTCTTTTCCTGATTCTCAGTTTTGACAGTCTTTTTGTTCAAGGCAAAGGAAATCATTTTAGAGGACAGCCTGCGAACTTACATTTTAAATAATAGGTGGAGTTAAAAATTAATATTAAACGATATATCAAAATGTTTTAGGATGTGAGGCACAATGGAGCCTGTAGTGGTCACAGTGAATTGGTGAAATCATACTCGTAATGCTCTCCCACAAAGGGATGGAATCTGACACTGTATTCTCACACCAAACAGAACCCAGTAAAACGAGGCTCTGTCATTGTAAAATGGGCACACATTTCAGAAAGTCCTCTGAAGAAGAGTCATACAGACTTGAAACGTTAACTCTGTCCTTCTTTCCACAGATGCTGTCAGACCGGCTGAGCTTTTCCAGCATTTTTTGTTTTTGTTTCAGATTTCCAGCATCCGCAGTATTTTGCCTTTATTTCAGAAAGTCCTGTTGCTTGTTGAGAGAATATAGAGACCCACAGGATTTGTTCTTTCTTGTCTTTTTTCCTTCTCTATACAGTATAACACTTCCCACTTTCTGGATTTTATTCTTTATTTAACATTTATCTTGTTTGCTTTTGCCATACAATGTAATCAACATGCAACATTTAATCTTTAAAAACAGTTAAAAGAGCAGGCAATGTAATCAATGAAGCCTAGATGTAATAGTAATGCTACATCATGTAATAATAATGTGAAACTTTATCTTTATGGTCTTTGAATCATGCCAATTATAGACATGTTGCGAATAGATATAATCAATACTCCTAGTGCAGATTCAATATTGATACCAATCAATCATCAAACTAAATTGTTAGAATAAATCTCAATGGCCAGGATCTTCCCCCCGTTAGGGGGGGTTGTGTGGGAGCGAGCGGGCGGGTTCCCGACCAGCGCCCCCGATCAAGGCCGCGCCACCATTTTACTTGGGGGGCCAATTAAGACCCGCCCAGCGTGACGTCCACCAGGAAGCGCTATGTGCTCCCTGTGTGAGCCGGGGAGGGGATTCCCTAAGCTGGGAGTGCGCTCTTTCGCGCATGCACATGTAAGAGCATACAGATCTCCCTGAGGCAAAGTGCCGCCTCAGGGAGATCGGCTCAGCTTTGAAAATTTCAAAAAAGGGGAAAAAAAATTACTGACATGTCCACTTATGTGCCACTGTCACATGAGCTGGGACATGTCAATTTCTTTTATTTAAACATTTCATAAAAATTTTAATACACTCATGAAACCTCATCCTGCCCATGGATGAGGTTTCATGTTTTTTCAGAAGCCCGCCTGGGCTCCCGGCCTGCCTGCCAATCTTAAGGTTGGACGGGCAGGTCCATTAATCATGTTATTACTTTTTTAATGGCCTTAATAGGCCTTTGACAGTTCAGCGGGTGCGCAGCCGAATCGGCTGTGCGCCTGCTGACCTGAAAATCGAAATAAGAACATAACATAAGAACTAGGAGCAGAAGTAGGCAATTCAGCCCCTCGAGCCTGCCCCGCCATTCATTACGATCATGGCTGATCTCATTTCGGCCTCAACTCCAATTTCCTGCCCTCTCCCCATAACCTTTCAACCCATTACTAATTAAAAATCTGTCTATCTCCTCCTTAAATTTATCCAGTCTGGACGCACACCTGACGTCACCCTGCATCATTTCACGCGTCGGTGAGTGAGTCCCACTCGCCGAACAGGAGATTCTGTCCAATGTTTCTTTGTTTTGTTAGCAGACGGTTTTGTTTGAAAGGTCACCTTGATAAAACACATTTGCTTCTTTGGGACTAAATCCGAGTTAGAGACAGAAACATGAATCACTCTTAAGCGGAACAGAATCTGGGATTATTGAGATATGCATGCAGTCTGTTTTCCAGATTGCTGGTGAGATAGCTGTCGTTCTTAAATGTAATTCCAAGCTTGGCTGCCGAATATGCCAAAAGAGTTTTGAGAATAGCATTAAAAAAATAAGTTAACTAATGGTTATTAAGTTAAGGAGGCAGATGCATATTAACATGGAAAAGGTCTTCAGATGTTTCAGTTAAAGAAAAAAAGAAAGGCCTGCATTTATAAAGTGCTCTCCACAGCCAATTGACATCTCAAAACATTTTACACTTAGTGAAGTGCAGTCACTGTTGTAATGTAGGAAATGCAGCAGCCGACTTTGTGCACAGCAAACTCCCACAAACAGCAAAGTGATAGTGTTCAGATAATCTGTGTTTTGTGATGTTGTTTGAAGATTTGCCAGGACATCAGGGGTAACTCTTCAAAATAGCATCATGGAATCTTTTACATCCACCAAGGCAGGCAAATGGGGCCTCAGTTTAATGTCTCATCCGAACAATAGTAGCTCTGACAGTGCAGATCACCCACAGTATTGCACAGATGTGTTAGCCTTGATTTTTGTGCTCAAGGCCCAGATTGGAACTTGAATCCAGAGCCTTGTGATTTAGCAGCTAGGGTGTTACCAACAGAGCTACAGCTGACATGCATTTAATTTAGCATGGTATTTATCTAATGGATTAATGCAACTGGTTTTAGCAAGATAATAATAAAGCAGATAAAAATTAAACAAGTGTGAAAAACAAGTGCCGTGACAGGAAGTGAGACAGCTAAATAGTCTTATTATAAATTTTATGACAAACCTTAACTGCAGCCCAGTCAGTTTAATTTCGGTGGTGAGAAAGCTTTTAGATATATAATACAGGACAAAATGAACAGTCACTTGACAAGTGTGGATGCATTAATGTACCTGAACTTTACAGCCTTCTGGACTTAACATTGAGTTCAACAACTTCAGACCATGAACTCTCTCCTCCATCCCCACCTCTTTTTGATCTTCCCCTTTTTTCTATATTCATTTTTATTTTTTATTTATTTATTCCCCACTTTCATTATTATTATTTTTAAAATTTATTTCCATTTTTATTCATTGCTTTATCCCCAGCTTTTAGCCTTTTTGATCTTTTTTCCCCCACCCCCCACCACCATCCACTAGGGCCATCTGTCACTTTCCAGAGTGTTTACCCTGGTCCGGCCATTATCACATTCTGCTTTCCACTCTTAATGTCACCATTAGCACCTCCGTTAGCCAGTACCACCACTATTAACAACTCTTTGACCTTTTGTTTATGACACCTTGCACAATCTCTCCTTTGCCTCCACGTATCGCTAGTCTTCTCTCCAGCTTCTCCTATTTCACCCCCTTTAAACAGTACATATTTCACCACATTTCTACTTCCCTTTAGCTCTGAAGAAGAGTCATACGGACTCGAGACGTTAGCTCTGTCTTTCTCTCCACAGATGCTGTCAGACCTGCTGAGTTTTTCCAGCATTTTTTGTTTTTGTGTGGATGCATTAAGGAAAGCCAGCATGGATTTGTAAAAGACAAATCATGATTTAATAACGTGATTGATTATTTTTTGATGAGGTAACAGAGAGGGTTGATGAGGGTAATATGATTTATATGGTGTTACATGGACTTCCAAAAAGCATTTGATAAAAAGCCATGCAATTGGCTTGTCAGCAAATTAAAGGCCAGGGAATAAAGGGGCCAG
Source organism: Cetorhinus maximus (assembly GCF_964194155.1). NCBI lineage: Eukaryota > Metazoa > Chordata > Chondrichthyes > Lamniformes > Cetorhinidae > Cetorhinus > Cetorhinus maximus. Next base: position 32,090,165 of record NC_135885.1, on the reverse strand, counting down.
TAGCAACATAAATAGGAGGTTGGCTGAGTGACAGGAAACAGAGTAATGGTGTACCGTTGTTTTTTGGACTGGATGAAGGCATACAGTGGGGTTTCCCAGGGGTCGGTACTAGGACCACTGACTTTTCTTGATCTAGATTAATGGCCTTGACTTTGTTGTACAGGGAGCGATTTAAATATTTGCAGACGACACAAAACTTGGAAGTATTGTGAACTGTGAAGAGGATAGTGATGGACTTCAAAAGGACACAGGCTGGTGGAATGGGAAGAAACGTGACCAATGAAATTTAATGCAGTGGAGTGTGAAATGATTCCTTTTGGTAGGAAGAATAAGAATATAAAATAAAGGGTACAATTCTAAAGGGGGTGCAGGAGCAGAGAGACTTGGGAGTATAATCTTTTTCTGAGTAAATCAAATAAACAAATAAATCAATTAACTAAAGAGCCACTCCTTAAAGGGGTACAGTAATAAAAACAAAACTTTGAAGGAAACTTAACAAATTAAATTAAAATAATGTTCCTGGGGCTTATGGCGCACTCCAGCTCCTGTGGTGCTCACCAGCCGCGGAAGGCCTCAAGTGTACTAGCGGACACTGCATGCTCCCTCTCCAGGAACACCTGGGTGCGAATGTAGCCACAGAAGAGGGGCAGACAGTCGGGTTGAATGACCCCCTCAACCACCTGCTGCCTGGACCTGTTAATGGCCGCCTCAGCCAGGCCCAGGAGCAGTCTGACTTGGGGGTATATACGCACAAACTGTAAAGATGACAGGATAGGTTGACAACACGTTTAAAAAGGTATACATGATTCTGGCTTTATAAATAGAGGCGTGGAGTACAAAAGCAATGAAGTTATGATGAGTCTTTCTAAAGCACAGGTTACGCCTCAACTGGAGTATTATTTCCAATTGTGGGCACCAGGCTTTAGAAAGGATGTGAAGGCTTAAGAAAGGATACCAAAAAATGTTTACCAGAATGGTTACAGGGATGACAGTTATGAGAAGAGATTAGATAAACTGCGGTTGTTCTCCTTTGAGATGAGGAGATTGGGAGATTTCATAATGGCATTCAAAATTATGAGATGTTTAGACAGAGTAGATAGGGAGAAACTGTTCTCATTGGCAGAAGGGTCAAGAACCAGAAGGTGATTTAAGGTGTTTGGTAAAAGAAGAAACAGTGACATGAGGAAAAACTCTTTTATGCAGTGAGTGGTTAGAATCTGGAATACATTGCTTGAGACTGAGGCTGAGGTAGATTCAATCATGGCTTTCACAAGGGAACTGGATAATTATATGAAGAGAAAAAAAAGGCTGTGCTACAGGGAGAGTGGGGGAGTGAGACGAGCTGAATTGCTCTTGCAGCGAGCTAGCAGAGACACAACAGGCTGAATGGCTTCCTTCTGTGCTGTAACTAGTCTATGATTCTACGATAATTCCTCTTTTGAACTCTCACCATTGCAACATTTTTCATCTAGGTTATTGCATTCAGTTTTCTTTCTCAAGATTATCTGCATCAAAACTGTTCAATTTATTGAATAAGTTTGAATTCTGACAGCAGTAGAGTTCAATGAAAACAGGTAAAAAGCATTTGTGGTGAATATGGTGGAGCGCTCATTATACACGAACCTCCTTTTACTAAAAGAAGATCTTTGTTTAACAAAATGCTGATGTGATTCAATATATGAGTATTCCTGTTTAACAACCAGTTCAATCGTGCAAAGATTAAACAAATTTAAACAAGAGCTATCTGAAATGAGCCACATACTATTGTGCTGAGGAGTGATTGAATTCCAGACAATCAGCATACTTGAGATATGTCCTGACACAAATCCAAGTGAACATCTGTTTTCCATTCTCATGGTAGAGATAAAAAAATATTAAAGATGTGCTTCATTGACAACTTGAAGGATATGCAGCTTTTTTGTTTTCTAAACTTTCACGGTTGCCATGCCTTAATCATTGGTGAGCAGGCACAGTTCAAACAGGGTAAAGCAGCCTGCATCTCAGACTTCCATCTGTCTTGATGATGCTTCCCCAGGAATCCTCTGAGAGCTGAAAAATCTCATCTAGCAAAGCAAACAAATTGGATTGACATGGAGCCCCGGAACCTTGCACTCCATAAATTGCTTCATAATTCCTGGTATTGAAAAATTCTGAATGTATTTAAAGCTTCATGATATGCTCAGCAGAGGTTGTAGCTTGAGTATGGAATCTAACCCAATAAATCAGCATAGTTAGGTTATTAAACATATCATGGGCAGCAAAATTCAAATGCATTCAGCATTGTCCAATAAACCATCAGCCGTGCTGATGATGATTGGGAAGCAGGAGAGATGCTGGGAGAGTTGACCAAAACCAGGCTCAGGGTTTTGACGTAACCTTTGAGTGGTACGGTGAAGAGGAGATGTTTAGGAAGAGAATTCCAGAGCTCAGTGACGTGATGGCTGAAGGTTTTGGTACCAATGATGGAGCAGAGGTTGGGAGGAATATTCAGTAAATCAGAATCAGATAGCCAAGGATAAATAATGACAACATAAAATAAAAACAGAACAGTGCCAGCAAAACCCAGCATGTTTGGCAGCATCAGTGGAGAAAGAAACAGAGTTAATGTTTCAAGTCAAATAATTTCTCATTCGGAACTGAAGGGAGGGAGAAATGTGATAGGTTTTATGAAGTTGAAGGGGTGGGGGGGGGGGGTGGTGTAGAACAAAAGGGAAGGTCTGGGATAGAGTACTAGAGAGATTAAATAACAAAGATGCCATGGTATAAAAGGCAAAAGGAGTGGTAATGGTTGTAGTAAAGAAACAAAGCATTGGTCTAGAGTAGGTGTTAATGGCAGAATAAAGATCAGCTGTCTAAAAGCAAAAAACATGAAAACAAGACACAGACTGGCACTTGGCAAAAAAAAATAAAATGGGAACAGAGTTCATGGTCTGAAGTCGTTGAACTCAATGTTAATCCTAGAGATGCTGTTCCTCAAGCTTGTATTGAGCTTCATTGGAACACTGCAGCAGATCGAGGACAGAAAGGTTAATGTGAGAGCAAGATGGTGAATTAAAATGGCAAGCAACTGGAAGCTCGGGGTCATGCTTGTGGACTGAGTGGAGGTGTTCCACAAAGCAGTTAGTCAGTCTGCGTTTCGCCTCCCCAGTGTAGAGGAGACTGCATTCTGAGTAGTGAACAGAGTAAATAAAATTGAAAGAAGCACAAGTAAGTTGCTGCTTCATCCGAAGGAGTGTTTGGGGCCTTGGATTGTGAGGAGAGAGGAGGTAAAGGGCAGGTGTGACACTGTGATTCCATGGGAAGGTGCTGCGGAAGGGGGATGAGGTGTTGGAGGTAATAGAGGAGTGGACCAAGGTGTTTCAGAGGGAACAGTCATCTTGGAATGCTGACATGAGAGGGAAGGGGAAGATGTGTCTGGTGGTGGCATCAAGCTGGAGGTGGTGGAAATGGCAGAGGATGATCCTTTGAATGTGGAGGATGGTTGGGTAGAAAGTGAGGACATGGGGAGCCCTATTGTGGTTCTGGGAGGGAGGGTAAGGGGTGAGGACAGATGTGTGGGAAATGCATTGGCCAAGGTAGAGGGCCCTGTCAAACATAATCAGGGGGAATCCTCAGTTGAGGAGAAAGGAAGACATGTCAGGAGCACTGTTGTAGAAGTGAGCATCATCAGAACAAATGGGATAGAGGCAAAGAAACTGGGAGAATGGAATGGAGTCCTTACAAGAAGCAGTATGTGAGGAAGTGTAGTCAGGATAGTTGTGGGAGTTGGTAGGCTTACAATGAACATTAATAGAGCACCAATCTCTAGAAATGGAAATAGTGAAGCCGAGGAAGGGAAGGGAAGTGTTAGAGGTGGACCATGTGAAGGTGAGAGAAGGGTGGAAATTGCAAGCAAAGTTGATGAATTTTTCCAGTTCCAGACGGGAGCAGGAAGCAATGCCGATACGGCCACTGATGTACCAGAAAAAGAGTTGGGGGAGGGGGCCTTATTAGAACTAGAACGAGGAGTGTTCCGCATATCCCACAAAAAGACAGGCATAGCTGGGACATAGGAGGAAAGGCAGAGCACACATGAATGAAGAAAAGGCTGATTCCAGCCCATGGAGAGACTTAAATGAGCACAAGGACTTTGATATCAGGAAAAAGAATGCTAGTGGAAGTCAGCAAGTTTAACCATCAGCAGTTTATTTATTCCTTCTTGGAATGTGGACATTGCTGACAAGGCCCATCCCTCTTGAACTGAGTGTCTTGCTAGACCATTTCAGATGGCAGTTAATAGCTAACCACATTGCTGTGGGTCTGGAGTCACATGTAGGCCAGACCAGGTAAGGGTGGCAGATTTCCTTCCCTAAAGGGCATTAGTGAAATAGATGGGCTTTTATGGCAATCAATGATAGTTTCATGGTCACCATTACTGATGCTAGTGGATCCAAATTTTATTAATTGGACTTAAATTCCACCAGCTACCATGGTGGGATTTGAACCTGCACCCCCAGAGTATTAGCCTGGCCCTCTGAATTATTAGTCCAGTGACATTACCACTACCCCACCATTTCCCCCTAATCAATTGAGACAGAAAAGAAAATTAGATGATCTGGAATCTATTTGAGGGTTGTTCTTTTGGAGGTCATATGCATCCTGTTTTTTGTTCTATTTTTTCTTTCTAAACCATTTGGATTATCCATGTTATAATCTTTTCTTTGCCTTAGTAGTAGAATTCCTATTTCAGAGTCAGAGATGCAGGATTCAAACCACAGTGCAAGCAGCAATCAGAGTTCGACTCGGAATTCTCGGTTGCCATCCATCAGGATACTGATGTCTGGCTGGTGTGAGTGACTCCTCTTCATTGTATGACTTGTGTGAGCCTATAAAGCCATTCTTTCATGTAAGATTGCCCACCTTACTGGCTAGTTTACAGCATGAAAGGAGGGTCCCCATCAAGATCTGACAAATTATTAATTAGCCTTTAAATCTTTCCACTACTTCACCTATTCTCCAAGCATAGAGAGGAGCACAAAAAAACTTCTTCCTTCTGTATTTTCTTGCCAGAATTTCAGGCACTGTGTTTATCCATGGTTCCTTTGATTATCACCACCTGGACTGTATAAATCCTGAATAAACTGCAACCAGTAATGTTCCAGTTTTCCTTCATTCATGTGTGCTCTGCCTGGAGGCAGGTTCTTGGCTCATTGCCTGCTGATGCTTCATCCTCAGCTGTATTCTTGGCAATTTTTGATAGTGATGGTTTGGCATTGCCTTCCACTCTCAGAGGCAAGTGGAGGAGACAGGTCCCAAGTCTACGCCAGCTGGAAAAGGAATTGAAACTGTGTTGCCGGCATGAGCAACTCACCAAGGCTTCTTCGACAGGACCTTTCAAATCTGGACCTCTACAACCTAGAAGCACAAGGGCAACAGATGTATGGGGTAGGTTATGGATGTTTTCCTTAGAGCAGAGGCTGAGGGGGCGCCTGATAGAGGTATACAAAATTATGAGGGGCATAGATAGGGTAGATAGGAAGAAACTTTTCCCCCTAGTGGAGGTGTCAATAACCGGGGCATAGATTAAAGGTAAGGGACAGGAGGTTTAGAGGGGATTTGAGGAAAAAATCTTTCACCCAGAGGGTGGTTGGAATCTGGAACACACTGCCTGAGGGGGTGGTAGAGGCACCTACCCTCACAACATTTAAGAAGCACTTTGATGAGCACTTGAAACACCATAGCATACAGAGCTAGTGGCCAGGTGCTGGAAAATAGGAATAGATAGATGCTTGATGGCCGGCACAGACAGGATGGGCCAAAGGGCCTTTTTCTGTGCTGTATAACTCTATGACTTTATGACCACCACCTGCAAGTTCCCCTCCAAGCTGCTCACTATCCTGGCTTGGAAATAGATCACCGTTCCTTCGCTATTGCTGGATCAAAATCCTAGAACTCCCTCCCTAATAGCACTGTGGGTGTGCCTACACCACATGGACTGCAGCGGTTCAAGAAGCGGTTCACCATCACCTTCGCAAGGGCAACTGGGGATGGGCAATTAATGGTAGCCTAGCCAGCAAAGCCCACATCCTGGGAAAGAATATACAAAAACACACACTAGCCATCTAGCTAACTGAACTAACTAGCCCCCTACTGAAATGTTATACATTTTTGGAATGTGTAAATTCTAAAAAGTGAATTCCTTGGTGGAGAAGGGGAAAAAGAAAATAATTTATATAGTAGTTTTTAATGTAATGAAACATCCCAAGGCACTTCACAGTGGCATTATAAAACAAAACATGACACCAAGCCACCTAAGGAGGTATTAGATAAGATGACCAAAAGCGTAATTCTTTTGGTTAGCAAAATTCTATAGATTGCCAGTTTGTAATTATTAATTGAGCTAGTACCTACTGCTTTTTATCGGAGAGAATTCCATGCTGCTAACATCCTTTGTGTGAAGAAATGTTTCCTAGCTTCTTTCCTGAATGACAGGGATATGATTTTAAAACTGTGCCTTCTTATCCTAGGCCACCCCTCACCCTGGCATCAGCGGGTAACGTTTCTATGTACTGCACCAATTCCTTTCAAAATCCTAAAAGCTTTAATGAAATCATCCTTTAAACTTTTATATTATAGGGAATACAACAATAACAACTTGTATTTGTATCATGTCTTTAATGTAATAAAACTTCCCAAGATGCTTCACATCAGCATTATCAAACAAAATTTGACACGTAACTATTATGGGATATCAAGACAGATGGCCAAATGTTTGGTCAAAGAGATAGTTTTGAAGGACAGTCTTAAAGGAGGAGAGAAGGGTAGAGAAATGGAGATGATTAGGAAGGGAATTCCAGGGCTTAGGGCCTAGACAGCTGAAGGCACAACTGCCAATGGTGGAGCAATTAAAATCCAGTTGCTCGAGAGGCCAGAATTAGAGTCACACAGATATCTCAGAGAGTTGCAAGACTGGAGGAGACTACAGAGATAGGGAGGGGTGATGCAATGAGGGACTTGAAAAGGTGGATTAATCGAGGCATCTGGTAGCCAATGTATGTCAGTGAGCACAGGATTTTTTTTATTCATTCATGGGACGTGGGTGTCACTGCTTAGGCCAGCATTTATTGCCCATCCATAATTGCCCTTGAGAAAGTGTGGTGAGCTGCCTTCATGAACCGCTGCCGATGATGGATGAACAGACTTGGTGCGAGTGAAGACACAAGCAGCAGAGTTTTGGAGGACCTTTAATTTGCAGAAGATAGAATGAGGGAGGCTGGCCAGGAGTGCATTGTAATAGTCAAGTCTAGAGGTAATAAAGGCATGGATGTATGTTTCTGCAGTGGAAGAACTGAGGCTGGGGTGGAGTTGAACAATGTTGTAGAGATGGAGATAAGTGGCCATAATAATGCTGTAATATGTGGTCAGAAGCTCATCTCTGGCTCAAATATGACACTGAGGTTACGAACAGTCTGGTTCAGCTTCAGACTTTTGCCAGAGAGAGGGACAGAGTTGGATGCTAGGGAAAGGAGTTTTTAGTGAGAACCAAAGACGGTCTTCCCAATATTTATTTACAGTACTGAATGTTGGATAAGCAGGCAGATAACTTAGCATTGGTGGAGGAGTTGACAGCTGCAGTGGTGAGCTAGAGCTAAGTGTTGTCAGGGTGGATGTGAAAACTAATCTTGTGTTTTAGAATGCACCAAGGGGTCAACATCTAGATGAGAAATAGAAAAAGGCCAAGATAAAATTTTGGGTTACAAACATAGGGCAGAATCGTCCGTGCCTGCTGACATTGGGCATGAGCATCCACCCGCGTTGGTGTGATTGCACACCGACATGTTTCACAAAAACATGTAAAAAGGCGTGCACTTCGTGGGCTGCACTTTGAGGAGAACTTGGTAACGTTGCACAGCGCTCATGAGGGAGGCCTGTTGGACTTCAAGGTTGAGGCGTGTCGTGGGGGAAGGAGGGGGCAAAGGCTGCCCTGCAGTTGAGGCAACTTGGTTGGGGTGGGGGGGGGGGGGGGGGGGGGGGAGGATGAGGAGGAGGAGGGGGGAGGAGCGGAATGCTGTCCTGCGGTTGAGGTGACTTTGGGTGAGATGAGCAAACGCTTGAAGGTAGTACACAAGCACATGTGAGTGGGGGGGCAGTGCGGGCGAGGGAAGCGGCCAGACGTTAGGGACACCTTGAGTAAAAAGTGACCATTCCTCTGCAGCTGAGACAGTTCAGGCGCAGCCACATTGATAAGATTGGAGTCAGGCCTCTAGCTCCTCTGCCCACTCAAGCAATGCAAAGGCAATAAAGTGCCACTAAGGGCTCCAGAGCTTTTCACCCCTCAAGCACAGACTGCAAACTAATGAGCATTTTAGTGGACTGCAGAACAGTTGGACAACTGGGCACATTGTACAATCTCCTTGCTAAAGCTGGCCATGGAGCAGTCACTGGTGGAAGCACTCACAGCTCCTCGTAATGTCATCATTCTGGTTTGGGCCAATCTCCCCCATGGTTCAAGCTAATAGTGCAGTTTTGCAACACGGGTAAGAAGAATGCCTGCGCCTGAGCGGAGAGAACACCAATGGGCAAAGCTGCTACCAATCGGTTAGGTGGGGTGCGTCGGAGCAAGGTGGGGTTTCGGACAGCCATGCATCGCACTAATCTTTGGCCATCCAAAGTGGTGGCCAGCATTCTCCGGCATACGTTAAGGAGCCTTCAGACTTAACCAAGAGAGGTTCTTCGTACACCCATGCTAATCCACGCATCTCTCTCTTTCATCCTGCAGGATCATGGAGCCTGGTGAACTGACTGTAAGCCTCATGGCATACAGCGAGTGAAAATGACAGAGAAGGGAACGACTGAGGTGCCTGGCTGCGCAGAGGGAGGAGTAGCACCCTCCGGAAGAAAGGGCAGCTGGGGCTCCCGCATATGCCAAAGAGCCACAGTGAGCTGTTGCTGGTTGGAGCCTAGCTAGACCCAGGGTCTATAGACACTGCCTTTCATTCCTGCAGATGACCGAGAACCAGTGTCACCGAGGACTGCACATTTCTAGGGAACTGGTTGTGCTAGCTGCTGCAGGATTTGGCACCACGTGGACACAGAGGACATCCACTGCCAGTGGCTGTCAAAGTGACAGCAGCGCTCAATTTCTCCGCCAGTGGCTCCTTTCAGTGCTCCACAGGTGACCTCTGTGGGATATCACAAGCTTCCACCCACAAATGCATCCATGAGGTCACAGATGCCATCTTCGCCAGGGCACACAACTTTGTGCATTTCACCCAGGACCAGGAGAGCCAGGATGCAAGAGCGATTAGATTTGCACAGATCTCAGGTTTGCCACAGGCGCAGAGTGGCATCAACTGCACTCATGTGGCGCTCAGATCTCCATTGCAACATGTAGTCAACTATGTCAACTGTAATGGGCTCCATTCGCTGAATGTGCAGCTGGAGTGCGACCACCGCAAATGCATACTGCAGGTCTGCACACGATTTCCAGGAAGTGTACGTGACTCCTACATTCTCAGTCGGTCACAGGTCCCTGACGTCTTCCAGGGTCCACAGAGGCTGCAGGGCTGGTTCCTTGGGGACACAGGCTACCACAGAGGATGTAGCTGATGATACCCTAGTGGCAGCCTCAGACTGAAGCAGAGCGAAGGTATAACGAGGTTCATGCTGCAACTCGCAGCTTGGTGGAGCAAATCATCGGGATGCTGAAAATGAGGTTCCGGTGCCTGGACTGGTCTAGGTGAAGCCCTGCAATATAGTCCACAGATGGTGTCACACATCACTGTCACCTGCTGTGCCCTTTACAACCTGGCACTGCAATGGGGAAAGGAGCTGGCTGAGGAGGAGATGCAGGAGTTAGAGGTCTCCTCTGATGAGGACATCGATGGTGACAAAGGTGAGGAGGTCCTTGAAGGTGATGATGAGGCCCTCGCAGTGACCAGACGATGCAGGCACTCTCAGGAGGCCCTCATAGCTACTAAATTTCTGGATAATGATGATGACATGCAGTGAGGAGACACCATAAGATCCTCACATTGCATTTGTGAATGTCTGACTCCAGTCTGGCTTATGGCAGCGAACATACCCTCTGTGATAATGCTCCTGAAACTTTAAAAGCATCAGCTGCCTTTAGTAGCTGAACCCTTCAGGAGCACAGCATCACTGGTCACAGATGCAGGAGAGGGTGTCCAGCCCCACCTTAAAGGTGCTGAGAGCACACAGAGAGAACGAAAGAACTCTGACACCTGCCATCTGGCAGCAATAACGAGCACTGTCAATGTGCAGGCATCAGTAATGTGTCTAGGGAGTGTGAGGCCGGACCATCACTTTGGTCTGAGGGCTGCACAAAGCACAGGGAACAGGCCCTGGACTGAGACACCTGCCTTTATCTTGTGCAGAAAGGTTTCATATCTGAGTGACACGAACACTGCCCATCAGAACAAGGAGCCACAGGCAGGGAGACATTCTTGGGAGTTTATTGACAGTAGTGAACATTATGTACAAATGAATAATGCCCGTGCCCAGGTTGTGAGACTACATCTTCTTAATTGTCCTAACTCTGCTGCTTTGTCTTGGTGCTCCTCAGACATCCACAGTGGAAGTGGCAGCAGCCTGCTGACTATTACACCCTCTTTGTGCTGACCTTGATGGGTGCCCTCTGGAGGGCTGAGACCTGGAGGGGCCTGGCCCGCTTTTGGGGACCTGCTGTGTGGCAGTGACACCCTCCTCGATTTGTGGAGCTGGAGTAGCTGCGGTCACAGGAAGAGGGGGTTCGGATGGTCCGGACAAGCTTGGAGTCACATGGGTGGATGGCCTAGGGATGTGCATGTACTGATCCTCCTCCCTATGGGTGCCCAAGGGCCCCTGGCTGACTCCTTGAGGAGAAGGGGTAGCTGATGTCAGATCGAGCTGCCCTGCAATCCTCTAACGTACACACTGCTGGAGGCCACCTATGGTGTTAGCAATGGTGTTCAGCCTGTGCAACAATAAAGGAGCGACGTCCTGGATCAAGGTCTCCATGGCAGCCACCATCCTACGGCGCTATCAACTCAGTCTTTTTTTAAATTCATTCATGGGATGTGGGCTTTGCTGGCTGGGCAAGCATTTATTGCCCATCCCTAATTGCCCTTGAGAAGGTGGTGATGAGCTGCTTCTTGAACTGCTGCAGTCCATGTGGTGTGGGTACACCTACAGTGCTATTAGGAAGGGATTTCCAGGATGTTGACACAGTGACAGTGAAGGACTGGTGATATATTTCCAAGTCAGGATGGTGAGTGACTTGGAGGGGAACTTCCACATGGTGGTGTTCCCATCTATCTGCTGCCCTTGTCCTTCTAGATGGCAGTGGTTGTGGGTTTGGAAGGTGCTGTTGAAGGAGCCTTGGTGAATTACTGCAGTACATCTTGTAGATGGTACACACTGCTGCTACTGTGCGTTGGTGGTGGAGGGAGTGAATATTTGTGGATGTGGTGCCAATCAAGTGGGCTGCTTTGCCCTGGACAGTGTCAAGCTTCTTGAGTGTTGAAGCTGCACTCATCCAGGCAAGTGGGGATGATTCTATCACACTCCTGACTTGTGCCTTGTAGATGGTGGACAGGCTTTGGTGAGTCAGGAGATGAGTTACTTGCCGCAGGATCCTAGTCTCTGGACTGCTTCAGTATCTGAGGAGTCGCGAATGGTGCTGAACATTGGGCAATCATCAGCTAACATACCCGCTTCTGACTTTATGATGGAATGAAGGTCATTGATGAAGCGGTTGAAGATGGTTGGGCCGAGGACAGTACTCTGAAGAATTCCTGCAGTGATGTCCTGGAACTGAGATGATTGACCTCCAACAACCACAACCATCCTCCTTTGTGCTAGGTATCAATCCAACCAACAGAGAGTTTTCCCCCTGATTCCCATTAACTCCAGTTTTGCTAGGGATTCTTGGTGCCACTCTGTCAAATGCGGCCTTGATGTCAAGGGCAGTCACTCTCACCTCATCTTGAGTTAAGCTCGCTTGTCCATGTTTGAACGAAGGCTGTAATGAGGTCGAGCTGAGCGGCCCTGGCGGAACCCAAAGTGGGTGTCAGTGAGCAGGTTATTGCTAAGCAAGTGCCGCTTGATAGCACTGTTGATAACCCCTTCCATTACTTTACTGATGATCGAGAGTAGGTTGATGGAGCGGTAATTGGCCGGGTTGGATTTGTCCTGCATTTTCTGTAGAGGACATACCTGGACAGTTTCCACGTAGCGAGGTAGATGCCAGTATTGTAGCTGTGCTGGAACAGCTTGGCTAGGGGCGGCGCAAGTTCTGGAGCGCAAGTCTTCAGTACTGTTGCCGGAATGTTGTCAGGGCCCATAGCCTTTGCAGTATCCAGTGCATTCGGCTGTTTCTTGATATCACATGGAGTGAATCGAATTCACTGAAGGCTGGCATTTGTGATGCTGGGGACCTCCGGAGGAGGCTGAAATGGATCATCCAATCAACCCTTCTGGCTGAAGATTGTAGCAAATGCTTCATCCTTACCTTTTGCACTGATGTGCTGGGCTCTCACTGGGGGTTTGTGTTCCACACACATTGACCTTCACTGGAAGGATGTATCTCACAAACACTGACTCTCATAGGCACACAGGTTCCACAGACATTGACTCTCACTGGGGTATGGGATCCACAGACATTGACTCTCCCTGGGGTGCAGGTTTCACAGACACTAGCTGCAGCTTCCACAGGCGCTGACTCTCAGTGGATAGTGTGTTCCACACACACTGACTCATGGTGGGAAAGTTTCCCAAACATACCGACTCTCACTGGGATTTAAGTCCCACATGTACTGATTCTCACTGCCGTTCAGCTCCCACAAACACTGACTCTCACTGGGGCACACGTTCCACAGGTACTGAGTCTCACTGGGGATAGGCCCCACAGACAGTGACTCTCAAAGGGTTGCAGGTTCCACAGACACAGAAGTACGGATACCACCACTAGGAGCAGCCAGGACTGGTGAACAAAGCAGGTAGGGATGTGGGTGTGGGTCCACGGTGCAGGCCCAAGTCAATGGCGGGGGTGGGAAGGTCCAGCCAGGGTCCTGGGTCTGGTGGCAGTAGGCCTGTGTCGGCGGTGGAGTTGGGGGGAATGTCCAGCCAGGGTCCCAGATCCAGTAGCCTGCTGATCACTTCTGATGCCTTCTGATCACTTTTGATGCTTGCTGATCACTTTAGATGCCTGATGATCACTTGAAAAATGGTGAGAATGACAGTTTCTACGTGGAGGCCAACCAAAGCCAAGGCCATGGCACTATGGGTGGTCCAGCTCCTTCTGGGGGTGGCGGGGGGCGGGGGGGAGAAGTGTGGAAGAGCAATAGTGATAGGGAACTCATTAGCGAGGGGAGTTGACAAATGCCTCTGTGGCCATAGACGTGACTCCAGGATGGTATGTTACCTCCCAGGTGCCAGGGTCAAGAATGTCACAGAAGGTTTGCTAATGCTGTTGAGCTGGATTTAAAATAAATTGACAGGTGGATGGGAGTAGTTCAGGGGGAAGAGAAGCTGAGATGGAATTAGAAATTAAAACGTTAGTAAGTGAGGCAGAGGAAACATAGGCTAGATAAGAAAGAAGTGAGTTTATCAAGGTTTTGTGAAGGGGAGGTCGTGTCTCACTAACTTGATCGAATTTTTTGAGGAAGTGACAAAGATGATCGAAAATGGAAGGGCAATGAATGTTATATACATGGATTTCAGTAAGGCCTTTGACAAGGTCCCTCATGGCAGACTGGTACAGAAGGTAAAGTCGCACGGGATCAGAGGTGAGCTGGCAAGATGGATACAGAATTGGCTTGGTCATAGAAGACAGAGGGTAGCAGTGGAAGGGTGCTTTTCTGAATGGAGAGCTGTGACTAGTGGTGTTCTGCAGGGATCAGTGCTGGGACCTTTGCTGTTTGTAGTATACGTAAATGATTTGGAGGAAAATGTAACTGGGCTAATTAGTAAGTTTGCAGATAACACTAAGGTTGGAGGAGTTGCAGATAGTGAAGAGGATTGTCAAAGGATACAATGGGATATAGATCGGTTGGAGACTTGGGCGGAGAAATGGCAGATGGAGTTTAATCCGGACAAATGCGAGGTAATGCATTTTGGAAGGTCTAATACAGGCAGGAATTATACAGTAAATGGCAGAACCCTTAAATGCATCGACGGGCAGAGGGATCTGGGTGTACAGGTCCACAGGTCACTGAAAGTGGCATCGCAGGTGGATAAGGTAGTCAGGAAGGCATATGGCATGCTTGCCTTCAGTGGCAGGGATATTGAGTATAAAAGTTGGGAAGTCATGCTGCAGCTGTATAGAACATTGGTTAGGCCGCACTTGGAATATTGCGTGCAATTCTGGTCGCCACATTACCAGAAGGATATGGAGGCATTGGAGAGGGTGCAGAGGAGGTTTACCAGGATGCTGCCTGGTCTGGAGGTTATGAGCTATGAGGAGATGTTGGAGAAACTCGGATTGTTCTCACTAGAGCGACGGAGATTGAGGGGCGACTTGATAGAAGTTTACAAAATTATGAGTGGCATGGACAGAGTAGATAGAAGCTTTTTCGCAGGGTGGAAGAGTCAATTACTAGGGGACATAGATTTAAGGTGAGAGGAGAAAACTTTAGAGGAGATGTGCGAGGCAAGTTTTTTACGCAGAGGGTAGTGAGTGTCTCGAATTCACTGCCAGAGGAGGTGGTGGAAGCAGGTAGATAGTGGTGTTTAAGAGGCAGCTTGACAAATACATGAATAGGATGGGAAGAGAAGGATACGGACCCCGGAAGTGCAAAATGTTTTAGTTTGGCAGGCAACATGATCGGCGCAGGCTTGGAGGGCCTGTTCCTGTGTTGTACTTTTCTTTGTTCTTTAAATAGAATATATTTTAATGCAAGGAGCCTGAGGAATAAGACAGATGAGCTGAGGACACAGATAGGTACGTGGGAGCATGATATCATAGCTATGACCAAGATTTGGCTAAAAAAAGGACATGATTGGCCGCTCAACATTCCTGGTTATAGGGTATAGGGATGAGATAGAGAGGGGGATAGAAGAGGAAAGGGCGTCGCAATATTGATCAAGGAATCAATTATAGCAGTGAGGAGGGTTGATATCCTGGGAGGGTCATCAAATAAGGCCATATGGGTAGAAGTAAAAAGCACAAAAGGGGCAAACACGCTGTTGGGTGTGTACTATAGGCCCCCAAACAGGGAGAGATAGAGGATCAAATATGTAATCAAATTTCAGAGAAGTGTTAAGAATAATAAGGCAGTTATAGTCGGGGATTTTAACTATCCAAATATTAACTGGGATAGTTTTAGTGTGCAAGGGAGGGAGCAAAATTCTTACGTTGCATCCAGGAGAACTTTTTTAGCCAGTACGTAGAAAGCCCAGCAAGGGAGGGGGCAGTTCTGGACCTAATATTTGAAAATGAACCCAGGCAGGTGGAAGGCATATCAGTAGGGGAGCATTTTGGAGATAGTGACCATAACTCAGTTAGATTTAGGATAGTTATGGAAAAGGAGAAGGTTGGGCTGGGAATAAAAGTTCTAAACTGGGGAAAGGCAAATTTTACTAAGATGAGATACAATTTGGCCCAAGTGGACTGGGAGCAGCTACTTGCAGATAAAACTGCGTTAAAGCAATGGGAGGCATTCAAGGAGGAAATATCACGACTACAGGGCAAATATGTTCCCGTAAAGACAAAGGGGGGGAATCAAGTCTGGAAAACCCTGGATGTCAAGGGACATAAAAGGTTAGGGTTAAGAAAAAAAACTAAGCTTTTGGCAGATACCAAGGGCTCAACACGGCAGAGTCCCTAGAGGAGTATAAAAAGTGCAATGGGGAACTTAAAAAGGAAATTAGGAAAACTAAGAGAGTGCATGAGAAAGCATTGGTGGGTAGAATACAGGAAAACCCAAAGTTTTTTTTTTAAGTATATAAAGAGCAAGAGAATAACTAGGGAAAGAGTAGGGCCAATTAAGGACCACAGAGGTAATTGGTGTGTGGACCTGGAAGACGTGGGTATATTGCTCAATGAATACTTGGCATTGGTCTTCACAATAGAAAAGATTAACATAGAGAGGAGGTACTAACAGGTTTAGCGGCGTTAAAAGTGGATAAATAAACAGGCCTCAATGAGATGTATCCCAGGCTGTTGAGGGAGGAAATAGAAGAGGTATCAGGGGCCCTGGCAGTAATTTTTCAAATCCTTTCTGGCCACAGGTGAGGTGCCGGAGGACTGGAGGGCTGCTAGCATTGTCCCATTATTAAAAAAGGAAGGATAGACCAGGAAATTACAGGCCAGTCAGTCTAACCTCGGTGGTGGGGAAATTACTAGAAATAATTCTGAGGATACAGAATATATCTGCACTTGGAGAGACACAGATTAATCAGGGATAGTCAGCATAGATTTGTTAAGCGAAGGTCGTTATTGTCAAATTTGATCGAATTTTTTGAAGAGGTAACCAGGAGTGTTGATGAGGGTAATGCATTTGATGTAGTCTACATGGACTTCAGCAAGGCTTTTGATAAGGTCCCTCATGGCAGACTGGTTAAGAAAGTAAGAGCCCATGGGATCCAAGGCAAAGTGGCATGTTGGGTCCAAAATTAACTTAGAGGCTGGAAGCAGAGGGTGCTGGTAGAGGTATGTTTCTGTGGCTGGAAGCCTGTTTTCAGTGGGGTTCCACGGGGCTCTGTGCTGGGGCCCTTGCTGTTTGTGGTGTACATAAATGATTTGGACTTAAATATAGGGAATATGATCAAGAAATTCGCAATGACACAAATTGGTAGGGTGGTAAATACTGAGGAGGATAGCCGTAAACTGAAGGAGGATATCAACGGACTGGTCAGGTGGGCAGAAAGTGGCAAATGGAATTCAACTCGGAAAAGCATGAGGTAATGCACTTGGGGAGGGCTAACAAGGCAAGGGTACCATGAAAGGTAGGACCCTGAAAAGTACTGAAGATCAGAGGGATCTCAGTGTGCATATCCACAGATCCCTGAGGATAGCAAGGCAGGTAGATAAGGTGGTTATGGCGACCAATGGAATACTTGCCTTTATTAGCCAAGGCATAGAACACAAGAGTAGGGAGGTTATGCTGGAACTGTACAAAACACTGGTTAAGCCACAACTGGAGTGCTGCGTGCAGTTCTGGTCACCACATTATAGGAATGATGTCATTGCTCTAGAGAGGGTGCAGAAGAGATTTACCAGGATGCTGCCTGGGCTGGAGGGTCTGAGCTATGAGGATAGATTGTATAGGCTGGGGTTGTTTTCCTTGGAGCAGCGAAGGTTGAGAGGGGACCTGATAGAGGTGTATAAGATTATCAGGGGTATAGATAGGGTGGATAGGAAAGCACTTTTTCCATTAGCAGAGGGTTCAATAACCGGGGGGCATAGATTTAAGGTAAGAGGTAGAAGGCTAAGAGGGGAGTTGAGGAGAAATTTTTTCACCCAGAAGGTGGTGGGAGTCTGGAATTCACTGCCTGAAAGGATGGTTGAGTCAGAAACTCTCGTAACAAATAATCTAAGAAGTATTTAGATATTCACTTGCGTTTCCATAGCCTCCAGGGCTATGGGCCAAGTGGTGGAAAATGGGGTTAGTGGAGTCAGATCTTTGTTGACTGGCATGGACATGATGGTCCAAATGGCCTCCTTCTACACTGCAAAACTTCTATGAGTAAAGAGTTACAGACCTCTGACTGTCTCTTTGGACCTTCTGGCTTCTCGCAAGCCTAGTTTGCTTTAAGTCTGCATTCTGCAGCTTTCTCCCTTTAAGCTTGGAGCTTTTCTCTCAGTCTTAATTTCACTTAACAGGACCTTTCCAGATTCCTGTCCTTGTCCTTTGACTTAAATTAAAGGATTTTGGCCTTTCACCTTTGCCTTTAGGACCTCCCTGCAGTCCCCTCTCCCAGTTGGCTGCTGACAACTTGGTATCTCCCTTGAGATCCAGAACTCACTTGACATTCAATGTTACTTGAACTTTAGAACAACTTATCTAAGATTCTTAGACTAATTTTCCTCAGCAGTCTGCTAGTATGTGCGCTAGAAAGAAACTGCTTCCTTCACCTTGAGCAGAATGATCAACTGAACTCAGGCTGCTTTTGGTTTATTTGTGTATGTGGGGCCACGCTCTCTGGACCCCTGTTGACAGGCTACAGTAGTTTTCCTACCTTGTTCGTTTTAACTCTTGTTCAAGAATTGTAAACCTCATTAAAATGCAAACATCCTTTAAAGTGAAACTAAAACTGAAGTTCTCACTTTCTTAACTCACAAATACAGAAATACAAATTAAACATAAAGATATACCTTATTCCTAACACACACAAATACACATGGAACTTAATTAAACAATCTCTAGTTCCTAACAGTGATAGTGTTTGGAGAACCCATACCCAAATGAGAGTTAATGTTTTTGTGCAACCTGTATCCCAGTGAGTCAATGGGTTTGTGCAACCTGTACCCAGTGAGAGTCAGTGTTTGTGGGACCGTACCCCAGTGAGAGTCAATGTGTTTGTGGGACCCGTACCCCAGTGAGATTCAGTGTTTGTTGGACCTGTACCCCAGTGAGTTAATGTGTTTGTGGGACCCGTACCTCAGTGAGAGTCAATGTGTTTGCGGGACCCGTACCCCAGTGGGGGTCAGTGTTTGTGCGACCCGTACCTCAGTGAGAGTCAGTGTCGGTGGCACCCGTATCCCAGTGAGTCAATGTCTTTGTGGTACCCGTACCCCAGTGAGTTAATGTGTTTGTGGGACCTGTACCCCAGTGAGAGTCAATGTGTTTGTGGGACCATACCCCAGTAAGAGTCAATGTGTTTGCGGAACCCATACCCCAGTGAGAGTCAGTGTTGGTGGAACCCTTACGCTAGTGAGAGGCAGTGTGTTTGTGGAACCCGTACCCCAGTGAGAGTCAGTGTTGGTGGAACCCATACCCCAGTGAGAGTCAGTGTTGGTGGAACCCATACCCCAGTGAGAGTCAGTGTTGGTGGAACCCATACCCCAGTGAGAGTCAGTGTTGGTGGAACCCATACCCCAGTGAGAGTCAGTGTGTGTGGAACCCGTACCCCAGTGAGATTCAGTGTGTGTGTGACCCGTACCCCAGTGAGAGTCAGTGTGTGTGTGACCCGTACCCCAGTGAGAGTCAGTGTGTGTGTGACCCGTACTCCAGTGAGAATCAGTGTGTTTGAGACCCGTACCCCAGTGAGAGTCAGTGTGTTTGAGACCCGTACCCCAGTGAGAGTCAGTGTGTTTGAGACCCGTACCCCATTGAGAGTCAGTGTGTTTGAGACCCGTACCCCAGTGAGAGTCAGTGTGTGTGTGACCCGTACCCCAGTGAGAGTCAGTGTGTGTGTGACCCGTACCCCAGTGAGAGTCAGTGTGTGTGTGACCCGTACCCCAGTGAGAGTCAGTGTGTGTGTGACCCGTACCCCAGTGAGATTCAGTGTGTGTGAGACCCGTACCCCAGTGAGAGTCAGTGTGTGTGTGACCCGTACCCCAGTGAGAGTCAGTGTGTTTGAGACCCGTACCCCAGTGAGAGTCAGTGTGTGTGTGACCCGTACCCCAGTGAGAGTCAGTGTGTGTGTGACCCGTACCCCAGTGAGAGTCAGTGTGTGTGTGACCCGTACCCCAGTGAGAGTCAGTGTGTGTGTGACCCGTACCCCAGTGAGAGTCAGTGTGTGTGTGACCCGTACCCCAGTGAGAGTCAGTGTGTGTGAGACCCGTACCCCAGTGAGAGTCAGTGTGTTTGAGACCCGTACCCCAGTGAGAGTCAGTGTGTGTGTGACCCGTACCCCAGTGAGAGTCAGTGTGTGTGAGACCCGTACCCCAGTGAGAGTCAGTGTGTGTGTGACCCGTACCCCAGTGAGAGTCAGTGTGTGTGTGACCCGTACCCCAGTGAGAGTCAGTGTGTGTGTGACCCGTACCCCAGTGAGAGTCAGTGTGTGTGTGACCCGTACCCCAGTGAGAGTCAGTGTGTGTGTGACCCGTACCCCAGTGAGAGTCAGTGTGTTTGAGACCCGTACCCCAGTGAGAGTCAGTGTGTGTGAGACCCGTACCCCAGTGAGAGTCAGTGTGTGAGACCCGTACCCCAGTGAGAGTCAGTGTGTGTGTGACCCGTACCCCAGTGAGAGTCAGTGTGTTTGAGACCCGTACCCCAGTGAGAGTCAGTGTGTGTGAGACCCGTACCCCAGTGAGAGTCAGTGTGTGTGAGACCCGTACCCCAGTGAGAGTCAGTGTGTGTGTGACCCGTACCCCAGTGAGAGTCAGTGTGTTTGAGACCAATCAAACTCTCGACACTCGCCCCGACCGTGATTCCGCCACATTGTCCGGATGTGGGAAGAGCTTCCACCCCTCCCGCACCCACTCAAACCCGTCACCGATTTGGGCCTAACAGCACCTGGACCACCCCACCCCCCCCCCCCCCGCCCCCGCCCCCGCAATGGACAAACCCCGCCCCCGCCCGAATTTTGCTGTCTTGGCTGCTCCTTGCGGCGCCTGACTGCCTTGGTCTGCGCATGCGTAGACACTAAATATGCTCGAGCAGCAGCAAGAAGAGACCCTGAGCGGTCCTGCCCGGGGGAACACGGGACAAGTGCGGTATCGGGAACTCGGGCCCAGTTGATCACCCTCCGCCCTTGCCTCGCCGCCGCTGTCACTGCTCCAGTCCTCGGGCCTGTCTCACCGCCACCGCCAATCATCTTCCCGCTGCTCGCCGCTCCTCCAATCACAAGCTGCTTCTCGCCGCAAGAGGCAGCCTATCAGCAGCAAAGGTGGGAGAGAAGCAGCTTGTGATTGGAGGAGCAGTTCCTTATAGAATCTGCCACTACCACTTTCTCTGATTGCCCACCCGCCGTGATTGAATTTTTCATGAGTTTTTGAGGGTTTCTTTGAACACTGAACCAATCTGCTCGGAACAAAAATTAGAAACATGGAACTTGTGTACTTGGAAATTAACTCCAAGTGCACAACTATTTTATTCCTGGCGCATTTTTCTCTGTGTGGCATGGAACAAAGTATTATAAGCTGCATGTACATATATGGTCACTCATATACAGGAATTGGAAAATGACAGCACAATACACCATATTTTTGCTTCTTAACAGTGAGGGTATTAACCAGCTTGATATCCACCTCATCACAATAATTTTGGAGAAAAAAACAATGTTAAATACATATCCCCTCCATACACATTAATTATGTCTATAAAATTTATGCTCACGTGTATGTTGGACTCAATGGAACTTGGACGATTCTGAAAAGGAGGGATGTGAAATCGCTTTGCCAGGAGTCCAGTGGGCTACCGCCTCAGACATGATTGGTCAAGGCATCTTAATGGATGTGGAGAGGTCTGATTGGCATGGATGACATGAGACAAAACTTTCATCATTGGAAAGGAAAGGAGTTTCTTACAATGATAGGTTCAGGGGAAAAGGGTTTGCATCCCCACTGGTGATTTGTGCACTGACCCTATGTTAAATAATCTACACAATGCACGGATAACATACTGTTACAGTTGGGACTTAGAAAAATCCATGGCATGATATTGCTGATGTCAACTAATGTCTGAAACATGGTCAAATTGTGTTGTGATCACTAGAACTTAAAGTTTTTCTTCAAGAACAAGCTCTATGATCGCTTTTTATGTCAGTTGGATACTTCTGAGCACTTTGAAGGCAAATAAATGAAGCTAAATGATTGCAAATGATATTGCAATATGTGTGATTTCAATCAATGTCAATTGATAAATAATGATGTCAAGCTGATTGCTATAGGGATGTCTAATGATAACTAACATCACTTTTGAGCATAGGTGATCACAAATGTGATCATATGGCGCCTGTTGAATGCTGTTGAGCGATCTGGTTCAGTGTTCAGTCAGCTGCTGAGTCCAGGGATTCAGACATCACAGGCTGTGCCTTTGAATGTGGTTTGATAACTCAGTGTCAGCAGTTCATGAATTTAGCTGACAGCATGCCAAGCAGCCTACTAAATTTAAGGACCTTTCTAGAGGAATCTACACCCACATATGTGTGGTGTTATATGATCACCTAGTCACGGTGAGGAATTTTAATTGACAGAAAACATAGCGGTAATTTTCTAAGATTTCTTCTTGCAAATACTACTCCACACTGGGAGCACTGGATGATGGTACCATCAATTATACCTGAATCTGGCGAGAAGGGGAATGATAAATGCAAAAACTAAGCAGTTACTGCATAAACAGATTGAGATTTGTTTTGTATTATAATTCTATTTTAAGCTGTTCAAAACTGAAGCTGTGATATATATCTAAAGTCCATGCTTTCTTCGTTATTGGGAGGAATAATAATTGAAATAAACAGTGAAATCATGTTGAAATCGCTAAGCCAAAGGTAAGATTTGCAGCATAGTATTGTGGTCATTAAGTGCATCATGACTAGTTCATAAATCAATACACCCGAACCCTAGACATATGGTACTGTAATCAGTAAAGGAATGGAGTGTCCTGTCTAAAATTAGTGGACCTTAACAGCAGATCCATTGACATCATTGAAATCCACAAACTATTATCACACAGAAACATGTGTTTTACAGGTTTACAAATGTGCAATTGAAGAAGATATGAAACTACAACTGTCAAGTTACTTTGTGATGTGGCTCGGTTATTCTCAATTTGTACACGTCTTTTTAATAGGATTGAAATAGTCACAAAAAGTTTGTCTAGAAATCTGCTTCAGTTTACTAAAGCCAGATACGCATTTTTAATTACCTCACAATAGAAACAGGTTTGAAAAATCCTCCGCCATTTCCACCAACTCCAGCATGATGCCACCACCAAACACATCTTCCCTTCACCCCCCTTGACGGCATTCCGTAGGGATCGTTCCCTCCGGGACACCCTGGTCCACTCCTCCATCACCCCCTACTCCTCAACCCCCACTTATGGCACCTCCCCATGCCCACGCAGAAGATGCAACACCTGCCCCTTCACTTCCTCTCTCCTCACCGTCCAAGGGCCCAAACACTCCTTTCAAGTGAAGCAGCATTTCACTTGCATTTCCCCTAACTTAGTCTACTGCATTCGTTGCTCCCAATGCGGTCTCCTCTACATTGGAGAGACCAAACGCAAACTGGACGACCATTTTGCGGAACACCTGCGGTCTGTCCGCAAGAAAGACCCAAACCTCCCTGTCGCTTGCCATTTTAACACTCCACCCTGTTCTCTTGCCAACATGTCTGTCCTTGGCTTGCTGCATTGTTCCAGTGAAGCCCAACGCAAACTGGAGGAACAGCACCTCATCTTCCGACTAGGCACTTTACAGCCCTCCGGGCTGAATATTGAATTCAACAACTTTAGATCTTAAATTCCCCCTCCCCCCATCCCCACCCCGTTTCTTTCCCCCGCCCCCTGCTTTTTTTTTTCAATAATTTATATAGATTCTTCTTTCCCCACCTATTTCCATTATTTTTAAATCTAAAACTAAAACCTCTAGTCTTTCCACCCCACCCCCACTAGAGCTGTACTTTGAATATCCTGTCTTCCATTCTTAATTAGCACTTTTCTCAGACAAAGACCACCACCTTCAACACCTCTTTGACCCTTTTGTCTGTGACATCTTTTGATTATCTGCTCATCTCCACAATCATCACACCACACCCTCAATGTGTCTCTTCCCCCCCCCCCCCCCACCCACCTTAAACCAATTTATACTTCTCCTTTCTTCTAAATATGCTCCAGTTCTGCCGAAGGGCCATGAAGGCTCGAAACGTTAACTGATTTCTTCTCCGCCGATGCTGCCAGACTTGCTGAGTTTTTCCAGGTAATTCTGTTTTTGTTTTGAAAAATACTATGGTGATTGAGCCCAGCTGCAGTTATTTAACTGAGCAAACAGCTGAATTATTTGTTCAGATTGTTTTTTCTGGAAATTCTGCATACTGGTGCAGTGGCAATGTTGACAACTGCTGGGTACTAATCCTCCGTTATACAGCCTGCCCAGACTCTAAAAAGGTTATCTCATTGTGAATCCGAATAGAACAAAGCTCCCCTGCAAGGATGATCCTAGGATCTGTTGCCAGACTTGATCACCCTTTGACTTGAAGATGGATTTTTCACTTCCTCACATGCAGCAAACTGTTGCTGGAATCTCCAGGTAAGCCCAGGTTCCCCATCAGTCCCAGTACAAAAAATGATATCAGGATGGGGGGAAGGGGCTCCATCAGTAACTCTTTTGATAGCTGATCAGAAATGGATTCCATATCCATATCTGCCTCTGCCCCAAAATAACTTGGCACAATTTCCAGGTTAATATTTTAAAATAAATAATAGAACAGATGTTCGTGACAAATTTTATGATATTATTAGACCTAGTCGCCAATATGTTTATGGATGGTATGAGCATCAGGGACACCAAAATAGAGCCCTGTAGAAGTCTGCCAGATGTTGCTTTTTGGCCAGAGCTTCATGAATTACCAATGCATTCAGGAAGTAGGCAGTTTCCATGAATAAAAATTGAAACAAGCCACCTATTTCCATTATTTTTAAATCTACAACTGTAATACCTTGTCAGCCCTTCCACCCCACCCCACTAGAGCTGTACCTTGAGTGTCCTGCCATCCATTCTTAATTAGCACATTTTCCTAGATAATATCACCATCTTCAACACCCCTTTGTTCCTTTTGTCTGTGACATCTTTTGATTATCTGCTCCTATCACTGCTTGCTTGTCCCTACAACCACACCCCCCATCAACTTCTCTCCCCCCCCCCCACCCCCCCCAACCCACCTTAAACCAGCTTATATTTCACCCCTCTCCTAACTATACTCAGTTCTACTGAAGGGTCATGAGGATTCGAAACGTCGACTCTTTTCTTCTCCACCGATGCTGCCAGACCTGCTGAGTTTTTCCAGGTAATTCTGTTTTTGTTTTGGATTTCCAGCATCCGCAGTAGTTTTTTGTTTTTAATAAAAATAATACATTAAGAAGACCAACTGGTTTTTTGTGCATTAATAACAAGAAAAATAAAATCACACTCACTGTAAAAGTAATTCTATAGTAACTTTCAAACCTGGAAACTGTGCAAAAGTCAATGAAGATTGCAGAATTAGTATCATGTGTTATTCCTGATTCCATGTGCTAACTAATTTAAAATGTGTAGCTGGTCAGGGGTTGTTGATTGTTATTAATTCTTGTATAGATGTGAATCAATAGGATGCCTAAGAGCCTTAAGTTGGGTAGTGGCTATTATTTCAAATCATGCCATAGCAAGTAGAAAAAGACTAGATTGTCATAAAAATCCAAATGGCTCATTACTGTCTTTCAGAAAAGAAAACTTGCTACCCAACCCCACTTTGACCTGGTTTACATGTGACTCCAGTTCCATACTGTATAGCAGACTATAGATGCCCTCCTTGCATTAAATGCTGATTTGTACTGTTGTTCGCATCTGAAGAATAAATATAATAAGCATAACACTCTACTGGATACTTCATATTGCGAGGAACTACAATTTTGGATTTCCAAATCTGTTTTTACGTTTTATATGAAGTTCAGAAAAACAGGTCAGTGTGTTAAGGTTTAAAATCTGAAATTTTGGCAGTGGCCATCCAGTTCCTAGTTTCCATGGATTCAATCCACAAAAACCACCAATATTTCTTCAGAAAATATCTCCAACAAGATAACCACATTCATCTTTAGTCTGCTTTGGCTTGTGCTATATCTGATCAACTAATTCTTGATGATTAGGTGTTGAGTAGGTAAATATTGCATTTTCTAATTTGAACTTCTCATACAACATTTACGCCCTGTTTGCCCTCTCAAGTGGACATAAAAAATCTCACGACACTATTTCAAGGAAGAGAATGGGACTTCTCCCTGCTGTATTGGCCAATATTTCTTCTTCAACCTACATCATCAAAACAGAATTTCTGGCCATTATCACATTGCTATTCGTGAGATTTTGCTGTGTGAAAATTAGCTACTGTTTTGTTACGATCCCAGCTGACGTTAATACTGGACAAGTCAGATTCCAGCGTGAAACCTAGCTTGGTAGATCTTAACTGTTTTTTTTAGAAACCGTGGAGGTCAGTTACTGAACACATTCACAAGAGTCTGCCAGTATATTGTTGACACAAAAAATAAGACATTTGTTAAACAAGAAAAAAATTAACTCTATTACACTAGACCAAAAGGTTGGAAAGATTTCAATACAGACACCAGAAAGTGATTCAAACTCATTCTATTCCTTTATCCCAGCAACCCTTATACACACAAAATACCAGTGAAGATTTACCACTGCCTCAACACCAAGGCTTCTTGCTTGGTTTAGCTTAGTGTCAAACAGTTTTCTTCTGGCATACTTCTGAGCATTCACTAAATGCTTTTCTTCAGCTGGTATCTCTCCCTGTTTCACCCAAAAACTGCAATCTAAACTCACTATTACTTCAACTTCAGAGTAAACATATGACTTCCCTCAGCTCAATTCCCCAGCAGGCTTGCAGGATTTCTTATTAGAGAGAGATCAGACCTTCTGCCTTCACTCTCTGGTATACACACACTAACTGCCCACCCTTCTGTGTTTCCCTGTCTCTCAGTGTGTTTCTGGACATCTGTCACTAGGCAACAGCACAGTTTTCTCTCCTTTTTTTTCACTTCACTAAACGACTAATCCCTTGGTTACTCATCTCTTCACTTCAAGAGTTGTACAACCTCATTAAAAATGCATGTATACAAACGGGGCCCCAGACTTCCTGACACCCAGCTTGCAAAAACCTCTAGATTAAACTAAAACCAGGTTTCACCTTTCTTAACTTCCAAATATAAAATACGAATTAAACTTAAAGCTATACCATGTTCCTAAGAGTCCTACATTAAAACAGTGACTACACTTAAGGAGTACTTTATGGTTGTGAAGTGACTGGGAAGTTCTGAGATCATGAAAGTTGCTATATAAATGCAAGTTCTTTCTTTTACAAAGAAGTAGGTTTCAAGAAGGATTTTAAAGGAGGTGAGAGAGGTGGAGAGATTTAGGGAAAGAATTCCAAAGCTTAAGGTCTAGATGGTTGAAGGTATGGCTGCCAGTGGTTCATCGAAGGGAATGGGGAATGTAAAAGACGCCATAATTGATAGAATTAAGATTTCTTGAGGGCTGTAGAGCTAAAGGAGATTGCAGAGATAGGGAGGGGTAAAGCTATGGAGGAATTTGAACAGAAGATAAGCCATGGAACTACAGACCAATGAGTCTCACGTCAGTGGTAGGGAAACTATTGGAGAAAATTCTGAAGGAGAGAATCTATCTCCACTTGGACAGGCAAGGTTTGATCAGGGATAGTCAGTATGGCTTTGTCAGAGGGAGGTCATGCCTAACAAATTTGAATGAACTTTTTGAGGAGGTGACCAGGTGTGTAGATGAGGATAGTACAGTTGATATAGTTTATATGGATTTCAGCAAAGCCTTTGACAAGATCCCACATGGGAGACTTATAAAGAAGGCAAACGCACATGGGATACAGGGTAATTTGATAAGGTGGATTCAAAATTGGCTTAGTTGTAGGAGACAGAGGGTGATATCAGAAGGCTGCTTTAGTGACTGGAAGCCAGTGTCCAGTGACGTACCACAGGGATCTGTGCTGGGTCCCCTATTATTCATCCTTTATGTAAACGACATAGATGACTATGTGGGGGGTAGGATTAGTAAGTTTGCGGATGACACAAAGATTGGCCGGGTGGTTAACAGTGAGGTTGAGTGTCTTGGGCTACAGGAAGATATAGACGGGATAGTCAAATGGGCAGATGGAATTTAACCCTGAAAAGTGTGAGGTGATACACTTTGGAAGGAGTAATTTGACAAGGAAGTATTCAATGAATGGCATGATACTAGGAAGTTCTGAGTAACAAAGGGACCTTGGCGGTATGTCCATAGATCTCTGAAGGCGGAGGGGCATGTTAGAGGGGTGGTGAAAAAGGGCATATGGGACAATTGCCTTTATCAATTGAGGCATAGATTACAAAAGTATGGAGGTCATGTTGGAGTTGTATAGAACCTTGGTGAGGCCACAGCTGGAGTACTGTGTGCAGTTCTGGTCACTGCATTATAGGAAGGATGTGATTGGACTGGAGGGGGTGCAGAGGAGATTCACTAGGATGTTGCCTGGGATGAAACATTTAAGTTATGAAGAGAGGTTGGATAGACTTGGGTTGTTTTTGTTGGAGCAGAAAAGACTGAGGGGCGACCTGATCGAGGTGTACAAGATTATGAGGGGCATGGACAGGGTGGATAGGGAGCAGCTGTTCCCCTTAGTTGAAGGGTCAGTCATGGGGAGACATAAGTTCAAGGTGAGGGGCAGGAGGTATGAGGGGATGTGAGGAAAATCTTTTTTACCCAGAGGGTGGTGATGGTCTGGAATGCACTGCCTGGGAAGGTGGTGGAGGGGGGTTGCCTCACATCCTTTAAAAAGCACCTGGATGAGCACTTGGCATGTCATAACATTCAAGGCTATGGGCCAAGTGCTGGTAAATGGGATTAGGTAGGTAGGTCAGGTGTTTCTCAGGCGTCGGTGCAGACTCGATGGGCCAAAGGGCCTCTCCTGCACTGTGTGATTCTGTGATTCTGTGAGAAAGATGCTAATTGAGGCAAAGTAGACCAGTGAACACGGGTAATAGGTGAGTGAGAATTAGTGCTGATTAAAATACAGTCTGAGAACATAGAGGGAATGGAAGAGTTGAGAGAGATATAGGGAGATAGAACTGGGCATGTGCATGTGAAATATGATGTCATGTCTTTGGACATCATAAAATAAGCATTATATGTTATTGGAAACACAAGTGTAATTGGTATAGTCCATCACTGATTATGTGCTAACTTTATCCAGAATTCCAAAGGTTCATGGCATTATTTCTGGAGATAAAAGCTTTTTCATGTTTGACATAGCCATTGTGTTGAGGCCAACCACAGATTACATCTGAAAAATGTTTTCCTTCACTGACGCGAGTTTACTGAGACTGTCAAATGTAAATTTTGGCTGTAAAGTATTAAGCATTAGAACATCTTAAAGGCTTCTGTAAGAAAATGCAACAGCCCTTACCCTTTTGATTTTAGAAGATCAACTTTGTCATAGATATCAATTTAAATTAAATGCCCTTGTCAGATCCAAAAGAGTAAGTCAGTAGTTTAATATTTAAATTCTTTTCGAATTTCTGACTTTTTCTCTTCCCTTTTAGAGTAGATTAGCACAGTCTGCTTCAGGATAGGAAAAAGTTACAGACTGACCTTATTAGTACTAATCTTTTAGTTGGTCTAAACTAATACTGTGAAGAAATCTATCTACATTTATTTTCTTTCAGTCCATATTGAAAGGTAACTTTTTAGTGTATTGAAGATTCTAACGTTACATGTTGGATGCCTGTCTCATTCCTGTTCCAATACTTCAACTATTAAGAAATTCTTGTGGAGCATTTTGTTGCACTGTTTGAATTCATCTGAAGCTGCTTTTGGATTCTAATCACACTGCGTGATTCAGTTATTGGCCTTTGAAAAAACAATCTACAGCTATACACTACACTGGGATTCACATCTAATGAATGATCTGACTTCTAATGTGCCAAATTCCATAGAAGTTCTGCTGGCATCCCACCGTTATTCCTTCAGCAGACTGGCGTAAACACAGAAATTGGTAGAGACATGATTGCAGCGGGTTCCCATTGTTTCTGGGCGTTTGCGACTTTCCTTGTAAGAGGCAGAACTTCTGCCCACCCCTAGCTGGGCAAATGCTACTGGGGACATGGAGCCAGGTGCAGTGGTTTTCTACATCAGCAGGAGTTTCCACTAGTCTAGTTCAGTCAGGACCTGACAGACCTGTGGTAGTCGAGTAAGCTGAGGAATTTCAGCATCCACATGAATAAGTATGGGCCATACTAGTTGGTCCCAGGTCAGCGAAGCAGTTTGGATTCCTGAGTAAAGGAGACAATTAAAAAAAAATGGCATTGATTTCCTTACATGAGGGCCGCAAGGGACATGACTGAGACTGGATCCAGGTAACACCTACCCAGTGGCAGATGGGCAGTTAAATTTTGACTGTACATAGTAACCAAGTATCGGAGACATGCCTGCCTACCTGCGTGCCCCAAAACAACAACAATGTACAATAATATAGTGCCTTTAAAGGAACAAAAGGTCCCAAGGCATTTCACATGAGCATTATAAAGCAGAACATGAGCCACGTAAAGAAATATTTGAGCTGATGACCAAAAGCTTGGTCGAAGAGGTAATTTTTTAAAGTGCGCCTTAAAGGACAAAAGTGAGGTAGAGAGACAGATAGGTTGAGGGAGGAAATTCCAGAACTTAGAGCCTGGGCAGCCAAAGGTGCAGCTATCTATGTTGGAGCAATTAAAATCGGGGATTAGAGGAGTGCAGATATCTTGGAGCGTTGTGATGTTGGAAGTGATTCCAGAGGTAGTGAGGGCCGAGGTCGAGGGATTTGAAACAAGGATGAGAATTTTAAAATTGAGGTGCTGTTTATCCTGAAGCCAATTTGGTCTGTGAGCGCAGGGTGATGTCTGAGTGGGACATGGTGGGAGTTAAGACATGGGCAGCAGAGTTTTGTTGACCTCAAGTTTACAGAGGGTAGAATGTGGGAGGCTATCCAGAAGCATGGTAGAATAGTCAAGTCTAGAAGTGGGAGGTGGTGGTTCTGTCACTGGACTAGTAATCCAGAGACTCAGGCTAGTGCTCTGGGGACAATGGTTCAAATCCAACCATGGCAGCTGGTGGGACTTAAGCTCAATTAGTAAATATGGAATTAAAAAGCTAGTCTAATGAAATCATTGTCGATTGTCATAAAAACCTTGGTTCACTAATGCCCTCTACAGAAAGAAATCTGCTGTCCTTATCTGGTCTGGCCTACATGTGATTCCAGACCCACAGCAATGTGGTTGACTCTTAAATGGCCTCTAAAATAGCCTAACAAGCCACTCAGTTGTGTCAAACCACTACAAAATCTAAAAGGAATTAAACTGGACACATAACCTGACATTGACCAAGGCACCGGAAACGGCAACAGCAAACTCAACGCTGTCAACCCTGCAAAGTCCTCTTCACTAACTCCTGGGGGCTTGTGCTAAAATTGGGAGAGCTGTCCCACAGACTAGTCAAGCAACAGCCTCACATAGTCATTCTCATGGAATAATACCTTACAGACAATGTCCCAGACACCACCATCACCATCCCTGGATATGTCCTGTCCCACCAACAGAATAGATCTAACAGAGGTGGTGGCACAGTGGCATACAGTTGGGAGGTAATTGCCCTGGTCATTCTTAACATGTGCTCTGGACCCCATGAAGTCTTGTGGCATCAGGTCAAACATGGGCAAGGAAACCTCCTGCTGGTTACCACCTACTGTGCCCCCACCTCACCTGATGAATCAGCACTCCTTCATGTTGAACACCACTTGTGGCAAGCAACAAGATAGAAAAACCTGCTTGACTTCGTAGTCACCAACCTGCCTGCCACAGATGCATCTGTCCATGACAGTATCGGTAGGAATGACCACCACACAGTCCTTGTCAAGATGAAGTGCTGTCTTCATGTTGAGGGCACCCTGTATTGCACTACCACCATGCTAAATGGAATAGGTTTCAAATAGAGCTAGCAACTCAAAACTGAGCACCCATGAGGCGCTGTGGACTATCTGCAGCAGCAGAATTGTATACAACCATAATCTGTAACCTGTTGGTCCGGCATACCCCCCACTCTAACATTATTATCAAACTGGGGATCAACTTTGGTTCAATGAAGAGTGCCGGAGGGCATGCCAGGAGCAGCACCAGGCATACCTAAAAATGAGGTGTCAACCTGGCGAAGCTACAACACAGGACTACTTGCGTGCCAAACAGTGGAAGCAGCATGTGATAGACAGAGCTAAGCGATCCCACAACCAACGGATCAGATCTAAGCCCTGCAGTCCTGCCACATCCATTCATGAATGCTGGTAGACAACTAAACTCATTGGAGGAGGAGGCTGCACAGATATCCCCATCCTCAATGACAGGGAGCCCAGCACATCAGTGCAAAAGACAAGGCTGAAGCATCTGCAGCCACCTTCAGCCAGAAGTGCCGAGTGGATGATCCATCTCAGCATGAGATCCCCAGTATCACAGATACCAGTCTTCAGCTAATTTGATTCATTCTCTGTGATATCAAGGAATAGCTGAAGGCATGGATACTGCAAAGGCTTTGGACCCTGACAATATTCAGGCAATAGTACTGAAGACTTGTGCTCCAGAACTTGCTGCGCCCCTAGCCAAGCTGTTCCAGTACAGCTACAACATTGGTATCTACCTGGCAATGTGAAAAATTGTCCAGGTATGTCCTATCCACAAAGAGCAGGGCAAATTCAATTCGGCCAATTACTGTCCCATCAGTACCCTCTCGGTCATCAGCAAATTAATGGGAGGGGTCGTCAACAGTGCTATCAAGCAGTACTTACTCAGCAATAACCTGTTAAATGGCACTTTGTTCATGTTCCGCCTGGCTCACTCAGCTCCTGACATCATTATAGCCTTCGTCCAAACATGTACAAAAGAGGGAAACTCAAGAGGTGAGGTGAGAGTGACTGCCTTTCACACCAAGGCAGCATTTAACAGAGTGCAGCATCAAGAAGCCTTGGCAAAACTGAGGTCAATGGGAGTCAGAGGTAAAACGATCAATTAAATATTTAAAAAGCTGCTAAAAAATCTCCATGCATCACAATCAAACACCTGAAAATATAGCTGATAAAAATGCTGTCCACAGACATGTTTATTTTATTTCATAACGGAAAATTCATCCCACCTTTGGATGAGGTTTGATGAAAAATTTAAAGGCCACCTGGCCGATTCACCCATCTGCCAACCGTAAGGTTGAACAGGCCACGAAAAGTCAGAGACAATTGCCCCGTTAATGGGCTTAATTGACCTCTTAATTGTCAGCAGGTGCGCTTCTGACTTTTGCACGCGCCTGCTGAGTGAAATATCACAAGGGTGCACATTGACGTTGGGACGCTTGCCCGATGTCATTGCGCACGATTTTACGCCCAATAGGGTTAGCCACGCCCCCGCCCAGGGGATGTAAAATTCTGCCCTAAGCTTGTAATGGAGCCAGAAGGTTTTGCCTTACTTCATTAAAAGATTTAAATCGTTTATGTCGTTCCCAGATGAAAAGAAGTTGAAAGCCAATTGTAAACAAAAGGATTCCTTAACATAGCCAGCAATTCTGGGAGAGGAGTTCGTAAAACCCCATCACAGATATATATTATTCATATTGGTTACAGAATCAGAGAGTTGTGTTGAAGGTGAACATAATTAGTTTGCATTTTTGTTTGAATCATCACAAAGCATGTCATATTGTCATATAGATGGGCTGTGGTGGTTAGAAAGTTCTTTCGCTTAATTTACCTGGGCGTTTCTCAGAGAAGGCTGTTGCAGTTTTGGTCTTGTGTGGGCTGCAGCTCACTGAGTTGAGGGAGAAAAATGTTAGTCAGGCCTGCATCTTAAGCAGAGAAAATAATAACTTTATCATTCAGTGCACAGCATGCGGGTGGGAGCTTGAGCTCAGTTTGGAGACTTGGACATCGTGTGAGGTGAAATGGGGCTGGAAGATTTACCTAGCTTGGAGCTAGAGAAAGAAATCTACAGTAACCCTTACAGTGAAAGGCAAAAGCAATCAGCTTGGAACGGACAGAGAGAAAGCATCTGCCAGGAGCTTGGTGTCAGCTGTGGGACCAGCAGCTGTACATAAGCTGTGGGAGCATAGAGGGTCATTAGGAATCAGGGGTGATCCTGACATTTAAATTCCTAAGCAAGAAGGCAGTGAAGCTCATGCGTGAACTGAGGAGTCCACAGTTTTGAGGTCATAAAGGAAAGCGGGAGGGTTGTTTAGCGAAAAGTTAATGGAAGGATCTCCGTAAATCTTGTACCTTGAAGAATAGCTGGAACGCTGAGGAGAAATTAAAGTGAATTCAGGAGGTCTGTGGCTTTGGGTTGACCCAGGAGGGGTGAATGAATCTTCAAGATTCTTGTAAAGTATAAGGGAACTCTTTGGGTTGGGGGTGGGGGGGTGGGGTAAAGTAAAAGTAGAACTGAGTTTATAGCATAAGTCTTCATAAACTATAGTGTTGTTAGTGGTGCTTGTTTTTTAAAAATTTTTAATATACAGTAAAGTTTGTTTTGTTAAAAAAGGTGAAATCCTGTGGCATAGTTGTTTCAGTTAATCACATTAACGGCCTCTAACAGGTTTGTAATAATAAACTGTTTATCTTTCATAATTTGTATAGTAAACAAACCATTGTTGGAAAGGAAAATATATATGATCTAGGACAGCAAAATTATATGTGGGATAATGTCATAATGGAGAAGTTGATTCTCAAATTTAAAGCCTGAAGAGTCTTTGGTACTATTCCAGTATAAGGAGTGGTTACTCCAACTTAAAGAGCTTGTGGCCATATTTTATTTCCTAAAAAATGGTTGGCAGCCCCACTCCTTACAAACTATTAAACCCCAAGAAATATCAACAGGAAGAAAAGGATGTCAGTCTAAAATAAATGATCAATCTGATCTTGTTCGTTTGCTCCTGGGTGGGTTAGGTTAAAATTATCTCCCCTTTGTGCGTCCTTTGTGCGACAATGTCTCTGGCTATTTTTGTGGGGATTCCTCCCTGGGAGGGGGTATGTTGGAAGACCACTAGAACCCTTGAGGAACTTCAGGGCCATTGGCATTTTTATTATTTGAATAGCCACATAACTCATATTCACCACACCAGGTATCAAGGTTATTACTCAGAAATTAGCTCTTAAATATACAGGGTCACTATGGGTGATAGACTACACGTCTGAATCAGATATTTTGATTGAAAACCGAGAAACTACTTACAACTGAAAGAAGGCACCATATTGGAATAAATTCCAAGACAATGAGTTTGAAAGAACCCCTGCAAGAACCATTACCCTTAAGAGACAAATTGGCAAAAGTAGATACAAACAACTGCCAATTTTAAATTTTTTTTCATCTTTCTGTTCCTGAAAGAGGTGACGCATTCCAGAATCTGGTTCCATGTGTGTTTCATTGTTGTTGAATGTTAGCAGTGAACATCAACAAGCTATTTGGCAGAAGACAACTTAGTTTAGCTCAATAATATTCTCACTAAGCAGCCATATGTGTGTCTTGTCCAGCACCAGTCACTTGATATAAATCAGAAACATAAATCTTGACTCATTCTTCCCCCTTCCAGATGGAAACTGCATATGGAAGGTGGGATTGCACAGATTAGGCTGTTGTTTCAATGCACATGATTTGGGAGGATGACTGATTTGTCTTTCTAGTCACCAAGACTCCAGGTTGGCTAGCTCTCAAATTGTGTTATGAGACATCTCTGGACCAAATCACAAACAGAGTTTGAGTGTTCTGCATAATGGTTTTCCAAAATACACCCAAGAGGCCTGCCATAGTGGGAATGGCAATTAATACCATGACCTGCTAGCAGGAGGTTGGCATAATCAACAAGTAAAATTAAGCATATCAGGCAGATACAGGAGACACATGTCACAGAAACAGTGTAATGGATTAAATGAGACAGAGAAGTATCACACGAGACAAAAACAAAAACAAAAATACCTGGAAAAACTCAGCAGGTCTGACAGCATCTGTGGAGAGGGATATAGTTGACGTTTCAAGTCTGTATGACCCTTCATCAGAACTAAAACACATAGAAATGAGATGAAATATAAGGTGGTAGAAGGGGGTGGGACAGGAGAGCTCGATAGGGGGCCAGTGATAGGTGGAGGCCAAGAAGAGACTGCCAAAGATGTCATAGACAAAAGGACAAAGGGGTGTTGACAGTGGTGATATTATCTAAAGGATGTGCTAATGGGGACATTAAGGAAAGCAAGCTAGTGGCAGATGGCCCTAGTGCAGGTGAGGTGGGGGAAGGGATCGAAATGGGCTAAAAGGTGGAGATGAAACAATAGATCGAAATAAATTTAAAAATAGGAGGGAAAAGAAAAAAATATAGTGTAAAAAAATTATAAATTATTGGAAAAGGGGGGTATCGGAAAGGGGGTGGGGATGGAGGAGAGAGTTCATGATCTAAAGTTGTTGAACTCAATATTCAATCCGGAAGGCTGTAAAGTGCCTAGTCGGAAGATGAGGTGCTGTTCCTCCAGTTTGCGTTGACCTTCACTGGAACATTGCAGCAGGCCAAGGACGGACATGTGGGCATGAAAGCAGGATGGTGTGTTGAAATGGCAAGCGACAGGGAGGTCTGGGTCATGCTTGTGGACAGACACCTTTCGGGACTCATAGCCGGTGTATGGGGGTAAAGGAACTAATTGGTTGCCTTCAGGGCTGCTGTCCTGTAAAATTGACTGCACGCCATCAGGAACTGCCAGAGGGGGGGTTTCCCTCCGTGGGCCAAAGAATGCCCAAATAGAAGGCCCCGTCCACCCACAGCAAGGGTGCCAGCATTCACCTGGCAGTTTTCCTATATGTTGGAGGGCTCGCTGCCACTGGTAAAATGCCTGCGACAGCAGGAAGAGGCCTTGAATTGGCCACCTAAGTGCCTCATTTGGCCTCTGGGCAGGAGGGCCAAAAAGGAATGAAGCCAGATGGATAACTTGGCATTAACCTAGGCACCAGAAATGACAATGGCAAACTCAGCCCTGTTGACCCTGCAAAGTCCTCCATACTTATACCTGGGGGTTTGTGCCAAAATTGGGAGAGTTGTCTCACAGGCTAGTCAAGCAACAGTCTGACATAGCCCATACTCATGGAATCATACCTTACAGACAATGTCCCAGACACCACCATCTCCATCCCGCGGTATATCCCATCCCCCTGACAAACCCACCAGAGGTGGTGACAGTGGTATACAGTCAGGAGGGAGCTGCCCTGGAACCCATGAAGTCTCATGGCATCAAGTTAAAAATGGGCAAGGAGACCCTTCTGCTGGTTACCAGTTACCAGCGCCCACCCTCCACCACAACTCCTGCCCCCAAGGTGATGAATCACTGCTCCTCCATGTGGAACATCACTTGAAAGAAGCACTGAGGGCGGGAAGGACACAGAATGTACTCTGGGCGGAGTCTTCAATGTCCATCACCAACAGTGGCTTAGTAGCACCACTACAGACTGAGCTGGCTGAGTCCTAAAGGACATAGCTGCTAAACTGGGTCTGCAGCAAGTGTTGAGGGAACCAATAAGAGGGCAAAAACCTACTTTACCTTGTCCTCACCATTCTAACTGTTACAGATGCATCTGTCCATGACAGTATTGGTAGGTTTGACCACTGCACAGTCCTTGTGGAAACAAAGACACGTCGTCACATTGAGGATACCCTCCATTGTGTTGTGTGGCACTACCACTGTACTAAATGGGATAGATTTTAAACAGATCTAGCAACTCAAAACTTGGCATCCATGAGGCACTGTGGGCCATTAGCAACAGCAGAATTGTACTCAACCACAATCTTTAACCTCATGGCCTTGCATATCCCCCACTCTACCAGTACCATCAAACTGGGCAATCAACCCTGGTTCAATGAAGAGTGCAGGAGGGCATACCTAAAATTGAACTGTCAACCTGGTGAAGCTACAACACAGAACAATTGCATGGCAAACAGCAGAATCAGAGATTGGCAAAGCTAAGCAAGTTCACAACCAATGGATTAGATTTAAGCTGGACAGTCATGCCACAGTCAGTTGTGAATGGTGGTGGACAATTAAACAACTCACTGGAGGAGGAGGAGGCTCCACAA
Organism: Cetorhinus maximus; assembly: GCF_964194155.1. Classification (NCBI taxonomy): domain Eukaryota; kingdom Metazoa; phylum Chordata; class Chondrichthyes; order Lamniformes; family Cetorhinidae; genus Cetorhinus; species Cetorhinus maximus. Next base: position 32,052,422 of record NC_135885.1, on the reverse strand, counting down.
ATATCCCCATCCTCAATGATGGTGGAGCCCAACACATCAGTGCAAAAGATAAGGCTGAAGCATACGCAACAATCTTCAACCAGAAAGGCCAAGCGGATGATCCATCTCGGCCTTCTCCTCAGGTCCGCAGCATCACAGATGCCCGTCTTCAGCCAATTCAATTCACTCCATGTGATATCAAGAAACAGTTGTGGGCACTGGACACTGCAAAGGCTATGGCCCCTGAAAACATCCTGGCAATAGTACTGAAGACTTGTGCTCCAGAACTAGTCGTGCCCCTAGCCAAGCTGCTCCAGTATAGCTACAACACTGGCACCTATCTTGCAATAGGGAAAATTGCCCAGGTATATACTATCCACAAAAAGCAGGGCAAATCTAACCCGGCCAATTACGGTCCCATCAGTTTACCCTCGATCATCAGCAAAGTGATGGAAGGGGTCATCAAGAGTGTTGTCAAGTGGCACTTACCTCAGCAGAAACCTTCTCACTGACACTCGGTTTATGGTCTGCCAAGGCAACTGAGCTCCTGACCTCATTACAGCCTTGGTTCAAACATGGACAAGAGAGCTGAATTCAAGAGGTGAGGTGACAGTGACAGCCCTTGACATCAAGGCAGCATTCAACTGAGTGTGGCATCAAGGAGCTTTAGCAAAACTGGAATTAATGGGAATCATGGGGAAAACTCTTCACTGGTTCAAATCATACCTATCACAAAGAAAGGTGGTTGTGGTTGTTAGAGGTCAATCATCTCTGTCCAGGACACCACTACAGGAATTCCTCAGCGTAGTGTCCTAGGCCCAACCATCTTCAGCTATTTCATCAATGCATCATAATGTCAGAAGTTGATTGATTGATTGGCAACGTCAATGATAATTGCACAATGTTCAGCACAATTCATGGCTCCTCAGATACTGAAACAATCCCTGTCCATATGCAAGAAGACCTGGACAAAATTCAGGCTTGGGCTGACAAGTGCCAATTAACATTCATGCCACACAAGTGCCAGGCAATGACCATTTCCAACAAGAGAGAATCTACCCATCACCCCTTGACATTCAATGGCATTACCATTGCTGAATCCTCAACTATCAACATCCAGGGGGCTACCATTGACCAGAACCTGAACTGGACAAGCCGTATAAATACTGTGATATAGGTAAGAGGCTGGGAATTCTGCAGAGAGAAACTCACTTCCTGACTCCCCGAAGCCTGTCCGCCATTTACACGACACAAGTCAGGAATGTGATGGAGTATTCTCCACTTATCTAGATGAGTGCAGCTCCAATAAGCTCGACTGGAGAAAGCAGCCTGCTTGATTTGCACCCTATCCACCACCTTCAACATCCACTCCCTGCACCATCAACACACAGTGGCAGCAGTGTGTACCATCTACAAGATGCACTGCAGCAACTCACCAAAGCTCCTTTGACAGCACCTTCCAAAGCTGTGACCTCTGCCATGTAGAAGGACAAGGGCAACAGGTAGATGGGAACACCACTACCTGCAAGTTCGCCTCCAAGCCACACACTATCCTGACTTGGAGCTTTATCACCGGTCCTGTCACTAGGTCAAAACCCTGGAACTCCCTCCCTAACAGGACTGTGGATGTACCTATAGCACATGGACTGCAGCGGCTCAAGAAGACGGCTCACCACCACCTTCTGAAGGGTAATTAGGGATGGGCAACAAATGCTGGCCTAGCCAGCAATGCTCACATCCCGTGAAAGGATAAAAAAAACTTACTGTATCAGCTCTGTGATCTTTTGTTAGACCTGCAAAAAGTTACTAGTATAACAGGTTTTGAGCAAGTGAAAGGGGGGAGGGTCGGGAGAGGAACATAAGGGAATGTCTATGATACAGGGAAGCGTAGCTGAGATTAAATGACAAATGGTTTCATGATGTAAAGCCAAGAGGAGTGATAATGGACAAAAAAGAAACAAAAGCTTTGTCCAGAGGTGGCGTGAATGGCAGGTTAACAGCCATCCAGCCGCAAAGCAAAGGAGTTACGAACACAAAGTTTATGTGATTGTTATGATTTGGGACTGTCTCTTCAATTCCAGGTAAAATGGGGGAAACTGAAGGGGTCACGTGACATACTCTACATTCTGCTCAACCACAAACTGGACGGCTTGGTTGCTATGGGGACAGGAGGGCTCAGGTTGACTTCCTGTAAACAATGGCAAGAGCAGCTGTGCTGACTATGGATAGACTTTGGTATCCAAGTTTTGGGCAGAAAAGAGAGAGGAAAAGGCAGTTCTCAAAGAGAGACAAGGCACCTGCAACAGTCTGGTCAGCAGAGAGGTGAGTGGGTCCTTTTCTGTGAATGATCAGGCAGAATGTGGGCGGGAACATGGTCTCCAGTTAAATAGATGCATCCTGTGCAACTTAAGCAATCCAGAAGCTTTGTCCTGATGTGGCCGGGTGGGAAAGAATCTCCAGGATAGGCCTTGCTGCTAGTATTAGGATCAGCACTTCTCTGAAAACTGAGGGAGGCAGCTCCTGATGGTCAATCAACATTACAACCCGGCGAAACAGAGAGAAATGAACCAATTGGAAGTTGGTAGTGATGGTGGACTGGGTCTTGTGAAAACTTATTCTGCAGCGAGCAGGACATAAACTATAACTATGGGGCTTTCTGTCATGTTAAAAGTTAAAAGGGGGGATTATCTTTTCTGTAATATAGTTTATTAGTTGCTTACTAAATAACGTTTAATCGATATTGCTTATTGTTTGTATATCACAGTAAAAGTCTAAGACTTGAAATCTTGTCATGTGATCCTTTTAGTCGGTCACTGGGGATTCAAATATCTCTTTAAAAGTTAGGGCAGAATTTTCCCCCCGTTGGGGGTGTTGTGCGGGGGGGCGAATGGGAGCGGGTGCGAACCCGATCGGTGCCCCCGATTGGGTCTGGGCCGCCATTTAACATGGGCGGGCCAATTAATGATGCACAGCCAGAAGTGCTGTGCGCTCCCTGTGCGGGTGGGGGATGGGAGGGAGGGCATTCTCTGAGTCAGGACCAGTACTCCTTCACGCATGCACGCAAAAGAACACAGAAATCTCCCTGAGGCACAGAGGTGCCTAAGGGAGATTAGTTAAAGTTTTTAAAAGCTGAATACAGAAAAGACAATATTATAAGACATGTCCCCTCATGTGACAGTGTCACAAGAGCTGGGACATGTCAAGGAACGTTAATGGAAAACTTAATTTATAAAACTTATAAAACTTCATGAAACCTCATCCCGCCCGTGGATGAGGTTTCATGAAAAATGTGAAAGCCGTCTGGGCTCTTCACCCGCCCGCCAACCTTAAGGTTGGATGGGCAGCTCATTTAACTGTTTTAATTAGTTTTTAACAGGCCTTAATAGGCCTCTGATAGTTCGGCAGGCGTGCTGCCGACTTGGCTGTGCCCCCGCCAAACTGAAAATCTGAATGACGCGCGGTGACATCGGGGCGCCCATCTGACATCACCGCGCGTCATTTTACGCGTCGGCGAGCTGGCCCCGACCCACTCGCTGACCGGAAAATTCTTCCCTTAGTGATCTTAATAGGGAGCATAACAAAGGACAGAAACAGAGATAAATGCAAACCAGCAAAGTAAAAGGAAACATAATGGGGGCAGAGGCTACAGTCAAAGATTTTTGAACTCGGCGTATCTAGAAGACCATAAAGTGCCCACTTGAAACATGAGGTGTTGTTCCTTGTGCCTATGTTGAACTTCAGTGAAATGCTGTAGCAGGCTAATGACAGAAAGGTCATAGTGCAGTGCAAGCAAGTTGGAGAATTGAAGTGATAGATGATTGGAAGCTCGGGGTTATGCTTGTGGTCTGAACAAAGCTGTTTCACAAAGAGGTCGCCCAGTTTGCATTTAGTCTCCCCACTATAGAGAGACCACATCGTAGCAATGAATACACTATATTAAATTGAAAGAAGTGCAAGTAAATTGCTGTTTGACCTGGAAAGAGTGTCTGGGGCCTTGGACCGTGAGAATTGAGGAGGTAAAAGGACAGATGTGGGATAGTTTCCCACTTTTCTCACCCCTCAACTGATCACAACAAGATATATTTTAGAAGAGTGTATTAACCCCTTGAGTGCTGTGACATTTAACAATGGACACACAACAGGCTTTCTTATAAGTTTAAATCAAAAGAAAGGGTAAACATTTATTTTCATGACACCTGAATTATGATTGCAATAAATGCCCACTCCTCATTTGCACAATAGACACACAAATAAGAAAAAAAGATTTCTAAAGATGTAACATGCACTTAGATTTCTTAAAGTCCCCAAAGTCAATATTACTCGAGTTTTTCAAGAAGTGTTACAGGCCTGAACATTCTCTTCTTGTTCACTGAAGGAAAAATGGAGGTTGAAGATTCCTGGTGTTGAACTCACAGTGGTTTAATCCAGGCAATAGCATGTTTCTGACTTTTCCAGCTGAAGTTGTGGTCAAGCCTCTATAGTAAGAATTATAATCCGTAGGTACAAGAAAAGTTTCATTTCTCTGCCTGAGGTGACTTTTCAAGGCAGGGTTCTTTCCTTTTTAGAGCAAGATCTCACCCTTCTGAGTTCTTTGTCCCAGGTTGACTTCGCTGTTTTTTGAGTAATAAGATATTTGCTATCTCAAGCCAGTTTCTGTCATGTGACCACCGAATTAATATTCCCATTGTCCACACAAATGATTTGATAGCATAAGCCATTGTCACACAATGGGGAATGAATTATGGCCTTTTGCACTTTCTTGTGATAAAGTGGCTCCCATCACACCCAGCTTTGTGGGATTTCAAGTTCACAGACACCATGGGGAGAATTTTTGGCTGGGTAAGTGGGGGTGGGGTCCGCTTGCCGAGGCGTAAAATGACGTAGGGTGACTTCGGGCATGCGTCCCGACGTCACCACGCATCATTTAGATTTTCAGTTCAGAGCTGTCAAAGGCCTGTTAAGGCCATTAATTAACTAATTAAGGCTATTGCGAAAGCTGCCCATCCAACCTTAAGGTTGGCGGGCAGGCGAAGAGCCCAGGCGGCCTTCACATTTTTCATGGAACCTCATCCACGGGCGGGATGAGGTTTCATGAGGGGTTTATAAATTAAATAAATTTTTTCATTAAAGTTCATTGACATGTCCCAGTTCATTTGCCCCCCCCACGTAAAATGGCGGCGTGGACCTGATTGGGGGTGCTGATTGGGTCCGCGCCCGTGCTCGCACAACCCCCCAATGGGGGGAAAATCCTCTCCCATGTCTGGGGCAAGTATTGTATCTTAGTTTCCATAAATATCCAGACAACAGTAACTATTAATTCCGCAAGTGATCTGTTGCATCCTGATGTTTTTTTTCAATGGAAGGTCCCCAACAAAGTCATTCACATTTTAATGTCATTTCAGAAACATGTCTAGACATGAGCTAGGCCAAATTTTCCGTCCCTGTTGGCATCGGGAATCATGGTGGGCGTGAGCGGAAAATACGGCGGGAAGGCCAAAAAATCTGTTTCACGATGTAGTGAAACCAGCTTGCAATCATCTGCCCTGCCTGTCAATGGCGAGCCACCTTTACCATCGGCCGCATGTTGGGAAAGTCATTTTAATACATCTGCATCTAATTATAAGCCCTGCTCGACAGAATCATCCCCCCCATCTCAAATTTACCACCCACATCAGCGAGAAAACACACCAGCCCAGAAACCGTCTTGACAAGTGTGACGTGCAGAAGCCAGGACTTAACATTAGGGCCTTGCTCACATCTCGGACATCCAAGGAGCAGAAGATGCTGTAGCCCTACAGCTACCGGACACTGGAGGAATATGTGCTTCGCATGTTGGGTGGATCCTGGTGGACGTGGCTCCACCATGAAGCAGCTCACGGAAGGTAGGAGGACTCCGTTGATATCTGGGGTCTGCTTCGGAACATCACGGTCTTGACCACGGGCTGCTACGGTTAATCAGCGGAGTGGAGAGGAAAGTCTAAGTTTGACTGGGGAAGCAAGGTGTATTGGGTGGGGTGGGGGGGAGGAAGATCTAGCTTTGGCTGGGAAAGGAAGGTGTACCAAAGGGAGCAGTGGGGATGAGGTTGGGTGGGTGGGCATCAAAGGTGTCGGGGTGTGAGGTTGGGAGGGGGGGATTGATGGTGTCGAGGGGGGAGGGAGTATGGGGGAGGTGGCTGTAATGGGGAGAACGCAGTAACTGAGCAGGTAGGTATAAGGGTGGAGGAAGGATTAAAAAAGGAGTAAGGGTGGAGGAAGGAGAAAGTTGGGAGAAGGGGGTGTGGCCGGCGTTGTCCAGATGAATGTGCAGGGGGGGCGGCCTGTGGAGTTGATGATTGCCTCCTGGGGAGCGAAATGAGGGTGGGTGTGGTAAGAGGGAATGATGAGAATGAGAGAGGGCAGAGTGAGCCGGTAGGGTGCGAGGTTGAGGGTGGTTGGTGGGGACTCGGAGGCAGAAGCGGACCCTGGGGGTGAGAAGGAGGAGGTCGGAGAGGTCAATATAGATGGGGGTTGGATTCTCGGGAAGATAGGGAATGTGCACATTCACCTACACATCCCTGAAAGAAAAGTGTTCTGGTTGGTAAGTGAGGGTGGGGAGGTGGAAGGTGATCCCGGGGGGGGCGTCAACAAGTGAGGGGGAAAGGACATGGGTGACTGGGGGAGGGGAAAGGATGGGGGAGTTGGAGACGTACTTTGCAACAACCATCTTGTAAAATTGAAGGTGAAAGGAGACTCATGTTGGGCGGGCGCAGGTGCTGCATGGGAGTGTGATCAGTGGGTGGGCGGAGATGCAGGTCAGCTCAGATAGACAACTGAACGAGAACCCCAGCAGGCAGCATTGAAATGCTCAGGACATTGAGATGAGTGTGATAGAGGAAGGCTCCGCCTGAGTGGGAGAGTGCTCGCACGAGGCTCCAAAAGGCCCTGCCACACACACACTTCTCCCTCCAGAATCACTCATGGTCCAGCTGCGTGCAGCTGAACTGCTAGTGCCAATGGGAGGGGATGCAGGAGGAGAACCCTTGAAGCCTGTAAATGAAGCTGAAATATAGCATTACACGAAGGTGCATACATTTTCGGATTATAAAGTGACAAAATATGTTCACCCATGCAACCGTTTGTTATCAGAATTTCTTAACTTTTCTAGGCCTGCCGCTCCTTCCAGGTGCTGCCCTGACATCTGCAGCAGGGGTGGAGACAGCCTGTGCAATGGTTGGCCTTGTTGCCACTGATGGCTTTGGCGTCGGTCCTCTGGAGAGCTGAGGTTTTGAGGGCCCAGGCTTGCTTTTGCTGTCTTCCTGTGGGGCAGCAGCTCCCTCTGTGGTGACAGAGAACGAGGTTAAGGGCGTCACAGGAAAAGGGGATTTGGAGGGAGAGGACAGCCTCTGAGGTTCCTGAGTGGATGGCCTGGGGTTTCTGGCTGCTGCTCCTCCTCTCTTCTGTGCCCGAGGTCTCTGAACTGACTCCTTGAGGGGAGAAGCACCTGGAGGGACGTCGAAGTGTCCCATTTCCCTTTCGTGTTGTCACGGCAGGAACTCACCCATGGTTAACATGATATAGTGCAGGTCTATATGCGTCTCCGCGTTCTTCTGGACCAGGGTCTCCATGATGTCCACCATCCTTCCCATGGAGACCTCCATATGTGCAGATGTAAGCACCACTTCATCAGAGAGCAGGCGGACGCACTCCTCCCACTCATGAGCCACTCTGTCGAGGGCTTCCAACAGCTCTGCGTGATGTTCCACGGGCCTTAATTGGCCCGCCAGCATGAAATCGCGGTCATGGCCCGATTACAGGTGGCGGGCGGCTTCTCAACTGCACTCGCTGGTCCCCACCGAGTCCGGCGACGAGGGCAAAATCCTGGCCTATGATTCTATGAGATGTTGAGAAGTTGTTTCCCCTGGTTGGAGAGTCTAGAACCATAGGGCATAGTCTCAGGATAAGGAGCAGGCCATTTAGGACTGAAGTGAGGAGAAATTTCTTCACTCAGAGGATAGTGGATCTTTGGAATTCTCTATCCCATATGACTGTGGTTGCTCAGTCATTGGGTATATTCACGGTTGAGATTGACATTTTATTTAACTCTCCGGGAATAAAACAGATGGAGAATTGGTGGGAATGTAGAGGTGAACTTGCCATGATCTTATTGAATGGCAGAGGAGATTCAAGGGGCTGGCGAGCCTATCCCTGCTCCTATTTCTTACGTTCTTATGTTGCTATCTCTGTTATAGACTCATAGGGCAGAGTTTTGTTGAGGCTATAGCGATCTTGACCACCAGCTATAGAGCTGGTGAAACTCCCACGTCACCTCTTTTCAGGAAGGCCTGTGCAACTTGACAGGCCAGCAGTGGGCCTTCCCATGGGATCAAGGACCCCAGGGGTGGAACTCCGTCCATGGGGCTCCCCACCACAAACTTCATTGGTGTGGAGGCAGGAAAGGGATGGGCTTCCCACCAGCCACTGGGGAGGGCACAAGATTCCGCCCACAGTTTCTTTGCTCCTAGGTATTTCGTGCCATGCTACATCCTCTGTTAAAATAACTTATTCTGTCACAGATCTCATTACAATTGTAAAAATGTTCATCTGCTAGGATCAGTAATTTCATGAGTAAAAAAAAAATGAGGCTGAGGGACACAGTTCCAGGCTTCCTTTAGAACAAATATCCCATGGATTAGCAGCAACGCCATTTTGTTTCTTCATAGCATGATATCCAGTGGCAATCCGGGATGTACATCCCTCTGACATCAAACCTCTACAACATAGGTTGTTGTGCCCAGAAATTAAGCATGTACACAGAGGGAAGCCCTATACTTTACCTTTAAGACTGTTAGTGATAGACATTTCAAAATGTAATCATTGTGATAGGTAACAGTTGTTCAGGGTAGAATACCATCATCTCATATTCTCACCCAGATCTCCAAAAACGTCTGGCAATTTGTAGAGTTAGGAACCTAGCCTCTGTATTTGGTTCCCTAGCAGACTTGGATTTTTGTCACTTCATAGATTTTAAAAGAGGCAGCTGGAAGATACTTTAGTTACCCGATTAAATCCAATTCCAGACTAATTAAATTTTAGGCTGTTAAACTTCAGCTTGTGCAGTATTCTGGTGGCCATATACTATCATGCATCAAGTCCTGCTTGCTCTTCACCCCTGTTCTTGCTGCCAGAAATGACACGAAAATTTTAAATTCTTATCTGTGTTGAATTCCTCCAGGCATCACCCCTCCCTACCTAATAACTTCTCTCAGCCCTGAAACCCCATCTCCCAAACTCTCCATCTCTCTGATTCATCTCTCTTCTGGACCTCCTTCTCTGTCTGCCTCATCATTCATCTTGATTGATGACACTCTGGAATTCATGGGACTTTACTGTGTATAAATTGGCTGCCGCTTTTCCGACAGTGTCTGCACTTCAAAGGAATTTTATTGGCTGTAAAGCACTTTGGGAAAACCCGAAGTCATGTAAGGTGCACTATAAATTCAGGCTTTCCACTTTTCACTTTCTTTTTCCTTCCCAAAAAAAAGATGCAGTCAAATTGTCAGCAGCCATTTGTGAACTGTGAATGCTTGAAATCTTACCTCCCTGCAAACTCCACAGTCTTCCAACCTTTCATGAATAATGTACTAAGAGAAACAGATGTATATTCAAATGAACCATCCTCACATTATCATACAAGGAACATACATTCGTGTGCAGCCACTCAAACCACATTATCCATCTTGTTTATCCTAGTATATTTTCCTCTATGGTAAAACAAAATCTAACCATTGCTACTCATGTGCTGCCAGCATTTCTGATTGTTTTTCTTTGGCCTAGCTGAAAAAAAAAGACTTTTTGAGATTACCATCCAAATAAAAAGGAAAATTTTATCACAAGCACATCAATTGCCAGCAATAGCAACACCATCTGAGCCTAATGTAGTGCAAATTTTGTGATTTCTTCTTCACATCCCTCAATATTAGATTGGATCAATGCCTTGAGAACTTTTGCTGATAATATGCTGAAATTATTTATATCTTACCACTGATTTGATTTGATAAATAGTTGAGCAAAAGTGTCATGGGAGAAAACTCAATTTGTGCATTTTAGCTAGCACCACATGCTGAGTTTGCATAATGGTTAGTTGCTTAACGGCAGTAATTCATCATTTACTTTTAACCTCATCCTGCCTTAGGTGTTATGAGCAAATAGCGATAGTGTATATAAATTCATAAACCTAGAGCAGAATTTTACGGCCCTGTTTTGGCTGGGACGGGGCTGTAAAATGCGGTGAGCCATTATAAACCCCATTGACTTCAGCGGGAACGTAAAATCCCGCTGCCATAAAATTCTGCCCCTAGTCTTCACCTTCATTGCCTTGTTAAACAAGCAGCTAAGGAGTTCTGTGCAAAATTACTCTGCCTTTACTTCACAGACTACAATTATGATATGGAGTTAAAAACTGTCTTAGATAGAGAAAACATTTAGGTCAGTTCTATGCAGATAGCAAGAACAATAGCTTTCATGGTCATTTTTCTGGCTTTGGCCCTCAACTACAATTCCGTTTGGCCCTCAGTTACAACTGCAGCTGTTTCACGATTTTCTATGAGGGGTGAATTGGGGTGGGGAGGGGGTCACGGAAGGACAGGAGAGGAGGATTGGAAAAGACTGGTGGGAGTACTTTATAGGCCCCCGAACAGTGGTTATACCATTGGACAGAGCATTAAGCAAGAAACAATTGAAACTTGTAACAAAGGTAATGTGATGATTGTGGGATACTTTAATCTTCATGGTGATTGGACAAATCAAATTTGCAAATAGTCTGGAAGATGAGTTTGTAGTATGCTTCTGTGACAGCTTCCTAGAACAATTTGTTGTGGACCCAACTAGGGACAAAGCTATTTTCAATCTAGCATGATCATAATACAATTGAATTCCATATTAAGTTTGAGAGTGGCATAGTCAAGTCCAAAACAAGAATCTTCAGCTGGGAAAAGTTAATTGCATAGATATGAGGGGAAAGGGGCCAAGTTTGACTGGGTAAATAGACTAAAAGTTTTGGTGCTAAATAAACAATGGGAAACATAACAAAAAAGATTCAACATGTTCTACAAAAATATGTTCCATTAAAATACATGGTCAGAGAGAAAAATCCATCCACGATTTACTGGGATTAGGAGTGTTTTGGAAATCAGCAAAAGGCAACCAAAAATGTTGAGAAAATATGGGAAAAATAGGATGAGAGTCAACTAGCGAAAACTGATTGTCAGAGCTTTTACAAATAGCTAGGTAGGGAGGAAGGAGGGAGGTAGGTAGGTAGGAAGATGGGTAGGTAGGTAGGTAGGGAGGGAGGTGGGTAGGTAGGTAGGCATGTAGGTAGGGAGGGAGGTGGGTAGGTAGGTAGGGAAAGAGGGAGGGAGGTAGGTAGGGAGGTAGGGAGGGAGGTAGGTAGGTAGATAATTGGTTTATTGAAAAAATCATCTTGACGGTAGGTGCCAAAATGTGATGACAATATAAATAAAACAAGTAACCTTAATTATAACAATCATTAACATATTTATAAAATATAAAATAACATAAGCGATTGCATGATTATGAATGTTTAATAGACACATTTACAATATATGACAAAATGCATGTCTCCTTAATTTGCAGAATAAATTTATTTCGTATTAAAGTCCAACTTGTCGGGTTGAGTTCATTAATCATTTACGCACTATTTATGAGTTTTATAATGTCGGAGATTGGGCTGTCTTGTAGCCTATTCATTCGATATCTTATTTGGAGAATGGTATCTTTTCTCCTTTATTCAATCACATATTTACTTTCTTGTGGTTGTGACAAGTGATAGCGGCAATGAGATGTGGAATTCAAGAGTTTCCAGCCATCTCCCCCTGACGTTCAGTGGAATTACCATTGCTGAATCCCCCACTATCAACATCCTGGGGGTTACCATTGACCAGCAACTGAATAGGACCAGCCATATGAACACTAAGGCTACAGGAGCTGGTTAAAAGCTAAGAATCCTGCAATGAATAACTCACCTCCTGACTCCCCAAAGCCTGTCCACTATCTACAAGGCACAAGTCAGGAGTGTAATGGAATACTCTCCCCTCTTGCCTAGATGAGTGCAGCTCCAATAACACTCAAGAAGCTTAACACCATCCAAGACAAAGCACCCCATCCAAAAACATTCATTCCCTTGACCACCAACGCACAGTGGCAGCAGTGTGTACCTTCTACAAGATGCACTGCAGGAACTCACCATGGCTACTTAAACAGCACCTTCCAAATCCACAACCACTTATCTTCTAGAAGGACAAGGGCAACAAACACATGGGAACACCACCACCTGGAAGTTCCCCTCCAAGTCACTCATCATCCTGACTTGGAAATATATCGCCATTCCTTCACTGTGATTGGGTCAAAATCCTGGAACTCCCTCCCTAACAGCACTGTGGGTGTACCTACACCACATGGACTACAGCAGTTCAAGAAGGCAGCTCACCACCACCTTCTCAAGGCCAATTAGGAATGGGCAATAAATGCTGGCCTAGTCAGCAAAGCACACATCCCTTGAATGAATAAAAAAAGACAGAGGGCATAATTGTCCCAGCTTTGCACTAAGTGCGGTAACGGGTAGGAAAAAGGACGTTTCACCCGTTGGCTGCAAGGGTGGGTTTTTGTGTTGTATATTCCCATTCCTGCCTCATTAATTATGCATTCCGGGAAACACTCCGGGTCACTGGTGGGGCATCCTCTGATTCGCCCACCCCACCATAACCTCAGGCCTTCAGCAAACCGGGCAGCGTATTTATAGGCTGCCCCTGCACAGAGCTAGCACTCTCTAAGGCATTGGTAGCTGCTGCAAAGTTATGACTGCCAAAGGGAGGAAACATGCTGCCCCCAGATTTAGCGACGCCTCCCTCAAACACCTAATGGACAGAAGGAAGCCCACAGTGAGGTCCTCTACCCATGCTCTAGGCGGAGATCAGCAAGTAAATTGACAATTCCAGCATGGAAGGCAGTGGCAGCGGTGATCAGCACCAACGTCCTGCAAAAGAGGACAGGTACCCACTGCCAAAAGAGGATGAATGATCTCCTCCGTTCCGCCAGGGTAAGTGACTCTTCTCATCACGCTCAGCTCACACACTCACAAACCCACCACACATCCACAGAGAACTCACTCACTGCCACTTCAAAGGGCATCACCATTTGCTCTCTCACACACACCTTCATATGTCCTGCGGATTGTGTCCACATCCTGTCCATGGCATCACTCACCACCCACACACATGTCAGGCATTCTTCTCATCTGGCCTGGCAGGTGTCCTGCTTATACTCTCTCCATCTGTATTCATGCAGGACAAGCTGTCACACAACAAAAGGGAGCAGTCACAGACTGGTGGAGGAATGCCTAGAATCAAGGTCCTCGCTGACTTTGAAAATACCATCCAGCTGGCTGGTGACAATCTGGACCGTTCCTGTGCTGATGATGAGTTTGGCGGTGCTCAACCATGTGAGGATCCAACAGTCCAACACCCATCAGACAACCATGCTGTGAGTTAATTCTCCTGTTCCACAGTCCTCTGCCATGCACTAATTATCTCTCCTTGCTTTTGCAGGCACATCTGGGAAATAGCCGAGGGGGTCCACAACCCAGGTACTTGAGTCAAGCCCTAATGAAACCTCAGAAGAAGAATCTGATGACGCTCTCATTGAAGACCCATCACAGCGCTTACCCACAACCTCCACCAGCGCAAAGACACACACCTTGCTGGGACCTAGTCCCTGAGTAGTCTTGGGTTCACAATCTGGTGTGCACAGTGCACTGTCTGACCCACAGCAGGCAGCGGCAGTGACTTTCCAGGTGCTCAACATTCAGGGATTTGCTGGAGGCCAGAAACCTCCTGAGTCCGAGTCAGATAGGGACCTCTGGACTTGGTCATGCCTCAGTTGCTGGAGCTGCAAATGCAAGCTCAGGAACATCAGGAAGGGATGTCCGATGGAGGAGTCAGTTTGCCTTCAGTCTGAGGTGATAGTGCCAGCATTCCAATACACCGAGGTCAACATTGGTAGGATGGAGGCTGCCATGGAGACCTTGGTCCAGGACACTGGTCCTGCACTGCTGCGTGGGCTGAACTCCATCACTGGCACTATAGTTGGCCTCCAACAGTGTCAACGTGAGAGGGGTGTGGGGCAGCTTGATCTCACTCCTGCCTCCCCTTCTCCTTAAACTGTCATCCAGGGGCCCTCGGACACCCATAGGGAAGAGGATCAGCAGGTGCACACCTTGGGGCCATCCTGTCAGGAAGATATACTGATTTCCATAGTCTTATTGGAATTTATTGTAAAATAGAGTAATAGCGGGATGTGTCTATTTGTGTGTGTGTGTGTGTGTGTGTGTGTATGTGTGTGTGTGACATAATTGAATTAGAGGCAGTTAGTCTAGGTGCTTTGATGTAAGAAGAGAAGTTAGGTTTGAAATGTTAATTAGGTAAACATGGGAATTTTAAGAATGTGAATTGTAAACAGAACATTTGCATTTTTAAACAAACTACAGCGGCTTGAATTCAAAGGCGAGGGTGTAATATATACATCGCCAGCAGAAGTAGTAAGAAATAGTGTGTTTATTTATTATTCCCAAAGATTACTGGTGGAATTGATACTATGGTAGATTTTTTGTTAGTAGAGAGATAAAGTTCAAAAGACATAGTGAAACAATGGGAATTTGCATTCAAAGAGGAAAATATGTATAAAGGAGAGAAGATTGTTTGTAAGGGAGGCAGTTTAAGATCTCAACAAGTGTGAAAAGCCTGCAGCCTGTATGTACCAAACTGCTGCCTGCTGCCCCTAGGGACTGAAGTGAAGAGAACTCACTTTGAATCCAACTGTTCAGGGTATTGTTTACTTTGCCTGTATCTTTTAAAATCTATGTGTCTTACTGTTGCCTTAACGAAAGTGTAACTGGGAGTTAGATTGATTAGGGGGTTTAGAAGTTATCATAGTAGTAATTTGTAGATCTATGTATGTATTTAAAATCATTTCTCTTATTAATTTAGTTTTATAAAAACCTCTTAAGACTCGGTGGTCTTATACTGAATTCAAAGCCTGCATCTCGAAACATACAAGTTAAAGATTAGTTCTGACAGTTGTTTCATGTTTCCTTCTGGGATTTGAACAGCTCAGCATTTACCATCTGCTGTGTCATTACACATCCAACCAGGTGACTCCTGGAGTGTATGGCCCATCTGAATCCCCTCTTCCTGTAATCCCAGCAGCTCCAGCTCCAAAGCTGAGGAGGGTGCCATTGCCACACATCAGGACCCTGAACGCAGGCTGGGGCTCTCGAATTCTCAGCTGTCCAGAGGATGCCAGTCAGGGTCATCACAGACACAGCGGAGTAGTCAGCAGTCTGCCTCCACCTCCGCTGTGTATGTTGGGGGACACCAAGACATGGGGTTAGGAAGGTAAGAAAGATATAGTTGCACAGTCTGGGCATGGGTGTTAATCACTTGTGCATAATGTTCACTCCTGTAAATAAACTCCCAAGAATGTCTCCTTGCCCATGGCTCCTTGTTCTGATGGGCAGTGTTCATGTCACTCAGATGTCAAGCCTTGGTCCCTGCACAATATAAAAGCAGGTATCTCAGTCCAGGGCCTCTTCCCTGTGCTTTGTGCAACCATCCCAGCACAATGATGGTGTACCTTCACAGTCACTGGACACATCAGTCATGCCTGCACCTCGAAGGGGGTTATCATTGCTGTCAGAATGTCCTGGGCTGGAGGCAAAAAACCCTGCTATTCTCTCTGTGTGCTCTGAGCACACAGAGAGTGTGCATGTTGTCATCATCCTCCACGAATCTAGCAGCTATGAGGGCCTCCAAAGTGTGCCTGCCACGTCTTGCCAGTGCGATGGCTGCATCACCATAATCCTCGCCTTTGAGGACTTCCTCATGCTTATTCCTGTTGACACCCTTCTCAACAGAGGAGATGTGCAGCTCCTCCTTCTCCTCCTCAGCCAGCTCCTCTCCTTTTACTGCAACAGGCTGTAAAGGGCACAGCAGGTGATGATGATGCATGCCACCCTCTGTGACCTACATTGCGGGGCTCCACCAGGCACCAGAACCTCACTTGCAGCATCCCAATGGTTTGCTCCATCAAAGTGCAAGTTGCAGCATGAGCATCATTACACCTTCTCTCTGCTGCAGTCTGAGGCTGCCACACAGGTGTCATCAGCCATATTCTCTGTGGGTAGCCCTTGTCACTAAGGAGCCAACCCTGCAGCCTCTGTGGACCCTGGAAGACATCAGGGATCTGAGACCTACTGAGAATGTAGGAGTCGTGGACACTCCCAGGGAACCGTGCACAGGCCTGCAGGATGCGCTTGTGGTTGTTGCACACCAGCTGAACATTCAGTGGTTGACGTAGTTGAACTCTTGTTGCCATGAGATCTGAGCACCACATAAGTGCAGTTGATGGCACCCAGCACTTGTGGGAAAACTGAGATCTGCGCAAATCCCAGTGCTCTTGCTTCCTGGCTTTCTTGACCCTGGGTGAAATGCACAAGTTTGTGTGACTTCACGAAGATGGCATACATGACTTCATGGATGCATTTGCATATGGAGGCTTGCAATATCCCAACAGAGGTTATCTGTGGTGCCCTGAAGGAAGCCACTGTCGTAAAAATTGAATGCTGTGGTCAATTTCACAGCCACTGGCAGTGGATACTTTCCATGTATCCTTGGCGCCAAATCCTGCAGCAAGTGGCAGATGTAACCGACCAGTTCCCTAGACATGCTCAGTCTTTGGCGACACTGGTACCTGGTCATCTGCAGGGATGACAAACACTGGCTGTAGACCTTGGGTCTAGCTAGGTGCTGACGCATGATGGCTTGCTGTAGCTCTTCAGCGGTGTGTGCGGGAGCCCCAGCTACCCCTTCTTCCTGAGGGTGCTAGTACTCCCTCTGTCGAGCCAGGTGCCTCCTGCGCTCTCTTCTCTTTCATCTCCACTCTCTGCAAGCCATGAGGCATACAGCTAGGTCATCATGCTCCATGCTGCTGATGCACTTCTCCTGCAGGATGAAATAGAGATGCGTGTGTTGGCATGGGTGTACTAAGAACCTCTCTTGGTTAAATCTGAAGGCTCCTTAACTCATACCAGAGAGTGTTGGCCACCATTTGGATGGCCAGGGTTTAGTGCACTGCATGGCTGCCCGAAACCCCACCCAACTCCGCCCCACTCCACATGACCGATTGGCGGCAGCTTCGCCCACTGGACTGCATGCTGTGCTCTCAGCTCAGGCACAGGCATTCTCCTAACCCGCACTGCAAGGCTGCACTGTTAGCTTGAACCATGGGGGTGACTGGTCCAAACCGGGATGATGACATTGTAAGGGGCTGTGAGCACCTCCACCAGTGACTGCTCCAGAGCCAGCTTTAGCAAGGAGATTGTACAATGTGCCCAGTTGTCCAATTGCTCTGCAGTCCACTAAAATGCTCATTAGTTTGCAGCCTGTGCCCAAGGGGTGAAAAGTTTAGGAGCATTTGGTGGCAATTTCATGCTTCAGCATTTCTTGAGTGGGCAGATAAGCTAGAGGCCCGATTCCAAACGTATCAATGTAGCTGCGCCTGAACTGTCTCAGCTGCGGAGAGACATGGTCACTTTATACAAGGTTCCTCTAATGTGTGGCCACTTCCCTCCCCAAACCCCCTCATGTGCTTGTGCACTACCATCAGACCGTCTTGCCCCCTCAACTTGCCTCAGACCGTGCTGCCTTGCCTTCCCCTAACAACTTGCCCGAACCGCAGTGCAGCCCTTGCCTTGACACTGCACTGTCAGCCAGCCGGGAAAAAAACAACTTCCTTGTGTCCTCGGCTGAATGCTCGGCGTCTCAACCTTGAAGTCGAATGGACGACCCTCACGAGTGCTGCGCAATGTTAGTGTGTGCTCGCCTTTGAGTTCCCCTCGAAGTGCAGCTTGCCAGGTGCAAGCCTTTGCGTGTAATCACGCCGACATGCCGGGATGATGCAGCGTGAGGGGATGATTCTGGAGAGCAGGGGCTTATAATTATATGCAGATGTATTAAAATGATGGTCTCGACTTCCGGAGGCGGGACATGCGGCCCACTATTGACGGCTGGAGCGGACGATTGCAAACTGGTTTTGTGCCATCGTGAAACCGATTTTTGGCCTTCCCACCATATTGTACGCTCACATCTGCCATGAGGTCCGACACCAAAGAGGACGGAAAATTCTGGCCAGAGTTTTTTCCGCCTTTCAGCAAAGGAACACATAATTCAGCTGTTTGATTGTGCCAGAGCAGCTTTGGTATGCATTACCTAGGAACAGTTTCAGCACTTGTTTCTGAACACTTTCAAGCTTGCCCACCTGCTCTTGGATAAGTCCAGCGTTCCAACCTGCTGCTGCATATTCAACATAGTCTTACATACTATTAAACGCAGTGATTAGCCAGATTGAGATACATTGTGTTGCTTGAGAACATGCGGTGCTGAAGTCTTCCACTTGCTCTCTTAAGCATTTCACACACTTGGTAATTCCATTTGCGATCACTTTGAATGTGGATCCCTAATAGTTTAATACATGCTTGTTGTGCAATCTCAGCATTATCTAAATTAATGAGAGGGGGATCAGGAGGGTCACATATGAAACACAATTCCATATCATTGCACATTTGTTTGGAAAACTTTCTGAGTTAGGGCTGGGTCACAGCAAAGGAGTAAGAGAGTAGGAATGGGCCCAAGTAAAGGCCACATTGTAAAGCCTTCCCAACAACCAATCTCAGTTGTTCAGTAGCAAAATTATCTTAAAGGACTATAGGTACCAGTGGGGGATCAGCTAGTGAGGGGCGATTTAGTGCAGTCTGTTAGTGGGTGATAACATTTACCCAGATGCAGAGGCAAGATAATTCTCACTGCCCCAACATTGTGCTGGGCGGATGGGGCCGGAACTGGAATTGTGCAGGGACACAATCAGACTGGGCTATCAACATTGCCCCAGTGGTATTATAAACATTCTCTTGGGGAGGGGAGTTGCCCTTGTTCTCTAGGAACCCTTTCACTGCCCTCAGGAACACCCACATTGTGTGGGCGGTGAGGACATTGGAAAAATGACGAGTGGTTGACTTAACTGGCTTGTTAATGGGGACACTATGCCAGATTCCCCTCCACTTTTAATTGGTTCTATCAGTCCTGTTTCTTGCTAATCAATACCGAAATTGAATCAATATTCAGTACTACAGGATGCACGAGCAGTATTAATAGCGTGTGCATATATGGTGAAGCTACCTCTTTGCACAATGCCATGTAGTTACCCTCTCACTGTTACTTCATACCCCTGTACATCTGGGAAATGTGGTCAGAGCCACGCTATTGTTGCAGCTGCAGATATGGAGTCGCAATCTGAAGCTGCTCAGAGGGCTTGTCTCCCCTGAGAACGAGGCCATCTTATTCCCTCGTGGTTCTGTTGCTAATCACCATAAAACCACTTCAAAATTTTCTGCCAATTGAGGGAAGACTGAGAAATAGCACCATAGGCTTGAAAGGACAAACTGTTTCAGGCATAACTACAAAAACATTAGGACATCATGCAAATTCTGTGGAGCAAAAATTGTTTATACTAATGATATATGCTGATTTATTGTGGTAAGGTATGAAATGCCTGGGGGAATGATTTGCAGTATGTTTCTAAATGGGAGCCCTGGTAGTTGTGTAAGGAGAGTTAAATTTCAGTATATACTTGGTTTGATATATCTGCAAAAGGGAAGCAGATTTTAATTAGGTGAAAGCCCGTTATGACCTATGCCCGTAGATGTCTCACAAAAGGCAACATGTTCTCCTGTGCAACCTCTCCCTCAAGCAGGCCCTGAGCTCCCTGCTCACCGTGTTAATCATCCTCTTCCACCTCTGCAACATGAAACATGGATGCTTTGTGTGAATAGCAAAATTGTGTACTGTGCAGCAACCTGCAACCACGCAAGATTGGAGCGTACTGGGCTGTGCTCTCAGATGTGTCATGGCACCTGGAAACATGCCTTCAAATGTTAAACCACTGCTTCTCTGGAACTTATTCACCTGAGAAGGCAAATAGGGCTTCAGGTGAAAGCCTCATTATGCCTTTCTGATAAACTGTTAAACCCTGTATTCCCTTTCAGGTGCGTGTAAAAGATCCCAAGACGCTATTCAATTATAAGTTCCGCAGTCTCTTGAGCACCATGTATCCCTCAACTGACATCACTAAACAGATTATTTGGCGACTTCTCTCACGCTGTTTCTAATGAACTTACTTTATGTAAATTGTATGTTACAATTCCCTTCATTAGAACAGTGATCACACTTCAACATTATTTCATTGGCTGCAAAGTGCTTTAGGATCTGCTGAGGTCATCCAAGGAGCTATACAAACATAGGTTCTTTCCTTCCTAGTGTAAAATCCCCACTTTGGCTGTATATATTAAAATAAAACATTAGAAAAGTCATTATTTGTGATAGTCCATATAACTCCATGCACAGCATTTTATTTTTATTTATTTTCAAGCATTTTTGTTTAAGAACTGACTATAAGCAATAACATGAAAAACATGACAACTCCAGTCCAGTAAACATATAATTAAATTAATGGTAAATGCTTTTGGCTGAAAGATCAGGGTGTGAGTAAGTAAGATAGTAACTTGTCTAGACATGTGGGAGATGTAGGCGATCCTAATGTAATAACCACGCAAAGATTTTAATATCTCAGAGCGAAAATAACTAGATGAATGACAACTGAGAGGAATATTCAGATATTTGCATTTTCATACCGGTAACAAATTATTGCTTCTTTGCACAGCATATTATATTTAGTAGATAGCGCTCCAAGAGAAATGAATAATAATTTGGAAGTATTTGAACACTTTGATTGCAGTGTTTAATATATATTTAACTCTTAGACAGCTGGTAGGTCCTTACATCCATGAATGGTAGTTTACAGTCCATGCACTGTGATGTTTTTAATTTATCCAAATATTAGGAATAGTTTAATTACTTTCATTCAATTTCCACAATGAGTCAGCAGGTTTATCCAGTGAATTGCTGAATCACAGAGAACAGGACGATGCAGGCTTTATCTGTGGTCTGTACTGGGTGAAATATTCCCTCAATGGACAGCAACAGTCTGTGTTCTGGAGGGAAAAATACAGGCCGGGTTCATCCTTCTTGATTCCAATTGCTTCCTGATCCTTTTGAGAGGACACAAGTTTATAACAATCACAGACATAATTAATGGGGCAGTGAGAAAATGTTTCTTCATACAGGGAATGATTAGGATGAAAATTTTTCAAGTAGGGATCAAAAGACTGTTCAAAAGGAAATAACACAGCTTCTTGAAAAAGAGGAGTATTGAATGGTACAGGAAGTGAGCAGGAAAGTGGAAATAGAATCAGTGGGTGGAATTTTCTGAGCCCGCTGGTGCAGACCATTGGGATGCTGAAGATACGGTTCCACTGCCTGGACCAGTCTGGTGGAGCCCTGCAATACAGTCCGCAGAGAGTGTCATGCATTGTCATCATCTGCTGTGGCCTTTACAACCTGGCAATGCAACGGAGTAAGGAGCTGGCTGAGGAGGAGATGGAGGAGCTGAATGTCTCCTCCGACGAAGAGGATGCTGACAGGGATGTGGGTGAGGGGTCCTCAGTGGTGACGATGATGGGGATGAGGCTATCACACTGGCTAGATGAGGCAGGCTCATTCTGGAGGCCTTCATAGCTGCCAGATTTGAGAAGGATGATGACGACATGCAGGGAGGTGTCGCAGTAGATCCTCACATCGCAGTTGTGAACCTTTGACTGTGAGAATGCTCCTGTCATGGAGATGCAGTGAAGGCCCTAATAGTCGTTCGATCATAGGAGGATGATGACAACATGCAGTGAGGACAATCCATAGATCTTCACATAGCCTCTGAGAATGCCTGACTCCTGTATGGCTGAGGGCAACTCGCTTGCGCTCCATGATCAGAGACGCAGCCATGAAACTTTAGACGCATCTGATGTTGTGTCAGCCTTCAGCACCTCAGCCCTTCAGAAGCTGTTGCACAGCATCACTGGTCGCAGATGCTAGTGTGATGGGGGCCAGCCCCACCTTAAAGGTGCTGAGAGCACACAGAGAGAATGAGAGAACTCTGTGGCACCTGCCCACTACATTCTGGCAGTAGTGACCAGCACTGCTGAAGTGCAGGCATCAGTAATGTTTCCAGGGAGTGTGAGGCTGAGGGCTGCACAGAGCACAGGGAAGAGGCCCTGGACTGAGGCACCTGCCTTTTATCTTGTGCAGAAAGGTTTCACATCTGAGTGACAAGAACACTGCTCATCAGAACAAGGAGCCACAGGCAGGGTGACATTTTTAGGAGTTTACTGACAATAGTGAACAGTATGTACAAATGATTAACATCCATGCCCAGGCTGTGCAACTACTTTTACCTAACTTTCCCAACCCTGCTGTTACGTCTTGGTGCTCTCTGGACATCCACAGCGGAGGTGAAGGCAGCCTGCTGACTGTGATGCCCTGTCTGTGATGACTTTGGCGGCCGTCCTCTGGAGGGCTGGGACTTGGAGGGCACCGGCCTGCTTTTAGGGCCCTGCTGTGTGGCAGTGGCACCCTCCTCGGTCTGTGAAGCTGGAGCTGCTGGGGTAACAGGAAGAGGGGAGTCAGATGGGTTGGTCACTCCCAAAGTCACCTGGGTGGATGGCCCCGGAGTCTGCACCTGCTAATCCTCCTCCATATGGGTGCCCGAGGGCTCCAGGCTGACTCCTTGAGAAGAAGGGGTAGCTGGAGTGAGATCGAGCTGCTCAGCACCCCTCTCGCATAGACACTGTTGGAGGCCAACTACAGCATCAGCGATGGAGTTAAGCCCGTGCAGCAGTGCAGGAGTGACGTCCTGGACCAAGATTTCCATGGCGGCCGCCATCCTGCTGGTGTGGCCTCGGTGCATTGCAATGCTGGCGCTATCACCTCAGCCTGAAGACAGATGGACTCCTCCATCGTGCCTTGCAATCTGAGGAGTGCAGCGGACATCCCTTCCTGATGTTCCCTAGCTTGCCTTTGCAGTTCCAGCAACTGTGACATGACCGAATCCAGAGGCTCATCATCTGACTTGGACTCAGCAATGCTCTGGCCTCCAGCAGTCCTCCGAGTGCCGGGGGCCTGGGAAGTCTCTGCCTCCACCTACTGTGGATCAAAGTGCGATGTGCTCACCAGATTGTGATCCCGAGGCTACTTTAAATCTAGGTACCACCGAGGTGTGTGTCTCTGCGCTGGTGGAGGGTGTGGGTGAGCACTGTGATGGGCCTTCAGGGAGGGTCCCTTCAGATTCCTCTTCAGAGATTTCTTTGGAGCTTGATTGGAGACCCTGGGTCATGGACTCTGTCGGCTGTTTGGCAGATGTGTCTGCAAAAGCGAGAGGAGATAATTTGTGCGTGGCAGTGGCCTGTGAATGGGGACACATCTCTCACTGCATGGTTGTCTGATGGATGTTGCACTGCTGGATCCTCACTTGGTAGAGCAGCACCGACCTCACCGTCAGCACAGGACCGGTCCCGATCATCTCCGGGCAGCTGGATGGCTCTGTTTTCAAATTCTGTCAGAACTTTGATTTCCGGTATCCTTCCACCTGTCTGCGACCTTTCCCTCCTGTTGGGAGCCAGTTTGTCCTGCGTGGATAGAGATGGGGAGAGTGTATCAGGATGCCTGCTGGGCCAGATGATAAGTATGTCTGGCCTGTGTGGGTGGTGAGTGGTCCCATGGACAGGATAAGGACAATGACGGTGTGTGTGAAAGAGTGAATGGTGATGTCCCTTGCACTGGCAGTGAGTGAGGGCCCTGTGGACGTGTGATGGGTTTGTGAGTGTGTGAGTTGGGAGTGATGAAAAGAGTGACTTACCCCGGCGGAACAGAGGAGATCATTCATCCTTTTGCGGCACTGGGTGGCTGTCCTCCTCTGCAGGGCATTGGTACTGACCACTGTTGCCACTGCCTCCCAAGCCAGGTTGGTGACATTGCCACCCATCCTGCGGCCAGAGCGGGGGTAGACCAATTCCCGTCGGGCCTCCACAATATCCAACAGTCGCTCAAGGGACCCGTTGTTGAAGCGGAGGGACTGCAGTCTTTTTGCCTTTGCTGGCCATGTCTCCCAGACAGCGGTGGTGAGCTGGTGATGATGAGCGCTTTGCTGGCGGTTGCCTTTTAAAGATGGCAGCTGATGTGATGCAACAGCGGGGTGATGGCGAGCGGGCGAATGAGAGTTCGCCCGCCATGGAAACGCCGTGTTTCCCGGGAATGTATAAATAATGAGGCAGGCTCGGGAAGATACGGCGTGAAAACCGCCATTTTCATAGGCGGGTAGGACTCAATTTTACCCACCCGCTACCGCACTTAGTGCAATTCTGGGAAAATTACACCCAGTGGCTCATTTACAGAAAAGCATTGTTGCAGATTTAATGGGAGGAAGGGCTCATGCCTGTGTAATAACATTCAATGGGGATGATGCTTGCTTTGGGCATGTGTGGAAGACTGGCAGTTGCGGATGAGCATCTTCTCTTTTGGCAACCGCCAGTTTTCTACCTGTGCTGAAAGTGGAAATTCTGCCCAAGATTCTACCATCTAGTGGAAACTGTTAGAAATGCACGTGTGAATGCTGGTGAATCTGGCTTGACTTAGCCGTGATGCTCCTCCCCCATGGTTGAAGAGCTAACACTGGCTGTTATAGGTCACACGTAAGTATCAGACATTTGGCTAAAATATCAGCAGAAGTGTTTACATAAATTAAAAACCTACAAACATAGACAAAATGCATCCTAACCACATGACAGTGAAACATGGCACGCCATTCATACACTAACCATGTAAATCTAAATATTGAGAATTATCCATAATTTATCTTCCTCCTGGGAACTTGCTTCAAAAAAGCCTCTCTTTAATATGACAGTGATACACATCTGAACGATATTTTAGTAAATAATGGACTATGGGCAGCATGCCCGTGAGCTGCTCATATGCTGACTCCAACTGGATATTTTACAGGATAAAAAACATGTTAGAAAGGAAGGAGTAAAAGGTAGTGATAAATGTAATCTTTTTAACTTAATGTAAGTTACAGGATAAAAATAAAACAGAATAAAATTCCTCTTTAATGCTAAGACCAAATAATATATAGATATGTTCATAATTTTGGATGAACAAGTGTTGAGTCATAAGAATTGTAACGACGACTAATTAGGAGAATTTGATCAAAAGTTAAGTGATTGAGCAACTTGGGAAGGCAGGCTATTCCTTTCAGAAGGCCATAGTAGTGGGGCATCGAGGTTGGGAATACTTAAGAAGGGTGATAACAATATACTAAAAAGTACGAAAAGGGAAAAAATATAAAATAAGCACAATTTAAAAGCTAATTGAAGGTAACTAACCTAAGTATTAAGAGGAGTAAGAGCAAAAATAGAAATGAAGTCAGTCAATATAAACATGTGTCATAATTTACACTTCTAGGTATTGCAATATAGAGTTTAAGATTGGTTAAATCTCTTAAACATAAAGCTGGGTAAGATATAATCGGAATCAGAAAATAGCAGATGCATCAAATTAGTTCTTCGCATCTGATTCATCAATAAGGATCCTGGATCAATTCCAGATGCAGTAAAATTGGCTCAGGGATCTGTCATGTTCTTAGAGATAGTGAAACATGTGTTATGAATAATAAGACCATAAGACATAGGAGCAGAAATTAGGCCATTCGGCCCATCGAGTCTGCTCCACCATTCAATGATGGCTGATAAGTTTTTCAACCCCATTCTCCCGCCTTCTCCCCGTAACCTTTGATTCCCCTTACCAATCAAGAATCTATCTCGGTCTTAAATACACTCAATGACCTGGCCCCCACCGCCTTCTGTGGCAATGAATTCCATAGATTCACCACTCTCTGACTAAAGAAGTTTCTCCTCATCTCTGTTCTAAAAGGTCTTCCCTTTACTCTGAGGCTGTGCCCTCGGGTCCTAGTCTCTCCTACTAATGGAAACATCTTCCCCACGTCCACTCTATCCAGGCCTTTCAGTGTTCTGTAAGTTTCAATCAGATCCCCCCTCATCCTTCTAAACTCCATCGAGTATAGACCCAGAGTCCTCAAACGTTCTTCATATGTTAAGCCTTTCATTCCTGGGATCGTTCTCATGAACCTCCTCTTGACCCTCTCCACGGCCATCACATCCTTCCTGAGATACGGGGCACAAAATTGCTCACAATATTCTAAATGTGGTCTGACCAGAGCCTTATAAAGCCTCAGCAGCACATCCCTGCTTTTATATTCTAGTCCTCTTAAAATAAATGCCAACATTGCATTTGCCTTCCTAACTACCGACTCAACCTGCAAGTTAACCTTAAGAGAATCCTGGACTAGGACTCCCAAGACCCTTTGCACTCCAGATTTCTGAATTCTCTCCCCATTTAGAAAATAGTCTATGTCTCTATTCTTCCTACCAAAGTGCATGACCTCACACTTCCCCACGTTGTATTCCATCTGCCACTTCTTTGCCCATTCTCCTAACCTGTCCAAATCCTTCTGCAGCCTCCCTGCCTCCTCAATACTACCTGTCCCTCCACTTATCTTTGTACCATCTGCAAACTTAGCCAGAATGCCCTCAGTTCCTTCATCTAGATCATTAATGTATAAAGTGAAAAGTTGTGGTCCCGACACTGACCCCTGCGGAACTCCACTAGTCACCGGCCGCCATCCTGAGAAGGACCCCCTTATCCCCACTCTCTGCCTCCTGCCAGACAGCCAATCTTCTATCCATGCTAGCACCTTGCCTCTAACACCATGGGCTCTTATCTTACTGAGCAGCCTCCTGTGCAGCACCTTGTCAAAGGCCTTCTGGAAGTCCAAGTAGATAACATCCATTGGCTCTCCTTTGTCTAACCTGCTCGTTACCTCCTCAAAGAATTCTAACAGATTTGTCAGGCATGACCTCCCCTTGATGAAACCATGCTGACTTTGCCCTATTTTACCATGCACTTCCAAGTATTCTGAAATCTCATCCTTAACAATGGACTCTAAAATCTTACCAACGACCGAGGTCAGGCTAATGGCCTGTAATTTCCCATCTTTTGCCTCACTCCCTTCTTAAACAGGGGGGTTACATTAGCGATTTTCCAGTCCTCTGGGACCCCCCCTGACTCCAGTGATTCCTGAAAGATCACCACTAACACCTCCACTATCTCTTCAGCTATCTCCTTCAGAACTCTGGGATGTAATCCATCTGGTCCAGGTGATTTATCCACCTTCAGACCTTTCAGTTTTCCTAGCACCTTCTCCTTGGTAATGGCCACCATACTCACCTTTGCCCCCCGACTCTCTTGAACTTTAGGGATGTTACTCATGTCTTCCACCATGAAGACTGATGCAAAGTACCTATTCAGTTCCTCCGCCATTTCTTTGTTCCCCACTACTACTTCTCCAGCATCATTTTCCAGCGGCCCAATGTCCACTTTTGCCTCTCTCTTACCCTTTATATATCTTAAAAAACTCTTGCAATCTTCTTTTATATTACTGGCTAGTTTACCCTCATATTTAATCTTCTCCCTCCTTATTTCTTTTTTAGTTGTCCTCTGTTGGTCTTTGTAGGCTTCCCAATACCCTGGTTTCCCACTGCTCTTCGCCGCATTGTATGCTTTCTCTTTAGCTTTTATGCTGTCCCTGACTTCCCTTGTCAGCCATGGTTGCCTCGTCCTCCCTTTAGTATGCTTCGTCTTCCTAGGGATGAATTTTTGCTGTGTCTCCCAAATTACTCCCAGAAACTCCTGCCATTGCTGTTCCACTGTCTTTCCTGCTAGGCTCATCACCCAGTCAATTCTGGCCAGCTCCTCCCTCATGCCTCTGTAGTTGCCTCAATTCAACTGTAATACCGTTACATCTGATTCCAGCTTTTTCCTCTCAAATTGCAGGGTAAATTCTATCATATTATGGTCACTTCCTCCTAAGGGTTCCTTCACCTTAAGCTCCCTTATCAAATCTGCCTCATTACACATTACTCAATCTAGAATTGCCTGTTCCCTAGTGGGCTCCACCACAAGCTGCTCCAAAAAGCCATCTTGTAGACATTCCACAAATTCCTTTTCTTGGGATCCACTACCAACCTGATTTTCCCAGTCTACCTGCATATTGAAATCCCCCATGATCACTGTAACCTTGACTTTCTTACACGCCTTTTCTATCTCCTGGTGTATCTTGTGCCCCACATCCTGACTACTGTTCGGAGGCCTGTACATAACTCCCATTATGGTATTTTTACCTTTGCGATTCCTCAACTCTATCCACACAGATTCTACATCATCTGACCCTATGTCGTTTCTTGCTATCGATTTAATTTCATTTCTTACTAACAAAGCAACCCCACCCCCTCTGCCAACCTGCCTATCTTTTCGATAGGATGTATATCCTTGGATATTTAGCTCCCAGTCCTGATCCCCTTGCAGCCATGTCTCCGTAATGCCCACCACATCATACCTGCCAATTTCAATCTGCGCCACAAGCTCATTAACCCTATTTCGTATACTGCGTGCATTCAGATACAACACCTTCAGTCCTGTATTTCCTGTCCCCTTTCTCATTGTCGTCCCTTTATCTGATGTGCTTGAAGTTAGATTCCTAGCCCTTTCCAAACACTCTGTCCTATTTTGTGTTCTGGAGAATTTAATAGCCTCTCCTGGGCTCCCCTTTCTTTTCAGTTTTTTCATAATTTTCATGAAGTTGAATGCACCCCCACACATGCTAACCTGCTGCTTTGTTTCCCATTAGTCATACTTCTTGGAGTTTTACCCTTCCCTTCCCCCCTCACTTTCTAGTTTAAAGTCCTGTTGACCACCCTATTTACCCTTTTCGCTAGAACATTGGTCCCAGATCGGTTCAGGTGGAGACCATCCCAACGGTATAGATCCCTGCTGTTCCAATACTGATGCCAGTGCCCCACGAAATGGAACCTCTCTTTTCCACACTAATCCTTTAGCCACATGTTTACTTCCCTTATTCTCGCGTCCCTATGCCAATTTGCACGTGGCTCGGGTAGTAATCCAGAGATTATAACCTTTGAGGACCTGTTCTTTAATTTAGTTCCTAGTTCCTGATAATCCCCAAACAGGTCCTCTTTCCTAGTCTTACCTATGTTATTTGTCCTGACGTGGACCACAACAACTAGATCCTCCCCCTCCCTCTCCAATATCCTTTCAAGCCGGTCAGAGATGTCCCTCACCCTGGAACCGGGCAGGCAACATACCATGCGGGACTCTCGATCCTGCTTACAAAGGATGCTATCAATTCCCCTAATTATAGAATCCCCTACAACTACCACTTGTCTTTTTGCTACCCCCTCTTGAATGGCCTCCTGTGTCACGGTGCCGTGGTCAGCTGGCTCATCCTCCCTACAGCCCTGTTCCTCATCTACACAGGGAGCAAGTACCTCGTATCTGTTGGACAAGGTCAAGAGCTGAGGCTCCTCTGTTCCTGAACACAGGATCCCTCTACCTGCCTCACTTGTAGTCACACCCTGCTGACCCTGACCACCGACCGGACTTGAGGTACTTAATCTACCGGGTGTGACCGCCTCCTGAAACAAAGCATCCAGGTAACTCTCCCCCTCCCGGATGTGTCGCAGTGTATGGAGCTCAGACTCCAGCTCATCAATTCTGAGCCGGCGTTCCTCCAGTAACCAACACTTGCTGCAGATGTGGTCACTGCGGCTCCCAATGGGATATGCCAGCTCCCACATCATACAGCTATAGCACATCACCTGCCCAGTCATCTCGACTTAGTTAATTAATTTATTAATTAGCTTTGCAGTGTTTTTTTTTCAAATTTGGCACAGATTTCCTACCAACCAAACAGGCCACAGCTTTGCTGTGACGTCGCTTTTTCAGTTTTGGCTTCAGTTACTCTGTACCCTGACGTCACCACTCCGGTGCTCCTCCTTCTGATCTGCTCCCTGGAGACAAGGCCGCGAATCCCTGAGGTAAGCTAGATTTATACTCACTGCTCCGGTGCTCCTCCCTCCAAGTCTGCTCCCAGGATATACTCACCAATCAGCTACTTTTTCTTTAAAATCCAATTTCAGAAGAGTGTCCCTCGCAGGTATGAATAATGTCAAAACACTAAATATCTATAGGGCATCTTGATTAGAGGGAAAGCACATTGGAACATTGGAAAAAATACGCAAGAGTCTGGTTGCTATTTGTCGGAATTCCAACATGATAGATGGAGCATGAGGACAGAACAATACTTCATGGAATCCCAATACTTGAAAGCATAGTGAGAAATTAATAAAGTGAATGGTGATCAGTTATAATGTTAACAGTTGGAAAAAAATGATGACTATTTGGTGGGACAGTCAATGGAAATTTAAAACAATGAAGGGTAATCAGCATGTGTTTTAGATACAATGACCTCATGACATTAACTGAATTACAGGACAATGGCCACCCTGTGGATACATTTCAGTTTTCAGAAAACAACTGATAATATTCTGCGCCTGAGGCTTTTAAAATAGATCAAATTTCATCAAGCTAACAGAAAACGCAATGCTGGTTTGAAAATAGGTCGTGGAAAGTAGTAGGAAATGGATAATGCTCTGTTTGGGGTGGGTATGGTTAGAGGAATTCTGAAGGAGACTGATGGGGGTTCTCTTCCAGTTACACTTCATGTACTTCCAATAAAGTTACTAAATTTGTTGATATTAAACGATGTATTCAGGTGACCAGTAGTGAGACAATTAATACTGGTGCTGGAAATAAGAAACATGTGTGACGAGAGAATGAGTCTTATTTTGTAGTGTGTGAATGGCACCCGTTGTTACTTATCAGTTTCTCATATCCGAACCACAGCTATCCCTACTCACCTTGTAAAAGCAGACAAGACACAGCACAACCAGAGCAAATTATAGACTGTGGAAATGCTGCAGGTCAGCATTCTAGTAAAGAATTGATTCAATGCATTGATTTTGGATTGTGGGCCCAGGACTGTGGCTCAGTTCATAGCACCCTCGCCTTTGAATCAGAGGGTTGTGGGTTCATGTCCCACTCCCGGAAACCAAGAACTGTGATTGTACTCGAAAGAGTTGTAATCTGTGACTGTTGATAACTCGAAAGAGTTTCATTAAAATGCCTTGTCTGGTGCTAATTTACATCTTGAGGTCTGCTAATCCAGGTTCTTCAAACTGATTTTGATTATCTGACCTGAATAGTTTAACTACTCATTGAATAAATTGACTGAACCTTTGGGGAGTTGGAACCTTCCTGGTGAAGAATCGAACCTCTTGAATCCAGTGTCACAGATGAGGTAGAGGCAGCGTTACACTAATGTGGGAGAGTTAACTGTGGAGTGCTTCACAAATTTGTACAATATACTTGTATAGGTTTAGCTAAGAAATTGTTGACTCAAGCCCACTTCAAGTTTGTGAGCCAAATGACCTGTGCTGAGACTTTAGCTCAATATAGAGGGAGTGCTGTGTTTTGGAAATTGCTGCCCTTCACGTAAGATGTTGAACCCAACCTGCCTATTCCAGTAGTGCTCAGCTAGGTATTAAAGATCCCACGACACTATTCAAAGAGAAGCAGAGAGTTTTTTAAGTGTGCTGGTGAGCAATTATATTTATCTGCAACACCAAAAGTGGATCATTCTTTTCATTGCTGTTTATGGGGTCTCACTGA
The DNA here is from genome assembly GCF_964194155.1 of Cetorhinus maximus. Lineage (NCBI taxonomy): Eukaryota > Metazoa > Chordata > Chondrichthyes > Lamniformes > Cetorhinidae > Cetorhinus > Cetorhinus maximus. Next base: position 32,020,734 of record NC_135885.1, on the reverse strand, counting down.
GTGAAAAATAGTTTCTGTTCAATAATAATGGCTGTTCTTCAAAGTAGCTTACTAGCTGCAAATATTGAGTGGTTGTCTCCTGAGAGCCATAGTAAAGCACTATAGAAATGCAAGTTATTCCTTTGTCTCTTCTCCCTCTGTTCACACAGACAAGTTTCCCTTTATTGTCTAGATTATTTATGTTGTAGAACTAGTAATGTTAGCATTTTGCTCGTAAATTCAGCCTGCTGCCTCCAGATTTTAATCGTTCCAATTATTAGTTATTGATTAAATGTATAACCGGCATTATCGGTTTGCCAAACAATATAACTAACTCTGACAAAAAAACTGCATATTACAAAATATACAATGCTGCTTTTATAGACTTATGCTATGTTATGTGTTTGACCTTAATACTGAAAGATATGAATTGCTTTAATCACAAACTCAGAAATAGCTATTACATTTTTTTTGCTGATAGGTGGTTATTTGGAATTCCTTTGGTTATTAGTCACATCCTGCTTGATTACATGATGCAGGTTTGATGCTGTAAGGATATTCATTGCCAAGTGATGGGGTTAATTAATGTATTTGCTAGCTAAACAAGTTAAGTAGTGACATGCCACTAAGATGTATTGCCTGACAGCAGCAATTAGGAAAGGATGATTTTAATATGTGCTGCCAACCGGGAGCCAAGGCCTCAGTCTCCTGATGTGCAAGATGGGCAGGTGAGGCTCCCCATCAGAAGCACAGACTCAGAAAATTACCCAGAGTATCTCACCTCAGGGAAGGGAAAACTGACGCAGAATATTCATAAGTGCGGCAAGCGTACTTCAATTATCAATTCTCCCTTGTATTGCAATCGCTGAGAAGGCTTTGACTTATCTGTGTGTTTTGTTACATTCCGGCTGAAGGTGAAAGGGAACAAAAAGGAAATCCTGTGATGGAAAAGGTGAGGGAGGAGAGAAATAAGCAATGAAAAGCAATGAAAATGCAAGTGAGGCTGCCCAAATATTTACAACTCTTTCTTATTTGTATTGGTTCTCTGATTGTTTACATAATTGAAAAGAAATCAGGTTGTATTTTAAAAACAAATTGGGCATGAAAATCTATTCTCACAGTGAGAATGAACTCCAATGGACTTTCTTGGGTCAGAGGCAGGTTCCCCATTTTGAATCCCAATGGTAATGATCATGCCAGGACAATGCATCTTGTGGGCACCCATCTTCCCATGGAGAGTGTAAACTGTGGTGTATTGTGCAGGATTACATGCCATCCTGACTTGGAAATACGTTGCCCTTCCTTCATCGTTGCTGGGTCAAAATTTTGGAATTCCCTACCTAACAGCACTTTAGGGGCACCTACACTAGACGAACTGCAGCAGTTCAAGAAGATGGCTTGCCACTGCCTTCTCAAGAACAATTAAGGATGAGCCATAAATGCAGGCCTTGCCAGCGATACCCACATCCCCAAAAAGAGATCATGAAGGGTTGTTGGTTCACTCCTTCCCCAAGAAGCTTTGCCTTTCTGTTGATAAGGTCCTGCTTTAAAAACAATAAAATACATTTTGGCCTCACAGTTCAGAGCAAGGGCATGACGCAGGTGGGCGCATTTTCTTCCATTTGGTGGTTTTGTTTTACATGGGCGAAGGTGGCTCCAACAGGTCAATTGAGGACATTGCCACATTGCTGAGATCTGACATATGCCAGCCTAATTTGCTACCTTCTCAGCACATTCCTGCTGTAATTCTAAAGTGAGTGCAAGCAGCAGGATTGTGGATTTTCTAACTCAGATACTGATAGTGCTGTAAATAGTTGCACACTAGGAGTGAATAACCCCAATTTTGAGATCTTGGCAACGCATCAATAACAGGAACAGTTTGTATTCATATAGCATCTTTAACGTAAGAAAATACTCCAAGGTGTTATACAGTAACCAGACCTTTACTGGCACCACCACGAGGAAAGAAACATTGGAATGGGCAACTAAAAGCTTGGTCAATAAGTTAGGTTTTAAGGAGGGTCTTAAAGGAGAAGAGAGACAGAGAGGTGCAGTTAGGAATGTACAGGTCTGATGGCATGGAAGGCCACTAATGGTGGGGTAAAAGGCGTGAGGAATGCATTCGCTGCATCCATATGCCTGACACCAAACTCCTGAAGCAACTGCTCTAATTGGAACTCGGTCGTGGTCAGGAGACTCCCAGTAAGACAGTGGAAATGCTTTAGGGATGTCCTTGAAGCATCCCTGAAGAGGTCAAATATTCCTGCCAACTCATGGGAGTCCCTGCTTGTAGCTGACCAAAATGGAGAAGGTTCATTTGGGAAGGCACCGAACGTATTGAGAGGGTGGAATTGTCCCAGATTTGCATGAAGTGCGGTAGGGGGTGGTAAAATGTTGTTTTACCTGCCGGGCGCAATGGCGGCTTCTCACGCCGGATCATCCCAAACCCGCCGCATTAATTATGCATTCCCGGGAAACACGCTGTTTCCATGGCGGGCGGGCTCTCATTCCCCTACAACTCCATCACCTTGCTGCTTCATCACACCGGGTGCCATATTTAAAGCCCAGCCACACACACACTTCTCAGGTCTTCCAGCCCATGGCTGCTGCATGGAAGACATGGCCCCAAAAGGCAAGAAGACTGCAGCTCCCAGGTTGAACATTGCAGGCCTGCCGTGGTATCCCTTACCCCTGCTCTGGCCACAGGGTGGGCAGCTGCATCAACAATCTGGCCCCTCACTCACTTTGAGGGGTGCGCCATTACATTGACTGGTGAGGATGTGGACCATGCCTGTGGCGACGATGAGGTTGGTGACTAACACCCACCTGAGGATCCTGCACCACATCATCCCTCCCTCAATGCAACTGTGAGTCCTCTCTCTCCTGCTTTTGACTCTGCTGCCATACACTAATTATCTCTACTTTGGTTCACAGGGAGCTCTGCCAAGCGAACGACACCCTCAGCCAGCCAATCCCTCAGCTCCAACCAGGTCCTCACCACCTGCCAAGAGGACACCTCCTCCATCGAAGAGCTGGAAATAAGCAGTCTGGAAGACCTGTCACAGCGCTTACCCACACCCTCCACCAGCAAAGAGACACACACCTCAGTTGGACCTAGATCTGGAGCATGCTCGGGTTCACAATCTGGTGGTCACCACGTGGACATACATCCGCAGCAGGAGGAGGCAGGTTCAGCCAGGCTCCCCTGCACTCGGAGAACTGTTGGGGAAGAGACATCTATGAGGTCCGAGTCAGATGACAGATGGTGCAGTTAGGGGGGAACATCACACAGAAGCCCTCAGCAGAGTGACATGTGAGTTGAAAGAATGCCTGCTCTCTGAAGAAGTGATGCCCACATGTGCGCGTATGGAGACCTTCATGGAGAAGATGTGGACGCCATGGACAGCCTGGTCTAGTAGAACGTGGAGATGTGTAGAGACCTGCACTCCATCATGAGAGCCATGGTGGGGTGTTCCTGCATTGGCAATGCGAGAGGGAAACGGGGCACCTTGACGTCCCTCCAGGTGCTCCTTCCCCTCAAGGAGTCCCACGGGCACCCGAAAGGACGAGGCGCGGCAGCTAGACACTCCGGGTCATCCACTCAGGAATCTCAGAGGCTGTCCACTCCCTCCAAGTTCCCTTTTCCTGTGAGCCCCTCAACCTCATCCTCTGTCACTGCAGAGGGAGTAGCCAGCCCACGAGTGATTCTGGAGGGAGAATTATGTGTGTGGTAGGGCCTTTTGGAGCCTCGTGCAAGCATCCTACACGCATATGGATCCTTCCTGTATTACACTCATCTCAATGTCCTGAGCATTTTGAATGCTGCCTGCTGGGGCTTGTTTTCAGTTGCCCATCTGAGCTGACCTGCATCTCCGCTCACCCACTGATCACACTCCCATGCAGCACCTGCCCATCACCACTCTTGATTCACTTTTGATTTGGATGGCATAGTGCTAATTTGGTTTTACTTTCGCTCCCCCATCCTTCACCCCCTCCCAGTCATACATTTCCTTTCCCCCATCACAGTTGGCCCCCCAGACATCACCTTCTACCTCCTCTCCGTGACCTACCAGCCACAATCCTTTTCCTTCGGGGATGTCCAGGTGAACATGCACGTTCCTTTCTTTCTCGAAAATCCCACCCCCATCCACATTAACCTTCCCGACTTCCTCCTTCTCACTCCCAAAGTCTATGTCTGCCTCCGAGTCCGCACCAACCACCTTCACCTCCCTTCTACTGCTACCGCTGAACCCTTACCCTCCTGCCCTACCACCTCATTCTGCCCTTGGTCATTCTCACCACTCCCTCATACCACGCCTGCCCTCAGTTCGCTTTCCAGGAGGCATTCATGGATCCATCAGACCTCTCCCTTGCACATTCATCTGATCAACCCTCCCCAGGAAATCCTTCCCTCCAGAACCCCTTCACCCCCACTTAGTTCTTCCAACACCCAGATTCCCACCCCGCTTAGTCCGTCCCCCTCCCTGACTCCCTCAGACACTCTTATTTCTTCCGCCACCCTTCGGGAGGTAGAGTGCGTTTGCATTTTTTTTGAATAGAGCATTCAAGATGTGGGGTGAACTCTGGCACCCAGCTAGCAGAGACCAAGCAATATGTTTATATTACAAATAAAATTGATATTGGGTTTTATTGTTAGAAGAGGCTGGTGATACAATGAGAATTTACAATCAATGAGATGTGCTAGGTATAAGGATAGCAGTTTTGTGTGTGTAGGGCAGAGGCAATGTAAGGTCAAAGCAGCTGTAAGCCTACAACTGCCTCTACAGGAACCAAAGTGAAAGGAACCTCATTTTGATTTCATAAGGTGAAAATACTTTGCCTGTTGTCTGGTTAAGTCTATGGGTTGCTGTTGCCTTAATGGAGGTTAGGAATTTGTTAAAAGTTATGATAATAGTAATTTATAGCCGTGTGTATATATTTAACTTGTGCAAATTAATAAATGTCTCATGTATTTTGATATAAAACCTCTCGAAAACTGATGGTCTGATTCCTGAATTTAGAGTTGCATCTCAAATATAACACTTAAAAATATAGGTTATGACAATTGTTTAAAGTTTCCCTCTGGGATTTTTAATAACTCAGCTTTACCAATCTGCTGTCTCATAACACACTCTTTTAAACAGGCTACAAACTGTAAACCCATTTGACTAAGTAACACAATGTTCAGAAAGGCTCATGCAGGCCTTCATCAAAGGGAAATGTGTGGGGCTGAATTAATTGCTTTCCAATGGCACAGTGGACACATGTGAGCAGCAACGCCCAGCTTTAATGCTGAAGAAATTTGAGGTTCAGCTGAAGGAGGTGGACCAAAGAAGGATGATTTTATTTTGGGCTTTAGTAAAACCAGTTTGCTGGTATCAGCACTAGGCATAAATAAGCAGGTTCCTAAATGGAATGGAAGTGTAGTACTTAGCTTCCTTGGGAAAGAACTTTTTAGGGATAATTTCCTGACTGCATGATCCTGGTGAAACCCTTCCTTTGGTAGTGCATGTTAAAAACTGGAGTGCGTGCTGCTCGTGATTTTCCAATCATTTAAAGCAATAGTCAGACAACTGAGCGCACATGTTTAAATTTTCAATATGCCCTCCAAGAAGGTGAGGTACTCCCACCATATCAGATAATCACAAAAAAACCTCTCTCATATCAAGAAGGGTCTGACTTGTGAGTTGTTTAGCCTTCCTGATTGACAGTGTTATTGGAGAAGTGCCAGGTAGAGACTTACAAGTGATTATAAGGCTGTGTCAAGGGGCAAGCATTTTATTTTGGCTCATGTGCTAGGTTATATTGGCAGATCGCATTAAGTTCTATAGTATATTAGAATTTCACATGAGTACTAAAAAATGCACAATTTATATCAAAAATGTTGTGTGTGAGAGAAAATAAGTATCAGTATAGTAACTTTCTAAAAAAGCACAATTGTGGAGGTTAAAAAACTTTGTTTCTTCAGCACTGATTTTTATTGAAAAATGAAAAATGCAGTTTTCCCATAAATCCGAAACATTGCATGATACGTTAAAATGTTGATTGTTGAAAACTAAGACATACTCCAAGCATTCATTACTGTATTGTGATGATAGATTCCAGCAATTTTCACACTGCTGCCACTAAATTAATTAGATGTTTAATGTATCCTTCGCCCATTTTATGAATAATGGTGTATATTTTTCTATTACTGTGGCAGCTTTTCATCTTGTAAGACAATGGTCTGCGCTGTGGTGATCAACTCTGTGCTAAGCACAACCTGGTGTGGCTCAGGAGCCCCACTCTGGCATGGCACTTTTTGTCACGTTTGCTGCAGAGGGCTGAGAAGAAGCACAATTCGTTGGCCTCTGTTTTCTCTGAGCCTTCATCTCGGCCGGCTGAGATTTTCATATCTGCTTCCCTCTTCCCCACATAATCAGCCCCCAGAGGTCATGCCCATCACTGACTATCTCCCCGTTGTCAGTGCCAATGTCTGCCATCTTCATATCTCGCTTGCAGGTCTCCTTGTAGCGAAGATATGGATGCCCAGGAAGCCCTGACCTAATGGCCATTTCATCATACAGAGGGTCGTTGGGTATACCATCTGATGAATGTGGCCAAGCTAGCACAGACATTGTTGGCTTGGCAATGAGTATATTCTAATGGAATTAGCACACTCCAGTTGGTGATCTTGACTTGCCAAGAGATGCCGAAGAGTTGTCTGAGACAGCGATATTGTCTCTATTTTGGTACTATCCATGAAGTCAGCAAGCTTTGAAAGTTTTTACCTAATGTGTTCTAAATTCAATTTGTTTTTTCCTTTTACACTTGTTGGTGAAAAACATCTGTGCCTGGAGTTTTGTTTGGCTAAAATCCCATTACTTTGTTCTTAACATTTTTTTCTGTTTACACCTATTTCCATAAGTGTGTCTTCCTGCTACCTCTGGGAACCTTCCCCCTGTATTCAATGTGAAAACGGAAGTATATTCATTTGGCATGCCCTTATTGTTTAATGAAGTTTCCCATACACACTTACAACAATATTAAATGCAGACATGATAAATGATGAGAAAGCATTGTAAAGATGCACTTGATGATGGGTTTACTGTTGATGCCCATCACATTTTGGTAAGAAAGTGAAATATATACCGTATTCACGCTTTTCTAACCAAAACAATAAGCTTAGTCTGAAATGAAAGCAAAATGCGGCAGATGCTGGAAATCTGAAATAAAAATTGAAAGTGCTGGAAAAATCCAGCATGTCTGGTCTGAAAGCATCTGTAGAGAGAGAAACAGAGTTAACGTTTCGAGTCCAATACAACTTCTTCAGAACTGGAGAAGAGAATGAGTTCAATTTATTGTATCCAAATTAACTCAAATCATAACGAAGACTGTGCAAGTCTCGAATTTATCGCAGAGCTCTGAAAACTAAATTAAATGCTTGTAAATGAATCGCCATCTCTGTATTATAATCTGTTGGAAATAAAAACTCCAATTAAAGCAATTAATTTTTAGATATATTAGCTGCAGGTTAAGATGCCAAACTGAAACCAATTCAAATAAATGGTGTACATGATTGAGGGGGAGGGTTAAAGGTCGGGCGGAGGAGGGGTGGCTGGTGGTGGTGATGGTGGTGTGGGGAATAAGGGGCCAGGAAACAGGAGAAGCACCAGATCCCATGATTTCTCTCCAGGACCCTGCTGGTATAGCACAGTGTAGAATCAATTGGACAGCGAAGACACAGAAAACAGCACTGAGTGAATGCACAAGGCTGATTAGCTGACTTTTGTATGCAATATGGAGTGAGTTGATTTGTAAATTTTGTTTGGAATGGGGGCTACAGATACTGGCATCGCACTTGGGTGAGTGCTCCACAAACATCACAGGCAGAAAGGAGCTGTAAAGGTAACCATCTCCTCCTCCTCCTCCTCTTGCTCGTGCTCCTGCTTCTCAGCTGCTCACCATATAGCTGGTGCCAAGGGCTGTCCCTCATATTGACAAGGTTGTGCAGCATCCAGCAGACCACCCTTGATACCCACACTGCCAGGTACTGCAGGGTGGTCCAGGAAGTGGAAGCATTGTCTCACCACCCCCTGTGGTCTCTGCTATCACATTTTGTGTGGCAGCATGACTTTTATTTTATGCATGCTGTGTACGTGTGTGTGGGCTGTACCCCATAGTTGGCAGCTATGTAGTCAGCTGATAGCCCCTTTTGCCCAGTAGCCATAGTGGCTCAAATGTAATGGATTGCCACAAAATTAAGGTACCATAATTGCTGCTAGGAAACTAGGCATTAACCTACACAATCCGCTGTGTATTGTCCCACACCAGCTGAACATTGAGGTTCTGGTATAGGGCGTAATTGACATGTGTCGCCCGCAGAGCAAATTGCATGCAGCTAATGACACCCTGCACCAGGGGAAGCTACATGGCTTGCTCCTCCTGCCTCACTCTGACAGAAGAAAATGAACTATAATTAGTGCTAGCCCTTAACTTTTTTTGTCATGTTTCTGTCTTCACGACAGAAAAAGATAGGGCTAGCGCTAATTATATTGCATCCTGAGTCAATTGGTGAGGTACTAGTGCGGTGAATCTTGTAGATAAATTGAACAGCCACACACTTCAGGATTTCCACATGTAACTGTGCATGTAAAAAATGCCAGAAGTTGGTTTCCACTTTACTTCAAACTAACCATTAGCACCGAAGGTTTCACTGCTACTTCTATTTGAGCCACCAAATGCAATTCAAAGATAAAAACAAAAAACTGCGGATGCTGGAAATCCAAAACAAAAACAGAAACAGAAATACCTGGAAAAACTCAGCAGGTCTGGCAGCATCGGCGGAGAAGAGTACAGTTGACATTTCGAGTCCTCATGACCCTTCAACAGTTCAGAACTGTTGAAGGGTCATGAGGACTCGAAACGTCAACTGTACTCTTCTCGGCCGATGCTGCCAGACCTGCTGAGTTTTTCCAGGTATTTCTGTTTCTGTTTTTGAAATGCAATTCAAAGTCAACCTCTCGGACTGGTGCCTGCAAATACAGGCAATTGCCTTAAACAATGAGCACACACAATCAGCAGCACTCTCTCTGTCAATATTTGAACTTTTCTGTGTAGGAAAACGCCTTATCACTGCCGGCTCTATTGAAGCTGCTCCAGCCATGAAGTAGCATTGCACAGCTGTTGTAAATAATGCTGTAAGACAAAAAGATATAGTTGGTCTCTCTGGCTACAAGGGACTTAAGGGAACATGTAACAACATTTGGAGTTAATACAAAGCTGTTAAAACACAGATTATTATATTTATTCAATGCAAAATATCTCAGATCTGCCTAACTACTGTCTCTGTTTTGTGTTTGGAGATAATAACATTGCTTTGATAATTATAGCTCTACCCTGGAAGCAGATTTTTTCCGCAGCACTTGAAACTTTGCAAGGTTTATAAGATTGGCAAATGGCCTTTACTCCTTTGCCATTTTTTGGAATGGATTCATTGTTGTCACTTACAAAGCCCTTGCCAAGAAATTAACAACTTTAAGAGGTTTGGTTCTTTTTTTACTGGAATGGAACCCAAGGGTTAAATTACAAGGAGAGATTAAACAAACTAGAATTGCTTTCCTAAGAATTTAGAGGATCAAAGGGTAATATAATTGAAAATGACAAAATATTAAGGAGAACTGATAGGATGGATAGACAGGAATTCTTTCCACTGCTAAGGAATTCTAGGAATAGGAAACAGTCTTAAAAATTAGGGCTAGGACTTTCAGGAGTGAAGCTAAGAAACACATCTACACACAAAGGGTGGTAGAAGTTTGGAACTCTCCTCTGTAAATGGCAGTTTATTCTGGGTCAATTGTTATTTTATACCTGAGATTTCTGTTAACAAAGGGCTAAACTAAAGGATATGCGGCAAAGGCATTAAGTTACAGATTATCACGGTCTCATTCAATGGTGTGTTATGGCACAGCCGATGGTAAATGCCGGGCTGTTCAAAGCCCGGAGGGAAACTTGAGATAACTGTCACAACTATTTTTGAAATTTGTTTTGAGATGTGGGCTTTGAATTCAGTAGTAATAAGACCACGGAGCCTTATTGGTTTTTACAAAACTAGATTAAACATTTATTAATAAGAGAAATGATTTTAAGCACATACATATGTCTACAAATTAGTACTATAATAACTTCTAAATCCCATAATTAATCTGGCTCCTAGTTACACCTCTGTTAAGGCAACTGTAAGACACATAGATTTTAAAAGGCCCAGGCAAAGAAACATGACACCCTGAACAATCCAATTCAAAGTGAGTTTTCTTAACTTCAGTTTGTTGTAGACAGCAGCATTGAGACATAGATGCTGAAGGCTTTTTGCACTTGTTAGGTCTTAAAATGCCTGCCTTTACACACAGCCTTCTGTCCTTTATACATATTTTTCCCTTTGAATGCAAATTCCCATTGTTTCACTATATCTTTTGTCTTTACCTCCCTGATCATAAAAAAAATCATAGTACCAATTTTACCAGTAATCTTTAGGAAAAATAAACACACTGTTCTTTTACACTTTACATTCTAAACTTCCCACATGTTTATTGCCTTAACATTTCAAACCCACCCTATCTTCTAACACATCCAGGCTTCAGACCAGCTGCCTTTAATCCAATTACACACACATACACACACACACACACACCCCATATATCACTGTTCACTGTGAACAGCCTACCCTCTTGAATAGGTAAGGACAGATTCAAGTCAATGGAAATAAAAATCATGGGAGATCTGTTTCACATTATTGCCCAGAATCCAGTTTACTTTATTCTGTATCTGAAGCAGTGGAGAGCAAGATTGAGTGAAAATCTATGAGAATTCAATTTTTTGGTGATGGTGATGGTGAGAGGGGTTGGGGGGGGTTGGTCTTTGTGAAGCCCTGATTTTATGTATGGACGAAGTCAAGTCCAAATTTCTGATTTTAATCTTGCTGCTGGTGTAGGGGGGGCGGTGGCCTCCTACTGGCCTCTCCCTCTTCCCAATGCTGGATGCCTTGATTGGGCACAGGTTGCTGAGAATGAGGGACCCACCCCCATTAGGTCACTGGCAAATCTGACAGGGTTTGCTGGGCAGCCTCCCCAGATGTTGAGCCCCTGGTTGAATACCAGAGAACTGACATTTAAACTGCAGCGACAGCTTCTGGCCTAAAACCAGATGAAAGAAGATGGGCTCCCCTGGTATATCATGAGAAACCCAACAGAATTTGAAGGAATGAACTTGAAAGGCAATTAGGGATGGGCAATAAATGCTGTCCTAGCCAGCGATGCCCACATTCCATGAATGAATAAAAAAAATAACTGATGCAGGACAAAGGAAAGAGGAGGCAGGCCTTACTTGTGCTACTGACTGCATTGGATGAACTATGCCCAAAACAACAAAATGCAAAACAGCCATGGATGACAGTCAAATGTTTAGACCTAACAGAGAACAGGTAGGATGCAAAGCTCAGTGGTGTACAAACCAGAGAATACTTCAAATTGTGTGCTGATGCCAAGTTCATAGCGAGAAAGAAGTATGTAAATCCAGGAATAGGTATCAAGGAAGAAAATGAAGACTTGTTATATGATAAGAACAAGATCAGGCTGAGATGGGAAAATTTTTTGCTGGAAACTGTTTGAAGAAGAACCAGGAAAGATAAACAACAAAGATTGGAATTTATAAAAATGGGATTTAGAATCTGAGGTACTGAGAGATGAGATAAGAAAAGCTTTGAAAAACATCAGGAGCAGAAAAGCAGATGGACAAGATCAGATACTAGGGGAAGCACGAAAAGCGGGAAGTGAAACAATATGTTGTGAAAAAGATTACTGATAAGATATGGACAACAGGTGACTGACCTTGCGAGTGGGCTATATCTAAGATTCTAAGATTGTCACATTGCCTGAAATGGCGGGCACACAGAACTGTCCAAAACATAGTACACCTGGACTTATCAGTCATGCATCTAAAGTACTACTTGATGTCATCAGGCAGAGAAGTGGCAGAGGAGCAGTTTGGCTTCAGTCCTGTAAAGGGTATAACTGACTTTATGCTTGTCCTCAGAAATCTCATAAAGAAATGTGAAAATAAGCAGGATAAGCAGGAACACCAGCTTTGGCTCATGTTCATAGACTATGCCACATCTGTACTGGAGTGCTGCTTTGGGCTGCATTAGAGTGCTTAAATTGAAGTTTGGTGAGAGAGGAACTTTTAAGGGTTAATTTCCATCTAAAGCCTAAACTTGTTCTGATTTAGCAAGAAACTAAAAATTGGTCTTTGGGTTGGGCAAAGGTGAGCTTTACTTTGGCTTTAAAACAGGGGTTATACAGGCTCTGCTTGCAGCTAGTTAATTAGATAACTGGCTTAAACAGGTTGAAACAGGTTTTCAGATGCTAGGTTCAGACAGCATAAAAGGTTATCTACAGTGCTGCTTTTGTCTGCACTTTGGGCTGCATTAGAGTGCTTAAGTTGGAGTTTGGTGAGAGAGGGAGTTCACTGAAGAGGGAAGGAGGGATCCTTTCATTTTATTCCTTTCCTCAGTAAGAAGAGCAGCAGCCTTGGTAAGTGAGACCTGGTAAGTATTTATTCTGTCCTTAATATTCTCTAAACTGGAGGAAGTAAAAGTAAAGAGAGTAATTTAAGGGTAAGTCATGGCAGGGCAGCTCGGCCAAGTGGAATGCACCTCCTATGTGATGTGGGAAGTCAGGGACGCCTGCAGTGTTCAGTGTGCTGGAAGTGTCTCCAGCTGCAGCTACTCAAAATCTGTGTTTCAGAGCAGGAGCTGTGGCTGGAGTCACTGTGGAGCATCTTCAAGGATGAGATCTTCGTGGATGGCACATACAGTGAGGTGGTCACACTGGGGGTAAATATCGCACAGACAGAAAGGGAATGGGTGACCACCAGATGGACTAAATGCACTAGGCAGGTAGTGCAGAGTCCCCTGGGTCCATCTCCCCCTCTAACATATTTTCTGGTTTGGATACCTTTGGGGGAGATGGTTTTTCAGGAGAATACAGCAAGAGCCAAGTTCATGGCACCATGAATGGCTCAGTTGCACAGTGGTTGGAGAAAAGAGTGGGAGAGCAATAGTGATAGGGGATTCTATCATAAGGTGAACAGGTAAATGTTTACGTGGCCGCAGTCGTGACATCAGGGTGGAATGTTTCCAGGGTCAAGGATGTCATTGAGCGGCTGCAGGACATTTTGAAGGTGGGGGGTTGGGGCTGGGGGGAACGGTGAAGAGCCAGAGGTCATGGTCCAGATTGGTACCAATGACATAGGTAAAAAGAGGGATGAGATCTTGAAAGCAGAATATAGGGAGCTATGAAATAAATTAAAAAGCAGGACCTCAAAGGTAGTAATCTCAGGATTATTCCCAGTACCATGTGCTAGTAAGATCAGGAATAGGAGAATGGACCAGAGGAATGCATGATTGGAGAGATGGTGCAGGAGGGAGGGATTTAGATTCCTATGACATTGGGATCGATTCTGGGGAAGATGGGACCTGTTCAAGCTGGGTGGGTTGTACCCCAGCAGGACCGGGACCAATATCCTTGCTGCGTTATTCACTAGTACTGTGGGGGAGGGTTTAAATTAGAGTGCCAGGGGGATGGGAACCTGAGCGGGGAGACACAAGAGAGGGAAACAAAGAATGAAAGACAGAAAAGTAGAAAGCAAAAGTGAAAGGCAGAGGAAACCAGGGCTAGCAGCAAATAGGGCCATAGTACAAAAACAGATGTATAAAAATGTTAAACACAGTCTAAAGGCACTGTATCTGAATGCATGGAGCATTCGCAATAAGGTAGACAAATTAACAGCGCAAATAGATGCAAACGGGTACAATTTGATTGCAATTATGGAGACATGGCTGCAGGGTGACTAAGACTTGGAATTGAATATCCAAGGGTACTCGATTTTTAGGAAGGACAGGCAAAAACGAAAAAGAGGTAGGGTGGTGTTGTTAGTTAAGGATGAAATCAGTGCAATAGTGAAAGAGGACATTCACTCATAAAATCTAGATGTAGAATCAGTCTGGGTGGAGCTAAGAAGCAACAAGAGACAAAAAACATTAGTTGGAGTTACCTATAGACCTCCAAACAGTAGTGGTAAGGTGGGGGATGGCATTACACAGCAAATTAGAGATGCATGTAACAAGGATGCTACAATAATCATGGGTGACTTTAATCTACATATAGACTGGGCAAACCAATTTAGCAATAATACTGTGGTGGATGAATTCCTGGAGTGTGTACAAGATGTTTTTTTTAGACCAGTACGTCGAGGAACCAACGAGGGAACAGGCTATCCTAGATTTGGTATTGTGCTATGAGAAGGGTTAATTAATAATCTTGTTGTGTGGTCTTTCAGGGAACAGTGACCGTAACAGGATATAATTCTTCATTAGGATGGAAAGTGAAGTGGTCTGATCCGAAACATGGGTCCTAAATCTAAACAAAGGAAACTACGAAGATATGAGGTGTGAGTTGGCTAAGATAGATTGGAGATCTTCATTAACAGGCATGATGGTAGATAGGCAATGGCTAATATTTAAGGAATTAATGCATGCATTGCAACAGTTATATATTCCTTTCTGGTGCAAAAATACCACAGGAAAAGTGGCCCAACCATGGTTGACAAAAGAAATTAAGGATAGCATTAGATCCAAAGAGGAGTCATAAATACTTTAGTTCCGTCTTCACAGAGGAAGACACAAATAACTTCCCAGAAATGCTAGTGAACTAAGTGTCTAGTGAGAAAGAGGAACTGAGGGAAATTAGTATTACTAAAACAATAGTGCTGGAGAAATGAATGGGACTGAAAGCCAATAAATCCCCAAGGCCTGATGATCTACGTCCCAGGCTACTGAAGGAGGTGACCATGGAAATAATAGATTGTTGGTTGTCATCTTCCAAAATTCTGTAGATTCTGGAATAGTCTTGGCAGATTGGAGGGTGGCAAATGTAATCCCATTATTTAAAAAAGGAGGGAGGTAAAAAACAGGAAATTACAGACCGGTTAGCCTAACATCAGTAGTAGGGAAAATGCTAGAGTCTATTATAAAGGATGCGATAACAGGACACTTGGAAAAGATCAACGGAATTAGACAAAGTCAATATAGATTTATGAAAGGTAAAGCATGTTTGACAAACCTACTCAAGTTTTTTGAGGATGTAAATAGCAGAATAGATAAGGGAGAATCGGTGGATGTGGTGTATTTGGATTTTCAGAAAGCTTTTGGTAAAGTCCCACGTAAGGGTTTAATGTGCAAAATTAAAACACATGGTATTGGGCCTGGATTGAGAATTGGTTAGCAGATAGGAAACAGAGAGTAGGAATAAATGGGTCTTTTTCGGAGTGGCAGGTGGGCACTAGGGCGGTTTCACAGGGATCAATGCTTGGGCCCCAGCTATTCACAATATATATCAATGATTTGGATGAGGGAACCAAATGTAATATTTCCAAGTTTGCTCACAACACAGAACTTGATGGGAATGTGAGTGGTGAGGAGAATGTTAAGAAGCTTCAAGGTGAATGAGACAGTTTGGTTGAATGGCAAATACATGGCAGATGCCATATTACATGAATAAGTGTGAAGTTATCCACTTCGGTAGGAAAAACAGAATGGCGGAGTATTACTTAAATGATGATTGATTGGGAAATGTTGATGTACAAAGAGACCTGGGTGTTCTTGTGCACCAATCACTGAAAACAAGCATAAAGGTGCAGCAAGCATTTAAGAAGGCAAATGGCATGTTGGTCTTCATTGCGAGAAAACTTGAGTACAGGAGCAAGGATGTTTTACTGCAGCTGTACAGGGCCTTGGTGAAAGGAGTATTGTGTGCAGTTTTGGCCTCATCTAAGAAACTAATGCTTGCCATAGAGGGAGTGCAGCGAAGGTTCACCAGACTGATTCCTGGGATGGCAGGATTGTTGTATGAGGAGATATTGGGCCGACTAGGCCTCTATTCATTGGAGTTTAGAAGAATAGAGGGGATCTCATTGAAATGTATAAAATTCTGACAGGGCTTTGTAGACTGGATGCAGGGATGATGTTTCCTCTGGCTGGGGTGTTTCGAACAAGGGGTTACAGTCTCAGGATACAGGGTAGACCATTTAGGACTGACATGAGGAGAACTTTCTTCACTCAGAGGGTGGTGAACCTGTGGAGCTCTCTACTACAGAAGGTTGTGGAGACCAAGTCACTGGATATATTTAAAAAGGAAATAGATAGATTTCTAGATTCGAAAGGTGTCAAGAGGTATGGGGAGATAGGGGAGTATAGCGTTGGGATAGACAATCAGCCATGATCATATTGAATGGAGGAGTAGGCTTGAAGGGCTGAATGACCTACTCTTGCTCCTATTTTCTATTTCTATGTTTCAACACTGTCCAGCATGTTGTTTTATGGAAGACACTTATGGGCTTTGGTGTACCCAAACATTTTTGGCTAATACAAGAGCTGTACAGAAATGCTTCAGGAGCTGTCAGACTTGGTGATGGGTATGCAAACCAAGTCCAGTTTGAGATGGGAGTCAGGCAGGGACGTCTTCTGTCACCCATACTGTTTGAAGCTGTGGGGGCGAAGGTTATAAGGATAGTGCAGGAAGAGTTACCAGAAATAAGTGGCTGCATCATATGAGGTTGTAGCATGTGGAATCTCAGGTATGTAGACAACACCACACTCATAGCCAGAACAAACGAAGAGCTAGAAACTATAGCAGGGATAATCAAAATACACAGTGCATCTTTTGGACTGAACATACACGAGGCAAAGACCATGTTATGTCTCTAAATAGCAATGGAAAAGTTAAGATTGGAAGCACCAAGATAGAGGCAGTGGACTATTTCAAGTACCTTGGCTTGAAGATAAACACCAAAGTAATATCCAAGAATGAAATCCAAGCTAGATTTTCTATGACCTAAGTGGTGCCTAGAAGTCCAAAAGCATCAACATGAAGCTGAAAAAAACATTGAGTAGTCACTAGTGTGGATATGAGGATCTATGGATATGAGAGTTGGAAGAGGTTGAGAGGAAGATAACAGCTTTTGAAATGTGGGTATGACAGAGGATGCTCAGAATCAGCCAGGTGCTGTTATGGTCCTGGTCAGACCCCCAAGTTTTTGGTACGATCTGGTTAGGGGCCAGTAACTTTTTGTTTAAATTAGAGAAAGTTTGAAATTCAAGACACTTGCTAAGAGGATAAAGCCACAAGATTCCACAGGATTTGAACAAATAAAAATAAACTTTACTATACAAGGTCAGAAAAATAAAACAATTTACAATCTCTATCTTATACTCTAACATTCAGGGTTAATATGAGGTACACATGAACTAACAGAGAACTATGGTCAAACACAGCACTCTGCACGATAAATGGCAGATGCAACAAAGACAAATTCCACGGAATTCTCAACAACCCCCACCCAGACGTCAGTAAGCATTGTGAGTCAACCAATCTCATTGAAACTCTGTCTCTCCCGCGAGGGATTCTAGTCTTCACCTTTGAAGTTCTCGCCTTGGAATTCTCTCTAAAGGTTGCTCCAACTTGTACAGCCTCAACTACAGCCCACCTTTCAGGGTTGCAATAGTGTCTCCCAAGACTCTATTCCCCTGGATTCCCAAGTCTGCACTCCAGCACCAACTCACAAGCACAACTTCAGCTCTTTGGCTGAGCAGAGTAGAACACTACTGCTCTAAAGGCATATCTTCATCCCAATGGCCAGCATTAGGGAATTATCAATCTTCTGCTGCCTTCTTCAATTGCCAGGGCTTCACCTAAGCCCTCACCACTTAAAGTCTACCAACTGGCACTCTTTATCTTCTTGATTATGGCACTCCCCTCCTGGTTCACATGGCCTCATTTTTGCTTCATTTTCTTTTGGCTCAGATGTGCTGGGCCCATCCTCAGCTTGAAGAGCTACAAAATGTCCACCCATACATAAAACTCCTGAGGCTTGTTGGGACTTGAAGTTCCTGGCCCCTGCTCCCCAAGAAGGTAAGTTAGATTTCATAACAACGGATAGAAAGACAAATGAGGAGCATTCCATTTCTAACAGCATGATAATTGCTAATAGTTGTCAGTCAACCATTTTGCAGAGAAAGTAAAGGACAAACAAATGGTATGGCTCATTTTTTTAGGTTGTGAATTGTTTTAGGTGAGCTTAGAAATCACAATATTTAAATTTTTACGTTTTGTTCTAATTTTCTTTCTGTACCGGATTTGAGTTTGAGTAGTAAAAGGAGTTAATTCTAACTGTAAATATGCTAATCAGACATTATGTATATCATCACAGGAAGTGATGCAATGCCACATGATCTTGCTCTCTCTTGTACAACCTCATAGTAAGATATATCACCATAAGAGATATTCCAATAAAGTTCATGTTTTCCTTACCTCAGTAGACTCTGCAAATATTCTGTATTAGCACAGCAATACCAAAAATATTATAGTGACAGCAAGAGGGAAAAAGGAGTTTGAAAAAGTCTCTATCATTACAGGAAAGCTTCAAACAGGTGAAAGACTTCAGTCAAGCAGAAGCGTGGCTGAATTGGCGCTGAAGATTTACCAGATCTTGCACCGTGTCGGGCTTCGCTGTGAAGGAGAGCAGTGAGCAGGTCAGTACATTATTATATGTGATGGGTGGCTGTGCAGATGATATCCTAGTCAAACAGGGGATCGATGAAGAAAAAGCCATGTACGAGAAAGTAATAAAAGCACTTCATACCTACCTCAATCTGAGAAAAAATACCATTGTTGAGTGGGCTAAATTTAACATGCGTAAACTGCAAGCGGAAAGTGTTGATGCATTTATAAATGATTTGCATAGACTTGCTGAGAACTGTGAATGTGGCAGCATAGAAGATTAACTAATTTGAGACAGAATTGTTGTTGTAGTATTGGATGAAGCTTTGTCTGACTACCTGCAGTCAAGAGATAATTTAACCTTGACAAAGGCAGCTCAACCGAGCAGACAAGCTGAGGTCAGGAAGCAAAATCAATCGGTGATTCGGGAGGACAGGGAGAACCCTATCCCAAAAGCAACTGACTCAATTGAGTATGTCAAACTTAAAATCAGAAAAGTGGCATACAAAAGCAGGGGAGAGAAGAAGAGCATCATCAACCGCCAAAGCTAACTGTAATCGGTGTGGTGGGAAAAAAAACAGACACAAAAATTGTCCCACCAAAAAGTGCGGATGCCATTTACACAGAAAGAAAGGCCAATTCCAGACTCTGTGCCACAGCAAGAAACCTGTAAAGTATAAGCAAAATGGGAAGCCTTCAAAAGATGGCAAGATCCTTGAAGTGGATAACATCCATGATATTGAGATGCCTTTCCTTTGAGAGATCCAGGAACCATGCGGAAGCTACTGGAATACTGATATCCTAGTGGGGCAAACAAGATGCACTTCAAGTTAGACATTGGTGCAGCAGTTTGTGTTCTTTCTGCTGCCGACCTGTGGTTGTAGAGAAATTCTCTTCAGCCAACATGCAAAAAGACTATACAGACCGGGGAGGGGGGTGGGGGGGCTTAGAACTCAATGTCATAAGACAATTGAACCCAACCTTCCAATGTCGAGGGAGAAAAATCACAGAAACCTTACATGTGATACAGAACCAGAATTGTTCACTGTTGAGCAGGAAAGCCAGTTCAAACTTGCATCTGATTTGCAGAGTGGAGGAACTGGAAAGTCGAAGATCAGCCTAAAAACTTCAGAGATGAATTCCTACAGCTGTTCACAGGACTAGGAAAGCTGAAGATAGTGTGCCACATCACTATACATCCTGAAACGAGGCCAGCGTGTCTGGTTACACTGGGAAAAGTTCTCCATCCACTCTTGCCAAAAGTAAAGAAGGATATTGACTTAATGTTGAAGCAACGGGTTATTTCAGAACCAACAAGCTGGTGCTCGGGGATGGTCTCTGCCAAAACTCAACGGATCTATTAGAATTTGCTTAGATCTTACACAGCTGAACAAAGCAGTTGAATGCAAAGTTCACCCTATTTCATCTGTGGATCAGAGTTTTGCAAAATTGGGAAGGAGTTCAACCTTCACGAAGCTAGGTGCAAATAGTAGTTTTTGGCAACTACTTCTTGACGAAGAGTATAAGTTGCTCATTACTCCATTTGGGAGGTTTTGTTTCAACAGATTGCCCT
Source organism: Cetorhinus maximus (assembly GCF_964194155.1). Lineage (NCBI taxonomy): Eukaryota > Metazoa > Chordata > Chondrichthyes > Lamniformes > Cetorhinidae > Cetorhinus > Cetorhinus maximus. The sequence continues at coordinate 32,000,592 of NC_135885.1, read as the reverse complement.
TTGGCATCATATCAGTGCCAGAAATCTTCTAGAGAACAATGTCAAGCATCTTAGTAGGATGAAGTCGTATGTCACATGGATGGTGTCTTGATCCATGGATCCACTCAGATAGAACACGACACCAGAGTGCGAGTTACACCACAGTGCTTACGGGAAGCAGGACTTACACTCAACAACAAATGCAAATTTTCACAGCTGACTGTTAAGTTCCTTGGGCATATTGTGGATGTATCCGGTGTCAGAGTTGATCCTCAGAAGACGAGCAATCAAGGAGTTTCCAACTCCTCAAAATGTGACTGAGTTCCAGAGATTCACGGGTATGGTAAACCAAGTTGGAAAGTTCTTACCTATTTAATCTAGCTGCCGTCAATGAGCCACTACATCAGCTGTTATGACAAGATAATACGTGGTGCTGGGAGGAAGCACAACAGAAGCCTTTTGAGAAATAGAGGAGATGCTGATATCACCTGGCATTTTAGCTCACTATGATGCAGAGCTACCCACTATCATTGCTGCAGATGCATCTTCTACAGGATTGGGATCTGTACTTTTTCAGATACAGATGGATGGAAAGCGCTTCACTATACCTCCCATTCACTGACAGACTGAACAGAGATATGTATTGATAGAGGAAGAAGCATTAGCTGCTACTTGGGCTTGTGAAAAGTTTGCAGATTATGTTCTTGGTCTCCATTCAAGGTAGAGACTGACCACAAACATTCTTCAAATCTAAGGAGTTAGCAAAAATGCCTCCAGGAGACTCAGACTGAGGATGATGTGGTTTGATGCAAAGACAGAGTTTGTTCCAAGAAAGCAACAGAATACAATGGATGCTTTGTCATGCATCCCAGTGGCAAGACCTGAACAAAGTAATGTAGTGCTCATTGAAGGGGTAGAAACCTTGGCATCAACAACGACCACAGCTCTACCAGCAACAACTCAGTGACTGAATGAAATCAGAGACACACAGAAATCTGATGGCGAATGTGATCAGTTAAGAGAGTGCTGCGACAAAGGATGGCCAACATACCTGCCACACAATCCCGTTCTTAGACAGTACTATGAACAGAGAGGACACCTCAGTGTAGTTGCTGATTTACTCATCTATGATGAAAGAGTGGTCATTCTGAGAGTTCTGAGTTTCTACATACTACAACGATTGCACCAAGGACATTTAGACATCACAAAAATGTCGAGCCAGAGCACTATATCCTGTTTGGTAGCCAGGTCTCCCAAAATCATTGGAAGAGTTGATATCAAACTGTATTACTTGTGTTATTCATCATCAGGAGACAAGGGAACCATTGATGTCATCTTCCTTTCCATCAAGACCAAGGGAATGTCTTGGGATAGACCTCTTTGAACACAAAGGCAATATGTTCTTGATCGTAGTAGTCTACTCTAGATGAATAGAAGTCAAGCAACTGCAGAGTCACACTTCTGAAGCAGTGATTACATCGCTGAAGGAGATATTTGCAACACCTGGAATCTCAGACCTTGTAATCTCAGACAATGGACCACAGTTTGCCAATGAATACCAACTCACTATGATACTTTCAAGCCAACAGTGAAGCTGAAAGAGAAGTGTGTACAGTGAAAACTTTGCTGAAAAACAACAATGACATCCAGCTTTCACTTCTTAACCATTGTTCAACTCTACTCCAAAATGGTTTAGCACCATGTGAACTCCTCATGGGAAAAAGACCAAGAACTCAACTCCTTACTCTCACACACACACGCTTCAAAAAAACCCAACAAAAACTTGGGTCGATTTATGCGCCGATTATAAAAGTGAACCTCCGGCGTAGGTGTGGGTGGTCACCATCACACAGTTCATCACACGTGGTGTCCTCTGTGTGAGCGTGTCTGAAACTCCCACGCTTCTTTGCAACATAGACCCTATCGCCTGCTTGATCCCTTGTACCCAGTTATAAAGTACAGGTAAATAAAATATCCATTTGCAGGGTGAAAAATTGAGGTTGACTACTAATGCAAATATAGCATCTCGTGGCTGAAAAGGAAGGCCTTGACTTATAAGCTGAGTAAATGAATGAGCATGATTTTTGTGGCCAAAAAATTGGGTTGACTTATACGCTGAAATCTACAGTAAAAATATTGTATGATGCCAAAATTAGGCAGCAAGTAGAGGATGATCATAAATCTGGCTTTATAATTAGGGCTGTATTGTAAAGCTTTTCCAGAATGGTTGAGGCAGCAAAGCATTGGTAGAGCATGTCCGCTATCAGCTTGATAACATTCCTGGTGGCATAGACTACTGGCGCAGAAAGAATGATAATCACTGTTGCCAGGAAACCTCATACAGATCTGCACATACACTGCCACAATGCAGATCAAGGCACCATGGCTGTATATTGAGGGTATGGAATCTTTATTGAGGGAGGGTGGTGATAATGAGTTTTCAACAACAACCAGGTGCATATATATGACACCTTTAATCCAGTAAAGTGTCCATGGCACTCTACAGGAGTGTTATCAAACAAAGTGCAATGTATGACACCTTGGACTCTGTGGAAATTTCCTTTGCAGGTGAAATCTCATTATTTCTTGTCCTGCTCTGTTCTGCCTTTGGAAAAGAAATGTTGGTGTTCTACGCTCTGCACAAAACCTTGGTGGCCATGGGCTGTATCTTACCTATGTCGGATGGGCTGAGCGGGAGCGGGCGGGGGCGGGTGCAGAACCGATCGCTACCCGCGATCGGCTGCGCGCCGCCATTTTATGTGGGTGGGCCAATTAAGGCCTGCCCAGCATAACGTGCGGCTGGTAGCGCTCAACACTACCTGTGTGGGCAGGGGGATGAGGGAGAGTCAGGGCCTGCTCTCTTTCGCACATGCATGCGAAAGAGCGCAGCAATCTCCCTGAAGCACAGATATAGGATAATAAAGGAGAAAAAAAATTATTTAAACATGTCACATGAGCTGGGACATGTTTGTGAATTTTGCAACATGTAATTAATTAATTTATAAAATCTTCAGGAAACCTCATCCCACCCATGGATAAGGTTTCCTGAAAAATGCGAAGGCCGCTTGGGCTCTTCGCCTTCTCGCCAACCTTAAGGCTGGATGGGCAGTGTGGCTATCAACTTTAATTGGTTTTTTAATGGCCTTAATGGGCCGTTGACAGTTTGGTGGGCGTGCAGCCACCTCTGGCGCCTGCCTGCCGAACAAAATATCTAAGTGACATGCGATGGCGTCGGGGACGCACACCCAATATCATCGCGTGTCATTTTGCGTGTCGGGCCTGCCCCCGCATGCCTATGGCAATATTCTGCTCCATGTGAACTGTTGTTTTATCACCTGATACCGCCTGGAAGGATTGTGCAGCATAAAATTTGAAGGCAGAGGTAACCACGGTAGCCATTGGCAGTGCTGAGTCATTGTTTCTCAGTGATGTTCAGGTAGGAGAAGCGATCCTTTAAGGCCTGCTATTGATATGGCCTCCTCCTCCCTCCTCTCCTCATTGCTGCTCTTTGCTCTTCCCTTCTTGGTCAGCACATATTGTCTATCCCTATATCCCTATTTGCTCTTGAGATGGTGATAGTCAGCCTTCTTCTTGAGTCTCTGCAATCTGGGTGGTGAAATTAGGAAGTTTCAAGATCATGATCTAACACCAATTTAGCCACAATGATGTATAAGTCAAGATGGGATGTAACTTGGTTGGCAACTATGATGTGATTGTTTTTGATTTTTTAAAATTCATTCATTCACAGGATGTGGGCATCAATCATCAGACCAGCATTTTATTGCCAATCCCTAATTGCCCTTGAGAAGGTGATGATGAGCTGCCTTCTTATTTTGTTGCATAGTGCATTGTGTGGATACTCCCGTAGTTCTGTTAAGGAGAGTGTTCCAGGATTTTAACCAAGCAACAATGAAGGAATGGCAATATCGTTCCAAGTCAGGATGGTGTATGACTTTTGTTTTCTTTATTCTTTCATTGAATGTGGGTGTCACTGGCAAGGCCAGCATTTGTTGCCCATCCCTAATTGCCCTTGAACTGAATGGCTTGCTAGGTCATTTCAGTGGGCATTAAATAGTCAACCACATTACTGTGGGTCGAGAGTCACATGCAGGCCAGACCAGGTAAGGACGGCAGGTTTCCTTCCCTAAAGGGCATTAGTGAACCAGATGGGTTTTATATACACAATTATTTCATGCTCACCATTAATGAGGTTAGCTTTATATTCCACCAGCTGCTGTAGCATGATTTGATCCTGTGTCCCCAGAACATTAGCCTAGGCCTCTGGAGAACTAGTCCAGTGACATTACCACTATGCCACCATCTACCCTTGAAGAGGAACTTGGTGGTGTTCCCATGCGTCTGCTCCTGTTCTTCTAGGTGGTAGTGGTCAAAGGTTTGGGAGGTGCTGTCAGAGAAGCCTTGGTGAGTTGATGTAGTGTATCTTGTATATGATACACATTATTGTCAGTGTGCGCCAGTGGTGGAAGGAGTGAATATTTACGGTAGTAAATGGGGTGCCAATCAAATGGGTTGCTTTATCCTGGATAGTGTTGAGCTTCTTGAGTGCTGTTGGAAATACACTCATCCAGCAAATGGGGGCCAGGATTTTCTGGCCCCATCATGGCAAGATCCGCCATGGGAGATAAGTCCATTGACTTTCGGTGGGACCGGACAACCCCGATGGCAGATGGGGCCAGAAAATCCCACCCGGGGAGTGTTCCATCATACTCCTGACTTGTGTCTTGTTGATGCAGGAAGGTTGATAGGGAAGCAGGAGATGAGTCGCTCACCATAGAGTACAAAGCCTCTGATCCTCAGTTGTAGCTACATTACTTATGTGGCTGGTCCAGTTAGGTTTGTTGCCAATGGTCATCTCCAGGGTGGTAATGACGGGGGAATCGGTAATGGAATTGGCATTAAACATAAAGGTGGGCTGGTTAGATTCTCTACTGATGGAGATTGCCATTGCCTGGTACTTGTATGGTATGAATGTTACTCATCACTTATCATACAAACATCTGAGTTAGGAGCAGGAGTAGGCCACGTGGCCTCTCAAGCCTGCTCTGCCATTCAATAAGATCATGGCTGATCTGATTGTAATCTCAACCCCACATTCCTGCCTACCCCAGTTAACCTTTCACCCCTTTGCTAATAAAGAATCTATCTAGATCTGCCTTAAAAATATTCAAATACTCTGCTTCCACTCCCTTTTGAGGAAGAGAGTTCCAGAGACTCTCAACTCTCTGAGAGAAAAAAATTCTCCTCAACTCTGTCTTAAATGAGCTACCCCTTATTTTTATACAGTGACCCCAAGTTCTAGATTCTCCCATAAGGGGAAACACCTTCTTCACGTCCACCTTGTCAAGACCCCTCAGGAACTTAAAGGTTTTGATTAAGTCACCTCTTATTCTTCTAAACTCCAGTGGATATAAGCCTAACTGTCCAGCCTTTCCTTATAATACAACATCCCATTCCAGGTATTAGTCTAGTAAACCTTCTCTAAACTTCTCTAAGATTCTAATGCATTTACATCTTTCCTTAAATAAGGAGACCAGTACTGTACACAATACTCCAGATGTGGTCTCATCAGTGCCCTGTAGGACTGAAGCACAACCTCCCTACTTTTGTAATCAATTCCCCTCACAATAAATGATAACATTCTATTAGCTTTCCTAATTACCTGCTATACTTGTGTACTCATTGTTTGTGATTCATGCACTAGGACACCAAGATCTCTCTGAATCTGAGCTCTATAATCTCTCACCATTTAGCTAGCAAGCCTCTTTTTTACTCTTCCTGCCAAAATGAACAATTTCACATTTGCCCACTTTATACTCCATTTGCCAGATCTTTGCCCACTCACTTAACCTATGTATGTGCCTTTGTAGCCCCCTTACATTCTCTTCACAATTAGCTTTCCTACCTATCTTTGTGTCGTCAGCAAATTTAGCCACCATTTCTTCGGCCCCTTCATCCAAGTCATTTACATAAATTGTAAAAAGTTGAGGCCCCAGCACTGATTCCTGTGGCACACCACTTGTCACATCCTGCCAACCAGAAAAAGACCAATTTATGCCAACTGTTAGGCTTCCTGTTAGCTAGCCAATCTTCTATCCATGCCAATATGTTACCCCCTGCACCATGAGCTTTTATTTTCTAAAATAACCTTTGATGTGGCATTTTATCAAATGCCTCCTGGAAATCAAAGTCCAGTAAATCCACCGGTTCCCCTTTATCCACAGCACACGTGACTCCTTCAAAGAGCTCCAATAAATTGGTTTTTGATTTCCTGTTTACAAAACTCTGAATGTCGTACTTGCTTTGCTTCATTGGCAAATATTCCCACTTATGACCTCATGATGGGATGAAGCTCATTGATGAAGCAGCAGGAGATGGTTGGTCCAAGGACACTGCCCTGAGAAACATCTGCAGTGATGCCTTAGGGCTAAGATGATTGGCCTGCAACAACCACAACCATCTTCCTTTGTGCCTATAAATCCAACCAGTAGGGAGCTTCCCCTGATTTCCATTGACTTCAAGTTTACCAGGGTTCCTTGATGTCACACTTAGATAAATGCTACCTTGATGTGAAGGTCAGTCACTCTCACCTCACTTCTGGAATTCAGCTCTTTTCCTCATGTTTGGACCAAGGCTGTACTGAGGTCAGGAGCCATGTGAATCCTGCCAGAATAAAAATTGAGTGTTGGTGAGCAAGTCAATGCTGAGTAAGCGCCACTTGATAACACTGTTGACAACACCTTCCATCTGTCGCCTTGGTCCTTCTGGGTGGTGGAAATGCTAGCATTGACATGGATCAGGGAATTTCACATACCAGCATGATGCTTTGATGGAACTTGCCAACTGGGGAGGGCGAGAAATCAGTAGGCTTTAATATGGAACTCACCAACACTCGGGGCCTGGGGACAGCTGTGTACAGGTATTCAGTGAACAAGATAATTATTGTGGGGCCAGTAAGAGGAGAAGGAGGACTCCTACTCTTCCAATCCTTGCAAACATGTGGATCAATATTACTGCAGCTTATAAGGACCATTGCTGCTCAAATGACAGAAGACTGTAGCAGTAGGCTTGGAGAGCAGGTAAATGAAGGACAGTTAGTGCATGACCTAACCAGTTATGCTGAATTTCTATAAGACACTCGTTAGACCTCAGCTGGAGTATTGTGTACAGTTCTGGGTGTCATATTATAGGAAAGATGTGAACATATTGGAGAGAATGCAGAAGAGGTTTACAAGAATGGTTCCAGGGATGAGAAACTTCAGTTACGAAGATAGATTGGAGAAGTTGGAACTGTTCTCCTTGGAGTGAAGAAGGTTAAGAGGAGATTTGATAGGGATGCTCAAAATCATGAGGGGGCTGGACAGAATAGATAGGGAGAAGCTGTTCCTGCTCATGAAAGGATCAAGAACGAGAGAGCACAGATTTAAAGTGATTTGCAAAAGAAGCAAATGTGACGTGAGAAAAAACGTTTTCACACAACGTATTTTTGTTTATATTTTTGTTTTCGATTTCCAGCATCCGCAGTTTTTTGCTTTTATACGAGAACTTGCAGCCCCAGCTGTCATGGATGGATAATGGCAGGTTGCGTTCCCGCTGAAGGCTGTCAGGAACTGGATTAGCATATCCTTAATGGAATTCAAATAAGCAGCCAACTGGAATGTTCCCCCCCGGAATGTCATCCACCCCAGCAGCGGGTAGTCACACCGGTCTGAACTACGACTGGACCAATGTCGTTGAGATGGTGAGAAAGGACTTAACGGAAAGTCAGGGCCTGGTCCACACGAAGGTAAGGTGCACAATGACAGTGTGGGTTGCTGGAACGCAAGGTTGGTGGTTTGGGGATGGGGGTTTGGGAAGGCAAAACGGCGGAGGGCTGGTGTTGGAACACAAGTGAGGGGTGGGAAGAAACTATGGAGCCTTGCAGGGGGCGGGTGAGGGGGAAGAAACCAGGGAGCAGTGCAGAGTCCCTTGGGAAAGTAGGGAGCATTGAAACTGGGTGCAGGGAGTGGGGGTGGTGGGTGTGGAGGTTCAGAGGCAAGAGTCTGTGGTGGTGTTGATGGTGGAATCCTTAAGGGCAAACCAAGGGTATTGGTGGTGGGAGGGAACTGTAATTGTTAGAGGGGCCAGTGGGATGCTGTAGGGTGGGAGGATGAGGGTCCGTCTGTGGCAGGTGTAGGGCCAGTCTGGGTGGTTAGAGGGGAACAGAGATGTCCACAGATCTTAGGAGTGGACAGGGTCAGAGTAGGCAAGGGGTCCATAACATGCGTGGGCTCACTGGGGAGGGAAGGCATGTGAAAGGTAACAGTGATGAGATGGATGGTGATGGGGGGCTTCAAGGGTGACAGATGAGAGGGTGGACATAACACTGGTGGTGGGTGGGAGGGGGTGGGATACAGGAGGATCGTAGAAAGTGGATTGGATGCTGTTTCAAAAGTCACACAAACCATTCTCATGCGAAGGCACAGCAACGCGTCCACAACCTCAATGTTCAGCTGAAGAAATGCTAGTTTGAAGCAGGGCTATTGGTTGGGTGGGGCTGAAGATCAACTCAACTGGACGAAAACCCTGATGGTCTATCTTGACTAGACTCTATAGACTCAAAGGCAGTGGAGGGAAAGGGAACAGTGTGCGTGGGAGGCTTTCGCACATGGCTCGTAAGGGCCTTGGCAAAGAGCAATGCCTCCATGCACAGGCATGATTCAGAGTGACTTAGACCCTGCCTGGGTTGGCCCCTTGAAAGGTGGGAGCTGGTGGGGGGCACATAGGAAATAACACAAGCAACAGCAAGAAAAAACCAGGAGACCTCCATCAATTGAAATGATTAATATATTTACAAAAATGCAACAAATATTTACAATGCTTGTATACCCGTGCAACCTGAGTGAACTTAATACTTCTTAATATTCTGTACTCTGCCACTACATCTAGGTGCCTTCCCGACATCTGCAGCAGAGGTGGAGGCAGCCTGCTGAACACCGTGCCCTCTTGTTTCTGATGACTTTGGTGGGCATCTTCTGGAGGCCCGAGGCTTGGAGGGCCCCAGCCTTCTTTGGGTCTCCTGCTTTGGATCAGGTGTACCCTCAGCGGTTGCAAAGACTGGAGCTGATGGGGTCACAGGCAGAGGGGAATGGAACACACCTGGAGAGTCGAGAGTGGAAGCCTCAGCGCTATCCGCTTGATGCTCCTCCTCCCTTTGTGTGCCTGAGGGCCCCTCCCTAACTCTTTGAGGAGAAGAAGCACCCAGAGGGAGGGTGAGGTGCCCCGTCCCCGTCTTGCATAGCCACTGTGAAACCTCACCCTTGGCTATAGCGGTGGTGTGCAGATCTTGGTGTTTATCCGTCAGAAACTGGGTGTTCTGCTGGACCAGGGTCTCATGGCATCTGCCATCTTCCCATGGAGATCTCCATGCACTCACGGTCGGTGCCACTACGCCTTGTGTGCCACTCTGTTGAAGGCTGTTAATACCTCTGCCTGATGTTCCCCTACGTCTCGCTGATATTTCTTTTTCATTCATTCATGGGATGTGGATGTCACTGTCCAGGCTAGCATTTATTGTCCTTGAGAAGTTGGTGGTGAGCTGCCTTCTTGAGCTGCTGCAGCCCATATGGTGTAGGTACACTCATAGTACTATTAGAGAGGGAGTTCCAGGATTTTGACCCAGCGATAGTGAAGGAACAGCATTTCCAAGTCAGGATGGTAAGTGGCTTGGAGGGGGACTTCCAAGTGGTGGTGTTCACATGTGTCTGCTCCCTTGTCCTTCTAGTTGGTAGCAGTCGTGGGTTTGGAAAGCATCGTCTAAGGAGGCTTGGTGACTTCCTGTAGTGCACCTTATAGATGGTGCACACTGCTGCCACTGTGGGTCAGTGGTGGAGAAAGTGAATGTTTATGGATGGAGTGCCAATCAAGCAGGCTGCTTTGTCCTGGATGGTGTCAAGCTTTTTGAGTGTTGTGGGAGCTGCACTCATCCAGGCAAGTGGGGAGAATTCCATCACAGTCCTGACTTGTGCCTTGTAGATGGTGGACAGGCTTTGGGGAGTCAGGAGGTGAGTTACTTATTGCAGGATTCCTAGCCTCTGACCTGCTCTTGTGGCTACAGTATTTATATGGCTAGTGCAGTTCAGTTTCTGGTCAATGGTAACCCCCAGGATGTTGATAGTGGGGGATTCAGTAATGGTAATGCCATTGAACATCAAGGGATGATGGTTAAATTCTCTCTTGTTGGTGATGGTCATTGTCTGGCACATGTGTGGCATGAATGTTACTTGCCACTTGTCAGCCCAAGCCTGGATATTGTCCAGGTCTTGCTGCATTTGGACGTGGACTGAGGAGTCATGAATGATGCTGAACATTGTGCAATCATCAGCGAACATCCCCACTTCTGACCTTATGATGGAAGGAAGCAGCTGAAGATGGTTGGGCCAAGGACACTTCCCTGAGGCACTCCTGCAGTGATATCCTGGAACTGAGATGACTGACCTCCAACAACCACAACCATCTTCCTTTGTGTTAGGTATGACTCCAACCAAAGGAAAGTTTTCCCCCTGATTCCCATTGACTCCAGTTTTGCTGGGGGTCCTTGATGTCACACTCGGTCAACTGCAGCCTTGATGTCACGGGCAGTCACTCTCGCCTCACCTCGGGAGTTAAACTCTTTTGTCCATGTTTGAAGCAAGTAATGAGGTCATGAGCTGAGTGGCCTTGGCGGAACCCAAACTGGGCATCAGTGAGCAGGTTGTTGCTAAGCAAGTGCCGCTTGATAGCACTGTTGATGACCCCTTCCATGACTTTACTGATGATCGAGAATAGACTGATGGGGCAGTAATTGGCCGGGTTGGAATTGTCTTGCCTTTTGTGTACAGAACATACCGGGGCAATTCTCCACATAGCCAGGTAGATGCCAGTGCTACAGCTGTACTGGAACAGCTTGGCTAGGGGTGGCGCAAGTTCTGGAGCCCAAGTCTTCATTACTATTGCTGGAATATTGTTAGGGCCCATAACCTTTGCAGTATCCAGTGCCTTCAGCCATTTCTTGGTATCACGTGGAGTGAATTAAATTGGCTGAAGACTGGCATCTGTGATGCTGAGGACCTCCAGAGGAGGCCAAGATGGATCATTCACTCAGCACTTCTGGCTGAAGATTGCAGCAAATGCTTCAGCCTGATCTTTTGCACTGATGTGCTGAGCTCCCCCATCATTGAGGATGAGGATATTTGTGGAGCCTCCTACTCCAGTAGGTTGCTTAATTGTCCATCACCATTCACGTTGGTTGTGAGATCGCTTAGCTTTGTCTATCACTTGCTGCTTATGCTGTTTGGCACACAAGTAGCTTTGTGTTATAGCTTTGTGGTTATAGCTAATTCAGAGCCTTGCATCTTCCCCAATAATAATTACTTGTGTGCACAACCCAAAAACCCCTTTCTCCACTTTATGCTGCTATTAACACCTCATATCTGACTTTAGCTTGCCTATGTCACTTGGCACAAACTCCTCAGTTGCTATTTTTCACTTAATTTACTCATGATTGAGTGCAAAGTGGCCTTGGAGCTCACTGGGTGGCACTGTGCTCTGGCCATGGGAGATGACAAAGTTGAGAAATATGTGCAGTGCCTGATCAATGATTGGGCACTTGCAATGTTACCCGCATGCCATGAAGAATCACACAGGCAGAACCTCCCACCACCTCTCTACTTCCTTAATGAAAAGGGGGTAATGCTCGCCCATTCTTAGTTTACATCCTCCTTTCCTGCATAACAGAAATGGAGAAAAAGGAGGGAGATGTGATGCGTAAGAGCAGCAAGGCATAAATCTCTTCCACATTGACTCTGATGCTGACAATGAGGGGAAGGAACAGAGGACCACACCACAAAGTAGCTCCTGGAGCTTGGTGTATGTGGTATGGCAGTCCAGGGATACCCAACTGAGTGTATTTATTGATGTCCATGATATGCTGCTTAAATAGGACATCAGTATTGAAATATCTGTTGGGAGAAAACTTTAAACACAAACCTGAGCCTCTGATGCCCGTCTGAATCAATTAAGGTCAACTCAGTTTGCATGCTACTGAAGTGTTTCAGGGGCCATCAAATGAACATGTAGGTGTTTTCCATGGATCTTAAGTAACAGGAAGCAGGTGGCTTGGCTTCTACCTTCTTGCTGGATTGCCAAGAATACAAGGCATGATTAATGGGACCTACGTTGTCTGGATTCAGGAGTGATCCAATTTCAAGACCCTTGTGTTTAAAAAAAAACAAGCTGTTGCTGAGGAGAATGTGATTTATATTTTGAGCAGTTAGAATTTTGCCAAGTATATATTAAAACTATAGATCAACCTCATATTGTGCTTCTAAAATTTTAAAATACTGATTCCATGCATTATACTTTCTATATGTGCATGTTACACAATGCCTAAAAACAATTTTTCTTATGCAGACAACTAGGCATGAAAGCATAACCTACCTTAATTCAGGTTGAAATACAGAATTATAATGCACTGAACTGTTTTCCATTCACTTCTATGTTATAGAATATCTGATTCACATATTCCACAACTAAACTCTGATTTTAGAGTACACTGCAGCCCCTTATATAAAGCTCTGATTAGATTGAATCTGAAGCATTGCATTCAGTCCTGGGCCCTGCAACTCAGGAAGGACATTTTGACCTTGGAGGGATCCAAAGGGCTAAATTATGAAGTCAAATTGCAGAGGAATATTCCTGAAGGCCCAATCATAGGGCTGACAGCTCCGAAATCTTGGCAGCTCCAGCAAGACAGTGAAGAGGAAAGTTTAGAAGTTTGCACACAGAGGAGCTAATAACCTCTGTACATCTATCAATGTGGCCAAACTGACCACTAGCTACTCACAAACACAGCAGCTCAGACTTTTCTATGGCAATGACAATGAAACAGTTAGTGTTCGCACACTTAATTCCACTGAAACTGACAATAACTTTGGGAGCTCAGACATGGGCAGAATATGAGGAAACAAGGCAGAAGTCCAAGCGTTGCTATCAGTGAGCCCACAGTCCTCCACAAGACTGTGATGGTTCCCATGGGTAACAATCCTGCTTGCAATCCTGATTTGGTGAAAACATCCACTCTAACACTGTTAGTCTCGCTGTAAAAAACATGAAGAATTTCCACCATACTGAATGAGATATAACTGGGTTTTTAACCACGTTACTTCTAAACACCCTCACTGGCCCCCGAAAAGCTAAGTTTATATTGCCCAATTTCTCCACAATAATAAAAGAGGCTCCATGGGTAAAATGTTTTGCTTGTCGGGCAGGTGCCCGCATGACCCAACCGAGCATAAAATGAGGCACAATGACGTCGGGCGAGAGTCCCGATGTCCTCGCGCACTCGTGTGATATTTCGGTCTGTGGTTGCACACCAGAATCGGCAGCGCACCCGCTGACAATTAAAAGGCCTATTAAGGCCATTAAAAAGCTAATTAAAATACATTTTTCGCTGCCCGTCCAACCTTATGGCTGGCGGGCAGGCAAAAACACCAAGCGGCCTTTGCACTTTTTTGGAAACCTCACCCGTGGGCGGGATGAGGTTTCCAAGAGCAAATGAAAATAAAATAAAAACTTTAATTTTTCAGTCATAACGTGTCCCTGCTCATGTGACAGAGTAACATGAGGGGACGTGTTTCATGTCATTTTTACTTTTAAAATTGTTTTTTTTCATATGTCTTCATCTCCCTGTGGAAGGTCTCTGCCTCAGGGAAATTATGTAGCACGTGCACGAATGTCGCAACTGGTCTGTCTCGCACCCCCTCCCCCTCCCCCCGCCAACGCAGGCAGCGCTCAGCGCTCAGCGCTGCCGTTCGCGTTTCACACTGGGCGAGCCTTAATTGGCCCGCCAGCATGAAATCACTTTCTGGCCCCGGTCGCAAGCGGTGGTCGGCTTCCCGACTGCCCCTGGCCGCCCCTTCCCCGCTGAGCCCGCCCGTCAAGGGCAAAAGTCTGCCCCATATTGTTAAAAACGTTAAAATCTTTTTTAAAAGTCTGTTTATTTCTATTTTAGATTCCACCTTAATACAGTCACACATTTATTTTGCTATCCGAAAATTTAAAATAAAAGTGAAAGTTTTTCTTGGAGCACCACAGGGTAAGTTACGTCAACAAATGATAGCCTTGATTGGCCAAATTTTGGCTTCAAGTATTGGTGGGTCAGTGAACATCTTAAAATAAAGGCATTGTGACAACCATCTGGGAATCAAGCATCTACCTGCATAATGTAACAATGATGGCTCCGAACAAATTATACACTGAGACACTGGTAGCTTTTCTACATATGAAGATAGTGTTATTATGATATAAATTTCCAAGATATTAAAAGAAACTTATAGGGTAGATAGAGACCAACTATTTCTGTTTGTTGGGAGTCCAGAACTGAGGGCATAGCCTATAAACTAGAGCCTGACTTTCCTGGTGTAAAGTTGGAAAATGCTTATACATGTAAGGAGCGGTAGAGTTTGGAACTTTTCTTACGTAAATGGCAGTCAATGCAAGGTCACTAGTTAATTTTAAATCAAAGATTGATAGATCTTTGTTAGCCAAAGGTTTTGGGGCATATTGGGAAAATATAGGGCAGAATTTAGCCCTCGGTTGGCGGGCGGGCCCCACCGGCTCGGTGGCGGGCGGGCAGCCGAACTCTGCCGCCGAAACGTGCCCCGCCGCCATTTTGAGTGGGCAGGCTGCCCGACGGGAAGCGCTATGCGCTTTCTGTGCTGGGGTGGGGGGGTGGGGGGGGGGGGGGGTGGATTCCCCAACTGTCAGGGTGCGCTCTTTCTTGCATGCATGCGAAAGAGCGCATATCTCCCTGAGACTAAGTGCTGTCTCAGGGAGACCACTGACAGTTTAATAAACCTAAAAAATAGCAAAATGAAAAAATTATTAACATGTCCCCCTCATGTGACAATGTCACACGAGATGGGACATGTTAATAAATATTACATAAACTTTATTAAAGTTTTTAAAAACAGACATGAAACCTCATCCCGTCAGTGGATGAGGTTTCATGTTTTTTCTATTTGCCGCTGGGGCTCCTGGCCTGCCCGCCAGCCTTAAGGTTGGATGGGCAGGTCCTTTAATTGGGTTAATGATCCTGTCAATGGCCTCAATTGGCTATTGACAGGTTGGCGGGCGGACAGCTGAATTCGCTGTCTGCCCGCCTTCCTGAATATTTAAATGGGGCGGGATGACCTCAGGGGTTCCTCCCGACATCATCCCGTGTCATTTTCACGTCGGCGAGCGGGCCCCGCCCCCAACTCGTCGACGGAAAAATTCTGGCCATAGAGTTAGGTCACACATTTCATTTAGTGACAGAACAGTCTTGAGGGGCTGAATGGTCTATACTTATTCTTGAATTCCATACTCCCCAGGGCATTGGTCACTTGCTTAGCAACCTATAGGCACTTTTTTTTGGTTGATGTTACTGTTGTCCTGTGGTTGTCTTCAATGAACCTCATGAGTAAATGTTAAAGGTGGTTGAGACTTTGGCTGCGACTGGCTGTGCCATGGTTTCTTTCTTCATTCTTTCATGGGATGTGGGTGTCACTGACAAGGCCAGTATTTGTTGCTCATCCCTAATTGTCCTTGAATTGAGTGGCTTGCTAGGCCATTGTGGAGGGCAGTTAAGAGTCAACCTAAACTGTGTGTTATCGAATATCTGATCCACAGATTCCACATCTAAACTCTGATCTTAGAGTACAACGCAGCACATTACATAAAGCTCTGGTTAGATTGAATCTGCAGCACTGCATTCAGTTCTGGGCCCTGCACCTTTGCTGTGGGTCTGGAGTCACATACAGGCCAGACTGAGTAAGGATGGTAGATTTCCTTCCCTAAATGGCGTTAGTGAACCAGATGGGTTTTTATGACAATCAATGATAGCTTCATGGGGCTGAATAATATGCTGGGGGGGGGAGGCGGGTGTGACATTTCCCCCCCACCCGCCCCAGAAGTAAAGTCAGTGTTGAGTGGGTCCTGCACTGCAGCCATAACGCGCCACGGGTGGACTTAAGAAGGGCCAAGTGGGGTTTCCGCTCCTCACTGGGAGGTTGTCCTGCCCTCTGGAGCTGTCGCACAATTTGATTGGCCAGCAACTCCATCAGCCCAGGCAGTGCCAAGACGGTGTTAGTGACCACTGCTGGGGCCGCAAGAAGAAGACGGAGAAGTCCCAAGGCTCCCCACAGCCGATAAGTCCAGGGTCTTGGCCGGGGAGGGTTTCAGTTGGTCAGGGAGGTGGAGCGGGGCAGAGGTGGGTTGGGTTTAAGCCTGGGAGTTTCAGGAAGAAAGTGGGGGTTCAATCTTAAGGGGGCCATCCATCTGATCTGCAAAGGGCAGCCTCTGAAGATTGAACCACCCCCCCCATCCATTTTCTTCCTGAGCTTTGAAGATTCCATTTTAAAAACCGGGCAGCCAGCTCCTGCCTACGCCAAATGTTCCATGATGCGGATGGCGTAATATCAGTGTCAGTTGGCTTGATAACAAACCTAATTGACCCTTGATTACCTAATTAAATATGGCAGGCGGGCTGCCGATTTATTATGGGGGTGAGCAGAAATGTGATGGAGTGGGGGCACCCGCCCTATTTTATGTGCCACCTTGCCGGAGGCATGTAAAACACAGCTCGTAGTCACCGTGACTAGCTTTATATTCCAGATTTCTTAACTGAACTCAAATTCCACCAGCTGCTGTGGGGAGATTTGAACTGATGCCCTCAGTGCATTAGCCCGGGCTTCTGGATAATTAGTCTAGTGACATTGCCACGACAGCACCATTGCCCCTGAGGCTTGTGGAGGGTTTTGGGCTGCATCTGTCAAGGCATTGTTGTGATACATAATTCCTTTCTGTTTCTTTTTTTTAAATCACCTGAAGTAGTAATATTTTACATTCACTAAATATAATTGTATTACTTACACTCGTTTCTGACATTTGGCTGCTGGAAATCGGGTGTTACTGCTTGAAAGCCAAGGGTCAAAGTATGGAGAGCTTTTCTTAGCGCAGTGGTGCTTATGTAACATATTTATCTTTTTAAATAAAAGATAATGACTTTTATGGTGAGTTATGTTTGGGATGATGCCAAGTAATTTTCAGTCAATATTTTTGCAACTGGGTTGCATTTCTTTTTCTTCACATTTAGAGTTCTAGGAGAGGCAATGTTATATTCTGCACCAATTATTTTTTGGTTTCATGATTTAGTGTAGCTTGGAAATAAATACAATTTAACATCCAGTTCTTAAAACTTCGACAGAAGCATAGTTTAAATGTGGTGTGCATTTATTTTCAGTGCCTTGCTTAGTTCAGGGCCTATTGTGAAGCATCCTGGGGCAGAGAGGGAGGGATTCTGAGGCAAGGAGGGAGGCAGGGAGGGAGGGAGTCTGAGGCAGGGAGGGGGACAGGGAGGGAGAGAGTCTGAGGCAGGGAGGAGGACGGGGAGGGAGGAAGTCTGGGGCAGGGAGGGAAACAGGAAGGGAAGGAGTTTGGGGCAAGGAGGGAGGCAGGGAGGCAGGGAGTCTGAGGCAGGGAGGAAGTCCAGGACAGGGAAGGAGACAGGGAGGAAGGGCATCTGGGACAAGGAAGGAGACAGGGAGGAAGGGAGCCTGGAGCAGGGAGGGAGTCTGGGAGGGAGGGAGGGTGCCCTGGGCAGGGATGGTGGGAGAGAGATGGTCCTAAAGGGTGGGGTGGGTGCTGTCTATGGTGGGGTCCCAGGGGTTGAACTGAGGATACTGGGCAGCAGAGGAAGCAATGACAGTGAGGGCAAGAGTGGGATGTCATAGTGTGGCAGCTCTCGGATAATGGCTGGGTAGCAGATGGTCTCATGAAGTCATGGAAACAGACACAACAGGTGGTGTGGATAACAGGAGCGGTTGGGGTCACGGTGGGCATGGGGGTGGTCACAGGTGTAGGATCAGAAGGGAGAGAAGGCATGTGGAGGGTGATGGTTATAGGTCAAGGGTAACAGAGAGGAGAGGAATGGTTAGGTTATGTTGGGTGGGTCAAGGGTGATGGGGGAAAGTTGGTGGAAGATGGGGGAGAGTGGAAGATGATGGAGCGAGTTTGAAAGGTGACGTACATGTTTCTTTTCAGTCTTAACTAGAAAATGCAGTCACTGCGATTCCTCAAAGTGGGAGGAGGGTCATTTTGAATGGGTGGAGCTAAAGGTAAGCACATTTGGCTGACTAAAGGGACACCCTAATAATCTTGAGTCAACTGGATGAGAACCATGCTGAGTTGTGTTCTCCTTTGTATGCTCACCCTCCGAACACAGTATCATTGATACATGACCCATGGATCTCATTCCAGTAAGATCTCAGCAAGGTCGGGAGCTGGAGGAGAGCGTGCACTAAAGGGCAGCTTCTAGTAACCGAGAAAGGGAGTGAGGGAGGGAGGGAATTGGGAGCACCACATGTGCTCGGTTGGGGGTGGGGGAAGCATAGGGAGCATACAGGACAATGACAGGAACCCTGGTGTCGGAAGTCCGCAGGTCTAGAATGACTGTAGGAAAAGCAAGGGACATACTAGGGATGGTATTCCCAAGATCCAGAGACTCAAGGGTATCTAATGGAAGCTGAAGGAAGATAGAAGGAGTTCATTGGATGTTGGATGGAAAGTTGAGGGTTAAGAAGTGGGCAGCAGCAAAGTGCTGGGTGGGAACTATAAGAGTCTTTAATAGCTGGTCATGGCTGATAAGATAACCTCTTATCTGAGATTAAGGCAAGGGTGTCAGACTGTGGCTTGAGGATGATGGAGGGAAGCTCAACAGTGATAGGAGGGTGCATGGTCATGGCTTCCACCTCCAGTGTCAATGCTCCAGTCTCCATGCACATGACTACATCAACAAGAAGAGATCTTGGCATTGATCCTCCAGGATGGGATTGATCACGGTGGGGTGGGTGGAGGCCAGGGTTTGCCTAATGCTAAATATATGGTTTCCCATTGGGCAGAAATGCTCAGGACAGGAGGGAGGGCCTCAAAGAATATGCTGACCAGGTCGTTCCCTGCAGTTTGTTCACAAATAACCTCAGGCAGACATGATGATGGGGCAAGTCAACCTAGTACTTCTGATAGCAATGTTGCAGCTGCGGAGGAACTGCCAGGGGGTGATCCAGGGCCATGCAGAGCAGCAGGCATATCAGCAACAGGGAGAGGCAGCGGAGGGTCAAGCAGCGCAGGATGCTGGCAACCAGGAGCCTGCGCGACAGTGAGCATTGGTGCATAATTGTATCTACCAGAGGTGGTGCAGCTACCTGGGGATGTCTGAGAGGTAACGCTGGAAGCAACTTAGGATGACAGGGGATGTGGTAACTCACATTGCCTGCTGCTCCATCAAGACCGATGACCACAAGAACTGGGAAGTAATCCAATGATGGTAGTATTAAAAGTGACAACAACATTGAACTTCTTTGCCAGTGGCTCTTTCCAAGGCTCCACTGGGACATGTGTGGAATATCCCAGTCTGCCACGCACAAATTCATCCAGGAGGTGACAGATGCCCTTTTCAGAAGAGCAAATGAGTTTGTCAAATTCAGTGAGATTCAGAGAGCCAGGCAGCCAGAGATGTGGGATTTGCTGCAATCACAGGATTCCCACAAATGCAAGGGGCAATTGACTGCACACATGTGGCGCTGAGTGGTTCCTGGGATCAGCCCTCTGCATTCATTAACATAAAGGGGTTTCACTCTATGACTGTGCAGCTGGTCTGTGATCACAGAAAACAAATCCTCCAGGTGTGTGCGTGCTACCTAGGGAGCTCCCTTGATGCTTACATCCTGAACAACTCGCAAGTGCCCAAAGTGTTTGCTCCACCTTATCGACTACAGGGTTGGGTCCTTGGTGACGTGGGATACCCACAGAGGACCTGGCTGATGACACCAGTGCAGAACCTGCATAGTGCCAATGAGAAGAGGTACAATGCCACCCATGCATTAACAAGGGCAACAACAGAGCGGACGATGTGACTCCTAAAAAGGAGGTTCCGCTGCTCGGACCGCTCAGGAACAGCGCTGCAGTACTCACCAGAAAGAGTATCCAGCATCATTGTGGTCTGCTGCACCCTGCACAACCTCGTTCAGCAAAGGGGAGATGATTTTGCAGAGGGAGAGATGGAGGAGCCAGGTGTCCCCTCTGATGAGGAGGAAGAGGAAGACGATGCTGCTGATGGGGGGGGTGGATGTTGCAGATGCAGCGGCAAAAGCCAGGGCAATGGTACTGACATGGCAGACAGGCCCGCGACAATCTTATCACCACCAGATTCTAGGCTGAGTGAGGCACCGATACATCCCCCTACTATACTGTGGGTTCGAATCCTCTGTTGGCTGGGAGGCCAGGAGTGGATGTTTTTCCTTCATTTAATTGCTCATTTATTCAGGTGGCTGTATTCAATTTTACATTTTCACATTAAAGCTGCTGGTATTATGATTGTGTGTATGGGCCAATCTGAAATGAAACACACCCTGATTGCAAAGAATGTTCTGCTCCGACAATACTGCAGTATCAGTGCCAGCTGGAGTGCAACACTATCTGTTCAACACTGCATATTCCTGATCTCTGGCACCTGGAAGGAAAAATGTTGCAGGCCCTTGGCATGTCTAAGTTCATATATATGCTACATTGGAAGCCACATGCACTGTTAATTTGGCGGGGATATGCTCATGTCTCACTGAAACATTCTCCAAATGGGGGCAATGCATTGCAAAAAACTCTCGGCATGTGGACACCAGCAAGACATGCAATGACTTGGCCGTAGACGCTGCTCAGACACAGCTTCAAAGGGATGATAATTGGGTGAAAGCTGCATGCTGGGCTGCCAGATGCGTTCCAAGGCCGTAACTTTAAAAATAATGCCCAAGGCTCAGTCCTACACATGTCCGGATACTCAGAGATGCAACTACCGATGATGTGACACAATAAGTAATATAGGCTGACATCATCAAAGGCTGATCGGGAAACTTAATGCACACAAACATTGAAGCAACTAGCAGCATAATGAGAATATAATATACATGAATAATGGGAAAGTAAACATAAATTTATAAGTGTGTTTCATATATACAGTGATTAGACACCCATACTACCATTGTGCCCTTAAAATTTCTTTATCTTTCTTTTTCTATTACTATGGCGAGGTGCAGCCCCAAAATCCACAGCTGAGATGGAGGCAGCCTGCAGACTGCTCTGCCCTGTTGCCTGAGATGACATTGGCAGCTGTCCTCTGGTGTTACGAGGCCGAGAGGGCTCTGGCCTGCTCAGGGTCAGCTGCACAGGTGTAGGTCCACCCTCTTCAGCCTGACCAGCTGGAGGTGATGGGCATCACTGGCAGAGGGGGAAGTGGAGAGGCAGGGCACCCTTGGAGCATGGCCAGGGAGAGAAACACGGGCCCTGGTACTGCTCCTGTTTCTGGGCCCCTTACTCCCCCCTCCTTGACTCTCCTCCGCCATTCCCAATTCTAGTAAAATCTGAGACAAATGCACTTCAAATAATAATGGCACAAAAAAAAGGTAACCTATTTTTCCACACAAAGCTTTGCACCAATACTTGATACTTAGAAAGAGCCCTCACTTCCCCCAAAACTCAGGCATTTAATGTGATCAGACTAGCTCTGAAATGCTGCCTTACATTTTATATTTTCAAAAAAGGAGAGATAAATAAACCTACAAGTCACTTTTAAAGGGGAGAGCCTCTCTGCATTTGCTCCCGATGCTTCCAACACATTAACTAACGCACTTGGATGGCACAGGGACAGATCCGATCATTGCAGCCCACCTCGGCCTTCAGCCCCCACAGGAGCAGAGTCTGGGAGATGGGGGGATTTTAGGATCGATCAGTGGCGAGTGGAAAGTTTATTAGTGGTGAAGGCCAGCACTGCAGCCTGTGGGACTGCAGCAGCCTGCGGAGGGAAGGCAGAAACCCCCTCCCACACACCACCCCCCCCACCCCCACCCCCCACCTGCTGTCATCTTCTGCCACCATCTGACCCTCCAGGCCCCCACCCACTGTGTTTTGCTTGTTTATTTTAATGATATTTAGACTTCATTATTTACCAAGCTCTCACTCGTAACAATCTTTGCTGGAGAAAATTGATGGCAAGGGAAAAGCTAATGAAAGAGTGAGAATTCTTCAGCCAGCCCCACTGTGCTCATCACAAACTCTCTACAAAGGCTGTGCTCACTCGCTGATAGATCAAGTCAGAGCGAATAAACTGAGAGGAAGATTAAAGAGGCTTATGCTTTACAGTCTAGAAAGAAAAGATTAAAGGGAATGCCTCACTGAAGTGTACAAATGATTAATTACTATAGATAAGGTGTACCCAGGTCGTTACTGCGATGCATGCTAAGGAAGAAGAATTGAGAAAAAAATTAAAATGAACTAAAAGACAATTGAAAGAAAAGCCCTCAAGATCGCATTTCTTTAAGACAGGCAGATGGGACGGTCTAACAAACAGGTTAATATAGGCTAAAAATTTTGGGTTTTTCAAAGTACAATTAGATGTCCTAATCTAGTTAATGCACTAAGAGAATGGTAACAAAAACTATTTGGCCTGGTTTTACCTTCTTAGTCATTCTTTAATTCAATTTTAGTAACCGTTTTAAAAATTAGCCAATTGAAAACTAGGCCCTTGGCCTAACTTCGTACAAATGTTGTAGTTTTGTTGTGGTTGCCTTCAAGGTTACAGGCTTGAGGGAGAAGCCAAGTCATATAAAATAAAACCATAAAGGTAGCTGAGTGAGTACAAGGAATTGGCCTGATCTGGATTTCAGCACTGAAATGGCTTGATACTGTGTCCAATTGTTAGGATTTCCAAGTACCTTATTCCGACAAGCCGGTGGAAATCTGTGCTGTGCAGGACTTGCGTGGACAGGGAGGGGAGGGGACTCAGAGGCTGGGTGCCCCCTCATCCTCTACCTGGGATCTGGTGGACACTTGGTATTCTGAATGCGCAGAGGTTAAGTCAACCTCCCAGCTTTCTGAAGTATCTTAGCCTGGATTCTTGGACTGACGCCCATCAGCCCAAACAAGAATACAATCCAATTAAGGGCCTGCCAATAAAAAAATACATCCATTGCTCCTGGCCCCATAAATGGAAAGACGTTGGCTGCTTCTTCTGCCTCCCTGGTGACAACCAAAGATGCACTCTGAGTGCTGTGGGTGCCTGCTGGCAATATGGATCTAACTCTGCATAAAGTCCTACAGATCCCACAGTGAACAGATGACTGAAATAGGGTCAGTCCCAATATTACAGTATTAAAGCATAGAATTTCAATACAAAAAGAGCCCAGATGGAATCTCTTTGGATTGAGCTGAGGAATAATTTGCCTGGATTTTTCTCGGCTTTCTCCCACCAACATACTTATAGACTCTAGTGGCTTTGCTGTGGTCTTGCCAGCACCACCATTCCCTGGCCCCCCCAACTGCCCCACTACCTCCTCCGAGCTGATACTTCACGAGTTAACAAGCGTCTTGCATAGCCCAGCCAGAAATGACACCCCTCGCGTCTGCGCAGACTCAGGCATCCACACTCTGCAATGTCGCCTTGTCATCAGGCACACGCATGTTGCCTTCATTGTGTCTGTTTGAAGATGGGAGCCCGGGTCCCCCGAGTGCATGGGTCCCTGTGCTTTGCGCCTTGTGCACCACCGCTCTCCCCGGCTTTGCCTTGAAGTCTCCTCGGATGAAGCCCCAGGTGCTCCTCCTCCCTGTCAGTGTGCGATGGCACCTCCCTGGCTCCTTGAGGAGAAGGAACACCTGGAGGGAGGTCGGGGTGCCCTGTTCCCCTTTCATCTAGCCATTTCTGGTCAGCACCCTTGTCTAGTGTGACGGAGTGCAGGTCCGAGCACATGTCCAACAGCCACAAAATACTCTGCCAGGCCACGCCTTCCATGGCAGTTGCCACCCTCTCCATAGAAGAAGCCGAGAGCTCACATGCTGGAGCCATGACATTACTCATAACATGGATGGACTCATCCAGCCTTTGCTCAAGTCTGTGCCTGGCCTCTGGCATCGCTGCCTGACGTTCTCCTGCCTGTCTCGGCATCTCCAACAGGCCTCTTATGGCCGAATCTATATATTTTGTGGGGTTTTTTTACATTTTACCTGGCTTGAAAAGTGAGTTAAAGCAAAGTTGGAATTCACAGATATTCTTGACCCTGCTTTGTGAAAGCTGGTTTTTAAATGGCTTTTACGACAGGAAACCGTGACTGATGTGACAAGTGTTGGGGGTGTGGTGAACTTTGTGTGTGAGGTCAGCACTGTATTGAGTGTGACGAAAAGAAATGTTTCAAAATCACGGACTTTGCAGATAGATCGTGTTTTAACTTTTAAAAAAAAATCAAACGCTTTTATTACATTTCATAATAAATATTCAAAAATTTCCATGCGATTTGCTTCATTACTAGTTTTGGATGTAGACAAGCAGGAGGGGACAAATCTTATGAAATATAGATCTCAGTTTGTTGTTTGGCAGTACAGAAGTTGAGTATTGCTGAAAAAGGAGACATGTTGAGGCTTTCCATCTTGCACTCATCAGGGCACTTTCCAAGAATACCAACATAAGGGGAAAACACCGATTTATACTGTATGAGAAAAGAGTGCAGATTGGTTGGCAAGCGGAGTCTGATTGGTCGAAGCATTGCCATGGAGAATGCACCAGTGATGGAGACTGACATTTAACTGCCAAGTATTGTTTGAAATTTAAACCAGGCAGCTTGACCCTTGATTGGTCAAGGTATTGCCCTGAGGAATGAGTCAGTGAATGGCTGCCACTTATTTTGTTTAGCTGAAACAGGCGCAATGTGTGTGCATGTTCTTTCTGCCTGCAAAGAACAGGGCCCTGTGTATTAATATATGTAGCTTCCAGTACATGTAAATGCGCCACATTGCGAGCCTGACTCAAATTGTTTGTCAGCGTAATTTTAAGCACACTTAAGATTATTCAGCAAATGTTGTCCAATGGTGGAATGACATCTAATGTTGGACACCGTATTTTGAATTTTGGCAGCATGGGCTGGTTAGGTGTGGTCTGCACCTCGTCTGTTGTAAACAGCAGCTGGAACATGCTGTTTGATATGATCCACTAATCTTTACGATGTATAGCCTACTTACCTAGTATCACACTGGCACTGAAATTCATATACCACATGACTCATTTGGGTGTTAGGCAGAAGTTTCGACTTCAGCAATACTCAAATCTCAATTTATTTCTTCAGAGTTCAAGGGGAGAGTTTTCACGTCAGCGTGCGTGGCCCAGCCCCGCAAGCTGACATGTAAAATGATGCGCGGCGACATCGGGCGTGCATCCTGAACGTCATTCAGATCATCCGTTCAGAAGGTGGCTGCGCGCCCGCTGAACTGTCAAAGGCCTGTTAGGGCCACTAAAAAGCCAATTAAGCAAATTATCAATGCTGCTCGTCCAACCTTAAGGTTGGCGGGCAGGCGAAGAGCCCGAGCGTCCTTTGCGTTTTTCAGGAAACCTCATCCATGGGTGGGATGAGGTTTCCTGAAGGTTTAATAAAATCTATAAATAATTTACTTACATTTCATAAACATGTCCCAGCTCATGTAACACTGTCACATGAGGGGACATGTCTAAATAATTGTTACCTTTCTTTATTTAAATATTTCAGTGTGAACTTAAGCTCCCTGAGGCAGCTCAGGAAAAGAGCGCAGGCTCCGACTCTCCCTCTTCCCCTCCCCGCTCGCATAGCTACTGGCTGTGTGTCATGCTGGATGGGCCTTAATTGGCCTAAAATGGGGGAGGCGATCGGCTCTGTGCCCGCCCGACAGGCAGAAAATTCTCCCCCATGTTCCTAGGGCAGGGCTTCTGCACTCACAAACTCTGCCTCTCCCACCTCTGTGGAATCTTCTACAATCCCTCAATAATTGGAAAGTCGCACTTAACCATTCATTGTGAACATATTAAACTGACCGACAGGAGGAGCTGCTCCATCAAGCCTGCCCCAAACCTTGCACATCTGTACCCCAACTCATATAATCCCCCAAGAGAGGCAAAAAAAACCCATCCATGATTAATCAGAGACAAGTACTCTGGAAAATTCCTCTCTAACCCCTTTCCCATTTTCCCAGGGAATTAAAACCAATCCAGGAGATCATATGGACCAATATTTATAAAGAAATTGTTCCTCTGTTAACATTGTTACTATCCATGTTGTATTATATCATCAAGCTCTGATAATCCTTTAAGCAATCTCTAAGAGAATGTTACATTTAGATTTGAATTTCCATCACTTCCATAGAAAATCAATTTGCCAAAAACATTTAATCAGTCACAGTCACCAATTATTTCAAAACTGTAAGTGATATTGCTCAAAACAATGCATTTTAAAATATAAAAACAAGCTTTCAAAAATGTGTTAGTGAACTTGCATAGGGCACTTAAAATCCAGTAACAGGAAAGTGCTGAAGATTTACCACCAGCCTTCTTCACTTCAGCTGTTGTGATCATTTGGGTTGGATGTCTCCTTGTTCCAAATGTGAAATGGGCCACTGGCAGAGAATATCTCACCTTGGAAAGAGAAGCCATACACAAATGGTATACATTGTTTGTCCCATGCTGTGATTGGAAGTGTACGAATTGGCAGTTTAAGTTGGTCTTGTACAATGTGTAGTGCAGCTATTTAGCTAATTGCCTGAAGAATGATTCTGATATGTACATACTAACTCTGAAATTGCTGTTGCTACTGAATGTCTCTGAGTCACTGTGCAGCAGGGATAACAGCAGTAATGTTCCTGTACAGCTCCCTGGCTGTAAAAAAATACAGACCTTACAACTCTCTGCACACATCTTTCTCATAAACAGGCATTTCAGGGTCTTTAAAGCTCAAGGTTCCTGGGATATGGAGAAGCATCAATATCCCCAAACATCCTGCTGCATTTACCGACTGAACATTGATTCCTTGGCTGTGATGGCCTGACAATGTGAAATGCAGTATGGTGTTTGTATTCCCTGCTGGCAGCTTTACACTGAATTTACAGCACAGAAACAGGCCATTTGGCCCACATCATATATGTTGATGTTTATGTTCCACACAAGCCTCCTCCTACCCTTCTTGATCACACTATCAGGGTAAACTTCAGCTTCTTTCTTCCTCACGTGTTAATCAAGTCTCTTGAATGTATCTATACTAGAATCATAGAATGGTTACAACACAGGAGGAGGCCATTCAGCACATTGTCTTTGTGTCAGTTCTCTGCAACAGCAACTCAGCTTTTCCCTGTAACCCTGCAAAATCTTTTCAGATTATTATCCAGTTCCCTTTTGAAAACTGCAATGTAATCTGTCACCATCACATGCTCAGGTACTGCATTCCAGATCCAAACCACGTGTTGCATAAAGAAGTTTGTCCTCATGTTGCCTCTGGTTGTTTTGGTAATCACTTTAGGGTTCTCGACCTTCTGCTGGTGGGAATCATTTCTCCCCATTTAGTCTATCTAGACCCCTCGTGATTTTGAACATGTCTAACAAATCTCCCCTCAACCTTCCCTTCTCCAAGGAGAACAGCTGCAGCTTCACCAAATTATCTACATAACTGAAGCCCTTCATCCTCGAAACCATTCTCATAATTTTTTTTTGCACCCATTGAGGCTAAAACAATGGTTTATGAAGGTCCATAACTTACTTGTTTTTGCATAGTGTGCCCCTTAACATAGAAACCCTGGATTCAGTATAATTTATTAACTGCTTTCTCAACCTGCCCTGCCACATTCAATGATTTATGCACATATATACCCAGGTCCCTGTGCTCCTGCATTTTTTTTAGAATTGTGCCCTTTATTTTATGTCACCTCTCCTTGTTCTTCTGACCAAATGTATCACTTCACACTTTTATGCATTAAATTTCATCTGCCACGAGTCTGCCCTTTCCACCAGCCTGTCTATATCCTCTTGAAATCTATCACTATCCTCCTCACAGTTCACAATACTTCCAAGTCTTGCATCATCTTCAGATTTTGAAATTGTGCCCTGTGCACCCAGATCAAAGTTATTGATATAAATCAAGAAAAGCAATGGCCCCTCTATATACCATCCCCCAGTCAGAAGTAAGTAAAGTTTTCTTTAATTTGTGATTTTAATAGGCTTGAATAAATAATTAAACTGTTGGATAATGAAATTCTAGCTATGCTAAAGACTAATGATTCAAAATACTGCATGATTCGAAATCATATGCCTACTGGCACTAATATTTTTCACTTAACAAGAATAGTTTTACTCACATTTGGGGACTCAACTGACTAGTACTTAGGAATTCAACATAATAGTAGATTTAGAAATGACATGGCCAACACATTTTCTTGGAGCTCCTGCAGCTCAAAATTTGGCACTACACCCCTGGATGTCCGCCACATGGGCTGGGCAGTTTAAGAAGCTGGCTCACCACCACTTTTCAAGGGAAATTCGATATAGGCAGCAAATGCTGGCCTTGCCAGTGATGCTCGCATCCCATGAATGAATAAATAAAACTTAGATTTTTAATGCAAGTTCTGAAGTGGGAGCTCCTTATTGCTGCAATCACTGGTAACAACCTACCAACCTAAAAATCACCCATTTATTGCCACTCACTAAGGAAATTTAGATTGCTTTGAATTCAGTTTGTGCTCAAAATGACATGATCTTCTGCATTGGTTACACAAATTTCAGGTGAATTGCGTTGAATGAGCTGGCACAATCAAGTTCCAGATTACGATAGTTTTTTATTCCTTTAATAAATATGAAAATGTACCAAATTTTTTCAGTTATGAGTAATATATACCAGAATTGCATCTTAGAGTTAAGGAAGTTTAGCTGAAGTGGACCACTGCTCCACAATACAACACTCACTAATGAACTCCTTAATCGCAATGCTTGGCCCAGGAATAGAAGATCCCTCACATGGATTGTTTTGTCTCCCCCCACTGAAGGTAGTGACTTGTGTTGCTTCCACTGATGCCAGCAGCTACAGACATGCCTTTTCAGTAAGGTCAATGATCAGCTATGGAAATATTTATTGTTTTGTCCACCTCTCTTTTCATTAGCGAGCTGGGGATAAAGGGGACTGCTGTAAAATGAAGATGTATAATTTTATCACACCTCTGTTCCATCTCCACCCACTCACTGGTGACCCATTAAAACAAATCATATGCCCTTTGAGTGCAGAAATGTGTTGAACCACTTAAGACAACTGGAAATTGCTAGCTCCCTTGTGCTCTGAATAACCATCAACCTGAATCACACTAAGTGTCTATTCCATAGAAATCATGTGGAACTATGAATCCACAATGAAAGCATTTAAACAGTGTAAGCAAAATAAAGCAGTCATCACTGATCCTTCCAAGCAATGAGAGGCCAAGTATTTAAATGTTGCTTTTCAAGGGCCAATCATCTGCATTTCATTCTTTTTTTGATTGTCCTCATTTCTGCAATTCTGGAAGAAACCATCACTCTTTGCAGGCTCCTCTCCCCTTGGTGCAATTCTTAAGGGGAAAAAAATTGGATAAGGCCTGTTTCCGAACATGAGGATTGCAATCTGTGATTGCTTTGTGCCTGGCCCCTTTGAGGCAAATGATTTCAGTGTGTAGTCCAGCATGGAGCACGCTACTGACTGGCTGCACACTCAACAGCAGCATATGTAGCTAACATGATGCACAGCTGGTCTGAGCCTTGCAAAGGCAACCTACCCCTTTTAAAATGGAGCTACACTCATGCAACAGCAGCTGCTGTGACTGTCTCTAAAATGCTTGGGTGAAAGGAAAAGTACAGTAAATAGATGCAACAGGCACATTTGTGAAGGTCCCCGTAGAGACCAATAACATTTAAAAAGAAAGTTGAATTTCCAGTTAAAAGCTGAAAAGGATGACACAAAATTTCATACTTTGAGACTTTTACTATAACAAATGACTAAAACACCGTGAACTCAACACTATTTTTATAGGCAACTTTTAAACTAAGTATGTTCCCTATTTATACCCATCCCACTCTCCATGGAATTAAAATATTTGTAGCAAGCAGTCCACAGTTGCTCCCAATTTCCAATGGATTAACATTTCCCCATTTCACGAAGTAGTAACTTTGAGTCACCACCTCCAAGAGAGTCTCTTAGTTTTTGAAGAGTTTTCTAAATCCACTACCAGCAGTAAAGTCTGTCCCAATGACTCTTTGCCTCTGGCCCCACTGGGACGAATCTCCCAGAATCCTTAGATGGCTGCAGGATGTGTCACTTTGGCTACAGATTGTCTCTCTGCTGTACCTGGGTGTGGTAGCTCGCAACACCAAGCAACCCCTTCTCTCTGCTGACCACACAAAACTGCTGTTTGTCTGTAATATTTAATGATTTGTAGCAAAGCTACAAACCTGATCTCAGAAATAGCTTCCTCTGTCCTCTTCCCCATGGCAATGTGAAACACATTAACCTTGCTTCCAGGTACAAATGCTGATTAGCGATTCTTGGCCCCCAACTCTCTTTCATCTTAGAAGTAAATGGACAGTTTACAGCACAGCTATTTACAGCCCGATCCCTTCAATAGCTTTCTGGGACTTTGGGAGACTCAGGGTCTATTCGCTGTGATCTCAGAGATCGCTGCCATTGTCTCCAACTGTGAACACCTTGTACCATCACCCCATCAACACAATCTAGGCATCAAGTTGTCAAGCAGACTTCAGAACAGATCACATGACCCCCTCTGTTTTACTTCAAACTAAAGACAAAGGGCGAAATTCTCCCATGCACCTATCAGCAGGATCAATGGTGGGGGAGAATTCGATCCAAAAATCGGTTTCATGCCGGTGTGAAATGACAGCAGGATCTTCTGATGTTGCCCGCCACGGTGGATCACAATTACCACTGGAGCCCGGCAATCTTTCCCCCACGTCTGATACTGCTCGATGCCAATGGGAAAACATGCTGATCCTGAACATGTCTGGACCAACGTGGTGTGCAAAAGTCAAGACTTACCTTAAGGACCTTGGTCAGCTTGCGGACATCCGACGACATGGTGAAGACCTTGAGCTACTGGGCCCTGGAGCTAATGTGCATCACAGGGTTGGTGGAGCTTCATCCACTTGGTTCCTCTGCAAAGCAGCTTCCAGAAGGTGGGAGTTTTTCATGCAGCAACCTGGCTCAAGCTTTGGACCTTCTTCCAGGGATCTCGCCATGGGCTTGGATCCTCAATCTGCAGGATACAAGGCAGTAGGAGGTACTGTTGGGTGTCAATGGAGTATTGGGGGATGGTTAAAGAAGGCTAGGAGGACTGCAGATGTGGGGGTATGGGGATTAGAGAGGGGCATTGATGGCTGGGGTTACAAGAAAGGACTGCTGGGCATGGGGGAGGGCGGGGGTGGGATGAGAGGGAATGTCCAGGTGTGTGAAAGTGGGGAATAATGTCCTGGGGCAGAATACTACGGTCGGCGTGCGGGTGCGCGCCAGACATGCCTGAGCGTAAAATGACGCGGGATGATGTTGCACATCAATGTGCAACCTTGCAATATTTTGTATGGTGGGCGCGCACTGGAGGCGGCTGCATGCCCGCTGATAATTAAGGCCATTAACAATGCAATTAAATTCAAATTTACTCTACCCGTCCAACCTAATGTTCAGTGGACAGGCAATCGGCTGCCCGCCCGCCGCCGAGCCAGTGGGGCCTGCCCGCCCATCAAGGGCAAAATTCTGCCCATTGAGTCGGGGAGTGGGGGTGAGCAGGAGGAGGTTGGGCAGGCCGATATGTACGGGGTGTGGGGGGGGTGGGATTTTTGGGGACGAAGGAAACGTGAACGTTCATCTGGACATTATCAAAGGAAATGGATTCGGGTTGGAGGGTAACACTGGGGAGGTCAAAGGTAATGCTGTGGGGGTGGTCAATGGTGATGGGGGAGAAGACATGGGTGAATGGGGGAGGGGAAATGGTGCTGGAGCAAAGAAAAATGCTTTCAGCTACTATGCTGGTCAAAGTGAAAGTAAGCAGAGCATCGTGTTGGATGGGACGGATGCTGCATGGCAGTTGGGTTAGTGGGCGGGTGGATCTGCAGGTCACCTCAACTGGATAACTGAAAGGGAACCGCAGCAGGTAGGATTGAAAATGCTAGGGACCTGGGATATGAGTTTGACGGATGAAGGCTCAGTGTGTGTGGTGGGTGCTTGTTCATGGTTCGCAAAGGCCCTGCCACACACCCTTCTCCCTATAGATTCACTCAGGGGTTGGGTGTGCGCAGGAAAGGTGCTTGGGGTGGAGGTGGGATAGTAGGGGGCCTTCGTTAAGCTTTAAGAACCACGCTGAAAAGAGACAGTAGACAATATAGCAGTTAATGTAATTCTATTTGCAGAGATTAGAATTGTGACAATGATTTGTCCACCCATGCAGCCTGTTGTGATTAGAATTTCTTTATTTTTCATGGCCTACTACTTCTTCTAAATGCTCGCCCGACATCTGCAGCAGGGGTGGAGGCAGCCTGCTGACTAGTTGGCCCTGTTGCCTTTGATAACTTTGGTAGCCGTCCTCTGGAGAGCCGAGTCCTGGAAGGCCCTGGCTTTCTTTGACTGTCCTCCTGTGGGCCAGCTGCCTGCTGTGTAGTCACAGAGGATGAGGCTGAAGGGGTAACAGGCAATGGGGATTTGGAAGGTTTGGACAACCTCTGAGATCCCTGAGTAGATGATCCAGCTGCCACTCCTCCTCCCTTAGGTTGCCCAAAGATCCTGGCCTGATTCCTCGAGGCACCTGGAGGGAGGTCAAGGTGCCCCATCCCCCTCTCATGTGACAATTGCAACTGCTTTTGCACGGCTACCGCGATGGAGTACAAGTCGGCGTGCATCTCTGGGAGGATCTGCTAGACTAGGATCTCCATGCAGTCCGCCAACCTCCCTATCGAGACCTCAATGCATGTACAGTTCGGCACCACTTCATCAGTAAGCCAGTGGTCGGACTCCTCCAACTCTTCTGCCACCCTGTCGAGGGCCTCCGACAGCTCTTCCTGATGTTGCTCAGCCTCTTGATGATTCTCTACCGTGAGTTGGAAGGCCAATTCCAGAGGCACATCATTGGACTTGGACCTCACAGATGCCTCTTCCTCAGCACTGCTCTGAGTGCCGGTAAGCTCAACTGACCCTGCCTCCTTATGCTGCGGACATGTGTCCATGCAGCGACCACCAGATTGTAAGACTCTTCCTAAGCTATAACTAATACCCACCAAGGTATGTGTCTCTGGACTGGTGGAGGGTGCAAGTGTCTGCTGTGATGCATCTACAGGTGCACCTCTCTTCTTCCCCTCTCCTGGCTCCTCTCTGGGCTAGGACTTCTGCTGAGGCCTGGCAGGGAATTCTCAGCCTCAGGCCTTGGCCTCTTCTTGGTGGCACCTGTAAGCGAGAGAGGAGAGCGCAAGTGACAGCATGGGCTGCCTCCAAAACGGAGGCACATTTGGCCCTCAGGTTTCTATACCATGGATGGATCCTTACTGGGTGGACATGCAAGTCCATGCTCCCCATCACCAACAGTCTGGTCCCACTCCATGCCTGCCAGCTGAGCTGCCCTTTCCTTGAACTCTGTGAGATGCCTCAGATGTAGACGCTTCCTCCACATCCCGCCCTCCATCTTCTCCTGTTCCTGATGGCTATGCCATCTTCTCCTGCTCAAAGACAACAGAAAAGATGTTTGAGAGGAGCTGTATGTTGTATCCATTTCTACATTACATCTGACGTTCAGTTTGCATTCTTCCACTCTTCGACAGCGCACTGTTGTTTGGCATGGTGTAACTGCGCTACAAGCTGTCCAGAAGGGCTGTGAGGCAGCTCCCTCCAGTGTGCTGAGCCCATCCACATGCAAGGAGAAGGCTCAGATAGGCATTTGATTTGCAGGGGCTGCTGATGCCCTCTGCACCTAAGCCCACCTCCCCCACCACTCCAGCCTTCCATACAGTGATCTCTGTATGTGGAAGGGTTCACAGTGGTTGCCTTCACCACAGAGTGGATGCAATGCAGTGTGGCTGTGAGGCACGACTATGCCATTGCCACTAAGACCCATGTACCCTGTCCTATTGGTCTCCTTGTGGTTGGTGTGAGCAGCTGAAGCTTCTCTTACCCTGATGGAAGGAATGAGGTTGTTCATCCATTTGTGGCATTGTATTGTTGACCTCTTCTGGACAGCTTGGGCTCTGGCAGCATTGGCCCCCTGCGCCCATGCAGGGTTGGTTTCCCTGATTGGCCTCCTCCTCCCATCAGCCGGGTACAGTATATTCCTCCGGGCCTGGACATGGTCCAGGAGGATGTGCAGGACGTCGTCACTGAACTTTGATGCTGCACCTTCACCTCCCTTTACAGGCATCTCCATTGTTCATTTTGACAGTGGAGGTCTGGGCACCTTTTCAACATGGTGCCCGGATAAGAGGGCAGGGCGTGTGCCATCCAGCCTGCCCCGCTGCGCAAGATGTCGGGAAACCCCTGGCTGCATAATTAACAACACCGGGGCTGGATGATACCATTGGCCTCCGCGGGGGAACCACTCCCCGCCCCTGCCCCCTCCCCCTCCCCCACCCCCACCATGGGACTTGGTCCCAGATAGGAGATTTCCACCCAAAGTTCCAAAACATACCAATCTGAAAAAACCTCATAGTTGTAACAAGGGAGAGGACTCCCAGGTTGCCAGGAAGCATTAGTGGTGGAGGTGAAAAGGAGGCAAGATACCATATTCCTGAAGAGACCAGGAGGACTTCAAGATACACCTCAAAAGGGAATAGAAGCATATGGCCATGCAGATCAATTTCAGGAGCTTGACCCCGAGGACCTGGCTACAGCGCCAAAAGAGGTCCAATGGCCTCTTGTAGGTGGTCAAGGTCAGTGAATCTCCTACCCACTGCTGCACCAACATCTCATGCTGCTTAATACTCCAAGGGGAGGATCCTCCGGTCGGCGAGTGGGGGCGGGGCCCGCTCGCCAACAAGTAAAATGATGCGGGATGATGCTGGATGGAACTCCTGACGTCACCCCATGTCATTTCCATTTTCAGCTTGGCGGAGGCGCAGCTGAGTCAGCTGTGCACCCGCCGACCTGTCAACGGCCTACTGAGGCCATTAATAAACCGATTTAGGTAATTGACAGGGCTGCCCATCCAACCTTAAGGTTGTCGGGCAGGCCAGGCGCTCTGGCGGGCTTAAGAGAAAGCATGATACCATTGGCCTCCATGGGTGGGATGAGTTTTCATGAGGGTTTTTAAATATTTAACAAAGGTTTGAGTTAAAGTGATGGACATGTCCCAACTCATGTGACAGTGTCGCATGACGGGACATATCAGGGAAATTTAAAAATATTTGTCTTCAAAGTTTTAATTCCGAGGTGATCTCCCTGAGGCAGCACCTAGCCTCAGGGAGATGAGTGCACTCTTACGTGCGAATGCGCGAAAGAGTGCACTCTTGACTTAGGGAATCCACTCCCCCCCCCCCCCACCCCCCGGCCACATAGGGAGCGCATAGCACTTCCTGGCGGACGTCACGCTAGGCGCGCCTTAATTGGCCCGCCCACATAAAATGGTGGTGTGCCCCCGATCGGGGGTGCTGATTGGAGGCACGCCTGCCTGCGCCCGCTCCTGAACTTCCCAATGGGGGGAAAATTTTCCCCAAGGCCCCACTACTCACTCCTCAACAATCAGGACTCATGCCTAACATCCCGATACTCCATCTCACCTTCACAGATTTATCAAATATTCCAGCCTCACACCCATTTACTTCCAGCAATTCAGCAATGGCAGTTACATCACCGAACACACAGTGCCACATAATCATGACATTCTTTTCTCTCTCTTGCAGGGCAAGGTGGCACACAATCTCAGGGAGCAGCAGAGAACCGGTGGGGCGTAGGGGTAAGTACACCTACATTGACTCAGTCCTCTGGAGGAGATGGTGCTCTGCAACACCAGCCAGGCCGCGACTGAGGCGGTTTAGTCAGAGTTGCTGAGAACATTCAGGTTGATGGTACATTCCTACCTTGTTGCCCTTCTCAAGTCTCAGCTCATCCTCATGCTATCTGGCATGAATTGCAAGCTGCGGATGGTGTGACAATAGACCTCTTGTTTTCCACCCTACCTCCCCTTTCCTCAGTCCCCTTCCCTCAGTCCCCTTCTGCATTTCTGCTCTCAGATACCTACGAGCTGCTGCCTGGCCAGCTAAGGCCACCTTCAGCATGATTGGCAAGAGCCTAATCAGATCTCTGATGAAGAGGCACTGTCACTGAATCTGACAATTGCAGCCAGTAGCTGAGATATGGGCACTGTGCAGCTTTAGAGGGTAGTTTAGAGTTGGGTTCAGCGTGTGGAGAGTCACTGGGCACAAATGGGATGCTGTCAGGTCAGAGAGAAAGGATAGTTTGTGTGCCAGCTTACTAGCGGGTGAGGTCATAGATCAATTCTGCTGCAGAGGACTCAGATATCTGAGTACTTTGATGGGGTGGCATAGATGGGCATGCAAAGCGAGATGTTTGGTACGATGGCAAGTCTTCCACAAAGCCTGTTGTCACTTATCAAGGAGCATGGAGGAGTTGGACACAGGGCTTTGTGCTGAGCTTGGAGTCCATTCTTTACAGTGTGGAAGTGCTGGCCAATGGCATGACACTCGACCCACCCATGATGCAGCATCTGATGCTGAATGTTCAGCTCCCATTGGAGTACAGGCAGAAATCATCCATTGTTTCTGTGCTGCAGGGGAAATGCAGACTGAGGTCATGTTATCCATGCGTGTTACCAGGCCTGACCTGACTGGGTGTAAAATTACGCGCGATGATGTCAGGCGAGCATCCCAATGTCATTGTGCACGCTCATAATATTTTGGTTGGTGGGTGCGCGCGCGATAGTTGGCAGTGTGCCCACTGACAATTAAGAAGCCTATTATGGCCCTTAATCAATTGATTTATTTCCATTTCTCACTTCCCGTTCAACCGTTCAGTTGGCGGGCGGGCGAATCGGCCAGGCGGCCTTTGCATTTTTTACAAAACTTCATCCACGGGCAGGATGAGGTTTCCAACAGTAAACAACCAAAAAATAAAAATGTTTTAACATCATTTTTAACATGTTCCTCTTCATGTGACTTAGTCAAATCTGGGGACATGTTTATATCATTTCTGAAATCCTTATTTTTGTCTGTACAATTCTTCAGCTCCCTGAGGCAGCTCTGTGCCCTCAGGGAGCTTTCAGTGCGTGCTCCGACGTGCCCGCGCTGACTTCAGGGCTTGCCCTCCTCCTGCCCTCACCCCGGTAGCGCTGTGTTCCTCAGCGCGCCGTTCATGCTGGCCGGGCGTTAATTGGCCAGCTAGTGTGAATTCGCGGTCGGGGGCCGATCGCGGGCGGCGGACCATTTCCTGGCCACTCATGGGCCTGCCCGCTGCACCCGCTTGACAAGTTTGAGTTTGGGCCTTCCATTGTGCTGGCACCAGTGCTGCTTCAGAGCCTAATGTTACGGCTTTTGAAACCTAAACTTACCTTAACTTTGAGACCGAAGGTCGGGAACTCCAAGTCCCGAAAAGCTTTGGACTTCCTGTGCCTGTGCTGATGTGGAGTGGGCTGCACATGTGCAATTCAGCAGATCTGCATCTTTAAGTTCTTTGTGCCCAGGACATTAGAGGCCAAGTGTGCCTGTACATAAAGAGGAAGGAAAATAAAAGGCTCAAAAAACTGGTTCAGGTGGCTGGGTGTGCAGCACCATAGCCAGCAAGTGTCCCAGGCATGGGACAGGGTGAGGGGACAAGGAGAGGTCCCAAAAAAGAGAGAGGGGATAGGGAGAGGTCCCAAAAGGAAGTCTTAGGTAAGGGACAGAGCCAGGGGCAGAAACAGGTCCCAGTTAAGTTAAGGGGAAAAGAGGAAGAGCAGAGAAAGTGGCTCCAATTAGAGTAAGGGCTGTGGGTAGCAGATTTTAAGTGTAGTGGGCTTAGGTGAAGTCTTAGTAATTGAAGAGGGCTCAAGAGAAGATCTGAAGATCCAATAAAGCAGCCAAAAGTTGGTGACTCCATGCTCCTGGCCATTGGAGCAGATGTATCCCTTTGGAGCAGTGGTGTTCTGCTTGGCACAGCCAAGGAGCTGAAGTTGTGCTTGTGAGTTGGCGCTTGAGTGTATACTCGGGAATCCAGGGCAAATAGAATCTTGGGAGGTGGGCCATTGTTGATGCTATCCAAGTTGGAGTGACCTTTAGAGAGAATTCCAAGGTGAGATCTACAAAAGTGAAGATTGGAATCCCACTTGACAGAGACAGAGTTTAAGTGAGATTGGTTGGCTCATAATGTTTACTGACATCTGGGTGGGTTGTTAACGAATCAGTGGAATCTGTTTTGGTCGCATTTGGCATTTATTGTGCAGTGTGGTGTGTTCTGCCACATTTTGCCTGCTAATTCATATGTACCTCATAGTAACCCTGAATGTTAAGAGGATAAGATAGAGATTGTAAATTGTTTTACCTTTCTGACCTTATCTAGTAAAGTTTATTTTTTGCTTGTTCAAAACCAGTGGAATCTTGTGGTTTTATTCACTGAGCAAGTATCTTGAATCTCAAAGTTTTTGTATTTTAAACAAAAAGTTACTGATCCTTAACCGGATCTTACCAACAACTTGGAGGTCTGGTCCAGGATCATAACATGTGGCCTTGATTTCTACTCTCTCAGTGCCAACTCCAGCTCTTAATTCCTGTTGTTGTTTGAAGGGACTGACTTACTGCACAGTGTGTGTGAAATAAGGAATTTAGTCCTCAGTGTAGTGATGCTCAAACCCATTTAGCAGTAACAATAGGATCTGTTAATGGTGAAGACGGAGGAAGAGCCCAGGGGTGGTGTTGGAAGTTGGAGTGGCATGGGGTAGGGAATACTAATGATGAATTACAAAGTGCCAGTGTGACCTGGGCTGGGCAGGTGGTGGGGTGGGGGGCATTGCTGATAATTGCTGTGAAAGCAGAGCTTCTCTTTAGATAGTTTTCAAATAAGTGATGGAATAGTTGATCTCTTGAAATTCCAAACACCACTTGTTTTTCCTATCTAAAAAATTAATTTGGATTACTTTTTAATCCAGATTAAAAATCTATCAACTGTGAAGTGAAATAGAGTTTAAAATTAATCTACATCCATCATTCTTAATGTAAAAATTCAGAATTGCAGAGTGTTGGTTAATTTCCATAATTCAGGTAAACTCTCTTTGTAGTTTCCCATGTGAACTGAGCATTTAGTACCTTGAAGGAGCAGGGGTAGAGATTTGGGAGTTCATCACCTCTTACATAGTTGATGCATCCTTAAATAGGGACAACATGTTCTTTGCAGGCTAACTAGCTGGACCAGACATGGCTAGAGGAGTTCTGGCACTATCTTTTCAATAAAAAAAGTGCCAGAAGTATTCATTGGAAGAGATGCCTCTGAGAAATATAACCATTTTTGGAGCAGAGGGAAGCCTTCCAAATTGAGTGAATATATTATTGCATGGGGATAGTCGGTGCTGGGTGCTCTGTGCATCATTTCTGAGACCAAAGCAGAAAAAGTCCTTTAGATGGAGGAGGAATGGCATAGTGTGGAAGAATAGGTGCCCACTAAAAGCAAAGGGATGTTTGTACCAACCACTCAGAACACAGTGTGCTGTCACACCTTTCCTTTATGAAACTACCAACAAAAACTTGCATTTATATGGCATCTTTATTAAAGTAAAACATCCCAAGGCAGTCCACAGGAGTGTTATCATAAACCTGGTGGTTGTCAAGGAGAGAGAGTTTCATTGAACTCAACCAACTCTGGCATATCTTTTCATCAACTCAATATATTGCATATAAAACTATTTGTGAGCTGTATGTTCGTCCTTTCACATCAGGCAGTGAACAATGTAGGTTGTTCATTTGGTTGCCATTTGTGTTAGCCCAATGTTCCAAGGGTGTCTTTGTTCTATTTTTGAAGAATATGGTGTATAACAATCAGCAGAAAACATGCACCAGTTGCAGACCAGGCAACCACCAAGCACATAAGCTTACTCAAAATTATTGGTGCAGAGTGAGCAAGGTAAGATTGGTCCTTTTTTGCAGGACTAGCTCCTACTATGAGGCCTTGTGCTCCAGCTCAGAAAAGGCTTGGATGTCAGCTTGGTTGCTGGGCTTCATGGCCTTTACTGTTGGCTAAGGGTCTGTCCTCACATGGGTTCCTATAGTTACTACAAGGAACAGCCAGCAATTTGGAATGGCAGGAGGAGAGATAGATGATCCCTATCAGCCAATCCCTTCGGAAGATTGCTAAAGAGGCAATGGAGGACAGCGGAAGCCAACCAGCTCTGATGCCTATATGCTGCCAATACCAGCTGGATGCTCTCAACAGGATTTTTGCCAATGGGTCCCAAGTAAGTTGCAGAAGATAATTACAACATTGGCTCCTCC
This sequence comes from Cetorhinus maximus, assembly GCF_964194155.1. Taxonomy (NCBI): domain Eukaryota; kingdom Metazoa; phylum Chordata; class Chondrichthyes; order Lamniformes; family Cetorhinidae; genus Cetorhinus; species Cetorhinus maximus. The sequence continues at coordinate 31,960,238 of NC_135885.1, read as the reverse complement.
TAATGAGTTGGCACTTTTCAGGCCCAGAAGATTAGGAGTTAGAGAATACATTCCCTATGTTTTCGACAGAGATAAGCACCTGCAAAGCAAATGTTGCTTCAAGGATGCATGTGAACAGAGACTTAAACTGCGTGTAAGTCCTTTGAACTGTTAGAGTATTATTCTTGTACAAAAAGGACATAGGAGGGGTGGATTTATGAGATAATTTGTAATTTATGATAATTAGTCCTGTGGGGAGGGAAAATTGAATCATCAATAACACATTTCTTCAGGTTGAATTTCAAACTGCCTTTATACCTTTTTCTGGCCAGAAACAATTCTTTAGGAAGACCTCAATTCGGAATAAAGTGAAGGTGCAGTGTCTCAAATCTGGCTATCCAAAAACAGGAATTGTCCAAAAACCAGACATTTCTCTCTTGGGCACCGCTCCCGGAACTGAGTAAGCACGGGAATGAAGGGGCCATTATCTGGCTGATCCTGGTGGATGGAACCAGCAAGTGCTGTACACACAGGACCTGAGTCCATTAAACGCTTTAAGACCTAACTCCCCCAATCCCAGCCCTCTCTGTTCTCCAGACACAAAGCTGCCTGTTCCACCAGCAGGAACATTCCGATTGCAACATTCCTGGCTGCTTTTAGGTGAGAGGATCAGGGATCAACCATTTTTCTCTGTTCCTGTTATTGCAGTCCAAGCAAATGCTCTTTTCCTGCAAGAATCACTCCACCATGAGATTAATTGATTTTTAAAAATTTGCCCAATCAAACTTTTAAATCTTCAATGTTTCTGCCCATACTGGTTATGAGGACTGCACTTTCTGTCCTAGTTATTTTTATGACGTTAATGATCAGTACAGAATGTGCTACAGAGACAGCCTGGATGAAAGAGTTGGTTCCAAAATGTGAGAAAATCCAGAACCTGGCAGGGTCTTTGTCCTGGGGGCGTTGGAGTTGGGACATTGTACCTGTGGTTGTTTTGGAAGTCTGGGTTTATCCATTTGTGACCAGGCCAGTAAAGTTGGGCAATGAAACCATTGTTTTAATACTGGTACAACCATTTTCAGACATCGCCAAACACAAAGATTTTACGATCTTCCCAGCGAACTTGCAAGATTTTGTGTAAGCATTTTCAAGTCTGTGATGTTTTCTGAAAGTAACAAGGGTTCGGGTCCATAGAGTAGGGCTAGGAGAACAGTGAATGGACTGATAAACCATAGCCTTTCTACATATCCCCCTCCTTCAGGTGCCATGCCCTAAGAGGGCATTGATGACCATAGATTTCATGCAATCGGTTCCTGATTATGCTTGGCAAAGTACTGCAGTGGTTTACCATTGCCTTCTGCAGTATGGCTGTCCAGGAAACTCTCCCACTCTTTACTGCCTGCCATCAGGTGTATTGGAAGGATTTTCAGGTTGATATTCAAGCTGTTTGGCCATGTTATAAACGCACCTTCCATGACTATCAAGTGGGAGTGGGACTTGAACCCAGGATTTCTGGCCCAAAGGTAGGGGTGCTACCACTGCGCCACAAGACCTCTTTCATACATATCTCCAATCCTTTTTCATCGAAGACACAGGTCCTCTGTACCTGCTCTATCAAATCCTATTACTTTAACTACCTCAATCAAATCATCTCCCAACCTTCTAAACTCAAGGAAATGCAATTTGAGTTCATTAACCTGTCCTCATAACTTAACCTTCACACCCAGGTATAACGTTGGTACATCTGCACTGTATTGGGTGGAATTTTCTGCTCCCATTGGCAGCAGGCGTGTTTGGTGGTATGAGTGGACAACATGGCAAGAGGGCCAAGGATCGGTTTTACACCGTCGTGATACCAGTTTGCGATCACCTGCTCCATCTGCCAATGGTGGGCCGAGTTTTTCGCCACCACACATCGGGAACCTAATTTCAATACTTTAGCGGTTCATTTTAAGCCCTGCTTGCCAGAATCAGTCCCCCATGCTGGGCCATCCAGGCATGTTGGCGTGATTGCACGCCAATGTGTTTCATAGCTGTACATAAGCGACATGCTCCTGGCGAGCTGTACTTCACTTGGGATTGCGGGGTTTGTTTGCCTACTTTGTTTCGGGCAGCACTCGCAGTCATCAGCGCCAGGCTTTGCAGGCAGCACCTGTTCACTTTTAGGGGGACTCATGCCAACCAGACCAGCCGTAAGGTGAGGGTAGCAGTTCAACAGCTGTAGGGCTAGGGCTTGCTTAGAGAAGGAGGAGAGGTGGCCTCAGGCAAGGGGAGAGGATGCAGGGCGAGGGCTGTACTGGGGAAGGAGGATAACCCAGGGTGTGTGTGGGGGACACATGTTGATCTGTGCAAGTGGTCTCAAGATGGTGAGGGCTGAGGAGGCAGTCTCCAGAGGAGATGAGGCCAGATGGAGATGTGATGGAGATGTGTTGATCATGTCCACAGGTATGTGTGTGGTATGTGCTGAAGGACTTCATCCTGACTACAAGGATCCTGTACACACCACTTGCTCCCAGACATGAGTGTAGTAGGTGCAGTAGTTTGCATCCACTTAGCCTAAAGCATGACAGGGAGGATGAGCAGAAATGATACAGAGCAGGATAAGCGGCTGGAAAAAGGAGGTGGACATCATGTGCACCTGAACCTCAGCAAGGAACAATGTGCCAGATCTTTCCACTTTAATAAGAAGGTCAATACTGAAATCTGACACTGGTTACAGCCACAGCTACAGTCTCAGCACAGGGAAGGACAGGGTTACCAGTGATTGTGAAAGTGACTGTTTCTATGATCTTTTATGCATCTGGCTCCTTCCAGGCTGCTGGAGGTGATACTTGCAATGTCTTCCAGTTTGACATCCACTGTTGCATAAAAATGTCACTGAGACTCTATATTCCAAGAGAGCTAAATATATTTCATTCTCTCTTAACAGAGAGAAGCTGGCGGTGTGAGTTTGGGAGGATTGCACATTTCCCCACTGTGTAGGACAGCATTGACGGCACGCATGTCGCTTTGCAGGCACCACATGTCACCTCTGAGATGTACTACAACTGAAAGGAATTCCATTCCCTCAACATCTAGCTGGTGTGTGACCATACACCACATGCCATATGGGTCAATGCCTAGTATCTTGGCAGCAGTCTTGTTGTCTCCATTCTATGCAGGTCCACAGTACTGTCTATATTTGAGCTACAAGAACAAATCAGAGTTTGGAAACTGGGTGAGAAGGGTCCAGGTCCTCTATCATAAACTCCTACCATTGACTGCCATGGCTAACTGGGCCCACTGCTTTTGCAAAGTTTGCCTGGAAGGCGGCCTGGCCTCCTGTAGATAGATGAAATCTCTTCTTCTCTCCACCTTTTTTTATTCTTTCAAAGGACGTGGGCATCGCTGGCTAGGCTACCATTTGGTTCCCATCTCTAATTGCCCTTGAGAAGGTGGCGGTGAGCCGCCTTATGAACATACAAACATATGAATTAGGGGCAGAAAACCATTCGGCCCCCTCGAGCCTACTCCGCCATTTAGTAAGATCACGGCTGATCTGATTGGAAGCTCAACTCTCATTCCCACCTAAGATAAAAGCAAAATACTGCAGACACTGAAAATGTGAAACAAGAACAGAAAATGCTGGAAAAACTCAGCACATCTAACAGCTCTGAAGAAGAGTCATACAGACTCGAAACGTTAAATCTGTTTCTCTCTCCACAGATGCTGTCAGACTTGCTGAGTTTTTCCAGCATTTTCTGTTTTTGCCCCATTCCCACCTATTCCCTTTCACCCCCTTGCTTATCAAGAATCTATCTAAATCTGCCTTAAAAATATTCAAAGAATCTGCTTCTACCGCCTTTTGAGGAAGAGAGTTCCAAAGATTCACGACCCTCTGAGAGAACCTATGATGTAGGTACACCCACTGTGCTGTTGGGAAGGGAGTTCCAGGATTTTGACCCAGTGACAGTGAAGGAATGGCGATATAGTTCCAAGTCAGGGTGGTGTGTGGCTTGGAGGGGAATTTACAGGTGGTAGTGTTCCCATGCATCTGATGCCCTTGTCCTTCTAGATTGTAAGGGTCACAGGTTTGGGAGGTGCTGTCAAAGGAGCCTTGGTTAGTTGCTGCAGTGCATCTTGTAGGTGGTACACGCTGCTGTCATTGTGCGTCAGTGGTGGATGGATTGAATGTTTAAGGTGGTGGATGGGGTGACAACCAAGCAGATTGCTTTGTCCTGCACCTCCCGCACCAAGGTCTTTAAGTGTCAGAAAATCTTGGGAGCTCGCTGTTTGCCATGTTGTGCCAATCTTGGATCTGTCCCAGGTCAAACTCATTTCTACAATGATTCCTACTATCAAATGCATCTTCCTTTAAGAGGTGCAGGCTGGCTTTAAGTAGTCCAAATTAGTTTGAACTTACGTTAACCTCTCACAATTTCATGTTTCCTGTTCAGGTGTGCAACCATGCAATAGCATGCTTAATACTGTCATTTAAACAACTAGGCAGCATGAAGTTTTTGAGTTGCCTGTGTTGGAAGCAACAGGACAAGGGTTAATTCCACATCATACAGCACAATTCCCAGGTGCATTTTCAGAGGTTATCTAATTTTTTAGCCATAGAATCCTATAGCATAGAAGGAGGCCATTGTAAGTCCCTTGTCATATTGTCATAGGCCTAAGTCCATTGTATCTATGCTAGCTCTTTGAAAGCGCTATTACATAGGAATATAGGAACATAGGACTTAGGTACAGGAGTGGGCCATTCAGTCCTTTGAGCCTGCTCTGCCATTCGATAAGATCACAGCTGATTTGATTGTAGTCTCAATTCCATTTTCCTGTCTGCCCCCCATCACCATTGACTCCGTTGTCTATCAAAAATCTTGAATAAATTCAATGAACCAGCCTTCCCTGCTTTCTGGGGAAGAGATTTCCACATGCTAATGACCTTCTGAGAGAAAAAATTTCCTCATCTTCATTATTCTTTTAGTCACACTCCCCTTTCCAAATAATCCTGCATTTTTTTCCTTTTCAAATACATATCCAATCCTGATTCTCTACTTAACTACAGCCAAATTTTGAAATCTCAACAAGTCAAAACCTTTTCCCTGAGAGAAAAACTTTCTCCTCATCTCTGTCCTAAAAGAATGACCCCTAATTTTAAAACAATGACCCCTAGTTCTAGACTCACCCACAAGAGGAAACATCCTTTCAACTCCACCTTGTCAAGGCCGTTTAGGGTCTTGTATACTTCAATCAAATCACCCTTCACTCTTCTAAACTCCAGTGGAAACAAACCAAGTCTGTCCAACCTTTCCTCATAAGATAGCCCACTCATTCCAGGTATCAATCTAGAAACCTCCTTTGAACCACCTCCAATGCATTTACATCCTTCCTTAAATAAAGAGACCAAAACAGCACACAATATTCGAGGTGCGGTCTCATCAATGCCCTGTATAACTGAAGCATAACATCCTTATTTTTATGTTTAATCTCTCTCATAATAAAGGATAGCATTCCATTAGCCTTCTTAATTACTTGCTGTACCTGCATACTAAATTTTTGTGACTGATGTACTAGAACACCTAGATCCCTCTGCACCTCAGAATTATGCAGCTGTTCTCCATATAAGTAGTACTCTGCTTTTTTGTATTTCCTGCCAAAGTGAACAACCACATTTTCCCACATTAAACTCCATTTGCCAGGTCTTTGCCCACTCACTCAGCCTATCTATATCCATCTGCAACCTCCTCATGTCCTCTTCACAACATGCTTTCCTACCTATCTTTGTGTCATTTGCAAATTTAGCTTCCATGTCTTCACTCCCCTCATCTAAGACATTGATATAAATCGTAAAAAGTTGAGGCCCCAGTACAGACCCCTGTGGGATACCACAAGGCACATCCTGCCAATCAGAAAAAGGCCCATTTCTGCATACTCTCTGCCTCCTGCCAGCCAGCCAATCTTCTATCCATATTAATATGTTACCCACTACACCACGCGCTTTTATTTTCCTTAATAATCTTTGATGTGGCACCTTATCAAATGACTTCTGGAAATCCAATTACAGTACGTCTACAGGCTCCCCTTTATCCACTGTGTATGTTACTCATTAAAAAAACTCCAATTAATTGGTTAAACATGATTTTCCTTTCAAAAATCCATGCTGACTCTTCCCAATTGCCTTGAGCTCTTCTAAGTGTCCAGCTATAACCTCCTTAATAATCAATTCTAATAACTTCCCTATGACAGACATCAAGTTAACTGGCCTATAGTTTCCTGTTTCCTGCCTCCCTCCCTTCTCGAATAGAGGGGTTATATTTGCTACTTTCCAATCTGATGGAACCTTTCCAGAATCTAGTGAATTTTGGAAAATTAACACCAGCACATCAACTACCTCATTAGCCACCTCTCTAAGATCCTAGGATGTCGTCCATTGGGACCCGGAGACTTGCCAGCCTGCAGCTCCATCAATTTGCTCAGTACCATTTCCCTAGTGATTTCAATTTCACTGAGTTCCTTTCTCCCACTCACCTCCTCATTTGCAGCTATTACTGGAATGTTTTTTGTATCTTCTATAGTGAACACAGAAGCAAAGTATTTGTTAATTTCTTCCGCCATTTCCTTGTTATTTACTATTAACTCCCCACTGTCATTCTCTAGAGGACCAACACTCACTTTACTTACTCTTTTCCTTTTTAAGTACCTGTAGAAACTCTTGCTATCCATTTTTACATTTCTAGCTATCTTCCTCTCATACTGTAATATCTGTCTCCTGATTAACCCTTTAGTCATTCTCTGCCATTCTTTATATTCTGACCAATCATCTGTCCTGCCACTCATCTTTGCAGAGTTGTATGCTTTTTCCCTAAGTTTGATGCTTTCCTTAACAACGCTAGTTAACCCACGGATGGTGGGTCCTCCCATTAGAATTTTTCTTTATAGTAGGAATGTACTTATTCTGAATACTCTGAAATATCCCCTTAAATGTTTGCCACTGCTTCTCTATTGATATATCCTCTAGCCTAGTTTCCCAGTTCACGTCAGCTAGCTCAGCTTTCTTCCCCACACAGTTGCCCTTATTTAAGTTTAAGATACTGGTCTTAGACCCACTCTTCTCCCTTTCAAACTGGATGTAAAGTTCAATCATATTGTGGTTGCTGCTACCTAGGGATACCTTTATTCTGAGGTCATTAATTAATCCTGTCACTTTACACAATACCAAATATAATATAACCTGCTCTCTGGTTGGTTCCAGAATGTGCTGCTCTAAGGAACTATCTTGAAAGCATTCTAAGAACTCCTCATCCAGGCTACTACTGCCAATCTGATTTTCCAGTTTATATGTAGATTAAAACCACCTATGATTATTACCACCCCTTTATCACAAGCACACAATATTTTCTCTTGAATACTTTGTCCTACACTGTGGCTACTGTTGGGGGGCCTGTAGTCCATTCCCACTAATTACTTTTTCCCCCTGCTTTTCCTCATCTCCACCCAAAGCTATTCTACACCCTGATCTCCTGAACCAAGATCATCACTAACTATTGCACCAATGTCCTCTTTGATTAACAGTGCTCCCTCTACCTTTACCTAGCTTCCTATTCTTCTTGAATGTCATGTACCCTTCAATATTAAGGACCCAATCATTGCCATCCTGCAGCCATGTCTCCGTAATTGCTATCAGATCATATTTATTTATTTTAATGTGGGCGATCAATTCATTTACTTTGTTATGAATGCTATGTGCATTCAGATAGAGAGCCTTCAGTTTTGACTTTTTGTTACCTTTGTAACATTTAGTCTTGACTGTTGGTGTATTCTTAGGTTTTCTCTCTATGTCCCTTCCTGCCATTCTCTGACCTTCATTTCTCATATTACTAATTTGTTCTCCTGTCTTGACTCTACACCTTGAATTGCTATCTCTACCCATGCTTGATCCCTCACTGCTCTTGTTTAGTTAAAAGCCCTCACTACTTCCCGAGTTATGCAATTTGTGAGGACACTCGACCCAGCATAGTTCAGGTGTAAACTGTCCCAACGGTACAGCCCCCACTTTATCCAGTACTGATGCCAGTGCCCCACAAACCGGAACCCACTTCTCCCACACCAGTCTTTGAGCCACACATTCGTCTCTGTATTCTTATTTGCCCTATGCCAAATTGCACGTGGCTCAGGTAATAATTCAGAGATTATTACCTTTGAGGTTCTGCTTCTTAATTTGGAACCTAGCTCCTCATACTGACTTTGCAGAACGTCTTTCCTAATTCTACTTATGTCATTGGTACCTACATGGACCATGACAACTGGATCCTCCCCCTCCCACTGCAAGTTCCTCTCCAGCCCTGAGCAGATGTCCTGACCCCTGACACCGGGCAGGCAACATAGCTGCCTGGACTCTCGCTCCTTGCTGCGGAGAATAGTGTCAATCCCTCTTACTGAAATATCCCCTACCACCACTACATCCCTTTTTGCTCCCCCCGGCTTGAACGGCTTCCTGTACCACAGTGCCATGCCCAGCCAGCTCATCCACCTTGTAGACTTTGCTTTCATCCACACAGGTTGTGAGCACCTCATACATGTTTGACAATTGCAAAACCTGAGGCTCCTCCACTACTGTCTGCTCGGTCCCACCGACTCACTTACAGTCGCATCCTCCTGTCCCTCACTGCTGATCAAAACAGATGAACCTGTTCAAGAGGTGTGACTGTTTTCTGGAACAAAGTATCCAGGTATTTCTCCCCCTCCCTTATGTTGCGCAGTGTTTGCATTTCAGATTCCAGATCAAGAATCCTGATCCGAAATTCCTCATGGATCGCCTTGACGTCCAAAAGCTCCGACATCTCACAGCTGCCACATAACATCTGTCTCACCATTCTAACTTGTAATTTGGTTAAATTACTTTAATTATTTTCTTCCGATGTTATGCTACAATTTACAGTGTTTATTTAATGCCAGTACCACTGACAGCCAAAGGTTATATGCATCTTAAGTACAAGGTATGTGTTTTAGATGTTTCTTTAAATTACTCTCATATTTATTGCTTTTTTATCTTTATAGTTGGATTTTAATTTTAAAGTTTTCAAATTTAATTTTTTTATTTGAATGTTTTAGTTCTTTTTATCTATAGATCTACCTTAATTCACCTGTCCTAAGCTGGTTTCTCACACACTGTCCCTTAGACCGAGCACTTACCGGCCAATCAGCTTTTTAGCTTCCTGTGATGTCACAGTTGCTTTTTTACTTTTTTCCCGACTACGCACTTTTCAAACTGAAGTCCCCGCCGCTCTCTGTGCACTTTTCAAACTGACGTCCCCGCCGCTCTCCGTGCACTTTTCAAACTGAAGTCCCCACCGCTCTCCGTGCACTTTTCAAACTGAAGTCCCCGCCGCTCTCCGTGCACTTTTCAAACTGAAGTCCCCGCCATTCTCCCTGCACTTTTCAAACTGAAGTCCCCGCCGCTTTCCGAGCACATTTCAAACTGAAGTCCCCGCCGCTCTCCGTGCACTTTTCAAACTGAAGTCCCCGGGCCTCTCCGTGCACTTTTCAAACTGAAGTCCCCGCCGCTCTCTGTGCTCTTTTCAAACTCAAGTCCCCGCCGCTCTCCGTGCACTTTTCAAACTCAAGTCCCCACCGCTCTCCGTGCACTTTTCAAACTGAAGTCCCCGCCGCTCTCCGTGCACTTTTCAAACTGAAGTCCCCGCCGCTCTCCGTGCACTTTTCAAACTGAAGTCCCCGCCATTCTCCCTGCACTTTTCAAACTGAAGTCCCCGCCGCTTTCCGAGCACATTTCAAACTGAAGTCCCCGCTGCTCTCCGTGCACTTTTCAAACTGAAGTCCCCGGGCCTCTCCGTGCACTTTTCAAACTGAAGTCCCCGCCGCTCTCTGTGCTCTTTTCAAACTCAAGTCCCCGCCGCTCTCCGTGCACTTTTCAAACTGAAGTCCTCACCGCTCTCTGCGCACTTTTCAAACTGAAGTCCCCGCCGCTCTCCATGCACTTTTCAAACTGAAGTCCCCGCCGCTCTCCGTGCACTTTTCAAACTGAAGTCCCCGCCTCTCTCCGTGCACTTTTCAAACTGATGTCACCGCCGCTCTCCATGCACTTTTCAAACTGAAGTCTCCGCCGCTCTCAGTACCCTTTTCAAACTGAAGTCCTCACCGCTCTCTGCGCACTTTTCAAACTGAAGTCCCCGCCTCTCTCTGTGCACTTTTCAAACTGAAGTCCCCGCTGCTCTCAGCGCCTTTTTCCAGCTGAAGTCCTCGCCGCTCTCTGTGGGATGAGGTTTCATGTCGGTTTTTGAAAAGTTTAGTAAAGTTTTCGTGATATTTATTAACATGTCCCATCTCGTGTGACATTGTCACATGAGGGGGACATGTTAATGATTTTTTTATTTTTCTATTTTTAGAGTTTCAAAAACTTTCAGCGATCTCCCTGAGGCAGCACTTAGTCTCGGGGAGATGTGCGCTCTTTCATGTGCATGCGTGAAAAGCGCACTCTCGCATTTGGGGAATCCCCCTTCACCTGCACAGGAAGCACATAGCGCTTCCCGTCGGGCATCACGCTGGGTGGGCCTTATTTGGCCCACCCACTTAAAATGGTAGCGGGGCCCATTTCGGTGGCGGCGATCAGCTGCCTGCCTGCCGCTGAGTCGGTCGGGCCTGCCCGCCCGTCAAGGGCAAAATTCAGCCCAGAGGGTTAGTTTACTTGCACACGCTCAAAACACAGGGGGACAGGGGTAGTGGGGAGGTGGGGGGGGGTTGGCGGGTGTTAGTTGGTGTCACTATGTAGCTCCCAGTGTATTCATATAATAAAAGAGAGATAGAGAAAGAAAGATTTTCAGGGAAAAGTCCAGAGAATAAAGAATTATTGTTTCACGTGAGTCCAGAATCTAAGTCCAATGGTGTATTCTTTCACAGGGGTCGGCAGGCTAAAGGCTGATACTGGATACTAGAGATGACTTCCACGATAGGATGGTACATAGGGATTAATTAGTTTTGTAGGTGCTGGTCTGGTAGGGTCACTGATTGAAAATAAGGGGTTGCCTATTTAAGACAGAGATGTGGAGAAAAAAAATTCTCTCAAAGTGTTGTGAAAGTTTGGAGTTCTTTTCCCCAAATGGTGGTTGAGGCAAAGTCTTTGAATATTTTTAAGGCAGAGATAGGTAGATTCTTGATAAGCAAGGGGGTGAAAGTTATTTTGGGTAGGCAGGAATGTGAAATTGAGGTTAAATTAGATCAGCCATGATCTTATTGGATGGTGGAGCAGGCTCGAGGGGTCGCCTGGCTTAGTCCTGCTCTTAATTCGTCTGTATGTTCACATGTACACAAGTTCCTATAGAAACACTGTAGATGGGGGGGGGGGCAGAGTTGGGTGGGGGGGGGAGCAGGTATTTAAACCTGAAGGCAACTCTTTTTTGAGCTGCTGCATGCTAGGTGGAAAATGGCAGACTGATTGGCAGTACAGCAAGACAGTGTTACAGGTTCCTCCAGCTAGGGGGTCATGTCACATGACTCCCACCTGTCCATTTTGGCTTCGACAAAGGATGTATATCCCTTTGTCTGGATTCTTGAGATTGTTAATGTCCCAGCCATTAAAAATTTCAAAGGAGGTTTCAGGGTCCTTTGTCCTAGAAGACTGGTAGTCTCCATTGGCTAGGCCTGGCTTATGTAACATAGCTAGCCTTTGTATAATTCCCTTTGAATTTGGATTCTGCCACTCACAGGGTCATTTGTGTCTCTTCTGAGATAATGAGGCGTCAACTTCTCTGATGTTGCCAGAAAATTCCTTTTCTTCAGAGTTACAGGCAGACATAGCTTCAGCCTTTTTACAAGTCTTTGTCCACTTTTTAAAATTTTAGCAAGGAGCAATGTTGATACATTTATATTTTATAGAAATATAGTGTGAGTTCCTTGCTCCATTACATCATCATCAGGAGTGGCAGGGGTGCCATGGAGGCACCTTCAGCAGGGGGCAGCGGCTGCCATTGAAGGAGGCCAAATGTTAGCAGAGATATCAGCCTGAAGAAGTGGCTGCAAGGACATGCCTGCTGTCTAGTAATGGATCCCCTTGGCGAATCACTCCTGATAAATAAATTTAAACCCTGAGATCAGTCACAGATTGGACCACTGAAGCTGCCTCTGATCCATTTTCAGGCGCCTGACAAAGCAGGAGGCCCATTGGCATTGACAGGTTTGCACATGTGTGGCAAAATATCAGTCAACTGGTTGCTTAATGAACTCAATACCAGATGTAGCCACCTCTGGAAAAATCTCACAAAAGTGGCAAAATATCACAGAACTTGCACACTGTGTTCCTGCATAAAAATGCTGCCATGACTTCTTCTAAACCCAGCTCTGCCTCCATAGCAAAATTCAGCACAATATGAGCCCATATGTAACAATATAATGAATATTGATTGGAAAATGGAAAGCATAAAGCAGCAGGAATGCCAGCCTACAAAGCATAAGCTGGCCTGATTATGGAATGGTTTGAAGCTTAGGTAACCTGCAATGTTTCGAGTGGATCTGAATGTGATCCAACCTACACATCAGAAGGAATCTGTCATTCGAGATAGAACAGCTGAGCATTTGGATGAACATAAACTGATTAGAGAGAGCTGGCATGTTTTGGTAATGGATAAGTCAAGAACTAACCTTTTTGGATTTTTTGATGATATTACTAACATGCTAGATAAGGCAGTGTATATGGACATCATTTATGAGGACTGTCAGAATGCAGTTGCTAATATTCCACATAAGAGGCTGTTTTCAAATAGTAAATACACATGGAATTGGAAGCAACACATTGTTATGGGTAGGCAATTGTTTAGAAGGTCAGGGACAGGGGTGTAGGCATAATGGGTATGAACTCCAATTGGCAGCATGTGACTAGTGGTTCCCCCGGTCCAGCTTTTCATTATAGTTATCAGTGGATTAGATGGAGGAATAGGGATCCGTATATCCAAGTTTGCTGACAACACTCAGTTATGCAGCACAATAAGTAGTGTAGATGGGAGAAGGTAGTTGCAAAGGGGCATGGATTAAGTGACAGTGCAAAACTGGCCGATAGAGTCCAATGTGGGAAAGCATGATCCAATGGTCCAATCCACTTTGGACCCAAAGATCAGAGTATTTTCTAAATGGGAGCTAGAATACAAAGGGATGGAAGTTATGCTATAGCTGTGTAATGCTCTGATTAGACCACATCTGGAGTACTACTTTCAGTTATAGTTGCCACATCTCAGGAAGGATGTATTAGTTTTGGAGGGGTTACAACACAAATTCACATGAATGATACCAGGGTTAATTTATGAGGACAGGTTGCTTGTACTGATTTGAGTTTAGAGTATTAAGAGTGATCTGATTTAAGTGTTTAAGATGATTAAAGTAGTTGATGGGATAGTTAAGGAGAAACTGTTTCCTCTGGCGGACTAATTCAAAACAAAAGGATTAGCCTTAAAATTAGAACTATAAGAGGTGATGTCATGAATCACCTCTTCACAAAAAGGTTGGGGAAATCTAGAACTCTCTCCCCACAAAAGCTGAGGAAGCTTGATCAATTAAATATTTCAAAACTGAGATAATTAGGCTTGTTTGATGAAGGTATCAAAGGTTACAGGACTAAGGCAGGTCAATGGAATTAAGGTTTAGGTCAGGCATGATCAAGTTGAATGACAGAACAAGCTTGAGGGGTTGAATGGTCAAATCCTGTTTCAATGTTCATAAATCCTAGGAGAAGGTTTTGAAAAGGTCCACCCTATAAAGAAAGCCACCATTAGATCTTAGCGAGTAATTGCTGGAGGGCTGTAATGGCCTTCTCTGAGGCAGAGAGGTTTTCAGATTGAAATGTTTCCAGATGCAGCAAAGTTGAAGGGGGACCCTTCTCTATTGGTACAGATGTTGAATATTATAGTATTGGGATCTATTAATACCAAATGATTGAGTAACAGTGATGGGGTCTGCATTTAACACATAACAACTGTTCGTGTACAGACATGTTTTAGCTTTTCTAATGTTGTTTTGATTATTTGTGGGATACACATCTAATATGCAGTCTTTCTCTTTCCACAGATGAACCCAAGCCATGTGCAATAAAACAATACTCAACACTGCAATCCAAATGTATTCAAATGCACACTGCACAATCTTTGCAAATATAAATATTACCGTACAGGCAGCAGTACCAAGGCTGAAATGTTCCCATCTACAGATGATGCTGGATCATCATCAAATAATGCCAACAGCCTTATGATCTGGATTGTAAGATCAAGGAGAGAGACTGAGGTTGACCAATACACAAAACATTTCTTTGAATTGAAAATGTTGGCAGTACTGTTGGAAAATGGCAAACCATAAAGTAGCAGGAATGCCAGAAACACAGAGTATGAGGACGTCTAACCATGGAATTCCATCAGTTGTAACATTAATTCGAACCAGTCAGTTTGTTGCTTAATATGACAAATAAAAAATGATTTATTGATCATTTTGACGGCAGTACCTTGGAAGAAGATATTGGGTCTGAATTTGATGAAATTTTTGGCATACACCACTATCCAGCATACACCATTATCCAGCATACTGTGAATAGAATCACGGCCTAATTGAGCGCTTGTTCATACAACTTCAATGGGAGGGAACGGGGGTGAAGGTCAGGGGTGTGCACGCAGGGAGGGGTACAGAGGGAAGCCACTGTTCCATCTGATGAATTAACCAATTTCAACAACTTACGTTAATATAGCAGCTTTAACATAACGAACATCCCAAGGCGCTTCACAGGACTATTATGAAACTAAGTATGACACTAAGCCACATAAAGAGATATTAAGTCAGTAAAAGCTTGGTCAAAGAGGCATGTTTTAAGGAGTGCCTTAAAAAAGGAGAGAAAGGCAAAAAGCAGAGAGGTTTGGCGGGGTGGGGATAGGTGGTTGGGGGGTTGGGGGGGTGGGGTGGAATTCCAGAGCTCGTGGCCTAGGCAACTGAAGGCACGACCACCAATAGTGGAGCAATTATATAGTAATGCACAAGAGGCCATGAGATTCTTAGAGCAATGCAGATATTTTGGAGGCTTGTGGGGCTGGAGGAGATTACAGAGATAGGGAGAAATATAAAAAAGGTACTTAAGGAAGGTGTCATTTAACTTTGTGATTGTTTCTGTAAATCAGTTCAACCTTTTGAATGAAATGAAACCTGTTTTAAGCCCCTCTGTGCCCGAGCAAGCTCACCTCACAATGGGTTTTTACTTTGACCAACATCACTCCCAATCTGCTGCCACAATTGCTACCACGTAATTCATTTCTTAGCAAATTATAGTGTAGATCTGCCAGTGGAGGATCGGGGAGTATGATAGTCTAACTTATGGTGCTGGTTATCGATATCATCATTGCAGTGAATGGCCATTATTCATAGTTTTTGGTCTAATGATTATCCTCATTATTTTTGTTTCACTCCCTCATCTATTCAACCATGCATGTGGCAAATTTCCTTGAGATTGTACCAAATAAAATAGGCATACCATCTGACTCTAATAAGAATAATATTCCTGAGCTCCCACGAGAATTAAACATTATAAACAAAACGTGCAAAGAAAACATCATAGAAGTAACTGGAACCTAACAGGTGTTATGTAATGCGATTGCACTGCGATGCCACCTCTGTGTTAATTTTAAGTTTTGCTCAGTGCTAGTGCTTTTGCCTCTGTGTTGGATTGTTCTGAGTTTATGCACCACTCAGGGCTTGAGCTCATGTAGGCCAAAAATCTATGGTCCTTCCAGTGTACTTCACCTCAAGTCCAGTGGGAGTATGGTGGTAGGACCAGGATACAGTTGGAACTGGCCTTCTCTGCTAGTTTCTGCAGAATGCTGTTTGTGGCTGGAGCCTTCACCTACCCCAAATGAGGACCCCAGAGTGGGTGTGGCTGGGAGAGAGGACTCCTGAAGGTTTCTTTATCCCAGAACTGGTGGAGCAGCAGGAGGCTGGTAACCAATTGAAAGCAGTACCAACCACCCAGTGATTCATGCCTAGAACTTTGCCTGGGCCCAAAGATTAGCACAAGAATAGGTGATAGAAAAGCACTTCTAGGCACCAGAGAGTTGGGTAACAGTAGGATTTTGGTTGTATCTGGCCATTGCTCGGGTCAAGTTCAAAGTGAACTTTGCCCATAGCCACTCGAGTCATGTGCGTTGTACTTTACCATAACTGCATGGTGGTTAACTGTGCAATTTTTGGGTTTGGACTTATTGATGGATCTCTGTTTGTCTTTAGCTATTTCTATATAAAGGTTCAATGCTCTCTTCTTCTGTTCTAGGGAGGATGTATTTTGCCAGTAACGCATCCAGGTTGATTCTGCACTTATTCCCTGGTACGTTAATCATGGAGATTGGCCCAGAACTTCCAATCTATGGGGCATCATACCCAGGAGGTACCCCAGAAGATGTGCTGGCGAACCCCACCTGGAAATTTCCACGCATGGGAATTGCCCGGGAAGTCTTCCATTGGGCAATTACCCTGCACTGGGAACCATCTGATACTCCGATTTAAATCAAAGACTTCCGACTCTCTTAGCAGAATGGTGACCCAGGAAAAGTCAGAAGAATTAAATCCACTTCTAACTCCTGGGTAACTGTACTACTGACCCCCTGCCCACACCCCCCCTCCCCCCCCCACCCCACCAACTTGAACTCCTGACTACCCCCCTCACCCCTTGGCAAACCTCCTAACTCCTAACTAGCCCTACCCAACCAACTTATCCCCCCTACCCCCTGACTACCCACTCCCACCCTCTGACTACCCCCCAACCCTCCGACTACCCCTTGACTTTCCCCCACACACCTGACATCCTTCCTGACAACCCTCTACCACTCTGACAAAGCCCCCCAATCTCTGACTACCCCAACCTCCTCAACTAGCCTCTTGACCCCCTGACTACTCCTCAACTACCCCCAACCCCTCAATTATCATCCCGATCTCCTGACTACCCCCCACTACCCTCCACACCCCTGACTACTCTCCCAAATATCCCCCAATCCCACCCAACTAAACTCCCATCCCCCGATTGGCCACTTGCCATCCCAACCCATCCTATACCCCGACCACCCCTTCCCCTGACCACCCCCCAAGCCCTGACCAACCCCCCCGTCCTGTTGACACACAAAGGGAACGTCATTTGAATACATTTACATCTCATTATAAGCCCAGCTCACCGGAATCATCCCCCCGCATCAAATTTACCGCCCATATCGGTGTGACTTCAGGATGGTGTACTTCACAACTGCCTTTAAAAGGTGTGCAGCACTTGGTAAAGCTTGTCAGAAGTGAGCATTCTTCCGCAGCTCAGGCCATTCAGCTGCAGCTTCTTTGACATGCTTGGAGTCAGGCCTCTGAAGCTTTTCTGCCTACTCAAGCAAAAGCATGAAAGTGCCACCATATGGTCCAGAACTTTTCACCCCTCGGGTGCAGACTGCAAATTAATGTCCATTTTAGGGGCAGCAGAACAATTGTCTGACTGGGCAAGTTGTAGAATCGCCTTGCGAAAGGTGGCCATGGTGCAGTCACTGGTGGAGGCGTTCAAAGCCCCTTGTAATAATTTTATTCAGGTTTGGACCAGTATCCATCATGGTTCAAGCTAACAGTGCAGCCTTGCAGTGTGGGTTAGGAGAATGCCTGCGCCTGAGCTGAGAGCACAGCATGCAGTCCAATGGGTGAAGCTGCTGCCAATCGGTCAAGTGGGGCAGAGGTGGGTGTGGTTTCGGACAGACAATGAGCGCACTACACACTGGCCATCCAAGTGGTGGCCATCACTCTCCTGCATGCGTGAAGGGGCCTTCAGACTTAAGCAAGAGAGGTTCTTAGTACACCTATGCTAACCCACGTGTCTCTCTCTTCGATCCTGCAAGAGGAGGCCATCAGGAACATGGAGCCTGGTGATTTAGCTGTATGCCTCATGGCTTACAGAGACCAGAGAAGAAGAAGAAGAGAGTGGTGGAGTTGCCTGGCTCAGCAAAGGGAGGATCACCTCCCTCAAGATAAAGGCGCAGCAGGCCCTGTTGCACACGCAGCTGAAGATCCACAGCAAGCAGTCACTCACAGGCACCTTGCTAAACCCAGGATCTATAAACGGAGCCTCTCATTCCTGCAGATGACCAAGAACTAGAGTGTCGCCAAAGACTGTGCATGTCTAAGGAGCTGGCCGGTCACATTAGCCACCTGCTGCAGGATTTGGCCTGTGAGGGTTTATCGCAAGCCTTCACGCACAAGTGTAACCAGGAGGTCATGGGCGCCACCTTCGCAAAGACACATAACTTTATGCATTTCACCCGGGACCAGGAAAGTCAGGAAGCAAGAGCTCTGGGATTTGCGCAGATCTCAGGTTTTCCACAGGTGCAGGGTGCCATCAACTGCACTCACCTGGCACTTAGATCTCCGTGGCAACAAGCAGCTAACTGCAAGGGCTTCCACTCGCTGAATGATCAGCTGGTGTGTAACCACCACAAACACATCCTACAGGATCTGTACATGATTCCCAGGGAGCGTCTATGACTCCTATATCCTGAGCAGGTCTCAGATCCCTGACACCTTCCAGGGTCCAGACTGGCTGCAGGGTTGGTTCTTTGTAGACAAGGGCTACCCACAGAGGATGTGGCTGATGACACCCGTGTGGCGGCCTCAGACTGCAGCAGACGGTATAACCAGGCTCATGCCATGACTTGGACATTGGTGGAGCAGACATTTTGAAAATGAGGTTCCGGTGCCTCAACAGGTCCAGTACAATACTGCAATACAGTCCTCAGAGGGTTTCACGCATCATTGTAGCTTGCTGCACGCTCCACAACCTGGCGCTGCAACGGGGGGAGGACCTGGTTGAGGAGGAGATGGAGGAGCTGCACGTCTCCTCCAATAAGAAGGACATCAAAGGGGATGATGATAATGAGGTTCACGAAGGCGAGGATGCTGGTGATGAGGCCATCGCACTGGCCAGACGAGGCAGGCATGCTCGAGAGGCCCTCATAGCCGCAAGATTCGTGGAGGATGATGATGAGATGCAGTAAGGACAGTCTTGAGATCCTTACCTTGCATCTGTGAATTGTTGACTACTTTGCGGCTGATAGCAGCCCACATAGCCTCAGTGCTCTGTCTCATGTCATGGATATGCAGTAGAGGCCCTAATAGTCGCTCGATTCCAGAAGGATGATGATAACATCCAGTGAAGACACTCCATAGACCTTCACATAGCCTCTGTGAATGTTTGACTCCTGTCTGGCTGAGGGCAGCTTGCTCACGCTCTGTGATCAGGGTCATATTATAGAGACACAACCATGGAACTTTAAATGCACCTGATTCTTTGTCAGCCGTCAGCACTGTTGTAGGGTGGCCGAGTTATACTATTAGTGATAGAGTTAAACTTGCAGACACTTCCCGGGTGGAAACTTTAAGTTTATTTACAATATACTCAGCAGCAATTACACATGTGCTTTCAACTCCAACTCTAACTCTACACTGGCTGCTGAGGTAGTCCACGCTACTCTCCTATTGGTTACAACAGGTCATGTGATCTTACCTAACAAGTATTATTCTTAAAGGTACATTATGCACTAAATAAAACCATAATTACTACACTCCTCCCACTTTAACTCAGCTATTCACATTATATTTATAAGTATATATTTTTCAAAACAACAAGGGATTTATAAGTTCAGTCTTTCAGGTGGTTTCCTGGTACGTGTGGAATGTTGCAGCTCCACAACTTCAGATTCTTTGTCAGGAACCTTCTTTTCTGGAGTTGCCTGAACATCAGGTGCTTTGCTGGGCACTTGCAGTTCTGTATCCTCAACTCTTACAGGAACATCAGACATGTCAGTCCTGGGCTGAATATCCTCAATAGGAAACGCAGACCCAGTCATGGTCACTGGTGGAACCATATCTTGAGTATTTGTCTCTCTCTTCCTTAAAAGGTCCATATGTTTACAGATGATCTGTCCTTCCACCTCCAACTCCACCTCCACGTGATAAGATGAAGGCCCAGTCGCTGCATTTATTTCACCTGGTAACCACTTTTCTCCTTCCCCGAAATTTTTCACGTATACCGGCTCTCCCACGGTAAATTTCCTTTCGCGACTATACCAGTGTCTAGTTTTCAGGTTTCCCTGACTCTTTTCCACCTTCCCCTCTAAATTCGGCATTATTAAGCTCAATCTTGTCCTGAGATGGCACTTCAATAATAACTCCACAGGTGTGACACTTGTTATTGTGTGAGGGGTAGGCCTGTAATGAAAATGAAAGCACGCTAGCTTGGTTGATAAGGAATCTCCAGTTAGCTTTTTCATGCCTGTCTTGAACATTTGAACTGCCCTTTCAGCCGGTCCATTTGAGGAAGGGTGGTACGGTGCATTTTTCACATGAGTGATACCATTGAGGCTGATAAGCTGTTGAAACTCAGCACTCGTAAATGCCGTGCTGTTATCAGAAATGACTACTTCCGGTAGTCCGTGAATGGCAAAACTCTGAGATAGTTTTTCAATTGTAGCGGCCGATGTTGGTGACTTCACCTCTTATACATCCAACCATTTTGAATGAGCATCGAAAAGGAGCAGAAACATTGTTCCCAGGAAAGATCCAACATAGTCAATGTGTAACCGCGCCCAGGGTCTACCTGGCCACTCCCATGGGTGTAATGGAGCTGTCAGTGGCAACTTCATAGTTGCTGACATTGCACACAGTGCTTTACTAAACTCTCTATTTCACCATCCATCCCTGGCCACCATAGATAGGTGCATGCTATGGTCTTCATTTGGGAAATTCCTGGACGGGCATGGTGTAGTTCAATTTAAAGTAGCTCCCTTCCCTTTGAAGGAGCTATCACTCGTGCTCTCCACAATAAGATGCCAACCTGACTGGTTATTTCACGTCTTCTGCTGAAGTACAGTTTTATTTAATCTGGGCTCTTGTGACCAACCATGTAGCACTTGACTTCATAATTAAGATAAGACTGGGTCCCAACTTGTCCAGTCTCTGATCTGTCGAGCACATACCGGCGAAGAATCTAGGAAAGTTAACTGTAAAACAAGTTCCTGTGGAATGGGGACATGCTCATCATTTTCTTGTAAAGGCAAACGACTAAGGGCATCGGCGTTTGCGATTTGGTAGCCAGGCCTATGTACGAAAGTGTATTCGTATGCTGCCAGAATTAAGGCCCATTGTTGTATTCTTGCTGAGGCTATGGGTGGTACAGTCTTTTCCTCATCAAACAATCCTAGCAATGGTTTGTGGTCTGAAACAATTGTAAAGTGGTGGCTGTGCACATACTGGTGAAATTTCTTGACACCAAAGATGATGGACAGGCCTTTTTCTATCTGCGAGTCTCCCTTTTCTGCTGTGGTGAGCATCCTTGAAACGTAACCTATTGGCTGTTCCGTGCCGTTGTTCATCTGATGAGAGAGCACTGCTCCCACTCCGTAGGGAGATGTGTCACATGTCATCACCAATTCTTTCATCTGGTCATAATGCACTAATAGATTGGACAAATGCAACAATTGTTTCACCTTCATGAAAGCTTCTTTCTGGGGCGCTTCCCAAGACCAACGTTGGTTCTTTTTGAGTAGAGAATTCAGGGGGGCCAGCACTGTAGACAAATTGGGTAAGAACCGGCCATAGTAGTTGCTCGTTCCTAGGAATGATTTGAGCTCTGAGGTGTTGCTGGCGCAGGTGCCTCTCTTATGGCTCCCACTTTCTCCTCAACTGGGTGGAGGCCCTAATAGTATTTTTGTCTCTTCTTTCTACGTGCCTATTTCTTTCTAGCACAGACTTCAATCTTTCTTCTTTTTGATGTCACTATTGGCCAGACTTCTCTCAGACACAAGCTGAGAGCCACTAAGCTCAGTGGCTGATCTCCCAAAATTTCATTATCTGTCTGCTTCTTGGGAAATTCTGCGACTTTTGCTTCCAAAGCTTCTTTGGCTTTATTAAGCTGATTCTTCAGCTCTTTGCTAGACTGCTAGCTTCACTGAGCTGGCACTACCTTTGAGTTATCTAAACTCCTGTCTCCTGGCTTTATGCATGACTCCCAGGGCTTCTTGTGAGCCCTCTCTGATTCTTCTGCTGTGTTTCCATTCTACTGTTTGAGACGGCCTTCATTTCTCCACGTTGCTGAATGGTTACGCATTCCTTTTGCATTTGATCTTGAAGGACAATCAACTGTTCTTTCAACTTCTTTTTGTTTAACTTCTTGTTGTCCTCCCTCTGGGGTCTCCAGTTGCACTTGGTGGAGCTGCCCTCTCTCTGGAGCCTCTTGTTCCTTTTGCCAGAGTTGCTCACTCTCTGGGATCTCTTCTAATTTTCTGTCCACAGCCATTTTTCTTGTATTTACCACTTAAAATGTATTGCCGCTTTAAGAGCAGACACCATTTTTTAAACGCGGGCTGTCTTTGCAGCTGTCGGCTTTTCTGTGCTGGGTTTCCCGTGCTTTTTGAGTTTTGGTGGGATCCCCGCAATCGTGGGCCATCTTCTCTTTTAACTTTGTAAAACTTTGTTCCTGTTCGGAAAAAACACAGCAGTGATTTCTTCTCCCCTTTCTGGGCTATTCTGCAGGGGTTTTTTTTCACTTTAAAACTGCAGCACTGCTTTCTGCTCTGATTGCCATTTTTTTTAACTTACAAGCTGTGTGCCAGCTTCTCTAACCTACTGGGTCTGCAGGGCTGCCACCTATTTTGCAATTCTTTCTTCTTTTTGTTTGTTTTGCTCAGCCATTATGTGGATTCCCACTCAGGGGTCTTGCAATTTTGATATCATTTTTTAAATGTTGGGAGTGCTCCGGGAGATTTCTCAGCCATTTGGATCAAGGCCTGTTTTTTCTTTATCTTAAAGTGACAGCATACCTGGTGAGTATATCTTTCTTTCTTTTTAATTATCTTAAACATCCACAATCACTGGGCGAGGGAAGCACCTGATTGGATCCCATCCTCGTCGCCAGTTTGTTATAGGGTGGCCGAGTTGATAGAGTTGTTCCGTAGACACTTCTTGGGTGGAAACTTTAAGTTTATTTACAATATACTCAGCAGCGACTATATGTGTGCTTTCAACTCCAACTCCAACTCCAACTCTACGCTGACTGCTGAGCTAGCCTGACCTACTCTCCTATTGGTTACTACCCCAGATCATGTAATCTTGTCTAACAAGTATTATTCTTAGAGGTACATTACACACTAAATAAAATCATAATTATTACAAGCACCTGACCCCTTCAGAAGTCCAGCATCACCGGTCACAGATGTCGAAGAAATGGGGGGGGCAGCCCCACCTCAAAGGTGTTGAGAGCACACAGAGTGAATGACAGAACTCTGTGATACTTGCCAATGACATTCTGGCAGCAATGACAAGCACCATCCAGGTGCAGGCATCACTAATGTGTCCAGTGAGTGTGAAGCTGGACCGTCACTTTGATCTGAAGGTTACACACTTCACAGGGAAGAGGCCCTGGACACCTGCCTTTATCTTGTGCAGGAACCAATTTTTCACACCTGAGTGATATGAACACTGCTCATCATAACAAGGAGCCATGAGCAAGGAGACATTCTTGGGAGTTTATTTACAATAGTGAACATAAGCACAAATGATTAACACCCATGCCCAGGCTGTGCAGCTACATCTTTTTAACCTTCCTAACCCTGATGCTAAGTCTTGGTGCTCCCCTGACATCCACAGCAGAGGTGGAGGCAGCCTGCTGATTGCTATGCCCTGTCTGTGATAACTTTGGGGGGTTTCCTCTGAAGGGCCGAGACCTGGAGGGCCCGGCCTGCTTTCAAGGTCCTGCTGTGTGGCAGTGGCACCCTCCTTGGCCCATGGAGCTGGAGCTGCTGGGGTCACTAGAAGAGAGGATTCAGTTGGACTGAACAGTCCCAGAGTCACCTGGGTGGGTAGCCCAGGGATGAGCACCTGCTGATCCTCCCCCCTATGGGTGCCCAAGCGTCCTTGGCTGATTCCTTAAGGAGAAGGGGAGGCTGGAGTGAGATTGCGTTGCCTTGCACCCCTCTTGCATTGACACTGTTGGTAGCCAACTATGGTGTCAGCAATGGAGTTCAGTCTGCACAGCAGTGCAGGACCAATGTCCAAAATGAGTGCAGCCAATTAAATTGATGAATTCTACTCCAAGCTGGCAGGGGAACCGTATATACGGTTACTAAGTAAGCCACGCTTACTAGCAAGTGGAGCTAGAAAAGGCCTCTCTGGGTTTTGTGACTGTCAACACACATAGGAGGTTACACCAGTCTGCCAGTTTACACTTCGGAGTCTCATCGGCTTGTGCCATTTTCCAACGGACTATGGAAAATTTACACCAAGGTCTACCCCATGTGGTGGTTTATCTCAATGATGTCCTAGTAACAGGACTAACTAATGAAGAACACCTGGCTAACTTGGAAGAGGTATTGAAGCATTTCTCACAAGCCGGAGTACGTTTGAAAAGGGAAGAATTTTTCTTCCAAGCAAAATAAGTGATTTACCTGGCTCATAGGGTCAACTCGTAGGGCCTTCGCCCAGTAGAAGACAAGGTGAGAGCTATTCGTGAGACCCCAGCCCCGAGAAATGCACAGAACTCAAGTCTTTCTTGGGAATGGTTAACTACTATGGTTGTTTTCTCTCAAATTTGTCAACAGTGCTGGCTTCATAACACGGGTTACTCAAGAAAAAACACAGGCGGACTTGACAAGCCCCACGACACAGGCTTTTACGGCAGTAAAGCAGTTACTACATTTGTCAGCCCTGTTGGTACATTTCGACCCAAAGAAAGAATTGATTTTAACCTGCGATGCATCCCCTTATGGAGTAGGGGCAGTACTCTCCCACCGGATGGCAGATGGCTCTGAACAGCCCATTGGCTACGTCTCAAGGACACTCAGTGTTACAGGACGAAGATATTCACAAATAGAGAAAGAAGGCATATCGATTGTATTTGGCATTAAGAAATTCCACCAATACATCCATGGTTGCCACTTCACCATTGCATCTGATCACAAGCCACTACTAGGCTTATTGGGGAAGATAAGGCAATACCCCCAATTGCCTCTGCACGCATCCAAAGGTGGGCACTGATTCTAGCTGCTTACAAATATACTTTTATCCACCGGCCGGGAAGCCAGATTGCCAATGCCGACGCTCTGAGCTGATTACCTCTAAAGGACAGCAACGTGAACGTCCCCATCCCTCAAGAACTTGTCTTGTTATTAAATTTTCTGGATTCATCACCGGTGAACACCAAACAGATCAGAGAATGAACAGACCTCGATCCAGTTTTGTCTCACGTCAGGGAACAAGTCTTGCGGGGATGGCCTAACAAGCCAAAACCTGAAGAAATGAAGCCCTATTTTAACACCTGCCAGGATGGCATCTTACTGTGGGGAGTGAGAGTCATTGTGCCTCCCAGAGGAAGAGAATCATTATTGACCGAATTGCATAGCGCTCACCCCGGCATTTCCAGAATGAAAATGTTGGCGCACAGGTACTTATGGTGGCCAGAGCTGGACACTGAAATCAAAAACATGGTCAAGAGCTGCAAGCTGTGCCAACAGGTGCAGAAATTGCCTCCTTCTGCTGTACTGCATCCTTGGGAATGGCCAGGAAGGCCATGGGTCCTCCTCCACGTTGATTACATGGGGCCTTTTTTGGGCACAATGTTCCTCTTACTTATCGATGCTCACTCCAAATGGATGGATGTATACGAGGTGAGATCACCCACATCTGCCTCCACCATAGACAGATCACGTCAGAGTTTTGCGATACACGGTTTACCAGAGATAATAGTGCCTGATAATGGTATGTCATTCACGAGCAGGGAATTCCAAAGATTTACAAGTCTCAATGGCATAACACATGTCAACACCTTGCCATACCACCCTGCATCCAATGGGTTGGTAGAGAGGGCAGTCCAGACTTTCAAGGCCGGAATGAAAAAACTAGATGGGGACTCTATAGCAACAAAGTTATCTCATTTCCTGCTCAGCGACAGGGCTACCCCACATACGGTCACCGGTATCGGCTCCACAGAGTTATTGATGAAGAGACGTCTCAGGACACGTTTGAGTCTCATAGGGCCAAATTTAGGGGGGTAGGGTAGAGACAAGTCAGGAGGCCCAGTAAAATGAACACGATTACCACAGTTGTGAAAGAAACTTCATTGTAGGGGAAGCAGTTTTTGCAAATAACTTTGGAGACGGGTCCAAATGGCTATTAGGTGAAGTCAGTGCAGTGACAGGACCCGTGTCTTACCATATATTGGTTGAAGGTCGGATAATCAGGAGATATGTAGATCACCTCAGGAAAAGGGAAACAGATCCACAAGAAAAGGTCCACCAAACATTCCTGTTGGAGTCTACACCACAGACAGAAGGAACTCCTCTTGCTTTGGAAGTACCTCTAGGACCGTTGAGCCTGAGAGAGTTGAAGAGGCAAACTTACAGATTCCTACTGGGGAGCCTAGTGGGCAGATAACTCCTTAGAGGGAGGCCTCAGATAAACTATCCAAAGTCGTAGAACTATGAGAGTCGATATGTTTGAAAAAGCCTCCTGAGAGACTGAATTTGTAAATAGTTTATTTATGTAAATAGCTAATATATTGTAAAATGTATTTTCAAGTAAAGGGGGAGGGATGTGGTAATCTGAGGTGTAACAGACCTTTAAGAGAATGTGAGCAGATTGACCACATAAGACCCAATAGCTGTATAGCACGGGCTACCACGTTAATGTTAGTCTATGTTGAAGGTCAGTCATCTCAGCTCCAGGACATCATTGCAGGAGTTCCTCAGGGTAGTGTCCTAGGCCCAACCATCTTCAGCTGCTTCATCAATGACCTTCCTTCCATCATAAGGTCAGAAGTGTGGATGTTCGCTGATGACTGCACAATGTTCAGCACCATTCGTGACTCCTCAGATACCGAAGCAATCTATGTCCAAATGCAGCAAGACCTGGACAATATCCAGGCTTGGGCTGACAAGTAGCAAGTAACATTCGTGCCACACAAATGCCAGGCAATGACCATCTTCAACAAGAGAGAATCCAACCATCGTCCCTTGATGTTCAATGAAATTACCATCACTGAATCCCCCACTATCAACATCCTGGGGGTCACCATTGACCAGAAACTGAACTGGACTAGCCACATAAATACTGTGGCTACAAGAGCAGTTCAGAGGCTAGGAATCCTGCAGTGAGTAACTCACCTCCTGACTGCCCAAAGCCTGTCCACCATCTACAGGGCACAAGTCAGGAGTGTGATGGAATACTCCCCACTTGCCTGGATGAGTGCAACTCCAACAACACTCAAGAATCTTGACACCATCCAGGACAAAGCAGCCCGCTTGATTGTCACCCCATCCACAAACATTCACTCCCTTCACCACCGACACAGATTATCAGCAGTGTGTCCCATCTACAAGATGCACTGCAGGAATTCACCAAGGCTCCTTAGACAGCACCTCCTAAACCCACGATCACTTCCATCTAGAAGGACAAGGGCAGCAGATAGATGGAAAAACCACCACCTAGAAGTTCCCCTCCAAGTCACTTACCATCCTGACTTGGAAATATATCGCCGTTCCTTCACTGTGACTGGGTCAAAATCCTGGAATTCCCTTCCAAACAGCATGCTGGGTGTATCCACACCACATGGACTGCAGCAGTTCAAGAAGGCAGCTCACCACCATCTTCTCCAGGGCAACTAGGGATGGGCAATAAATGCTGAACCAGCCAGCAATGCCCACATCCCATGTTTGAATAAAATAAAACCCCTCGGTAGCAGCGATCATATATGATTGAATTTTACATTCATTTTGAGGGAGAAACAAGTGCATCCATGACTTGTATTTAAACTTAAATAAGGGCAAGTATGAGGGCATGAAAGCAGAGTTAGCTAAAGTGAACTGGCAAACGAAGTTAAGGGATATGTTAATAGACGTTCATGGCAGACATTTAAAGGGATATTTCAGAATACACAGAATACAAACTTACCAATGAGAAAGTAAAATTCCAAGGGGAGGACCCACCATCCGTGATTAACTAAAAAAGTTAAAGACAGTATCAAACTTAAAGAAAAAGCATATAATTACACAAAGATGGATGGCAGGTCAGAATATTAGAAAGAATATAAGGAACAGCAAAGAATGACAAAAAGATTAATAAGGAGGGAAATATTAGAGTATGAGAGAAAGCTAGCTAGTAACATAAAGATGGATAGTAAGAATTTCTATAGATATTTAAGTAAGAAAAGAGTTAACAAAGTGAGCATTGGTCCTATAAAGACTGTGTCTGGAAAATTGATAATGGAAAGTAGGGGGATGGCGGATGAATTAAACGGGTATTTTACTTTGTTCTTTACTATAGAGGACACAAGTAGCATCCCGGAAATAGCTGTAAATCAGGAAAGGGAAGGGAAGGAGGAACTTGGGAAAATTACAATCACCAGGGAAGTGGTATTGAGCAAATTGTTGGGGCTGCGGGCTGACAAATTCCCAGGTCTGGATGGACTTCACCTGAAGGTCTTGAAAGGAGTGACTAGTGAGATAGTTGATGCACTGGTTTTAATTTTCCAAAATT
This sequence comes from Cetorhinus maximus, assembly GCF_964194155.1. NCBI lineage: Eukaryota > Metazoa > Chordata > Chondrichthyes > Lamniformes > Cetorhinidae > Cetorhinus > Cetorhinus maximus. The sequence continues at coordinate 31,931,705 of NC_135885.1, read as the reverse complement.
CCCTTGATTTGGGGAAGGTTCCATTAGATTGGAAAATAACAAATATAACTCCTTTGTAAAAAAGGGAAGTTGGACAGAAAGCAGGAAACTACAGGCCAGTTAGCCTAACATCTGTCATAGGGAAAATGTTAGAAGCTATTATTAAAGATGTTATAGCGGGGCACTTAGAAAAATTCAAGGCAATCAGGCACAGTCAACATAGTTTGTAAAAGGGAAATTATGTTTAACTAATTTATTGCTGTTCTTTGGAGGAATCACATATGCTGTGGATAAAGGGGATCTGGTGGATGTACTGTACATAGGTTACCAGAAGGCATTTGATAAAGTGCCACATCAAAGGTTATTGCAGAAAATAAAAGATCATGGTGTAGGGGGTAAAGTATTGGCATGAATAGAAGATTAGCTAGCTAACAGGAAGCAGAACAATTGGCAAAAATGGGTCTTTTTTCTGGTTGGCAGAATATGACAAGTGGTGTGCCACAGGGATCAGTGCTGGGGCCTCAACTTTTTACAATTTGTATAAATGACTTGGATGAAGGGACCGAAAGAATCGTTGCTAAATTTGCTGATGACACAAAGATAGGTCAGAAAGTAAATTGTGAAGAGGACGTAAGGAGGCTACAAAGTGACATAGAAAGGTTAAGTGAGTGGGCAAAGATCTGGCAATGTAGTATAATGTGGGTAAATGTGAAATTGTTTATTTTGGCAGGAAGAATAAAAAGAAACTTATTATCTAATTGGTGAGAGATTGAGTAGCTCTGAGATTCAGAAGGATCTGGGTGTCCTTAAAAGAGTGTTAGCTCTGTGCCTTTAAATATGGCGCCCAGATTACTGAAGGCCTGAGGTGACAGTGGGGCGGGTGAATCAGAGGCTGCCCCACCAGTGATCTGGTGTGTTTCCCGGGAATAAATTATTGATGGGGCGGAACACACTGGGAATGGGATGACATGGCATGAAAACCCGCCATTGTGGCCAGCGGGTACAAAATTATGTACAACATTATGAGGGGACTAGATGAGGTAGACAGGAAAGACATGTTTCCCTAGCTGAGGGATCAATTACCAAGGGACATAGATTTAAGGTGATTGGGAGAAGGATTAGAGGAAAAGGATTAGAGGGAGAAGGATTATAAGGAAAACCTTCTTCACCCAAAGGGTGGTGGGTGCCTAGAATTCACTGCCTAAGTTGACGGTTGAGGTTGAAATGCTCAACTCATTTAAAATGTATCTGGATCTGCATCTGAAGTGCTGTAACCTGCAAGACTATGGACCAGGTGCTGGAAAGTGGGATTAAAATGAATGGCTAGTTTCTTTTTTCTCTTTTGGCTGGCACAGACATGATGGGCTGAATGGCTTCTTTCTGCACCATAACTGTTTTATGGTTCTATGGAACTTTTTCCCGCTTGCTGCCTCTCATTGTGCAAATTTGGTACGATTCTACTCATTATTTCTGGGCTCCGGTATTTGCAGTTCAGTATTATCTTGGTTTCGATCTGCGGTTGGCTGTGGCTGAGGCAGCCAACCAGAGCAACGGAACACACATGTGGTGACTTTTCCATGTAGTGAAAATCACTAGACGTGAGTTTCCTGGCTACAATTCCATACAACATCATAATTATGGCAAAAAATATAAGGAGCATCCAAGCCATTTCCTCAAACATGCACACTTTATTCTCATCAATCTTTATACATGGAGCCCTAATATTTAAAGAGTGCACAATGGTTTGAAAGGTTTGTGACATGTGTATCTTCCCCATGGCTTTGAAGAACCCTTTTACCCTAGTAGGCAGAAACATTTGTCTGGGCGCTAAAGATTTTAGCTTCAGCATTCCAGCCGTAACTGCATATAAAATCTAGGTAATAAAGTCCTAGACTACGTCTGCAAATTTCTAAAGTCATCAGGCAAACGCAAAGCAATTTAATTGGCCTGGAAGAGGTCAAACATTACATACATTAATTGGGTACATAAGAGTACACAGAGTTGTTGAACAGTAATAGTGTAAAAATAGAATTTTTCAAATGTAACTAGTCAAGAGAAGCTCCAGCTTTCAGCTGGAATCCTTGGGCTAGCACACAGTGTAACTTGGCAGCTGACACATTCCAACATCCTCCAAACCATTTTTGTACTCTCCCAACAGAAAAACCTGCCCAGAAACAGAAGCCTGTGAAGGGAAAAACAGCTTTTAAGGCTTGAGGGTTAGTCAAAGGTATCAGCATAACTGTCTACTGCACATTACTGATGACTATAAAAACTGGCATTTGGAATTGCTCGTAAAACTTACTCCTTACAATAGTAACAATTAAGATTACATACAGTAGCCTGTTTTTCTTTGTTGATTAAACTTTGGCCTAGCGGTTTGCCACATATGAAAAATGAAACTTTCTGTCTATTGAATACTTTGACAACCATGGGAAAGGATTTCCTCTGTATGAACTGCATGCAACAAACTTGTCAATCTTTTCTTTAGAAATCAATCTATAGTCTGATAATTGATTACAGCGCAACATCTTTCTCCATAAACTATTCCAGCGTGTAGTCTACAATACGTTAAGGGTTTCATCTTTCCCCCCACCCCCCCCACCCATCTCTCCACCCCCCCCCCCCAACCCCCTGCCATTTCACACAGTTGAGAATTAGGAAATACAAGCTTACATTTATATGGGGCTGAATTTTATGTTCCGTGGGCAGGCGTGCGCCCGATCCAATCAGTCGTAAAATCGCATGAGAAGACATCAGGCGAGTGTCCCAACATCATCGCGCACTCACGTGATATTTTGCTCGGCAGGCGCGTGCAAAAGTTGGAAGCGCCCACTGACAATTAAGAGGGCAATTAAGCCCATTAACGTCACAATTGTCTCCGATTTTTAGTGGCCCGTCCGACCTTACGGTTGACGGATGAGTGAATCGTCCAGGCGGACTTTACACTTTTCATCAAACCTCATCCACAGGCGGGATGAAATTTCCATTTATCAGCTATATTTTCAAGTGATTGTTTGTGATGCACGGACATTCTTTTCAGCTTTTAACATCTTTATTTGATGATTTCCAGGTCTGCAGCTCCCTGAGGCAGCTGTCTGCCTTCAGGGAGCTCTCTCGCAGCGCTCACCCACGTCTTCAGAAATGTCATCGCCCGCCCTCTTCCCGCCCTCACCCCAGCAGCGCTGAGCTTTTCAGTGCGTGTTTCACGCTGGCTGGCCGTTAATTGGCCAGCCAGCGTGAAATCGCTGTTGGGGGCCGATCGTGGTCGGCGGTCCATTTCCTGACTGCACCCGGGCCCGCCCGCCAAAGATCAAATTCTGGCCCATGGTGTTTTTCATGTCTTCAGGGTGCCCCACAGCATACGACAAACAATTAATTGACCAGTTCATTTATTTCAGTGCAGTTCTCAAGAATTAACCTTTGGCTGCAATATGAGTCAAACTTCTCTGTCATTGGAACTTTCATGTCTATCTGTACTGGTAGATTGGGCATTAATTTAATGCACCTTTTAAATGACAACAGCTCTGACAATTAGTACTCAAACACCTACTATATCATTAATTTGGCATTGAAAACCAATAGCCTAATGTCCCAATGGAGTGGAAGGGTCATGCTGTGAACACTCATGACCTCTGTCACTGAAGCTGCCAAGTTACACATGATTGGGGAGGTCACCTCATTTAAATATACCTGTGGGAATCTGTTGCTACTGTCACAGGTCAGGCACTTGGCAGGCACTGGGATTCGTAAAATGAAATGGAAGTTGTCAGTTTGTGGAGAGTGGGAGGGGATGCCAGAGCTCCACCTCAAAACTATACTGGGAATGGACCTATTTAAAAGCTTCTTAATGGCCATTTTAATATTTCTATAAATCCAGATGTACGGCCTCAGGAAATTGTTGAAATTATTTTGTCTTGAAGCCAATAGACAAATCCAATCAGTTTGTGTTGGCATTACACTGAAATTAATATGAGACAGTTGAAAAGTGCACAATGGACTTTATGGGCTCCCATTGGTGGGTTTGTGGGCAGATGAGCCCATAAAATTCTTCAGGTGGCTTTCTTGCTGCCTACTTGCCTGTCCTCAACCCGTCCACAATTTTCCAGGATTAGGGGGTGTTGGTGGGGTGGGAAGCGGGCAAAGCCTAGGGTGGCCCACCTGCATCCACTCTCACCCCAATTGAGGTTTTTAAGTGGCCAATTATTGGTCACAAGGAAAAATAAAAAAATAAAAAATACCTGGAAAAACTCAGCAGGTCCGGCAGCATCGGCGGAGAAGAGTACAGTTGACGTTTCGAGTCCTCATGACCCTTCAACAGTTCTGTTGACTCAAAACATCAACTGTACTCTTCTCCGCCGATGCTGCCAGACCTGCTGAGTTTTTCCAGGTATTTTTTATTTTTTTTTTTGTGGATTTCCAGCATCCGCAGTTTTTTGTTTTTATCTATATATTGGTCACAAGGGCTGCTTGCTACCTGGCAATTTTGGGGCTGGCAGGAGTAGTTCAGGTTCGCCCCCATCACTTGCCCCCTTTCCAGATCGAGCGCTCACTCTACAGTCCACCCATCCACCCTTCCACCCCCGCCCTAGTCCTCCCCCCACCTTACCCCCCAGAGATGCTTCCTCCCCACCTTGCCTTGCGATCATGGCCCGCACCCTCTGCACTTCCCAGACCTCCCTTCCCTTCCCCGCCGCGAGACCCTGGACCTACCTTCCTATGGGTTCTGGCCCTTGGACAGTGTGGCTGCTTGTAGTCCCTGGAGTGGCCACCAGAACCAGTGGCACAGATGGGACTTTAGAGCTGCTAGCCAATCATTTTGGCTGGCAGATCTCAGATGCGGGACTTCCTCCTGAGTGAGGGGCCAAAGTCCCGCCTTCAGCCAATTTTGTGGGGCTCCCATGATCAGGCAGGGATGCGCTCTCCACTGACCTTTGAGTGACTGGACAGGAAACCTTGCCATCTGAAAAATCTTGTCCAAAGTGTTTCAAACTGGTATTGATTTTTTCCTATTGTGGTTTTATAAAGGATGCTAGGGTCTGATTAGAGCTCATTGTGTGCCATGTAGAAGGCCTCTTTTAGGCGCTACATGGCCAACTAAGATGCAAAAATGCGGTCCAGGGTGCACACACTTCTGATGAGGGCTGTCTTGGTTGCCATCTTAGTAAGGGGATTGTGCATGTGTGCAGCAGACAGAGCAGGATTAGCATGGTGTGAAACACTGTCAAAACTGAGCCATCAATACCATTTTGCAGCTTCACACTCTAGCCAACTCCCTGTCTTAATCACGAGCAGCTGAACACAATGTTTAACAGTATCATGGACCACCCACCAGCACAATTTAAGAGGATCATGTAAAGCTTGCACGTTTATGGATCATTTCTGCTGGCTGCTGGTGCAATTGTCATGTTTTTGGTGATTTCCTATAGTTGGCTAAAAGTTGTTGGAAGCAGGAGGAAATCCAGGAGGATTCAAAGCACAAGGATGTTAGAATCATAGAAAGTTACGGTACAGAAAGACACCGCTTGGCCCATCACATCTGTGCTAGCCGAAAAGTGAGCCACCCAGCCTGCTCCCACTTTCCAGCACTTGGTCCGTAGCCCTGCAGGTTATGGCACTTCAGGAGCATATCCAGACATCTTTTAAATGAGTTGGGGGTTTCTGCCTCTATTCTCCTTCCAGACAGTGAGTTCCAGACCCCTACAACCCTCTGGGCGAAAAGGTTTTTCCTCATCTTCCCTCTGATCTTTCTACCAATCACTTTAAATCTATGTCCCCAGTCACTGACCTCTCTGCTAAAGTAAATAGGCCCTTCCCATCCACTCTATCCAGGCCCCTCACAATTTTGTACATCTCCATCAAATCCCCCCTCAGCCTTCTTTGTTCCATGGAGAACAACCACAGCCTATCCAATCTTTCCTCATAGCTGCAATTTTCCAGTCCTGGCAACACCCTCATAAATCTCCTCTGTACTGCCTCTAGTGCAACTACATCTTTTCTGTAATGAAGTGACCAGAACTGCACACAGTACTCAAGTTGTGGCCTAGCTAATGTTTTATAAAGTTCCAGCATAACTTCCCTGTTCTTATATTCTATGCCTCGGCTAATAAAGGAAAGGATTCCATATGCCTTCTTAAGGGGTTTTAAGGGAGAAATTCTCTTACCTCAACTTTAGTGACAACTGGTACATGAAAGAGGTTGTGACTGAAAATGTCCAACTGCTGGAGCTGCAACTGCAGCTTCAAAACAAGCAAGGACAGCATTGTCAAGGTGGCTCTTGATTGTTCTGGAATTTTCTGCCTCCGTTGGTGTGAGTGGATCATATGGTGAGAAGGCCAAAAATCAATTTTACACCATTGTGAAACCACTTTGCAATCGTCCGCTCCGCCCGTCAATGGCGGGCCGCCTTTCCCACCCTCCAACATCAGGAACCTGATTTCAGCGCATTTGCATCTCGTCATCTTGCCTGCCTGCCGGAATCATACCCCCACATCAAATTTACTGCCCATGTCGGTGGGAAAACACACCGGCCCAGAGCACGTCTGGACAAGTGTGACATGCAGAAGTTGGGACCTGCCGTTAGGGCCTTGCTCACATTGTGGACATCCGGGGAGCAGAAGATGCTGGACCCCTACAGCTACCGGACCCTGGAGGAAGACTTGCGTCACATGCTGAGTGGATTCTTATGGACATGGCTCTGACGCAAAGTAGCTCACAGAAGGAGGGGGGTCTCCGGTGTTGTCTAGGGTCTGCTTCGAGACATCATGGTCTTGGTCATGGGCTGCTATGGATGATTGGTGAAGGGGGTGGGAGAGAGAAATGTCCAGCTGTGAGCAGGAGAGGAAGGTGTACCAGAAGGTGGGAGAGGGAGGTCTAGGTTTGACTGGGAGAGGAAGGCGTACCCCGTTCCAGGGTGGGGGGTGGGAGTTGCGTGGGGGGTGAGGCTCGGAGTGGGGAGGGAAAATGGGGTACGGGGGGAGGAGGATGTAATGGAGGAGAACACAGCAATTGGGGGAGATAGGTGTAAGGGAAGGAGTTCGGAGTGGGGAAGGAAGGAGTTTGGAGCAGGGAAGGAAGGAGGTCGGAGGGGGGAAGGAAGGAGTTCAGAGGGAGGAAGGAAGGACTTCACAGGGGGGAAAGAGTCCAGAGAGAGGAGGGAGTAAGGGTGGAGGAGAGAGTAAAGGTGGAGGAGGGAGTAAGTGGGGGGCGATGTTCAGGTGAACGTGCAAAGGAGGGGTCAGTGGAGTCAATGGCTGTCTCCTGGGGAGTGAACTGAGGATGGGAGTGGTAGGAGTGAATGGTGAGAATGAGAGGGGGCAGAGAGAGCTGGAAGGTTGGGAGGCTGAGGGTGTGATGGTAGCAGTGGAAGGGATGGAGAGGGTGGTTGGTGGGGACTCGGAGGCAGGTATGGGGATGGGAAGGAGGAGGTCAGGGAGGTAATTGTGGATGTGGATGGGATTCTGAGGAAGGTAGGGAGTGTGCACATTCACCTGGACATCCTGGAAAGAAAAATATTCTGGTTGGTAGGTGATGGCGGGGAAGTGGAAAGTGATGCCAGGGAGGTCAATAGTGATGGGGGTAATGACATAGGTGACTGGGGAGGGGAAAGGATGGGGGAGCTGATCAGAAACTTAACGACTTCCATGGTTGTCAAAAATGAAAGTGGGCGGAACCTCGTGTTGGGCGGGCACAGGTGCTGCATGGGAGGGGGATCAGTGGGTGGGCGGAGATGCAGGTCAGCTCAGATAGACAACTGAAAGAGAACCCCAGCAGGCAGCATTGAAAATACTCAGGACAGTGAGATGAGTGTGATGGAGAAAAGCATTGTGTGCGTGGGAGAGTGCTTACATGAGCCTCCAAAAGGCTCTGCCACACACCCTACCCCCTCCAGAATCACTCATGGGCCGGCTGCATGCAGCTGAACTGCTAGTGGGGGGGTGTGGGAGGAGCAATGAAGCCTGTAAATGAAGCTGAAAGTCAACATTACACATTATTCACTGAAAGTGAGTATATTTTCAGATTATAAAGTGACAAAATGTGTCCACTCATGCATCCGCTTATGATCAGAAATTTTTAAGTTTTCTAGGCCTACCACTTCTACTAGGTGCTGCCCTGACATCCACAGCAGGGGTGAAGACAGCCTGTGAAATGGTTGGTCTTGTTGCCCCTGATGACTTTGGCATGCATCCTCTGGAGATCTGAGGCTTTGAGGGCCCAGGTTTGCTTTGCCGGTCCTCTTGTGGGCCAGCTGCTCCCTCTGCGGTGATCGAGAACAAGTTTGAGTGGGTCACAAGCAAAGGAGACTTGGAGGGAGTGGGCAGCCTCTGAGATTCCTGAATGGATGACCCAGGGGTGTCCTGCTGCCGCACCTCCTCTCTTTGGGTGCTCGAGGGCCCCAGTTGACTCCTTGATGGGAAGGAGCACCTGGAGGGACGTTGAGGTGCCCCATTTCCCCTCTCATTGCCACTGCAGGAACTCACCCTTGGCTATTGCGATGGAGTGCAGGTCTGCACGCATCTCTGTGTTCTGCTGGATCAGGGTCTCCATGGCTTCCGCCATCCTTCCCATGGAGTACTCCATGCACATGTGGGCACCACTTCACCAGAGAGCAGGCAGATGCACTCCTCTAACTCATGTGCCACTCTGTTGAGGGCTTTCAACAGCTCTGTGTGAGGTTCCCCTGCTTTCTGCTGACCTTCCACAATGAGTTGGAAGGCCGATTCCAGAGGCCCGTCATCTGACTCTGACCTCACAGTTGCCTTTCCCCAGCAGTCCTCTGAGTGCTGAGGAGCTCGGTTGAACCCGCTTCCTCCTGCTGCATATACGGATCACCAGATTGTGAACCCAGGCCTGCTCCAGATCTAGGTCCCACCGAGGTGTGTGTCTCTGTGCTGGTGCAGGGTGTGGGTAAGTGCTGTGACGGGTCTTCCAGGCTGCTTATGTCCAGCTCTTCAATGGAGGAGGTGACCTCTTGGTTGGAGGTGAAGACATAGATGGAGCTGAGGGACTAGCTGGCTGAGGGTGTCGGTCGCTTGGCAGAGCTCCCTGTGAACCAAAGTAGAGATAATTAGTGCATGGTAGCAGAGTCAAAAGCAGGAGAGAGAACACTCACAGTGGCATTGAGAGAGGGATGATGTGCAGGATCTTCATGTGGGTGTTCACTGCCAACCTCACTATTGCCGCAGGCACAGTCCACGTCCTCACCAGTCACCATGATAGCACACTCCTCAAAGTGAACAAGGGGTCTAATGTGTCCACTCCACCCTCGGTCTGGGACCTCTCCCTGCTGTTGTGAGCCAGCTTCTCCTGCTTGAAAACAGATGGAGAGAGTGTGAGCAGGACACATGGCACTCCGTGGAAAGTTTGTGTGGTGAGCGGAGCCATGGACGGGATGAGGATGTGAGCTCCAGAGGATATGAGCCTGATGGAGATGTGAGGGTGTGTGTGAGAGTTAGTGATGTTGTCCCTTGAGGTGTGAGATCCCTGTGGATGTGTGATGGGTTTGTGAGTGTGTGAGTTGAGAGCGATGAGGTGGTTGACTTACCCTGGCGGAACAGATGAGAACATTCATCCTCTTCCTGCACTGGATGGCTGACATCCTCCATGCTCCGGTGGTACTGACCACCGCTGCCACTGTCACTGCCTCCCAGGCCAGATTGATGACTCTGGTGGACCTCCTGTGGCCAGAGCGGGCTAGAGGACATCACGGCAGCTTTCTGCTGCGTCCAGCAGGTGCCCCAGAGTGATGTCACTAAATTTGGGGGCTGTCATCTTCTTTGCCTGGAGCAGTCCTGGTCTGAAGACATGCATTTGGCACGTGCTCTGGTATGATTTAAATATGGCGCCCAGAGCGAGGAAGCGCTGAGGTCACGGCGTGGTGTGTAAACCTGAGTTTTCCCGCCAGCAAGCCGGCATGTTCCCTGTGAATGCGTTATTAATGAGGTGGGACATGCCGGGAACGGGATGATCTGGCGTGAAAAGCCACCATTGCGGCCGTATGTGTCTGACTCCTCTGAGCAGGTGCTGGAGATATATATAACATCTTGCAGTTTGTAGTCAACTGCAGTACAAGTGAGGTCACTGAAGCTGTTTACACAATGGGAAACATTATCATCTCCTTCCCTCTTGCCAACGACAAGCAGGTGGAGAGGCGTGAGGTTATGCATGGAATGCAGGCTTCCCCATAAAGCAGGATTCCATAAACTGCACACACATACCTATCATTTGAACTCGGTCATGTTCATCAGCAGAAAGGGATTTATACAGCTGGAGTGTGATCACAGGCAGCACATCATACTTGTGAACGTTTTGTTATCCCTCATAATTCTGAATCATGATTCATTCATTCTGCAGCAGTTCCACCTGAATTGAATCAGAATGACAAATCAGAAACAGGCCACTGATCCACTTATTCTTCCTCTTCCTCCTTTGACTGGGAAGATTCTAGTTCTTGGACATCCAAAATGAAAAAGAAGCAAGGATTGAGTTGTGGTGAGAGGGATAGAGAAAGCAAGAAATGCATGCTTATGCCATCTGCAGCTAGTGAATCAGAAGAGATTGTCGGATGAGGGAGAAGTGGGAACAGAGAAGAATTAGTTATGCAAAGATCCTCACTGTAGACCCCTCCAGTTACCACAGCCCCATTGATGCCCTTTCCCATGTTGCCCAGCGCTGTCTCCTCCATGGGGGTTAAAACACGCCGGTGCACTTTTCCTTTTTGTTGCTATCCACTGTTACACACCACCTCATCCTGTAAGATAGAGGAAAGTGACTGTGAGTGTCCTGCAATATGTTTGTGTGATGTGCCTATCATGGTTGAAGAGCTGCCAGTGTGTGTGTGCTATGGGACTTGCAAAATAGGAAAGTGTCTGAGAAATGAGGTAAATTTCAATTAAATGATTGAGTCCTGTTTGACGGAGATTCTTGGTAAGTGGCTGATGGGGGTGTAGAGCAGAGGATGAGGCTGATGGTGCAGTTGGTAGGATATGTCATCAGGAGATTAAACTAACTCATTTTGACAACTCATGTCAGCTCATTAAACTTCTTCCTGCACTGCATTCATTTTTCTTGGAACTATACTTGTGCCATTGACCTCTACCACTAATTCCTCCTGCTGCCTCCTGCACATGTGGCACAAGACCCTCTTGACCAACTGTGGATATGAGGCATGTATCATTCTCTCTGCCTCTTACGCTATGGCTTCCAGTGTAATATCAGGAAAACTTGGTGCACACTCTCTCACAGGTTGAGCCACTTTGACTCTTCATTTCTTCAAAATCAATCCACTGCTTGATGCCACTTCTTCCAGTTACAATGCACCTCCCCTTTACAAGGTGCAGGCTGTTTTTAGGTTGTGTTAGCCAATCGTTTTGTTCGCCCTCCTGATGATGCACCCAACCAATGAAGGGAATGGAGTATAAAAATAGGGAAGGCTTGCTAAAATTATACAACTATACTAGTTAGACCACACCTAGAATACTGTGAACAGACATGGTTCCCTTATCTAAGGAAAGATAAACTGGCATTGGAGGCAGTCCAGAGAAGGTTCATTAGGTTGATCCTGGGTATGGAGGGATTTTCTTATGAGGAGAGGTTGAGTAGATCGGGCCTGTACTCATTGGAGTTTAGAAGAATGAGAGGCGACCTAATTGAAACATATAAGATTCTTAGGGGGCTTGACAGGGTAGATGCTGAGAGGTTGTTTCCCCTTGTGGGAGAGTCTAGGACCAGAGGGCATAATCTCAGAGTAAGGGGTCGCTCAATTAAAGCAGAGATGAGGGGCAATATTTTCTCTCAAAGGGTAGTGAATCTTGGAACTCTCTATCACAGAGGGCTGTAGAGGCTGGGTCATTAAGTATTTTGAAGGCTGAGATAGACAGGTTTTTAATTAGTAAGCAAATCAAGTGTTCTGGGGAAAAGGCAGGAAAGTGGAGTTGAGGATTATCAGATCAGCGATGATCATATTGAATGGCGGAGCAGACTTGATGGGCTGAATGGCCTACTTCTGCTCCTATGTCTTATGGTCTTATAATGAGGGTAGTGCTGATTGCATGTCCCCAGAGCATTAGACTGCGCCTCTGGATTATTAGTCCTGTGACATTATTACCACTACAATACCATCTCCCCAAATAATATTTAATTAATATTTCAAACAAATATTTCATTTAACGATGTAGTTTCACAGAAAAAAAGACACTGCAAAATCTTGTTCAAAATTACTTGATCCTTTTTCTTTTTACACCCCTCAAAATAGTGACACATGACACCCCTAGATGTCCTAATTCATTATTTTCTCACATAGGATCTGACAGGCTTTTGTTTAACTTCATTTCACTCCAGACAGTTTTTTGAATGCCTTGTTTTAGAGATTATTGAAGGCAATAGTTATATAACTAGTTTTGAAACATAACCTGTAAAATTCTTCCTTACAAAATAACACTTGATCCATATTAGTGTTTAGGTTCTGTCAAGGGACTATCATATTTTTCTTAATATTACTGTGGGACACTTTAAAACTGACTTATGTGTGTGTGTGTATGGTTCTGTGTGTGTGGCTAATTAATTAAACTAGAGACGATTAGACTGAAAGTTTTAAATTATCAAAGAAATGAGGTGTAAAACAGGCATTTGAAATGGATATTAATAAACTAAGGTGAGGTCTCAGCAGAGACGGTGTGAATAAAATTTGAATATTTAGATAAGTGGGAAAGGTATTTGATTTTCAAACTGTTTACAACTGGCAAGATAAATAAGGCAAGGTTATTACATTAATTTTTCCCAAAAGTGCTGTCTATAATGATAACATGAAAGATTTTTATATTCCGGGAAAAGTAACTTCTAAAGACAAGTTGAGACAATGGGATTTATAGATCAAAAAGGGAAAAATATATATTTAAAGAAGGATGGCAGGCTGTGTGAGGGTGGCTGTGAGAGATCTGGAAAGGTGACTGTGTGAAACAGATTCGGGGGAAAAAGCCTCAAGCCACCCTGCAGAAGTTTATTGTTCCAGTAACCAAAGTTGTTTTTAAAAGCCTTTGGAAGTCCATTCGCCAGTGGGTGCTTGTGGTATAATTGCTGGATGACTTTATAAATTTGGATCTATTTGGACTGTTGCCTTAAATGGAGTGTGTAGTTGGGAATCTAGTTAAGTAGAAATTTTGGGAACTGTTATAGCGGTATGACTGTAATCTTATGTGTGTGTTTAAGTTTTTTTCTTAATTTGTTAATAAATGTTTTAATTTAATCTTCAAAATCTCTAAAGGTGGAAACAGACTCATTACTTCTGATTTCAATGCACAAGCCTTCTCATAATAAATATAAATTGCAAAACTGTTGTGATAGCGTGGCCAAGTTTCCCTTGTGGATTTGGTCAGCCTGGAATATACAACCTGCCAAATCATAACAATTCTACACAATGTTATGACAGTGGACTAATGGTACCAATTACCTACAGGTAATCTGAACTTTTTAAGGAAGGCCTGTGTTTTTTTTTAAAAGAATAAAACAGTAAAGACACTGAGCAAAAGATGGCTGATAACGTAAAGTGACCACTTCCTGGAAAATTCCTACATGGATCATACTTGACCGACTGGTCCTGAGAGGACATGGAATGTTTTATCTGAAAGGTGTCATGGCCTTCTTCAAACAGAGACACTTGAAATGGAGATAGGAAAAATGCAAAAGACTGAACTTAAATCTCCTATGGGCTGTGGAGATAAAAGATTGATTTGCACGTCTCAACAGATATCGAAATCCATCTCCCATTGATTTATACTTCAGAATCTGTAAATGGTCTAAGATGAAAAGAACATGGACTCTGGATGCAAGCCATAGTATTTTTTCCCTTCCAGAATACACAGGGAAAAATCAGTTAAAAAGCTGATGTGTGACTCTGTGTTATAGCAAGCGGAAGAACAAGTCAGTTACCCACCTGCAGCTTGCAGGCAAAGGATCGCTCCCTCTCTCTCTGTTGCTGGAGGCAAAGTTCAGCAGAAGCCACAATCTAAAGGAAATAGGACAGCCTTTCAGCAACCCTGCAGAACCAAGTGTCTCCAAACTAACTTCAAAACTGCCAAAGTCAGCTCTACTGGAATCATTCAACTTAACCCCATAATATTGTGCCATTTATGTCATAGGCAAGCCAAAGACTGATTTGCATATTTTCATTTGGACTCTTAACTTCTCATTTCTGATCTGTGTGTATGTGTGTTGCATTTTTATTATTTTTCTTGAGGTTTTAGTAACTAATAAACTTACTCTTTCTTTGACTTAAGAAAGCCTGGTTAAATTGACTCCTTCTAAAAAATAAATACATTTGGACTGGGAAAAGGTATTCAAGGGGAAAGGGACCCCTTTTAAATTACCCTTGTTGTGACCAACCAAGGGGGTTGAATAAAGAAGGGGAGCCAGCGAATTCCTCCTCACCTGGGAGGATAACAAAATTGGGGTCCCGTTCGAGCAGTTAACAAACTGGGGGACTTCACCTGGGGATGGGTCATAACAATAAATATAAATGAGTGACCTCTTCCACATGGAAGTACCAAATGTTCATATTGATTACACTGTTTACTCGCACATGTCCATATGAACATGCATACAAATGCACAATGGATACTGTCAAGTTATTGCATATACATATTAGCACTGGAAATTTGATCTTCATAACTTAGGTTGTCTCAGTGAATCTGAATTTGCTGACACTTCATGTTGACTTTTATTAAGAATATGGGAGTGTAGGCTGTGCTCAGTACAGGCAGTGTGCAAAGAAGTGCTCCTGCCAAATTAAGAGATTCATGACTGACATAAATTACCTTGGACGGACATTGTTAATCCTGCATCTGTATAACAACCACCGACACACATCACAGAAGAATTTCAGTACATGCAGTTAAACATGGACAAACCTGACACTACAAGTATTAATAATTGAATTACAGAACAGCACAATAAACAGACTAGAAGGATAGGTTTATTGAAAAAGTGAAATCTTCTGCTGTGCAAAGCTTCTGTGTTACCTGTGCACCACTTGCTCCCGGGGTTTGCTTGTCAACCAACCACAAGCGGGGTGAGGTTTCCTAAAGCTAATACTGATGAAATAAAAACTTTTTTCTGAAAATAAAAACATGTCCCATCTCATTTGACACAGTCACATGAGGGGACATGTTTCATTAAATTTTTAATATCCTTATATATTTTTTTTACAAACCACTTCAATCTCCCTAAGGCACGGAGCTGCCTCAGGGAGATTGAAGCGCTCCTTCGTGCACGTGCGTGAAAGAGCGCTGGACCCGACTCTCCCTCCTCCCCCCGCCCGCACAGGTAGCGCTCAGCGCTGCTGCTCGCAATCCACACAGTGTGGGCCTTAATTGGCTCGCCAGCGTGAAATCGCAGTGTGGAGCTGATCACGGGCGGTGGTCAGCTCCGTGACCCCCCCCGCCCGCTCCCACTGAGTCCGCCTGACGACCAGGAAATCCTGGCCCTGGAGCGTGCCTTTACTGGCCCTATAACTATTTATCCTGAAGTGAGCTCAGGGACTGAACAAACTTCCTTTGTTACTGTAGTTTGGCAACTGATTGTATCACACATCCAGACTTGACGTTCCCTAACTCCAAAAGATACCTGAATAACCACTTCAACTGACAACATCATAGACTGCCAAACAGATCTGCTAATCATTACATGGATAAATGGGCAAAAGTACTAATGTGCTATTGACTTGCTGTAGTGATAGGCTTAACCATCGCTCTACAACTGATAGAAAGATGATAAATTGACATGTCTGCAGCGTAAACTGGGCCAATTACTAGTTCCCATTATTAACATTTACCTAGTGGTTTGGTGCTGAAAATCCGTGATGTGATGTTGATTAAGTGATGTTTCCTACATTACAAGAATACCTACACTTCGAAAGCACTTCGTTGGCTGTAAAGCACTTTGAGACATCCAGTAGTCATGAAAGGTGCTATGTGAATGCAAATCTATTTTTTTTTTACAATTTATACATTACTCCTGGTCTATTTCTGTCAGTCTAATGGCTTCAAACAATATTCAATTTGAACAAGACGGGTTGAGAAATATTTTTCAAAATTTTTTAACTCTAATACAGCTAATTATACAATTAATCAAACATAGATATAAGGTAATGTGAATGATTGGGAGTCGCAACTTGCCATCTGGTTCATCATTTGTGAGAAGAGTCCCAAGCAATAGTTCTAAGTGGGAGAGTTATAGATCCATTCAACGTTGGTACGTTGTAAAGGAAAACTAGTCATTCCATTGAAGAAGTGTACATAATAATTGAAGAATTTTGCATCGTATCAAAGTGAAAGTGGGAGGATAATGATTTCCTTACCTTCACTACCCTGGTCAGGTTATTAAACTTCTTGCTGTACTATGCGGCTGTTATAAGGCTCAGGTGCTCAGAGAGATAGCACTCAGTGCCACTGCCTCCCCCGTCCACATTTGCTTTGTTGGCCTGTTACCCCTGCAAAGTCAGCGGCATTTCTCAGTCGGATTTAATTGAGCAGGTTTACAGATCTGTGCCTGAAAAATTTTGGGCTTGTCTCATTTGCCACCACATTCCTGAAATCTTCCTAGCATGAGGTAGAAGCTATTATAAAATCTTGAGAAAGGAAAAAAAAAATCCTTTAATTGGGCCTCATTGCAGTTAATATGCTGGCAAAAACTGAAGTAGAAAGCACACATAACACCACAACAGCCCACTGCAATTGGTTTCCTCCCCCATAGGGTTTACATTCTTAATACAAGAGAATTTTATATTCACCATTTTATCTTTCAAGTAAGGTTTATCTGACTTCTCTGTTACCAAGTTACTCATCACAATTGCAGATCATGTATTTTTGTTTCTCTTGTCTAGTACTTCAGTGCAGAAATAGTCTTTTAGATTTTATGATAACAGATACAGTTTAGACATGGATGATGGGTTATCAGTGATTTCTTAAGAGGACAATTAATTGTCAACCTATGGGACTGGATTCACATAGGTCAGACTGGGTAAAGGCAGAAGGATTCATTCTCTTGGGGGCCTTAGTGAACCCTTTGTGTTTTTATCAGCATTTGTTAGCTCCAGCTGTCATGGTGGGATTTGAACTCACATACTCTGGATTATTAGTGCACGCCTTTGGATTCCTAATCTAGTAATATAACCATTGTATAACATTATTATAGACATCCTGTAGGTTCTTGTGGGCCTCTCCTAATGCTTGAGTACCATTGCTATCCTCACATAATAGTGTCTCATATCTGTCATATCACCCTCTTGGTTTGAACATATTCAGATAATATAGATTGCCACTTGTAGAGATCAGAACAGGATTCTGAATTGAAGCATTCTGAAACACAAGGATCCAATGTAGGCCATTTGAATTATTTATGAGATTATTAATGATTTAGATTACCAAACAATGGAAAACAATTTTCCCTGTTGGTTGGCTGATTTGTTGATTGGAAAAGAGGTGAACATCTCTTAATGTTGGGTTTCCAACTCTATATAGCCTTGTTTATCCAGTGTAGATTCTGTCTGTCATAGGATCTTAAAAATCTACAGCACAAAAGGATGCCATTTAGAGGATGTCTGTAAAGGAGCTGTCCAGCCTAACCCCAGTTTCTATTACCTCGGCCCCTATCCTTGTAGGTTACGACAACACTTCAAATATATGTGCAAGTAATTTTTAAATGTGATGAGGGTTTCTGTCCCTACTACCCTTTCAGGCAGTGAAAACTTTCTCCTCAACTCCCCTCTAATCCTTCTACCAATTACTTTAAATCTATGTCCCATGCCTATTAAACTTTTTGCGAAAGGAATTAGATCCTAACTATCCATTTTATCTATGCCCCTCATTATTTTATACACCAATTAATTCTCCCTTTGACATCTTTTGTTTTAAAGTAAACAAGTACAGCCTATCTTATCTTTCCCTACAGATAAAATTTTCTAGCCCTGTTCCAGTGATGTGGTGACTAGAACTGTACATAGTACTCTAGCTGTGCCCTAACTAGTGTTTTATGCAGTTCTTACATAACTTCCCAATTCTTACATTCTATGTCTCAACTAATAAAATAAATTATCTTCTCTGAGTTCCTAGCCACCTGATCTACCTGTCCTGCTACCTTCAGGGGCCTGTGGGCATGTACTCTAAGGTCCCTCCACTCACTTACAGTTCTTTGTATCCTACAATTTATTGTGTACTCTTTTATCTTGTTTGCCCTCCTCAAATGTATTACTTCATACTTCTCCTGATTGAGTTCCATCTGCCACTTTTCTGTAAACCTGACCAGTTCATTGATATCTTCCTGCAGTCAGCTGCTTTCTTCCTCACTATTAACCACATGGTCAATTTTGTATTATCTGCAAAATTCTTAATCACGTTACCTACATTTAAGTCTAAGTCATTGATACATACCATGAAAAGCAAGGGACTGGGAACTGAGCCCTGTGAAAACCCCTAGAAACAGCAAGCAAACATAACCCCCTATCTGCCACTGAGCCAATTTTGGACCCAACCTGCCACTTTCACTTGGATCTTATGGGGTTATATTTTTCTGATCAGTTGCCATGTGAGACGTTGTCAAAGACCTTGCTTTTGTCCATGAAGACTACATAAAACTCACTGCACTCATCAACCCCACCTCTTACCTCTTCAAAAAATTCAATCAATCCAGGCTGGCTGTCCTTGATCAATCTGTGCCTTTCTATTGTCCCACAGATATTTTTCCAATAATTTCCCCACCACCAAGGTTAGGCTGAATGGCCTATAATTTCTCAAAGTAGAATCATCTGTGCCCGCTGGCGTCGGGTGTGCCCGGCGGTGTGGGCCGACAATATGGCGAGAAGGCCAAAAATTGGTTTCATGACGTCGTGAAACCAGTTTGTTATTGTCCACTCAGCCTGTCAATGGCGGGCCGCGTTTCCCGCCATCAGACATCGGGAACCTCATTGTAATGCATCTGCATATCATTATAAGGCCAGCCCACCGGAATCAAACCCCCCGCTCCCTTGCTGGAATGTCTGGCCACGTTGGTGTGATTGCAATCCGACATGTTCCGCAACAGCATATATAAGGTGTGCACTTGGCGGGCTGCATTTGAAGGGAATTTGGAGGTGAGTACATTGTAACGTTGCGCAGTGCTTGCTCGAGTCACCTGTTGGACTTCAAAGATGAGGCACGTTGGAGGCATGAGGGCAAGGGCTGCCCTGCGGTTGAGGTGCATGGGAGGCATGGGGGCAAGTACTGCCCTGCGGTTGAAGGTAGTGCACAAGCATGTGCAGGGTGCGAGGGAGGGAAGCAGCCATGCTTGTATAAAGTGGCCATTCCTCTGCAGCTAAAACTATCCAGATGGAGCCACATTGATATGCATGGAGTCGGCCCTCTAGCTTATCTGCCCATTCAAGCAATGTAGAGGCATGGAAGCACCACCAAGTGCTCCAGAGCTTTGCACCCCTCAGACACAGCCTGCAAACTAATGAGCATTTTAGTGGACTGCAGAACAGTTGGACAACTGGCACGTTGTACAACCTCCTTGTGAGGATTTTAATTCCAGACTTTTAAAATTGATTTCAAATTCCACAATCTGCTGTGGTGGGATTCGAATCCAGGCCCCAGAGCATTACCCTGGGTCTCTGGAATACTAGTCCTAGTGACAGCTGGTGTGCGACCACCACAAACGCATCCTGCAGGTCGGCGCACAGTTTCCATAGAGGGTCCACACCTCCTACATTCTCAGCCAGTCACAGATCCCTGACATCTTCCAGGGTCTACAGAGGCTGCAGGGTTGATCCCTTGGGGACAAGGGCTACTCGCAGAGAATGTGGCTGATGCAGCGGCCTCAGGCTGCAGCAGAGTGACGGTATAATGAGGCTCATACTGCAGCTCACACCTTTGTGGAGCAAACCATCAGAATGCTGAAAATGAGGTTCTGGTGCCTGGACCAGTCTGATGAAGCCCAGCAATATAGTCCACAGAGGGTGTCACACATCACCATTGTCTGCTGCACATTTACAACCTGGCGCTGCAACGGGGAGAGTAACTGGCTGAGGGGGAGATGCAGGAGCTGGAGGTCTCCTCCAATGAGGACATCGATGTTGATGAGGGTGAGGAGGTCCTCGAAGGCGACGATGAGGCCCTCGCACTGGCCAGGTGAGGCAGGCACACTCGGGAGGCCCTCATAGCTGCCAGATTTGTGATGGATGATGACGTCCTGCAGTGAGGAGACAGCATGGATCTTCACATTGCATCTGTGAACGTCTGACTCCAATCTGCCTTATGGCAGCACACATGCCCTCAGTGATAATGCTCCTGTCATGGAGACGCAGTGGTGGCCTTAATAGTTGCTCGATTACAGGAGGATGATGACAACATGCAGTGAAGACACCCCATAGATCTTCACATAGCCTCTGAGCATACCCAACTCTTTCTGGCCGAGGGCAACTCGCTTGATCAGGGTCATATCATAGAAACAGAGCAATTAAACCTTAGAAGCATCTGATCCTTTGTCCACCTTCAGCACCTGAGCCCCTCAGGAGCACAGTGTCACTGGTCACAGATGCTGAAGAGATGGGAGCCAGCCCCACCTTAATAGTACTGAGAGCACACAGAGAGAATGACTGAACTTTGTGATGCCTGCCCATGATATTCTGGCAGCAATGACAAGCACCGTCGAGGTGCAGGCATCACAAGTATGTCCAGGGAGTGTGAGGCCAGACCATCACTTTGGTCTGAAGGCTGCACAGAGCACAGGGAAGAGGCCCTGGACTGAGACACCTGCCTTTATCTTGTGCAGAAAGGTTTTACATCTGAGTGACATGAACACTGCTCATCAGAACAAGGAGCCATTGGCAGGAAGACATTCATGGGAATTTATTGACAATAGTGAACAGTATGTACAAGTGATTAACACCCATGACCAGGCTGTGCAACGAGGGAGTCCCGCCCGATTGTTTGTCCCTATTCCGCGGCTACGTTCGCGGCTGGATGTCCCTGGAAAGGGAGCACGCGATGTCTGCCGGCACCATCGAGGCCTTCCGTGCCCGGTGGGCACCGCGGGGACTGGGGTGTTTCGTTGACCCCTTTAATCACATCTTGGTTTGATGTTTGTAAGGTTCCTTTAAAGTTTTTTTCCTTGATTTTACAGCTGACCTGACTTAGGGGCTGTGCTTAATTTCTCCCTTGTTATTGTTAATTTAGTTAATTGTTTTGACTCGAAAAGAGTTACATCATCTTAACTTTCCTAACACTGCCGCTACGCCTTGATGCTTTCTGGCCAGTCACATTGGAGTTGGAGGCAGCCTGCTGTCTGTGATGACCTTGGCAGGCATCCTCTGGAGGGCCGAGACCTGGGGGGCCCTTGCCTGCTTTCGGGGTCTTGCTGTGTGGCAGGGACACCCTCCTTGGCTTGTCGAGCTGATCTGCTGAGGTCATAGGAAGAAGGGATTCAAATGGGCTGGACACCTCCGGAGTCACCTGGAT
The DNA here is from genome assembly GCF_964194155.1 of Cetorhinus maximus. NCBI lineage: Eukaryota > Metazoa > Chordata > Chondrichthyes > Lamniformes > Cetorhinidae > Cetorhinus > Cetorhinus maximus. The sequence continues at coordinate 31,910,244 of NC_135885.1, read as the reverse complement.
GGATGGCCCCGGGAGGCACACCTGCTGATCCTCCTCCTCCCTATGGGTGCTCAAGGGCCCCTGGGTGACTCCTCAGGGAGAAGGGATAACTGGAGTGAGATGGAGCTGCACTGCACTCCTCTCGCATACACACTGTTGGAGGCCAACTATGGTGTCAGCGATGGAGTTGAGCCCGTGCAGCAGTGCAGGAGTGATGTCCCGGACCAAGGTCTCCAAGGCGGCCGCCATCCGTTGATCTCAGTGCGTTGGCATACCAGCGTTATCAGCTCAGCCTGAAGATAGACAGACTCCTCCATCGTGCCTTGCAATCTGAGGAGTGCAGCAGACATCCCTTCCTGATGTTCCCGAACTTGCCTTTGCAGTTCCAGCAGCTGTGACATGACCGAACCCAGAGGCTTATCATCTGATTCAGACTCAGCAAATCTCTGGCCTCCAGCAGTCCTCCGAGTGCCGGTCACCTGGGGAGTCCCTGCCGCCGCCTACTGCGGATCAGACAGTGTGATGTGCTGACCAGGTTGTGTTACCGGGGATACTCTAAAGCTAGGTCCCACCGAGATGTGTGTCTCTGCGCTAGTGGAGGGTGTGAGTGAGAACTGTGACAGGACTTCAAGGAGGGTGCCTCCAGATTCCTCTTCAGAGGTTTCTTTAGGGCTTGATTGGAGGCCCTGGGTCATGGACTGCATCAGCTGTTTCCTAGATGTGCCTGTGGAAGCAAGGGGAGATAATTAGTGCACAGCAATGGCCTGTGAAAGAGGACACATCACTCACGGCATGGTTGTCTGATGGATGTTGCACTGCTGGATCCTCACTTGGCAGAGCAGCGCCGACCTCACCGTCAGCACAGGACCGGTCCAGATCCTCGCCGGCCAGCTGGATGGCTCTGTTTTCAAAGTTCGTGAGGACCTTGATTTCAGGCATCCCTCCACTTCTCCCTCTTGTAGTGTGCCAGCCTATCCTGCATGAATAGAGATGGAGAAAGTGTAAGCAGGATGCCTGCCTGGCCAGATGATAAGTATGCCTGGCATGTGTGGATAGTGAGTCGCCCCATGGGCAGGATGAGGACAATGAAGGTGTATATGAGAGAGTGAATGGTGATGTCTCTTGAATGGCAGTGAGTGGGAGCCCTACCAATGTGTGATGGGTTTGTGAGTGTGTGAATTGGGAGTGATGAGAAGAGTGACTTACTCTGGCGGAACGGATGAGACCATTCATCCTCTTGCGGCACTGGGTGGCTGTCCCCTTTTGAAGGGCATTGGCACTGACCACCACTGCCACTGCCTCCCAAGCTGGATTAGTGAGGTTGTTGCCCATCCTGCAGCCAGAGCAGGGGTAGAGGACATCATGGAGAGCCTCCACTGCATTCAAAAGGTGCTCGAGGGGCATGTCAGTGAAACTGGGAGTTGCAGTCTTTTTGCCTTTCAGGGCCATGTCTTGTTTGCAGCAGTCCTGGGTTGAAAGCACTGAAATATGTGCACGCGGCTGGACTTTAAATATGATGGCGGAGCAGAGGTGATGATGTGGCGTGCAAATGAGAGCCCGCTGCTCTGGAAACGGCATGTTTCCAGGGAATGCATAATTAATGCAGCGGGTTTAGGGTGATTTGGAGTGAAAAGCCTCCATTGCGGACAGCGGGTAGAACATCGTTTTATCCGCCCGCTACCTCACTTAGTGCAAATCTTTGATGATTCCACCCTCAGCCTATCTCTTTCTCTCTTTTTGTGCAGTGCACCAGCCCTCTGGCACCATGCCTGAAACCAGAGAGGATTAGAAAATGATGTTCAGATATTTCCTTCCTTCCTCCCTTACACAGCATGAGATGCATTTCATTCGGGTTTGGTGGTTTATTTATTTTCAAAAATGCTAAATCCCTTGATATTTCCTCTCTCTCTATTTTTATCCCATCCAATGTTTCACAGTTGGCTCCCTTAACTACAACATCTGCATTGTCCTCCTTTTTTGTGAAAACAGAGTGAAGAATCAGGCCCCCATTTCCACCTCCATTCACAAGCTCCTTTTTGATCTCCAGTAGGCCCTATTCTTTCCTTAGCTATCCTATTCTCTTTGTGTAATTATAAAACACCTTTGGCTTTTCCCTTATTTTACTTGCCAATATTTTTATCATAACCTCTCCAAACTTTCCTAATCTTCTTTCTCAATTTCTTTCTCACTTTCAATATTTCTCGAGGCAATGTGCAGTATTGAACCCCCAGAATCTGCAAAAAGCTTTCCTTCTTTGCTTATCCTACCTTGTATGCTCTTTGACATCCAAGAGGATCTACCTTTGGGTGTCCATCACCTTTTTCATGGTGGGAACATATTTGTTCTGAACTTTCACTATCTCCTTCTTGAATGCCTCTCACTGCTCTGACACTGACTGACCTCCAGATCGGTGTTTCCAGTCCACTTTTGCTAAATGACATCTCAGCTTGGTAAAATTGGCCTTTCCTCAATCTTTGTCCTTTTCTATAAATGCTCTGGAGGTCTTTTGGCGCAGTGGGTAACATCCCTGCCTCTGAGCCAGGAGCTCCATGTTCAAGTCACACTCCAGGAGGTGATAGCCAAGGAAGGTGTGTTCATAATGTGGCCAAACAGGTTTAGTATCAATCTGAAAATCTTTCCAACATTCGCCAATGGTAGGTGGTAAGAGGGGGAGAGATTCCTGGTCAGCCATGCGACGGTTGTAGCCTCTACCCTCATTATTCTTAGTTCTGGACTACAACATGCATGTAAAAGTGCATGTTGCCATAGCAACCCAGACTCCTTGGAGGGCCAGTTGACTCAGTTGGCTGGGCGGCTGGGTGGATCAGATTGGTGCCAACAGCACGGGGTTCGATCCCCGTCATGCCTGGGGTGGATTTAGGACTTGCCTCCTTTCCTTGCCCATGGTGGAGGTCACAGCACTGTGGGGTCAGGCCTGCCTTCAGGCAGAGAACTGGAGAAGAAGACAACAACCCTACACCTTAACTGAGCTCTGGTCACGACCATCAAAATTCTGATACCCCAATACTTTAGAGCCTAGAAAGTTCAGAAAAACTTTTGCTTTTAGTTCAGATTAGACTTTCAGAATAAGTCTTTTGTATATGAGTTTCCCACTATAATCATCGGCCTTGAAATATCATTTAGTCACTTAATCCACAACTGCATACTAGGAGTTGATATCACTTTAACAAGGGTATAGCTTTAGGAAAAAAAGTATTGTCTTCAAATCTGTCTAAAATGAATAATTTCTCGAGGACATGTTTACTGATTTCATGAAGTATGCAATACTATCTAGCTTCAAAGGTCACCATGTTCTATTCCACAGTGTCTACGTTAGTAGCAATTTGTAACGATGAGTAAGGTCATAAAATAGAATTTTGCGTTTTCTGGCTGCACAAATTGGACGGCCAATTATTCCATTGCAACAGATCTCCGCAGCTCTCCAAATGTTGGATTCTTTGTGAAATATTACTAGGAAAGAAACACAGTGAGTATATTTCTCGCATCTGATCTTAATGTCTGTCACTGCTTCACGGAAGTGAAACTCATGTTTAGCAACAGAATTTTAAATAGAAGAAAAAGCATAAAATACAACGCAAAACATTTGTTTTACGAATCCTCAGCTAATCAAATATGTTGGATTCAGGTGATCAGAAGCTGCACCATTAATAATATTTAATTTTGCAATATTTACACTATTGTGCTGTTGCTGTGTCAGAAACTTGTTTTTTTTAGTGTGATAGAAACAGGACACAGTGTCAGCATTGGCTCAGTGGTAAAACTCTTGCTTTTGAGCCAGAAGGTTTCAGGGTTCAACTCCAGTGAATTTGACACATAATCAAAGGGCAGGACTTTCGGGGGGAGTGGGCGGGCATGGGACCACTGGGAAACGACCCACCCACCGCCTGTGATTGGCTCCCGACCGAGATTTCACGCTGGCTGGCCAAGCTGTGTTTCTTTCCTAGTAATATTTCACAAAGAATCCAACATTTGGAGAGCTACGGAGATCTGTTGCAATGGAATAATTGGCCGTCCAATTTGTGCAGCCAGAAAACACAAAATTCCTTTTTATGGCCTTACTCATCGTTACAAATTGCTACTAATGTAGGCACTGTGGAATAGAAGGTCAGCGCTGCCGGGGTGGGGGCGGGAGGAGGGCAAGCGCAAAAGTCTGCGTGTGCGCGGGAGGGGAGCGTGCACTGAAAGCTCCCTGAAAGCAGGGAGCTGCCTCAGGGAGCTGAACAATTTTAAAATCAACAATAAAGATTTTTTAAATCTGAAAAAAATGTCCCGAAATGGGACTCACTCACATGAACAGAGACATAATAAAAATTCCATGAAAACATTTTTATTTTCTTTTTAATTAATGTCAGAAACCTCATCCCGTCCTTGGATAAGGTTTCCTAAAAAAATCCAAAGGCTGAAAAGTAGCACTTAATTAATTGGTTAATGGCTCTAATTGGCCTCTTTGTTGTTGGTGGGTGCGCTGCTGACTCGTGTGCTCGCTGCCCGAAATATCGCGCCAGTGCCCGATGACATCGGGACGCCCGCCCAATGTCGTCACATGCTACTTCACGCTCAGGCATGTCGGGCCTGTGCCCACACGCCAAGCGGAAAATCCTGCCCCAGGTTGACACTTTGGTGTAGTACTGGTGGATTGCTGCACTGTCGAGTGTTATATTTCAAATGAGATGATAAGCTGAAGCACAGTCTGCCTCTGTGGCCGCAGGTAAAAGATCCCACGCCACAATTTGAAGAAGAGTGAGGGAGTTCTCCCCACTTCCTGGCAAATATCCATTAAGAAACATCATTAAAACATTATCTGGTCATTTGTTTATGAGACCATGTTGTGTTCAGATTGGCTGCCATGTAAAAGATCCCAAAGGACAGCAAGAATAATATTTAACCCTCAACCAACATCGTGAACAGATGATTTTGTCATTATCAAATTGAGGTTTGTGCAACTTTGCTGTGCACAGACTGCCTGCTGCAATTCCCCTACATAACAAGAGTGACTATACTTCATAAGTACTTCATTGGCTGGAAAGCAGTTTGGATCATCCTGAATTTGTGAAAGATGCTTTATAAATGCCAGTTCTTTCTTTCTATTGGTGAAGTTTAGACAACAGCATGTTAGTTCATGGAACAAATTAGCACAAAACTTGATCTTGGAAATTAAGTTGTGGTCTATTATACTTAACATGATGCTACAGGGAATGGCTGCACTATTGAAAGTGCCATCCTTCAAAAACACCACAGGCGGAATCATCCCAGATTTGCACTGAGTATGGTAATGGGCGTGAAAAAGGTCATTTCACCGGGTGGCCGCAATGGTGGCTTTTCGTGCTGCATTGTCCCCTTCCTGCCTCATAAATTATGCAGTCACGGAGCTCACACTAAATCGCTGGCAGCAGGCCTCTGATTGGCCCAAGCTGATACCTCGCTGCTTCCTCACGCCTGGCATCATATTTAAAATGCAGCTATGCCTACACTTCTCAATGCTTGCAGCCCATGACTGCTCCGCTGAAGACATGGCCCCAAAAGCCAGGAAGAGTGCAGCCCCCCAATTCAGTGATGCATCCCTGGGACACTTTCTGGACACTGTGGAGACCTGCCATGAAGTCCTCTACCCCAGCTTTGTCCGCTGGATGCCCTTCAGTCTCACCACTCCGGCTTGGGAGGCGGTGGCAGAGATGGTCAGTGCCAATGCTGCATGCAAGAGGTCAGCCATCCAGTGCAGAAAAAGGATGAATGATCTCATCTGTGCCATTAGGGTATGTCAACCACCTCATCAATCTCAAATCACCCACTCACAAACCCATCACACATTCACTGGCATCTCACTCACTGCCAGATCAAGGGACATCTCCACTCACTCTCTCACACACACCCTCACATCTCCATCTGGCCTCATCTTCTCTGGAAACTGCCTCCTCATCCTGTCCATGGCTCCACTCACCACACATGCATGCCTGCCATCCTTCTCATTTGGTAAGGCATGCACCTTGCTCATACTCTCCCATCTGTTTTTATGTAGGACAAGATTGCGCACAATTGCTGGGAGAGGTCCCAGACCGTGGGTGGAGTGCCAAGCATCAAGGTCCTCACTCCATTCGAGAGTTGATCATTGGGGCTGGCTGGAGAGGATGTCAACCGTTCCTGCGGCGATGGTGAGGCCAGTGGCGAACGCGCATTCGAGGATCTTGTGTTATGTGATCCCCCTCTCAACACTGCTAAGTCCACTGTTCTGTGATCAGCGTGGCTGCCAAGCACTAATAACCTCCACTTTCTGTCCTAGGCACATTGCCCTCAGGCAAACATGACCACCACCCCTGCGGCGAGAGCATCTCGGGTGAGGACCCTGAGGGCAGCACTGTTGAAGACTAGCCCCGGCGCTCATCCACACCCTCCACCAGCACAGCGACACCCCTTGGTGGGACCAAGATATAGAGTAGCCTCGGCATCACAATCTGGTGAGCACATCACACAACCTGTTCCACAGCAGGCGGAGGCAGGGACATCTTTGGTCGCCGGCACTCAGAGGATTGCTGGGGGCAGGGAATCTGCTGAGTCTGAGTCAGGCGATGAGCTTCTGGACTTGGTCTTCAATCAGTTGCTGGAGCTGCAAAGGCAATCACGGGAACATCAGGAAGGGATGTCCGCTGCACTCCTCAGTTTGCAAGGCATGATGGAGCAGTCTGTCCACCTTCAGTCTGAGGTGATAGCACCAGCATGCCAATGCATCGAAGTCAATACTGGTAGGATGGCGGCCGACATGGAGGCCTTGGTCCAGGACATTGGCCCTGCACTGCTGCACGACCTGAACTACACCCCTGATACCATAATTGGCCTCCAAAATTGTCAACGTGAGAAGGGTTCCAGGCAGCTCGATCTCTCTCCAACTTCCACTTCTCCTCCAGGAGTCAGCCAGGGGTCCTCGGGAATCCATAGGGAGGAGGATCAGCAGGTGCACACTCTGGGGCATCCATCCAGGTGACTCGGGAAGCGTCTAGCCCATTTGAATCCTCTCTTACTGAGACCCCAGCAGCTCCAGCTCCACAGGCCGAGGAGGGTGCCAATGCCACACAGCAGGGCTCCGAAAGCAGAACGGGTCCTCCAGGACTCGGCCCTCCAGAGGATGCCTGCGACAGTCATCACAGACATGGTATGGCACTCAGCAGGCTGCCTCCACCTCTGCTGTGAATGTCGGGGGAGCATCAAGACGTAGTGGCAGGATTAGGAAAGTTAAGGAGATGTAACTCTTTTTTTGAGTCAACCAAGTAAACTAAATTAACAAAATCAGGGGCAAAGTAAAAGGCAGCCCCTTAAAGGGAAACTGCAAAAACAAAAGACAAAGTAAACTTACCAACATCAAATCAAAATGTGATTAACAGGGTCAATAAAACACCCCAGTCCCCGTGGTGCCCATTGAGCACAGAAGGCCTCAGCAGTGCCAGGCGAGCCCGGAAAAATCTCCGGATCTAGCACGAAGGCGCCCGGCGCTAAAGGTTGGGAGGGAGCCGGGAGGCCAGATGGCACTTTGGTGGTACAAGGTGGGTCGGGGTGGGGCACCACTGCAAGGGCGATATCCTCACCGACCCCTGAGGGGGCCCTGCTCAGGGGACTGCAACAAGGGAACAGGAGTTTGGCTCCCCCCGGAGGGAAGAGTGAGGACTTACAGGGCGGAGACGCCACGACCACTTCACTGAGGGAGGGGAGTCGTGAGGTCCACCTCCTCTGAGGGATGGCGTCTCTTCCGGGGTAGGCTGGAGGAGGAGCTCACTGGGGACAAAGGGTGGGGCGTTGGAAATGATGACCCTCTGGGTGGTGGCCTATGTCCCACCCACAGTGAGCCCCTTTTCTAGGACCAGGTGCATCGCCCGCTCTGACCTCAAGAAAATTACGGCTTTGCCGTACATTTTCGAGGTGGCAACTACGGCTGAGGGGCTGACAACCCCAGCTAAAGCCTTTACGCACGCCTCGATCGTCATTTCGGGGTGGGTGTAGCTCTTCACCCCCAGGGCCTTGGTGAGGAGGCCGAAAGGTGACGGGGCCGCGGGACCAGAAGGGGACGCAGAAGCAGCTGCACCTGCATAAGTTTTCTTAGAGGCCCTGCCATCAGTGACAGCATCGCCTCCACAGTCACCCGAGAAGGCCCGGCTACAGGCGACACTGTCACAGCCATAGGGGCTGAGCCACACCTACCCAGAGCTCTATATTACACAATATCCCACCCCGGGGAGAGGGGGAAAGGATGTGTAACCTCCCCCTCCGGGATGACAAAAAAAAGAGGAGAATGGGGACTGGGGTAGAGGACAGGGAGAGAAACAGGAGGGAAGGTGGGTGTCACTCGGTGAAGTGGAGTGTGGGTGGGGGCCTTGATGTTCTTCCCGTAGGGGGGAGGGTGATGTCTTCACCAGGCAGCCGGTTCCTCTTCACCAGGCAGCACCAGCTACCTGGACTCAGACGTGGTCAGAGCGAGGAGTGGGGGCGGGGGGAAATTGTTGGGGGGGCTACTGTAGCAAGATTGTAAACAACACACACACCCCCTCTTCCCCAAGTCTCTGCAGTGGTCTTGTCTGTCTGTCTGCCTGTCTCTCTCTCTCTCCCGGCTGCATCTTCATAATATGACCCTGATCACAGAGCGCAAGCAAGGCTGCCCTCAGCCAGACAGGAGTCAGACATTCACAGAGGCTATGTGAAGATCTATGGAGTGTCTTCACTGCATGTCGACATCATCCTCCTGGAATCTAGTGACTATTAGGATCTCTGCTGCGTCTCCATAATACGAGCACTGAGGGTACGTGTTCTGCCATCAGCCACATCGGAGTCAAACGTTCACAGTTGCAATGTGAGGATGTCAGGACTGTCCTCACCGCATCTTGTCATTATCCTCCACAAATCTTGCAGCTATGAGGGCCTCCCAAGCGTGCCTGCCTTGTCTGGCCAGTGCGATGCCCTCATCACCGTCATCCCCTTCAACATCCTGCTCATCAGAGGAGACATGCCGCTCTTCCATCTCCCCCTCAGCCAGGTCCTCCCTCCGTTGCAGCACCAGGTTGTGTAGTGTGCAGCAGGCGACGATGATGTGTGACACCCTTGGTGGACTTGACGAAGTACTGGAACCTCATTTTCAAAATGCCTATCATTTGCTCCATCAATGTCTAGGTCACGGCATGAGCCTTGTTATATCATCTGCTGCAGTCTGAGGCCACCTCATGTGTGTCATCAGCCACGTCCTCTGTGGGTAACCCTTGCTCCCGAGAAGCCAACCCTGCAGTCTCTGTGGACCCTTGACGATGTCAGGGATCTGAGACCTGCTAAGGATGTAGGAGTTGTGAACTGTTCCTGGGAATCATGCGCAGACCTGTGAGATCCATTTCTGGTGGTTGCACACCAGCTGAACATTCAGCGAATGGAAGCCCTTGTAGTTTACATAGTTGACTGCTTGTTGCCATGGACATATAAGCACCACGTGAGTGCAGTCAATGGCGCCCTTCACCTGTGGAAAATCAGAGATCTGGCAAATGTCAACGTCCTTGCTTCCTGATTTTCCTGATCCCTGGCGAAATGCACAAAGTTCTGTGCCTTCATGAAGATGGTGACTGTGACCTCCTAGATACATTTGTGGGTAGAGGCTTGTAAGATCCCACACAGCTCACCTGTGGAGCCCTGAAAGGAGCCACTCATAGGGAAATTGAGCAAGGCAGTTACTTTCATGGCCACTGGCAGTGGATGCCCTTCATGTCCCCTTGGTGTCAAATCCTACAGCAGGTGGCATATGTGACCGACCAGTTCCCTAGACATGTGCAGTCTTCAGCAACACTGGATCTCAGTCATCTGCAGGAATGACAAGCGTCGTCTATAGACCTTGGGTCTAGTGAAGTACCTACTAGCGACGGCATGCTGTGGATCTTCAGCTGCGTGCAGGACAGGCCCTGCTGCCTCTTTGCTGAGTCAGGCACCTCCACTGCTCTTCTTCTTCTCTGCTCCCTGTAAGCCATGAGGCATATTGCCACCAGGCTCTATAATCCTGAAGCTGTCTTCCTGCAGGATCAAAGAATGGGAAGCACGCTGTTCTGAAGTCACGCTGACGTGGGTGGTAAATTTGACGTGGAGGGGGTGGTGTTATTCTGGTGAGCAGGGTTTCTAGTGAGATGCTAAAGCATTGACATCAAAAAATAACGCGTGGGTTATCATGGGTGTACTCAGAACCTCTCTTGGTTAAGTCTGGAGGCCCCTTCGCCCATGCAGGAGAGCGCTGGCCACCATTTGGATGGCCAGTCTGTCAGTCTGTAGTGAGCTTCATGGTTGTTCAAAACCCCACCCACCTCCGCCCTGCTCCACTTGACTGATTGGCGGGAGCTTTGGCCACTGGACTGCAGGCTGTGCTCTCAGCTCAGGCACAGGCATTCTCCGAACCTGCACTGCAAGGCTGCACTGTTAGCTTGAACCATGGGGGAGACTGGTCCAAACTTAATAAAGTCATTGCAAGGGGCTCTGAGCACCTCCACCAGTGACTGCACCATGGCCACCTTTCGCAAGGGGATTCCATAACTTGCTCAGTTGACCAATTTTTACTGCTGATCCCTGAAACGCACATTAATTTGCAGTCTGCGCCCAAGGGCTGAAAAGTTCTGGAGCATTTGGTGACACTTTCATGCTTTTGCATTGCTTGAGCGGGCAGAAAAGCTTCAGAGGCCCGACTCCAAGCATGTCAATGGAGCTGCAGCTGAACGGTCTCCAGTGCAGAAGAACGCTCACTTCTGAGAAGCTTTTCCAAGTATGTGGCTGCCTCCCTCAGCTCCTCTTCCCCCGCCGTCACCGCAGCATTTGCTTGAGTACTTCCTTCAGTCTGTGCTGCCCCGCTCCCCCACCCACTCCCCCGGCCTCACCCGCACGGAAGCCCTTGCCCCGGCACCGCACTGAAAGCCAGCCGGGAAAAAGCGACTTACCCATGTCCTCCATGGATGCGCGGAGACTCTTCCTTGATGTCCTATGGGCGATGCTGGTGAGCACTTTGCAAGGTTGCGTGAACTCACCTCGAAGTTCAGACTGCCAGGTACACACCTTTTAAAGGCAGCCGGGAAGCACGCTGTTCTGAAGTCACACTGACGTGGGCGGTAAATTTGACCTGGGGGTGGGGTGGGGGGTGTTATTCTGGAGAGCAGGGTTTCTAATGAGATGCTAAAGTATTGACATCAGCTTCCCGACCTGTGGTAGTGGGAAATGTGGCCCCCCATTGACGGGTGGATCGCAAGCTGCTTTCACGGCGGCTTGAAACCAATTTTTGCCCTTCTTGCCATGTTGTCCCCTCACCGCCCACCATGATGTCCGGCGGCAACAGGGCCGGACGATTCCACCCTACATGAAAATACACAGACAAGGTAACATGGAAAGAGGCCATTCAGCCCAAGTAGCTTTTTTGTGTTTTTACTCTCCGTTCAAGGGTATAGCCATATAAAATATAAGTTATTTTCGCTATTCATCTTTAATATGATCACATCAAATTCCTCTACTTTAATGGTGGTGCTAGTCTAATTAAACGGCAAATAAGTAACCCTATGCATAGCTCAGACGGAATGATCATCTCTGCTGAAATCTTTACAAGTGTTCTTGGTACATTCTTGTGAATATAAATTCTACTGGAACTTTTAATACCACAGTTATGAACCAGTGGGTAAATCACCTGATACAATTAGAACGAGCCTTTAATATTAATGAAACCTCTGCTATTTGGTCTCTGTGACACATGAGAAAAAATGTTTATGTCCCCTTATCTAATTTGGGTTAATAGAAACATCAAATCTTTCATCAAAATTTTATTCCTGATAATATTTTTCAAAGTTGGAGGAGCAACATAGATTGAATTAGCTCGATGGCAGTGATGTATGTTCTGGGAAGCTTACAGCTTGTCTCTCTGTACATTGTGACTTGTGAAGTGAACAACCAGTCCCGTGAATATAATTGCTCTTTTAGTCAACACAGTGAAAGCGCTGGACATGTGTCACCAAACAGGAAATGTGACTGACTCCACTGTTGCTACGGAAACTAAAACTGGTGCTTGGTTAGGCCACCACATTGTTTTTCTGCATTGGTGAGTTATTCAAGCCTTAGCCAAATTTCTATTTTTTAACAGCTTATTTTGGCATGGAGTCCTTCCTAGTAATTGTACGCTCCTCAATGTCTGTACAGAATAGGTTTTACATTATGTAACTGTTTATTACAATCATGTGGGGACATGGGTGTTTCTCACATTGTATATGGAAGACTAAAACAGAGTTGGTTGCTTTTGGGATTATTGGGACAAATGCTTACCACATCAAAAACATGTTCTTTCACTTGGTACTTCAACAAAGACTTTAATGGATTTAGTTCAAATGGATTAATGCTTCTGCCAAAATAGCATGCAATGTCATTATGAGTTAATGTCTGAATAATGATGCTTCCTCTTTTCATTTTCCCTAACATCCCAGAATGACTTGAATCTCATATTAAACTTTAAATAAGCTGCTCCAGCCACCAGTAATTGATTACAAAGTTAGCAAATGCTGGGAGCATTCCGCAGATCCGGAACAACCTGGAGGGAACAGAAGTCTATATATTGAGTATGAACCCACATCATAATTTCTCAGCAAAGATATTAAGCCAACGAGCAAGACATTAATAGATGCTGCCCAATGAATATAATGTCTAAGCCATATTAAATTCAATTGCATGTTTATTGACCCACTTATACCAACGTTGCCACTAAACAATGGAGAATACAAATGATCGGGTAAGCCTTTTGTCAATCATGCTTAAGTGACTTAGATTGATTTTACACACATAATTTGTATGTAATTATCCTCCATTCACTGCTTTTTTCACACAGCTTACATTTTAAACTCAGAGACCTTCGGTCATGAGTTTTATTTGCTGTCATTTCTAGAGATTCTATTTAAATAGACTCTGTAGACTGTTTTACTGTAATGCACTATTTAAAGAGACTCTGGCCAGAAATTTTCAGACCTGTTGGCATCGGGTGACATGTCAGGTGGAGGGTGACAATATGGCAAGAAGGCTAAAGGTTTTACACCGTTGTGAAACTAGTTTATGATTGTCCGCTCTATCCATCAAATGGCCGGGTTTTCCACCACTGCACGTCGGTGAACATTATTTTAATACATTTGCATCAAATTATAAGCCCTGCTCCCCAGAATCATTCCCCCCGCACGTCAAATTTACCGCCCATGTCAGCATGACTTCAGAATGACTGCCTTTAAAAGGCATGCATCTGGTGACCTGAACTTCAAGGGAAACTCTGAGGTGAGTGCACACAACCTTGTGCAGCGCTTGCAAGCCTCGCCTGTAGGACATTGAGGAAGAGGCGCGCACATTTGCGAAGGGCACAGGCTAGTCATGTTCTCCTGGCTGGCTTTCAGTCCGGTGCCAGGACAAGGGCTCCAGTGCGGGTCAGGCCGGGGGAGGGGAGTGTGGGCGGCAAGACAGCGCAGACTGAACGAAACATTCATGCACAAGCGGGTGGGGGATTAGTGGAAGTGGGGGCTGAGGGAAGCAGCCACGCACTTGGAAAAATTCTTCTGCAGCTGACAGTGTTCAGCAGCTCCATTGACACGTTTGGAGTCAGGCCTCTGAAGCTTTTCTGCCCACTCAAGCAACGCAAAAGCATGAAAGTGCCACTAAATGCTCCTGAACTTTTTATCCCTCGGGCGCAGACTACAAATTAATGTGCATTTTAGAGGGCAGCAGAACAATTGGCCGACTGGGCAAGTTGTAGAATCCCCTTGCGAAAGGTGGTCATGGCGCAGTCACTGGTGGAGGCGCTCACAGCCCCTTGTAACGTCTTTGTTAAGGTTTGGACCAGTATCCATTATAGTTCAAGCTAACAGCGCAGCCTTGCAGTGCGGGTTAGGAGAATGCCTGCACCTGAGCTGAGAGCACAGCATGCAGTCCAGCGGGCAAAGCTGCTGCCAATCAGTCAGGTGGAGTGGGGCAAAGGTGGGTGGGGTTTTGGACGGCCACTGAGCACAATTCACACTGGCCAACCAAGTGGTGGCCAGCACTCTCCTGCATGCGTGAAAGAGCCTCAAGACTTAACCAATCTCTCTCTTTGATCCTACAGGAGGAGAACATCTTGGCAAACACCTTTGTGCATTTTGCCTGGGATCTAGAAAGCCAGAAAGCAAGAGCGCTGGGATTTGCACAGGTCTAGGGTTTTCCACAGGTGCAGAGTGCCATCGGCTGCACTCATGTGGCGCTTAAGTCTCCATGGCCACAAGTAGTCACTACGTCAACTGCAAGGGCTTCCATTCATTGAATGTTCAGCTGGTGTGCGGCCACCACAAACACATCCTACAAATCTGTGCACGATTCCCAGGGAGCGTTCATGACTCCTACATCCTTAGCGGGTCACAGATCCTTGACATCTTCCAGGGTCCACAGAGGCTGCAGGGATGGCTCCTCAAGGATAAGGGCTACCCGCAGAGGACATGGTTGATGACACCCATGCAGCAGCCTCAAACTGCAGCAGAGCAATGGTATAACAAGGCTCATCCTGCGACCCAGTCTTTGGTGGAGCAAACAATAGACATTTTGAAAATGAGGTTCCGGTGCCTTGACAGGTCCGGTACAGCACTACAATACCATCCCCAGAGGGTGTCGCACGTCATCATCACTTGCCAAGTGCTCTGCAACATGGCACTGCAACAGGGGAGGACCTGGCTGAGGAGGAGATGGAGGAGCTGCACCTATCCTCCGATGAGGAGGATGTTGAAGGGAATGACGATGATGAAGCCCTCAAAAGCAAGATGCTGGTGATGAGGCCATCACTGGCCAGAAAAGACAGACATGCTTGGGAGGCCCTCATAGCCACAATATTCGTGGAGGATGATGATGACATGCAGTGAAGACAGTCCTGACTTTCTCACGTTGCATCTGTGAACGTTTGACTCCTGTGTGGCTGGTGACAGTGCATATACCCTTAGTACTCAGGCTCATGTCATGGAGACACAGCGGAGGGTCTAATAGTCACTAGATTTCAGGAAGATGATGACGACAAGCTGTGAGGACACACCATAGATCTTCACATAGCCTCTGTGAAACTCTGACTCCTGGCAGCTCGCTTGTGCGCTGTGATCAGGGTCATATCATGGAGATGCAGCCATGAAACTTTAAATGCATCTGATCCTTTGTCAGCCTTCAACACCTGACCCCTTCAGAAGTCCAGCATTGCCAGTCACAGATATTGAAGAAATGGGGGGCCTGTCCCCTCAAAGGTGCTGAGAGCACACAGAGAGAATGATGCAACTCTGTGACGCCTGCCCATGACATTCTGGCAGCAATGACAAGCACCATTGATGTGCAGGCATCACTAATGTGTCTAGTGAGTGTGAAGTTGGACCATCACTTTGGTCTGAAGTTTACACACTTCATAGGGAAGAGGCCCTGGACTGAGATACTTGCCTTTACCTTGTGCAGAAAGGTTTCACACCTGAGTGACACGGACACTGCTCATCAGAACAAGCAGCCATAGGTAGGGAGACATTCTTGGAAGCTTACTGACAATAATGAACATTAAGTCCATTGCCTAGGTTGTGCAACTATGGGTGCAATTTTCCGTGCCCACTGGCATCAGGTGTGTTTGTCGGTGTGAACGGACGTTATGGCGAGAAGGCCAAAAATCGATTTTACGACGTTGTGAAACCAGTTTGCAATCATCCACTCTGCCCATCAATGTCGGGCTGTGTTTCTGCCATCAGACGTCGGGAACCTCATTGTAATACATCTGCATATCATTACAACCCAGCTCGCCAGAATCATCCCCCCATGCTGGGTCATCTCAGTACGTTGGCGTGATTGCACGCCGCTGTGTTTCACAACTAAGTGAACTTAACGTAAGTGACGTACACCTGGCGAGCTGCACTTCCCTCGCGATTTCATGGTTTGTTTGTCTAACTTGCTTCAGGCAGCATTCGCAGCCATCAGCACCAGGCCTCACAGCCAGCACCACATCACTTTTAGGGGTCTCGGGGACAGGTCTCTACCTACCGGATCAGCCATAAGGAAGGGTGGGCTTCTCAATGGCTGCAGGGCTAGGATTTTCTTGGAGAAGTGGGAGAAGTGGCCTCAGGCAAGGGAAGAGGCTGCAGGGCGAGGGCTGTGCTGGGGAAGGGGGGTATCGCAGGGTGTTTGTGAGGACACAAGTTGATGTGTGCAAGTGGTCTCAAGATGATGAGGGGTTAGGAGGCAGTCTTCAGAGGAGATGAGGCCAGATGGAGAGGTGAGGGTGTTTGTGAGAGAGTGAGTGGTGGTGTCCCTTGAGTTGGCAGTGAGTGAGATGCCAGTGAATGTGTGATGTGCTTGAGTGTGTGAGTTTAGAGTGATGAGATGGTTGCCTTACCCTGGCGGCATGGATGAGATCATTCATCCTCTTTCTGCATTGGATGGGCAACCTCTTCTGTATAACATTGGCATTGATCACCAATGCCATTGCCTACCATGCTGGAGTGGTGATGTTGCTGACCCTCCTGCGGCCAGAGCGGGGATAGAGAATATCATGGCGGGCCTCCACGGCATCTCAAAGGTGCTCGAGGTATGCATCGCTGAACCAGGGGGCTGCAGTCTTCTTGCTTTTCCGGGCCATGTCTTCTGTTCTCAAAGGGTTGTGAATCTGTGGAATCAGAGTGCAGTGGATGCCGGGACCCTGAACAAATTTAAGAAGGAGATAGACAGATTTTTAATTAGTAATGGGTTGAAAGGTTATGGGGAGAGGGCGGGAAATTGGAGTTGAGACCGAAATGAGATCAGCCATGATCGTAATGAATGGCGGGGCAGGCTCGAGGGGCTGAAATGCCTATTCCTGCTCCTAGTTCTTATCTTCTTCTGTTCTTCTGTTCTTTGCAGCAGGCCTGGGCTGGAAGCACTGAGAGGTGTGCTTGCAGCTGCACTTTAAATGTGACGCCTGGCGTGACGAAGCCGTGAGGTAACGGTGTAGCAGGCGAATCGGAGCCCGCTTGCCATCGAAACAGCAGGTTTCCTGGGAATACATGATTAATGAGGCGGGTTTGGGATGATACGGCGTGAAAAGCCACCATTGCAGCTGACGGGTAAAACGTCCTTATTCCTGCCCAATACCGCACTTAGTGCAAATCTGGGACGATTCCGCCCTATATCTTATTAACCTCCCAAACCATGTCGCTATGCATTGGTGTTCCCCCAACATCCACAGTGGAGGTGAAGGCAGCCTGCTGACTCCTACACCCTGACTGTGATGACTTTGGCGGGCATCATCTGGAGGGCAGAGACCTGGAAGACCCTGACCTGCTTTTGGGCTACTGCTGTGTGGCAGTGCCGTTTGGCCTGTGGAGCTGGAGCTGCTGGGGTCACAGGAAGAGGGGATTCAGATGGGCTGGATACTCCCGGAGTCACCTTGGTGGATGGCCCTATGGTGTGCACCTGCTGATCTTCCTCCATATGACTCCTGAGGGCCCCTGGCTGACCCCTTGAGGAAAAGGGGAAGCTTGGAGTGAGATCGAGCTGCCCAGCACCCCTCTCACATTGACACAGTTGGAGGCCAACTATGGCATCAGCGATGGAGTTCAGCCCGCATAGCAGTGCCGGACCAATGCCCTAGATCAAGGTCTCTGCGGCAGCCGCCATCCTACCTGTGTTGACCTCACTGCATTGGTATGCCGGCGCTATCACCTCAGACTGAAGGCAGAATAATTCCTCCATCGTGCCTTGCAATCTGGGGAGTGCAGCGGGCATCCCTTCCTGATGTTCCTGAGCTTACTTTCGCAGCCCCAGCAACTGAGGTATGACCAAGTCCAGAGGTTCCTCATGTGATTGGGACTCAGCAGATTTCTGGCCTCCAGCAGTCCTCCGAGTGCTGGAAACCTAGGAAGACCCTGCCGCCGCCTGCTATCAGACAGTGCGAGGTGCTCACCCTAAGGTCTAGGTCCCACCAAGGTGCGTGTCTCTGCGCTGGTGGAGGATGTGGGTGAGCGCTGTGACAGGTCTTCAGATAGGGTGTCATCAGATTCTTCTTCCGAGGTATCTTTGGGGCTTGAGTCGAGGACCTGGATCGTGGACCCCCTCGGCTGCTTCCCAGATGTGCCTGTGAAAGCAAGGAGAGATAATTAGTTCATGGTAGGGGACTGTGGAACAGGAGAACTCACTCACAGCATGGCTGTCTGCTCGATACTGCACTGCTGGATCCTCATTTGGTTGAACATTGCCAACTGGCCAACTGGATTACTCTATTTTCAAAATCTGTGGGGACCTTGATGTTGGGCATTCCTCCACCAGTCTGCGACCTCTCCCTTTTGTTGTGTGCCAGCTTGTCCTGCATGAAGACAGATGGAGGGAGCATAAGCTAGATGCCTGCCAGGCAGATGAGAAGGATGCCTGGCATGTGTGGGTGGTGAGTGGTGAGGATGATCCACAGGGCAGATGAAGTTGTGTGTGAGTGAATGAATGGTGATGCCACTTGAACTGGCCGTGAGTGAGATCCCTGTGGATGTGTGATGGGTTTGTAAGTGTGTGAGTTGAGAGTGATGAGAAGATTGACTTACCCTGGTGGAAAGAAGGAGATCATTCATCTTCTTGTGGCATTGTGTGGTTGTCTTCTTTTGCAGGGCATTGATGCTGACCACCACTGCCTCCGCCTCCCATGCTCGGTTGGTGACCTTGCTTGCTTTTCTTCACTCAGACTGGGGGTAGAGGACCTCATGGTGAACCTCCACAGCGTCCAGTAGGTGCCCGAGGGAGGTGTCACTAAATTTGGGGGCAGCATGTTTCCTCCCTTTGGCAGCCATGTCTTTGCAGCAGGTTCCGATCCTTTAGAGAGAGCTAGGTCTGCACAGGGGCACACTTTAAGCATGGCGTCTGGATTACTGACGGCTTGAGAGGATGGCGGGGCAAGTGAATCAGAGGCTGCCCTGCCAGCGATCTGGCATGGTTCCCAGGAATGCATTATTATGTCAGGAATGGGACAATACAGCGTGAAAACCCATCATTGCGGCCAGCAGGTAAAACGTCCTTTTTCCCACCTATTATCACACTTTGCGCAAATCTGGGACTATTCTACCCTATGTTTGCTGAGTTAAACAACATTCTTTCCATATAAAATTTTCCAGTAATCAGCTATTGGGAGGCATTGGTGGTAGTATGGGAGCAGGTCAACTGTTTGACCTCTTGATGGTAGAAATACCTCACTCAGGCAGGTAAAAGATTATTTACAAACCAAAAATGTAAACAAAATTCTACGTTGTTCATAGATGTCTACAGCACAGAAGGAGGCCATTTGGCCCATCACCAGTCCCTTAAGGTAGCGGGACAGGTAGATAAGGTGGTTAAGAAGGCATATGGGATACTTGCCTTTATTAGCCGAGGCATAGAATATAAGAGCAGGGAGATTATGCTGGAACTGTATAAAACGCTGGTTAGGCCACAGCTAGAGTATTGCATGCAGTTCTAGAATCCGCATTATAGGAAGGATGTGATTGCACTAGTTAGAGTGCAGAGGAGATTTATCAGGATGTTGCTTGGGCTGGTAGTTTTAGTTATGAAGAGAGATTGAATAGACTGGGGTTATTTTCCCTGGAGCAGAGGAGATTGAGGAGGGACATGATTGAGGTATATAAAATTATAAGGGGCATAGATAGGGTAGACAGGAAGGAGCTTTTCCTGTTGGTGGAGGGATCAATAATCAGGGGCATAGATTTAAGGTAAGGGGCAGGAGGTTCAGAGGGGATGTGAGGAAGAATTTTTTCACCCAGAGGGTGGTGGGAATCTGGAACTCTCTGCCTGAAAGGGTGGTAGAGGCAGAAACCCTCATAACATTTAAGAAGTATTTGGATGTGCACTTGCGATACCATGGCATACAAGGCTATTGGCCTAGTACTGGAAACTGGGATTAGAATAGTTAGGTACTTGTTTTTCTGTGCAGTAGACCTCTATGAATCTATGACTGTGTCTGCGTCAGTCAACAAAGATCTGACTACACTAATCCCATTTTCCAAATGCAGCAAGACCTGGATAATATCCAGGCTTGGGCTAGCAAGTGGCAAGTAACATTCGTGCCACACAAGTGTCAGGCAATAACTACCTCCAGAAAGAGAGAATACAACCATTGCCCCTTGATGTTCAATGGCATTACCATCACTGAATCCCCCACTATCAACATTCTGGGGGTTACCATTGACCAGAAACTGAACTAGACTAACCATATATATACTGTGGCTACAAGAGCAGGACAGAGGCTAGGAATCGTGCAATGAGTAACCCACCTCCTGACTCTCCAAAGGCTGTCCACCCTCTACAAGTCACAAGTCAGGAGTGTGATAGAATACTCCCCACTTACCTGGATGAGTGCAGCTCCCACAACATGAAGCTTGACACCGTCCAGGACAAAGCAGCTCGCTTGATTGGCACCACATCCACAAACATTCACTCCCTGCACCACCGATGCACAGTAGCAGCAGTGTGTACGATCTACAAGATGCATTACAGGAATTCACCAAGGCTCCCTTGACAGCATCTTCCAAACTCACGACCACTACCGCCTAGAAGGACAAGGGCAGCAGATACATGGGAACACCACCAACTGGAAGCTCCCCTCCAAGTCACTCACCATCCTGACTTGGAAATATATATTCTTTCACTGTCGCTGGGTCAAAATCCTGGAGCTCATTTTCTAACAGCACTGTGGGCATATGCCACATGGACTCAGTGGTTCAAGAAGGCAGTTCACCACCACCTTCTCAAGGGCAATTAGGGATGGGCAATAAATGTTGGCCTGGCCAGTGATGCCCACATCCCATGAATGAACGTTAAAAAAAAAATTCCAGTGCTTGGCCCTTAGCCCTGGAGGCTATGGCAACGCAAGTGAATATCTACATACTTCTTAAATGTTACGAGAGTTTCTGACTCAACCATCCTTTCAGGCAGTGAGTTCCAGACTCCCACCTCCCTCTAGGTGAAAAATTTTCTCCTCAACTCCCCTCTTAGCCTTCTATCTCTTACCTTAAATTTATGCCCCCTGGTTATTGAACCCTCTACTAATGGAAACAGTGCCTGCCTATCCACCCTATCCGTGCCCCTCGTAATCTTATAACACCTCTATCAGGTCCCCTTTCAACCTTTGCTGCTCCAAGGAAAACAACCCCAGCCTATTCAATCTTTCCTTATAGCTCAGACCCTCCAGCCCAGGCAGCATTCCAGTAAATCTCCTCTGCACCCTCTCCAGTTCCAAGGGTAATATTTTGCTTGACTTCAATATAAAGGAAAGGTAAGCAGGCTGTGCAATGGACAACCAATCTGCCAGTGCCAGTTTTCTACTTGGAGGTGAAACTTACCATTTACCCTATTAATGCCAGAGATCTGCCTTCTACCTGTGCTTTCCATTAGCTTTCACGCTATGATTTCCAACACAACTTACTGCTTCAATTTTAACTTGAATTTCCTCAAAAGATAAGTTTACAGGTTTATTGTAAGAACATACTTCAGTCCTACATCTGGAGAGATGGTGGTGTAGTGGTAATATCACTGGACTAGTAATCTGAAAGCTCAGGCTAATGTTTTAAGGGCACAGTTTTAAATCCCACCATGGTAGCTGGTGGAATTGGAAGCTAGTTTCAGTAATGGTGACCATGAAACCAATATTGATTGCTATAAAAAACCATTTGGTTCACAATGTCCTTTAGGGATGGAAATCTCCCGTCTTCACCTGGTCTGGCCTACATGTGACTCCACACCATAGCAATGTGGTTGACTATTAACTGTTCTCTGCAATGACCTTGAAAGCAATTCAGTTCAAGGGCAATTAAGGATGGCCAACAAATGCTGGCCTTACTAGTGATATCCGCCACCCATGCAAAAGAAAATTATCTTATGTCTGTAAGTACACCGCAGTTATGAACAACCCATTATAACTGTACACGTCGCAATCTTTTTAAATTTCTCGCAGGAGTGAGTTGTACTTGCACTATAAAATGACACTATAGGATAAATTAAATGCTATTGGTTTGTTACAGAAATTGTTTAAACAGAACAAAAGAAAACTTGTACCTTAAAGGGGATTAATGGTTCAGGATATCCTTAAAATTTCCACAGAAAAAAAGTAGCATTAGAACAATGTGCTGCCAATTTTCATATGAAAGGTCAAGACATTCTGGTATAAGTGACAAATCTATGGAATGTCTGAATTCTTGTGCTTATTCAGAAAAACCCTCTGCCACTTATTAACAGCCCCATTGCAAGCACAAAAAACTAGAGAACATGAGTTTCCTGCAATTACTTTTTATTCTTTCACGGCACATGGGCATCGCTGGCTATATTTCCCATCCCTAATTGCCCTTGAGAAGGTGGTGTTGAGCTGCCTACTTGAACCATTGTAGTCACGGGGTGAAGGTACACTCACAGTTATGTTAGGGAGGAAGTTCTAGGGTTTTGACCCAGAGACAATGAAGGAATAGTAATATACTTCCAAGTTGGGATAGTGAGTGACTTTGAGGGGGACTTGCAACTGACGGTGTTCCCATGCATCTGCTGCCCTTGTCCTTCTAGGTGATAGAGGTTGCAGGTTTGGGAGATGCTGTCGAAGGAGCCTTGGTAAGTTGCTGCAATGGTACTCACTTCTGCCACTGTGCATCGGTGGTGAAGAGAGTGATGTTGAAGGTGGTGGATGGGGTGTCAATCAAGCCGGCTACTTTGTCCTGGATGGTGTTGAGCTTCCTGAGTGTTGTTGGAGCTGCACTCACCCAGGCAAGTGGAGAGTATTCCATCACACTCCTGACGTGTGCCTTTTGATCATGAATGGGCTTTGGGGAGTCAGGAGGTGAGTTATTCACTGCAGAATTCCAAGCCTCTGACCTGCTCTTGTAGCCAAATAATGAATGGTTAGTTACACTAGTTCTTAATGGGCTGTAAAATTATATATAAAGATATAGGTGTAACAGAACCCAAAGTTATATTTATGGTATTTTATGACAATATCTTTTAATTTTCCTCTCAGACACATCATATTCTCTGTATCTTTCAATGCACCTAACAGCATCAGAATGAATGATATTAAAAATTGTAAAGCTGCCACCATTGCCTTTTCCTGAATCCTCTATACCTCATGTGCCTTCAAATGATGCTTCAATATCCTCAAACTATAATTTTCATTAACAAAGAAGGTCTTAAAGAAGGAACATGGTGTAAGTTTCATACTTTGTTCAGGCCCTGATTACTTACACTGATTTTTACTAGTTCCATGAGCGTTTTTATATTCCAGAGTATAATAATGTGGATCTCGGGAAATTTTGGTGCGAGTTGCTGCTGGTAAATTTCAGCATTGCTTGCCAGTTACACCTTTTTAGGAAATTATGGCCTTTAGCACTGGACCAAATGGTGTAACGTGTCACCATTTTTTATTTGCACTGGAATTTAGATTCAAATTCAGCCTAGAAAATTAACAAATGATCTACGAAATGTCAGATTTTGTTACGACCCCCATAGAAACTGACAATTTACAAAAATAAATTTGAACTTCCAGTTGATAGATGAAGGGATGACATGACAAGATTACACATGTTAAGACTTTAATTGTAACAAACAAAGTAAAAGTACTATTGACTAAACACTATGCACTTGTTCCAAAAGAGAGAGGAGAAGAGAGAAAGCTTTCAGTCCCTCTCTTCTGCTAAAGTATTTCTTACAATTTCTCTGTAATGGCTGTAGACTGGCCTATTATACTTCACCCATTGTGTATTTCCAAGGGGTTTTGGATGGGCCTGTCTGTGGCAGTCATTGCTTCAATATCCAACACTTTGCATTTAATGTTTCATGCTTAGATAGTGACGAGTTTTGGATGGGTCTCCGAATTATAGGAAATGTCCCTCAGTTCACATTTCCCTGAGGGCGTCTTGTTTGCTTTTCACCTTCACCTTGGAAGGTGGCCTTGTATTTTTAAGTAGTTTGTTCTGCCTCAGTTCAAATTTCATAATTTCTAGTCAGTTGAAAGTTGAATAGTCATATTTTTAAACATAAAAGTGCACAGCCCAGCGACTCAATTAATACTTTGAACTGCAGAACAGAACTTTCCCCTTCTACTTTACACTGTCCCTTAAAGTAGCTATTCAATTTTCCCAGATCTACTCCAAAGTGATTTTTAGCTCTCAAGGATTTAATTTCATTCCTTTCCTTCCCAGCCTAGTAACTTTTAACCCCAGACATTACTTAAATGGTGAATGTTTTCCCTGGAGACACTTCCGCTAGCGTAAGCTTTATGAATCTTCCTGCCTTGTTTCAAATCCTCACAAATTTGGTCTCTTCTACCTGCGTGTGAGCTCCCACCCCCATTCCTGCACAGTGAACCAGACAGGCTTTCAACCTCTAGCTGCTCCCATTCTCCAGGGTCCTGGAAAACTGTGTGTGTTTGGGATTTTTCAGGGATATTTAGAAACCATTCCCCTCTCAATGCCCAACTCCACGACAATGTGAATAGCACAGGTCTTGTATCCAGGTAGAAATGCTGATCAACTATCCTCGAGAGCCCAACTCCCTTTTATCTTGTAAGTAAATAGCAGCCTAAAGCATAGCTGTTTACAACCCAACATTCTCAACACCTCCCTGGGACTTTGAAGACTCACAATCTAATTACTTTAAACACAAATGCTGCTTCCATTGTCTCCAACTGTAAACACCTTCTTTCCAACAAAACATCCCGTGCCTCCTTTTAATCTTTAACTTCCTCGTCATCCAGGCCTGTTATTTGGCAGACTTCAGAACAGGTTACATGATCCCTTTATTTTACCCTAAATTAAAGACACAGTCCCAAAACATAACAATCTAATAAGATCTCATATTTGTAACGTTAGTCACATTTTCAATAAATACAAATTAATATCGTATACATAATTAAATATATATTGGCAAAAAGTAGAAGTATTAATATGTGCCATATAAACATTAGCTTTGATGTAAATAGTTACATGACACCTGTAAATTTTTATCTTGGATTAAAACATGTTTGTTTAGTGCAATTTGGGTACATATGAATTTCAGTTCAATTATTCCCCTTGTTAATATTCCATTAACTTAAGAGAATATTTTACCTCATGCATCTTTGAGACCTAGGAGAAACAGAACTTCAGAAAAATATTCAGAACACAAAGATTCTCTTCTAAACTTCATAATTAGATCAGGAGATATATTTTAGAAATGGCAGATGGACAAAGTGTGAGAACATTTATGGATGTTCTTTGACCAACAAATACTAAGGCTGTTTTAGTGCAGAACCAAGCAAGCAATGTTGAGGGGTGCTGTCTGAAATATTAACTTGTCACATCTGTTCACAGATACTGCGTCTGATTTGGAGAGTGCTCCCAGCATTTTCAGTCGTTCTTTCAGATTTCCCACATGTGATGTGTTTTTCAATCAGCACTTAAGGGAGTGCCGTTTTTCAGGTGAGACAGCAAAGCCCCTTCAGATGGACCTAAACAATTTCATGACATTGTTCAAGGAGGACTCCACCCTCTGTCCTCATCAACATTCATTCCTCAATCAACACTAGTATAACAGATCATCTGGTCTTTTATCTTATTGTTATTAGTGGCACCTTGCTGCAGGCAATTTGATTACTTCTATGTTACAACAATGACTGTACTACAGAAGTACTTAGCCAGCTGTGAGCCACTTTAGGCATATTTGGAAGTCATGAATCTAGAATCATCTAATCTTACACTACAGAAAAGACCCATTCAGCCCATCATGCTTGTGTCAGCCCTTGGAAAGAGCTGTCCAATTTAAGATTACACCCCAGCTCTCTCCCTATAATCATGAAAATTAGTTCCCATCAAATACATGTCCAACTGCCTTTTGAAAGTTCCTGTGGGATCTGATTCCTCTCAGGTTGTGCATTTCAATTCATAATAACCCTCTGAATAATCCTATACTTTTCCCAAGGAATCCCTTCACCCTGTACCTTGCAAGATTTGTAGATATTGTTTCACTTTTAATTTCCTAATCAATTTAGAGCCTTTGTTACTCCAGGCTTTTTCATTTTTTGTGTGCACCTGTCGAGCATTCAGGCCGGCACTATTCCTTTAAACGAGTTTCATTTGTCTACTACAACAACCCTGATTTTAAACTAACCTTCCCAGCAGTAATGGGGTGGGTTCAGATCAGGCACGCATTTCATACCATGCCTGATTATATGCTCCACTGATTTCAACAGAGCACAAAGTTAGATGGAGTTTAAAGCAGGCATCCAAACCCGCTCACCTCATTAAAGCTGAACAGGCTAGGTTAAAACCATGGCTGAATTGGCAATCATCCATCCCCACGTCATTTCTCTTAATTCTTCCCTCATTTCTTTGAATTTAGCTCTTTTAAGTTATAAGCCTGGGTCCTGGTCTTTGGTATAATTTAATCTGAGATCCCATTAAACTTGTTCATTCTGTAGCCCCTGTCCCCAAGGAGTGCTACAGCACAACAATTTCCTGTACGTTCTCTGGGTCAATAGCAGGTCAACATGAGCTCTATTTCCCATGGTGTCCCTAACGTACTGAGTAATTACATAGCAGCAGGAATTCACAGGCTTAGAACAGTTAAAGACCTGAGTGGTTATTTTGTCAAAGGCTAGATTCTCTACTTTAGAAAGTTGAATTTGGTGAAGGAGAGAATGTAGACTCAAACATATTATTTGAAGGGAGGAGTACAGGGTCCAAGTGGAATATGGTAATGTAATGATTGTATTACGAGATTAATAAACCCAGAAGTTATCTCCAACCCTAAAACCTTATGAAAATTGAAATCAATCAATTCAAAAATTTGTAAATTGCCAGACAGAAGTATGTAGCCTTTCAGGTTGTTGATAAAGCCCAACTGGCTCACTTAAGTCCTTTTGGGTAGGTAAATCACGAGGGTTGCAGTGGTTTGAGAAGAGGACCTATCATTGTCTTCTCAGAGTAGCAAATATGGTCTTGCCAATACTGTCCACATAGTGAGACTGATAAAAACAAAATACTCACACACAAAGCATGTATTTTGGAATACTACATACATCTGTTTCTTCTTCTCAGGATCATTCAGTATCCTGTTCTCCCATCCTGAACCATTATTATTCTAACGTTGTTAAACTGTATGAACATTCCAAATTTTCTAATCAGCTTGTTTACATAGTAAACAGAATCTTTGCTTAGATGTAAATTACTAGACATGAAGCATACAATAGCAGTCTGAATTATAGAAGTTCCATTTGACCTTCCTTCAATAATATTATGAGGTGAATTTCAATGTGATGGTCTGTGTGAGTTTGGGAGTGGGGAAATTGTCAGTGCATTTCGGGAGGCTGGCTCAAACCTCCGGACTCCTGGCATATTAATCGATGTGCATGCACCACCCTTGGGAGAGGCACATTGCCAATTAGCCTGTGTTAATCACTCAATTAGGGTGATATTGACACAGATTATTGACTTTAACATCAGACCCATGGGTTTTCTGGGCTTTTTGAAAGTAGCCAGGCAAGTGCACAATGGCAATTGAGGGCCTTGAATCAGCCTCGGCAAAATTGCTGCACATGCATTTGCTTTCTTACCTGCTAGTGGTTAAGGGTTTGTTCATAATACAATTATTATACTTTAGAGGTTTATTCAACAGTTTGGAGATTTGATCTACACTTTGAAGTTGCGTTTTACTTCAATAAAAACAAAATACTGTGGATGCTGGAAGCCTGAAACAAAAACAGAAAAAGCTGGAAAAACTCAGCAGGTCTGACAGCATCTGTGGAGAGAGAAATAGAGCTAACATTTCGAGTCTGTATGACCTCCTTCAGAAGAATCTTTCCAACCTTTTCGCCTGGTGAAATATAGTTCATTTTTCTTGTTCAATAAATGTTTTACTCCTTGCGTTAAAAGTTCATCAGCAGACTCCTGTGCATTTGTTCAGTAACTTTCCTCCATGGTTTAAATAATAAAAGTTAGGATCTAGTAAGCCAGGTTTCACTCTGGGATCTAACTTGCCCAGTATTAACATCAGCTGGGATCATAACAAATGACATTAAGGTATACGGGGATAGTGTAGGAAGATGGCATTGAGGCAGAAGATCAGCCGTGATCCAGTTAAATGGCGGAGCGGGCTTGAGGGGCTGACTGGCCTACTCCTGTTCCTGTGTTCCTAAAATAAGTGGCTGCTCAGGTTTGCCACAGCTTCTGATTTCCCACAGTTGCAGGGCAGCATCGACCATACATTGGTGGCAATCTGGGCACCACCTGCCCAACCTGGAGTATTCATCAACTGCAAGGACTTCCACACCAACCAGGTACAGCTGGTGTGCACCAGATTCCTGGCCATGCCTTAATGCCTTTGTCCTGCAACAGCCCAAGCTCCTTGATGCCTTCGCACATGCGAGCAGACTTTAAAACTCATTCAAGGGGTATGGGCATTGCTGGCTAGGCCAGAATTTATTGCCTATCCTTAATTGCCCTTGAGAAGGTGGCGGTGAGCCAACTTCTTGAACCGCTGCAGTCCATGTGATTTAGGTACACCCACAGTGCTGTTAGGGAGGGAGTTCCAGGATTTTGACCCAATAACAGTGAAGGGATGGTGATATACTTCCAAGTCAGTGTGGTGGGTGGCTTGGAAGGGGAACTTCCAGGTGGTGGTGTTCCCATGTGTCTGCTATCCTTGTCCATCAAGATGGTAGTGGTCGTGGGTTTGGAAGGTGCTATCTAAAGGGGCTTGATGAGTTCCTGCAGTGCATCTTGTAGATGGTACACACTGCTGCCACTGCACGTCGGTGGTGGAGGGAGTGAATGTTTGTGGATGTGGTGCTAATCAAGTGGACTTCTTTGTTCTGGAGGGTGTCAAGCTTCTTGAGTGTTGTTGAAGCTGCACTCATCCAGGCAAGTGGAGAGTATTCCATCACACTCCTGACTTGTGCCTTGCAGATGGTGGACAGGTTTTGGAGAGTCAGTAGGTGAGTTACTCGCCACAGGATTCCAAGCCTCTGATCTGCTCTTGTAGCCACAGCATTTATATGGCTAGTCCAATTCAGCTTCTGGTCAATGGCAACCCCGAGGACGTTGATAGTGGGACACGCAGCAATGGTAATGCCATTGAATGTCAAGGTGCGATGGTTAGAATCTCTGTTGTTGGAGATGGTCATTGACTGGCACTTGTGTGGCACGAACATTACTTGCCACTTGTCAACCCATATTGTCCAGGTCTTGCTGCGCTTAGACATGGGCTGCTTCAGTATCTGAGGAGTCGCAAATGGTGCTGAACACTGTGCAGTGGTCAGTGAACATCACCACTTCTGACCTTATGATGGAAGGAAGGTCATTGACAAAGGAGCTGAAGAGGGCTGGGCCTAGGACACTACCCTAAGGAAGTCCTGCAGTGATGTCCTGGAACTGTGATGATTGACCTCCATCAAGCACAACTGTCTAGCTTTGTGTTAGGTATTACTCCAACCAGTGGAGATTTCTCCCCATGATTCCCATTGACTCCAGTTTTGTTGGGGCTCCTTGATGCCACACTCGGTCAAATGATCATGGGGAGGTGGTGGTGTTGTGGTATTGTCACTGGACCAGTACTCCAGAGACCTCTGGGGGCCTGGGTTCAAATCCCATCATGGCAGGTGGTGAAGTTTGAATTCAATAAAAAAATCTGGAATTAAAAGTTTAATGGTGATCGTAAAACCATTGGCATAAAAACCCATCTGGTTCACTGCGCCCTTTAGAGAAGGAAATCTGCTGTCCCTACCTGGTCTAGCCTACATGTGGCTTCAGACCCACAGCAGTCTGGTTGACTCCGAAATGGCCTAACAAGCCACTCAGTTCCCAAGGGCAATTAGGGATGGACAATAAATGCTGGCCCAGCCAGCAATGAACAAATAATAAAAATAAATTTCTGCCCTGATGTCAAGAACAGTCACTCTCACCTCAGCTCTTTTGATCATGTTTGAAACAAGGCTGTAATGAGTTCAGGAGCTGAATGACCCTGGCTGAACCTAAACTGAGCATCAGTGAGCAGGTTATTGCTAAGCAAGTGCCACTGTTGATGACCCCTTCCATCACTTTACTGATGATCGAGAGTAGACTGATGGAACGGTAATTGGCTGGGTTGGATTTGTTCTGCATTTTGAGTACATACCTGGGCAATTTTCCACATTGCCAGGTAGATGCCAGTCTTGTAGCTGTACTGGGACAGCTTGGCTAGGGGTGCAGCAAGTCCTGGAGCGCAAGTCTTCAGTACTATTGCCAGGATATGATCAGGGCCCATAGCCTTTGTGGTATCCAGTGCCTTCAGCTGTTTCTTGATATCATGTGGAGTGAATCAAATTGACTGAGGAATAGCATCTGTGGTCCTTTGCTGTGTAGGCATCAGTTTGGTGGTCTATAGACAACTCCCACCAATGTTTGCTGCCCCTTGCAGTTTCTTAGCTGCACCGAAACTTATTCTACATCTTGATCCTTTGATCTAAGATCCTCTCTCACCAATCCCCTGCCTATCCTTCCTAAATGATGAATACCCCTGAATATTCAGTTCCCAGTCATGGTCACCATGTAACCACGTCTCTGTAATGGCTATTAAATCATACCCATTTACCTCTATTTGTACCTTCAAATCATCTACCTTATAGCGAATGCCGCGTGCATTCAGATAGAGTACCCTTAACTTTGTCTTTTTAACATTATTCCTATTTGGTGCTTGCCTTTGTTGTATTTGCCTTCTAATGTCCCGATGTAGCAGTGACTCACAAGAAGGCAACTTATACATTGTCTTAGAGCAGAAGGCCAGTGAATATTCAAGCAGCTCACAGAAGACACATCTATGTTTGTTCTGGTGGTAAGTGCTCTCACAAAATGCTTCAGGCCAAACAAAAGTGTAATAATTGAATAATATACATTCCACCAGAGATGCCAGGAAAATGGTGAGCCCATAAGACAATGTGGCAGCGCTGCAGCAGTTGACGTTCGCATGTAAATTTGGCACTCACAAACTGATTAGTGACCAATTCATTGAGAAAACTTCAATTCCACAAATTATGGAATGCCTCCTTAAGGAGGGCAATGATTTAACCATGGAAAAAGCCATGACTTTGGCAGTCCAAATCAAATCTGCCATGTTAGATTTGAAGAGGTTACACAGAAATGCACCCTCAGATTCAGGGTTGCAGATACAGCTTACCCAACCAGCTCACATGCAAAGGTTACAGACAAAAAGACCTCAAAAGCCTCAGAAATACATGCCATGTCACAGATACCCTCAAAAAGTGTGCCAAAATTGTGGAGATGCCCATTGACTCTCAACACCATTTCCAGCTCGATGAAAAAGTGGAATCACTTCACAAAGGTATGCAGGTTGTTGAAGAAGATGATTTTATTGGCTTGACACATGGGAGAATCTCTTCCTGAGAGTGAGGTGGCATGTGTATAGCATCATGGATGGTAAAGCACCACATCAGTTTAAGAAACACTCAGTCAAGATCGCAGGCATCTGTCGCTTCTCATCGGTGTGTATGCACAAGTATCTATATTGAGCAACAAACTCTGCCATCGGTATTTTTTGCAACTTCCTTTCACCCCTGCAACAGACACTCTCCAATATTATGATGATTCAATTATTCCAATTTTGGGAGAACAGTTCCAGTGAGCTACAAAAACTTCAGCTTAGACAGGTTCACATTCTACATAGGCAAAGGCAAAAGCCTTATAGGAGCAAACCTTTTCAATAAGCTTGGCTTCAAATTGGAAAACCCCAATAGAGCACAGAGTAACAGGATTGATTACATAGATTATACACAACAGTATTCTTCCTTATATACCGGATTTGCGGATATTAAGGGGTACTGTCATTCTCTTCATATTGACACATCGATTCTGCCAGTTTCACAAAAATAAATATTGTAGCAGCTGAAACAACTTGAAGCAGATGAGCAAATCAACTCATCATTGTGGGTTTGAAGCTAGTCATTGCATGATGCAAAAATGGCGAGTTTAGACTATGCGTCCATCTTAAAGCAGTCAACAGCGTAATCATTCCAGACAAGCATCCACTTTCTACAATCCAAGAATGATCGGCATCATTTCATGACTCTACAGTCTTCATGAAGCTCGACATATGTTTGAGCTATCATCAGATACCACTAGCAGAACAAAGCTGATATCTTACAGCTTCTGTTACTCCCAAAGGTGTGTTTCAGGACCATAGAATGCCCTATGGACTAAGTTCAGCACGTACTGAATTCCTGAAGATAATTTCTTCAGTTTTGTCAGATGTTGAGGGGATGCTCAACCTACTTGATGACAAGGGACTAAGCAGAACAGGATCAACAATTATCAGTGGTGCTCATTCAACTTGCACAACAGAATTTGACACCCAGTAAGGGCAAATGCACATTTGCGGCATCTGAGATTGACTTTTTAGGGTACACAGTAACAGCAGCTGGAGTGATGTCTACCATGACAGCGCCAAAGCAATTCATGCACTTCTGAGCCTGTCTAACGTGGAAGGGTTGGTATCGTTCCTTGGTATTGTCAACTTTTATCACAAATTCGTTCTTAAGTGCGCAGAGATTGTGGAGCCCTTTTGAAAGCTAATGTGCAAAGAGGCACAATGGGAATGAACAATTGCACAGCAACAGCGTTTAACGTGTTAAAGATGAAGATAGCACCTCCTCCAGTCCTCATGCATTTTAACCCACAAGCGGAAATATACGCCACAACAGATGTATCAGCAAATGAAATTGGAGCTGTACTCTCACAATACATTGAAGGAAGGGAACGACCAATTGCTTACATGTCACACCTATTGTCAGAAACTGAATGCAAACACTGTACTGGAGAGCAGTAAGAACTAGCCTGCATCTACGCTTGTGAACATTGGCACATGTATCTCTACTGTAGAAAATTCACGCTCCAATCACCAAGAACTGATTACACTGTTAGCCATATCAGGATCTGGTCATCGGCCTCACGCATCTACAGATAGTCAGATTGTCTTCAGGGTCGAGTATCTCACAGGTTCACACAACCAAGTCGCTGACATGCTTAGTCATACTACTATTGCAGACAGGGTTAGCGATAGTGAAGTGATTTGCGACATTTAGGACTACATGATCACAGTGATTTCACATGCGACCATGAATCTTGTTTATGCAAAAGGAGTTGAATCGGCGACAGACAGCGTGCTGCAGAAAGTGAGCCAGTACCTCAAAACCAATTGGCCTCATGGAATAGAGGAAGAGCTGGTCCTGCACTACTGAGCACACAATGAACTCATATTGTTTGGTGACGGTTGTATCACAAGCGGAATGCGAGCAGTCATCTGGACAGCTATACGGCAATTTGTATTGTATCCTGTCCGTGAAGGACATCTGGGTGTCGTTAAGATGAAACAACAATCCTGTGAAGCAGTCTGGTGGCCAACAATAGATTGCTGCATAGAAGAGTTCATTTGAAACTTCGAAGCTTGTGCACTCAGTGAAAAATCTGATCAGTCCATTAGCTCTACAATCGATCCCATGATGAACAAAACCAAGGCAACAACTCCAAGTAGATATTTTTGGAAAAGTGCAAGCAGCCTCTCGGAATCAACATTTTTTGTTTGTTGTTCATGATCTACAGAGCAAATGATCGGAAATCGCTACAAAAAATTCCATAACCACCACTTCGGACATTGACATTCTAAACAAAACAAAACCAGAATTACCTGGAAAAACTCTTCTCCGCCGATGCTGCCAGACCTGCTGAGTTTTTCCAGGTAATTCTGTTTTTGTTTTGGATTTCCAGCATCCGCAGTAGCTTTTAGCTTTTTGTTTTTATCTCGACATTCTAAACAAGTTCTTTATAAAATGGGATTAAAGCAAAATACTGCGGATGCTGGAAATCTGAAACAAAAACAGAAAATGCTGGAAAAACTCAGCAGGCCTAGCAGCATCTGTGGAGAGAGAAACAGAATTGTTGCCAGAGACTATCACTACAAACAATGGACCACAGTTTGTTTCCAGTCAGTTCACGGATTTCCTAGCAAGGTACAGAATTCACCACCTTCTGACATTGCGATACCAACCCACAATCAAATGGTGGCATTGAACGATTCAACAAGGTGATAAAGGACAGTCTGAGAGCTATTACCTCAGAAGAAAAAATGTGCGAACAATTCATTTATATTCTACTTTGCAAATATCAAACCATCAAAAATTCTCTGATCGGAAATACACCAGCCGATCATATGGCCGGTCGTAACTTTTGCATGTTGTGGACCATTCCTAAGCTGTCACAGCTGTCCATTGAGAATGTCAGAGCGAAAACAGAAAAAATCGCAAAGCAACAAGGTAAAGCACTCGGACAAGTGAACACATACAAGCAAACCACGATTTGAAGTTGGAGATTGGGTTGCATCGAATGGCCAAATCGCGACAACAAACTCAGATCATCACCCTCTGGACCAAAGCAGGTCAAGCGGTTGCTCCGTACCAACACTTTTCTGTAGGATGACAACACAAAGTGGAATGCAAGACGCTTAATAGCAAGCAGATCAGAACATTTCGAGGAGAGTGATTAAGAGGATACGTTTCCTTTTCCAATGAGCGAGTCATATTGATCACCCACCTCATCAAGGTGATCACGCGGAACCACAACCTCAGGTTCGTAGATCTCAGTGCTCTGTCATCAGAGAAAATGGGCACACTGAGCTCCAAGAAATGAGTCAATGTACAGGGTGGTTTAATTTAAAATAAGGTCTTTTAGCTTACCAGACGAAAGTTTACAGACGAATACCTGGAATGGGCCAATTGCCTTATGAGGAAAGGGTGGAAAGGCTAGGCTTGTATCCACTGGAGTTTAGAAGAGTAAGAGGCGACTTGATTGAAACATATAAGATCCTGAGGGTTCTTGACTGGGTGGATGTGGAGAGGATGTTTCCTGTTTTGGGAGAATCTAGAACTAGGGGCTGAATTTTCCCCCCATCGTTGGGGGGGTTTTGCCGGGGCGGGCGGGAATGAGTGCGAACCCGATCAGCGCCCCCGATCAGGTGCACGCCGCCATTTTACGTGGGCGGGCCAATTAAGGCCCGCCCAGCATGACATACACCCGGAAGCGTTGTGTGCTCCCTGTGCGGGTGGGGGGGATTCACTGGGCCAGGGTCTGCACTCTTTCGTGCAGAGCGCAGAAATCTCCCTGAGGCATGGGGATGCCTGAGAGGGATTAGTTTAAGTGCTGAAAAATTTAATAAAGGTGAAAAAAAATTTTAAGGACACGTCCTCTCGTGTGAAACTATCACATGAGCTGGGACATGTCCATTAATTTTTTCAAATTTTAAAATTAAATTAATAAACCCTTCATGAAATCTCATCCCGCCCGTGGATGAGGTTTCATGAAAAATGCGAAGGCCGCCTGGTCTCTTCGCCTGCCCGCCAACCTTAAGGCCTTTGAGAGTTTGGTGGGCACACAGCTGGTTGGCTGTGGGCCCGGCGAACTGACAATCTAAATGATGCGCAGTGACGTCAGGACACCCGCCCGATGTCACCGCGTGTCATTTTACGCATCAGCGAGTGGGCCCCACCCCCTATCGCCAAACGGAAAATTCTTCCCTAGGGATTACTGTTTAAAAAATAAGGGGTGCCCCCTTAAAACAGAAATGAAGCAAAATGTTTTCACTCAGAGATTCGTGAGCCTTTGGAACTCTCTTCCTGAAAAGATGGTGGAAGCAGAGTCTTTGAATATTTTTAAGGTAGAGGTGGATAGATTATTGGTAAGTAAGAGGGTAATGGGCTATCAGGGGTAGATGGGATGCAGATTTCAGGAAACTATCAGATCAGCAATGATCTTATTAAATGGCGGAGCAGGCTTGAGGGGCTGAATGGCCTACTTTTGCTTCTTGTTCACATGTTTGTTTTTACAAGGTGGAAAAGATGTAATATTCAATTGTTCATTCATTCATTCAGTGTTTGACTGTTTATGTCTGCTGATAGCTCTCTGTGCTATTAGTGAAGCCTGTGGGCGCAGTTAGAGAAACAGAAACTAAACTGAAGCAAGAAGCTGTAAGCAGGAGAGAAGACATTTTAACACATTGTAAATAAAACTCCTGTTCAGACATAGAAACTATTGTGTCTCTCTGCATATATCTGAGGTATAAGACACAACAAAAGGGAAAAGATTTTCAAGCAATGGAGAGAATTGCGCATTCTCTGTACATGATGACACCCAAAAGAGAATTCATATTGTGCGTCCAATCAAAGCCTCCCAGAAAGACCTGTTAGTAAAAAAGAAAGGGCATGATATTAACGCCTTAGTTTATCCTTTCATGGAATGTAGGCATCGCTGGCAAGGCTAGGATTTTTTGCCCATCCTTAATTGCCCTTGAACTGACTGGCTTGCTAGGCCATTCCAGACGGTGGTTAATAGGCAACCACATTGCTGTGGGTCTGGAGTCACTTGTAGGCCAGACCAGGTGGCAGATTTCCTTCCCTAAAGGACATTAGTTAACCAGATAGGTTTATAAAACAACAAAAAATGATAGTTTCATGTTCACTTTTACTAGCTTTATATCCCAGATATAATAACTGATTTCAAAATCCACCAGCTGCCATGGTGGGATTTAAACCCATATGCCCAGAGCATTAGACAAGGTTTCTGGATTACTAGTCCAGTGACATTACCAGTATGCCACCATCTCCCCATGTTATAAGATGGCAGGAAGTATGAAGTGATTGTGGCAGGAAGGCAGCAATTCCAGCATTGGGTGTGGCTATGACTATTGGTGAAGTGGTCAAGGCAGCAAAACCGAATAAATCCTGTGGGCAGTGTGGCATCCACATCAGCCCATGGAATTATCCAGTGTTTCAAGACCACTGCAAGGTGTGTGGCTTGAAAGGGCATTGGGCATGTCAGTGCAGGAAATGTGGCTGTGACAGTGTGGTCAGAGGCTACAATAAGCCATGGTTAAATAAATAGAAACAAAAAACTACTGCGGATGCTGGAAATCCAAAACAAAAACAGAATTACCTGGAAAAACTCAGCAGGTCTGGCAGCATCGGCGGAGAAGAAAAGAGTTGACGTTTCGAGTCCTCGAAACGCCAACTCTTTTCTTCTCTGCCGATGCTGCCAGACCTGCTGAGTTTTTCCAGGTAATTCTGTTTTTGTTAAATAAATAGCGTGTGCAGCGTATTGGCAGCAGCAACAAGGAGTGTGCCAGAAGTCAATGCAAGCACAGACACAAACATGAGGTTGGCAATGGGACAGACCAGGTGGAGGATGCCAATTAGAAAGCTCTTCAACTTGAAAATGGGCAGGCCTTCCACACTGTACACGTGACATGATGTGTGGATGCAATCACACAGCTTGAAGCTTTTGCAATATGTCTGAACAAGAATGACAAACGCAAACTCAAAGCCAAGGTAGAAACCAGAGCTGGAGCCAACATTCTGCTATTAAAAATCTTAAAAGACATGTTCTTGACTGATGGGAATCAATGGTATGGCCAGGTTGGCAGCTTACAACGGGTTACCAATCCATTGTATCGGTAAACCGACATTAAAATGCAGCTATGGCAAGTCTGCATGGTCTTCGCAAGTTTCCTGTGTTGCAGGTACAAATGCTCCAACAGTGGCAGGATTACCAGCATGTAGGGAGCTCAAAATTGTGACTATGCCCAAAATCAACAATGGAAGAAAATATTAAAAATGAATGGAATCAGTCCATGACTTACAGCTGAAGCACCCAGACATCTTTGATTCTGTGGGGAGTTTCAAAAATGAGACTGTTTTGCGTTTAGGAGGCAAAGCAGCCAACGATCCACTACAGAAGTCATGGCGGTGAGTTTTTGTTGACGGTTGGCCTGATACAATACCGGTGGTTCAAGATAATCTATGATTCTTTTGGTTGTGTAGGGATGAGCTAGGTATCCCAGAAAGAGTAATATGCAAAGGAAGACAGATGCTGATTCCTGAATCCTTTGTCAAAATATATTATCACTAATGCAGCAGGGCTATATATGGCATTGAGCGGCCTGGCGAGGGAAGCTGTGAACTGACCTGGGACTAACTAAAGTATCGAGAGAGCTGTGAAGATGTGTGAGGTATACCAAGTGCATCAGTCAAACCAGCACAGGGAACCACTGCACTCTTAGGAGGTCCCATCGCACCCCTGGTTGAGGATTGCAATGGATCCGTTCACCATTTATGGTCACAATTTCCACTTAATCACAGATTATTTTTCAAAATTCCCAATCATCAGACAGTTGAGTGATACATTGAACACATCAAACATGATGAGTGCTGTGTTTATAGTCTTTTTGGTACACTGGAGGAGATTGTATCAGATGGTGGTCCACAATGTGCAGGCAAACTATTTCAGGATATGTGTGCCCCATGGGGAATAAGTCATGTAACACCCTCCCCACATAATCCTACATCCAGTGGTCCAGCCGGGATAATGATTCGCACAGTTAAATCGCTTGTTGTGAAGTGTAGGGAAACGTAGCAAGATCTCCAGATCTCCAAGACCTCCACATTACATTTACGGACAACACCATTGGACATAGGACTATCATCACCAGCCGAAATTATGTTCAAGAGGCAGATCTGAATGGCGCTTCCGAGTCATCTGTCCAGGTTTGCATCAGTGCAGGAAAGAGGCTAGAGAAGCAGGAGAAAATGAAATCTACACACAGTCAGCACACAGGTACAGAATTACCCATCTTACCTGTGGGGCAAATGGTTTGACTTATTCGCCCAACAGAAGGAACCTGGTTCCCTGAAGAGGTGTCTAATAATTGTAGCGAGCCAGGATCATACAAAGTCACAACAGCTAACAGAGCGACATGGAGGATGAACAGATGTCGACCATGGGAACTGTCCATCTTGAAGCATTCAATTTAGTTAATTTGTTTTGTAACAAAAAGACTTACATCTTATTCAATACTCCAATAGCGTTGAGAACACGTTCGGGGTGAGGTCTGAGAGTGAAATTGTGGAAGACCACTGTGAAGATAACCAACGCAGAGCTAATGTGCAGGATACCCATAGGCCTAAGTCAACAAGTCAATAACACCAGTGATGATTCTAGATCTAAGAAGAGTTTTACTATTATGAGGTCTGGGTGTTCACAGCATTCTGTTATGTTACGCGTTTCTGTTATATTATGTTATTCTTATCATGTAATGTTCTACTTAAGGAAAAAAGGGGATATTGTGATATTGCTTTAATGA
This sequence comes from Cetorhinus maximus, assembly GCF_964194155.1. Taxonomy (NCBI): domain Eukaryota; kingdom Metazoa; phylum Chordata; class Chondrichthyes; order Lamniformes; family Cetorhinidae; genus Cetorhinus; species Cetorhinus maximus. Next base: position 31,871,061 of record NC_135885.1, on the reverse strand, counting down.
AATATGTAATTAGCGGGTGTGCATCATCACTGCAGGAAGTGATATCATACAGCATGAGACTTAGCTGTAGTAGTTGTGTTGTTTCCTTAGTAAAATGTGCATGTAGAGCTCTCCTGTAACTTGTGTTTGGTATAAAACAAACTCAAAGTATTTGTACCATTCATCAGTGTGTGACTGGTAAGTTTGTGTGAAGAATCCAGTGTTACAACAACCTGGGTTTATGATCTGGTCTGAAAAATATTCTTTGAAATTTGAGCAGTAAACAGGTTCTTCCTGTGCTTTACCTCTCTGCTACCTTTGTTGATGGAGAACGATCAGGTCCTTCTTCAATTACTCAGCTTGCTTCTGATAATGCCATGGAGCTAGGTTGCTATATTAACCAAGGGCCTGAGACAGGAAATGGTTGCAGGTGTCCCACAAGGGCAACCTAGCAGGAAGAGAAGTTATGGCCAGAGGAGAATCCAAAAAAATAATTCATCACTTAATTTACTTCCCTTGTTGGAACCATAAGTAAAGGGTTCTGTTTTCCCACTGTGGTCATCATCCCAACTCTCCAAATTGCATGCCATTCCCGAAACTCCCTCCCTGCAACTTATTTGACAACTAGAATACAAAGCGTAAAATGGTATGGAATCAAATCAAACATCCAGGATACTCCTCTCCCGATATTTATTTTCACTATAGTTGCACTGATTATAGGATTTCCCTTTTGAGGAATAAGAATTCCTCTGCTTTGCATTGTGACATTGTAAACATTTTTCTAAAAGATTCTACTCAGTACTTCAAGTGAAATTGTAAATGTACTCTTCTAGGATATGCTTATAATCTCATGACAGTTTATGAATTCTTAACCTATATTTATTTTAGAATAAAGCTTGATAGCGCTAAGCTTTGCTTATGAGTAAAGCATTGAAATGCTTTCCATTCATTTCTATGGGACAAATGCCAGATATGATTAACCTGATTTTGTTTTTCGTAAAATGTTATAAAATACACAACATCCTCAGGGCACTTGAGTGGCCTTGTACTATTTTTGCTTTGTAACATTCTTCATTTATGCAGTTTATTGACTGAGAGATGCTCACAGATTGCCTGAATTATTATGATGAGTCCTAAATGTGAATGTGGGAAGTCCTTGGGCTGCTCAGTTCTGGCATCCATGCTACTGGCATCGGGTCCAGTTTTTACAAAAGAATTTCAGGGCCTTTATGTAGTTACATTGCTTTAACTATGGCTGAAGGGAATATGCCTGTCAATGAAGTGGAACTAATAAATAAATCTTAATCTGTCAATAGAAAAATACAAGCTATTTATCATCCTGTAGATGTTGCTAGAGCAAACTTCTGTATAACAGATTCAAAATAACAAACTAACGTATTGACATTATTTAGTAGTAACGAAAGTTTAAAAATCTTGCTTAGGTTGACTAAGTTTTAAATTGCTCAGAAGTGGGAGTGTTATATTAAAAACTGCATGGATTCTATTGTACTTACTGTAAACCTGTACTTCAAAAGCTTAACATGATTTACAGCCAAGTTTTCCTCCACCCAAGAGGCTTGATCCCACAGGCAAAGTTTATTGAAGCAGAGGCTTCATGATCAGATGGGCACATCCCATCTGCTAATATTTCTGCATGCAATGACCTGCCTAGTGACTTATCCGTAACTGACAGTTTCCTTTTGTGAATTAAAGTAGGAGCTCTATTCATCAGTAACACTCTCGGTGCTGAATTAGATGGTTACAATTCCAAAACCTTAGTTCAGGACTTGAGCATATAACCTGGCTGATAGTTCAATGCAGCACTGAGAGCTATATTGCTGGAGATGTTAGGGACAATTTTCTGCTTCAATGTCTGGGTGGATAGCCCAGAATGTATCTGATTCTTGATATGACACAGCAGTTGGTAAAGGCTGAGTTGTTAAAATCCGAGAGGGAAACTTGAACAACTGTCATAACCTATATTTTCAATTGGTATGTCTGAGAGGCAGTTCTGAATTCAGGATTAAAACCATCGAGCCTCGAAAGGTTTTTTTATATATAAAACCAAATTAAACATTTATTAATTTAACAACAAACTAAACACATATACGTGTCTACAAATTACTACCATAATAACTTTTGAACAATGCCCAAATTAATCACTTCCAGGTAAATCTTCACCAAGGCAACAGTAACCCATAGACTTTAAACAGACACCAGGCAAAGACATTTGACCTTACAAATTCAAAATTAGGTTCTTTTCAATTTGTTTCCTTTGCAGACACAGTTGTAGGCTTACAGGCTGGTTAGATCTTAAACACCTCTGACTTACATGCACAAACTCCTTTCTGTTTATACCTAGCTTCCCCTTTGAATGTAAATTTTCCATTGTATCCTAGGATTTTAATGTCACATCTTCTAACAATAACATTGTTATCCCACTAATTTTATTAGTAATAGAAACAAATTGCCTGGTGCCTCCCATCTAGGTGCAAGATTTTATTCCCACTCTTTATTCAACAAATGCAAATGTACCCCCTTGACACCTTCTACCCTCCTTATGTTTATCTAATTAACATCTCAAAACTACTATACATCAAAGTACCCAGGCTAGCTGGCTTTAAGACACACACAAACACAGACACTACTAAACTCCATTTTAAAAATAATTTTCAATAACATTATAGACATTAATATCTCTTCATGACAATTCTACAATGTGGGTGATCTGCTTTGTTCAGTTACTACCGAGGTGGCAAATTCAATAATTACCCCCAATGCCTTTCAGATGAGATGGTAAACTGCGGATCCATCTGCTTATTCAGGTGAATGTAAGGATTCCTTGTGGAATCAAATGAAGAGGAATGGACTATTCCTTAATGAAAACAAAAACAGAATTACCTGGAAAAACTCAGCAGGTCTGGCAGCATCGGCGGAGAAGAAATCAGCTAACTGATTTCTTCTCCGCCGATGCTGTCAGACCTGCTGAGTTTTTCCAGGTAATTCTGTTTTTGTTTTGGATTTCCAGCATCCGCAGTAGCTTTTAGCTTTTTGTTTTTATTCCTCAATGAATACCGTCAAAAATAGATTAGCCAACCATTTATCTCATTTGCTCTTTGAGGGGTCTTGTCATGCACAAGTTGGCAGCAAATGACTACACTACAGAAATAATTAATTTGCTATGAAGTGCTTTGTGTGATATTGATAATGTGAATAAGGTGCTTTATAAACTAAAATTTGTTCTTTTTTGCTGTGCGGATTTGAAAAAAAGGCAATGATGATTCAATATTATTGGCTCCTTTCAACAATCTTATTTAAAATTTGTTTTAACTTCTCTTTTCCTGAGGGATGGGGGAATTGGCTGACTCCAGCTAGGGATTGGTTCCACAGTTGCTAGCATGAATCCCAAGTGTACCAAAGTGGCCAATTTTTATGTATGAGTAATGATCAGAAGGCTATGTGATTCTGTTGCGGCCTGATGGACACACACAGGAACCTTTTCAGCTGGGGGGTCTGGGGACAGGGAGTCAATGAATAACAATCTAAAACTCTAGATGACTTTCTCCTTCCTAGCCAAAGAGCACTCAAGCCAATTATAGCAACCCCACTGTTATCAATTGACAGTGTAGACTGGACATCAAACCCAGAAGGGTCGACTCTAGCAAATTCCAACAGTGCTTCTCACTATGCCTTTGGGTGAGGCTCAAATCTGATTTGTTTTTCACTACTTGGTTTTAGCTGTCGTGTTTTTCTTTCAATAGGATGTGGGTGTCATTGGCAAGGCCATCATTTGCTGCCAATCCCTAATTGCCCTTGAATTGAGTGATTTGTCACACCATTTCAGAGGGCAGTTAAGAGTCAGCCACATTGCTATGGGCTGGAGTCATATGTAGCCCAGACCAGGTAAGGATAGCAGACCAAGTAAGTGAGCCAGTTGGGTTTTAATGACAATCAATGGTAGTTTCATAGTAACCATCACTCAGTAATCACTGAGACTAACTTTTCAACTTCAGATTTATTAATTGCATTTAAATTTCACCAGCTGCTATGGGATTTGAACCCTTATCCCCAGGATATTAGTCTGGGCCTCGGGATCGCTAGTCCATTGATGTTAACACTACACCACCATCTCCTCGTAATATAAGGTGGATCGCTATTTTGACCATAAGTTAATATCAAGTATGCAAAAATTGTGGAAATTATCTAATAGTTTGTTGGAGGAACAAGAAAAAGGGACTAAACATCTATATTAATGTTCCAATGTAAATAACATTTTGAAAGTTGAAAAAATATTAAATCATCGGATCGCCCCTCGCACTGAAAACACAATAAATGGACTTCTGTGGCTTCACTGGAATTTTTATTGACCACAGCTTCCAACATTGAGAGACGTTAAATCCAACAAAGGGACCACAAAACTGTTATTTTTCCATTAACCCCTGAGTAAAAAATATGGATGTAAACATCTCTATCTGGGAGGGGGGTAATAATCAAGTTGGCTATTAAAAATAGCTGTAATTCTGTTTTTAGAAATTGTTGGGTGAGTTGGCACAATGCAAGGGGAATTGAATAGGGTTAATATTCTCAACTGATTACATTAGAATGTATTGATGGAACCCTGTATACAGCTGGCACCTCACCTCAAACACTATAAGAAGGGAATAGTATTGATCCACCCAAAAACCCTATCTTGTTGGTGGCACTCTTTCCTATCTAAGACTTAACTGCCCTGTTCTTATTAAAGAGACATGGCTCGTACCTGTAGCAGTAAGATCTATTTATGTTAAACCGTAGGAGATTACAGAGTGATTATCTCTTTAAATAATTTTGTTCTTTTAGGAAATGATTTTATATTTGAAATAATACCAAGTACGAGTTCAGTTTCGGCCATGGCTCTGGCATCAGAGATAGCCTTTGTATTATAACAGATGTTATTCCATTTTTGTGTGATTTGCAAAACAAATCAACACTCATTCATGTGTAATGCAATTTATTACCGTGGAAAGGTCCCCCCATGCCTGAATTACCATTACGTCAGTGAGAAAACACGCCGACCCAGAACACATCTGGACAAGCATGACGTGCAGAAGTTGAGACTTACCTTAGCGCCTTGCTCAGATCGTGGACATCGAGGAGAAGATGATGCCGGAGCCCTACAGCTACTGGACCCTTGAGAAACACATGCATTGCATGCTGGGTGGATCTATATGCACATGGCTCTGCTGCAAACAGCTCTCAGAAGGTGGGCCATTTCCATTGATGCTTCAGGCCTACTTTGGAACATCATGGTCTTGGCCATGAGCTTGCACCATCTTCCATGGTCTCTGTTGATGCGTCAGACCTGCTTCGGAACATCACCGTCTTGGCCATAGGCTGCCACGGTTGGCCGCGAAGGGGGTCAGGGGGAGAAGGGGGTCTAGGTGTGAGTGGGAGAGGAAAGTGTACTGGGGTGGGGGGGGTGGTGAGGTTGGGAGGGTGGGGGAAAAGGTGTAGGGGGGGCTGCTGTGGTGAGGTTGGGAGGGGGTTGAAAGTGTCTGGGGGAAGGAAGAGTATGAGGGGGCAGGAGGGTGTAACAGGGGAGAATGCTGCCAAGTGGAGAGATAGGTGTAAGGGGCGGGGGAGAAGGAAGGTATAAGGGAGGGAGTTCAGAGATGGGAAGGTGTCTTGGAGGAGGGAGTTCGGAGAAGGGAAGGTGTCCGGGGGTAGGAATTTCGGAGATGGGAAGGTCCTGGGCAGTGTGGCTGCTGGTTAAATATGGCGAGGTAATGGCATGGTGGGAAAATTGGACGCCGGCTGCCAGCGACCCGGTGTGTTTCCCGTGAACGCATTATTGATGAGGTCGGATGCTTTGGGAAAGGGACAATACAGCGTGTGGCGGGTAAAACGTATTTTTTCACGCCCGCTACCACACTTAGTACAGATCTGAGATGATTCCATGGATTTGAAATTGTGTCCTCTTATTCTATTAGCACAGGCACAGTGCAGGTGGAGCAGAAAAATCATGAATTTCATTGCTGCATTGCTTGTGTGCCAGCAATGATTTCTCCATTGTATTTTCTGGGGGTAGGAGGGAGGAAGAGAGCAGGGAGAGCAAAAGGTTTGTGCTACTCCATGCTGCCTGCCTTGTTAACATATGTATTAGAGGTGTTCTGTGAGAGTGTCCAGACTTCTTAAGAAATAGCAGTTTGGTTCATTCACACTCTGCTAATGTAGCGCACCAAAAAAAGTGTTGTAGGGAGCAAGAAATAGAACAGAGAGGGGATGTTCCACCTTGACCCATCCATTTATGGCCAGGATATATGTGAATGAAGAAATACATCACCTGACCTATTCCCATTATTTACCACACAGCTGTACTGGGTGCAAGGGTTGTCTGTTGATGCCTGACCCATTTTTCTGGCAGTTCCACAACCACCACCAGTGGCATTCTCTGGCATGCCTTTGAGACTGGGATAGACAGCGACAGGTCCCTGAGGCAGTGGTAGATTGCTGGGCTGGGGTACTGTGGCAGGCTGCTGAGCAAAACCCTGCTCCATTGGAGACCACGGAGCCCACCAAAGCTATTAGCTCAACCATAAGCAGGGGAAAAAAGGCCTTTTTATGAGGAAACACGTTTGAAGGATGGAAGATGTAAAGAAAATGCAAAGCCCAACTTAATCATTCAAATCTGCATTTAAATCCTATGATTGCTCATCCAAAATGAGGAGCAGTAATTTCTAACGTTGGAAAGTAGTCAAAGTGTTGTGTGGTACAGCCATGTGGGTATGGGTGTTAACAAAATACCGATGTCTATTAGTTTTACTAAATAACAGAACTCTGCACAACAGAAAACATATTTAGTAAGCCATTTTCTCAGTATAGAAAGGGGAATTAAAATAACAGCTAATAACTAACCCAAGAATTTAAAGTCTTTTCATTACATCTACCTACTAAAGAGAAAGAATGTTGAACTGTCTGCTCAAATTTGCTTCAACATCAAAGAATATTTGAAGGACGGGATTGGCTTTTACCTCCAGAACCCCAGTTCGCAATGAAGCCAAACTGATGTATTGAAAGGTACTTTCTGCCTTTTGTAAAAGCCATAAGTGAGTAACGTTAAAGAGTCTCAATCTTATTTTCAGTGGGCAAAAGTTCACAACAGAATCGATTTATCATTTAGCATTAATTTAGCATTCTTATTCAAGCAGGCCACAAAGATGCCTGGAATAGAAAATGAAAATGTTACTGTGGTTCTAATCCTGAAATTTACACTTGGGTTCAGGCCAAAGCCAAGCACATAATCCAGGCTGACATTTCAACACGTTCTGAAGTATAACTAAAGTCTCATCTTCAAGTTTAGGTTTCCTTGGTGTTTTGGCCAACAATTGTCCCTTAACCAACGCCATCAAAACAACCTAACTGGTCATTCATCTCATTGTTGTATGTGGGATATTGTCATGTGTAAATTAGTTGTCATATTTGTCAACAGAATGTCAGCTACAGCTCAGTCATAGTATTCTTGCCTCTAAGATAAAAGCAAAAAACTGTGGATGCTGGAAATCCAAAACAAAAATAAAAATACCTGGAAAAACTCAGCAGGTCTGACAGCATCTGCGGAGAGGAACACAGTTAACGTTTCGAGTCCGCATGACTCTTCAACAGAACTAAGGAAAAATAGAAAAGAGGTGAAATATAAGCTGGTTTAAGAGGGGGTGGGACAGGTAGAGCTGGATAGAGGGCCAGTGATAGGTGGAGATAGCCAAAAGATGTCACAGACAAAGGGACAAAGAGGTGTTGAAGGTGGTGATATTATCTAAGGAATGTGATAATAGGTGACATTAAGGGTGGAAAGCAGGACGAGCAAGGTACAGATAGCCCTAGTGGGGGTGGGGTGGGGGGAAGGGATCGAAATAGGCTAAAAGGTAGCCTTTTAAAGGTAGATAAAAGATAAAACAATGGATAGAAATACATTTAAAAATAATGGAAATAGGTGGGAAAAGAAAAATCTATATAAATTATTGGAAAAAAGGGGGATCGGAAAGGGGATGGGGATGGAGGAGAGAGTTCATGATCTAAAATTGTTGAACTCAGTATTCAGTCCGGAAGGCTGTAAAGTGCCTAGTCGGAAGATGAGGTGCTGTTCCTCCAGTTTGCGTTGAGCTTCACTGCACTCTTGCCTCTAAGTTGGAAGGTGGTGGGTTCATGTCTCACTCCAGAGACTTAAGCACAAAAGTCTAGACTAACACTCCAGTACAGTACTGCGGGAGCACTGCACAGTCATGAGTGCTGTCTTCTGGATAAGACGCGAAATCAAGGATCAGTCTCGCCTCTCAAGTGGATATAAATAATCCTATGGCACTACTTTAAAGAAGAGCAAGGCTGATATTTATCCCTTAACCAACATCAAAAACAGATGATCCAGTCATTGTCACTGTTTTTGAGAGCTAATTGGCTGCCACATTCCCTACACCAGTGACTACACTTCAAAAGTACATCATTGGCTGTAAAGTGCTTTGAGAAGTCCTGAAGCTGTGAAAGGCATTATAAAAATCCAAGTCATTCTTTCTTTACATAAAAAAAGTGACTGCATTTCAAAAGTAATTTCAATGGCCATGAAATATTTTGGATGTCATAAGGACACAAAAGGTGTTCTATAAATGCTACACTGTCTTCTTTTTCTCATGTCCCTGGTCAGTTATAATAACATTAGTGTGCACTTTAATAGTTACATCAGTAATTATACCGCACCTCATCGCCAGAACTTTCCAACAAGCACCAAGACGTAGCTTGGCTGGTGGTGAGAAAGGCCCTCCCCGTCAGATCCTTCCTACACGCCAGGAGTCTCACCCCCTCTGCACGATGCCCTCGAGGTGGCTGTGGTGGGGAAGAGACCGTTGTTCACCTCCTTGTGGATTGTGCCTTTGCAAAGAAAGTCTGGAGAGAGATGCAGTGGTTGCTGTCGAGGTTCATCCCGAGCAGTTCTGTGACACAGGACTCTGTGCTCTACGGGCTGTTCCCAGGGACACACACCGAGACAAACATCGACTGCAGCTGGAGGATCATCAACTCGGTGAAAGACGCGCTTTGGTCTGCCCGAAACTTGTTGGTCTTCCAGCACAAAGAGTTGTCCCCGACCGATTGCTGCGGACTGGCACAATCCAAAGTCTAGGACTACGTGCTGAGGGACGCACTAAAGCTTGGGGCAGCTGCCGCAAAGGCGCAATGGGGAAGGGTCGCTGTCTAAGACCTTTCTACCACAGCGCACCGAGAGACTCGGAACTGTTTAGAGCCCCTCGGGCTGTACAGATCAAAATGAAAGGCTGTAAATGATTGTAATATTGTTTGTACTGATGCACCTGGTGATACATTTTGTAAAAGTTTAACCTGGATTGTACCCTTGTAATGTTGTTTTTGAAATTGTTTTAAATGTGATTGAAGATATTTTATGAATAAAGTATATTTTTACAAAAAAAAAAAAAAAATCAGTAATTATACCGCACCTCAGCTCCTACAGGCAATGGTCACGATGGTGGTCCCATGGGCCATCGATCTGGTCGGGCGGAAATGACTCTCGTTCCTCCGGCCTGGGTATTCTGCTGCGGGGAGGCAACTTCACCGTCTCCGAGGTTAAGGAGGTGGTGGGCGGGCGACTCCTCGTAGCAGACGTAATGTACAAGAACGCTCCACTCCGGTTAATTAACGTGTATGGCCCGGCACAAGGGGCTGAGCGGCTGGAGGTTTTTCAGCAGCTCCCACTGCTGCTGGCGACCTCCAGGCTGGTCATTCTGGGCGGTGACTTCAACTGCATCATCGATGCGGCTGGACGATCCAGCAGGGCCGGCAGCAGATTGGACGCTACGTCCAGATCCCTGATGGAAACAGTTAAGGATGCCAAGCTGCACGACGTCTTCAGCAACCCTGCAGACGGAGCGCAGCGTAGATACACCTGGTCGCGGCCAGACGGGTCCATTCGTTCCAGGATAGACTTCCTGTTTGTGTCCCGTGCATTCACAGTCAGATCCACCGACGTCAAGCCGGTGTTCTTCTCTGACCACTGCCTCCTACTGGCGGACTGCCACTTGGAGAAGGACCTGAGGGTGGGCAGGGGGACATGGAAGCTAAATGTGCAACTGCTGACCCCAGAGAACATTGAGGAGCTCAAGAGGGATTACAAAGGTTGGAGAACCGTGAAACCCCTCTTTGAGTCCCTGACACACTGGTGGGAAGCGATCAAGGGAAACATCAAGAGGTTTTTCATCCTCAAAGGCACCCAGAAAGCTAGAAAGGAACAGAGGGAAATGTCCCGACTCCAGAAAAACATGCAGAATCTGCTCCGGCTGCAGTCGATGGGGGTCGATGTCAAGGAGGAGCTCCAAGAGGTGAAGAGCCAGCAAGCCTCGCACTTTGCCTCGGAGGCCTCCAAGATCATCTTCCATTCCAGAGTCCGCTCCGTGGAGCAGGATGAGACGTGCTCACGTTTCTTCTTCCAAAAGGTACACAGAGAGAGCTCTGTGATCAGCAGCCTGAAGGAAGAAGACGGCTCAGTAAAGTCATCACGGTCCGACATTTTGAGGATCAGCAAATCCTTTTATGCCGGATTGTATGACGTGAAGCCCACGGACAGCACGGCCTCCCAGTCCTTCCTGTCCTCTATCACGGAGGTCTTAGACGACAGTACGCGGGAGAGCCTGGACAAACCGCTAACTCCTGATGAACTGACTAAGGCCCTTGAGTCCTTCGAGAAGAGTAAAACTCCCGGAAGCGACGGCTTGCCGGCGGAGTTGTATTCGGCTCTGTGGGACTTGATCGGCCCAGACCTGCTAGGAGTGTACGAGAGTTTGCTCCTGGCCGGTAGTATGTCAGAATCCATGAGGAAAGGCATCATCACCCTCATCTACAAGCACAAGGGGGAAATGGAGGAAATTAGAAATTGGCGACCCATTTCACTGTTGAATGTGGACTATAAGATTCTGTCCAAGGTCATCGCCAATCGGGTCAAATCCGCTCTGGAATTGGTGATTCACCCTGACCAGACCTGCTCTGTGCCAGGCAGGAAGATCTCTGACAGCCTGGCGCTGCTCAGGGATACGATTGCCTATGTACAGGACAGGGGTGTGGATACCTGCCTCATCAGCTTGGATCAGGAGAAGGCCTTTGACAGAATATCGCACACCTACATAGTGGATGTGCTCTCCAACATGGGGTTTGGGGAGGGAATTCGAAATTGGATCCAACTGCTCTACACTAACATCAGTAGCGCAGTCTCAATCAATAGGTGGGAAACAGATAGCTTTCCGATTAAATCTGGAGTCAGGCAGGGCTGTCCTCTCTCGCCTGTTCTTTTTGTGTGTTGCATAGAACCCTTTGCCGAGTCCATCAGGAAGGATCCGGGCATAAGAGGAGTGACGATCCCAGGCAGTGGAGGCACTCAGGTAAAAGCCTCCCTGTACATGGACGACGTCGCCGTCTTCTGCTCGGATCCGCTGTCGGTGCGCAGACTGATGCACATCTGCGACCAGTTCGAACTGGCCTCGGGAGCCAAGGTAAATTGTGGGAAGAGCGAGGCCATGTTCTTCGGGAACTGGGCTGACCGATCCTTTGTCCCCTTCACTGTCAGGGCTGACGGCCTGAAGGTGCTGGGGATATGGTTCGGAGGGACCAGGGCATGCGTTAGAAACTGGAAGGAGCGAGTGGCTATGGTGAAAAGGAAACTGGGCATGTGGGAGCGACGCTCCCTCTCCATTGCGGGTAAGAACCTGGTCATCAGGTGTGAGGCTCTCTCGCTGTTGCTGTACGTGGCGCAGGTCTGGCCCATTCCAGACTCCTGCGCGATGGCGATCACTCGAGCCACCTTCCGCTTTATCTGGAGGTCGAAAATGGATCGTGTCCGCAGGGACGCGATGTACAAGCCTCTAGATAAAGGGGGAAAAAACGTGCCCAACATCGCCCTCATACTGATGGCCACCTTTGTGTGTGGCTGCATCAAGCGGTGCGTAGACCCTCAGTACGCAAACACCAAGTGTCACTACGTGCTGAGGTTCTACCTGTCCCCGGTGTTGCAAAGGATGGGTCTGGCCACGCTGCCGCGGAACGCTCCAAGTAGTTGGACCGTGCCGTACCACCTGTCCCTCGTGGAAAAATTTATGCAGAAAAACACCTTTGACCACAAGTCCATCAGGCAGTGGTCAGTACGTAACGTCCTAGAGGCCCTGAGGGAAAAGGAGAGGGTGGACCCTGTGGGATGGTTCCCCGAGCAGACTGTCAAAGTCATTTGGCAGAATGCCTCATCGCCAGAACTTTCCAACAAGCACCAAGACATAGCTTGGCTGGTGGTGAGAAAGGCCCTCCCCGTCAGATCCTTCCTACACGCCAGGAGTCTCACCCCCTCTGCACGCTGCCCTCGAGGTGGCTGTGGTGGGGAAGAGACCGTTGTTCACCTCCTTGTGGACTGTGCCTTTGCAAAGAAAGTCTGGAGAGAGATGCAGTGGTTGCTGTCGAGGTTCATCCCGAGCAGTTCTGTGACACAGGACTCTGTGCTCTACGGGCTGTTCCCAGGGACACACATCGAGACAAACATCAACTGCAGCTGGAGGATCATCAACTCGGTGAAAGACGCGCTTTGGTCTGCCCGAAACTTGTTGGTCTTCCAGCACAAAGAGTTGTCCCCGACCGATTGTTGCGGACTGGCACAATCCAAAGTCCAGGACTACGTGCTGAGGGACGCACTAAAGCTTGGGGCAGCTGCCGCAAAGGCGCAATGGGGAAAGGTCGCTGTCTAAGACCTTTCTGCCACAGCGCACCGAGAGACTGGGAACTGTTTAGAGCCCCTCGGGCTGTACAGCTCAAAATGAAAGGCTGTAAATGATTGTAATATTGTTTGTACTGATGCACCTGGTGATACATTTTGTAAAAGTTTAACCTGGATTGTACCCTTGTAATGGTGTTTTTGAAATGGTTTGGAATGTGATTGAAGATATTTTATGAATAAAGTATATTTTTGCAAAAAAAAAATCAGTAATTATATGATTGAAATGGTCATTTCACAGGGTCAAAAATAATTACTCATTTTAATTATTAGGTTATTGGTGCAGTGAAGTTCCAGGCATAATGGTTCAACATTTGTTTCTGGTTTCAAAACTTTCACCTCCTATACTATGAAATAAACACTAATATTACCATAATAAAGCAACTGAAATATCAAAAGCAGCTTTAATTTGGAATATTACACATACAAAGATGAATACTCAAATGTAATGTTCACATTTTTTATAATTACCGCTTCTACAAGTTTCTCTTTCCCTTTCTATATCTTGCCTTCTACCTTATCTTGGCACTAAAGGCCCAGATTCTGCGGCTCCAACAGTGGTGAACATGAGCCGGAACAACACTGACTCCCAGCGATTGCAGATATGCTGAAAATCAGAAGTTGCAGTGCACTTCAATGGGCTGCAGAGGAGCATTCAATGTGGTTCTTGGGAAAATGTAACTTACAAAACTTAAAAGTGAAAACGAACACATTTGGTTTTAAACCCGCCAAAAAATCTAACTGGAATTTATTTATTTGGCAAAAACAAATCAAATTCACAACTTTCTTGCATTCTCTTCCTCCACCTCTCTCACTCCCCTCGACGCGCTCAAAAGAAGCTTCTGTGATGCGAAGTGTCCATGTCAAAGCTCAGGCCACAGTTTAGTAGTTTACATGCCATCTGTTTCAGATTTGTCCACAGAATTAAAATTAACTTAACACTTGAAATTATAAACAAAAAAATATTCAAAATCATTTTGCCTTAAATGTTTTGTAAGACGCGATCAATTGCCATCCATTTTAGGACTTCTTTTGATACTAATTTAGCGTTTAGAAAAGATAATAGCTGCATATGTCCCTGTTAGTATTCCGATGCCTCACTAACTGGCTGGAAAGTTTGATGGGTGGGTCAAGCCAACAACCTACACACTTCCACTTAACTTGCTGTCAAGCTCGTTGAAGAGTTTATTAAGAGGCTGGAGAGGGATAGATACAAATTTTCAATGTCATTAATGGAGAGAGCGAATGGTCTGGGGCATGTTAGTGCACAGCTGTCAGGAACTCAACAGGCGGGCCATTATTCATTGTGGCTACTGATGAAAATTCATGTATGAAAAGGCCAGTTAAAGTGAGCTTCCCATGCAGCAGTGGCACAAAGTAGCCATCGCTTGAACAGGTGAGTGGCTTGAGTACTTGAGGAGTGAGCGTTTGGACACTCCTGTGGACCATATGAGGCTGATGGCCCTCTGCTCTCCTGCCTGCTCCATTCCTAAGGCGACGGCAAGCCCAATAATGGCTGCCATTTGTTTTTTCAGAGTCACTGTCGTGAGGTCCCTCCTCCCAGGCTTCTCTCCTGGGACCACTGATTGGGCACCAAACCCGTCTCCGGGCCCACTGGGGCCTTTGCCTTTAAAAATCCCATTGCTGCACTGACAGTGAGGTTGCGTGGGGTTGGGACGTGGAAACGATCCTGCCATCAGGTCCCCGAGCCTGCATTGAAAATCCAGCCCATGGAGTTGAGGTACAGATCAGCCATGCTTTATTGGGATGGTGAAGGGGCTTAATGACCTATTCCAGTCCCTATAGAAGCATGAAGTAGCAAGACCAATTTGGCTCACTAATTAAGTTGTGACAGTCATTAGGCCTTAAGAAAAAGGGCAAGAAATTTTAAAATGTTCAGGAAAAGAGATATGGACATCTATAAAGATGGGCTGAGGAATACCAAAACTGATGTGCGCTGCAAAGAGGGATCATGAGGAAAATGTTCAGTGATATTTTATGTCCTGTCCCATGGTGAGCCTGGAGGCAGGGAGGCATATAATTAAGCCAGATGCTGGCGGGCGGAGAGCCCCTCGCCTTCCTGCCTCCACCCCGATTAAGTCCCTGTGGACAGCCTTCCTGCCCCACTGCCAGTTGAGGCTCTTGAGGAGCAGATTAAGTACCTGATGGAGTGAGTGTTTGGGCACTTGTTTGGACTGCGAGGCTGCTGGGCCTCTGCCCATTGGGCAACAGCAGGCCCAGTCATGGCTGCTGTCTGAAACATAGAAAGTAGGAGCAGGAATAGGTCATTTGGCCCTTCGAGCCTGCTCCACCATTCAATATGATCATGGCTGATCCTCTATCTCAACACCATACTCCCGCGCTCTCCCCATACCCCTTGACACCTTTGGAGTCCAGAAATCTCTCTATTTCTTTCTTAAATGTATTCAGTGACTTGGACTCCACAGCCTTCTGTGGTAGAGAATTCCACAGGTTCACCACCCTCTGAGTGAATAAGTTTCTCAGTCCTGAATGGTCTACCCCGTTTCCCGAGACTGTGACCCCTTGTTCTAGACCCCTCAGCCAGAGGAAACATCATCCCTGCATCCAGTCTGTTCAGCCCTGTCAGAGTTTTATATGTTTCAATGAGATTCTCTCTCATACTTCTAAACTCCAATGAATACAGTCCTAGTCAATCCAATCACTCCTCATAAGACAATCCTGCCATCCCAGGAATCAGTCTGGTGAACCTTCGCTGAACTCTCTCAATCGTAAGTATATCCTTTCTTGAGTAAGGAGACCAAAATTGCACACAATACTCCAGCTGTGGTCTCACCAAGACCCTATACAGATGCAGTAAAATATCCTTGCTCCTGTACTCAAGTCCTTTCACAATGAAACCAACATACTATTTGCCTTCTTAACTGCTTGCTGCACCTTCATGTTTGCTTTCAATGATTGGTGCATCAGGACATCCAGGTCCCTTTGTACATCAACATTTACCAATCTATCACCATTTAAATAATAATATGCCATTCTGTTTTTCCTACCAAAGTGGATAACTTCACATTTATCCATGTTATACTGCATCTGACATGTATTTGCCACTCACTCAACCTGTCTAAATTGACTTGAAGCCTCTTAACACCCTCCTTATCAGTCACATTCCCACCAAATTTTTTGCCTTCAGAAAACTGGAAAATATTACATTTGGTTCCCTCATCCAAATCATTGATATATATTGTGAATAGTTGGGGCACAAGCACTGATCCTTGCGGTACCCCACTAGTCATCGCCTGCCACTCCGAAAAAGACCCATTTATTCCTACTCTCTGTTTCCTGTCTGCTAAACAATTCTAAATCCATGCCAATATAATGGTCCCAATCCCATGTGCTTTAATTTTACACACTAACCTCTTATGTGGGACTTTATCAAAAGCTTTCTGAAAATCAAAGTACACCACATCCACTGGTTCTCCCTTATCTATCTTGCTAGTTACATAATCTGCCTATGAAAATTTCCCTCCAGAGCTAGTTCCTTTCTCCAGACAGCACCCAGCACCCAGCACCATTATTTGGGGCTGAACCCCCCTCTA
This sequence comes from Cetorhinus maximus, assembly GCF_964194155.1. NCBI lineage: Eukaryota > Metazoa > Chordata > Chondrichthyes > Lamniformes > Cetorhinidae > Cetorhinus > Cetorhinus maximus. The sequence continues at coordinate 31,854,723 of NC_135885.1, read as the reverse complement.
GCCCAGTTAGGGCCTTTACATTTAAAAATCACATTGCATCACTGCACAGCCACAGGGTCTGGACCAGGAAATAATCCGGGCATCAGTTTCCCAAATCTAAATTGAAAATCCAGCCCCAGGCTTTTAATTGCTCGATGTTTGTGGAGTAGGAAAGGTTAAACAAGTGTCATGTTTAGCTTCAGTGGGAGATTAGCCTTAGAAGCATGTTAGTCTTGAGGTACAATTAAATTTTTTGTCTATAATTAGTGCTTAATTAGATAATTAGTGTTTCCGTACACATATTTATAATATATATATATATTAAGGTAGAGATACAGATGGCAATGTGGAATGCAATGCATCACTCATCATAACTCCTTACTGTATCTAGGACAACATTGGAAAATTAAGTCATTGGAATAGAGATCTGAGCTTGCTTGATCCCAGTCTGTAGCATCAGGGAGAATAAAGGGAGTTTGTATCAAACGCTGCAGAATGTTGTCACCCTAGAGGCAGTGGTAGACAATTCAAACACAGTGTAAAGAGAGAGTGAGAGAGAGATAGAGCGCAGTACAATGAAACAAAATTCAAAACTGTAGGGTCTCTGAGTTATTGAAACTGTCCAATGAACACTTAGTATTGAACAAGGCCAAGGCGGACAGTGATAGAAAGAGAAGATGATGCAACATTGTGACATTATGGAAAAAGGGACTAATGGAGGGTGAGAGGCATATGCATTGACTTCCATGGATAACTACCGGGGGAGAATTTTCTCCCCGTTGGGCGGGCCAGTCAGGAGCGTTTGCAGGTGGGTGCGGAGCCGATCAGCTGCGTGCCGCCATTTTACGTGGGTGGGCTAATTAAGACCCGCCCAGCATGACACGTGCCCGGTAGCCTTCAACGCTACCTGTGCGGGTGGGGGGAGGAGGAGGAGTTGGGTCCTGTGCTTCTTCACGCATGCGTGTGAAAGAGCGCAGAAATCTCCCTGAGACATGGAGCTGCCTCAGGGAGATTAAGTTCAGTCTTAAAGTTTAAAATAAAGAGATTTAAAAATTATTTACACACGTCCCCTCACGTGACAGTGTCAAATGAGCTGGGACATGTTTATGAAATGTTTAAAAAATATTTATTAATTTAATAAACCCTTCATGAAACCTCATTCCGCCCGTGGATGGGGTTTCAAGAAAAATGCGAAGGCCGCCTGGGCTCTTCGCCTGCCCGCCAACTTTAAGATTGATGGGCAGCCCTGTCAAATTGGTTAATTAGTTTATTAATAGCCTTAACAGGCCTTTAACAGTTTGGCGAGCGCACAGCCGTCTCCGGTGTGCGCCCGCCGGACGAAAGATCGGAGTGACGTGCGGTGATGTTGGGACATCAGCGTGCGGGGCCCACCCCCGTATGTCGAACAGAAAATTCTGCCACTGATAATAAAACAAAATGGAAACTTAAAAAGGCGGCATAACAACAACATGCATTTATCTAGCACCTTTCAATGCAGTAAAATGTCTCAAGGTGCTTCACAGGAATGCTATCAAGAAGGATTTGATACTGAGCCATAAAAGGAAACATTGGGACAGATGACTAAAAGCTTAGTTAAAGAGGTAGCTTTTAAAAAAGCATCTTAAAAGAGAGAGAAGAAGAGAGATTTCTGAAGGGAATTCCAGAGTTTAGGGTTGAGGTAACTGAAGGCACAGCAGCCAATGGTGGGATGTTGAAAATTGAGGAGGTGCAAGAGGCCAGAATTAAAGCAGTGTAAAGGCCTTGGAGGGTTGTAGGGTCGAAGGAGGTTACAGAGGTAGGGAGGGAAAGGCCTGGGAAGGATTTGAAAGTGAGAATGATAATTTTAGAATTAAGATGTTGCAGACAAAAAGAACAAGGTTCCAATCATCTACAGCATTATCCTTCAGCTTCCTAAGTATAAAAATCATTCCTTTCCAAAGAAAACATATCGCAAAATCCATTCTATTTACTTCAGCAATATTATAATGTACATCAAATGACTTTATTACATGAATCATTATGTGATGTTGGCAATTCAAATTAATTCTGTTAAAGTTGCATTTCCATGTCCTAAATCATCAGGGAATTATTGGTGTGAGCTCATGTGCGTATGAAAATTGTTTGAAAGTAAACCCAGGCAATCTGCTAACAATATTATGTGTCAGGTTTAATTGATATCAAAAAATATTCAAAATTCAACCAAAGCATAAGTTTAATTTTATTTTTTCATTTATGGGATGTGGGCGTCGTTGGCTAGGCCAGCATTTATTGCCCATCCCTAATTTCCGTTGAGAAGGTGGTGGTGAGCTGCCTTTATGAGCCACTACAGCTCATGTGGTGTAGGTACACCCAAAGTGTTGTTAGGGAGGGAGCTCCAGGATTTTGACCCAGTCACAGTGAAGGAATGGCGATATATTTCCAAGTCAGGGTGGTGAGTGACTTGGAGGGGAACTTCCAGGTGGTGGGATTCCCATGTGTATGCTAACCACACGCTGTTGTAGGGATGAAATGAAACATTGTATACATTTACAGCTGTTTATGTTTTATATGATATAGTAAAGCATTGTAGGGAATTTGAGTTGTCTCCAATTGGATACAATGATACTTTATTTAAGACTTGTAAAAGCTGGCATATTACAGTGCATGAGTGATTGGTTAAAGAGGCAAACAGAAAGTATATCACCCACTTTGTCCTGAATGGAAGTGTGCCACTTGGTATTAAGCAACAGATTTGTTCCTTTGCTCCTGGATGTCTTGCCTCTTGCTTCAAAATACTTCTACACTAAACAGACTGAATGCAGACTAGGGACTGAATTTTATGGGGCCTGAAAAAATGAGATGGGAGGTGGGGGATGGGATGTGGTCGTGCGGTGGGTGTGCTGAAAAATTGGGGGAGGGATGTGGTCGTCCAGAACTCCAATGTTGTGACTGGTTCCTTATTTTACGAGCAGCAGAAAAGATAGAAGGCTGATTTGCTGAGGTTTAGAGTTAGCTCGTTCAGACAGTAATTAAGCTGAATTTGCAGGGAATGGAATGTGATTTTATGGGGCAATTTGCATTTAACGAACATCGCATGACAAACACGGCCTTTCAGATCCCTGGCCAGTTAAAGCAGGCAGCAAGGAGGCAAGGCCTCACTGCTGCCTCTGTAAGTCAAACGTAGAAACATAGAAACAGAAAATAGGAGCAGGAGTAGGCCATTTGGCCCTTCGAGCCTGCTCCGCCATTCATCATGATCATGGCTGATCATCCAACCCAATAGCATGTTCCCGCTTTCTCCCCAGATCCTTTGATTCCTTTCGCCCCAAGAGCTATATCTAACTCTTTCTTGAAAACATACAATTTTTTGGCCTCAACTACTTTCTGTGGTAACGAATTCCACAGGCTCACCACTCTCGGTGAAGAAATTTCTGCTCATCTTAGTCCTAAATTGTCTACCCCATATCCTCAGACTGTGACCCCTGGTTCTGGACTCCCCCACCATCGGGAACATCCTTCCTGCATCTACCCTGTTTAGTCCTGTTAGAATTTTATAGGTTTCTATGAGATTCCCCCTCATTCTTCTGAACTCCAGTGAATATAATCCTAACCGACTCAATCTCTCCTCATATGTCAGACCCGCCCTCCCAGGAATCAGTCCGGTAAACCTTCGCTGCACTCCCTCTATAGCAAGAACATCCTTCCTCAGATAAGGAGACCAAAACTGCACACCATATTCCAGGTGTGGTCTCACCAAGGCCCTGTATAATTGCAGCAAGACATTCCTGCCCCTGTACTCGAATCCTCTCACTATGAAGGCCAACATACCATTTGCCTTCTTTACCGCCTGCTGCACCTCCATGCTTACCTTCAGCGACTGGTGTATGAGGACACTCAGGGCTCGTTGCACATTCCCCTCTCTCAATTTATATCCATTCAGATAATAATCTGCCTTCCTGTTTTTGCTACCAAAGTGGATAACCTCACATTTATCCACATTATACTGCATCTGCCATGCATTTGCCCACTCACTCAGCTTGTCCAAATCACACTGAAGCATCTCTGCATTCTCCTCACAGCTCACCCTCCCACCCAGCTTTGTGTCATCTGCAAATTTGGAGATATTACATTTAATTCCCTCATCTAAATCATTAACATATATTGTGAATATCTGAGGTCCCAGCACCGATCCCTGCCATCCCCCACCAGTTACTGCCTGCCATTCAGAAGAAGATCAGTTTATTCCTACTCTTTGTTTCCTGTCTGCCAACCAGTTTTCTATCCATCTCAATACAATACCCCCAATCCCATGCACTTTAATTTTACACGCTAATCTCTTATGTGGAACTTTGTCGAAAGCCTTCTGAAAGTCCAAATAAACCACATCCACTGGCTCTCCCTCATCAACTCTACTAGTTACATAGTCGAAAAACTCTGGTAGATTTGTCAAGCATGATTTCCCTTTTGTAAATCCATGCTGACTCTGTCTGATTCTGCCACTGTTTTCCAAGTGCTCAGCTATTAAATCTTTTATAGTGGACTCTAGAATTTTCCCCACTACTGACATCAGGCTGACTGGTCTATAATTCCCTGTTTTCTCTCTGCCTCCCTTTTTAAATAGTGGGGTTACATTAGCTACCCTCCAATCTGTAGGAACTGTTCCAGAGTCTATAGAATCTTGGAAGCTGACCACCAATGCATCCACTATTTCTATGGCCACTTCCTTGAGTACTCTGGGATGTAGATTATCAGGCCCCGGGGATTTATTGGCCTTCAATCCCATAAATTTCCCAACCCCATTTCCCTACTAATGCTGATTTCTTTCAGTTCCTCCATCTCACTAAACCCTGTGTTCCCCAACATTTCTGGTATGTTATTTGTGTCCTCCTTTGTGAAGACAGAATTTAGTCGGTCAGCCATTTCTTTGTTCCCCGTTATAAATTCCCTGTTTCTGACTGTAAGGATCCTACATTTGTCTTCACCAATCTTTTTCTCTTCACATACCAATAGAAACTTTTACAGTCAGTTTTTATGTTTCCCGCAAGCTTACTCTCATACTCTATTTTCCCCTTCTTAATCAATCCCTTGGTCCTCCTTTGCTGAATTCTAAACTGCTCCCAATCCTCAGGTTTGTTGTTTTTTTTTAGCCAATTTGTATGCCTCTTCCTTGGATCTAATACTATCTCTAATTTCCCTTGTAAGCCATGGTTTGGCCACTTTTCCTGTTTTACTTTAGTGCCAGACAGGAATAAACAATTGTTCCAGTTCACCCATGCACTCTTTGAATGTTTGCCATTGCCTATCCACTGTCATCCCTTTAAGTAACATTTCCCAATCCATCATAGCCAACTCGCAGCTCATACCATCGTAGTTTCCTTTATTAAGATTCAGGACCCTAGTCTCAGAATCAACCACTTCACTCTCCATCTTGATGAAGAATTCTATCATATTATGGTCGCTCATACCCAAGGGGCCTCGCACAACTAGATTGCCAATTATTCCTTTCTCATTACACAATACCCAGTCCAGGATGGCCTGTTCTCTAGTTGGTTCCTCAATGTATTGGTCCAGAAAACCACCCCTTATACACTCCAGGAATTCCTCCGCTATGGTATTGTTACTAATTTGATTTGCCCAATCTATATGCAGATTAAAGTCACTCATAATTACAGATGTTCCTTTATTGCATGCATCTCTAATTTCCTGTTTAATGCCATTCCCAACATCACCACTACAGTTTGGGGGTCTATATACAACCCCCACTAACGTTTTTTGCCCCTTAGTGTTTCTCAGCTCTATCCATACAGATTCCACATCATCAGAGCTAATATCTTTCCTCACTATTGCGTTAATTTCCTCTTTAACCAGCAATGCAACTCCACCACCTTTTCCTTTTTGTCTGTCCTTCCTAAATACTGAATACCCCTGGATGTTTAGTTCCCATCCCTGCTCACCCTGCAGCCATAATCCTGACTATATCATACCTGTTTGCATCTATTTGTGTGGTTAATTCATCCACTTTATTGTGAATGTTCCTCATGTTAAGGCACAAAGCCTTAAGGCTTGTCTTTTTAACATTACTTGTCCCATTCCCACTATTTTTCACTGAGGCCCTGTTTGACTCTTGCCCTTGATTTCTCTGTCTATCACTTTTGTTATTCCCCTTTCTGTCTTTTGTTCTTGTCCTTGATTCCCCCTCCCCTGACTCCTTGCATAGTTTCCCATCCCCCTGCCATTTTAGTTTAAACCCTCCCCAACCACACTAGCAAATATTCCCCCAAGGACATCAGGCCCCGTCCTGCCCAGGTGTAACCCGTCCGGTTTGTACTGGTTCCACCTCCCTCAGAAATGGTCCCAATGTCCCAGGAATCTGAAACCCTCTCCTTCACACCACCTCTTCAGCCACGTATTCATCCGGTAAATCCTGCTATATCCTACTCTGACTAGCACATGGCACTGTTGGTAATCCTGAGATCACTACCTTTGAGGTCCTACTTTTCAACTTACTTCGTAACTCCTTATATTCTGCTTTTAGGACCTTATCCCTTTTTTTAACCTATGTCGTTTGTACCAATGTGTACCATGACCACTGGCTGTTCACCCTCCCCCTTCAGAATGTCCTGTAGCCGCTCTGAGACATCCTTGACCCTAGCATCAGGGAGGCAACATACCATCCTGAAGTCTCATTTGCAGCCACAGAAATGCCTATCTATTCCCTTACAATTGAATCCCCTATAGCTATTGCATTCCCACACTTTTTACTCCTCCCCTGTGGAGTAGAGCCAACTGTGGTGCAACAAATTTGGCTGTTGCTGCTTTCCCCTGAGAGGCCATTCCCCTCATCAGTATCCAAAGTGGTATATCTGTTTTGCAGGGGAATAGCCACAGGAGATTCCTGCACTGCCTGCCTAGTCCTCTTGCTCTTCCTGGTGGTCACCCATTCCCTTCTTGCCAGTGGGCTCTTAGCCTGCAGTGTGACCACCTCTCTATGCGTGCTATCTACGATACTCTCCGCCTCGCGGATGCTCCACAGTGTCCCAAGCCACCGCACTAGCTCCAAAACCCGGGCTTCCAGGAGTTGCAGCTGGAGGCACTTCCTGCACACATGCTATCCCTGGGCACTGGAAATGTTCTCGGCTTCCCACATAGAGCGGAAGGAGCACACCATGGCTTTGAGTTCTCCTGCCATGACTTACCCCTTTAAATTAAATTAAACCCTATGGAAGATACTTAATATCAAAAAATATCAATTACTCTAGGGCCCTTCTCCTCTGCTCCTCGTTGTTACATAATATAGCCCTTACAAGCGATGAACCACAAAATAAGACTTTAAAAACTATAAGCGATAAAAATAGTAAATACTTATCCAACCGTACTCACGGTACTCTAAGGATCACCTCGCTCCCTCCTCACTGAGCTCCCAAAGCAGCAGTCCAGTGCAGACTGTGATGCTGATGGCAGGACACTCTTCCCAGACTGCTTCACAGCGATGCTGACTGCAGGGCACTCTTCCCAGACTGCTTCACAGCGATGCTGACTGCAGGACACTCTTCCCAGACTGCCTCACAGCGATGCTGACTGCAGGGCACTCTTCCCAGACTACTTCACCATGATGCTGACTGCAGGACACTCTTCCCACTCTTCTAACCATTGGTTAGGAGGGAAATTTTGGGGAGCAGAGGGCCTAGCCAACCAAGGGTGAGAGGCTGCTAAGAGTGGGAGGTGCATTGGGTGTTGGGCCATCTATAGGAGTGGGAGTTGCTTAGGGTGATGGGTGACCTGCAAGGGATTAAGAGGAGTACTGGTGCATGTTGATAGGGGAGTAGCAAGGGGAAGCTTCCAGTGGTGGTCAACTCCAAAGATGGCACAAGAGATAGGGAGAGATAAACTGGCATGGGACTGATACACCCATCTTTCTGAACCCCTGTGTGGATGAGGAGTGACACAGAGGAAGGAGGACTAGGCCAGTGGCTCCACAGCAGCAACAGAAAGAGCAGCAAGATGGCCAGTCTCCAGTGTGCATGCCAGCGAAGCATGTAGGGCAGAGAGCCAATAGGCTGCTGTGTGAAGTAGGGATGATCCATTGCAGAGAATGTACCAGTCTGACCGCAACAATCTGCAGATGTCCAAGCGACAATGTCGTCAAAGCCTATGGCTAAGGGAGGCCATTACTGACCAATAGGTCATGCTGCACAATGAACTGAGAACCATGGACTGCAGTGACACCCAATGCCCCTGTCCCTGAACACCATGGCATTCAACTTTTACACATCTGGTTCTTTCCAGAGACTTGTTGGCAACATGTGTGGCATCTTGCCTGATTGGCCAAGGAGTGTCAAGCTGCCTGGTTTAAATTTCAAACAATGCTTGGCTGTTAACTGTCAGTCACCATCAATTGTTGCATTCTCCATGGCACCACCTCTACTAATCAGAGTCGACTTGCTAACCAATCAGCACTCTCTTCTCATAAAGTATAAATTGTTGTTTTCCCCTTATATCGGTATTCTTGCAAAGTGTCCTTATGAGTGCATGATGAAAAGCTTCCACATGTCACTTTTTTCAGCAATGCTCAACAGTAACTGTGACATAGATTTATTGACATTACTCTGTCAGGTCTTAACAATTATGTGCAACGATTAAACATTGTGTACTCCAAATGCATCCAGATGCTCTTCTTAAGCTACTTATGTGTGCTTCTAGGAGCTGTGACCCCTGAACTTGTAGCTGAGGTGTTGGCAGGCTGCTGATTAGGTTGCCTCTGGCCTGGGATGACTTTGGAGGTCGTCCTCTGGCTGCCTGAAGCTGGTGGGCCTGCACTGCTGAAGGCCTTCTGCACAGGTGCAGGACACTCCTCTGTCATTGTGGATACTGGAGCTGGGGTCACTAGCAGAGGGGCTGAGGAGTGAATGCCCATATTCGGAGCTCCTTCAGAATCTTGAGTATTTCAATGAGTCACCTCTTATTCTTCTAAACTCCAGAAAGTATAGGCCCAATTTACTTAGCGTCTCATCATAGGACAACCCCTACATCCCATGGATTAAATTAGTGAACCTTCGTTGTACTCCCTCCATCGTAAGTATATCCTTAAATATGGAGACCAACATTGTACACAGTATTCCGGGTGTGGTGTTACCACAATTGTACAATTGTAGCAAGAATTATTTGTTCTTGTACTCTAATCGTAATAAAGATTAACATGCCATTTTCTTTCCTAATTGCTGGCTGAGAGGTCTTATAATGTCCTTACCTTTGACCCAGAAGCTCAGGGTTCAAATCCCACTCCAGGAATCAGTGGTCAAGGAAGATGTGTTCATAATGTAGACAAACAGGTTGAGTTTCAACCTGTAGATCCTTCCAACAAACACCAATGACAGGCAGTAAGACCGGGAGAGATTCCTGGTCAGCCGTGTGATGAAAAGAGATTGGAGCCCCAACCATCACTATTCATAGCTCCAGGTAAAGGATGAATGTAAAATTGTATGTTGCCACAGCAACTTGGGTTCCTTGGGGTGGAGGGGGGGGTGGCGGTGGTCTGGGGGTGGGGGAGTGCAGTTGGCTAGATGGCTGATGTGGATCAGATTGATGCCAAAAGCACAGGGTTTGATCTATGTTCTGGCTGGGGCGGTTTGGGGACCTGCCCCTCTGCCCTACCCTTCATGGAGGTCCTGGTGCCAAGGGTCAGACCTACCTTCAGGCAGGGAACTCAAGAAGAAAAATTGCTTCCTGTATCTGCGTGCTAACTTTTTCTTCCTCACACGAGTACGCTCAAGTCTTTCTGAACAGCAGCATTTATAATTTCCATCCCTTTTAAAAAATATTTTGCTCTTCTATTCTTATGACCAAAGTTAATAAACTCACTTCCCCACATTCTACTCCATCTGCCACTTTGTTGCCCACTCAATTAACCCGTCTATATTACTTTGCAGCCTCTTTATCCTCATAGCTTACATTATCACCTAGCTTTGTAATGTCAGAAAACTTAGATACATTACTTTCTGTCTCTTCATCTAAGTCATTAATATGGATTGTAAATAGATGAGGTCCCCACACTGACCTTTGAGGCACTCCACTACTCACAGCCTACATGAAAGTGCCCCATTTATCCCTACTCTCTGTTTCCAATGCGTCAACCAATTCTCTATCCATACTAATATAATGCCCCAATTCCAGCCCTTATCTTGTGTGTTAACCTTTTGTGTGGCTCCTTATCGAATGCCTTTTGGAAATCCACATATGCTAATCTACTCATTTCTGACATCTAAGTGCATTGTTAAGATTTTCTTAGTAATTGCTTCCAGCATTTCCCTGATGACTGATGTCAGGCTAACTGGCCTATAGTTCCCTATTTTTCACTCCCTCCTTTCTTGAATAGTGTTGTGAAATTTGCTAACTTTCAATCTGCTGGGACCATTGCAGAATCTGTGAAACTGCAGCCAGCAAGGAATATAACATGAAGTTCCTTTCTGCCAAAAGGCCAGTTGACTATGAATGTGTGACAGGCTCCAGCAACTCACCCAGGTTATTGAGATGGGCCAGGCTGGCCTCAGACCTCCCCTGTCTGGATGCTTGTGCTCTTTTTGGGCTTTTTCCACTGATGCTGAATAGTTACAACATTCTCTGCTTTTATTTCAGATTTCCATCATCTGCTTAGTTATACTTTCGTGTTGCTATGGAAATCCCAGCTCCTTGAAGCTTGAACAGCTGTGTAGGATTTAAGAAAATCATGGAACCATCCAGCACAAAAGGAAGCCATTCAACCCACATGCCTGTGCTGGCTGTTTGAAAGAACTGCCTATTAGTCCTAACTGTAAGGCATTTTGATATTTTGGTGCATTTCTGTCATGCTGTAAGGCCTTCCTTTGTTTCTTTTTGAAATATGTATTATCCTTGTACTTGTGTCAAAATGTAACCAGTTGTGAGGTTGACCAAAGTTCTGAGCTCAGAACCAGCTGGTAGGAAGATGGAGTGCGGAGGACATCAGATGAAGATTTCTGACCGAAGGCATCAACACTGAGTATGTGGAACTTTTTTAAAAAAAGGCTGGACAAGAATATACACACGCACACAGACACAGACGTGCCAGGACATGCCAAGGAGGCAGTGACTAATGACCAGACACCTTGATTACAGAAACAATGGCCTCTTGGGTATGTGTGAATGGCTTTCTTCCTGCATTACCAAAATACAGGAATCACATTAATTGCTGACAGGTACCTGGAGACACCCCCTGCTGGGAGCAGGAAATGACCATGTGCAGGTTGTCTTTGCATGGCCAGGGTGTGATTGATAATCCAATCAGGTGACTCAATTTAAGACAATACCTTTTATGGGGAGAGACCAGGGTCAGAAAAGGGTATAAAGCCACAGCTCCCAAGCACATTGTTGCTGCAGCCAGGAAGCGTGACTTAATTAGTCAAGGGAAGTCATTTGGAAGAAGGAGGTAATTTGGTCATTCTGCCAAATGACCTCCAGGCCGGTCATTCTGGGCGGGGACTTCAACTGCATCATCGATGCGGCTGGACGATCCGGCAGGGCCGGAAGCAGATTGGACGCTACGTCCAGATCCCTGATGGAAACAGTTAAGGATGCCAAGCTGCACGACGTCTTCAGCAACTCTGCAGACGGAGCGCAGCGTAGATACACCTGGTCGCGGCCAGACGGGTCCATTCGTTCCAGGATAGACTTCCTGTTTGTGTCCCGTGCATTCACAGTCAGATCCACCGACGTCAAGCCGGTGTTCTTCTCTGACCACTGCCTCCTACTGGCGGACTGCCACTTGGAGGAAGACCTGAGGGTGGGCAGGGGGGCATGGAAGCTAAATGTGCAACTGCTGACCCCAGAGAACATTGAGGAGCTCAAGAGGGATTACAAAGGTTGGAGAACCGTGAAACCCCTCTTTGAGTCCCTGACACACTGGTGGGAAGTGATCAAGGGAAGCATCAAGAGGTTTTTCATCCGCAAAGGCACCCAGAAAGCTAGAAAGGAACAGAGGGAAATGTCCCGACTCCAGGAAAAGATGCAGAATCTGCTCCGGCTGCAGTCGATGGGGGTCGATGTCAAGGAGGAGCTCCAAGAGGTGAAGGGCCAGCAAGCCTCGCACTTTGCCTCGGAGGCCTCCAAGATCATCTTCCGTTCCAGAGTCCGCTCCGTGGAGCAGGATGAGACGTGCTCACGTTTCTTCTTCCAAAAGGTACACAGAGAGCGCTCTGTGATCAGCAGCCTGAAGGAAGAAGACGGCTCAGTAAAGTCATCACGGTCCGACATTCTGAGGATCAGCAAATCCTTTTATGCCGGACTGTATGACGTGAAGCCCACGGACAGCACGGCCTCCCAGTCCTTCCTGTCCTCTATCACGGAGGTCTTAGACCACAGTACGCGGGAGAGCCTAGACAAACCGCTAACTCCTGACGAACTGACTAAGGCCCTCGAGTCCTTCGAGAAGAGTAAAACCCCCGGAAGCGACGGCCTGCCGGCGGAGTTGTATTCGGCTCTGTGGGACTTGATCGGCCCAGACCTGCTAGAAGTGTACGAGAGTATGCTCCTGGCCGGCAGCATGTCAGAATCCATGAGGAAAGGCATCATCACCCTCATCTACAAGCACAAGGGGGAAAGGGAGGAAATTAGAAATTGGCGACCCATTTCACTGTTGAATGTGGACTATAAGATTCTGTCCAAGGTCATCGCCAACCGGGTCAAATCCGCTCTGGAATTGGTGATTCACCCCGACCAGACCTGCTCTGTGCCAGGCAGGAAGATCTCTGACAGCCTGGCGCTGCTCAGGGATACGATTGCCTATGTACAGGACAGGGGTGTGGATACCTGCCTCATCAGCTTGGATCAGGAGAAGGCCTTTGACAGAATATCGCACACCTACATGGGGGATGTGCTCTCCAAAATGGGCTTTGGGGAGGGAATTCGAAATTGGATCCAACTGCTCTACACTAACATCAGTAGCGCAGTCTCAATCAATGGGTGGGAAACAGATAGCTTTCCGATTAAATCTGGAGTCAGGCAGGGCTGTCCTCTCTCGCCTGTCCTTTTCGTGTGCTGCATAGAACCCTTTGCCGAGTCCATCAGGAAGGATCCGGGCATAAGAGGAGTGACGATCCCAGGCAGTGGAGGCACTCAGGTAAAAGCCTCCCTGTACATGGACGACGTCGCCGTTTTCTGCTCGGATCCGCTGTCGGTGCGCAGACTGATGCACGTCTGCGACCAGTTCGAACTGGCCTCGGGAGCCAAGGTAAATCGTGGGAAGAGCGAGGCCATGTTCTTTGGGAACTGGGCTGACCGATCCTTTGTCCCCTTCACTGTCAGGGCTGACGGCCTGAAGGTGCTGGGGATATGGTTCGGAGGGACCGGGGCATGCGTTAGAAACTGGAAGGAGCGAGTGGCTATGGTGAAAAGGAAACTGGGCATGTGGGAGCGACGCTCCCTCTCCATTGCGGGTAAGAACCTGGTCATCAGGTGTGAGGTACTCTCGCTGTTGCTGTACGTGGCGCAGGTCTGGCCCATTCCACACTCCTGCGCGATGGCGATCACTCGAGCCATCTTCCGCTTTATCTGGAGGTCGAAAATGGATCGTGTCTGCAGGGACGCGATGTACAAGCCTCTGGATAAAGGGGGAAAAAACGTGCCCAACATCGCCCTCATACTGATGGCCACCTTTGTGTGTGGCTGCATCAAGCAGTGCGTAGACCCTCAGTACGCAAACACCAAGTGTCACTACGTGCTGAGGTTCTACCTGTCCCCGGTGTTGCGAAGGATGGGTCTGGCCACGCTGCCGCGGAACGCTCCAAGTAGTTGGACCGTGCCGTACCACCTGTCCCTGGTGGAAAAATTTATGCAGAAAAACACCTTTGACCACAAGTCCATCAGGCAGTGGTCAGCACGTAACGTCCTAGAGGCCCTGAGGGAAAAGGAGAGGGTGGACCCTGTGGGATGGTTCCCCGAGCAGACTGTCAAAGTCATTTGGCAGAATGCCTCATCGCCAGAACTTTCCAACAAGCACCAAGACGTAGCTTGGCTGGTGGTGAGAAAGGCCCTCCCCGTCAGATCCTTCCTACACGCCAGGAGTCTCACCCCCTCTGCACGTTGCCCTCGAGGTGGCTGTGGTGGGGAAGAGACCGTTGTTCACCTCCTTGTGGATTGTGCCTTTGCAAAGAAAGTCTGGAGAGAGATGCAGTGGTTGCTGTCGAGGTTCATCCCGAGCAGTTCTGTGACACAGGACTCTGTGCTCTATGGGCTGTTCCCAGGGACACACACCGAGACAAACATCGACTGCAGCTGGAGGATCATCAACTCGGTGAAAGAGGCGCTTTGGTCTGCCCGAAACTTGTTGGTCTTCCAGCACAAAGAGTTGTCCCCGACCGATTGTTGCGGACTGGCACAATCCAAAGTCCAGGACTACGTGCTGAGGGACGCACTAAAGCTTGGGGCAGCTGCCGCAAAGGCGCAATGGGGAAGGGTCGCTGTCTAAGACCTTTCTACCACAGCGCACTGAGACACTGGGAACTGTTTAGAGCCCCTCGGGCTGTACAGATCAAAATGAAAGGCTGTAAATGATTGTAATATTGTTTGTACTGATGCACCTGGTGATACATTTTGTAAAAGTTTAACCCTGGATTGTACCCTTGTAATGTTGTTTTTGAAATGGTTTTGAATGTGATTGAAGATATTTTATGAATAAAGTATATTTTTACAAAAAAAAAAAGTCATTTGGAAGAAGTCAAATAAAGAAGGAACCAAGCCATTTCCCAGACAAGTGGCAAGAGGCGTCTCCCATCCAACACGGATGACAAAGGCAGCAGCTCTTCGGACGAAGAAGTGCCAGGGCGGCACCGACAGAAAAAGCGGCAAAGCTCTAGGGAGTTGGAGGACGAGACACCCGAGCTCCAGAACATTGGAGACAATGAGGAGACCAGCGCACCCCAACTTTGCCTACAACCCGAAGAGGCCAGCGCACCACAGCCCCAGGAATCTGGGAGCAGTGAGGCGATCAGCGCACCCCAGCTCCGGGAAGCCGGGAGCAGCAACGCCCCAGAGTGGGTGAGGATTGGAGAAGCTTCTCCAACAAAGGTCATCTCAAACCCTGTTCTCTGCACGGACCCCAAGATGCCACCCGAGCAGAACACTGCCAATGAGGATTTCCTCAGCCCATCCAAAGTGAAGGAATTTGAGCTCACTACGGGTATGAAGGAGCAGACTAAAGGTCTCAGACTCTCAGAGACAACAGGTTTGGTAGGAGAATAAATGCTTTAAAATGGGTTTAAAGATTGTATCCATAAATGTGCGTAGCATTAAATCTACTACGCGATGTGTTGCGACCTTGGACTACCTTGCCAAGGTCAAAGCTGACCTGTTGTTTCTGCAGGAGTATGCGATACCGTACCTCAGCTCCTACAGGCAATGGTCACGATGGTGGTCCCACGGGCCATCGATCTGGTTGGGCGGAAACGACTCTCGTTCCTCTGGCCTGGGTATTCTGCTGCGGGGAGGCAACTTCACAGTCTCCGAGGTTAAGGAGGTGGTGGGCGGGCGCCTCCTCGTAGCAGACGTAATTTACACGAATGCTCCACTCCGGTTAATTAACGTGTACGCCCCGTCACAAGGGGCCGAGCGGCTGGAGGTTTTTCAGCAACTCCCACTGCTGCTGGCGACCTCCAGGCCAGTCATTCTGGGCGGTGACTTCAACTGCATCATTGATGCGGCTGGACGATCCAGCAGGGCCGACAGCAGATTGGACGCTACGTCCAGATCCCTGATGGAAACAGTTAAGGATGCCAAGCTGCACGACATCTTCAGCAACCCTGCAGATGGAGCGCAACGTAGATACACCTGGTCGCGGCCAGACGGGTCCATCAGTTCCAGGATAGACTTCCTGTTTGTGTCCCGTGAATTCGCAGTCAGATCCACTGACGTCAAGCCGGTGTTTTTCTCTGACCACTGCCTCCTACTGGCTGACTGCCACTTAGAGAAGGACCAGAGGGTGGGCAGGGGGCCATGGAAGCTAAACGTGCAACTGCTGACCCCAGAGAACATTGAGGAGCTCAAGAGGGATTACAAAGGTTGGAGAACCGTAAAACCCCTCTTTGAGTCCCTGACACACTGGTGGGAAGCGATCAAGGGAAACATCAAGAGGTTTTTCATCCTCAAAGGCACCCAGAAAGCTAGAAAGGAACAGAGGGAAATGTCTCGACTCCAGAAAAACATGCAGAATCTGCTCTGGCTGCAGTCGATGGGGGTCGATGTCAAGTAGGAACTCCAAGAGGTGAAGAGCCAGCAAGCCTTGCTCTTTGCCTCGGAGGCCTCCAAGATCATCTTCCGTTCCAGAGTCCGCTCCGTGGAGCAGGATGAGACATGCTCACATTTCTTCTTCCAAAAGGTACACAGAGAGAGCTCTGTGATCAGCAGCCTGAAGGAAGAAGACGGCTCAGTAAAGTCATCGCAGTCCGACATTTTGAGGATCAGCAAATCCTTTTATGCCGGATTATATGACGTGAAGCCCACAGACAGCACGGCCTCCCAGTCCTTCCTGTCCTCTATCACGGAGGTCTTAGACGACAGTACATGGGAGAGCCTGGACAAACCGCTAACTCCTGACAAACTGACTAAGGCCCTTGAGTCCTTCGAGAAGAGTAAAACTCCCGGAAGCGACGGCTTGCTGGCGGAGTTGTATTCGGCTCTGTGGGACTTGATCGGCCCAGACCTGCTAGAAGTGTACGAGAGTATGCTCCTGGCCGGCAGTATGTCAGA
The DNA here is from genome assembly GCF_964194155.1 of Cetorhinus maximus. NCBI lineage: Eukaryota > Metazoa > Chordata > Chondrichthyes > Lamniformes > Cetorhinidae > Cetorhinus > Cetorhinus maximus. Next base: position 31,838,013 of record NC_135885.1, on the reverse strand, counting down.
ATCCATGAGGAAAGGCATTATCACCCTCATCTACAAGCACAAGGGGGGAAGGGAGGAAATTAAAAATTGACGACCCATTTCACTGTTGAATGTGGACTATAAGATTCTGTCCAAGGTCATCGCCAATCGGGTCAAATCCGCTCTGGAATTGGTGATCCATCCTGACCAGAGCTGCACTGTGCCGGGCAGGAAGATCTCTGACAGCCTCGCGCTGCTCAGGGATATGATTGCCTAAGTACAGGACAGGGGTGTGGATACCTGCCTCATCAGCTTAGATCAGGAGAAGGCCTTTGACAGAATATCGCACACCTACATAGTGGATGTGCTCTCCAAAATGGGGTTTGGGGAGGGAATTCAAAATTGGATCCAACTGCTCTACACTAACATCAGCAGTGCAGTCGCAATCAATAGGTGGGAAACAGATAGCTTTCCGGTTAAATCTGGAGTCAGTTAGGGCTGTTCTCTCTCACCTGTTCTTTTCGTGTGTTGCATAGAACCCTTTGCTGAGTCCATCAGGAAGGATCCGGGCATAAGAGGAGTGACGATCCCAGGCAGTGGAGGCACTCAGGTCAAAGCCTCCCTGTACATGGATGATGTCGCCGTCTTCTGCTCGGATCCGCTGTCGGTGCGCAGACTGATCCACATCTGCGACCAGTTCGAACTAGCCTTGGGAGCCAAGGTAAATCGTGGGAAGAGCGAGGCCATGTTCTTTGGGAACTGGGCTGACCGATCCTTTGTCCCCTTCACTGTCAGGGCTGACGGCCTGAAGGTGCTGGGGATATGGTTCGGAGGGACCAGGGCATGCGTTAGAAACTGGAAGGAGCGAGTGTCTATGGTAAAAAGGAAACTGGGCATGTGGGAGCGACACTCCCTCTCCATTGCGGGTAAGAACCTGGTCATCAGGTGTGAGGCACTCTCGCTGTTGCTGTACGTGGCGCAGGTCTGGCCCATTCCACACTCCTGCGTGGTGGCAATCACTCGAGCCATCTTCTGCTTTATCTGGAGGTCAAAAATGGATTATGTCCGCAGGGACGCGATGTACAAGCCTCTAGATAAAGGGGGAAAAAACGTGCCCAACATCGCCCTCATACTGATGGCCACCTTTGTGTGTGGCTGCATCAAGCTGTGCGTAGACCCTCAGTACGCAAACACCAAGTGTCACTACGTGCTGAGGTTCTACCTGTCCCCGGTGTTGCGAAGGATGGGTCTGGCCACGCTGCCGCGGAACAGTCCAAGTAATTGGACCGTGCCGTACCACCTGTCCCTCGTGGAAAAATTTATGCAGAGAAACACCTTTGACCACAAGTCCATCAGGTATTAGTCGGCACGTAACGTCTTAGAGGCCCTGCGGGAAAAGGAGAGGGTGGATCCTGTGGGATGGTACCCCAAGCAGACTGTCAAAGTCATTTGGCAGCATGCCTCATCGCCAGAACTTTCCAACAAGCACCAAGACATAGCTTGGCTGGTGGTGAGAAAGGCCCTCCCCGTCAGATCCTTCCTACACGCCAGGAGTCTCACCCTCTCTGCACGTTGCCCTCGAGGTGGCTGTGGTGGGGATGAGACCGTTGTTCACCTCCTGGTAGATTGTGCCTTTGCAAAGAAGGTCTGGAGAGAGATGCAGTGGTTTCTGTCGAGGTTCATCCCGAGCAGTTCTGTGACACAGGACTCTGTGCTCTACGGGCTGTTCCCAGGGACACACACCGAGACAAACATCAACTGCAGCTGGAGGATCATCAACTCGGTGAAAGACGCGCTTTGGTCTGCCCGAAACTTGTTGGTCTTCCAGCGCAAAGAGTTGTCCCCAACCGAGTGTTGCAGACTGGCACATTCCAAAGTCCAGGACTACGTGCTGAGGGACGCACTAAAGCTTGGGGCAGCTGCCGCAAAGGCGCAATGGGGAAAGGTCGCTGTCTAAGACCTTTCTGCCACAGTGCACTGAGGGACTGGGAACTGGTTAAATCCCCTCGGGCTGTACAGCTCAAAATGAATGTCTGAAAATGATCGTAATATTGTTTGTACTGATGCACCTTGTGATACATGTTGTAAAAGTTGAACCTGATTGTACTTTTGTAATGGTGATTTTGAAATGGTTTGGAATGTGGTTGAAGATATTTTATGAATAAAGTATATTTTTGCAAAAAAAATGTCATTTGGAAGAAGTCGCTCAGTGATCCAACCACCCATGAATGAGCTCCTGCATGCGGGTCTTACTAAGCAACAGGTGTTGTAAATATACACTATTGCTTAATAGGTTAATAACGGCTTTCCACATAAAGTGGAAATTGTATCCATAGTTTGTTTCGTGTTGTTGATATCAATGTATGGGGTGAGGACCTTAGAGGGTAGTGAGACCCCCTGATGAAGAGTCTTGTGCAATTATCTACCCTTGTAGCCTGGCAAATTTTTCCTTTTCAAGTATATGTTCGATTCACTATTGAAGGTTCTAACTGAATCTGCATGCGCTGTGACACTAAAAAAATTACAATGACTTGGAGCACTTATATAATTATATATATATAAATATATAAAAAAGCACTTAGAAATAGCTTTACTACTATAATATTAACTCCTGCAACTCAAATAAGCACTAAAAATAACAAAATGCAAATATCTTTATCTGTGTTGATCTGCCACCTCTATTTGGACACCTGTCCTTACTTCTACCTTCCTTGTTTCTCTCCTTTCCTTTTGAAAATTTGAACTTTAGTTTTCTTTTCCTAATATAAACTATTCTACCCATTCCAACCTTCTTGCATTAAGTTTAAATGAAAATATTTACCTTTTCTTTCCAGTTACCCTCCCCTCATCATCCATTTTGTTGGCGGGAGCAACTTTGAAACAAGTGACACTTGATTGATTGCATAAAAGGCTCCAAAGGCCAGTTTGTCATTGAAAAGAACTTTACAATTGAAGTAGTTGGGTTCAGCAAATGGATCAACTGTGGTAACTTTTGTTACGTCCAGATAGAAACGACTGCTGACAGATGATTGTACCAGATAACCACTGAAGAAATGTGTAAATGGAGGAATAAACTTATACACCACAACTCATTGTAGCCATGTATTCCCATCATTTTATAGACAGGTTTATGACTCAGCACTATTCGAGCACAATCTCTGGAATCTGCAAGAAAGCCTAAATAATCTCAACGGAACTCATTTAAATGTTGCAACTAGAAGACTGGATGCAGCTCCCAGCATCAGTTGAAAATTCAACTGAGAGATTAAATGGGGTACTACATGAGCAGATATCGTCTGGGAGGGTGCAGCGGGTTTTTGCTTATAACTGCAATCAGCTACATTCACTTTATGTACAATTATTGAGCACAACCACTTGGAAAATCTACCTTGATGTGTCTGAATTTGATTGAAACAATCTAAATGAAAATGTGGTTCTTATTCAACTTAGAATAAAAAAAAACACAACTGCACATTCATTTAATATGATATTGAAAGTTTTTTTTTCAAGTTCCAAATCCACAAGCATGCATGTGCCGAGGTATCTGTGCTTCTGATAGTTGCTTTGGTGTTTCTGTTGATGAAACCACAAAGGTAAGTAGTACTGTTAAAAAAAACATTATTTTGCTCAGTGTTATTTTTCCAGCTGATTAATGGTTCTCTAGTTCACTAATATAAATGAATGAGGTAATCAGTCTAGAGACAAACACATTCACCTATTCCTGTGATATTCTAAGTTAAAACAAGCGTCAAAACCTTTTGAAGTTCACACCTGTATTTTCTTCTTTATAGATTTCAGTTGTGGCTGGTTCATTTGCTTGCTTTTAGTAATCTGGCTATTTGTATACAAGCCAATCTAAACAGGCTTCATTCATAGCTACTCCCATCTTCATGCTGTTTCCTCTCCTCATACTTGCCGCCTTTCTTCCTTCCTCTGCTATTATTGTCTCAAGTGTCACAAACGTGTGGTTGTAATGTTGAAGATTGTTTGGGTTCTAAAATGCAGCATTACTACATGTCCTATCTGGCTTGCTGTAGTCAGGTGACCTCTGCCATGAGGTACTCAGCTCTGTAGGCTTCCATTTTAGATCAGTTAAATAAAGACCTACAATGAGAAAGCACTCAGAAGCTCTGCTGTCTTTAAACACAAAATATGGATTTTTGTGAAAAAGGGCTAATCTTCCTTTTAAGTGGACTCAGGGAACATTAAGAATGGCTGCCAAAAGTCACCTGATCTTTTACAACTGCAATGTTTGTCAAGCTTCTAGAAGGCTCCAAATGGACTACAAACAGGCATACAAAAGCATGTGAAGACATTGGAAACTCAATGTGCATTTCCACAAGGGTAAACAGAAACTCATTGACAATGACTTGCCTGGAGGTGTGATTAGCTCTTTCCTGTCTCACCAAACCTGGAAGAATGTGAACTTTTTAAGTTAACGGTTGAGACATTTAAAAGATTAATTACCTTGTCTAAAAGATAATGGCTGTACTATGCCCCCAGGCCTCACAAACCCAATACCTAACATGGAAGCATGATACGATAGTTTAGGATAGCAGCCTTTTTCAGTTTTGAACTGTATAAAGTCTGGCTGAGAGCAGTCATTTTGTGCAGAACCCCAGGAAGAACTCAGAGAGACATCATCTGAAGGGTTCTTGGCTGAGAGAGGGCAAAGTGGATGGTCTTCAGAAATCAATTGCTGTTCTGTCAAAAGAGTCCAGGCAACCTGCAAGTTCTGTAACTGCAGAACTACTGAGGAACAAGAAACCTTCTCTCCCTGCCAAAAACCTGCTAACCTGCTGAGTCCACCTACAAAGGCAAACTCCGACTATTCGGCTACAGATGCCATTGCAGCTCCTGAACACAACTCTTCAACTTCAAACCCTTCCCTCGAGACAACCAACAATGCAACTGCAAACTATTGGCCTGCAATGATATCTTAAAGGATTTAACTGAATTTCATCTTTAAAAGTATCTTTTATCATTATTTGCAATTTGTATGTATTTAGTTAGTGACTTTATTACTTTTACTTAAGTAACTTACAGCAGTGTTTTGTAAGAAACAAATTTTAATCTTGTTTAAGACTAAAACTTTGCTGCTGATTATTTTTAAATGGAACCACTCGCAAGTTGAAAGGGGGCTACACACACACACAAACAAATTCTTAGCTCATGAACCACTTTGAGAAAACACCTTTAACATGGTCCTAATGCAAGCCCATGTGTGACTACTTTTCTTTTCAAAGTTCTGCTTATTCACTGTTCAGTTTTTTTTTAGTACCTTTCTTCTTTTCTTACTGTGTCTAGCATTTTCAGCCAAGAGCTTCCCTACTGAATCCTTTTTATTATTTTAAAAACATGATTACATCATCCCTTCTAAATTCAAGGGAATACAAAACAGTTTTTTCAACCATATTTATAAATATAATCATAAATTAACTTTTTAAGTTCTGGTATCATTCTGGTAAATTTGAGTTGTTTGTTATCCAAGTCCAATAAACCCTTTCTGATGTGTGGTGTCCAAAATTGAATTTAGTGCTCCAGGTGGGGTCTGGCCAAGGCTCTGTATAGCTGAACCATAACTTCCCCATCTCTACATTCCAACACTCTGTTCCACGCTTAAACCTTGGAGCTTGTATTATCATGGCTGATGAACTGTCCAGCTGCACAGCACCAGGAAGCCAAGGGTTGCCCTGTAATTCTAAATATAGAGTGCAAAAATGAAACCCAAACCTTTGGAACAAAAATGTAAGAACTTCAACATTTTTGCACAGTATACTATTCCAGATGATATTTTTTGTCAGCTGTAAAGACGGAAAACTAAGGATGGGGAAGAATGGTGAGGATTTTCCTCTCTTCATTTAACTTCAAGACCACAAGCTCCATAACTGAAGCATGCATTCCAAAAATTGACTGCTATATGTAAAACGTACAGCTTGGTTTTTTTGTTATTCAATTACTTTTTCCGTCTCTCACCAGTTTATGTTTAGATTAAGTAGCAAGGCAACTTTGTTGTGCTAGGGAACACGTACATGCTGACTTATGATGCCACCTCCTTCTGGATTTTTGTAGCATCTTTCACAGTAAAAGGTTTATTTTAGGGAACACATTTGAGATATCACCCTACACCTCTCAAACTAGCAGCTCTATGTGATTCACTTGCACTAACCAACTTAATGAGGTAAATAGGGTTAGTCAATGTGTGGCGGATGTTGTGTCCAGCTGGTAGTAATTTTTCATATTGTTGATTGTACATAACTAATATTCATGCACAGAGGCCTTGCAGGTTTTCCGGTTCTACACTTTTTCATTTCTTAGGAGCTAAGCTTTTATTGTACATGTTTCAATCACACTCCTTAGCGTGGGCAGAATTTTCTTGAGCTCCAGCCCCCAGCTCAGAGCTGGAAAACATTTTACAGGGTACTAATGTTGTTTAAAGTTTTGCTTATGTCACTCTGGAATATTTTCATATCAACAGCTCCAGTGACACCTCTGCTGCCACTGGGATGCTGGGAGGCCCAAACCATTTTCTCACTTCCTTCTCTTTGCATATGCAAATAAACAAAGGAAATTCCAAATTAGCCATTCAGTACAGTGCATGTTAATGAAGTAAGATTTAGCCTACAGGAAATTGTGATGAAGTTGAATGGGCTAAATTAAAATGTGCTGAAAGGAAGCTTAATACTCTAGGGAAAATTGTATTTTTCCTCCAGTGAGTCAAAAACAAATATGTTGAATACAGTGAAGGTGCAATTAGACTTAGCTCACAAAGTATGCATTAAACAAGGGCCATTTTTTCCCTCTGTTTTTAGAAGTACTCTCAGGAGTGTAGTTACAGTGTGCTCAGCTATATACGGCAACTACATAGTTACATGGTATTTACAGCACAGAAAGCGATCATTTGACCCAACAAGTCCATGCCGAGGTGTATGCTTTACACAAGTCTCCCTCCCCCCAACTCGCCTCGCTGCTTCATCTAACCCCATCAGTCAATAACAGCAAACCTCCAATAATCACACTGAACCATTTATTAACAAGCTGGATAATTGTTCTCCTTTAGGTTGGTGAGTCAACTCAAGAGGCTACAAAAGGCTTGGAAGTCAATACAGCAGGCGGTGAATGTACTAGAAATAATATGCCTTCCAACTTGCATCAAAACTAAAGCAAAATGCTGTGGATGCTGGAAATCTGAAAGAAAAACAGAGAATAATGAAAATACTCAGCAGGTCTAGCAGCATCTGTAGAGAGAAGAAAGCTCTTTGACTGAAACATTAACTCTTTTTCTCTCTCCACAGATACTGCCAGAGCTGCTGAGTATATTCTAGCATTTTCTGTTTTCACTTCTTATTTGCACATTCTCTTCATGTTTGTCATCTTCTCCTTCACAGATTTTCTACAGTAGAAAAGCCAGTCACATGGAACTGGAAGCTGCAGCATTGCGAACTGCTTCACCAGCAAAACTTGAAACAACACGGGGGGGGTGGGGGGCGGGGGGGGGGTGGGGTTGGGGGGGGAGAATTTTACATCCCCCACCAGTGGGTTTGCAGGTGTGGTCGATGGGGGGGGTGGGGTGTTGGTGGCGGGGTGGTTGAGGGCTTGTAAAAATCCTCAGATGGCCTTCTTACTGGGCACTTGCCTGCCCCAATGTCTCTGCTATTTTACGGTGGGACGGGCGCAGTATAGGCCAGGCTTACCCTAATTGAGGCCTTCAAGTGACCAATTAATGACCACTTAAAGGCCGTTTCCCCACCCAGTCTCAATTTTCAGGTGGGCTGGAGGAGCTCAGGGGCAGGGGGAAGCCCCGGAAAGTGACCCTGTTCAGGCCTCGGGTGGGAACGGGTGGAAGCCTCCGACAATGGCCTCTTTTCAACATCGGACACCCCTCCCCAACCCCCAATACTGCCTGCATCCCATGGGCGCTCCCTCCTCCCTTGCCCCTCCACCAACACCCCAACCCCTCTCTGCCCCATCCCTTGCCCTCCTTGGCCTAACCTCCCCTGCCCGTCCTGAGACATCCACAATTACCTGGTCCCAGACTCCTGATACTTAGGGCGGAATTTTACGGCCCCGTCATGGCGGGGGTGGGGCCAAAAAATGTGGCGAGCCATCCAAAACTTCAGCAGGACCATAAAATCCTGCCAGCATAAAATTCCACCCTTGGGCTCCGAGGAATGCTCCCAGTCCCAGTCCTATCCACTGCAGCTCCTGGTACTGCTGGGGCTAGAGAGCTGCCAGCTAATCAGATTGGCCAGCAGCTCTCTGAGATGGGACTTTCTCCCAAGTGAAGGGCAGAATTCCCATCTGCAGTCAATTAATGCTCCTTGGACCAGTTGTGAATGGCGGTGGACAATTAAAAAAACTAACTGGAGGAGGAGGAGGCTCCACAAATAATCCCATCATCAATGATGGGGGACCCCAGCATATCAGTGCAAAAGACAAGGCTGAAGCATTTGCAACCATTTTCACCCAGAAATGCCAAGTGAATGCTCCACCTCAGCTGCCGCCTGAGGTCCCCAGCATTACACATGCCAGTCTTTAGCCAATTCGATTCATTCTACGTGACATCAAAAAAAGACTGAAGGCACTAGATACAGCAAAGGTTTTGGGGCCTGACAACACCCGGCAATAGCGTTGAAAATTTTATTTTTATTCATTCAGGGGATGTAGGCGTGGCTGGCTAGGCCAGGATTTATTGCCCATCCCTAGTTGCCCTTGAGAAGGTGGTGGTGAGCTGCATTCTTGAACCGCTGCATTCCATGTGGTATAGGTACACCCACAGAGCTGTTAGGAAGGGAGTTTCATGATTTTGACCCAGTGACATTGAAGGAACGGCGATAAATTTCCAAGTCAGGATGGTGAGCTACTTGGAAGGGGACTTCCAGGTGTTGGTGTTCCCATTTATCTGCTGCCCTTGTCCTTCTAGGTGGTAGTGGTCGTGGGTTTGGAAGATGCTGTCTAAGGAGCCTTGGGGAACTCCTGCAGTGCATCTTGTAGATGGTACACACTGCTGCTACTGTGCGTCAGTGGTAGAGCGAGTGAATGTTTGTGGATGTGGTGCCAATCAAGTGGGCTGCTTTGTCCTGGATGGTGTTAAGCTTCTTGAATGTTGTGGGAGCTGCATTCATCCAGGCAAGTGAGGAGTATTCCATCACTTGTGCCTTGTAGATGGTGGACAGGCTTTGGGGAGTCAGGAAGTGAGTTACTCATCACAGGATCACAGGATTCTTAGCCTCTGACCTGCTCTTGTAGCCACAGTATTTATATGGCTAGTCCAGTTCAAAATTTGGTCAATGTTCACCCCCAGGATGTTGATAGCGCAGGATTCAGTGATGGTAATACCATTGAATGTCAAGGGGTGATGGTTAGGTTCTTTCTTGTTGAAGGTGGTCATTGCCTGGCACTTCTGTGGCACGAATGATACTTGCCACTTGTCAATCCAAGCCTGGATATTGCCCAGGTCTTGCTGCATTAGGACATGGACTGCTTTAGTATCTGAGGAGTCGCAAATGGTGTTGAACATTGTGCGATCATCAGTGAACATCCCCACTTCTGACCTTATAATGGAAGGAAGGTCCTTAATGAAGCGGCTGAAGATGATTGGGCCTGGGTTGTGCTCCAGAATTAGCTGCTCCCCTAGCCAAGCTGTTAGTGTGGTTAGTGTGGTACAACACTGGCATCTACCTGGCAATGTGGAAAATTGCCCAGGTTTGTCCTATCCACAGAAAGCAGGAGAAATCCAACTTGGCCAATTACTGCCCATCAATCTACTATCGCCCATCAGTAAAGTGATGGAAAATGTTGTTGACAGTGTCACCAAGTGGCCCTTATTCAGCAATAACCTTCTCACTGATGCTCAGTTTGGGTTCCACCAAGACCACTGAGCTCCTGACCTCATTACAGCCTTGGTCCAAACATGGACAAAATTGCTGAACTGAAGAGGTGAGTTGAGAGTTACTGCCCTTGACATCAAGGCAGCATTTGACTGAATATGGCAACAAGGAGCTCTAGCAAAACTGGCGTCAATAGAAATCAGGGGGGAAACTCTCCTCTGGTTGGAGTCACACCTAGCAAAAAGGAAAATGCTATGGCTGTTGGAGGCAATGACCATCTCCAACAAGAGATGATCTAACCATTACCCCATGACATTTAATGGCATCATCAATGCTGAACCCCCCCATTTTCAACATCCTGGGGGTTATCATTAACCAGAAACTAAACTGGACTAGCCATATAAATACTACGGCTACAAGAGCAAGTCAGAGTTTGGGAATTCTCCGGAGAGTAACTCACCTCCTGACTCATCAAAGCCTGTCGACCATCTACAAGGCACAATCCAAGAGAGTGATGAAATAAACTCCACTTGCCTGGATAAGTGCAGCTCCAACAGCAACCAAGAAGCTTGACACCACTAGGACAAAGCAGCCCGCTTGATTGACACTCCCATTCACCATCTTCAACAGTCACTATTTCAACCACTGATGCATAGGGCATGAAGTGTGTAGCATCTACCAGCTGCACTGTGGCAACTCACCAAGGCTCCTTAGACTGCACATTTCAAACCTACGACCTCTACTACCTAAAAGGGCAAGGAAAGCTGACACATGGGAATGCCACCACCTAAAAGGTTCCCTCCAAGTCACACACCATCCTGACTCAGAACTATATCACCACTGCTTCATTGTCGCTGGGTCAAAATCCTGGAACTCCCTTCCTAACACACTGTGGTGTACCAACAATATGAGGACTGCAGCAGTTTAAGAAGGTGGCTCACCACTACCTTCCCAAGGTCAATTAGGGATGGGCAATAAATGTTGGCTGAGCCAATGATGCCCACATCCCATGAATGAATTAAAAAGTATAGTACAGAAGTTGAATATTTCCAACAAGAGAGATATGTTGCCAAAGCCTGGCACTCATCAGGTCAAATGTAAGAATGCTTGTGATGGCTATAGTTTCCCGTTTAAATGCTTCGGCCAATCAGAGTTGACTTGCCAACCAATCAGCACCCTTTTCTCCTGTAGTATAAATTGTTGTGATCGTTTGAAATTTGGCATTTTTGCATTTGTCCTGATGAATGCAAGATGAAAAACTTCAGCAACACATCTGTCTTTTCAGCAGTAAACACATTTTTCCTTCATAATACATTAACAGTTATTAGAGCAAGTAACTTGCTTTGGCAGCTATTTTGTTCTCAGATGATAGTATTTTCATCAGATTGAATTGGCTGCTTGTTTAACACAGTGGCTATTAATTTTGACCCAAGTTATTGGGTGGAATTTTACAGCCCCGTTGTGGTGGGGGTGAGGCCGGAAAATGCAGTGGGCTGTTCAAAAACCCATTGACTTTGGCGGAACTGGAAGATCCTGCTGGTGGGAAGGGCCGTAAAATCCTACCCATTGTTCCTACAAGTTAAACTGACTGGCCTGTAGTTCCTGGGCTTATCTTTACACATGTTTTGAACAAGGGTGCAACATTTGCAATTCTCCAGTCCGCTGGCACCACCCCTGAGTCTAAGGAAGCCTGAAAAATTATGGCCAGTACCTCTACAGTTTCCACTCTCACTCCCCTCAGCATCCTTGGATGCATCTCATCCGGCCCTGGTGCCTTATCCATTTTAAGTACAGGCAGCCTTTCCGATATCTCCTCCTTATCAATTTTAAATCCTTCTAGTGTCTGAATTGCCTCCTCTTGCTCAATGGCCTGGGTAGCATCTTCCTCCTTGGTAAAGACAGGTGCCAAGTATCCATTTAATACCTCAGCTATTCCCCCTGCCTCCATGCATAAATCCCCTTTTTGATCACTAATTGGCTCTACTCCTCTTTATACCACCTTTTCACTATTTACATGCCTATAGAAGACTTTGGGATTCCCTTTTATGTTGGATGCAAGTCTCTTTTCATTCTTCCTCTTTGCTTCTCTTATTTGCTTTTTCACCTCTCTTCAACCTTCTGTATTCAGCCTGTTCTCAATTGTACTTTCTACCTGACCTCTGTCATAAGCACACTTTTTCTTCTTTATCTTAATTTCTATCTCTTGTGTCATTTAGGGAGCTCTGGATTTGTTTGCCCTACCTTTGCCTTTCAAGGGAATATGCCTTGACTGTGCTCAAGCTATCTCTTCTTTAAAGGTAGCCCATTGTTCAGCTGTTATTTTTCCTGCCGACCTTTGACCCCAATTTATTCGGCCCAGATCCATTCTTACTCCATTGAAGTTGGCTTTCCCCCAGTTAATTATTCTTACTCTGGATTGTTCTTCATTCTTTTCCATAGTCAGCCTAAATCTTATAATACAATGACCCTTGTCCCCTAAATGTTCTCCGACTGACACTTGCTTCATTTGGCCCATCTCATTCCCAAGAACCAGGTCTAGCATTGCCTCCTTTCTCAATGGACTGCCATAGAAAATTTTCCTGAACACAGTCTCGGTACTCTTGCCCCTCACTGCCCTTTAAACTACCACTATCCCAGTCTATAATCAAATAATTAAAGTCTCCCATTATAGCTACTCTATCATTTTTGCTGTCTTCCTTAGACTTAGGGGTGTTGCTGGAGGACTGGAAAATTACAAACATTATACCCTTATTCAAAAAAGGGTGTAAAGATAGCCCAGCAACTATGAGCCAGTCAGTTTAACTTCGGTGCTGGGGAAACTTGTAGAACCAATAATTCGGGACAATGTTAATTGTCACGTAGACAAATGCATGGCTAATTAAGGAAAGATAGCATTGATTTCTTAAGGGAAAGTTGTGTTTAACTAATTTGCTGGAGTTTTTTTGAAGCAGTAACAGAGTAGGTTGATGAGGGCAATGCTGTTGATGTGGTGTACATAGACTTCCAAAAGGCATTTGATAAAGTGCTGCACAACAGACTTGTGGACAAAGTTATAGCTCATGGAATAAAAGGGACAACAGTGACATGGAACTGAATTTTACATGACCCCACTGGCATTATTTTGCTGGGAGGGGAGCATGTAAAATAGGGCAGGTGCCCAGCCCACCCATCACCTTCCCACCCGCCCCTGAGCTCACCTCCATAACATGGTACGTTTTAAATGTAAATAAATAATTATGGGTCAATTGAATGTGTTAGCAAGCCAATTGACCCCAATAATACACTATCCATGCCATAATACGTTTGGCGTGGGCAGGTGGATGTAAGTGGGCAGCCTGTTTTTTAAAATAAGTTTTTAAAAGGGCAGGGGGGAAGGGGAGCTACTATCTTCAGGGGGGCACTTTGCACATCAATGGAAGCCCCCCTAAGATAGTAGATCCCACTTGCCTGCTCACCAAAATCCACCCCCCTCATCCCCGACCTCCTCCCTAAGCTGGCTAAACCCTCAACGCCCAATACAATGGACTTACCTCACTCTGGGATCCATTGGGCCTCCTTCTTGGGATTGGTTGCAGTCCTGGCAGTGACCACTACTGAGGTCTTGGCACTGCCGGGACTGCTGGAGCTGCTGGCCAATCTGATTGGCCGGCAGCTCCCAAGGTTGGGGCCTCCTCCCAAGTGAAGGGCTGAAGTCCCACTGTCAACCAATTTAGCCCACCTGCAGCATATTATGGCTGTGGGGTGGACTTCAATGGAACGAATCACCTTCCAGCTGACTTTCCTTCTTGTCGGGGAGAGTGGTTGTGAGCCATCTGCCCCCCTGTAAAATGCAGCCCATGGATATGAAATTGGCTGAATGACAGGAGACAAAGGGCAGTGGTTAATGGATGTTTTTCAGGCGGTTTGTAGTGGAGTTCCCCAGGGGTCAGTGCTGGGACCCTTGTTTTTCCTGATATATATTAATGATCTAGATCTTGGTATACAGTGCATAATTTCAAAATTTGCGGATGATAGGAAACTTATAAGCATTATGAACTGTGAGGGGGATAGTGTGGAGTTTCAAATAGACACAGACATGTTGGTGGAAGGGGCAGACAGGTGGCAGATGAAGTTCAATGTGGACAAATGTGAAGTGATTAATTTCGGTAGGAAGAATATGAGAGACAATGGGCAGGATTTTACCCTTGGCAGGCGGGCTCGGCGGGGACGGGTGGGGGGTGATCAGGAAGCCAATCGCTGCCTGCGATCGGCAGTGCACCGTGATTTTACGCTGGCAGACCAATTAAGGCCCGCCCAGTGTGAGATGAGGCCTTTCATTGAGCGCGAAGGGACAGGCAGGGGTGGGGGCTCAATGTACGCTGGGTCCAATGGCGACCTGGTGGCCGATTCAAATGTGGTCTCGCACCCCCTGGAAGGCTACCACCGAAGTACGCGGAAGTGGACATGGCATGGATGCCATAGCGGATGGACACGGCAGGCAGGAGGGCAGGCCGGCGGGGTAGTCGGCCCCACTTTTTTCGGACAAGTGCCTCATTGTCCTCCTGGAGGATGTGGCAGCAGGAGAGAAACACTTGTCCCCAGGGATGGGAGGAGGAGGCCCCCCACCTTACCAAAAAGGCCTGGGAGGAGGTGTCCAGGGTCAGCAGCCACGACGTGGTGAGGCGTACATGGGTCCAGTGCCGGAAACGCTTTAACGATTTCCTGCGATCGGTAAGGGTGAGTACCGTGTTGGCATGGGTCACTTTGCAGAACAGGTAAGAGCTGCCCATCCCCCTGTGGACCTCAGAGGTGTTAGTGTGTGAGTGGCAAATGTCAGTGAGGTAGGATCTGACCAAGGGGGTGAGCCCTGGCTGCTTATACTGAGTGCCTTGCAGCTCCAGGGTCATGAATGTGCTGAGCTTTGCGAGGTGTTCCTCTGGTGGGATTGGCCAGGCTGCAATGGTGCTGCAGGTAGAGAGTGGACGAATCAATGCTCCTCTCCTTCCAGGAGAAATCAGCCCATAACAATGCAGAGAGGTCGTGGACTGGCAGGGGACCCCCACACCCCCTCATCCTCAGTAGATATGAGCAGGAGGACCTGGAGCTGGAGAGGCACCATGTTCCTCGATCAAATGGCTGCGGTGAGGTTGGGGTGCCAGAGGGAGGGCACTGAGGTGAGAATGTAGCTTTTTGCAATCATTGCAGTCTGTATATTGATGTGAGCCTTGAATTTGGAATGCCCACTGATAATGGAAAGACGAGGGCACTATGATGCAGATCTCTGTCTCATCAGGGTTCCAGGCAGTCACACTAAAAGTGTAATGACTTAGATTAATGACATGTCCTTCTTCTCCCTTTTAGGCTCACCAGAAGCTCCTCGTTGGGAGGAGCCTGAAGGCCCACCCCTGACCCCGGAAGACCAGCATGCTGATCATGCACCAGGTCACACCCTCCCTGTCAAGCAGGCAGGTACCAGCACAGGTACCAGCACCTTGGTGGGCATAAGATCGGTGTCTAGTATCTCGGTGCACAGCAGTGAGGGCACTTCACACTCGCTTGAGATGCAGCGGAGCGGAGAGTGCCCAAGGCGCCGGTAGTCGGAAGACTGCTGGGGACAAGGACAATGCTCAGTCGGTGGCTGATGATGGGCCTCTGGAGTCGTCCCTGAGGCAGCAGCTACTGGACGTCCAGCAGGGTGTGTGGGAGGACCTGGCGGAGATACATGCAGGTATGCGTGCCATGGTGTCCGTTGTGAAGGAGTCCATGCAGAACATAAGCCCTGCGTTGACCCCAGTGGCCGAGCACAATGCCTCCTCCATGGAGAGAGTGGCGACTCTCATGGAGAGGGTCCTCCAGGGACTCAATCAGGTGTTCCTGGGGATGTGCTCGGACTGAAAGCCCACATACTGGCAATGACCTCAGCTGGTCAGTGTCAGTGTGGGAGATGGATTGGGCACCCAGTATCCCAGCTAGGTGCCCGTCCATCAATGATGAGCAGGGAGGTCCAGAGTGCCCTGACATTGGCACATGAGCTGCCTTTCATCTCTGTGGGCTCCTCTGAGGGCACTCTGGATGATGGCAGCAGCTCCTCTGCCCCTCTGCCAGTGACCGTGGCATCTGATGAGGCTGCAGTGATTGAGGAGATGCCAGCCATGGCACTGGCCGCTCCCTCCCAGGCGGGGCCAGCACAGGCTCCACGGGCCAGAGGACGGCCACCAAGGCCATCAAGGCCAACAAGACAGCAGAGTGAGCAGGCTCCAATGCTGGTGCCAATGAGGGGGGAGCACTTAGACAGAGCACTCGCAAGCAAAAACGTAAAGCACCTTAAGCACAACACAGCCTGATCAAGGGTGATATTTGTTTCTCCCATTTTTCTGTTTTTCTTTAATGATGTGATGTAAAACACTAGTGAATGTTATTTTCTGCAATGTTTGTCACTCAGAAGTAAATGAGATGTTTTTTCTTTGCAACTGGCCTCTGGATGCTCCATTTGCTCTGTAGGTGCAGGGTAAGTCATGTTGTTACGATAAACGTGTGACTCCTTACACTATGTGCCATTGCAATAAAGTTTATGTTGTTGACTAAGGAACTGGTCCTGTCAGGGATCAGATAAGGAGCCTGCAGCCCTGGCATGTGGGGGTGGCTCTTATTTGATTGGCTAGCTGAAGGACCATTGGATCAAAGCGTCCCAGGTGTCCCTGCCCCTCTGGAGGTTACCCAGGTCAGCGTCTATGCCCCCAGCATTCTCCTGATTGTTCTCGCCCTTGGACTCACTACTGGACTCATCATCTGTTGCCTGTGCAGCCACGTCAAGATCTTCTTCCTCCACTGTGACCCCACTTTCCAGTGCCAGATTGTGGAGAGCACAGCATGCAACCACTATCAGTGACACACTATCTGGGGGTTATTGCAGTGTGCCCCCTGAATGGTCCAGGCAATGGAAGCGCATCTTGAGAAGACCAAAGATTCTCTCTGCCACCGTCCTTGTGGAAGCGTGGCTCCTATTATACTGCTACTTGGCCTCTGTTCTTGGGTGGCAGAGAGCTGTCATGAGCCACCTTTTGAGGGGATAGCCCTTGTCACCCAGCAGCCATCCATCCAGCCGGGCTGGAGCACTGAAGAGCCTCAGCACCTGGGAGTGTCTGAGGATGTAGGCGTAATGGGAGCTGCCTGGGTACCTTGCACAGATTTGCAGAATCAGCATCTTGTGATCACACACTATCTGCATGTTCATGGAGTGGAAGCCCTTCCTGTTGACGAAGGCGCCCGACTCACCCGCTGGTGCCTTGATGGCCACATATGTGCAGTTGATGACACCCTGGATACGGGGAAACCCAGCAATTGCTGCGAAGCCTCTGGCTCGCTCTGCCTGGTTGGCCTCATCTGTGTGGTAATGAATGAAAGTCAATGCACTGCTGAACAGTACATATGTAACCAGTTTGACGCAACTGTGGACAGCTAATTGGGAGACTCCACACAGATCCCCCACTGACCCCTGGAAAGAGCCGGAGGCATAGAAGTTTGGGGCTTTTGTGCCCTTCAGAGCCACTGGCATGGGGTGTCCACCCACACAGTCAGAGCTGATCTCAGGGCCGATCCTTGACAGATGGAGGTCACTGCCTCCCTTGAGAGATGGAGCCTCCTTTGGCATTGCACCTCTGACATATTGAGGTAGCTGCATCGCCGCCTGTGAACCCTGGCAGCAGGATAGTGGCATCTTCTGGAGCCACTTCCACCTTGGACTTCCTGCTGGCCCTGTGCCCCTTGTGCCTGTGCGTCTCCTTCCACAGGTCGCTCCTCTTGATGCTGCATAGGGACACCTGGCCTCCTCCCCTTTCTGATCCTCTCTTCCTCCTCAGAGGAGGTGCCTCCAGTGGAGACCACAATCCCCATGCCAGTAGCTGTCAGACATCTGGAAGGCCCCATGCGGTATCAGATCTCAACGCGCTTTATTTCATGCATGGGCGTATCGGGCGGGCGCCGGCATGCCAAGGGTAAAATTCTGCCCAATATAAAGGGTACAACTCTAAAGGTGGTGCATGAGCAGAGGGACTTGGGTGTACATGTGCCTAAGTCATTGAAGGTGGCAGGACAGGTTGAGAGAGCAGTTGATAAAGCATACAGTATCCTAGGCTTTATTAGTAGGGCCATAGAGTACAAAAGCAAGGAGGTTATGTTGAACTTGTATAAGACACTAGTTTGGCCTCAGCTGGAGTATTGTGTCTATGATAAAAGCAAAAAATTGCGGATGCTGGAAATCTAAAACAAAAATAAAAATACCTGGAAAAACTCAGCAGGTCTGACAGCATCTGCAGAGAGGAACACAGTTAACGTTTTGAGTCCTTATGACTCTTCAACAGAACTAAGGAAAAATAGAAGAGTGGTGAAATAAAGGAGAGACCAAACGCAGACTGGGTGACCGCTTTGCAGAACACCTTCGGTCTGTCCGCAAGCATGACCCAGACCTCCCTGACGCTTGCCATTTCAACACTCCACCCTGCTCTCATGCCCACATGTCCGTCCTTGGCTTGCTGCAATGTTCCAGTGGAGCTCAACGCAAACTGGAGGAAGAGCACCTCATCTTCCGACTAGGTACTTTACAGCCTTCCGGACTGAATATTTACTTCAACAATTTTAGATCATGAACTCTCTCCTCCATCCCCACCCCCTTTCCAATCCCCCTTTTTTCCAATAATTTATATAGATTTTTCTTTTCCCACCTATTTCCATTATTTTTAAATGTATTTCCATCCATTGTTTTATCTCTACCTTTTAGCCTATTTCAATCCTTTCCCCCCACCCCTCCCCAATTAGAGCTATCTGTACCTTGCTCGTCCTGCTTTCTATCCTTAATGTCACCTATTAGCACATTTCTTAGCTAATATCACCACCGTCAACACCTCTTTGTCCTTTTGTCTATGACATCTTCTGGCAATCTCCACCTATCGTTGGCCCTCTATCCAGCTCTACTTGTCCCACCCCACCTTAAACCAGCTTATATTTCACCTCTCTTCTATTTTTCCTTAGTTCTGTTGAAGAGTCATACAGACTCGAAACGTTAACTGTGTTCCTCTCCGCAGATGCTGTCAGACCTACTGAGTTTTTCCAGGTATTTTAATTTTTGTTTTGGAGTATTGTGCCTAGTTTTGGCCGCTGCACTTTAGGAAGGAGGTGAAGGCATTGGAGACAGTGCAGAAAAGATCCATGAAAGTGGTTCCAGGGTGATGAACTGCAGTTATGAAGATAGATTGGAGAACTTGGGATTGTTTTCCTTGGAGAAAAGAAAGCTGAGAGGGGATTTGATTGAGGCACCCAAAATAATAAGGGGTCTGAACTGAATAGTTAGGGAAAAACTGTTACCACTCATGAATGGATCGAGAACAAGAGGGCACAGATTTAAAATAATTAGCAAAAGAAGCAAAAGCATTTGAGAAAAAAGTTTTTCATGCAGTGAGTGGTTAAGGTCCGGGATGTACTGCCTGAGAGCGTAGTGGGTTTTTAAAATTTATTTTGGGGATGTGGGCATTACTGGCTAGGCCAGCATTTATTGCCCATCCCTAATTCCCATGGAGAAGGTGTTGGTGAGCAACCTTCTTGAACTGCTGCAGTCCCTGTGGTGTAGGTACACCCTGCTGTTCAGGAGGGAGTTCCAGGATTTTGACCCAGCGACAGTGAAGGAACGGCGATATATTTCCAAGCCAGGATGGTGAGTGGCTTGGAGGGGAACTTCCAGATGGTGGTATTCCCATCTATCTGCTGCCCTTGTCCTTCTAGATGGTAGCAGTTGTGAGCTTGGAAGGTGCTGCCTAAGGAGCCTTGGTGAGTTTCTACAGCACATCTTGTAGATGGTACACACTGCTGTCACTGTGCACTGGTGGCAGAGGGACTGAATGTTTGTGGATGAGGTGCCAATCAAATGGGTGGCTTTGTCCTGGATGGTGTCAAGCTTCTTAAGTGTTGTCGGAGCTGCACTCATCCAGGCAAGTGGAGAGTATTCCACCACACTCCTGACTTGTGCCTGGTAGAAGGTGGACAGGATTTGGGGAGTCAGGAAGTAAGCTAATAATCCCAGGATGCCTTGCCTCTGACCTGCTCTTGTAGCCAGAGTATTTATATGGCTGGTCCAGTTTAGTTTGTGGTCAATGGTAACCTCCAGGATGTTGATAGTAGGGATTCAGTGATGGCAATGCCATTGAATGACAAGGGGTGATGGTTGGATTCTCTCTTGTTGGAGATGGTCATTGCCTGGCACTTGTGTGGCACAGATTTACTTCCCATTTGTCAGTCCAAGCCGGGATATTGTCCAGGTCTTGCTGCACATGGACATGGGCTGCTTCAGTATCTGAGGAGTCACAAATGGTGCTGAACATTGTGCAATCATTAGCGAACATCCCCACTTCTGACCTTATGATGGAAGGAAGGTCATTGATGAAGCAGCTGAAGATGGTTGGGCCCAGGACACTACCCTGAGGGACTCCTGCAGTGATATCCTGGAACTGAGATGATTGACCTCCAACAACCACAACCATCTTCCTTTATGCCACGTACGACCCCAAACAGTGGAGAGCTTTCCTTCTGATTCCCATTGACTCAATTTTTGAGAGGGCTCCTTGATGCCTCACTCAGTCAAATGCTGCTTTGACATCAAGAGCAGTAATTCTGCCCTCATCTCTGGAGTTCAACACTGTTGTCCATGTTTGAATGAAGGCTGTAATGAGTTCAAAAGCTTAGTGACCCTGGGGGAACCCAAAATAAGTGTCAGTGACCAGGTTGTTGCTAAGCAAGTGCTGCTTGATAGCACTGTTGATGAACCCTTCCATCACTTTGCTGATGATCGAGAGTAGACTGATGGGGCGGTAATTGGCTGGGTTGGATTTGCCCTGCTTTTTCTGTACAGGACACACCTGGGCAATTTTCCACATTGCCAGATAGATGCCAGTGTTGTAGCTGTACTGGAATAGCTTGGCTAGGGGCGCGACAACTTCTGGCGCACAAGTCTTCAGTACCTTTTCCCGAATATTGTCAGCGCCCATAGCCTATGCAGCAACCAGCACCTTCAGCAGTTTCTTGATATCACATGTTATGTGGCATTACCAGCATGCTAAATGGGATATATTTCGAACAGATCGAGCAACTCAAGACTGAGCATCCATAAGACCATAAGACATAGGAGCAGAAATTAAGCCATTCGGCCCATCGAGTCTGCTCCGCCATTCAATCATGGCTGATAAGTTTCTCAACCCTTAATGCTTTCGCCCCGTAACCTTTGATCCCCTTACCAATCAAGAACCTATCTATCTCGGTCTTAAATACACTCAATGACCTGGCCTCCACAGCCTTCTGTGGCAATGAATTCCATAGATTCACCACTCTCTGGCTAAAGAAGTTTCTCCTCATCTCTGTTCTAAAAGGTCTTCCCTTTACTCTGAGGCTGTGCCCTCGGGTCCTAGTCTCTCCTACTAATGGAAACATCTTCCCCACGTCCACTCTATCCAGGCCTTTCAGTATTCTGTAAGTTTCAATCAAATCCCCCCCTCATCCTTCTAAACTCCATCGAGTATAGACCCAGAGTCCTCAAACGTTCCTCATATGTTAAGCCTTTCACTCCTGGGATCGTTCTCGTGAACCTCCTCTGGACCCCCTCCAGGGCCAGAACATCCTTCCTGAGGTACGGGACCCAAAATTGCTCACAATATTCTAAATGTGGTCTGACCAGAGCCTTATAAAGCCTCAGCAGCACATCCCTGCTTTTATATTCTAGTCCTCTCAAAATAAATGCCAACATTGCATTTGCCTTCCTAACTACCGACTCAACCTGCAAGTTAACCTTAAGAGAATCCTGGACTAAGACTCCCAAGTCCCTTTGCACTCCAGATTTCTGAATTCTCTCCCCATTTAGAAAATAGTCTATGCCTCTATTCTTCCTACCAAAGTGCATGACCTCACACTTCCCCACGTTGTATTCCATCTGCCACTTCTTTGCCCATTCTCCTAACCTGTCCAAATCCTTCTGCAGCCTCCCCGCCTCCTCAATACTACCTGTCCCTCCACCTATCTTTGTATCATCTGCAAACTTAGCCAGAATGCCCTCAGTTCCTTCATCTAGATCATTAATGTATAAAGTGAAAAGTTGTGGTCCCAACACTGACCTCTGTGGAACTCCACTAGTCACCGGCCGCCATCCTGAAAAGTACCTCCTTATCCCCACTCTCTGCCTCCTGCCAGACAGCCAATCTTCTATCCATGCTAGTACCTTGCCTCTAACACCATGGGCTCTTATCTTACTGAGTAGCCTCCTGTGCGGCACCTTGTCAAAGGCCTTCTGGAAGTCCAAGTAGATAACATCCATTGGCTCTGCTTTGTCTAACGAACTCGTTACCTCCTCAAAGAATTCTAACAGATTTGTCAGGCATGACCTCCCCTTGATGAAACCATGCTGACTTTGCCCTATTTTACCATGCACTTCCAAGTATTCTGAAATCTCATACTTAATAATGGACTCTAAAATCTTACCAACGACCGAGGTCAGGCTAATCGGCCTGTAATTTCCCATCATTTGCCTCACTCCCTTCTTAAACAGGGGGGGTTACATTAGCGATTTTCCAGTCCTCTGGGACCCTCCCTGACTCAAGTGATTCCTGAAAGATCACCACTAATGCCTCCACTATAACCTTCAGCTATCTCCTTCAGAACTCTTGGGTGTAATCCATCTGGTCCAGGTGATTTATCCACCTTTAGACCTTTCAGTTTTCCTAATACCTTCTCCTTGGTAATGGCCACCATACTCACCTTTTCCCCCCCGACTCTCTTGAACTTTGGGGATGTTACTCGTGTCTTCCACCGTGAAGACTGACGCAAAGTACCTATTCAGTTCCTCCGCCATTTCTTTGTTCCCCACTACTACTTCTCCAGCGTCATTTTCCAGTGGCCCAATATCCACTTTTGCCTCTCTCTTACCCTTTATATATCTAAAAAAACTCTTGCAATCTTCTTCTATATTACTGGCTAGTTTACCCTCATATTTAATCTTCTCCCTCCTTATTTCTTTTTTAGTTGTCCTCTGTTGGTCTTTTTAGGCTTCCCAAGGCCCTGGTTTCCCACTGCTCTTCGCCGCATTGTATGCTTTCTCTTTAGCTTTTATGCTGTCCCTGACTTCCCTTGTCAGCCATGGTTGTCTCGTCCTCCCCTTAGTATGCTTCTTCCTCCTAGGGATGAATTTTTGCTGTGTCTCCCAAATTACTCCCAGAAACTCCTGCCATTGCTGTTCCACTGTCTTTCCTGCTAGGCTTATCTCCCAGTCAATTCTGGCCAGCTCCTCCCTCATGCCTCTGTAGTTGCCTTTATTCAACTGTAATACCGTTACATCTGATTCCAGCTTTTTCCTCTCAAATTGCAGGGTGAATTCTATCATATTATGGTCACTTCCTCCTAAGGGTTCCTTCACCTTAATCTCCCTTATCAAATCTGCCTCATTACACATCACTAAATCTAGAATTGCCTGTTCCCTAGTGGGCTCCAACACAAGCTGCTCCAAAAAGCCATCTCGTAGCCATTCCACAAATTCCTTTTCTTGGGATCCACTACCAACCCGATTTTCCAAGTCTACCTGCATATTGAAATCCCCCATGATCACTGTAACCTTGCCTTTCTTACACGCCTTTTCCATCTCCTGGTGTATCTTGTGCCCCACATCCTGACTACTGTTTGGAGGCCTGTACATAACTCCCATTATGGTTTTTTTTTACCTTTGCGATTCCTCAACTCTACCCACACAGATTCTACATCATCTGACCCTACATCATTTCTTGCTATCTATTTAATTTAATTTCTTACTAGCAAAGCAACCGCACCCCCTCTGCCAACCAGCCTATCTTTTCGATAGGATGTATATCCTTGGATATTTAGCTCCCAGTCCTGATCCCCTTGCAGCCATGTCTCCGTAATGCCCACCACATCATACCTGCCAGTTTCAATCTGCGCCACAAGTTCATTTACCTTATTTCGTATACTGCGTGCATTCAGATACCACACCTTCAGTCCTGTATTTCCCGTCCCCTTTCTCATTGTCGTCCCTTTATCTGATGTGCTTGAAGTTGATTCGTAGCCCTTTCCAAACACTCTGTCCTATTTTGTGTTATGGGGACTTTAATAGCCTCTCCTGAGCTCTCCTTTCTTTTCAGTTTTTTCATAATTTTCCATGAAGTTGAATCCACCCCCCCACACGCTAACCTGCTGCTTTGTTTCCCATTAGTCATACTTCTTGGAGTTTTACCCTTCCCTCCCCCCCCACTTTCTAGTTTAAAGTCCTATTGACCACCCTATTTACCTTTTTCGCTAGAACATTGGTCCTAGATCGGTTCAGGTGGTGACCGTCCCAACGGTACAGATCCCTCCTGTTCCAATACTGATGCCAGTGCCCCATGAAATGGAACCCCTCTTTCCCGCACTACTCCTTTAGCCACGTGTTTACTTCCCTTATTCTCATGTCCCTATGCCAATTTGCACGTGGCTCGGGTAGTAATCCAGAGATTCTAATCCTTGAGGACCTGTTCTTTAATTTAGTTCCTAGTTCCTGATAATCCCCAAACAGGTCCTCTTTCCTAGTCTTATCTATGTTATTTGTCCTGATGTGGACCACAACAACTGGATCCTCCCCCTCCCTCTCCAATATCCTTTCAAGCCGATCAATCCATGAGGTGTTGTGGGCCAACAGCAGCAACAGAATTGTACTCAACCACAATCTGTAACCTCATGGCCTGGCATATCTCCCACTCCCAAGTAAATTGTCCATTTGGACAGCCGGTGTAGACACGATGGGCCAAATGGCCACCATCTGCATCCTAACAATTCTATGATTCTGTGACTCAATGGAAAGGGAAATTGGGCAGGTTGTTAAAATTGCTGACGGATTGAACTCCCTACAGACACGTTTGTTAAAATCACCACCATTACTTCTGGAATATTTTAGCAAAATTGTAATATTGTGACACACAATCGAACTATACCCAGAAAGCACAGAAACTCCCAATATTTCTCAGAGGATGTCAAATACCAACAAAGCCCCTTGTTCTAATTGCCATACCACTATTGATTGACAGCGCGTTTTAATTCATTTCCCTGAAATAGCTTATGCTATAAGAGTAGATATGAGTAAAAATAGTTTAATCTTTGCCATAATGCATTATATTGATGGGAGCTGCATAAACAACAAAAAGTAAACTTTCAGTATTGGTTCGAACTTTTTGATTTGTAGAAAGATTAACAAGTAATTGTGTAGCTCTCATATTCCATTGTTCTTATTTCATCTATATTCAAAACTCAAAACCTGAGGTTCATTTTTGGCATATCTTTCATCTGCCAAATCTGATCTTGCTGTTCAGGTATTTAGCCCTGGTTTGTTCGGACTTGATATGTAACAATGACCTTCTATGCATACCTAATTTGCATTTTGTGGAGGCAACACTTTATGCGTGTATGTGTGTGTTGATTTATTTAAGGTGCTTTTATGTTTTAGCCCTGGTTTGTTCGGACTTGATATGTAACAATTACCTTCTGTGCATACCTAATTTGCATTTTGTGGAGGCAACACTTTGTGCGTGCATAAAAGCAAAAAACTGCGGATGCTGGAAATCCAAAATAAAAACAAAAATACCTGAAAAAACTCCAGCAGATCTGGCAGCATCTGCGGAGAGGAGCACAGTTAACGTTTCGAGTCCGAATGACCCTTCAACAGAACAGTTCTGTTGAAGGGTCATTCGGACTCAAAACATTAACTGTGTTCTCCGCAGATGCTGCCAGACCTGCTGACTTTGTGCGTGTATGTGTGTATTGATTTATTTAAGGTGCTTTTGTGTTTACATGTTAGTTCTCGGCTATCTAGAAAGATCACCTGTATGTATTGATGTCTCACTTTTACTTAGTAAGTGCTTGGCATCACTGTGGAATGTGGAGCCCTAGCTGGTTTATCAGTGAAAATGGAGGGAGCCAATTCCCTATATTTGCAAAAGCAAAATACTGCGAATGCTGGAAACCTGAAATAAAAGCAGAAGATGTTGGAAATACTCAGCTGATCTGACAGCATTGTTGGAGAGAGAAACAGAGTTAATGTTTCAGGTCAATGGCCTTTCATCAGAGCTGGGTTTGCTTCCTTGAACTCACCTCCCCTTAACTTGACAGCACATTTATGGGCGTGTATTTTTCTGGGTTTATGATAATCTCTGTTCTCTGATGTGGGAAATTAATGGTAAATCTCAACTCCCCATTTTCTCACTCCTTCAGCTGCTGTCCCAACTGATATGGGACAGGAGAGCAGAGGAAAATCCAGACCTTAGAAATGCTTCGGCTTAAATAAGAAAGAAAAACTGAACTTGATTAATACACTGATAGATGTGGAGGAAATGGAAGATTATTTGTTTTCAATTTCCTGAGAATGGGATGGGTATTCTTGAAACGTATAAGACGAATTTGAAAAATATTTGGTTGTCTGCAGGCGCCCAATGTTTGAAAGAGGAAAGTTCAATAAATGGAAATAAGAGGAAATTAACACAGTGTATTGTTTCTACAGCCTTTACTGTTTGGTCAAATATTGTACTTCTGGTTCTCAGGATGACAAAATGATTCATGACCAGATTGTAGTGGGATCAAGGGATGAAAATTTATTGTTAGACTCTTTATTGTTAATAAAAATTTATTGTTAACTCAAGTTAACCTTTGACCAATCAATTACCATAGAGTGAAATAATGTCACAGAGTGACATTAATTCTAGGCAGGAGAATCTCTGTAGTATCTGGAAGCAAAACAGATCTATTCAACTGACAAGTAGCTTTAACTGCTCACAAAATAATGCAGAATCAGGAGAAGTGGTGAACACAATAAAGGACCTACTGAAGACATTAACACACTCAAGTGAGATTGGCTTCCTGCGTCATGGTAAAAGGAGAATCGTTGATAATTTTGAAATACCCATGGAAGCACTCAAGAAAACTCTTGATTTTCCACATAGCCAGTCCATCTTTGAATAGATCCTTTTCTTGTATAATGTAATATTCCATTGGGAAACAGCCACAGACCCATGGAATAACTAAAGAGAAGATGGCTGAAAATAGAGTTATCTTCTGACAGATCTTGCTCCTGAATTACCATGAATATCTGGGAAAAGCATAAGTACAACTAATCATGTGGAGACTATCACCTCAGAGTCAGATTATCACTACCAAATTTGAGTGACCAAGTCTATGTGAAAGATTCATAGTTGGGGAGAATAATGCAATGAGAAGCCTCAACACATCGACCAAGTAAAGAAACAGACACCGTCTTATTCAAATTCCCAATCAACAGAAACAGATCCCATCCAGATAGATTCAACCAAGCACTCCAGGGGGCATGGATTATTCTATAAATGGATTGCATTTGTGAGGCTTGGTGAGATTAAAATGACAAGATTTGAGAGAATATTTATCCTTGTGCCGTGTAATTTACTTCAAATTGATTCAGGAAAATGGATTAACAGTAATTAAACTAGAGTCTGATCAGTTCATTCTAAATACATGACAGTAAATCTGATATATATAGCAATATTTTTCAAAAGAGGGATGTAGGGTAAGGTACTATATTATACAAACATAATGTAAATAAATGCTAGTAGAGAAAGGTGTATATTCATTGATTATCACTGCTCCTAACTTGTCTAACATAGCTACTGAGGGCTCTGGGTGGAAACTTCAATGGGTTAGCAGTGGTGTCTCAGAGATGAGAGGAAGTCTTCTCCTATCATAAACCTGGAAATGGGAGGACAGTTTAGCCCCTTGTATCTCATTTGATCTCATAGCACATCAGTACTTGTTTAAGCCTCCTCCAGGTAACACAAACAATGGTTCAGTTATGGTTCTGAATGATAAAATCCTCCATTAAATCTCCTTTTAGCCTTCATTGTTCCAGTGGAAATTGTTCCAATATTGGAAGTCTTATAAGAACATAAGAAATAGGAGCAGGAATAGACTGCACAGCCCCTCGAGCCAGATCCACTGTTCAATACAACCAATGCTGACCTTCTGCCACAACTCCACTTCCCTGCCCGCTCTTCATATCCCTTGTTTCCCTGAGTGACCAAAAATCTGTCTATCTTGGCCATAAACAGACCCAACCATGGAGCATCCACAACCCTCTGGGGCAGACAGTGCCAAAGATTCACAACCTTCTGAGTGGCGAAATTTCCCATCTCAGTCCTAAATGATCATCCCTTTTCTCTGACACTGTGCTTCTGTGTTCCCCAGCTAAGGGAAGCAACCTGTCAGTGTCTACCTTGTCAAACCTCTTCTTAATTTTGCATGTTTCGATGAGCTCACTGCACATTTTTGTAACTTTCAGAGAGTATAGACCCAACTTAGTCAGCCTCTCATCATAGGACAACCCTTTCATCCCAGGCATTAATCTAATGAACCTTTGCTGTACTGTGTCCAATGTAAGTATATTGTTTCTTAAATATGGAGACCAAAACTGTGCATGGTGCTCCTGGTGTGTCTCAGCTGACCCTCTACAATTGTAGCTGTAACTATAACTTCCCAACAGTTTCATTTTTGTGTTTGAATCCCTAAGAATTTCTGTTCATTTGCACTTTTCTCAATCTTTCCATTGTATATTAAGTCCCATTGCAAGTATTTTCTCCTGAAATATATTCACCTCATAGTACTGAATTGAACCTTCTGCCTGCCTGGCTATTCCACTAACTTGCCTATATCTTCCTGAAGTCTTCCTTACTGTTTGCCAAACACGCAGGTTTTAAATCATCTGCAAATTTTAAGACTCTGCTCTGTTAACCCAAGTCCAAATCTCTCTCTCTTTCTCGCATTCTCACTCTCTTCTCTCTCTTTCTCTTTCACACACGCACACACACACAATAAATGAAAGTATATATGATGTGCAACTCAGCATAGGGTACAACACTTTCCAGGTTTTCCCTAAAGTGAATACTCATTTACTCTAACTCACTGGGGAAAATTTCCAGAGATGTCTTGTCCTACTCATCCACCCTATTTTCAATGGAAACGTCATGGAAACCCAATAAAAACAGGATGCCTCTGCCTCCAGCTGTCAGACTTGGCTCAGTGATAGTATTTTTACCTTTTATTCAGAAGTTCACGGGTTTAAGCCCCACAACAGAGACAAGCAAGATTGGTGCTGCAGCACAGGGGTAGGCGCTGGTTGTGGTGCTAATGTTAATGGACTAGTAATCAAGAGGCCCAGACTAATGCTCTGGGGACATGTGGTTTGAATCTTCTGCTCTCTCTGGTGGTGAGCTTGGAGACGGGAAGGACATTTAATTAGATGGGATGGTGGTGCCCCTGAAACCCGCCACCATTTCGCCTTTGCCAGAATTAAGTTATGGGCAGGAAGGCTCATGGTTGACCTTCCTGTCCCACTGCCAATTGAGGCCTTTAAGTGGCCAATTAATGACCTCTTAAGAGCCTCATCCCACCACCGTTGGTATTAACCCAGTGGCAAGAGCACCTGTTGCCATGCGGCATGCACAACAGGTACAACTGTGAGGTGAGAGTGACTGCCCGTGACATCAAGGCAGCATTTCACCCAGTGTGGCATCAAGGAGCCCTAGCAAAACTGGAGTCAATGGGAATCAGGATGAAAACTCTCTGGTGGATGGAGTCATGGTGGATGGTTGTTGGAGGTCAATCATCTCAGTTCCAGGGCATCACAGCAGGAGTTACTCAGGGTAGTGCCCAACCATCTTCAGCTACTTCATCAATGACCTTCCTTCCATCATAAGGTCAGAAGTGGGGATGTTCGTTGATGGTTGCACAATGTTCAGCACCATTCTCAACTCCTCGGATCCTGAAGCAGCCCATGTCCAAATGCAGCAAGACCTGGTCAATATCCAGGCTTGGGCAGACAAGTGGCAAGTAACATTCACACCACAGAAGTGCCAGGCAATGACCATCTCCAACAAGAGAAAACCTAACCATCTTGCCTTGACATTCGATGGCATTACCATCACTGAATCCCCCACTATCAATATCCTGGGGGGTGGCCATTGACCAGAAACTGAACTGGACTAGCTATATAAATACTGTGGCTACAAGAGTAGGTCAGAGGCTAGGGATCCTGCGACAATTAACTCACCTCCTGACTCCCCAAGTCCTGTCCACTAACTACAAGGCACAAGCCACGGGTGTGATGGAATACTCTCCACTTGCCTGGATGAGTGCAGCTCCAACAGCATTCAAGAAACATGACACCATCCAGGGCAAAGCAGCCCTCTTGATTTGCACCCCAGCCTTAAACATGCACTCCCTCCACCACTGACGCACAGTAGCAGCAGTGTGTACCATCTGCAGAAGATGCACTGCAGAAACTCACCAAGCCTCCTTAGACAGCACCTTCCAAACCCACAATCGCTACCATCTAGAAGGACAAGCGCAGCAGACACATGGGAACACCACCACCTGGAAGTTCCCCTCCAGGCCACTCACTATCCTGACTTGCCATTCCTTCAATGACACTCATTACTTGATTGAGGGGCTCAACATCAGGAAAGGTTGGCCTGCTGGGAACCACCTCCCTGTCCTTGCCGCTGAGTCACCTGCGCATCTCTCCCCGTGAACTCAACTCCGTGAAACCATCCCGCACCCCCCTCCCCCACCCCGCTTTACCACATTACTTACCTGTGGCCTGGGTCACTCCATGACCCTGGAACTCCAGTGTCTGTCCTCTGGCAGGAGCCACAACCTCTCCGTGACACTGCTGAATATAAGAGCAGCCAGCCTCTGATTGGCCTGCCGCTCTCGGTAGGCGAGATGTCTGCTCCTGAGGTCTTGATTCCAGAGGAAAGCCTGTTGTTGGCCTCACCACTGCCTGATTGCCTTGTGGTTCGGTGGGCTTTCACGAAAAGAGGCAGCGCAGCTCACTGACTGGCTCTCCAGCTGGCATGTGAGATCCCCGACACCTCAACAAGATTCCACCCATGGGTTCATACTCCAGCATGCCAGCTGGTGGAATTTAAATTCAATCAATAAACCTGGAATTAAAAGCTAATCACAGTAATGGTGATCATGAAACTCTCATCGATTGTCGTAAATATCCATTTGCTACACTGGCATCCTTTAGAGAAGGGAATCTGCTGGCCTTATCTGGACTGGCCAACATGTGACTCGAAACTCACAGCAATGTGGTTGACTATTAAGTGCCCTCTGAAATGGCTCAGTTCAAGAACCATTAGGGATGGGCAATAACTCCTGGCCTTTCCAGCAACACCCACATACCATGAAAGAATAAAAGAAGTACTGAGCGAGTACTACACAGTCAGATGCTCTTTTTAAGATGAGGTGTTAAACTGAGCTCACTCCTGCCTGCTCAGGTGAGTGTAAAAGTTCCAGGAACAATTTTGCGGGAGTGCAGGGTAGTTCTACCTGACATCCTGGCCAATATTTATCAACCACAGATTATCCGACCATTTATCTCATTGCTGTTACTGAGATTAGGTTGTGCAGATATTGGCTGCGCTTTTCCCTTTTCTTTTGTTACAATTGTGTCTACTATGCAGAAGCACTTTACTACCTGTGAAGCGCTTTGGGATGTCCTAAGGTCATTGCTATTGAAATGTAAGCTCTTTCTTTCTTTCAGAAACTTGTCTTCTGACATGATGATAAATTAGACAGAAATTCCTACTAAAAAATACCTCAAATTAGAAATCAGTCTGTCAAAGGAACAGCAATATGAATTATTTTCCTTATTTTTGTTTTAGAAACCACAATCAGACATGCTCTGACAAACTTTTCAACAACAAAGATTTATTACAGGTTATCAGATTATTTTTGTAAGTATGAACTACCTGAAATGTTTACAGTGGCCTGAATTTTACCCTCAGCGGGTGTGCGCGATTGGCGGGCCCGGGAGCGGCTGGGAAAGGGACCCCTGAGTGTGATCGGTCCCTGACCGCGATTTCACGTCGGGCTGGCCAATTAATAGCCAGCCAGCGTGAAACACGCGCTGAAACGCTCAGCACTGCCAGGGTGGGGGCGGGCGATGACATCACTGCAGGCGAGTGCTGCGAGAGAGCTGAAGGCAGACAGTTCCCTCAGGGAGCCAAGAGCTGCAAATAATGAAATAAAGGTTTAAAAAGCTGCAAAAAAAATGTCCATGCATCACAATCAAGCACCTGAAAGCATACCTCATAAAAATGCTGTTCACAGATATTTATTTTTATTTTATTTCCCCGTGGAGATTTCAACCCGCCCTTAGATGAGGTTTGATGAAAAAAGTAAAGGCCGCCCGGCCAATTCACCTGCCCGCCAACCGTTAAGGTTGGACAGGCTACAAAAAATTGGAAGCAATTGCGCCGTTAATGGGTTTAATTTCCTGCTTAATTGTCGGCGGGTGTGCTTCCAGCTTTTGCACGCGCCTGCAGAGCGAAATATGGCGCAAGTGCGCGGTGATGTCAGGACTCCCGCCCAACGTCATCGTGCGCAATTTTTCGCCCGATCAGGTCAGGTGTGCACCCGCCCATGGGATGTAAAACTCCGCCCAGTGTTTTCTTTGAATCCACGAAGCTTGTGTAAAACTTATGGTTGTGATTCCCGTGTCTTTTTTTATTCATTCACGGGGGTGTATTTTATATGGGGAGTGGGAGTGGGAGTGGGGTAGGGGGGGCTCACTCGCCCAGCCCTGGTTAACAAATCGGTTGGCAGCTCACTGATTTTAAACCTGGCCATCCTGCAGTGATAATACGCTGGGCAACTTTAGTTACCTGAAAGTGGGATGTCCGCTCCTCAGCAACAGCAAGCCCTCAGGGATAGAAGGGCCAATCTAATTGGCTGGCTGCTCTTGGAGGCTCAACAATACCAGAAGCAAGTAGTGGCCACTGCTGCGGACCCTGCACCCACACATGCAGACCGTGAAGAAGGAAGATGTCTCCCAGACCTAAAAGTAAGGTCAGGGAAGGATTGGGGACCACAGTGAGGGACGGGAGAGGAGTGGGGGTGTCTGGTTTAAGAGGCTACAGTGGGGAGGTATAAAGGGTGTGCCCCTGATTGGCAAAGGGGACCCGCCAAAGGTGATACCCTCCTTCCTTCCTGCCTGTTAGCCCGAGCTGTTAAAGTTGCCGGGTTGCCACCTTCCTTCCACCTTTCCCAGTGGCATGCATTACTGCAGCAGGGGCAGAGTACAGTCCTTAAGTGGCCATTAATTAGTAACTTAAGGGTCTCAATAGGCTTAAGGGTGGGCAGACTCCCTACACTTTCCTTCTCCTCTGTAATATGGGTGGGAAGGCGTTGGGCTGGACAGATGCTTTATTTTATGTATCCCCCGCATTCAAATACTCTGGAAGGGGCTGTAAAATTTACTCCATGGGATGTGAGTGTTGCTGGCAAGGCCAGCATTGATTGCCCATTCTGAATTGTCCTTGAGAAGTTGGTGGTGCGCAGTCGTTTGAACTGCTGTAGACCATGTGGAGTACACCCACGGCGCTGTTAGGAAGGAAGTTTCATGCTTCTGACCCAGCGACAGTGAAAGAATGGTGATATAGTTCCAAGTCGGGATGGCGTGTGGCTTGAGGGATGGAATTTGCTGGTGGTTGTGATGGTGCAGTCATCTATATCATAATTAGAAAGCAACAGAAAGGCTTTCCCGTTGTTGCTTGCAGCTGTGATTGCAACATGATTCCAGGAAACTCCAGGACAATGCAGATGAGTTTGCAAACCTACTTAACTCATCTTAGGTTTAGCCTAGGGCAAGAATCACACATTTGGAGCACCTAGTGTGCCAAACTGTATCTAATAAAACACCAAGTCAAAATTATAACTCCCATAAGCAGATGGTTTGGAGTCATGTCAGAGGTTAAAATGCAAAAAGTCTGAAACAGGAACCTGATCTGCCACAAACCCACCATGTTTTGGGTTTTAACAAAGTGGGTGATCAATCCACTGCCAGTAAAGCATTTTTTAAAATCATTTATGGGATGTGTCAGTGGCAAGGGTAGAATTTATTGTCCATTCCTAATTGCCCTTGAGAAGAAGGTGGCAAGCTGCCTTCTAGAATACAACTGAGTGGCTTGCTAGGCCAGTTCTGAGGGCAATTAAGAGCCAACCACAGTTCCGTGGGTCAGGAATCATATATAGTCCAGACTGGGTAACGATAACAGATTTCCTTTCCTAAAGAACATTAGTGAAGCAGATAACTTTTATGACAGTCTGAGTCCCTTGGCTATTATTTCTGATACTAGCTTTTTATTTCATATGAAGCAGTCCTTGTCCAAATGCAGCAAGACCTGGACAATATCCAGGCTTAGGTTGACAAGTAACATTGGCACCGCAGTATCGGGCAATGGCCTTCTCCAACAAGAGAGAATCTAACCATTGTCCCTTGGCATTCATTGGCATTGCCATCACTGAATTCCCCACTATCAACACCCTGGGGGTTATCATTGACCAGAAACTGAACTGGACAAGTCATATAAATACTGTGGCTACAAGAGCAGGTCAGAGGCTAGGAATCCTGTGGCGAGTAACTCACCTCCTGACTCCCCAAAGTCTGTCCACCATCTACAAGGCACAAGTCAGGAGTGTGATGGAATACTCTCCACTTCCCTGGATGAGTACAGCTTCAACAACACTCAAGAAGCTTTACACCTTCCAGTTCAAAGCAGCCCACTTGATTGGCACCCCATCCACAAACATTCACTCCCTTCACCACTGACGCACAGTGCCAGCAGTGTGTACCATCTACAAGATGCACTGCAAGAACTCACCAAGGCTCCTTAGACAGCATCTTCCAAACCCACAACCACTACCACCTAGAAGGCCAAGGGCAGCAGATAGATGGGAATACCACCACCTGGAAGTTCCCTCCAAGCCACTCGCCATCCTAACTTCACTGTCACTGGGTCAAAATCCTGGAACTCCCTCCCTAACAGCACTGTGGTTGTACCTACGCCACATGGACTGGACTGGTTCAATAAGGCAGCTCACCACCACCTTCTCAAGGGCAACTAGGGTTGGGCAATAAATGCTGGCCTAGCCAGCGACACCCACATCCCATGAACGAATATTAAAAAAATTTCAGATTTATTTAAGCAACTGAATTGAAGTATCCCAACTGCTGTGATCGGATTTGAATTCATATTGCTGATCAACAGTCCAGGCCTCTGATTTATTAGTCCAGGAACAAAACTATTAGGCCACCATACACCTGGTTGGTCATTTAAATATTATAATGAGGCAGCCAGCTTCAATTTAACAGTCATTCCACTTTTAACAATAGGTGGCTGGGCTTTCATGGGCCTTGGGAAACTCAACAGCTTAAAGATGGTGAGAGGGGCTAAAGCTATGAAGTCATTGTCTTTACTGCCCTGCTTGTGGGCCAGGAGGAGCAGCAGTGCTTCCACTAGGCCCAACCAGCTTAGCAGTGAACCCATCAGCCACCCCACAATCTGTTAAATTCTGCAGGACATTTGGGAAACCCTTTCTTCCCTTTTCCAGACTTCACAACAGCACCTCAGCACAGCATCCATGTCAGGAACAAGTTAAAATCCAGGCCTGTATGACGCAAATGCACAAACAAAGATTAAAGATGAAATAGCCTTGTGAGTAGTAGGTCGTAAACATGTTAATAAAGGAGGTACCATCTGAATGGATTTATGTACTGTGCAGAAATATAAAAGGTTACTTAATAAGGCTACTTAATAAGGCTAGTCTACTGTTCTTCAGAAATTATTTGACAACATGATTCTGAATGTTTGATGCATATAAATGCTTCTATTTAGTAAAATTTTTTCTTCTGTCGTTATTTAATGGGATTGTTGGCATTGAATAGGATGAACAAATGTCCTAATGGTTTCTGCAGTAGTGGTTCCATTACAGATATATGGGCCTGCATTTTACCCTTGGTGGATGCGCGAGATTAGGCCCGGGAGCAGCTGAGAAACGGGCCCCGACTGCAATCGGCCCCTGCAATTTCACGCTGACTGGCCAATTAACGGCCAGCCAGCGTGAAACACGCGCTGAAAATCTCAGGGCTGCCAGGGTGGGGGGCGGGGAGAGGACAGGCGACGATGTCACCACAGGCGCGGGTGAGCGCTGTGAGAGAGCTCTCGAAAGGCAGACTGCTGCCTCATGGAGCTGCAGGCCTGCAAATGCTGAAATAAGCATTTAAAAAGCTGCAAAAAAAAGCCCATGCATCACAATCAAGCACCTGAAAGCATATCTCATAAAAATGCTGTCCACGGATATTTATTTTTATTTTATTTCCCAACGGAAATCTCATCCCGCCCTTGGATGAGGTTTGATGAAAGATGTGAAGGCCGCCTGGCTGATTCGCCCGTCCGCCAACCGTAAGGTTGGATGGGCCACGAAAAATCAGAGACAATTGTGCCGTTAATGGGCTTATTTGCCCGCTTGATTGTTGGCGGGCTTGTTCCGACTTTTGTGCGCACCCACCGAGCGAAATATCGCGTGAGTGTGTGATGACATCGGGACGCTTGGCCGAGGTCATCTGGCGTGATTTTACGCCTGATCAGGTCGGGCGCGTGCCTGCCTGTGGGATGTAAAATTCTGCCCATGAAGTATTCCTTCCCTTTAAATGTAATCCATTCAGTCCTATAGCAGTATGCAAGATGGTATTTATACAGCCTTTTGACTAATTGTTGGCTATTGACTAATGTTTTAAGAAAATGCATGTCATTTACATAGTAATCTTTGCTTTACTTTGTTACTTTTTGTCAATGTTGAAGATTTTTATTCATTGCTAGTAAAATGCATTGGGTGGAATTATGCAGACTTAGAACCCGCTGAAATTAGGGACCCTTTGCAGGTCAGGAACCCATATGATCCATGGGCAGGCTTTGCCAAGGCTGTTTCCCAGAGCAATGGCATTATCAGCCCGCCTCCAGATCCCCTGGCCAGTAAGGGGGTGGGGTGCGATTATGCATCCATTCCGTCAAAGGAAGGGTTGCTAAATAAAGGGGCCACGATGTATAGGTTACAATGCCTCCCCAGCAGTTGGTTTTTGAGGCTGCTGTAATCATAGGAATGGTAAGGAGACCTGGGAAGGTTGCTCCCTAGGTCTCTCACTCTTACCTGGAGATCCTGCTGTGGGATCTGAGGGGCTGCAGTGAGGTGATCTCTCCCAAGGATGAGGGGAAGCTGAAAACCTCTCCAA
Source organism: Cetorhinus maximus (assembly GCF_964194155.1). Classification (NCBI taxonomy): domain Eukaryota; kingdom Metazoa; phylum Chordata; class Chondrichthyes; order Lamniformes; family Cetorhinidae; genus Cetorhinus; species Cetorhinus maximus. The sequence goes on along the minus strand of NC_135885.1, from coordinate 31,801,083 downwards.
CCAAGCAGATGTGGATGGAAGTAACTGAAGAAGTCAGCAGAAGGTGTGTGGTCGCTTGAAGCTGGAGACAGTGCACCATGAGGATCCAAGACCTCAGGAGGACATGGCAGGTGAGTGACATCTCACTTATTCTGGCTTCCCCAGCACAGCATTCCTCAGGACAGCACACCTTGCAGCTCCACTGATTGGTCTCTCTGCAGAACCTCACATCCGCATCTGAACAGCCAATGCTCACACTCACCCTCAGCCTTTTCCCCTCTCTGTCCCCCATGCCCCAAATGGTGTCCCTTCCTCCGCTCCACAAAAGCCATTACAAACACCCATACCATTCTGCCTTCTCTCCTTGTCTCCATGCAGAAGAGAGCACAGACGTTGGTGAGAGGCAGAGACCCTGTGGGGTGGGTGATTGGGTCTGGTAGCCCTTCAGTGACAGGCACCTTGACAGCCACTGGCAATGCATGCCCACCTGCTCCACTGGGAAGAAGGTCAAGAGGCTGCAGGTGTCAGAATGACCGGCTGTGGTGGACTTAAAAACAAGGCTGCCCCACAGAGGTAACATATTGCCGGCATCCTGAACAAACTAAAAGTTGGACTTCCACCTCTCAGTGGCAGGAAGTCCTGCCCTCGAGAACTGGCAGCCAATCTGATCTGATCAGGACTCAATGGTGGGGACTGCTGGAGGCCTGATGGGGAAGAGCAAAGGGGGGATAGCATCATGGGGGGTGTGGTGGGGGTGGTGGGGGGCCGGGGGTTGGGGGGGGTGCGCGGCAATGCTCACAGGTCACCAGCCTTCCAGCTTTTTCACCAGAGCTGAAAAAAAAAAGCCTTCCCAGCGTATTATGGCAAAGGTGGATTGAGGGCCTTAAGTGGGCAATAATATGTCACTTAAGGCCTTCAATAGGCATAAAGGTGGTCGGACTAGTGGGCACCTTACGCACTCCCCCTGTATTATGGGGACTGGGTCGGGGTGGGCAAGAAGGCAGTGGGCTAGCCACCTGACATATTTTACATGCCCCCTTCACTCCCATCCCTGCTGAAAACAAGACAGGCAGGGGGCCATAAAATCCAGGCCTGGAACTGCTTCCTTAGCAGGTTTTTGGAATTTGGTGAATCAACAAATTATTTGAACTTGAACTATGGTTTTCACGCTGCATACTTTATCTCTCACCAGAGTTTTGCAACTGGGGGGGGGGGGCAATTGACTTAGTTGGCTGCACGGTCAGTGGGGATCAGATTGGTGCCAACAGTGGGGTTGAATTCCCATTCCGGCTGGGGTGGATTGGGAACTAGCTCCTTGCCCTACCCGTGGTGGAGGTCTTGGCACTATGGTTAGGACCTGCCTTTGGACAGGGAACTGAAAAAGAAGAAGAATATTCGTTTAAATGTCTGTGAGCTCTGTTGTTGCAACCAGTTAAGTAAGTCCAACTATAGGTAAAAGCAAAATACTGCGGACTGTTACACTGGAGAATTAATTTCCCACTATCCAAGGCAGAATGCGATCTGACCGATTATAGAAGTCCTGTAACCGGGCAGTGAGATGTGTGTGATTGGAATAGGGAGACACTAGTGCTCTTCCTGGCCCCACAAAGAAATTTAAACAAAGCATTTAATATACATCTTCTTGGTCACTTTCTTTAATAGGTTGACCTGGTGGCAAATTTGTCTCCCTAGCAAAAAATATATGTGGGTTGGGTTCCAATGACACCATTGGGACTTGACATGCATATGTAAAAAAAGGATTTGCTAGATTTGGGCTAGTAGTGTTGCTGCCTGCTCTGTTGAGCAGGTTAACTTATATTTGGTAACTTCCTGTCACCTTTATTTGGGTAAGTAACCTAAGCAATTAAGCTGCCCACTTACCTGGTGTCCACTGAAAGCAAGAAGTACGATATGATAAATATTCACATTAAAGACTTCCACCAGGTGGGTGGGGGGTTAAAGTTACTCCTACGCCTTGTTCTTGTCTTGTTTTCACAGATATTACACAGCCAAACATGTTTCAGCAGAAAAAGAAGATGCTATAAATTAACTTTAGGTATTATAGCCTTCTGTGATGAGAAATTGCTGATAACTTTGTTATTTCTTACCAGTTTTTCCCATAATTATATATTCACTAAATATAGAAATTCTTTCCAAATTTCTGACCCCATATTTATAAAAATGCGACTGCCATCATGGCAGGGAACCCATCCTGCTTGTTGTGGATTTCAAGTCGTCCAGTTTAAATATAAAATGGTTAAAATGTCCATTCTGTGTATGTTTAAATGAAAGGGTATGAAATTTCCCAGCTCAACAAAAATAGAAAGCAAGTAGGGCTCCTTTACTGAAATGTTGATTATTCCACGTTAACTTACCCTATCATTCTGTATTACTCCCGCTTCTCAGCACTTGAATTGTGTGTCACTAAGATATGTGAAAGAATAGCTCGCTGAAGCAATATATTTATTGTACACACTCCATCTCAATTTCTCTCCCTCTCTCTCACTATTGGTCTGCCCAGTAATTGGCGATAATGACAAAAGTGGGCAGCAAGCCTAGACAGATGGAAAATAGTTCAACTGACAATAGGGAATAAACCTGATTTCTTAGCCTGATAGTGGAACATAAGAGCAGGTGACTAACAGAAAAAAACAGCGTAGGCAGAACTAAAATCAATGGGAGGGGTCAGCTCCTCTAGCATTGAGGTGCTGGTGACACCATAAACTTAGGGGAAGATTTTGCTTGGTCATCATTTCTAACAAGATTGTAAAATGTATTATTTTATAACCCAGTGACAATTTCACGATAAAAGCAAATATAGACAATCTTCCCACTGCCCACAGTAAGAAACATAAGTACTTTCTATAGAGGATACCAACCTGCTGTGGTCAATAGGAAAGCTATGAATCACAGGATAGGAAATCTTCTAGTCCACAATCTTTCTACTATTTATAGAGGAAATATACCACTGGCTCCAGTAGGAAATCTTCCCATTGTTCACGTACGATATCTTCCCACAGTCTATTAAGAAAATTAACATGATATCTTCCCACGCTTTACAAAGAAAATAACAGGAAATAAGAATAGACAATAAGCAGTCTTACCATTGTTAACAATCTTCTCACTGTTTACATGGGGAATCTTCCTAACACTGACAAAGAAATCTTCCCACTGTGAACAGTAGGAACTCTTCCTGCTGTTCTTTTTAAAATTCAATATTAGAAGTAGGTGTTGCTGGCAAGGCCAATGTTAATTACCTAGATACCCTGAAAATGTGTTGGTGTGCCTTTTTCTTGAACTGCTGTAGTCTGTGAGATGTAGGTGCTTCCATTATGTTGGCAGATAGGCACTTTAAGGATATTATTGTGGTGACAACGAAGGAATGGCATTTTAGGTCCAAGTCACAATGGTGTGTAGCTTGGAGGAAAGCTCTGAGGATATGGTATTTCCATGCACCTAATTCCTTTGTTCTTCTAAATGGTGAATGTCATTGGTTTGGGGGGTGCTGCTGAAGGAACCTTGGCGAGGTCTGCAGTGCAGTATGCAAAGACAAAAAGGAAGACTAGGCTTGTGACTGAGATGCCGATTAAGTGAACTGCTTTGTCCTGGATGGTGTCAAGCTTCTTGAGTGCTGGAGCACCAGGAAAATTGAGAAAATTCCAACACTCATGTCGGGTCCCTCTGACATGGAACAGAAAACCCAAAACCCTGCATTTATATATACTTTATCCTTATTACTATTTCTTCATTTTAAATTGTACTTTTCTGATGAACAAAGACAGTTAAGATGGTGACCCTCTGTCCGGAAATTATCCCCAGTGGTTTCCAACTTCCCCCTTCAAGTCTTTGCATTCAAAGGTTCAGATGGTCTGGAGGCCTTATAACCCTTCCATATCTCATTCGTACTATCTGTTGGAGGAGTGATAGGCTCTGTCACTGCTAGTTCTTCCAGTAGGTTTGAAGGTTGTTCTGGCATCTAGGTATGTTTTCATTCTTTTCTTCCATTCCTTGGTGTTGAACTGCATTTGGTCAGTTTCTTGCAGGGTGGACAAACACTGTTTTTGCCTCCTTGTCATTTCTTTTGCTTCATCTGTCATCGTGTGGGCCGTAGCAATGTCCTCCGTGAAAATAATCATTCCTGTGACTAGAATAAGGTTTAGTGATATGCTCACCTCTGCGTTTCACTGTTGGCAATGGACCAGGTTCCATCATCTTTTGTGGCATTGACATGCTGGCTGGGAGTGGCCCTGTGTGTTTGGTGGTTGCAGTGTTGACCTGCCGTACCATCGTTGTAGCCGGAGGTTGAAGCTCATTGGACTGCTGGTCGCTCTCTTTTATATCCTCCTCTGGAGGCGTCGTGGTTACCTCCTGGGTGGTTAGCTGCTCTAACCATTGAAGATTTTCCAGCACCTGTAATGAGAATGGACAAACATGCTCCGCAAAGAGAGAAGACAGTTCAGAGCTGAAGTCCCAGTCAGGATATTCTTTTTTGTTTGAGTACTCAGGAACTTGCAGTTCTGTATGATTAACAGCGGTGGTTGCCTTCACAGCTCCTGCCGTTTTGAGGAGATCCAGAGCTACACAGGCCTCTCTTCTCAGGAGAGAGAAAGACTGGTTACGGATGATGTACATCAGCTCGAAGATTTGTTTGCCGCTGTACCTTAGTCGTTCCAGAATCATGCCTATGATCAGAAGCCGGATTCCTGCAGGCCCACAGAGTGGTGTGCCTGTTGTTCAAAGCCAATGGCCTTTTAGCCACAGTTCTTTATTCAACAGGACTGTTACGGTGGCTCCTGTGTCTAATTTAAAATTTGTTAAATGGCCGTTGACTGCAATGTCTACACTCGAAAATACGAAACCAGAATCTTTGACCTCACACAAGGAGCACGGCTTCTTCCGGGTTTGCAGTCTCGACCCCATGAATAATCTTTGGGCCTTCTATGCATTTCAGAATTTTTGCCCTGCACGATTTGCTGTACTGTTCAATCCTGTTGCATTGGGAGCATTGAGCTGAAATTACAGAACATTGATATCACCAGTGGGGGCGCTTTGCTGCACAGCATCAGCATTGTTGCTCTGCTGGCCAATTCGGGTATTGCTTTCCCTGGCCTGGAGTATTGGTGAATTGGTGTTTAACCAGTTGGACTGTGGGTTGGCCTCTACACCACAGTTTACTCTCTGCCCTTAAAATGGCCCTGTGCTACTCACTGTCTAACTATCTGAATTGTCTTTTCCAGGGTTAGATCTTCCTTTGCGTGTCTGAGGGCAGGGACTGCATCATCCACTACTCCTATCATTATTCTGTCTCTAATGAGTTCTGATGTTACATCTCCGTACTCGCAACCTCCTGACATCCTGTACAGATCATTGATGAATGAATCAACAGGTTCTCCTGGCTGTTGGGCTCTCTTATTGAATACTCTTTCAAGTATTTTATTGCTTCTTAGGTTAAAACAAATGTCGACTGATTTTAGTACTTCTCTGAATTTTGCGGTTGAGTCATTAATTCCTTGTCTTCCAATAATGACATCCGCAATCGGCCTATCGAGTAAAATAACGTGCTCACCTGCACTTCTTCTGACTTTTTATTTAAACCTGAAGCAATGCTGTATCTTAGGGATCTTTTTCTCCAAAGTCCCAAATTTTGCGATTGATCTGGGCCTTGGATTAGTCCGAATTGACTTGGAAGTGTGGAATTCTGATCCATGTTCTAAAGTTTAAAAAAGTGTATGTTCTGCTTTAAGGGCTTCCTAAATTTCAAGATGGCGTCGCTGTTTACTTGGAGACAAAGGGATTTCTTGCGCTTGCCGGTTTGGGCGGGTACTGCAACAGTGGCAATGGTGCTCAGCTTGTAAAAGAATTTTTAACAATGGCTGCCTGGATTGGCTGCCTGCAGACCCTCTCTTGCTCAGCATTTTACCTTTTTGATTTGCGGGTCCGTTGAGTTCTAGCTTCTGCTTGCCTATTACCAAGATGAACAGTTGCGATGTTCCTGAAATATTTAATTAACTCTTTCTTTTTTGTTTCTGACAAGTTTGGATGTCACGTGTTCAGACTCCAACTCGGGCATCGGATTTTAGTGATGGGTTTCTCTCAAACCGCACTCCTGACTCTGAATTACTTTAAAGGTTTCTCAGGGCTTGCTGCAGCCTGGTATTTTTTTTTAAAATTAGCTCAGCTTTGCAAGTTCTGCTGACTCTGCACTCTGAAGCTGGACTTCCAAAGGCAATTCAACAAAGTTGTTTCCTATGCTGCAGTAAGGAATTATAAATCTCTGCCTTCAGCTTCCAAGCCTTTCTTTGGAACATTTTCCTGGTGATATTTCCTCTGTGTCTCTGCTTCCAAAGCTTCTTTTCACATTAAAATGCTTTGTTGAATTTTTCTCAGTCCTCCAGTATTTCGGTTTGTCTCTGCATTTTATTGAGGTTCAGGGTTTATTTCCCTCTGCTGCCAACATGTTGTCGGGTGCTAGTTACATCTTAGTGGGTTTGATGAATTCTTCATAGTCTTTAGCAGGTTAACCTTAAGTATTTATTGACTCTTAGAACCATTTACCAATATATAGTAAAGGGGTCAAGCTAGAAGCTTAGCTGTGCACACAGCTCTGTCCAATACCACACTGACCCTGGGTGCGGGTCATGTGCTTTCTTACATCGCTGTGTGGGTGGTACTGTATCAGTCGCACATTAACCCTATATGTGCCAGAGCCTTATATTACATCCATCATCTTCAACATCCAGCCCCTCCACCAGCGCACAGTGGCAGCGTGTACCATCTACAAGATGCACTGCAGCAACTTAACAAAGTTACTTCGACAGCACCTTACAAACCCACAACCACTACCACCAAGAAGGGCAAGGGCAGAAGATACATGGGAACACCACCACCTACAAGCTCCCCTCCAAGCCACACACCATCCTGACTTGAAACTATATCGCCACCCCTTCACTGTCGCTGGGTCAAAATCCTGGAACTCCCTCCCTAACAGCACTGTGGATGTACCTACCACATGGACTGCAACGATTCAGGAAGGCAGCTCACCACCACTCAAGGGCAACTTGGGATGGGCAATAAAAATACTGACCTAGCCAGCAATGCCCATGTCCTATGAAAGAATTTTAAAAATCAGAAATATCCTACCTTACAGCCCTCAGGGTTGGTCATTTGACTTGATGACAGAGTCATGGATATGACAGGCCAAGTGGTTGCAAATTGTGGTGGTATATTATTCTGCTGCTGCTACTGATGGCCACATCACTTCATGGATGTGCATTTTTGATCCACAGATCTTTCCTTCATCTGTCCCTCTTAGCATGGTGATAATGCTACACAACAATGGAAAATGTTCTCAGTGTAAAGGTAGAACTTGTTCACCATAAGGATTATGCGGTGGTTACTCTTACCAATGTTGTCATGAACAGACAGATCTGCAACAAGTAGTTTGGTGTTAGTTCTCTCAGCATCTGCCACAAACCCAGTCTGGTAACTATGCCCTTCAAACTTTGCAGCTCAGTCAGTAGAGGTAATAGTGGCCCATTCTAGCGTGAACCTTGAGTATCTCCTGCTGGGCCCTTGCTATCTTCCTCAGCAGAAGATGTTCTTCCCTGTATTTGAGTTAAAGCCATGAGGCTTGTAAGATCTAGAGTAAATATTGCAAGCTCCCAATGACACTTGCCCATGGCTGCATAACACTGTCCCCTTCCTCTGGTGAGTCTGTGCTGACACACAGAGGGTGGACAGGAGTAGGGGAACAGGGGGATGGGGGGATTGCTCCTGGTTGCCCACAAGCAGTGCTGTAACTTACATTATGGATTCAGATCCTCTCATCTCCTTTAAGCTGTTGAATTTCTGGAGGCCTGAGAAACCCAGCTGCCTGTGGTTAAAAATTGAATCACTGTCAAGCCATGCACTCTCATTACAATATTTAAATGGACAACCCGCTTCTCATAAGTGGGTTGGTTGCCCATCCTTCGTCCTGCCTCTGTTAAAACAGGAAGCGAGCAGGTTCAAACTGGGCTCAGTTTCTGTTGCAGATTTTTTGCATTTCACCCACTGATTTGACCACAGCCTCCCTGTTTTTGGGAGTTGAGATTCAGCCCCCTCTTTCTCTCTCCACTGATGCTGCCTGACCTGCTGAATATTTCCAGCCTTTTCTATTTTATTTTAGAGTCAATCATGTTGGTTTGGGACTGGAGTTACATATAAGCCAGAGTGGATGAGGGTGACGTTTTCCTTCCCTGAAGGACATTGGTGAATCAGTTGTGTTTTCACAATAAGTTGACAGTCTAATGGTGACTAACGACCCTCTGAGAGATTAAAATTCCTCTCATCTCAGTCTTAAATGGGAAACGCCTAATTTTTAAACTGTGTTCCTCAGTTCTACATTGTCCCACAAGGGGAAACATCCTCTCTTTACCCACCCTGTCAAATCCCCTCTCATTCTTCTAAATTCTAATGGGTATAGGCTCAACCAGCTCAGCCTTTCTTCAAAAGATAAACCCTTCATCCCAAGAATAGGTCAAGTGAACTTTCTCCGAACTGCTCCTAGTGCAATTATATCCTTTCTTAAGGATGGAGAGGCGGTCTTGTGGTTAGTGGGTAGCGTCCTTCCCTTTGAGCTGTAATTCCGGCTTCAACCCCATTCCCGAACTTGATGGCCAACGAAGGTGTGTTCATAATGTGGTTGTTATGGCCTTGATTTTCCAGACATGAGAAACAGTGAACTTTATTTACAGGGCTTCAGCAGCAGTTACATTCTTCCATCAAGATCCACAACTAGACACAAAAATTCCACTCCTGAGGTCCCCCGGACTTTGGGCTGATTCGATCACATTGGCTAGAATTTGGCCCCGCACGCCCGTGCATAAAAGGATGTGCGGTGACATCGGGCGAGCGTCCCGATGTCACCATGCGCCATCGCAATATTTCATTGGGCGGGCGCGCGTTGATCTCCGATGCGCATTCGCCATTAATTACCGGGTCACTTAAGGCCCTTGAGGCGCCAATCGATGGCAATTTTTGGTGCCCATGCAATCTTTAAGTTGGCGCATGGGCGCAACGAGCAGGCAGGTAGGACACATTTGTATAAGCCTCATCCACGGGCAGGATAAGAGGGCTCAGTGGGGCCGCGAGTGTGCCCTGTCAAATATTATTTTTTTCAAAGTTACTGATATTTGCCTGTGTGATCTGCAATATTTCAAAACGCATACCAGCTGCTTGGTCTGGACTCACAACTTTCAGGTCAGCACTCTGCAGTGAGGAATCTTTTCTGGGCCTGCAGGTTTCAGGAAGCCTTCCCTTAGCCTGAGAATGGGAGCTGAACTCTCCACTGGAGGCACCTCCTCTGAGGAGGAAGGGAGGGCTAAAAGGGGGAGGAGGCCAGGAGCGCACATTTAGCATCCAGGGGAACCACCTTTGGGAGGACAGGCACAGGCACAAGGGGCGCAGGGCAAAGAGGAAGTCCAAGGCGGAAGGGACCACAGAAGATGCCACTATCCTGCTGCCAGGGTATACAGGCGGCGAAGCAGCTACCTCAATATTTCTGAGGTGCAGTGCCGAAGGAGGCTCCGTCTGTCAAGGGAGACAGTCAACTATATCTGTCAGATGACTGGGCCTGAGATCTCCGATAACTGTGTGGGCGGACACCCCATGCCAGTGGCTCTCAAGGTCACAGCTGCCCTAAACTTCTATGCCTCTGGCTCCTTCCAGGGATCAGTGGGTGATCTTTGTGGTGTCTCCCATCAGCTGTGCACGCTTGTGTCAAGCTCTGTTCAGGTTTGCATTGACCACCATCCACTACCATTGGGACCAGGCAAGCCAGACACAGCGAGCCAGAGGCTTCGCGGCCATTGCTGGCTTCCCCCACGTCCAGGGTGCAATAGACTGTACACATGTGGCCATCAAGGCGCCAGCAGGTGAGCCCGGTGCCCTCGTAAATAGGAAGGGCTTCCACTCCATGAACGTGCACATAGTGTGTGATCACAGGATGCTGATTCTACAAGTCTGTGCAAGGTACCCTGGCAGCTCCCACGACGCTGACATCCTGAGACACTCCCAGGTGCCGGGGCTCTTCAGTGCTCCGGCTTGGCTTGATGGATGGCTGCTGGGTGACAAGGACTATCCCCTCAGAAGGTGGCTCATGACGCCTCTCCACCATCCAAGAACAGAAGCTGAGCAGCAGTACAATAGGAGCCACGGCACCACAAGGGCTGTGGTGGAGAGAGCCATCGGTCTTCCCAAGATGTGCTTCCGATGCCTGGACCGCTCAGGGGGCACACTGCAGTACCCCCCGGATCATGTGTCAGTAATAGTGGTTGCATGCTGCGCTCTCCACAATCTTGTGCTGGAAAGGGGGGACACTGTGGATGATGAAGATGTTGACACAATGGCTGCGGCTGCACTCGATGAGTCCAGCAGTGAGTCCGGGAATGAGCACACACAGGGAAATGCTGAGGGGGTAGAGGCTGACCCGGGCATCCTCCAGGGAGGCAGGGACACCTGGGAGGCTTTAATCCAATGAACCTTCAGCTAGCACACCACAGATGGACCTCCAGGACAAGCCTGGGCTGTAGGCTCCGTACTTGATACCTAAGTGCCAAATCTGCCTGGTTAGGAACATTAACTAAGGGCCTTGTTAATAAAGCTGAATGTCCCACAAATCACTCACAAGATTTTTGGAAACCATCCACCTGCAGAAGCAAAGAGGCACCCTCAGACATGGTGACATGTCTGAATTTAATATTACAACCAAAGGGCTTTAAGAAAACAAAATGACAAGGGTGTTAAAAATCACACCAACTCATAAACACCTCATTGCGGGCCAACACAAAAGCACCAGTGATAAACCCGTGGTGTGTCTAAGGTACCTTATGTTTACATTTTCGGGTGCTAAATCTTGGTGCTGACCCCTTGCTGAGAGTGGCATCTGAGACAGCCTGCTGACTCTGCTGCCCTGTTGGCCTCGATGACCTTGGCGGGCGCCCTCTGGCCCTGCTTGGGAGGGAGCTGCCAGTTCTACAGCTGGCATCTCCTCAGTTGTCGCAGCCTCACCGGATGCAATGGTCACTGGGAGAGGGGTGGAGGAGCTGCCACCCTCATCCGGAGCGTCCTGAGAGGTGCCCGCAGAGATGACAGGCAGCTGCTGCGCCGATGTGAGGTCGCTTCGGGCCTCCCTGCTCACCGTGGATGGATGGGCACCGAGCTGGGAAACTTGATGCCCAGACCATCTCCCACACTGGCACTGACCAGTTGAGGTCAATGCCAATGTGAGGGCTTACTTGTCCGAGTGCATCCCCAGGAAGCCCTGATGGGTCTCCTGGAGGAAGCTCTCCACGAGAGTCGCTGCTGTCTCCATGGAGGACACATGGCACTCGGACATGTGGCTCATTGCTTCGGCGTTAGTCCGCATAGACTCCTCCACCATGGAGACCAAGCCAAGCATAGCCTCATAGATCACATCCAGATGCTCCCACACACCCGGCTGCATTTCCTGCAGCTGCTGCATCGTGGACGACTCCAGAGGCACATCATCAGGCACCACTGAGCATGTGCCTGGTCCCCTCCAGTCCTCCAAAAGCTGGCATCATGGGCACTCTCTGTCTCTGCCAACTCCTCCAGCGACTGCAAAATGCCCTCACCGCCGTGCCCCGGGACGTTAGGCGATGTTCTAATTCCTACCGAGGTGCTTGTATCTGCACTGGTGCCTGCCTGGCAGAGATGGTGTGATGCTAGTGAGACTTCAGGGCCCTTCTGCTCCTCCTCCCGGCCTGCTACACTGGTGCTGAAAGGAAGAACGAGGACATTGGAACAGTTAACGTGGAGACAATGTCAATGCGCATCCCTGTCCCCCGGATCATTATATGCTCATCCTTCCATAAGCAATGGTCAAGCCATGTTGCAAACTTCAATCACTGAACATTCAACAGTGCCATGGCTGTTGGGAGAACAATGGTGACCTCACTGCTGGGCAAACATACCTGTCTGTGGCACCCCAGCCTCACCGACACTGGTGGACCTGGGTGCATGGCGCCTCTCCAAATCTAGGGCCTCCTGCTCGAAGCGGCTGAGAATCGCCAACTGGGCCAGCCCTCCGCCAGTTCTCACACGCTCTGCCGCGTTATGAGCATTCTTCTCCTGAAAATGAGAGAAGAGCATTGATTTGTACAAATTGCACATGGACTCTCTTCACGGACGGCCCACCCCAACCAGAGTGGCACATATCAGGGCTCCAGTGCCTCCTCACCCCGCTGCTGCCGAACATTCACACAAAGATGCTAGACCTGCTCCACAAACCCACCCGCCCCCACCCCCTTGGCCAAATGCTGCCTACATCATATTAGGGACCACACGTCTAACCTTCCTTAGCAAGGAGGTGCAAGCATATGGAGCGCAGAGCACAGCAGATCGATCGGTGCCACGCCACCTTGAAGCTCCCCTCCCAGCATCTCATCACCCTGACTTGGATATGTCCTGGAGTTCCAGCACTGCGCCTAGGTACAGCTCCTCCAGGTTGCTCCCAAAACATTCATGTGGGTCTCACTGTACCACATGCTGCGGGCGCAGAACCCATCTCTTCACCACCCTCTCAGGGTGACCTCGGCATGGGCAATATCTGCTGGCCCACCCAGCGAAGGACACATGCCACCAATGATTCAATGAAGTAACTACACTCAGACTTGGGGTTGTGGGGGGCGCCAGGGGGGAAAGCCTACCTGCTGGGTTAAGTGACCAAGGCCAACATGGTACTCATCCTGCCAGATCGCAACAAGTCATTGAAGCGCTTGCGACACTGGATCCAGGTGCGCTGCACCACGTTGCGGGAGCTCACCACCTCCATCACCTCCTCCTAGGCACGTTTGGTCATGTGGGGGGGGCCTCCTCCTCCTGTTCTGGGAACGAGGACCTCCCGCCGTGCTGCCACCTCCTCGAGGAGGGCAGCAAGGCAATCATCAGAAAAACGAGGGGCACAGTGTCCCCCTGCCCTACCCTCCTGCCTGGCCCGCTCGCCAGCAGCGCTCTGGGGACCCCTTCCACTGGCCATGATTCGCAGCCTTTGAAAGGCTGCAGCAACTTTTTAAAACAGGCCAGCCGGGTCGCCATTGGACCCGGCGGCCATTGCAGTCCCGCTGCCGCCTGCCCACTCCCGCTGTCCTCGGGAGCCACGATTCACGCCAGGTGGGTCTTAATTGGCCGCCCACGTAAAATCGCGGCGCGAACCCGATCGCGAGCTGCGCCTGCCCGCACCCGCTCCCGCTCTGCCAGCCTGACAGGCAGAAAATTCTGCCCATTGTCACGGGACACTACACAGTACAATAAGTCTTAAAGCTACAGTCACAGCATTCCCTAAAGCTACATTTACTACATTCCCCCCCCTTTAAATTTTTTTAATGAGTTGTATTTATAAGAACAACTACATTCATGACATTACAAATATATACATGGGTTATAAAGGTATAAGTTCAGTCTCTCAGGCGGTTTCCTGATCTGGGCGGAATGTCGTAGCTCCACGACTTTAGAATTTCTGACTGAATCTTCATTTTCTGGAACAGCAGCAACATCAGGTACCTCCTTAGGCACAGACAGTTCAGAGTTATCCACTCCGACAGAGACATCGGGTATGTCTATCCTTGGTTGATCAACACAACAGGGGCCACTGGTTCTACAACGGTTACAGGTGGAACATCGGTTTGTTGGGGTATCTCCCTTCTTCCCAAATAATCCACATGTTTTTGGGTGATCCAGTCCTCCATTTCTATGTGGTATGACAATGATCTGGTCACAGAAACTATTACACCAGGTAACCAACTCGATCCACCCCCCCAAGTTTGGTACAAATACTGTTTCGCCAACAGTAAATTCATGCTCTCGACGATACAAATCACGAGTCACTTTTTGATTCCCTTGACTGTTCTCTACCTTCCCCTCCAAATCAGGAAGTACCAGGCTTAATCTCATACAAAGGCAGCGCTTCAAGAGTAATTCTGAAGGTGTTGTCTTTTCTGAACCATCTTCCGTCTTATCTTCTTCTGCCTACCACAGAGTTTAGTCTCATCCCCCATTTTGACTTCACAGTTGGCCAGACTTCTCTCAGGTGAAAGATCAACATGGTTCAGTTCGGGCCTTGGGGTGCACATGGCTTCATCGCCCACTTGCATTTTGGAAAGTTCCACAACTTTTCCTTCTAATGCCTCTCTTGTTTCATTTAGCTGATTCTTCAGCTCCTCTGTCTCCTTGAACAACCTTGAACATTGCTGCATCTTCTCTGCCAACTGGTTGTTCAGTTTGTTCAGAGTGACATTAAATTCATTTTACTTCTCTTTGTAATTTTCCAGAGGTACCAACTTTGACCTGAAGGATCCTTGTAGTGCGTGAAGGTCTTTTTACAGGTTTTCTTTTTCTTTGCGAAGCCCACTTGTTTCACCGTGAATTCTATAACTCAGCAGTCTCCTTGAGTTTCTTCTGATGATCTCCCATGCTGCTGTTTAAGACAGTCTTCATTTCCTCAGGTTGCTGAATGGCTACACACTCCTTTTGCTTCCTGTTAAAGTCCTTTGACTCTCCAGGCTCATTCTGAAGTCCCTTGCCTTGTTCCCTTCCCAACTCAGGAACTCTTCCTGCTGCCTTTTGAAATCTCACTGGCCAGTCAAGGTTAATTTCCCTCAACCAATTATGACCTAGAAGGCTTGGTCCTTCACCTTCCATTACAATCACAGGGAGCTATGCTTGTTATAAACAGTTACAGTGATAAGACCTTTCACTTGTATGACCAGTATACATTTTCAATTTGGCTGAAGTCTGCTCCATATTCAATTGTTGAGTACCCTTATTTAAATATTTGAATGTGTGCTCCCCCACTACAGTAGTCGATGCACTGGTCTCCACATAATCAGAGGTTTCCCATTGGCCTGCAGTGTAACAGTAATTGGCTTTGTTTTCCCTACTTTCACATTAAATAGAGAGTAAACATTGGAATTAGTGGTTTCTGGTTCTTCCACATTACGTACTTTGATCAGTTTAATTTGCTGCCTGGGAGCCTATCTCAATCTTGTTTTACATTGCTTCAGTATATGCCCTCTTTTATGATAATAATGGCACTCCACCGCTTTAAAATGACAAGCTTCAGGGATATGGTTACTTCCACATTGGTAACAGTTCATTTTCAGATTTGCTGCTGAGCTGTCTCCCGTATATTTTTTAAATTTTTGGGTAGCAGGGACTGTTTCCTGCTTTGTGGCTGAATCCTTGGTTTTTGCACCACATCTGGGGATCTGTCCCCCGACCCCCCCCCCCCCCTTCAAACTGGAAAACGGCACCATTTTATACACCCTGTAAGGCCTGCGAATCCTGTTGGGCACTTTCCATTGCAAGCGCTATTTCCAATGGTCTTTTAAAATCGATATTTACTTCAGCTAATGACTGTCGTTGAATGGCATCATCGTGCACACCACAGACCAAACGATCCCCTAACATATCGCTTAGGGTCTCCCTGAAGTCACAATGTTCAGTTAACTGTTTCAATTTCACCACGTGTGTTGCTATGGTCTCCCTAGGGGCTCTTACTCTCGAATTAAATTTGAACCTCTGCATAATTACGGAGGGTTTGTGTTGAAAATGACCGCTTACAAGGTCTAGCAATTCACCGAAGGTATTAGAATTGGGAGCATTTGGGGCCATAAAACTACGGATTAAATTATAAATTTTACTCCCACAGGTGCTTAGGAGAATTGCTTACATTTCTTCCTCCACCGTTACTTTGTTTACTTGGAAAAAGAAATGGAGGTATTGCACAGATCGACTCCAATCCTCAGTGGATGAGTCGAAGGGGTTGATCTTGCCAAAAAGTGGCATACCTGGTGAGTATATTTTCCCTTCTGTTTAAAACTCACATTCACTGGGTGAGGGACAGTGCTGGAACCAATTTATCCTCGTCGCCAGTTATTATAGATTTGATTTTCCAACAGGTTTCTCATGAGAAACAGTGAACGTTATTTACAGGGCTTTAGCATCAGTTACATGCTTCCATCAAGGTCTACAACGAGACACAAAAACTCAACCCCTAAGGTTCCCCGTGCTTCAGGCTGATTTGTTCACACTCATGTGATACTACATAGTACATTAAGCCTTAAAGCTACAGTCACTACATTCCTAAAAGCTACAGTTACTACAGTGGTCAAACAGGCTGAATATCAACCCTTCCAACATACGCCAGTGGCACGTGGTAAGAGAAGGAGAGATTCCTGGCCAGCCAGATGATGGAAAGAAATTGGACCCTCTGCCAACACTATCCATAGTTCCAGGCTACAACATGTAAAAGTGTACATTACCACTGCAACTCCAATACCTTGGGAGAGAAGGTTGACTCAGTTGGCTGGATGGCTGGTGTGGATTAGGTTGGTGCCGACAGCACAGGGTTCAATTTCTGCCTTCCAGCTGGGGTGGATTTGGGACCTGCCTCCTTACCTTATCTGTAGTGGAGGTTGTGGTGCTGTGGGTCACAGAATCATAGTATCACCGTATCTTTACAGTGCACAAGGAGGCCATTCGGCCCATTGAGTCTACACTGACTCTGTGGAAGAGCTTCAACCTAGTCCCACTCCCCTGCCTTATTCCCATAACCTTGCACATTCTTTCTTTTCAGGTAGCAATGCAATTCCCCTTTAAATACTTCGATCGAACCTGCCTTCACCACCCTTTCAGGAAGTTTGTTCCAGACTCCAGCCACCCTCTGGGTGAAAAAACTTTTTCTTGCATCACATTTATTCCTTTTGCCAATTATTTTGAATCTGTGCCCTCTAGTTCTTGATGTACCCTTGAGTGGGAACAGTTTCTCACTATTTACCCTGTCCATACCCCTCAGGATCTTGAATATCTTTATCAAGACTCCTCTCAGCCTTCTTTTCTCCAAGGAAAACAGTACCAACCTCTCCAATCTATCTTCATAGCCACATTTCTTTATCCCTGGAATCATTCTTGTGAATCTCCTCTGTATTTCTCCAATGCCTTCACATCCTTCCTCAAGTATGGCGCCCAGAACTGGTGTAGTACTCCAGCTGAGGCCTAACTAGTGTCTTATACAAATTCAACATAACTTCCTTACTCTTGTACTCACTGCCTCTATTAATAAAGGCTGAAATACTATATGCTTTATTAACTGCTCTCTCACCATCTTCAATGACATATGTATGCATACACCGAAGTCACTCCATTCCTGCACTTCCTTTAGAGACTCTCCTTTTATTTAATACTGTCTCACCATATTTTTACAGCCAAAATGAATTACCTCACACTTCTCCGCATTTATCTGCCATGTGTCTGCCCAATCCACCAACATATCTATGTCCTTTTGGAGTTCAAGTCTATCCCCATCACAGTTGACAACATTTCCAATCTTCGTATCATCTGCAAATTTTGAAATCATGCCCTGAACATCACAGTCTAGGTTATTAATATATATCAGGAAGAGCAAGGGTCCCAACACTGACCCCTGGGGAACTCCACTACAAACCTTCCTCCAATCTGAAAAACAATTGTTTATCATTACACTCTGTTTCCTGTCACTCAGCCAATTTCTTATCCAAGTGCCCACTTTCCCTTTTATTCCATGACCTAGAATTTTGCTCAAAAGTCTGTTGTGTGGCACTGTGCTAAATGTTTTTTTAAAATCCATATACACCACATCAACTGCGTTTCCCTTATCAACCTTCTCTGTTACCTCCTCAAAAAACTCCAGCAAGTTAGTTAAACATGACTTTCCCTTAATGAATTCATGCTGGCTCTCCTTAATTATCCTGCACTTGTCTAAGTGACTATTGATTTTATCCTGTACTACAGTTTCCAGAAGCTTCCCTACCACTGAGGTCAAACTGACTGATCTGTAGTTGCCAGCTTTATCTTTGCACCCTTTTTGAACAAGGATGTAACATTCACAATTCTCCAGTCCTCTGGCACCTCCCCTGTGTCTAAGGAAGACTGGAAGATTATCACTAGTGCCTTTGCAATTTCCATTCTCACTTCCCTCAGCACTCCTGGATGCATCTCATCGGGTCCTGGTACTTTATCAATTTAAATAAGGATAGCCTTTCCAACACCTCCTTCCTCTTGATTGTAAGTGCTTCTAGTGTACAAGTTACCTCCTTCCTCATCTCGGCCTGGGTAGCATCTTCTTCCTTTGTAAAGGCAAATGCAAAGTACTCGTTCAACACCTCCGCCATTTCTCCAGTCTTCACATGCTAGTCCCCTTTTTGTCCCTAATTGGCCCTATTCTATCTTTTACCACCCGTTTATTATTTACATGCTTATAGGAGACCTTGGGATTCCCTTTTATGTTCGCTGTCAGCCTCTTTTCATGCTCTCTCCTTGCTTTTCTTATTAGCTTCTTCACTTCCCCTCTGGTCCTTCTATATTCAGGCTGACTCTCCATTGTATTTTCTACCTAACATCTGTCATACACGCACTTCTTCCTTTTCATCTTTATCCCTATCTTTCGTATCATCCAGGGTGCCCTGGATTTATTTGTCCTACCTTTCCCCTTCAAGGGAACATACCTTGACATTGCTTGCGATACTTTTTCTTTGAAGGTGGCCCATTGTTCAGCCACTGTCTTTTCTGCCAACATTTGATTCCAACTCACTCAATTCAGATGCACTCTCATCCCATCGAAGTTGGCTTTCCCTCAATTAATTATCCCTGCTCTGGATTGTTCCCTGTACTTTTCCATGATTAACCTAAACCTTATGATAAAATGGTCACTGTCCCCTAGAGGCTCTCCCTCTCAGGTCAGACCTGCCTTTGGTTCAAAGAACTGAAAAAGTAAGGAGACCAAAACTGTACATAGTACTCCAGATGTGGTCTCACCAACTGTAGCAGGACTTCCCTACTTTTATACTGGACTCTCCTTGCAATAAATACCAACATTCCATTTGCCTTTCTAATCAATCTCATACTAACTTTTTGTGGTTCATGTATCAGGACACCCAGATCCCGCTGTACTGAGTTCTGCTGTCTCTCTCAATTTAAATAATGTACCGTTTTTCTGTTCTTCCTGCCAAAGAGAATTCATTCACATTTTTGTATATTACACTCTATCCACCAAATTTTTGCCCACTCAACCCATCTAAATCCCTTTGTAGATTCTTTATGTCCTCTTGGCAACTTACTTTCTTACCTATCAGCTAATTTAGCTACCGTACATGCAGTCCCTTCATGCAACTTATTGATATAGATTGTAAATAGTTGAGGCCCCAGCTTGCAGCTTGCAAACCCAACAATGACTCATTTATCCCTACTCCCTGTTTCCGGTTAGCTAACCAATCATTGATCCATGCTAATATGGTACATCCTACACCATGAGCCCTTATTTTGTGTTGTAACCTTTGATGTGGCACCTTATTGAATGCCTTTAGGAAATCCAAGTACAGGACCCAAGTACAGGAAATCCAAATTCTGTCCATGCGCTGGATTTTACAACTATCCCCCCCCCCTCCAGTGCTTCAAACCCACTGTTGGGGAGTGTAAAATTCAACCCTATAACAGAGGAAAATCCAACCCTTTGTCTTATTCCTGACATAGCACAAACTCATCAGACTCTCAGGTGAATATAATATCACTTCCCCTTCACCTGCCAGTGTGATAATATGGTACTTTTCTACCTATCAGGAGAGTACAATGAGCTATATATACATTTTTTTCAACGTGTAACTCATTAAAAAATATATATTACTACTCATGCAGCACATTAACTCATCCATTCCTTGGTGAAGTTTATATTTGCCAGTCATAGGGGGCTCATACCTGTCCATGGAAACTTCTTTGTTGTTGGAAGCACATAAAGCAAGTGTTGGAAGAAGTTGAACTTTAACAAATATAAATAAGCACAGAATTTATATTGTCATCCTGTAAACCATTCGGGACTTCAGCATAGTCAACGCAGCCCCTGCAGTAAATCATAGGATATATAATTAACATTGTACATCATCTGGTCTGCACATCTGTTCAAGGGCCTCTCTGGCTTTGTCAGATGTCTCTGACAGTCTTCCCAACATTTAATTGTAGAAAAAAACAAAAAGCTAAAAGCTACTGCGGATGCTGGAAATCCAAAACAAAAACAGAATTACCTGGAAAAACTCAGCAAGTCTGGCAGCATCGGCGGAGAAGAAATCAGTTAACGTTTCGAGCCTTCATGGCCCTTCGGTAGAACTGGAGCATAGTTAGAAGAAAGGAGAAATATAAATTGGTTTAAGGTGGGGGTGGGGGGGGGGGGGGGCTAGGCACTTTACAGCCCTCTGGGCTGAATATTGAATTCAACAACTTTAGATCTTAAACTCCCCCTACCCCCATCCCCACCCCGTTTCTTTTCCCACCCCCCCGCTTTTTTTTTCAATAATTTATATAGATTCTTCTTTCCCCACCTATTTCCATTATTTTTAAATCTAAACCTCTAGTCTTTCCACCCCACCCCCACTAGAGCTGTACTTTGAATATCCTGTCTTCCATTCTTAATTAGCACTTTTCTTAGACAAAGACCACCACCTTCAACACCTCTTTGACCCTTTTGTCTGTGACATCTTTTGATTATCTGCTCATCTCCACAATCATCACACCACACCCTCAATGTGTCTCTTCCCCCCCACCCCACCTTAAACCAATTTATATTTCTCCTTTCTTCTAACTATGCTCCAGTTCTGCCGAAGGGCCATGAAGGCTCAAAACGTTAACTGATTTCTTCTCCGCCGATGCTGCCAGACTTGCTGAGTTTTTCCAGGTAATTCTGTTTTTGTATTTAATTGTAGAAGTTTGTTTATAAATGCCAGTCAGTGGTTTCCCCTGAGAGATTCCAATCCCAGTTTCAATTCTTACCCTCCTTTTACATGTCATTTGTTGTCTTTAACAATAAGAGCAATTGCAAGTCAATGCAGAGAAAATCACTAAATTGAAACTGAAACATTTCTAAGTGTCAGCCTGAATATTCTTTTAAATCTCTAAAGTATTAGTGCCCAACAAGTAGAGAGTAGGACAAGGGTTCTTTGGCATCTTTGAGTAAATTTGTTCCAGTCAGTAAGAGGCTTTTAAATGTGCTAAGTGTATATAGATCAATCTTTCTCAAGTTTACCCTTTGTTGATATTTCAGAATAAAATCCTGAACATTAGTTGGTGGTCTTTTTCATATGGTGAAGCCTGATGTGACATGAAGCATGCAATATAATCCCTCTTTCTGTTTTATGATTTCCAACATTTTATTTAATTAGCGCTCTCAAAGTGCTCTTAAAGTGTCTATCAAGGCTGGGGAACAGAAAGATTTCCTAAACTGAACACTCAGGGTAAGATTATTCATTTGGTTATGGGGTTGTTTTTCATCCGCAGCATATATCAGGTAGGTTGGTGCTAGATAGGGCATTGGCAGGAGGCCCAATTGATTTTGGTAATTGGGCTCCATTTAAATATGAGTGGCAAACTACCAGCACAAGTAATTAATTTTCTTATTTTACAGCAGTAACTAGACTTCAAAAATTATTCATTGGCTCTGAGGCGCTTGAGGTCATGAAAAGCAACACATACATGCTAATTCTTTCTTTTCTTTTTCTTAAGTGTAGCTTGTCATTTGGAAGAGTGCCATCAGACCAAGAACCACAGTTGTTTAATGGCAGTCCACAGCATTTCCAAAGGGAAGTTATGATTTTCATTGGTGATTTGGGGAGCAGCTGTTCGAATGATGAGAGCACTCTGAATTTCTGACACTGTGTTGGAGAGAAGTTATGGAAGAAGTCAGGGCCAGGAAGAAGGTCCTGTTTTTATCAGCTGGCCGAAAATGGCCACAGTCAGCATGCACAGGGAGATGAAGCAGGTCAGTGCCTCACTCCCAGGACCTGGCTGCAATCCTGAAAACTGTTTAATAGCCTTACCAGGACCGTAAAAGTGTGACTCCTCTTCAATTTTCTCTAACTCAGAATGCATCATACTTTTGTCCGAGCACTGCCAAACCTTCCTTTCCCTACTCCACAATTCTCTCCTCCCACTACAATGGGATAAGACACTGCATTTTCCCCTGCTAAGACTCACAAACTCAGCATGCATTAGCCTCAAAACTGACACAAATTCTGTTTTTGTTTGTTGAACTTAACACAAATCTCATTATTGTGTTAATGTCGTTGATACCTCACATTTTTCTTTGGTTCACAGCAACCCCCTCTGGCACCCACGTTTTGCTTCTTCCCATTCGCAAGCCCACTCTCCCGTAGATCACAGGGGTTCTAAGCTGCCGCCTCGAACAAAGGCATTCATGTAATGACTGAGGGTGACTGCATTTTTACACCCTCTCCAACCTTCAACCAATGTCCACCAAGATGCCAGAAAATCAGTTGGATTGATGGCCCCCATGCAGCAGGCACCAAGATACTGCAGTCTGCAGCGCCTCTGAGGCCTCAGCTCCTGCAGTTTGCCAAGCATATGTATCTCAAAACACAGCAGGCTTCGATCTTCCATTCTGAGGACACTAGGTGAGCAGGAGTTCCTCAGTGTAGTTTCCTAGGCCTGACCATCTTCAGATGCTTCATCAATGTCCTCCCCTCTAACATAAGGTCCAGGCATCTCACTGTTGACTTTTGCCTTGTAGATGGTGGACAGGCTTTTGGGAGTCAGGAGGTGAGCTACTCACCACAGAATTCCCAGCCTCTGACCTGCTCTTGCAGCCACAGTATTTATATGGCTGGTCCAGTTCAGCTCCTGGTCAATGGATTTTGATAGTGGGGTTTCAGCACTTGGAATGCTATTGAAATTCAAGAGAAGATGGTTGGAGTCTCTCTGGTTGGAGATGGTCATTGCCTCGTACTTGTGTGGTGCAAATGTTACTTGTCACTTAACAGCCCAAGCCTGAGTATTGTCCAGGTCTTGCTGCATATGGATATTGTAAATCGTAACATTTACAATTATTTCTAAAAGCCATATTCAGTTAACATTATTTCTTTCTACTTGAACATGCTGGACACTGCTTCAGTGTCTGAGGAGTCATGAATGGTGCTGAACATTGTGCAATCATCAGCGAATATCCCCACTTCTCACCTCATGATGGAGGGAAGGTAATTGATGAAGCAGCTCAAGATGATTGAGCCTACCCTGAGGAACTGATGCAGTGATGTCCTTGGACTGAGATGGTTGGCCTCCAACAACCACAACCATCTTCCTTTGTGCTAGGTATGACACCAACCAGTGGAGAATTTTTGCCCACATTCCCATTGACTTCAGTTTTGCTAGGGCTCCTTGATGCCACACTTGATCGAATGCTACCTTGATGTCAAGGGCAGTTGCTCTCACCTCACCTATTGAGTTCAATTCTTTTGTCCATGTTTGGACCAAGGCTATAAGGAGGTCAGGAGCTGAGTGGCTTGTGGTACTCAAACTGGGCGGTTATTGCCGCTTGATAGCACTGTTGATGACCCCTTCCCTCACTTTGCTGATGATCGAGAATAGACTGATGAGGTTGTAATTGGCTGGTTTGGATTTGTCCTGCTTTTTGTGGACGGGACATACCTGGTAATTTTCCACATTGTGGATAGACGCCAGTGTTGTAGCTGTACTGGAACAGCTTGGTTAGGGGTGCGGCTAGTTCTGGAGCAGAAGTCTTCAGTATTATTGCCGGAATATTGTCAGCGCCTATAGCCATTTAAGGGCCTTCTCCTGCTGTTGCTGGGAATTTTCAAATCACCAAGTGGCCAGAGAATGAGGGGAGGGTACCCCCTGATTGGGCACTTGGTACCATTTGAAACCCTCCTCCCCCCAACGTTGCAAGGTATTTCTCCCCCTTCATTCATCTTCCATCCCACCCTGTCAATTCCGGACTCACAGCCCCTCACTGGGTCTTGCCAGCCTGGCCCGACAAGACTCCAGATTTAATTTCTTCAGGGAACTGCCCATAAACTTCAGCCTACAGTTTCTTCGGACCTCTCACTCTTACTTCTCTCGCAATTTTTTTCCAGTATGAATGGCCTGATGCTGTGTCCCCTGCAGTTTCTGGGAAATGTATTGGGCCAAACAAGAATTGAGCTTTTAGCCTTTGGTTTTCAAAAAAGCAGCACTGCTTCAAAGAATGGAAAAATCCACATATTTGATACCAGCTAGCACACCTTTTGGTCTGCATCAAAGTACTTTCCTATATTAGTCATACAGTATGCTTCAATCAATAACTGGGTTGTATTCGTTAGTTACTATATCCCATCACATTGGGGATAATTTTCACATTCACTTCACACCCAGTCTATGGAGGTGATGATAATTTACCCAATCCACTCTATCCAGAATATATAGCAGCAAATATTACTCGGCAGTTTATCTTTGTCAGCATTTTAACTAGCAATAATTACCTCTCATATTAATGCTTTTTGTATGAAAATAATATTTTTGAATATCTTTAATGGGTTGGAAAGGCAGTATAAATTTGACTTCAAGAAAAAGTATCGAAAATGGATGTGTTGTTTAGGAATGTTGAAAAATTCAGTTGGACTCTGAAAAACTGTCAACGTTCAGAAGCAATAAACAAGCTCTCTTGTGGATTAGTAGAAAAATGTGTTTGGTCATTGACGTTAAGCCATGCTTACTGATGGACTTCATTCTTTTCTATTCTGAGTTTGCTGACCTTAACCAGGCGAAGTGTTGGAGATGCCACAATTGGCCTCAATGGCCCAGGATTATAGGTGGGATAAACCATTCTGCGTTCCTGCTTTGATTGATACTGAGACTCCTATTGAAAGGTATGCATGGCCAGACATTGGGTAAGGACAGCATCAGGTTTGGCTAGGATACCTCAATGATTGAATAGCCATTGGCAGGATTTTTCAGTCGGTGGGGGTGGGCCCGACACTCCTACGAGTAAGATGACTCGCGATAACATTTGGCGTGTGTCCCGATGTCATCGCACTGTCTCGCGATGTTTCGTTCGGAGGGTGCGCCGGAGTTGGCTGCGCGCCCGCCGATATTTAAACAGCCTATTAAGGCCACTAAGGAAGTGATTAAGCTGGTTGTTAATGCTGCCAGACCAACCTTAAGGTTGTGGGCAGGCGAAAAGGCCAAGCGGCCATTGTGTTTTTTAGGAAACCCCATCCATGAGTGGGATGAGGTTTCCTAAAGCTTTTATTAGTTTAATAAAATTTTGTTCCCACAAATAAAACCCTGACCCATCTCATGTGACACAGTCACATGAAGAGATATGTTTAAATAAGTTTTTAATCCATGCATTTAATATTTTCAGTAGCAATTCAATATCCCTGAGGCAGCTCCATGCCTCAGGAAGATTGAAGCACTCTTTCACGTGCATGTGCGAAAGAGCGCTGGCCTGGACTCTCTCTTCTCCCCCTGCCCGCACAGGTAGCGCTACCGCTCATGTCTTTGCTGGGCAGGCCTTAACTGGTTAGCAGTTGGCTCTGTGCCCACACCCGCCCACTCCTGCTGAGCCCGCCCGCCACTGAAAAATTCAGGCCTACGCGTATTCACAGTACAGGCTTATATAAGAAAAGTGGTCAGTACTTGGAGGTCCACAGAACAATGTAGCAGCAAGCAACAAGCAATGCTGAAAGGAGGGGGATAAAGAGGATAAATATGTAATTTGAAAAATAATCTAGAGTTAGAAATGGTAAGTAATAGATGGGTAAAATTCCATCATTAGAACACTCAACACTAAACTCTGTGCATCAGGAGTCCAAATGTGAAATTCAGACATGCTGTTACAGGATGCCTCTTTCAGTTTTTAATCAAGCAATGAAATAATGGGCAGCATTTTTCTGTTGGTGAGTGGGGGCGGGGCCCGCTTGCCGACGCATAAAATGACGCTGCACATCCGCTGAACTGTCAAAGGCCTATTAAGGCCATTAACAAAGTAATTAAAGCTGTTAAGAATGCTGCCTGTCCAACCTTAAGGTTGGCGGGCAGGTGAAGAGCCCAGGCGGCCTTTGCATTTTGCATGAAACCTCATCCACGGGCAGGATGAGGTTTCATGAAGGGTTTATTAATTTAATAAAAATTTTTGAAAAAATTAATGAACGTGTCCCAGCTCATGTGTCAGTTTCACATGAGGGGGCATCTCCTTACATTTTTTTTTACCTTTCTTCCATGTTTCATAAGTGAAAGTAATCTCCCTAAGGCACCTCCGTGCCTCAGGGAGATTTCTGTCCTCTTCCGCCCGCATGCATGATAGAGTGCAGGCCCCGACTCAGGGAATCCCCCCCGCCCGCACAGGGAGCACTCAGCGCTTCAGGGTGCGCATCATGCTGGGCGGGCCTTAGTTGGCCCACCCACGTAAAATGGCGGCACGGCCCTGATCGGGGGTGCCGATCGGGTTTGCGCCCACTCCTGCCAGCCCCCGCACAACCCGCCCCGATGGGGGGAAAATTCTCCCCAATGTGTGGATCTACTTTCTTAGCTTAATGTCCTACCTGAAGCCCACAAAGACTTTTTAAAATTGCTTTTAGTTCTCTTTTTCACAGAAATACATTGGATTTTGTTCAATGTTTTCTTTAACAATTTCACACTTGTAATTGTAAGTTATGAAACCACAAATTACCATTGTAAATGGTAACAGCAGAAGATACCATTTTACACAAGATTAATTGCATTTGAAACTTAGGACTCTAATTATGTCTAAAGTTCTGGTATTATTAACGATTATTATATACTGTGTTAAAAATGACCTATAAAAAACCTAACATTTCTTCTCAGCACACTGAAGGGTAGATGATCCTATGGAGGGGGTCACCTATCCTTGGTTCAATACAATGAAAATTGGGAAGGTTCTATGGGAATCAAGTGATCTGCTCCCCCATTTTACAACCCTGGAGGGGAGAGTCAAAATTTACCCTTGAAAGCGCTCGAAAGATAATTACACTTTTACTACAGTTTATTCTTTGTGCACTGGCACATTGCACTTTACTCAATGCACTTACTGTGAGGCCACCTGCATTATAATGTAAGGTAACCTGAGATGGGTAGTTTGTGATCCATTGGCTAGCGTTAAGCAGCCAACACTTCTCAAACTATCCACATAAATCATTCATTACATGAGTTGGCTCCAGTCCTGCAGGACCTTCAATCCACAACTGAAGAATAGATCAAAATACACTTGCAGCTGCATTCTAATAACTCCCTGATTAGTTTGAACTGAATTCAACTTTCATTGGTCGGTTGGCTTCCCGAACTAAGTTTCAGATATTGGCACAGTCGCAGTTTGGTGTTGGAGGACAATTTCTATACAGCAAAAACTTCTGTTCTGCCTCCATGAACGTGTTGCTCAGTACACCATTGCGGCTGGAGGGTGAGGAAGTATGAGAAGGAAGATCAAGAGCAGCAAGTCAGAGTTCAGAGATCTGTAGTTGTTGGGGGAAGACGAGGAAGGACAGGAGGGCGCAGGAAGCATAGCACCATGTTTATTTAAAGGAGCAGCAAGATCTAACCTGCACCTAACTGAAGGGCAGTGTGTCTACCGGTACCATTTCACCAGAGGTATGCCACTTGTTGCAGCACCAATTGCTGCTCTGGACAACTACATGATTGTGCCTGACTCTGAAGGTGACTATGGTACTGAATTTTACACTGCAGAGTCATTCCAGGCTGACATTAGCAATGTCAGTTAATTTGGGATGCTTTGCTGGTCCAAGCAGGTAATGGGTGCGCTAATTGCTTGGCCAGAAAGTCAAACATCCCACAGATATACGGCAGGCATGCCACTTGTTATCTGTCTTCCTGAAATAGCAGGAGTGGATGTTTGGACAGTTGGGGGCCACTGACCAACACCAAAGGAAGGCTTATCAGCAAGTGGTTAATGAGCTGGGAAGGGGTTTTGGGTGGGTCTGATGTGAGGGCCAGGGGTGAGCAACTTTCCTGCTCTTCCTGGCCCCACAAAGGAGAATTTTCCACTGAGCTTGGTGGACTCCCTCCAGGTCAAGGTTGCTCCTCCTGTCTCTCGTCACTCATCTCCTGAACTCTAGTTCACAGCAAGGGTTCAGGAGAGGGAAGCGGCAAGCAGGAGAGGCAGGGAGTGGGAGGTTCAGCAAGAGGAAGGATTGGTGAGGAGAGTCAGGAGTAGCAGGGCCTGTGAGCCTGGAAGGTCAGCAGGAGAGGGTGGATTAGAGAGCGGGAGGTTCAGGAAACAGAATCGGCTGCGGGTGGGAGGTAAGTAGAAAGTTAGCGTAAATCTTTTATATTTTAAAATTTATTTTATTTTGAAAGTTATTTCATTTAACAATATAGGAATTTAACCATGTAAACTATTTCAACTTACAACGTATGTTTTAGCCTTTTTTTTCTGATGAGAAAGCTCCTACAGAACCTAACTACAGCTTTTACCTTGGTTTTAATTGGAAAATCTGAATCCCTTAAAGCCGTTTCACTTAAAGCTGCACTTTTCAGGAACGCACCTACAACTTTAATTGAGGACTGTAATGGAACCCTGACTTGTATAAATTTATAGGGTTCCCATCTGGCCTCTGTGGGCACCTCAGCCATCTGATTGTAGTGAGTAGTTACAAATAGTAATGGGGTACTAGGCTGAGTATTCCATTTTAAATACACCCTTGCTTTATCCCCTACCTGGTGAGGTGGAGTATTTACATTCTTAGTTTACCTCTATTTCAGTTTCTTCCAAACTTTTTTTGGTTAAAGAACCCCTTTTCAAGTGGATTATTAATTATGGAACTCCCCCACCCCCTCATCTAAATTAGAACACGATATCATACTCATAGGGCAGGATTTTCCTGTTGGTGAGCAGGGGGGCGGGGCCCACTCGCCGACGCGTAAAATGACGCGCGGTGATGTCGGGCAGAACTCCCAATGTCACCCCGCCCCATTTAAATTTTCAGGTAGTCGGGGGCTCAGCAAAATCAGCTGTGCACCCGCCAACCTGTCAATGGCCAATTGAGGCCACTGACAGAGTCATTAAAGTAATTAATGGACCTGCCTGTCCAACCTTAAGGTTGGCGGGCAGGCCAAGAGCCCCGGCGGGCATTAGAAAAAGCATGAAACCTCATCCATGGGCAGGTTGAGATTTCATGTAGGTTTTTAAAAATTTAATTAAAGCTTTTTAAAAAGTTATGGACATGTCCCAACTCATGTGACAGTGTCACACAAGGGGACATGTCAGGGAAATTTTTTTTCTATTTTTAATGATTTGTACACTAGAGCTGATCTCCCTGCGGCAACACTTAGCCTGAGGGAGATGAGTGCGCTCTATCATGCGTATGCGCCAAAGAGCACACTCTCGGGTTTACAAAGAAAAGAAAAGTACAGTACAGGAATAGGCCCTTCGGCCCTCCAAGCCTGCGCAGATCATATTGCCAGTCAACTAAAACATTTTGCACTTCCCGGGTCCGTATCTCTCTATTCCCATCCTATTCATGTATTTGTTAAGCTGCCTCTTAAACACCACTATCGTACCTGCTTCCACTACCTCCTCTGGCAGCGAATTCCAGACACTCACTACCCTCTGCGTAAAAAACTTGCCCCGCACATCTCCTCTAAAGTTTTCTCCTCTCACCTTAAATCTATGTCCCCTAGTAATTGACTCTTCCATCCTGGGAAAAAGCTTCTGTTAGGGATTCCCCCTGCCCGCACAGGGAGTGCATAGCGCTTCCATGCGATGTCACGCTGGGCGGACCTTAATTGGCCCGCCCATGTAAAATGGCGGAGCGCCCCCAATTGGGGGCGCCGATCGGAGGTGCACCTCCATGCTCCCGTGCTTCAACTTCCCCCACCCCCAAATGGGGGGGGAAATCCTGCCCATAATAATACAGTGGTGCATGTAAAGAGTGTTTAAATAATGCTTTTGAGAAAACAGGTAATTATTTACAGAAATCAGTGAGATGGGTGTGCTTGCTTCTCAGTGCAGTCTACCTACCCATGGTGTGACAGTTGCCACACACCATTCCTACCTCCCAGCTCACAACAAGCCCACCTCCAGCAGTCACTTATTCGCTTGCTCTTGACTATGGCATTCCCCTACGACCATGGTTCCCTGGGTGCTGGTCACCACATTGCCTACCTGCAAGGCCGAATTTGCTTGGTAAGCACTTTCACATCATTTCCCTGTCCCCTGGCATTTGCAGACCCCAGTTTGAGAACCACTGATTTACTTATACCAGAGAATATTACTTTCAAATCAGAAAGTCCTGAACATCTGACTCAGGCCAAATTTGAAAAGAGAGAAGACAAGATTATTATTTGGCTTCTGCCTCAAATGGCAATAATTTTGACATGAATGTATTTACTGCATTCTTGCCATCAACATTTACTTGAGAGAGATGAATGTTCGGCTCGTTAATTATTTGGATTATTTCTGTCACTGGTTTTGGAACTGCTATTTGCTTGGACAGTCCTGGTGTGATGATATCCAGCTTTTAAATACTTTGAACACAATGCTTATGCCTGTTGATCTAATGTTTTCAGTGGGAATGGCTTAAATTCTTAAGGTGGAATTTTTCAGTTGGCGAGCGGAGGCGGGCCTGACACGCCAATGCGTAAAACGACACGCGATGGTGTCGGCCGTGCATCACGACGTCATCGCGCTGAGTTGCCATGTTTCATTCGACGGGCGCACGCTGGAGTTGGCTGCGCGCCCGCCTATTAAGCCATTAAGGATCTAATTAAGTTTTAAGTTAATTAAGTTAACCTGGCAGGAGAAAAGGCCAAGCGACCTTCGTGTTTTTTAGGAAACCTCATACACGAGCAGGATGAGGTTTCCTAAAGCTTTTATTAAATATATAAATAAACTTTCATATTAAAAAAAATGTCCTATCTCATGTGTCACAGTCACATGAGGGGACATGCCCAAATAAATTTATAAACCTTTTATTTCATAATTTCAGAAGCCCTTCAGTCTCCCTGAGGCAGCCCTGACTCTTCCTCCTCCCCCCACCTGCACAGGTGGCACTGAGCGTTACCGGTCGCGTCTTACGTTGGGCGGGCCTTAATTAGGATGGCAGCGCGGAGCCAATCGCGGGTGGCAATCGTCTCCGTGACCGCCCCTGCCCGCCAACTGAAAAATTCTGCCCTTAGTGTCAAATTTAATTCTTATTGTGTGGGCAGAAAGAGTTAAGTAGAAGGCAAGGAATCACATCCAGGTGTTGAAGAGATACTCTTTATGCCTAATTCCTTCAACAGACATCACTAAAGGTTGGCATGTCAAAAGGAACCCAGTACACTAGTTCATGCAGGATGACCAGCGATTCTCGATTTTACAGGACCAGCCCATATTTGAGGTGGTGTCCTGTATCCGAGGCCATTTGCTGCCTCTGTCCCGAATTGCAGTTCTGTGATTCTCGGGTTTGTGAGTGTCCCGCTCCTACAATCTGGACGGCAACCCCACACCCCCACCCATCCCCTCTGCTCCGCTCCCACAGTCCAGACAGCCCTCCACCCCACCCACTGCACTGCTCCTTGCTTCCATAGTCTGGACAGCAGCACCCCCTGATCTACAGAGTCTCACCGGCATCCGCCTTGCTCATACAGCCAAAGTCTCCCTTATATTTTCCCCGGAGAGTTGGTCACCCTGAGTGCACGTAATGCAAAGTGTCAGCACATTGGTGTTTAGTGTTAGACATACTGCACACATGGGTGAGGATTTCTCAGTCAGCCACCGGGGGAGGGGCCTGCTCGCCGACGCGTAAAATAACGCGGGATGATGTCGGGTGGAACTCCCGATGTCACCTCCGCCTTATTTCAATTTTCAGGTGGGCGGAGGCTCAGCAGAATCAGCTGTGCACCCGCCAAACTGTCAATGGCCAATTGAGGCCATTGACAAACTCATTAATATAATTAGTGGACCTGCCCGTCCAACCTTAAGGTTGGCGGGCAGGCTGGGAGCCCTGGTGGGCTTCAGAAAAAGTATGAGCCCTCATCCACAGGCGGGATGAGGTTTCATGTAGGTTTTTAAAAATTTAATAAAAGTGTATTTAAAAGTGATGGACATGTCCCAACTCATGTGACAGTGTCACATGAGGGGACATGTCAGGGAAGTTTTTTTTCTGTTTTAAAGATTTTTTATTGTGGAGCCAATCTCCCTGAGGCAGCACTTAGCCTCAGGGAGATGAGTACGTTCTTTCCTGCGCATGTGCGAAGGAGCACACTCTCAGCTCAGGGAATCTTCCCCCGCCCGCCCGCACAGGGAGCGGACGTCATGCTGGGCGGGCCTTAATTGGGCCGCCCACATAAAATGGCGGTGCGCCCCCGATGGGGGGGTGCCAATCGGAGGTGCACACTCCTGAACTTCCCCCCTGATGGGGGGAAAATTCTGCCCATGGAGTATGACATTAATAAAAGCAAATATCCAAGTGCAGTGCTGTTGTTACTTCTTTAATAGAATTGATTTGTACATAACAATACAAAAGGAAAACCATTGTGCTCTGTGCCAAAAAAATGAACAGCTAAGCAAGTGTAGCTAAACTATATTTACGAAGTTTTGTACTTCTTTTTAACGAAAGGACTGTGCATGTACCTCAGGGAAGAATTTTGCTGTTGAGTGCTCATTGCACTTGTGCCATATCAAGGTATCAAGCCTTGTGAATCTGTGTTCCTCCTTCCCCTCAATCTGGAGCTTGACTTGTTGAAACAGCTCTTTATCACATATGTAACAATAAAATATTGAGCAACATAAATCATACACCATATAATTAATCTAACAACTCATTCTGGGTCATACTACAAATCACCACTTGAGCTTTCTAAACATTGGAAGCTTTGTCTTAACATGCCAGCTTATTATGTTTCTATCTCAGCCACGTGTGCCACTGTGGAAGATTTCTTGTGGGGCCTGGGGGTTTAGTGATCTAATTAATAACCATGTTTTTACTGGCTAATCCATTTCTCCCAGTAATAATCTTGCATTTGTTTTCTCTTTTTGAAAAGTGGGGCAACCAATCATTCCTTTAAGGTGAAAGTTAATTCAACTTTCTGTAAAAGTTGCCTTCCTCAGATAAATCCATCATTTTATGCACTGAAAGTTGATGTAAATTGAATCATTGTCATCATATTGTCACAGGATAAAACATGAAACATTTATTTGAAGCTCATTGTGCCTCAAGTTAGAACTGGCTGTTAAAACATTGAGCAAATATGCAGTGACAGTGGATGTCTTGCATATAATGTTGGTCAGTAGTAACGCCCTAGATTTGTTTTAACAGCCAGATGTTCATCCTGGCTCAATGGACTGGATTTTTGTTCCCAAGGCAGACAGCTTGAGTCGAGAAATTTCCTGTCTTGTTGGACCCGCCTTGGGAAAAAGTGCTCCGTCGAACCCAATTTTCACTCTAGCAGGGATAGGGCAGGTGGAGCCAGGCCCACCAACCCAGGCACATATACTAGTGGCCACAGGGGCTACTGAGTTTAAAAGGTTTAGCATGGTTGTCTGGGATTTCATCTGAGTTGTTTCCTTAAATTTTAGGCCCTTTAGCCCTCACCCATCACAGCCCATTATTCTCCCCACCCAATTCCTATGCCACCTCCATGCCTCCTTCCAACCCATGACCCCCACCCATTTCCATGGCCCATTATAGTGCCCATGCCAACATAATGCCAACTCACAGCAACCCATGACACCCATCTATCCCATGGCCCATTATAACTCCCATTCCAACTCATGGAAACCCATGGCCTCCACCCAACAGCTTTTACCATTACACCCTTCAAGCCAGTATCCACCATGGGCAGACCTCAGAAGCCATGTTGAGATGAAATAAAATAAAGCTCTAAATATCTATTACAGCCTTCACTATATTAAAAAAAACCTCTCAATTCATGAAAGGCCATTCAAAACATTTAAATCCCCTCAGGTACTTAATCCGTTATAAAAACAAAGAGATTTGTATTCATAACTCAACACAAAAGGCAGCTAATGCTACAACAACCTCTTTAAGCTGCCAGTCAAACTGTGAACTTAGAGTCCCCTGCTGACATAATTATAGGCTGTGGAACATAGCCAAATATTAATCATGACATATGATAGCCCTTAGGAAAATGTCAACAAATAGCAATTGTAACTGCTGGAACAGATGTTTTTCAACTCTCACTGACGCAGGCAGGCTTTTTAATTTTTAAAGGGCAGGGGGTTTAAATAATTTCACAGATTAACAGTTCTACAGATCTATCCACCCTTTATGAGCATTTACATTTACCCTAAAAATTTGTGACTCCCACAATGCATGTTAAGGCCCTTGCTACAGTGAAAATCAGCACTGAGTTCAAATGGCCCTGCTGAGTTCAGGTTTCGTTCATATGTGAATCACACCATGCTCCCTTTCCTCTACTGGCGAAAATGTAATTTAAAATTTTTTTTTGCTCTTTCACTGGATGTGGGAGTCACTGGCTCGGCCAGGATTTATTGCCATCCCTAATTTCCCTTGAGAAGGTGGTGGTGAGCTGACTTCTTAACCACTGCAGCCCATGGCCCATGTGGTGTAGGTACTCCCACAGTGCTGTTAGGGAAGGAGTTCCAGGATTTTGACCCAGCGACAGTGAAGGAACGGCGATATATTTCCAAGTCAGGATGGTGAGTGACCTGGAGGGGAACTTGAAGGTGGTGTTACAAATAAACATAGAATATAGGAGCAGGAGTTGGCCATTTGGCCCTTCAAGCATGATCCGCCATCCAATATGATCACGGCTGATCCTCTATCTCAAAGCCAGACTCCCGCTCTCTCCCCATACCCCTTGACTCCTTTAGTGTCTATAAATCTATTTCTTTCTTAAATATATTCAGTGACTTGGCCTCCACAGCCCCCTGTGGTAGAGAATTCCACCACCCTCTGAGTAAAGAATTTTCTTCTCATCTCAGTCCTAAATGGCCTACTGTGTATCCTGAGACTGTGACCCTTCATTCTAGGCCCCCCAACTAAAGGAAACATCATCCCTACATTCAGTCTGTCCGTCCCTGTCAGAATTTTAAAGTTTCAATGAGATCCCCTCTCGTTCTTCTAAACTCCAGTTAATACAGGCCTAGTTGACCCAATCTCTCCTCATAGGACAATCCTGACATCCCAGGAATCAGACTGGTGAACCTTTGCTGCACTGCCTCTATGGCAAGTATATCCCTTCTTAGTTAAGGAGACCAAAGCTGCACACAATATTCCAGGTGTGGCCTCACCAAGACCCTGTACACCAAGTAAGACATCCTTGCTCCTGTACTCAAGCCCTCTCACAATAAAGGCCAACATACCATTTGCCTTCTTAACTACTTGCTGCACCTACATGCTTGCTTTCAGTGATTAGTGCATCAGGGCATCCAGGCCCCTTTGTGCATCAACATTTCCCAATCACCATTTAAATATTTCAGCCTGTCTAGCTGAACTTGTTCTCTCACTGAACAATTTCTCCTTAAACTTGTCTCACTTCCTTCAACTAAAAGGTGTGGCTATGGGTACCCGCATGGGCCCCAATTATGCCTGTCTCTTTAGGGGATATGTGGAACATTCCTTGTTCCAGTCCTACTCTAGTCCCCTCCCACAACTCTTTTTCGGTACATCGATTACTGTTTCGGTGCTGTTTCATGCTCTCGTGGACCTGGAGAAATGTATCAATTTTGCTTCCAATTTCCGCCCCTCCATCACCTTCACATAGTCAATCTCCGACACTTTCCTTCCCTTCCTTGACCTCTCTGTCTCAATTTCTGGTGATAGACTGTCCACCAATATTCATTACAAGTCCACTGTCTCCCACAGCTACCTCAACTACAGCTCCTCACACCCCGCTTCCTGTAAGGACTCCATCCCATTCTCTCAGTTCCTTCGCCCCCGTCACATCTATTCTGATGATGCCACTTTCCAAAACAACGCTTCTGACTTATCTTCCTTCTTCCTTAACTGAAGTTTCCCACCCACAGTGGTTGACAGGGGCCTCAACTGTGTCCAACCCATCTCTCGCGCTTCTGCCCTCACACCTTCCCCTCTCTGCCAGAACCATGATAGGGTCCCCCTTGTCCTCACTTTTTACCCCACCAGCCTCTGCATTCAAAGGATCATCCTCTGTCTGCCATTTCCGCCAAATCCAGTATGATGCCACCACCAAACACATCTTCCCTTCATCCCCCCCGGCGGCATTCCGCAGGGATCGTTCCCTCCGGGACACCCTGGTCCACTCCTCCATCAACCCCAGCACCTCATCCCCCTCCCATGGCACCTTCCCAGACAATCACAATCCCTGCCCCTTTACCTCCTCCCTCCTCACTGTCCAAAGGCCCAAATACTCCTTTAAGGTGAAGCAGTATTTCACTTGCACTTCCCTCAATTTGGTCTACTGCATTCGCTGCTCCCAATGCGGTTTCCTCTATATTGGAGAGACCAAACGCAGACTGGGTGACTGCTTTGTGGAACACCTCCAGTCTGTCCGCAAGCATGACCCAGACCTTCCTGTCGCTTGCCATTTCAACACACCACCCTGCTTTCATGTACACATATCTGTCCTTGGCCTGCTGCAATGTTCCAGTGAAGCTCAATGCAAACATGAGCAACAGCACCTCATCTTCCGACTAGGCACTTTACAACCTTCCGGACTGAATATTGAGTTCAACAACTTCAGATTATGAACTTTCTCCTCCATCCTCACCCCTTTTTTTTAATCCCCTTTTTTCAATAATCATTTTTATTTTTTAATTTTTATATATTATCCACTTATTTTTATTTTTATTTATTTTCATTTTTATTCCTTGTTTTATCCCCACCTTTATCCTATTTTCGATCTTTCTTCCCACCATTGTCCCCTCCCCTCACTCTACCCCCACTAGAGCCTTCTGTCACTTGTTCATGTTGTTCTTTCCAGAGTGCTTACCCTTGTCCTGCTATTACCACATTCTGCTTTCTGACCTTATTGCCACCATCAGCACCTCCTTTAGTCGGTACCATTACCATTAACACCCCTTTGTCCTTTTGTTCATGACATCTTTGTCAATCTCTCCTTTGCCCCCACCTATCACTGGCCTTCTATCCAGCTCCACCTGCTCCACTCCCCCTTAAATATAATAAATTTAATCACATTTATACTTCTCTTTAGCTCTGAAGAAGAGTCATATGGACTCGAAACGTTAACTCTGTCTTTATCTCCACAGATTCTGTCAGACCTGCTGAGTTTTTCCAGCATTTTCCGTTTTTGTTTCAGATTCCCAGCATCTGCATATTTTGCTTTTACTATTTAAATAATACTCTGCCATTCTGCTTTTCCTACCGAAGTGGATAACTTCACGCTTATTCACATTATACTGCATCTGCCATGTATTTGCCCACTCACTCAACTTGTCTAAATCGCCTTGAATAAGATGATTTTATGGTTACACCATGTAAGATTTGATCTGAGAAGTGCAGTTGTTACCTTAGAACTGTTCCTTAGACGAACAGGTAGACCTCAACATTTTGAACAGCATGCCTCCAGACGACAGGCAGGGTTTGCTGCTCGAAATGTCGATGGCTACCAGTTCTTCTAAGGGAATCTTTTAAGGTAACAATTGCACTTTCCAGGGCAAATTATGCATGGGGCTGTATCTTACCTACGTTAGGTGGGCTGGGTGGGAGCAGGCGGGGGCAGGCATGGACCCGATCGCCACCCACAATTGGCTACGCGCTGCCAATTTATGTGGGTGGGCCAATTAAGGCCTGCGCATCGTAACGCACAGCCGGTAGCACTCAGCGCTACCTGTGCGGGCGGGGGGGGGGAGGAGGGAGAATTGGGCCCTGCGTTCTTTCGCGCATGTGCAGCAATTCCGTGCCTCAGGAAGATTAAGTTGATCTTAAAATAATTAGATAAAGGATTTAAAAAGTTAATTAAACATGTCCCCTCATGTGACTGTGTCACATGAGATGGGACACAGTTTTGTATTTCGGGAAATTTTTTTATTTATTTAACTAAACCTTCAGGAAATCTCATCCCGCCCACGGATGAGGTTTCCTGAAAAACGCGAAGGCCACTTGGGCTCTTTGCAACACAAAACAAAAACAGAATTACCTGGAAAAACTCAGCAGGTCTGGCAGCATCGGTGGAGAAGAAATCAGTTAACGTTTCGAGTCTTCACGACCCTTCGGCAGAACTGACAATTTTTGCCGAAGGGTCGTGAAGACTCGAAACGTTAACTGATTTCTTCTCCACCGATGCTGCCAGACCTGCTGAGTTTTTCCAGGTAATTCTGTTTTTGTTTTGGAGTTCCAGCATCCGCAGTAGCTTTTAGCTTTTTGTTTTTATTTTGGCTCTTTGCTTGCCTGCCAACCTTAAGGTTGGATGGGCAGCGTTGTTAATAAGCTTGATTGTTTTTATAGTGGCCTTAATAGGCCGTTGACAATTCGGCGGGCGCGCTGCTGCCTCCGGCGCGTGCCCACCGAACAAAAGGTCTAAATGAAGCGCGATGATGTCGGGACGCACGCCCAAGGTCATCTCGTGTCACTTTGCACATCGGCGTGCCAGGCTGGACCCTGCGCACCGACAGCAATATTCTGGCCATGGTGTAACTGTAAAATCATCTTACTCTGGTTATTTATCATTATTAACATTCTAATTTGCTTAAATCTTTGATGTTTGTTTATTGTGTCCTATCTTTGACACAGTTTCCTGTATTTACCCATTACTCAACCCCATTTCCTGAGTTTCATTTTTCCCAGAATTTGACTTATTTGTACTTTTTCATAATCCTTTGATGGAATCCAGGCATGTCAGTGATTTAATTTAAAAGGCAGCCAGTAACTTCACACAAACACTTCTGTTGTAATGATGGCACATGACCATACACTTCCAAAGAACTCAATGGTGTCATTTATGGTAAGACCAGGCCACAGAGGGGTGGTGATGCACTGTTCCACAATGTTAAAAACATTTGTATTTTGGTGAATTCTGCCATCAAAAAGTCAGAAAGTGAATGAATCCAAATTTTCAACCGTTCAGCTCCAAAAGAAGATACTATTATACTGTAGCTTTCAACAATTTATACGTTAAAATTGATATTCAAAATTTGATGAATCCTTTGATTTTCCTTGTGGGAGACACTACAGGTAATATTTTTAATAATTTGTCAGGTCTGTAGTATTACAAATGTGAGAAGCTTTTCCAAAAGCATAATAAAGACATCATTTTCCATAGAATGCAGGCTATCAGGTCTGATTCCGACAGCAGGATTTTTGCCTCTGTATGGGGGTGAGTGCTGAAATTGCACATGGAAATTCAAGCCGCCGACCGGTGTACCAGTTTGCCAGCACCATCCTGCCCTTGGGCCATACATATTTCCAGGAGTGGGTCAGGGGATGGAAGGGCTACCCACATCG
The DNA here is from genome assembly GCF_964194155.1 of Cetorhinus maximus. Classification (NCBI taxonomy): domain Eukaryota; kingdom Metazoa; phylum Chordata; class Chondrichthyes; order Lamniformes; family Cetorhinidae; genus Cetorhinus; species Cetorhinus maximus. The sequence continues at coordinate 31,761,850 of NC_135885.1, read as the reverse complement.
CAAGTAGTCAAAGGCTGACTGGAATTTTCTAATTGGGCCTGTAGGTTCCCACGAGGCATCAGGGACTAGCCCAGCTGCCTGATGGAGGTGGCATCCCAGAGATAGGCTGGAGGGCCAGTGCTCCTGGAAGGCTTGTCTCTACTTGTCTGGCCACAGGCCACCTTGTGCTTTTAAAATGCGCAGAGAGGGTGCCTCAGATGGAGGTTTTTTCTCTCTCTCTCTCTCTCTTTATCTCTCCCTCTTCCTCTCTCTCTCTTTCTGATTGGACTCAGCTGTGGCCTTAATAGGCCGTGATCTGCTGATATTTCGTGCTCTCAACTCATTAATGAACAGGGACTTTTTAAGAGAAGAAACTCTTTGGTTGTGTGACCATATTTTAAGGAGGATTTTTCTCCACTCTTCTGCCCAAAATTGAATTGCATGACAAAGGAAAATCAGGCATGGATGCTTACCTTTGCAATCACACTGCGACCTGGATTTATTCCCCATCTTCCAGAAGGAAACATTACCACTTGCTGGCTAATCTCCCAGTGCGTGTAAATGATGACAGGGAGATAGGGCCCAACAACCTGGCTGATTTCTGTGATCCTGCTGCTGCCATTGCTGTCTCCAGGCACCAACAGAAGGAAGGTGGTGGTAATCCCTGGGATGGCCATGAAAACTCAATAATGCCACTTTTATGTAATAATGGGTGACTCCACCTCTCCTCTAGCTCTGCTACCTTAACGTTCTTCAGCCTCGCTTGCTGCCTTCTATTGATCTCCTCTCTTCTGATGCAATAAAAAGATGTTTCACTGCAGCAGCTGTCTGCACCTCCTCTTCAGCCGTGGCGGACACCCTCCTGGTGGTTGAGATGTTGCCGGGAGCCGCTTGCATGATTAGTGACTCTCCTGGCTAGGCTGGGGTCATGGTGGGATTGGGGTGGCATTTGAAAGCCCAGTCCTTTGTACCCTTCGTAAAAAGGGCAGGAGCAAAAGCAAGATGTCTTATGAAAAAACGATAGTAAGGGATTTTGGTTGCTATCCTTTTGACCTCAAAAAGAAAATGAATGAAAAAGCTTCACACGGAAGCAGCACCCTTTTAAACATCAAGCTAAGAAAGGAAAAATAATGACATGCAAATCCAATCTAACTCACTTTAGGTTTGCATACTAGTCTTGTTTAAACATTTCACTTTTTGACTTGAAAGCATGTCAAATGCTACTGCTCTCTCCTGAATTAGGAATTTGTCCATTTCCTGTTTCACATCTGAGTCTGCATTTAACACACTCGATGTTAACAATTCCATAAGTTTATACTGTAAGATCTGATGTACAGACCACGCATGTGAGCAGTAACTTTTTGCTGTTTTATGGTTTTAATTTTTGGGAAAAATCAACAAAACAATAAAGTGAATACAATCTTGAATTTCAACCTTCCAACACAGCAGGGGAGGCCCAAAGTTTTTGGCAGCCCCTTTGTCAGTGGCTTTTTTAACAAAGCCACTGAATTTGATTCTGACTTCTGGTTCTTGTGACCAAGTCGAGCAGGAGGGCATTACAACAATGTGCATCAGCCTCTTTCGGCTCCACGATTTAAAAGGACCCTGCGAGGATCAGATTTGAAAGATTGGAGAGGCGTGTAGGCCAAGTCAAAGCCTCCAGAGGTGGAGGTGGAATGTGGAACAGCAGCACCACATTTCTCCGATGTGTCTCTGGAGATAATGTTGTGATCATGTGAGAACTGTTGTACCTTTTCTGAGGTTAGCTTACAGCTGTCATCAGCTACATCTTCATAAGGTAGCCGCTGTCTTGAAGGAGCCACCCGGTGAATTTGTTTCAAGGTATGGATATCTGCAGGAGACTGGCGCAGGATGAGCATATCATGGCAGCTCTCTGGGTATCTTGCCCAGACACTGCGTGATAATCGCTGGTGGCTGCAGACCAGCTGAACAGTGATGGAGTGGAATCCCTTTCCAGTTGATAAGGACTGCACGGTGATCTGGAGGTACATTGATTGCCACATGTTTGCAATCAATGGCTCCCTGAACCGGTTGGCATCCAATCAGAGCAGCAAAACTGATTGCCTGCCTATTCTGACTAGCCTCATCAGTGGTGAAGTGCACATAAGTGCTGGCCCTGGCAAATATGGCATCAGTCACCTGTGAGATACACCTATGGGTAGCAGATTGCAAGTTCAACAAATATCATCTGCAGATCCCTGGAAGAAGCTACAGTGAAGAAATTAAAGACTACTGTGTGACTTTGACAGCCACTGGCAATGTGTGCCCTCCTGGTAAACTTTGAATTAGGCTTTCTTTCTAGAGGCTGCAAGTTTCATCAACCAGCTGAAGTGAAACTGCGGGCCTCATGAGGCACTGGTGCTCTGTCATGTCCAGGGAGCTTATCCTCTGCCTATAAGCACTGTGTTCGGTGTTTCGCCTCCTGCAAGCTGGAGCTCTGTGTTCATTCGCCCTGTCCTGTGGAGCTGTAGGTGGCTCTGGAGGCTGTTGATGCTAGTGCTGCTCCTGTTGCTGTTGGTGTTGTTGCTGCTGTTGGTCATCTGAGGTCCAAAGTAGAGCTGCATAAGTGGGTCCCCTATTGAAATGAAATTGACAACTGGAAATTGTAGATCAAAGGCAAAAGAACTTCAAGGTAATAGAAATAATCGCCAAGTATTGGAAAGCACACATTCAGAACAAGTCCTCTGTAGGAAAGCCTTTCACTTAGGCAAGGAAACAGCTGTCAGACCTCAGTATTTAAAGTGGTTCTTGCTCAGCCTCACCAACTCCGGCTGTTATTTCCCATACAAGTCCCAGGAAGCTTCAGATCCCATGCACACACTCTTAAATTGTGAATCTTGGGTTAAAAGAGCAGCTAATGAGCATCCTACATATTTAAATGGCAGACTTGCCTGTCCCAAAGGGGTTTCCCATGTGTGACAGAATGCACGCAGGTTAAAGATGGAAGTTGGTGGGTTTTTGCCAACTTCCCGACATGTCAGCATTTCAGCCAATTTCCTCCCTCATACAACCATGAGATTGAATGATTGAAGTTTAACTATCAGAAGACTTTGGGACCTTTACTGCAAACTATCAACTTTCAACAAGCAGTCTTGGTGAGCAGTACTAACTGAAGCGTGCAGGAAAGACAAAGGCTGTGCTCTCTCCCCTGCTGCTATTAACTTGCAGTATGTGGGGAAAGGATTGCCAGTTATGGTCCTAGGGTGGGTGAGGGAGGAAAACTATTTACATGGCATGGCTTGGCAGCAGTATAAACAGCATCAAAGATAAGGAATTGAAAAGGCTAATGGTATTTTGAAAAAAATGTAGTTATTCTCTATGAAATTGCTTCAGTTGATTAGTTGATTCATAGACTTATACTAAGAAGGGAGATAACCATCCACACTGTTGAACTTCAGTTGGTTATTTCACTAGACTAGCAATATGGTCTCTAGTTGAATTCCTATCTAGGTAACTTGTGCAATTAAATTTATTAAGTTTGTGAGCTAGGATAGAACCTGGTCTGATCCAGTTGTTACTCTGATTTGATCCAGAGAGAACTCTGGTCCTGCCATTATTTAATTGATTCAGAAGTGACTTACTTAGCCATTCAATTGCCCAATCCTTAGAGAAAGGTTGTTTACATCTTGGTTGGTAGTATGCCCAGTGCAGCCCATATTTGACTATTGCTGAGAAAAGACATTTTGTCTAAGCTTTTCATCTTGCACTCATCAGGACAAGAATACCAATGTCAAGGGAAGCTTTTCCCTACTCCACCCCACATCCACCCGCTGGAATCACAATCCCAGGATTCAAGGTACTTTTTCCAGAGAGGGGGGTGTGGTGAGCCAGAAAATTTCCCAGTTCTGCATACCCGCCCCGGGAGCGAAAATCCAGGCTGTTAACTCTGTTTCTCTCCGCACAGATGCTGCCAGATCTGATGAGTATTTCCAGCATTTTTTCTTTTTATTTATTATTAGACCAGCAGTGTGTTGCTTTGAATCCTGGGACTGAGTCAAGTTTCAGCTGAAGGTCTTTAAAGTTTTAAATGTATGTCAGGCAAAGTTGGAAGGAGTGATGAATAAATTGACCACAGTGAACTGAGCCGAATTATTAATGGGTAAACCCATAGACAAACAATGAGAAATAATTATCTGTTATGATACAAAATCTTTATGGGAAATGTCCTACTTGAGCTGGAAGCAACCATGGTTAACAAACAAGGCAAAAGACAGTGTTAAGTGAAAATAAAAGGCTCACACTAAAGCAAGATAAAGTTAAAATCCAGAAGACTGAGAGAAACAAAGGAATACAAATGTGCAAAGAGGGACTATAAGAAAAAAACAATTGACAAGCAGTGATAAAGCTAGCAGCAACAGCTTTTATAAGCATATGAAAACAAAGAGGCTGGTAAAGGTTGGTTTACATTGCCTTGAGTTTAGAATGTTAAGGATAATTGCATCGAGGTATTTAAAATAATAAAGGGGTTTGATAAGGCAGGTATGGTGAAACTATTTCCTTTGTTGGAGGAATCTAAGGCAAGGGGAAATAATCTTAAAATCGGAGCAAGATCTTTTAGTTTCAAGTCAGGAAGCATTTTTAACACAATGAGTAATGGAAATATAGAACCTTCTCCTTCAAGTGGCTGTGGATGCTGGGGTCAATTAAAATTTTCAATACTGCGACCAATCAATTTTTGTAAGGAAGCCAAGGGATGTGGAGAAGAATGGAACTGAGTTACAAAATCATTCATGGGGCTGGATTTAATGGAGCTCATGTCCCTGCCCCTTGACTGAGAAGCCAGTCACCAGCAAACCAATGGCCCAGCAGCAACGTTATGCTGGGACCAGCCTTCATTGTTTCAGAGTTTTTCCCCATTCAGAAGGGAGTTGTGCTGCTGGCCAATCTGATTGGCTGATAGGTCTGTAGCCTCAGGAGCGCCAGGATTGAGCAGTGGCTACTGTTGATACTACAGGCCAAGGGTCTTAAAGGTACATCTGGGATTTTGAAAGGGCCTGGCTGGCAAACTCCACTGATAAGGGGGGTGCGAGGGCATTGACGGGTGGTCGCTTTCAGAGACCAGGGTTGAAGGGTAAAAGGGGGGGGCGTACAATCTTGGAGGAAGGGGGGGAGGGTTTGTCTGATGGGCACAAGGGACCCCCAAAGGAGGTGCACCCTGTCTTCCTGCCCTACAGCAGCCCGCGCAGTGAGTGCTGGCGGGCTTCCCCTGCCACGCGTAAAATAGCAGAGGCAGAATGAGGCCCTTATGTGGCCATTAAAAAATGGAGTATAATGTGGGAAAGTGTGAAATTATCCATTTTGGCAGGAAGAATAAAAGAGAAGCATATTATTTAAATGGTGAGAGATTGCAGAGCTCTGAAATGCAGAGGGATCTGGGTGTCTTGGTGCATGCACCACAAAAGGCTAGTATGCAGGTACAGCAAATAATTAGATAGCTAATAGAATGTTCTCATTTATAGTGAGGGGAATTGAATACAAAATCGGGGAGGTTATGCTTCAGTTACACAGAGCACTAGTTAGACCACATCTTGTAATAAACTTGGAGTGCAGGACAGGTTTCTTGTAAGAAGTAGCAAACGTTATTTACAGAGCTCCTGATGAAGCTACATGCTTGTTCCAAGACCAAGGTTAGAAAACTCCACCCTAAGATTACCCGTGTTTAGGGCTGATTCATCTATACAACCATATGTTCCCAATAATAGTATGAATGATTGCCTTAACAGTATGAAAGGTTTAACTTACTTACCATTACTATAATCTGGAATACTGTGTACAGTACTGATTTCCTTATTTAAAGAAGGATGCGTTGGATGCAGTTCAGAGAAGGTTTACCAGATCAATATCAGGAATTGGCGCGTTGTCTCATGAGGAAAGGTTGGACAGGTTAGGCTTGTATCCACTGGAGTTTAGAAGAGTAAGAGGTGACTTGATTAAGACCTTTAAGATCCTGAGGAGTCTTGACAAGGTGGATGTGGAGAGGATGGTTCCTCTTGTGGGAGAATCTAGAACTAGGAGTCACTGTTTAAAAATAAGGCATCGCCCTTTTAAAACAGAGATGAGGGGAATTTTTTTCTCTTGGAGGGTTGCGAGTCTTTGGAACTCTCTTGCTGAAAAGGCAATGGAAGCAGAGTTTTTGATTATTTTTAAGGCAGAGGTGGATAAATTCTTCGTAAGCAAAGTGGTGATAGGTTATCGGGGGTAGGCAGGATGCAGATTTGAGGTTACTGTCAGTTCAGCTCGTATGTTCATATTCATTGGCCACTTAAGGGTCTGATGCCTTCCCTGCCCACCACAATATGGGAGACAGGCCAGGAGTTGGAGGGAAGGCAGTGAGAAGGTCACCCGCTTTACTTTACAAGATCCACCTTCAAATATGTTGGCCTGGTGGCTGTAAAATCCAACCTATGATTGAGTAGTGGAACAGACTTAAGGGGTTGATTAGTCTACTTGAGTTCCTGTGTAGTACAAGACCAACAGTGACACCCAAAGCTGCACTGAAATTATCTTCAAGCGATCTGATATATGGGGGAGGCCTCAAATGAAATATCTCTTGAGTTACATGGACCTGACTGATGAATCTACTGCATTAGCAGGGCAATGATTATGCCACTCTGGTTCAATCTATTCTGGTTACTGCTGCCTAGTCTGGTTGCATATGGACCTGGTACATATTATTGAGTTAATATGTGATCAGCTGAAGTAAGTCTGGAACATTTCCTACCTCAATGTGTCAGACTATTGGAGGAATTTGAATGGCCAACCCTCGATGACACAACGTGTGGTAAAACATATAGAATATCGATCTCTTCCATTCTCTCCCTGATGCTGAGGATGTGCTTGCAATGATGTGTTATATTCTTCCTCATATTGGGCAATCGCTCATTTACTGATTGTTTATATTATTGGAAGGCCCCACTGGACGAAGAGGTAGATGCAATGGCTTCTCTTTCCATACCCCTACCGCTCCCCGACCATTGCTATTTCTGGAGTCCCTGAAAGATCTACCTTGTTTCCCTCCTCTTCTTCATTCATGTGCTGTCTCTTGACAACATCATCCAAAGACATGGGGTCATATTAGAATAATACTGATGAAAGCAGTCTTACCTCTCCAAACCCTCTCTTAACCCCCACCAGTATCTTTGTGTTGTCAGGCAGCCTGTCTGATGTCCAGTCTTGTATACGCCCCAATTTTCACTGTTAAACAATCTGTTATCTGACCCCAAACTGAAATTATGGTCATAACTTCGCCATTACCTCAATCTTCAGAACCATGTGTAGGCTGGTGTTGATCAAGGTAGCGGGACCTCCTTTGGGAGTCCCGGCCCATTGGAGGCACCTCCACCTGCCCAGGTCAGCCTGCCCTCTTTAACCCTTTCCCAGCCTCTTGAAGCTAGACCCCACAACCCACCCCCTCACCCTCCTCGCAAAGACCCCTGAACCTGGACTTACCTGGGTTCTTGGAAGTCCTGGAACTGCCTGTAATCCCAGCAGTGGCCACTGCCCCTGGCTAGCGTGGCTGGGACTAGAGTGCCAACCTTCTGATTGGCCAGTAGCTGTCTAAGGCAGGACTTTCTCCTGAGACAGGGGCAGAAGCCTCGCCTTAAAGCAATAACACTGCTCTCAGTATTAAATTGCTGCAAGGCAGCCGTCGGCATCATGGGCAGGTTGCGCCAGACTATTTGGACAAGGAGCAGGCATCATGGTGCCATGTAAAACCTAGTCCAACTATACCAATGCTCTCCTCTCTAGCCTCACATGTTCCAGCTCACCCAATATTCTGCTGCTTATATCTTATGCCACACCATGAACTGGATTATATCTGGGTGGTGGGAACACTGACAATGGGATAGAAAGCTGGGCGTACCCCCACCTCAGTCACTCTGGAATGCAGATTTTATGCTGTAACCATAAACAGATGAGAACTGACCTTTATAGGGAACTCAACTTTCTAAATAATAGGTTAGTGCACCACTAAAATACCAATCATTCCAGCAATCAAGTTATAACTTTTTCTGATTTAAGACATAATTTGTTTAGCCAATTTCTTCCTAAACATCATAGGTGTAAATAGAGAGCAAATGTTTACCTCATTCAGTTTCTGGAAGTTGCACAAACTATCGGTTTTATCTATCAGGAAAGAAAAACACATTTTGCATCTGGTTCCTACATCAGTGATAGAACCAACATCAACGTATTCTTGAAGAATGCCATCTCCTGAGAACAACAAAGGATGCAACCTTGAGCTTCAAAGTTTTCTATTCGGTTGGGAATCTGACTATCCCCTAAAGTGGAGGAAAATGTTTTTCTGCAGTCTGTCAAAATATTTTCTGATGTTTCATGAAAGGACTTAAGATCAATCAGAAGTCTGGAAGTTTCTGGTTTTAACTTTGTCTCAAGATCAGAAGAAAGACAGATGATGGGTTCCAATAATAACTGAGGTGTATTTGGAGAGGGGGAGGTGGGGAGGGGGGGTGCGGTGCGGTGGTGCAATAGCTGGTGGGAAAACAGGAAGAAATGTCAGCTCATCTGTCTGTGGCATTTTAATGCTGCTATCTACTTAGAATGGAACTCCTGAGTTTGGTGTCGATTGCCATGCGCGTGCAGCCGGTGACACTCTCTTTCTGAGGGAAGCCAGCCAGAGTTGCACTTATTCTAACGAGCATCGGCATATGCAAAGTTGACACAATTCTGGCCCCGGCAAACGATCCATCAATGCCCTGCCTTACACATTTTTGTGGATTCAATTGGGAGGCCCTGGATATCTGGCAGCGACCTGGAAGAATCCAGAGACAAAGAAAATGTTGATGGAAAAAGCGGTCACTCTCACAGCCACTACGAATGCCAGACCACCTGGACCACCAGGGGACAGGTCTTCCAGGAAGCTGAAAATATCCGCCACCACCTGATGCAACAAATTGAGCCTCTAAAGCATGATGTCATGGAATCTGAGCCTCTGTCTGTACACCCCGATGCACAGTTGTGCCTCGTGTGAACTCAACCACTCTCCTCCTTTCTCTGCTGCTGCTCTCCTTTCTGTTCACTGCCCTTAGAGCTATCCACAGCATGCTGATATTCCTGGTGATGGTCATCTTGCTCCTCAGCTGAGATCCAATCTAACACAGTGAAGACACCACCCATCCTGATCTTCGTTTCAATTCCTCCAAAGTACAGAAATTAACTGCTCACCACAAGCCCTCTGAGTAAACTATTTCCCAGTGGTGGGTAAGAAACTAGCTATGAATGCCAAGTGTTTATTACTATCCTGGCAGAGACCCACAAAAAATATTTGCAATCAAATTAGTACCTTAATTGCAACAGTACTTCTTTAAATACAGGGTTTCTCCTTACTTAATCAAAACTTCTCACTCTGGATAATGCTACATAAAATTGTCCATGTGTAAAAACAGGCCTAGGAATATGAGTACAAATTTTGTCAGGAGTCTGGCCTCGTGACTTGTTTATGGTCATAGAATTTGAAAGTCCAATTGGGAACTGTTTTCTCCTTAGTTGAAAAGTAAATTGACATCTGATAGGCTCAATATTCTTCAAGAAATAAGTACTATTTCCTTGAAATCTGCCTGTTATAATTTCAGCATCTATCATCGCAGAAACCAGCTTCTTAGCTGCCAATTTTGTTCCATGACAAAGTCCTTGCTTAGGATTCAAGTTTCGTAGTAACATAACTGCTCCTTCCTTGGGTCTAAGTTTGTGTGGTGGCATGTCCATTTGAGTTAGACCGTGTAGAAATTCTGGAGGGTAACTTCCACTGTAGAATCAACACTGATATATTCGTTTAATCGACCTGACAGCTTTTCAAAAACTTTTTCATTCAAATCTAGTGGATCTTCATTTTTAGCTCAAAGAAGAGGTTTCCAATAATAAATTGTGTCAAATAATTATCCTGCTATTTTGCCACACTTTAGCAATTCCATCATCTCATCCATCCCTCTCATGTCACCCCTTCCCTCCCATACTCACCCTATTCCATGTCAACCGCATCCCATCCTGTGTCATACCACCCTTTCCATGTCATCCCTCTTTCCCTCTTATGCCATCCCCCATCGTGCTCTTGCCATCCCTACCACGAAATCCATCTCCTCCCTCATGGAAACTATCTCTCCAACCAGGATAACTTTGTTGTTGGGCTGCCCTTACCTTCTTTGTTTTTGTTTTCCACCAAACCCTGTCACCCCGCCTTTCTGGTCGACACCAACAATTGGCAGCCGTGAGTGCTCCAGTCTTCCACGTGCTTTAGTATGCACCAAAGCCACTGCCCATCAAATAAATCCACCAATTGACGCGCCCCTTAAATTGAACAATCAAAACAGGCCGAACATACAAAGACTGTGTACTATTATGATTGTGTTACTATTATAGATTTCCCTGGCTTTTAATAAGTCCCATGAATACCAGTTCAAATAGCACTGTAATTCGTAGATTTGCAAATGATGGAATAGCAGCACACATTCATGTCCTCACCTCCCTGGAGGAGACCATCCTTGGTATCATGGGGAGAGGCCATGACTACATGTAGGGTCGATGATCAGGGTATCTGCATGCCTAGACCCCTTTCATTCTCCTCTCTCTGTTTAGAGCAGTCCCTCGAAGCGAGGAAGACAATTGCCATGGAGTCTGTGGCAAGAACCTGTGCATGGAGTTTTTTAACCGGAGGAGGCTTTTGTGCTGCAGCTACTGCAAGGTTCTGGCTGGCCAGGAGACTCTCTTGCCCTTGCCACTTGCCACAGTCATATTGGAAGAATTTACAAGTTGACAATCAACCTGCTTGGCCGAGCCCTAAATGCACCTTCCGTGGTCGTCAAGTCCTAATGCGAAGGACAATTATGAAAGCATGAAGGCAGAACTAGCTAACATGAACTGGGACGTTAGGTTAAGGGATAGGTCAGTAGAGTAGTTGCAGACATCTAAGGAGATACTTCAGAATACTCTGAAAAGATACATTCCAGTGAGAAAGAAAGACTCTAAGGGAAGGAAACACCATCCATGAATAACTAAATAAGTTAAAGATAGTATCAAATTGAAAGAAAAAGTGTATAAAGTGTATTTCGCAAAGATGAGTGGCAGGTCAGAAGATTGGACAGAATATAATGAACAACCAAGAACGACTAAAATGTTAATAAGGAGGGAGGAATAAGAGTACGAGAGAAAGCTAGCTAGAAATATAAAAACAAACAGTAAGAGTTTCTACAGGTATTTAAAAAGAAAAAGAGTAAATTGAGTGTTGGTCCTCGAGAGAGTGGGAATGGAGAATTAATAATGGAAAATAAGGAAATGGTGGATGAATTGAACAGATATTTTGCATCTGTCTTCACTGAAGTGGATACCAATAACATCTCGGAAATAATTGTGAATCAAGAGGTGAAAGGGAGGGAAGGACTTAAAACAATTACAATCACCTGAGAAAATTATTAGAACTAAAAGCTGACAAGTCCCCATGTACTGATGGGGTTCATCCTCAGGTCTTTAAAGAAGTGGCTGCTGAGATAGTAGATGCATTGGTTATAATTTTCCAAAATTCTTTAGATTCTGGAAAGGTACCATCAGATTGGAAAATAGCAAATGTGGCTCCTCTATTCAAAAAAGGAAGGCGACAGAAAGCAGGACACTACAGGCCAGTTAGCTTAACATCTGTCGTAGGAAAAGTGCTGGACTCTATAATTTTAATATTAATATCAAGGAGGCTATAGCAGGGCACTTAGAAAGTCTCAATGCAATCAAACAGAGTCAACATGGTTTCGTGAAAGGGAAATCATGTCTGACTAATCTCTTGCAGTTATTTGAGGAAGTAACAACCAATGTGGATAAAGGGCAACCTGAGGATGTGCTGTTCTTGGACTTCCAGAAGGCATTTGACAAGGTGCCACATCAAAGGTCACCATGTAAAAATAAGAGATCATGGTGTAGGGGGTACATATTCGCATAGATAGAGGATTGGTTAACAGGAAACAGAGAATAAGGATAAATGGGTCTTTTTCGGGTTGGCAAGATGTGGTGAGTGCAGGGACACAGAGATCAGTGCTGAGGCCTCAACTATATATTTATTAATTTACAGGATGTGGGCATCACTGGCTAAGCCAACATTTATTGCCCATCCCCAGTTGCCCTTGAGAAGGTAGTTTAGAGCTGCCTTCTTGAACCGCTGCAGTCCATGTGGTGTAAGTACACTCACGGTGCTGTTAGAGAGGGAGTTCCAGGATTTTGACCCAGTGTCAGTGAAGGAACAGCGACATATTTCCAAGTCAGGATGGTGAGTGGCTTGGAGGGGAACTTCTAGGTGGTGGTGTTCCCATGTGTCTGGTGCCCTTGTCCTTCTAGATGGTAGTGGTCATGGGTTTAGAAGGTGCTATTTAAGGAGAGTTGGAGAGTTCCTGCAGTGCATCTTGTAAATGGTACACACTGCTGCCACTGTGCGTCAGTGGTGGAGAGAGTAAACGTTTGTGGATGGGGTGCCGATCAAACAGTTACTTTGTCCTGGATGGTGTCAAGCTTCTTGAGAGTTGTTGGAGCTGCCCTCATCCAGGCAAGTGCAGAGTATTCCATCACACTCCTAACTTGTGCATTGTAGATGGTGGACAGGCTTAGGGGAGTCAGGGGGTGAGTTGCTCACCACAGGATTCCTAGTTTCTGACCTGCTCCTGTTGCTTCAGTATTTATCTGGCTAGTCCAGTTCAGTTTCTGGTCAATGGTAATCCCCGGGATGTTGAGAGTGGGGGAATCAGTGATGGTAAGTCCATTGAATGTCAAGGGATGGTGGTTAGATTCTCTCTTGTTGGAGATGGTCATTGCCTGGCACTTGTGTGGCATGAATGTTACTTGCCACTTGTCAGCCCAAGCCTGGATTTTGTCCAGGTCTTGCTGCATTTGGACATAGACTGCTTCAGTATTTGAGGAGTCATGACTGGTGCTGAACATTGTGCAATCATCAGCAAATATCCCCACTTCTGACCTTATGATGGAAGGAAGGTCATTGATGAAACAGCTGAAGATGTTTGGGCCTAGGACACTACCCTGAGGAACTCCTGCAGTGATATCCTGGAACTGAGATGATTGACCTCCAACAACCACAACCATCTTCCTTTGTGCTAGGTATGACTCCAACCAGCAGGGAGTTTTCCCCTGAATTCATTGACTCCAGTGTTGCTAGGGCTCCTTGATGCCACACTCGGTCAAATACTGCCTTGATGTCAAGGGCAGTCACTCTCACCTCACTTGGGAGTTCTGCTCTTTTGTCCATATTTGATCCAAGGCTGTGATGAGGTGAGGGGTTGAGTGGCCCTGGTGGAACTCAAACTGAGCGTCAGTGAGCAGGTTATTGGTAAACAAGTGCCGCTTGATAGCACTGCTGATGATCCCTTTCATCACTTTAGTGGTGATGGTGAGTAGACTGATGGGGTGGTAATTGGACAGGTTGGATTTGTCCTGCTTTTTGTGTATAGGACATTCCCCGGCAATTTTCTACTTTGTCGGGTGGATGCCAGCATTCAATCTGTACTGGAACACTTGGCTAGGGGCGTGGCAAGTTCTGGAACACAAGTCTTCAGTACAATTGCCGGAACATTGTCAGGGTCCATAGCATTTCCAGTATCCAGTGCCGTCAGCCATTTCTTGATGTCACGTGGAG